>NW_024097500.1:0-1281250 GCF_016545835.1 Crotalus tigris
GCAGTAATGATCAGCAAATAGGCAAAATGCTGCAGATGAGGCAGAAGGCCACCATCAGTTTTGTGTGGGCTTCAAACCACTGTTGCTCCATCTGTGTATTTGGAATGTTCTAATTATGGATTTCTACAAATAAACATACATCCAATTAAAACAATTGCTTAAACTGTACAGCACTCTGCAGTGTTGTGTACTGAAATATTGTATATATATACAAGAATTAAAAGCACATTTTCAGAATTGCTGGCTCAATCTCTAGTGATAAAGCTAGCTGTATAACTAAGGGAATCAAGCAACTAGGTAGCAGATGCTGGATGAAATGCAGTGGCAATAAGGCGGTGAAACAGAACTGTGGGTACCAGAGAACCTATGTATAGGAGGACACTTGAAGCTACTCCAGCATTTGAACTGGAGTAGTAGACAAATATCTGTCTTCATCTTGGTTGATAAATATATCTCATGGGTTTTGAAAACTTCAGGTACTAAATCATATTGGAATAAGATTGGGTGCTTTTATGGAATAGGAGATCTTGGAAGCCAGCAGACTTGCTGGGGAAGTTGATGAGGTTTCTTAGGAACACAAAATCATTTCACTTTGGAGACAAGACAATAAACTTGGTCAAAGGGCCTTAAATCAGAAATCAGTTCAATTTGCTAAATATGGGAAAGAAAATGTGGTATGTGTATGGATGAGCACTGTTATGATCTTGTCTGAAGTTTCAGAATTATACTGTGGCAAACAGTATGACTTTATTGAACTCTGTATTCTTCAAGAAGATATGAATCCTAAGGCCCACAATGAAGTTATATAGCATTCTACTCCAGATACATTAATCTACAATTCCCATCATTCCTCAAGCAAGATGGTTTGATGCAATAGGAGTTATAGTTAAATTTTCTAAAAGGCATCAAGAGGAAAGTCATATGAGAGAAACAAAACAATTATCATATGGTGTATAGACATAAACATGAATTAGTTTAATCAGAATAGAAAGGATAAAAGAGAAAAATATATGGCAATTGTATGAAAGTATTATATGGAGAAAATCTGGTTTTAGTTAACAATTTGTGTTTTGTTCATGAAGTCTTAACTTCAGCTACAAAACTTCCAGTTGCCTTTGGGAAAAAATGTGGTACTGATTGCCAGACTTCAGAACAGTAAGTACGGTCTGACAACATTGTATAAGAACATTTCAGGAGCAGGAGATGGGGAAATTAAAAGACTTCTTCACTGTGAATTTGTCAAAGAATGAATTTTTGTTCTACTTTTTAAGACTTAATTCTCCTTTTAAAAAGCTACATTTTTACATATTAGAAAGAATGTATTTGTATACATATCATTCTTTGCCAGAGCTGGCATCTTTTCTTCTTACATATAGCTGCAGTTATTAATGCAATGGTCAATTGATTTGAATTAGTGCAAGTTCAAACTATAGATTTGATATAGTTCTCATAATACTGAACAAGCTATGTCAAAGAAATAAAATTTTAGTGTAGACGTAATCAAGATAAACTGTTATTTTCATTGAAATATTTCAAAGTATCAGTGGATGGAGATGTACAGTAATTTCAACTGAGCAATCAGTAAAAAAAACAAGGTGATCTATCTCCAATGCACATTTGCTCAACTAGCATGAATTTTCCTCAGTTCTTACGGGACAAACAAGAAACAGACTTTAGAAGAAAAAATGTGTCAAAAATGGATGTCCTAGGTTTTTCATGACTAATACTCCAGGAGAAAAAAATATTTGGAGACTAAGTAATATAATTATCACAATACAGCTACATATGGACATCTTTACTTTGGCCCCCAGGACCACCTACCAAAATTATAGAATCAAAGTCTTTAAATTATATCATTTTCTGAACATACATTTCTGATTTATGGTGTTTTGGCTGTCAAAATTCTACTTTCCAAGGAAATCATCTCAATTCCTGCAAACTGGAGAATGTAATTTCCACCTTCCCTGCTGCATATACTTAAACATGCACATCCCCCTTTGAGCGCTATTACAATAATATTGATATATCTTTTGTCTCTGGCATGCCAATCGAGCATGCAGATGGAGGACAGATAAAAGGATTTCTAAATGTGATCACACCCCTGGTGAAGAAATGCACCCAACATGCCTCCCTTCTCCAACCTGTGGGATCTGGATAAGGTACTTATCCATACATATGCTTTCCAGATTCTTAGAGCATGCTGTTTTACCAAATAATCAATTCCTGTGTCTACCGAAGAGTATTTCAACAAAGTCTTGCTTGAAGCACTAGTAACGCCTTCCTGACCATGGGGATGCTTCATATAACACATTTTGGTACTACAGGGCCTTCACCTTAAAGAATACATTGAAGTTGGTGATTGGAGGAAGGAAAATCTGAGCATTTCCAGGTATGCAATAGTGCACTTTCATGTTTATGTGCCTTAGTCTTCACCTGGAATTTTATGGCAAAGCACGCAGCCCTAGGAGCAGAGATTCCCCCATCATTTTTTCATATGCCCAGTGATGGATATATATGTAACACAGCTTCTACTGTATCTTTCCTCATATTTCAATCTCTTCCCATCTCCAGATTTTAGCCAGATATTTACATTTGTACTTGTACATTATATCAGAGTTCCCCAATGTTTCTGGCTTTGTGGACAGGCGAGGGGGGGAGGGGATGGTTCTATGAGAGCAGCCAGCAAGTGCGCATGCATGCATGCAGCTCCATTTGTGCAAGTGGCATCCACACATGCCTGCAGCTCAAGCAAATAGAGCATGCACACACGCGCTCGCCCACTGCGCATGTGAGGATGCATGCGCATAGTTGCGTGCTTGCCAGCCATTTCCACGGCCCAGTTGCAATCCCATCATGGCCTGCATCACATTATTTTATTTATCCTTTATTTCCTATATTATTTACATTATTCCTAAGTTCTTCAAATGCTTACATCAAATTTTCTTCTCCAAATTATATTTTGATTTATTTCTCTTCAATTTATTTTTAATACCAAAACAGGTGATAATTCTAGTCCAGGTTTTTTTAGAGGATGTGCTGAACTCTGGTTATTGAATAAGAAGTTTGGAAATTGCAGAGCAATTTGTGAGTAATGAACTATTTATTTGTCTTTTATAAGAAAAAGGTGGCTAATTCTGTGTAACTAGGACTACATTTACTTAATTGTCAAGCTGTAAGACTCATACATACAGGGAGCCATACATGAGCCAATGCTGCATGAAGGTTTTTCATTTTTGTGAAGCTTTGGTTTAAAGCACTGTGATTTAAGGCATTGATTTCTAAAATATTTCTCCATAGCTGGGAAAATTTGCTAAACCATTCAGGTATGTTGTGTCTATATCTGAAAAGGTATTATTGAAGTTTCCCCTTTATTATCTATTTTGGGCTTATTTGGTTTATTATTATATTTTGCCAATTGATTCAGATATTTTGGTTAGTTGCCTCATTTGTAAGTAATGAGATTCAGGTTCCAATATTCATAATGGATATGGGAGTCACTTAGTGCTGTTCCTTTTCCACAAATTATCTCTAAAAGTTTGAAATGTCACTTTCTTATAATTAGTTACCCAAATGACTTACATAATATTTCAGTTATGCTATTACAAAGCATAGTAGTCCTCAACGTATGACCATAATTCAGCTCAAATTTTTGGTTGCTAAGTGTGACATTTATTAAGTGAATTTTGCCCCATTTTACAACCTTTCTTGCCAGTTGTGATTCACAGTTGTGATCACTGCAGTTAAGTTAGTAACATGATTGTTAAGTGAATCTGGCTTCCTTACTGATTTTGCTTGTCAGAAAGTCGGAAAAGGTGATCACATAACCCCAGGACACGCAACTGTCATAACGCAGTTGCCAAGCATCTGAATTTTGATCATGTGACTAAGGGGATGCAGCAACAGTTGTAAGTATGAAAAATGGTCATAAATTACTTTTTTCAATGTAACTTTGAACGGTCACTAAACAAACTGTGGTACTACATGTCATTTGATTATTGTCGCTTCGTCCTATCAGTACTTCCTGAATGCTGTCAATATTGCTCCAGACAACATTCCTTGTAAAGAGAAAGTGAACTGTGACAATTGCATCAGAAGTGAATTACCTGAGAGTATTAAGTCAAGAATGGCTTTACTTGCTCAATTTGCTACTTCTTTAGATGCCCACCACTTTTAGCTTGTTCATATATTTAATGTTAATGCAAACACTTCCTCCCTCCAACTATGGGTTTCAGAATTTAAAATGTACAATACAGAACATATCTATTATAGCAGAACATATCTACTAGCTTGCCTTCTGGCATATTTTATATCAACTGACCAGATATTTTCATGGTTATTTTGACAATTAATTGTAGCCAGCTTTCAGAATGTATCAGAGAAAAATTTCTTTTTAAACTTAAATATATCAGTTTGTTCTTTAGAATCAGAAAAATGATTTTTACCACCATGTGATTTTTACCACATGGTAGGACACAAATATTTGTCTGCAGGTGTACCAACTTGAGATTATTGTTCAAAGTTCTGTGGTTCCTACACAGACTGCAAGATATGCTACTGAGCCTACCCGCAAGGCACTTTAGCCACACTATGCAGAAAAATAGGTCAGGTTACGTCTAGACATTTGACAAATTTGTGAACATTTGGTTATTCTTCTCTATAGCATTGATCATATTCACAATTCTTTCTTTCATTCTCCTTATTTTGTGAAAATCATTAACCTTTGCAGAGAGGCTAGGATAATTTACTGCTTACTTGGCTAACTTTTCATTACTATTGCCAAGTATTCCTCACATAATTCTCCAGTGTCAAGCGCTGCAGTTTTACTACAATAAACACATCCTAGTTAAAGAGTATTTAGATTCCCAAAGGCTTCTCCCGATTGCTTTGACTTCCAGAATAGCCAAAAAGATTTCTAAAGATGTGCATTAGGAAGCACTACTCATTACTATTCTTCATTCCATTTAACTTTCTTTTGCACAGACACACAAAACTCTTCTTTTAGCCAAATAAGCGATGGGGATACAATAGCTCCATCTTTTTTAATTCAGGAAAATGCCAAGTTGTTTTTTTAATATTTAGAATGAAGTGAGTTCTGATCTTGATTTGCCATTTACCAGTTTCAGTATATAGCCTGTGACAAGATTGATTTGTGGAATAATTTTTATTTAGATAAATAATTTGGGCCTATTCAATTAATAAAAATAACTGAAGATGGCAAAGTTCTTAAATCTCAGGACTCACCCAGTAAAGAGACAGATTGGGCCTTACCAAAACCAGAATATTTATTTATTTATTTATGAGACTTATATACCGCTTTAAGTGCAAGCACTCTCTAAGCGGTGTACACCAGTAAGCAATGTATATATATATTTACATTGCCCCCAACAATCTGGGTCCTCATTTTACCTACCCCGGAAGGATATAGGTTACTATAAATAAAAGAATAGGTTACTATTTCTTGCACTAGTCACTTCCCCTCTCAAAATTCTTCTTTGCTTGCCAAGTGCATGAAAACAGGAGTCTCAAGCATTTAAGCACATGATTTAAAACAAGGATGGGCAACTAACTCCCTCTTGTGGTCCCAAGGACAATATTATAGATTTATATTAGAAATCAGCAAATGGCCCATTTTGGGTAATTCAAACTGCTTTATAGATAGTCTAAACATCAAATAAAACAGTATAATGCGGCATGCATGGGGAAGTAATCAGAATTCAGTTTCCAAAAGGTAACTTTGGAGAATTTTTTTTTCTAGAAAAAGGAAGGCGTTTCACCTACAATCTTTTCCTCTCCCCAAAAGAATATATCTTCCTAAGAAAAACAAGCAGCAACTCTGCAAAAGAAATCAAATCTTTCTTTTGGGTTTCTTTTAACTCTTAAAATTAAGCAGTTATTTCAGAGTTGCTATGTCCACCCTGTACTGTCATTGCCATAGTTAAATTTCAGGCTGGGATTTACATGAACAATGAAGAAAGGAAATTATTACTCCTCTGCTTTTGCATATACACTGTTCCAGATCCACATCGGAAACCTGCATGTGGACAAAAACATATCTGAAGCACTGCAAGTAGCATTCTGCCCAGAAAATGTGAACGATTGTTGCCATAACTTTCTCTACTGCTTTGAATTTTATGACCCCCCAAAGGGCTCTTGCCTTCTCTTTCTTTCATGCTTTATTTACTCAAAAGTTCTTTTTTTTTTTTTTACAAACATTGAAAAAAAAAGCATTTCAAGTATTTCATGACACTTAAAAAAGCTTCTTGCTAATTGAACTGGCCAGAACTCCTTCATGAATTCCTTCTTAAAATATCTTTTTCTTCTGGAATGGTATACTGACCATTCTAATTGGAATTAAAGATTGATGGAATCTATATTATTCTCTTCCTCTCACCTCACCATTTGTAAAAAAAAATACTTTATTTTATTTAGATCAGGATAATACAAGAAAAAAAGTTGAGACATATTTCTGAGGCATATGCACTGCACCTTTTTTCTGAGCAAATTAACAATTTTTAACCTGAAATTGATTAAATCAGATTTTTTTAACATAAGATGAAATTCATTTGAGACAGGTCATTTTCAAGAACATGAATGCAATCTATAATACAATTTGACACACATCTATCCACAAATAAGGTAATATACAATCCAATAGTTGCTCTCAGATGCTCTCTGAGTGGCACTGATTTTACCTAGTTAGGTAATTAAATATTTACAAACAATCAAGCTTACAGAACACCAAGAATTCCACAGTTCAAATCTGAATTACAGATATTATCTTCCATTAGAATATATCTTTCTTGAAAGCCGAATGTTCAGTTGCACATACTTTACACTGGAAAAACAACGGCTTTTAATAATTAGAAATTTTCTGTTTGGAAATTCAGTTCCAGAAGCATAACCTTTAAAAAGTCAATGTTTATGTGTTATAAACCCCCCATTTGGTGTTACAAACCAAACCAAAACTGAAGACACAAAAATGGAGAAATTTGTTAACAAGGGTCCAACGCGAAGAATTATTTAATGTAGAAATTTCACATTAACAGATAGGGCAACATTAAAAAAAGTATTATTTACAATATTGCATTGCATTGGTAAGTGAAAAGTTCTCCATAGCACAGATGAAGTTTAGAATAAAATGTAACAGTTCTTGGAGGCAATTATTCTAGCTATGTTCTAGAATTGCCCATTCTAAGATTAAAGATCTGAATTACAAATGAGCTTAATATTTTAAGCATTTAGGCAATGCTTTTTCGGGCAGTGTCAAACAGTGAATTCCTTGCATGTGACAGAGCAGTTCACATATCACTAATAAACTGCACATTCACTTTCTCCTCCTGCACAGCACGCTTAGTTATTTCATGGCTTGTACAGGACTACACTTTACAGTTATATCTGAACTAATGAGGTATAGTTTGCATTTTTCCCTCCAAGAGTTTGCAATTCTGATATGGAGGAGAAGATACCAACTAGACTTTGCCAGTCTGAATAGCAAATAATTAAAAAAAAATGGTTTGCCACAATGTAATCACTCATTTGCAAAGAGCGCATAAGAAAGATTATAGTTAAGTATAAGAATACAAATACCAAATAATGGCTTGGTATTACATAAAATATGAGAGTGATTTGTCCATGGTGCACAAGAAAACTTTGCTTTCAAGATTTGGACGGATTTTTTGATATCTTTTTGTCAGATTCTTCTCAGTGTAGTAAAACATGACCAAGTTAAGGTAAGAATGAGAACTTAAAGAGAGTTCCTCTCTAATGTTTCAGTTGTTTTTGCGTAATTTCAGCCTTAACTATGAACTCACAATGTTAGCAACCATTTTATTGTTTGGCTCAAATTACTGACAAGTAGATTTGTGGGTATTGTATTTTTAGCCTGCTAGAGAAAACCTGGTATATATCAGATTTAGAAGCCTACCCCTTTAAAAGAGAAAATATCAGTCCTTATATTTAAGGAACCCAACTAGACACCCAATCCTAAAAATCAAACCAGACTTTGTTGCATACCGCTTCACTTTTTGGGAAAAAATAACTTACTGAAATTTAAAAACAAAATAAAACCTCAGCATGAAACAAAAGACAACACATATGCTTTTCTTTGGGGGGGGGGGGTAATGAAAGTCATGTTACAAAGCTTTCTGACAGCAATGTGTTTTCTGGTAAGATGGCAAAAGTGTTCATCTAGCTTAGTGCTGATTCCTGATTCTTCAAGAGCAGGGAGAAACTTAGCAGTTTCAAGCAGCTGCAATATTGCTGTAGTCTTTTATATATTTTTTTTACTCAAACAGCAGCACTGCTGTATCAGTGCATCCTCCTCCCACATGTGTTTGTCTGTTATTGACAAAAGAAAAAGGAAACATTTCTTTTAGTAATTTGACAGCCTCCCCGCCTTCCCAGTGAGCAAGTCAGCTGCCTTCCACATTAACAAGCTCTTCTGCCTTTTAGTATTCTTCCAGTAGATTGTTAGTCATTAAACTGTCAGCTCCTTGGCCCTGCCTGAAAAATGTGAGTCAGAGCCTGGATTGCAAACAATTGAGATATAATGGTGGTGCTGGGGAGCTTCATCCAAAATGTTTTCTCAGCACTGAGGAGAAAATAAGAATGGCACTCTCGGGACAAGTACATTTAGCAATAGAGTCACTAGTCCTGTGAAAGGAGAAAGATATAACTGATTCAGAACACTGAGTAGAATTCAAATCAAGAGACCTGTTATATTTTGTTAGTGAGGCACTTTCTGGAGATTGTGCACAGCACAATTTCTCCACATTTTTGTGGAGAAGATAGCTCAGGGATTGAAAAATTGGTGTGAGAGTGGCCCCAGCAACCTGTGGGAGATAGTTAAATGTAAGACTCCTTTTCCAATTCTGGTCTTCCAGGATTGGAAGAGGAGTATTACATTTAACTATCTCCCACAGAATTGCCATTTCCAAAGGTCACAAGAGGAACGTAGCTGCAAATAAGAATTAACTATGGTGGATGCTAATGGGAACTGCCAGATTATTAAAAAAAACCACAGCCCTGCTAAAAACAAGCTTCACCAGTAAACATGAGCATAGGTGGAGGATGCAAACCAAGTCTCCAACAGTTGTCAAAATAGTGAACAGTTGGTAACAACAATAATACTACTACGTAACAACAATAAAGAGAGGCAACACTACAAATATCATCCAGTGCATCAACATATGGACAGACAGAAATGTCCTTATGAAAGAGAAAGACTTGTTATTCTGGAAGGCACATAGCTGTAAGCTCCAGCAAGTGAAGTTAGAGGCACCTAGGAGTCCTGACACTTAGCTCACAGCTTGGAGTGAACAGGTATTATTCAAAGGCTTGCAATTTTCTTTGGGCATATACACCATCAGCTCAACTTCAATACTCTTGAAGTTCCATGAAATCAAGTATTTTTAGAGGCATCCTAAATCAGAAGAAAAAAAAATTAACAGATCTGTCCCATGCTTCAAAGGACCACAGACACACATAATAAAAACACCCTTATGAGTTAGCTTTTACTTCCTATTGTAAATACACCTGGGGCACTAATGCATATACATTTTTTAGTTGTATGGGACAAGTTCACATGCAATTACAGGAGATCAATCTATCCAAGATACTTATTATAAATATGAGTGTGCATACAACTCCTTTACATATTAAAACTCTCACCTCTTTCCTATGTTCAAGAGATTTCAGCTTAGCTCGTATCATGTTAATTGCTGGAGAAGAAGCAGGTATCTGCAATTAAACAAGATGCAAACTGAGACTCTTCGAACTTCACTATCACCTCTAAAACTAAAACAGTTTTAAAGTCTCCTCAATTATCCTGACCTTAATTTAAATTAACTTATTTAATCAATTTATTAGTTCCCTTGGTTGCAAAGCAGTTCTTTGCATTGATTTAGCTGTTGCATTGCTTTACACAACAAATCATGATCATATCAATCCAATAAGCTGGGAAATTTTGTCCTCTCAGGAAGTCCAATGAAGTTTACTCTAGCATCCCCCAAACCCCAAACTTGCGCCTTAAGGTACATTAAACCATAGCTGAAAACTTCGGTATTGGCCAATAACTCTAGGAGTTGACCAAGGCTGTTTTATTGTGAGGAAAATACCTAATTCCAAATATATTAATAAAATAATATAAAAGTTTAAAATCTAACAATTTAGGAATGGGGAAAACACTCTTAACTACAAGAGGAGAAAAAAAAAAGAATTCAGGAGGGCAGAGCAGAAGAGGGCAGATGAATTTAATGTTCATCCATTAAATGATGAGCTACATAATTAAGGAACAGCTGTATAATGTTGGTAAGACACCAGATATATTACTAGGAGGACTGATATGCTGGTGAAATGCCTCAAATACAAAGCAATTGGACAATTCCCATTGGAGGCACCATAGTTGAAGCATTATTATTATCTCTTTAATCCATAGATATAACATCACATCTGATGTACAAAAATTCCCTTAAAATTGCTCTATGGTCAACTAAAGAACTTGGAAATTCTTGTACCATAATTCATGTTATTCAGTTTAAAACTACAAATACGCCACTTTTTGTTATTGTTTGATGGAATTCGGTGGATTGCATTTATTTTTCCCACTATGGCACAGCGTAAAACTGTTTCAGCTAGTCTTAGGATCAGACATTTCAAGACAGCTTGATGTTAACTGGGCTCAATTACTGTTTTTCTTCTGATGAGCCTCTCAATGTACAATAGGAGTTAGAAGTTGTTGCTTTTTGTCTGAGCCCATGGGCTGTCAAGGAAAAATTGATTGAATTCTCAGACTAGGATATTCAAGATCTCAAGCACATTCCAACAGAGCTGCTTGGGCAATATCAGAACATAGGTGATTTTTTATTTGTACTATTAGACTTATCCATTTGGAGCACTGCAATATTATACATATCTTCCTTTTTGAAATGTGCTTGCAACTTATCCTCACTTAACAACTATCTTGTTTAGCAAAGTTACAAAACACTGAAAAAAATAACTTTATGATTGATTCTCACACTTACAACCATTGTAAGATTGGGGTTTTTCACAGCCAGCTTACAACAAGCAGAGTTAATGGCAGGAAAATTGCAAATAGTGCTCATGTGATGTCTCACTTAATGACTACAGATGATTTATTTAACTACTATAGTGCAAGTGAGGCCATAAGTATGCTGTGCTCATGTGAAGTCACACTGTGTCACATAGCTGATTAGACATGCCCCAATATCCTTAATTGGTATAACATATTTTGTATTTTTTAATTAAGAAACAGTGGGTCGTTGTACCTACAGTTGGTAAAAGTAGTACCACTGTGATATTTAGTAAAATGTTATAGTAAGTGTCCATCCATCATCAATACCGCACATGGTTTCTTAAGAGTCCCCTTTGTTCAAACAGTATTTTATTAGAAGTCAAGTCCAACCTGAGGTTCATATATGACATCCAAAAAAGTTTTTCTAGATGAAGATTTGTAATCCCTTACTTTCTGACGGTATTGGGGGTATATTTCAAATGAGACTTATATACCGCTTTAAGTGCAGCACTCTCTAATGGTGTACACCATAGCATGTATATATATATATATATATTTTACATTGCCCCCAACAATCTGGGTCCTCATTTTGCCTACCCCGGAAGGATGGAAGGCTGAGTCAACCTTGAGCCGGTGAGATTTGAACCGCTGACCTGCTGAACACAGTCAGCTAAAGTGGCCTGCAGTACTGCACTCTGACTGCTGCGCCACCTTGGCGCAAAAGTCCGGCCCGATCCCATCCACAGACTTGTGATCTCTCGGGGAAAACTGGCAAAGAACACACGTCACTCTTGGGCCCCGTTGGCAGCGCAGAATCTCAACCGCTGCTGGAGAAAAGCCGCCTGCTTGGGGGCGCAGCGCCCTAACACCCCCCCCCTAAGCCGGGGCCCCTCTCTTGGGACTGCCAGGCTTGGGACTTCCACAAATTCTTGTCCGGTGAGCCCCCCCGGAAAGCCCTGCCAGAAGGCAGCGGTGGACTGACAGGGAAGCGCAGAAGGGAGCCAGTGTCGGTCGGTGACAAGCGTTGTGTGTGAGTGTGACGTCAGCGGCCTTAATATAGTCCAGGTGAGCTGGGCTGGGGTTATTTTTAAAGAGACTTGTGGCCTGGCCAGCACAGAGCTGCGGAGGGGAACAGCTGCTGGGCGGTGACTCTAAGCCAGAGAGGACGGGCGTGGAGGGGGGGGGACATGGGGGCATAAAAACCTCTCCCTCAGACAGGCACCGTGTCAGGGATAGGACAGCAGATGGCTGCAAACCCTGCTACGCATCAGTGGGCCTCGCACGGGTAACATTCACAAGACCCCAGGCGGCCCCCAAGAAACATTCTGTGCCCCTCCACTTTATGCAACCTAAAAAAAAATCTTTTTCCACCGCGATCAATTCGCTTTTCAACTGAAGGCCAAACTCTTATCCCCCTCTCGAATCAAAGACACTCGTCGTTCAAAAATCCTGTTTGACAACAAAACCGACTTGCTAGGTGCTTTCCCACCTTACACAAACGTGCACAGGGTGGAAAATATGTATAACACACACACACACACCAGGGCCCTCGGAGTGACTGTCAAAACCGACACCAACTTCCTGGAGAAATCTTAAGCCTGGCTGAAAGACCTCTAAAGCTGAAAGTTGCCTGGATTTATTCTTAAACTGGTTTAGAAAAGCTGCGTTGGCCCAACGCCACTGTTGGTGGGGTGCGGTTCGAGGGAGAACCAGCCCCACAAAAACAAGGCAAAAACACCCAGGTTTGACAGCTGAGGTGAAACACTGCAAGGAGGAGGAGGGAAGACTCACAACAGCTCGCAAAAGCTACCATCACAGGAAGCCCCACATTGACCCACCGCCAGTTCTGCCTGCTTTAACCGACCCCCCTTTCATGGACAACCCCCCCAAGTTCTCGCCCCATATTGGATCAACAGTGGGACCCCCGCTGTTTTTTTCCAGCAGGAGATCGAAAGAGGATCTCTTATACAATCTGCTGGAATACCAGATCACCAGCATCCCTGGATCCCGAAAGGGTTTCAGCAGAAAAAGCCTTTCTGCTCCCCCCGCCCGAAGCTCGGAAAGATGCGAGACTGGGGAGGGGTCCTTGCTCCCCCCGCCCACGACACACACACACACACACACACACACAGCATACGAAACTGGGGGAGAAAGTCCTTCGGGAGCTGCGTTTTTTCGGCCCACCGACTGAAAAGGGGGGCTTGGCGCTCGGAAGAGGCTGCGAAGTCGGTCCGCGTTCCCCTCCTCCCCCCGCCCGCCCGCCCGCGCAGGCTGCGCCCGATCTGCCCGCGAAGCCCCGAGCCGGGGCGAGGAGAAGCCGCAGCGGCAGCGACGTAATTCTTGACCTAGAAAAAAAGCCGACCGGGGCCAGCGCTGCGCTTCCTGTTTTTCTCCTCCCCGACGGGGGAGGAGAGGAGGAAGCGCCTCGGCCTTGGCCAAAGGGGCTTCGGGGTGGGGGGATTCAAGCTCTTCCTCCCCTCCCCCGGCGATCCGCACGCTGTCAAAGGCCGGCAATTTCCCACCCACCGAAGACAGAGGTCGGGGACCGCCGCTCCGTCCCAGCCCTGTTCCCCACCGATCGGGTGTCAGGACCCCCTCCCCGCCCCACAATACGGAGGACTACAAAGCCCGCGATGCTCAGCCAGCGGGGCTTCGACGGGGCCGGTTTGGCCCTTCTTGGGGCTTCGGCGGCCCCTTCGGAAAGAAGCGCCGGTCTTTGGAGAACGCCCCGAAGGGGGGGGGGAAATCTTCAACGGAGGTTTAGGGCGGGGTCGCCGGGAGTCCGCGAGAGGCGCGCCGGCCTGCGAGGGCTGCCCGGGGGCTCGGGAGGGACTCCCCCTTCCTCGGCCGACGGAGCTCCGCGTCGAGATCCCAAGCCGCGCCCATCCCCTGCCCAGGATCCGCGCAAGCGGCGGCGGGCAGGAAGCGAGCTGGCCCCGGCTGCCCGAAAGCGCAGCCAGAAGCGGCGGAGCGGCCGGGCTCTTCTCCGGCGGCCGCGGGGCGACGGAGCCCGGGACGGCGGCTGGCCTCTCACCTGGTAGAGGTTCCGGACGTCCAGAATGGAGCTCATGGTGGCGCCTGGTCGTGCTCCGCTCGCCGAAAGCAGCCCCGGACGACTGAGGCGCGGCGGCCGGGGCCCCCAGATATTACCCTGGCCACGCCCCTTCCCGGCTCCGCCCTTCTTCTGCTCCTCCCCCTCCTCCTCTCTGGCGAGGGGCGGGCGTGGGGTGGCCTCGTCCTCCCCGCTGCCTCGCCCTGGCGCTGCGTTGTGGCGGTCGCTCTCCGGGACGCTTTGGCTTGCTACCTTGCCCGACCAGGGGCTGAGGGCAGAGGGCTGCCTGGGACTGTATGAGGATTCCTGTCCTGGGCAGAGGGTGGGCTAGATGTCCTCAAGATTAATATAGGTTGCTAGGAAGTGGGGAGGGTTGCTGCCCGACCCAGGCTTGTGCCTGCCCCGGATGCATCCTGAGGGCCAGGGTGAGGCCGGCCTGCAGGGCAGCCTCGGACTCTTTGGGGGCTGCTGAAGGTGACCCTGGGGACGAGGCTGCCGAGGTCTGTCGGTTCAGCCTCTCACCAAGCAGCTTGTGTTAGTCCTCGACGTACAACCACAAATGAGCCCAAGGTATGCTAAGCAAGGCAGTTTTTAAGTCAGTTATGCCCCATTTTACGACCTGTGTTGCTACCGTTGTTAAGTGAATCGCTGCAGTTCAGTTAGCCACACGGTTGTTGAGTGAATCTGGCTTCCCCTACTGACTTTGCTTGTCAGAAGATCCCAAAAGGGGATCACGTGACCCCCTTGGGACACTGCGACCGTCATAAATACGAATCAGTTACCAAGCGTCTGAATTTTGGTCACATGACCAGGGGACACTGCAATGTTTGTAAGCGTGAAAAGCCGTCGTAAGTCACTTTTTTTCAGCGTGAGTGTTTGTAAATTGGGGACCACCTGTAATGCTGGACTAGCACTTCACCTCCCAGGTGAACTATCCAACGCTATCCAGCATCCTGAGAGTTCCCAAACCGGGTCCCCTCTAAATATGCTGGCTCCTGGAACCCAGGGACACATCTGGGCAGAACTAGGTCGGAAGGGCACCTGTGGATCTGTATCCCCCTTGGGATAGAGGGGGATGGATGGATGGATGGACGGACGGACAGACAGACACTGTGGACCCCCGCAGAGACTGACAATGCTGTGCTGTGGCTGCTTGATGAGTTAGCCCAGTTTCGGTTTCCAGAGAAGGAAGCATTTGGGGGACACGTTGGGGCTGTGGTGGCCCCCAAGACACTGAGTGAGCGCCAGCTCTGGCAAGCATCAATGGGGCTGGGAACTGGGGCCACTTGCCTGGGGGCCAATTCCAAAGCTGCTGAGCTCTGGGGCAGGGACCAGGGAGGAAGGACCAAGGGGGCAGAAGGCCACAGAGGTGCAAAGCCACAGGAGACCCTCCCCCCGGGGGCCTGAGTCAGGAGCCCCACTGCTGGGCCCCGAGGCTGCTGCAAGTACCAGGGGAAGGCAGGGCAGGGTGTCCTAAGTGGGGTATGGAACCATCATCGTTTAAATACTTCTCTTTAAAACAGCCCTTCTCAACCTCAGCCACTTTAAGACCTGCGGATGTCAACTCCCCAGACAGCATGCGAGTGAATTTAAAGATGGGGGACTTCAACTCCCAGAATTCCCCAACCAGCCCTGCTAGTGAACTTGGAGATGGGGAGGGGGTGGACCTTCAACTCCCTCGCGGCTCCTCCGAGTCGGTTTCAGTGCCCAGAGGCAAATCCAGCCCTTCCCGAAAGTTACTGGCGGGACTTTCAGTTTTGAAATGCCTGCAGATCTCTTTTGATTCCCTTTTCTCAGGTGACTGAGATGATTCATCGGCCCTGATGGGTTCCCGTAAGTGTGGAACCGGAGAATCAAAATCTCATCAACCCTGCTTGAGTTTGCATAACGCTGCCCGTAAAAAGGAGACGCGAGTGGAACCCAACGCGAGGGATGCATAGAAACAAACGGGCCCTCGATCGGTTTCCTATTTCTGGGCCAAAACCCAGAGTGTTGTTTGTGGTTTGTTATGGAATCGATGACTCCGATTTCTCTATCGCTTCTCAGCACGTTTGCGATGTTTTCTCACAACAGTGTGTTTGTTGGCTCAAGGAAGCAGAAAATATGACTCAACCCTCGGAGATATGTTGTGCTGTCTCTCTCTCTCTCTCTCTCTCACACACACACACACCAATACACACTATTGTGGGCACCAATAACTGGGAGAGTATCACTCCATCTGCAATCAAGAAATAATGAGTCAGATATTTGTGTAACAGTGAAACCTGCTTTAAATTAACTTTCAAGCAATCAAACTGCCTGACTATGAAGGCGGGAATCTGAGAAACTGAATGTAGGCTTTGTTTATTTATTTATTTTTTATTTGAGGCACCACCAGACTAGAAGCCAGGAAGCTATGAGTTCTAGTCCTGCCTTAGGCGTGAAAGTCAGTTGACTTTGCCTGTCGGAAGGTCACAAAAGAGGATCACAGGAACCCAGGACACGGCGACGGTCATAAATAGGAGTTGCCAAGAATCTGAATTTTGGCCACGTGACCTTGGGGATGCTGCAACGGTCGTGTGAAAAATGGCCATAGGTCAGTGTTCCAACGGTCACTAAACAAACTGTTGTGAGTTGAGGACTACCTGTATGGCTTCCTCTCTTTTTTTCCTTCGGTTTTCCTTCTAGTCCCAAAGGTGCTTTTTCCAAAAAAACAACTGGACTTTCTTGGGTTTTGTTTTGTTTTTTCCTTGAAAACATTCCACTTCTCATCCAACTTCTGAAAAAGCTTCTTGGAGGAGACGCAAAATGTTTTCCAGGAAAAACACAAGAAAGTCCAGCTGCTTTTGGGAAAAGCACCCTGGGGACAACCATGACCTGGAAGATGGAGAACCTTCCTTCTGGCTGGTTGAAGTCGCCGCCTCTGCCCCAACAGGAACCCCCACTTGCATCATCCCAAATTCCAGGCAGAGCGCCTGAGGGGGGTCTGCGCAGGCCTCCCAGCAGGAGAATGCTAGGAACCTGGCGGGCCCAGCCCAAGTGGGCTGGGTGGGGCACACCAGGCCCTGGGCTGGAGCCAGGAGGGCCTTCCAGGCCAAGGGGAGGGAGGGGAAGGTGGGGGAGAGGTGGGGAGATAAGCCCGAGACCGGATGGCCCAGATAAACAGAGGAGAGCAGATAACTTGGCAGAGCAGGAAAGGTCCATTCTGGCCTACAGGATGGCTGCCCTAGAGGGACCTTGGAGGTCTTCTAGTCCAACCCCCTGGCTCAAGCAGAAGACCTGTTGTCAGGGGGGGTTCCAACTTGGCAACTTTAGGACTTGTGGATTTTAACTCCCAGAATTCCCCAGGAAGCACAGCTGGCTGGGGAATTCTGGGAGTTAAAATCCACAGGTCTTAAAGTTGGGGAATTCTGGGAGTTGAAATCCACAGGTCTTAAAGTTGGGGAATTCTGGGAGTTGAAGTCCACAGGTCTTAAAAGTTGGGGAATTCTGGGAGTTGAATCCACAGGTCTTAAAGTAGCCAAGGTTGGACATCCCTTCCCTGTGCCATTCCGGACAAATAGCTGCCCCATCTCTTCTTGAAGACCTTCACTGGTGGAGCACCCACAACTTCTGGAAACAAGCCGTTCCCCTGGTTATTTGTTCTCACTGTGGGGAAATTTCTCCTTAGTTCTAGGTCAGATCTCCATAACTTCCTTCTGTTGGAGGGCGGGGAGGGTTAGAAGGCATTGGGCAGCCTGATGACCTGCTGGCTGGGCTGAGGGAATGGAGCAGGCCTGGATATCTTGCCAGGAGGTGGGATGGCCCAGGAGCTGGCGGGCATCTCTGCTTCCGACCTCTCTGACTCATCCCTTGGGCTCCAGGGGTGATTCATCCTGATAACTCTTCCCCATCCTGGAAAACTCCCTTCTTGAATCACAACAGTGGAGATATCCTTGAAGCGTCATGATTGTTATGGTTTCCTTTGTGTAAAAAGGCCTGGAGGGTGACTGGCAACATCCAGGTTCAGGGATGGCCCAGAAGGGGATTTGCAGGGAGCTGATTGCACGTCCTGGAATGCAGAAAATCCCTGAAACTTAATTTCCACACGTATTTGGGGGAAGGGTGGATGGGGGGGGGGTGGAACGAATGCCTGGAAAGCAACCATTTATCTGAAACCGTAGAAGGTCTCCCGCTTGACTAGAAGATCTCCAGCGTTCCTTCCAACGCTGCCCTCCTGCTAAAGACCAAACCCCTCAACCTCAGCCAACCCAACCCTGCAGAGCTTGTGGTGACATGACAGCCGTCTTCCGGTATTTGAGGGGCTGCCACAGAGAAGAGGGGGATCCACCTGCTGAGGGCAGGAGAAGAAGTAACGGATGGAAACTTATCCCAAGCTGGCTGGGGAATTCTGGGAGCTGAACTCCACACATCTTAATGGAGCTGAGCCTAACTCCGGCCTAACCCTGCCTCCAGGGAAGTCCTTTTCCAGGACAGCTCTCCGGAGACCCCCCCCCCCCGGAGCAACCAGGACCTGGGAAAGATAAGCCTGCAGCCAGGAGACAAATGCTTGGCTGAAAAACATCTAAGCCTGTTGGCCAACTGATTCATGCTATTTTTAGGAGGCGGCAAAGTTCAGTTGACTCAGAGGAGGAACACTCAAGGGATTTTGGTAACAAATGGCAGACCCTGGAGCTGCCCTGGGCCGGAAGAGATGCGTGGGGGAGACGCTTCGCCATTTCTGCTTCCTGAAACACCGCTTTCGGGGGCCGAAGAGAAGATGGCTGCTGCTCTGGGGAAGGAGGGCGGGAAGGGGGGCATATTGAACCAGCAGCCGGAAAGGGTCCTAATGCGATTGTCCAGTTTCCTTGGGAAGCCGAGTTCAGGGAGATTGGGGTGGGGGGGTCCCTTGGGGCAGCCAGCAACATTATGACCAAACAGCAGCCATGAAGAAGAACGGTCAAAATACTCCTTTTTCTTCTCTGTCGAGTCATGGACCTTCCTTCGGATTTGGGTTATTCTCTGCGCTGTTCCTCAGTATTTCGGGGCAGGGGAACTGCCCGCCTCGTTCTGCAAAGCCAGAGGAACTGATCTGGACCACCTGCTTGGCCCTGGAGGGAGACCCTTGGTTGGGCTTCCCGAGGCGTCCTTCCTTTAGTGTTACAGGAAACTTGAAGGAGGCTGGAGACTTTTCAGGTAGAGACATTTGTCCTTCCTTCCTTCCTTCCTTCCTTCCTTCCTTCCTTCCTTCCTTCCTTCCTTCCTTCCTTCCTTCCTTCCTTCCTTCCTTCCTTCCTTCCTTCCTTCTTTCTTTCTGTCATCTTCTTGACTTTCTTTCCTTCTTTCCTTCTATCTATCTATCTATCTATCTATCTATCTATCTATCTATCTTTCTCTTTCGTCCTTCCTTCCTTCCTTCCTCTCTCTCTCTCTCTCTTCTATCTATCTATCTATCTATCTCTTTCGTCCTTCCTTCCTTACTCTCTCTCTCTCTCTCTCTCTTTCTTCCCGCCCGCCCGCCTGCCTTCCTCAGCTCCACATTTTCTTGATCCACAGCAGTAAGAAAAAGGGCCACATCTGGAGGGATGTGGGGCCTTGAGGAAGACAGAGCCAACAGCTGGATCCAGGGGGCAACTCAAAGAAGGGGCAGGGCAGGGCCTTGTGGAATTAGGCCGAGTGGCTGAGGATGCTGAAAAATGGATTGACGATGACAGACGGTCACTTCCTCTGCGGCGTTCCTAGGAAAGCAAATAAAAAATACCGTACGTAGAGAGGAAGCCATGGCTTTGAGCCTGCGCTGCATAGTTCTGGGATGAATCAGAATTCTGCACACATCTGGCCAAAGAGAGCGAATTCATGGGAAGCGGGGGGGGGGGGGGAGAAAGACAGTCAAAAATCCTTACCCAGCAAAAAAAGAGATGATGTGAAACAGCTTCTCTGCCCACACTTGCCCATGTGGTGAGCCTAGAAGAGGCCGTTGTTTGAAAAAAAAACCAACACCACCACACAGCTCTGGAAGAAAAATTGAGATGCCAGCCGTCCTCTGAGGAGAGCTGGGGGTTACTCCCGTTCAGCCTCTTTCCTCAGAACGGCTCACTTGTGGGTGTTTGAAGAAATATGGGGCAATCCCCAAAGCCGGAGAAGGAAATCAAGAATAACCGAGAAAAGAGAGCTTTACTGTATGACAGATGGTCCTTGGTGGGGTCTTGGGCTTGAAGACCCCGGGGATGATTCAACCCTGAGGGTGCTCTCTGAGCTGGGCTGTTTTCATGCGGAGGTTTCATGACCCAACTAGGTAACATCATCAGTGCTAGAAGGGGGGAGGAGGAGGAGGAGGGAGAAATATGGGGTCCCTTTTGCTCTTTGAGCTTAGTTGTTTTCTTGCAGGCCTTTCATGACTCAACTGGGTAACATCATCATTGCTAGAAGGGAGGAGGAGGAGGAGGAGAGTGACTGTGGGATTCTTGCTGCTCTGAGCTTGCTTGTTTTCATCCAGACGTTTCATGACCCAGCTAGGCAACATCATCAGTGCTAGTAAGGAGTGCTGTTTGCTTTGAGTTTATATCCTGGTGTCTTGCCTGCCAGCGTTCCTGTTTGCTGTTGGCTTCCTTGGCAGTTTCTTGACTGGGGTTTGGTTTGTTTCTGGATGTTGGCCTGGTGTTAATCCTGGAGTTCTCCTCCGTTGATCAGGGTGCTGATGGCTGGCGGAGTCTGCCCTCCATCAAGAATTCCGGAGAGATGGATGGTCTGAATGGGAGATCTTTCTCTCTCTGCTGTGAAAGGCAGGAAGCGTGGCTCTCCCTAAAAAATGTCTTAGACTGGCCCAGTTTAGGGCTGTTGTTCTTTGAGGGTCTTCCGAAGACGCCTGATGCAAATGGACCCTTCAACTGACCTTCAAATGTCAATAAAAGTCTATCAAAACACCCAGGAACCTCTTGCTTTAGTCCAGGGGTGGGGAACTACGGCCCCTTTGTGACTTGTGGACTTCAACTCACATTTACAACGGTTGCAGCATCCTGGGCTCACGTGATCCCCTTTTGATAGCTTCTGTCGAGCAATCTCAAGGGGAAAGTCGGATTCACTTCACATCCATGTTCCTAATTCAAGGAAAGTCACAAAATGGGGCAAAATTCAATTAACAAATTTCTCAGTTGGGCTCAGCTGCGGTTGTAAGCCAAAGGCTACCCTGTAAGCAATAAATGTCAACTGGAACTTTACGGGCAGTCCTACTTCTTCACGCCTGGCATAGGAGCTGCCACCAGCCAGGGAGAGTGGGTGTGTTGGTAACACAACAGCAGGCACAGGGGTCACGTTCCCTTCCCCTCCCTCCAGCCGGGCTGCCCCAGAATCTCAGCCTCGTGAAGAAAAAGGCTGGTCTCTAAACGGGACTTTCCCAAAAGCTTCACAAACACATTTTCTGCCTCCATCAGCAGTGAAAAAAAAAAGGGTTCCTGAGCGAGGCAGGCGATGTAAAAAACAGCAGAGACCTTTTTCAAAAGAAGAAACCACAAACCTCAACCATGTTTGTCCTGAATTAAACAGGTGGGGAAGGGAAGCTGTATTTTCCTGACCCCTCCAGGCCCACCCACCCACGCACGCCTGCCTTCCCTCTCTTCTTCTTCTATTTCGGTATTGTAAGTGCAAAGTTGAAGCCTTGGCTGGTTTTCCAGCCTCATGGAGAGCGCCGCTTCGCTCTTAACCTTAAATAGACTTGCTTGCAACAAAGCCTCAGACGCGAACGAGGAGGGAGTGTCAAAAAGGCTTCCTTTAAAAATGAAAAAGAAAAGGCAGTAACTGGTGCAGGAAAGTTGGTAGCAGACCAGAACTATGGCTTGTGGGGAAGGGAAGGGGTAGTAATTGCTGGTGGGGACACCCTCCCCCATCTCCCCACGGGCCACGTGGGTGTTAAGCTGGAGGTCAGGAATTCTTTGCTGTTCTCCACTCAGAAGGAAGAAGAGCCTTAATCTGAATTTTTCTCTGGTTGAAGCCGAGAAATTGTAACTTTGAACAGTCACTAAACGAGCGGTCGTAAGTCAAGAACTACTTCTATAATTGTTCTAGAGGCGCTGGAGAAAAACGCTAAAACTGCTACAGGAACAACCCAGGGATGTGACGGGGGTTTCCTTTTCCAAATATTTTCGGAGGACAACAGCAAAGGAAAGAGACCCTTCCTCATCCAGTTTTGGTCGCCACGGTGTCAAAAAAGATGCTGAGACTCTGGAAAGAGTGCAGAGAAGAGCAACAAAGATGATCAGGGGACTGGAGGCCAAAACATACGAAGAAGAACGGTTGCAGGAATTGTGTATATTTAGTTCACGAGTCCACGAGTCATAAAAGAGCCAAGGTTGACTACCCCTGGACTAGGGTGACATGAGAGCAGTCTTCCAATATTTGAGGGGCTGTCACAGACACGAGGGGGTCTACCTATTCTCCAAAGCAACTGAAGGCAGTAGTAGATGGAAACTAATTAAGGAGTTACGTAGAGAGAGGTTTTTTTTTTTTGTGGACCGGAGGGTGCGTGGTTTTGTGTGCTGCCTCGGATGGGGCTTTGCTCGTTTATGCGGTCGGGTTGCTGGCATGCCAAGGCCCAGTACCAGTCCACGGACCAGGGGTTGGTGACCTCTGGCCTAGGGTCTCCTGCCTGAGGGGGTTGGACTAGAAGACCTCCCAGGTCCCTTCCAACTTAAGGAGAGGCCAAGCTTTATACTTTGGAGCCTGGTTCTCATCTTCCCTCGTGGCTCAGGGCAATTGCACAACCAGGTCACTCTGCGGTTCCTGGATGGAAGTTCTGGGGATGGTCCAGCTGAGCTGACACGAAATGTGGCTGAGCTCAGCTCTTGCGAGACGCCCTGACTTGGCCAGAGCCGTCTCCTGCACGGGCTGCTGGCCACAGCTGGGAAGGCCTGACTTTCGGGAACAATCGAGAAGAAGATGGGAAATCCGGAGCATCTGGTCACTCAAATCAGGCCTGACTTTGGGAATTGGCTGAGGAATTCTGGGAGTTGAAGTCCCCAAGTCTCAAAGTGGTCAAAGTCGGGCACTCCTGATGTAGAATAAGCAACTAACCCGTGAGAAGGTGGCCTCCCTCTCCTGCAAGGTGTGAAGCCCTGCCTGGTCACACCCCCCAGTTGCATAGCTGTGCCCACACACAGCAGAGGCTTTTCCCAATGGCAGACGCTGCCAGCTGAGAGGCAGGGCGTCCATCGCCCCAGCTCGTCTCGCCATCGATCCCTGTGCCTTATCTCGTCACCCCGATCGGAGCTCGCCCCGAGAGGCGTCAGGGCATGCCAGGGGCCGGTTGCAAAACCCGGCAGCTGGCAAACACCTGGCAGGGCACTCCAGAATGTGCCCAGAAGCAGAAACAGGCGCCTGTCCTCCGCCCGCGAGGATGCCCCGGGGCTGGCAGCCAGTTACCTTTTCGTTGTGCCACTTCCCTGGCCAGACGGGGCGGGACCTCCCTTGGGGAAATCCATGGATGGCTTCACACGTTACCCAATGGACGGATCAGCCAGGCCTGGAAGGGATCCAGGGATCACACAGACCTGTCAGTAGTTTCTCCCACATCAAACACCGGCCTGTGTCCCAGCCTCTTTTGGAGAAGGCGGCTGGGATACGGAAAGGCCTCTTGTGCCTCAGTGGTTGCCAAAATGTTCAGGGCACGGGCAGGGTGTCCTCTGACTTAGCCAAGGGCAGAACCTCCAGATGGAGAGGCAGTCTACCCTCGTGTCAGAGGAAAGCTACCCAAATGTGGTTGGGAAATACAGAGTGGTCTGCCATGAGGATGACTGAACTGTTTCTGGGCTCCTGGGCTCTCCCCTGCCTGGGGTGATGCAGAAGAGCAGAGACGGGTGAAGCTGTGGAAGCCCAACCAGGATGCCCACGCAGAGCCTCCGTCATCCCGGTCGTGGCTGTCCCAAAGGGGCTTTTTCAAGAGGCAACTGGACTTTCTTTGAAGACCTTTCGCTTCTCCTCCAAGAAGCTTCTTCAGCGCCTTCTTGAAAAAGCACTTTTGGGCCCAACTGGGACCCAGTCCTGAAATTACACACTGGGGTGGGGTGGGGACTATCTTAAAGCAAGAATTAGGGACCTGGTGCTCCTTTAGATTGGTTGTTTCCTTACAGACATTTTATGACCCAACTAGATAACATCATCAGTGCTAGAAGGGAGGAGGAGGAGGAGGAGGAGGAGACTGAGCTTGGTTGTTTTCTTGCAGGCGTTTCATTACCCATCTAGGTAACATCATCAGTGCTAGAAGGGAGGAGGAGGAGGAGGGGGAAGAAACATCCCTAGAAGGGAGTGGGGTTTACTTTTATTTTTACAAAGCTACAAATAGTCTCTTCTGAAGGTAACTAAGGAAGGCTTAAGTGGGCGAGCCCTTTAAAGCCAGCCCTTTGTTTATTGGAAGGCTCAGTGCTGAGATTCCAGGCCAATGTCTTTCAACCTTGGCCCCTCTTGAAAGGGGCGGGCTTCAACTCCCAGGATTCCCCAGACAGCTATTCACTTCAACTCCCAGCTATGCTGGCTGGGGAATTCTGGGAGTTGAAGCCTGCCCCTCTCAGAGTGGGCAAGGTTGACACACATTGGTCTCTGTGAATACCATCTTCCCTGACCTGCTCAGCCCCTGGACCCCTGGACCCTCCGCTCCCTCCCCATGTGGGACCCCTGACTGCAGACGGACTTTCCAAAAGTCCAGGAAGAGCAATGTCCCCACCATCTGCGCGAGCCTCCCCCAGGATCTGGGGGGGGGGAGCAGCAGCTTTCCTGATTTTCCAAAAGTGACACCCCCTCCCCTCCATCAGGGGTGCTATTCCAGAACAGGTGATTGACATCTGGGGCTTATCCCACCCCCCCCCCAATATTTCTGATTTTATCTGAAACGAAGGAGGGGTGTCCCCTTTCATAATATTGGAACGGAGCTCTCCCCCCCCCCAGTAAAGCCAGAGGGGGGTGGGGCTAAAGGGAAACTGCTGCCTGTGCAACAACACGCAACATTGGACTTTGGAAGTTGTGACGGTGTGTTGAACAGCCTCTGGATCAAAGATCAGGGTTGTTGCGGCATTCCCAAATAGGGGATTCCTGGAAAGTCTGAGTCACGCCACCGTCCTTGTGAGGGGTCAAAAGGGGCCCCCTCCAGCCTGGAAGCGTCCAGGGATGGGCCCAGCTGGAAATCGGGGTGAAACGGACTGGAGTGACCAGGGTTAGAGTCTCTGCTTTCCCCATACCACTCACAACGGTCCCTTTAGCGGTCGAAGTTACAACGGTACTGAAAAAAGGGACATGAACGGTTTTCACCCTTATGACCGTGGCAGCCTCCCTCCCCCCCCCCGGTCATGGGATCAAAATTCGGACGCTTGGCGACTGGCTCACATTTATGACGGTGGCCGTGTCCTGAGGATCTCGGGATCCCCGTTCTGATAAGCAAGGTCAAGCCCAGATTCACTTAACAGCCCGTGTCGCTAACTGAACCATGGCAGAGATTCAGTAAACAACAGAGGTCGCACAATGGAGCCAAACCACACTTAGCAACTGTCTCGGGATGGAAATTTTGGACTCAACGATCGTCATAAGTAGAGGACTCCATGTTGTAGCCAGAAATAGATATAACCCACATTTTGCCACGACTGGGGTGGCCAAGGTTCCTCTGAGCCTGCGCAGAGGGCCACCTTTCTATGCCCCAAGGGGGGAGGGTTGAGCAGCAGAGGAAGCTGAGGGGGGGGGGATCCCAGCCCCCAGCCCCAAAGAGCAGGCGAGTCCTTTGGCTACAGGGAAAAGGGGGGGGGGGCTGAGCTTCTCCTGGGGCCACAGGCAGCCTTGCCAGGCCAGCTCCCAGGCGATGACTTGAAAGAAGCCGCCGTTGCCTGGCACCAGGTCCCTCTGACGGCCAGGTGAGTGTGTGGTGCGTGTGTTTGTGTATCTATACGAGTGTGTGTTTGCCTTTTGGGGCAGCGGTGAGCATGTGAGCCTGAGGTCAGCCGTTATGCTGCTCCTCCTCGCAGCCCTTATGTGACCCGGAGCTGCCCAAGGTTTCCAGGAAAAGCCCTGCTTAGCGTCACGTCGCTGGGGCGACAGGGATCGCCCCAGATTCACTGAACAGCCCTGGCAAGAAAGCTCACAAAACGGGACAAAATCCACTGAAAAAAATCTCCCTCTTAGCAATGGACTCCACTGTGGTCGTAAATCGAGGACTGCCCTGTTGGGAGACTGGGGGACCTTTCCACAAGGCTCTGGGAAGGAGGGGCTGTGTGTCTCGGCTCGGCACGGCACGTCCTGTCCAGGATGGCTTTCACAAGGCCGGACAAGCTTTGCAGGGCTGCAGGGCTGTTCCCGGACAGGGAGTCTGGGGTGACTCATCCCTCCGCAGCAGGTTTCCTCCGCTGACGTGACTCAGAGTGTGAACCCAGCTTGAGGGCCAGCAAAGGGTTAAGGCCTGCCTGCCTGCCTGCCAAGGGATTTTGCTGATAGAACAAACAGTGAGGTCATTGTGTACAGAGGCTCAGGTGAGGTGTTTACCTGCCCAGCCGGCTGCAGGGCGGGGGAAGAGAAGCAGGAGGGGGAAGAGAAAATAGGCCGTGGCAGGAAGGGACTTGGCTCCTTGCAAAGCTTTATGATGGGGTACTTGAGGGTCAGTTGGCCGGCCAGGACTGGGGAAACCCCTTGGTGGCTGCTCCAACACTGGAGGTCTTGAAGAAGACTGGGCAGCCATTTGTCTGAAAGGGTGTACGGGAAGTGTGTCCAACTTGGGAACTTTAAGACTTGTGGACTTCAACTCCCAGAATTCCACAGCCAGCTTTGCTGGCTGGGGAACTCTGGGAGTTGAAGTCCACAAGTCTTAAAGTTCCAAGGTTGGACACCCCTGATCTAGGTTCTCCTGCTTGAGCAGGGGGTTGGACTAGAAGACCTCCAAGGTCCCTTCCAGTTGTCATTCTGTTATTTTACTAACACGTCTCCCTCCTGAGCCCAGAAAGAATTCTGTAGGACTCGCAGCCTAGATGAATCTTTTGAGTTTGGACCTGGAGGATCCTTTCAAGTTAGTGCCTCGGATCAATTTTTCAATTGATGGTAGTGTCCACATGTATTATTATTATTATTATTTTTAATTTATCTCCGAAGTTAAAAAGCAGGAGACCCTACACCGTTCTAGACAAATGGCCGTCCAATCTGTTCTTAAAAACCTCCAGGGATGGAGCACCCACAACATCTGGTGGCAAGCTGTTCCACTGGTTAATTGTCCTCACTGTTAGGAAGTTTCTCCTTAGTTCCAGGTTGCTTCTGTCTTTGGTCAGTTTCCATCCGTTGCTTCTTCTCCTACCTTCAGCTGCTTTGGAGAAGAGGTTGGCCCCTTTCTTCTTTGTGGCAACCCCCCAGATATTGGAACCGTGCTCTCAAGTCAGCCTATCATGGGAATAGGCAACCCGGGTACTCCTTCTGCTTTTTCCAGGGGGTGGGGGGACCTCCACAGTTGAGCAAACCTTGAAGAGGGTGGCGTAAGTGTTTTATTCTCTTTTATTTCTGCAAACTTCTGGGGCCTTTGGAGAAGTGAAAGGGCATTGAAAAGTGCAAAGCACAGCCGAGCGGCTTAAGGGGAGAGGGGGCCTGTGGCCTCTCTGTGTGAGTCCCCGGCCTCATCCCTTGGCGGGAAGGGATCCTGTCACTCCTTTTTGGCACCTATCGGGACTCCTGCTGAATTATCCACCCTCTGGAAAGGACGGAGCAGCGCTGGTGATCCTTTGGAGGCTGCCTGTTGCTTCTCTGAAGGTGGACAGGCCTGCCAGATCAGGGACTCATGTAGGGCTGATGCGGACAGAGGCTTCATCCCAAGGTGCAAAGGCTGCCCAAAAGATGTTTAGGGCAGGAGTAGGCAACCTTGGCTCTTTTATGACTCATGGACTTCAACTCCTGTCTCAGGAATTCTGAGAGTTGAAGTCCACGAGTCATAAAAGAGCCAAGATTGCCTATCCCTGGTTCAGACGCAAAAGTGAAACAGAGAGAAACTAACATCCCCCCCCCCCCAAAACAGGTGGCTCCTTTGAGCCGGACAATCAATCAGATTGGATCCCACTGCTCCGGATTGTTCTGTTGCCGGATACAGCCAGTCCTTGTCTTACGTTTCATTTAGTGACCGTTTGAAGTTACAACGGCACTGAAGACAGGGACTTAACAACAACAACAACAACAATAACAGTAGCAGTAACAATAATAATAATAACAAAAAGTTGGAAGGGACTTTGGAGGTCATCTACAATAATAATAATAATAAAGTCGGAAGGGACCTTGGAGGTCCTCTAGTCCAACCCCCTGCTCAGGCAGGAAACCCTATTCCATTTCAGACAAATGGCTGTCCAGTCTCTTCCTAAAAACTTCCAGTTTTATCTGGCTGAGGAATTCTGGGAGTTGAAGCCCACAAGTCTTAAAGTTATCCACCCTCTGGAAAGTTGAAGCCCACAAGTCTTAAAGTTGCCAACGCTGAGGACCCCTGGCTTAGCCAGCAAAGAGCTGACCCTGGAGCAGGGAGACACGCTCAGATGCGCACGCAGGCACACAAACGCCTGGAGGATCCAGACAGGTTTTTTCCCAACCAAGGGAATTTACTCCGGGACATTCCCAGTAACAAAGGACGTGAACTTGCTGACACGGCACACCAGAGGCTGTGTAAGTCGGTTGTAGGGAGTCTGGAAGTCAGCGGATGCTGCTCCTTGAAACTTCCCAAATTTTGAAGTAAAAATGTTTCTGTTTCTGGGCCTCGGTGGTCTTCCTGGCAGGGCTGGTGGGAGTCCAGACGCCCTGTCCGTCTGTCTCCTCTTAAGAGTAAATCTGATGTAGCGTTCGGTTCTTGTGACAGAACACACGGATGGGTGCTGGTAGACTTTGACTTACAAGCGTTCGTTTAGTGACCGTTTAGTGCAGGGGTTCTCAACCTTGGCAACTTTAAGACTTGTGGACTTCAATTCCCAGAATTCCTCAGCCAGCTTTGCTGGCTGAGGAATTCTGGGAATTGAAGTCCACAAGTCTTAAAGTTGCCAAGGTTGAGAACCCCTGGTTTAGTGAATTACAACAGCCCTGAAGAAAGAGACTTAGGAACATTTTTCACACTTACGACCGTCACAGCTTCCTCAGGGTCACGTGATCAAAATTCAGTCCCTTGGCAACCGACTCATGTTTATGACGGTCGCAGTGATCCCCTTTTGTGACCTTCAAAGTCAGTGGAGAAGCCAGATTCATTTAACGACCGTGTTACTAATTTAACAACTGCGGTGATTCAGTTAACAAATATGGCAAGAAAGCTTGTAAAATGCGGCAAAACTCACTCAACAAATGTCTCGGTTAACAGCATAAATTTTGGACTCAACTGTGCTGTAAGTTGAGGATTGAGGTCCTTTCCAACTCTATTATTATTGTTGTTGTTGTTGTTGTTATATCCAAGAGAAGGGAGTATGTAGGGAGGAGGATTGTGGAATTGTTGATGGTCTCTGAGCTTGTTTGTTTTTTCTGCAGACATTTCTTTACCCAACTAGGTAACAGCATCAGTACTAGCACTGATGATGTTACCTAGTTGGGTCATGAAATGTATGCAAGAAAAGCAAAAGCTCAGAAAGTCCCAAGGACCCCACAGCCACCCTCCTCCTCCTCCTCCTCCTCCTCCTCCTCCTCCTCCTCCTCCTCCTCCTCCTCCTCCTCCTCCCATGCTCCACTCCCTTCGAGCACTGATGATGTTACCTAGCTGAGTGATGAAACATCTGCAAGGAATCAACAAAGCTCAGAAGACTAGCTGTATTGCTTTTAATTCTTTTTAGCTGCCAAAGCCCAAGAAGGCATTTTAAAGGTTTTGGGGTGTCAGGCAGAGTGAAAAGCAAAACTTGGCCTTTTTCTAGAAAAAAGGAGGACTAAGAATCCATGTAATTTCTGGGAAGGAGAGATGGGGAGAGGGAGAGTGGGGTGGGGGCTTTCCACCCTGGGAACCCAGTTGGGTTCGTGTGTGTCTTTTTCCCCTGTGCTGATCCACTGCCAGGAACCAGCTCCCAGGCAGGGCAAGGCTGCTTCGAGGGAGGGAACCAGCTCCGAACTGGGGAATTCCCTGCCGGCTGCTCTGCGGCTGGTGGAAAAACCCTCCTGCAGGGAGGCGGTTGCCAGAGAGGCGAGGCAAGGCGAGGGGGCTCCCGCCGGCGGCCAGGGAGTGGGGAATATTCGGAGGGGATTGCCTGGCCAGCCTGTTGCAATGAGGGCTGGGCGCATGCCTGTCCGGAAGGGAGAAAAAACTCCCAGCAGCTGGAACAGCAAGTTCCCACTCCAGGCTGAGCCAAATAGGGGAAAGGAGAGCTTTTCCTGGAAAAGGAATCCTGGCTTGCTTTACCTAGCCAGCTTTATCTGGAAGGTGAGGCATCTTGGCTTGCTTTACCTAGCTGGGTTGTTCTAGCAGTGGAGGCATCTTGGCCTGTTTTACCAAGCCAGGTTTATCCAGCGGAATCTTGCTTGCTTTGTCTAACTCTGAAGGGAGCTCCAGGATAGCTGAATGCAGCGAGGAACCAAAGCAATTTGCTCCCGCGCATGCTATAAAAATGTCTCCACTCCGTTCGATCCATTTTCAAGCTGCCAAATAATAATAATAAAATAAAAAATCACAGCCCTGATGGTTTGGCCTCCTTGAGGGGGCCTCAATGTGTGAATGCTTCCTCAAGCATTTTTGTGTAATCCAAAAGTCTGCAGATTTGTACCCAGTTTTTCTACATTGCCCGGAGGAACAGAAGGGAGACCTATCCGTGCTGTCGATCACCCTGAAAATAGAACCTCCATATTTACGGGCACTGAGGATGAGATTCTGTCAAGAAACACTGCAGGGCAGTAACTTTTGTATTTTATTTATTTATTACATTTGTTTGCCGCCCATGTCAACCCGAGGGACTCTGTGTCCCTCCAACTAATAGCCGGCAGTCTGGGAACCACAAAAGAGACCCAAAACAAACAAACAAACAAAAGGTGTTGGGCTGATCCAGAAAGAGTCTGGATGCGCTTTTGAGATCTGTTTTGGAGGGAATCTCAAATACAGGCAGTCCTTGACTTACAACAGTTTATTTAGTGACCGTTCAAAGTTACAGCGGCACTGAAAAAAGAGGAGTGTCCCCGGGGTCACGTGATCCCCTTTTGTGACCTTGCCGGTGAAACGCTCGACACAAAAGCTACGAGGGGCGCAAAGAGGCGTGGAAAGAGCCAAGCTGGGCATCGCGAGGCAGGACAGAAAGACCCGCAGGCGGATGAGAGAAGAAACGAAGGGAGTAAAAGAACGGAAACGGGCTGGTCACACAGCAAGGAGGACCGAGGACAGGTGGACCAAGGCAGTCGTGGAACGGATCCCGCTGGATCCAAAGCGCCCACGAAAGAGACGTAAAGTGAGACGGATCGACCACATCGGCAAGTGTTGCCGGTCCAATTGGCAAAGGGAAGCTCAGGACTGTCTGGGCTGGAAAAAAGGCGGAGGAGGCCTTCATCCTGCAGTGGAGAGGCAACGGCGATGATGACGATGAGGAGGAAGAGGAGGAGGAAGATTTATAAAATGTATTGGCCACCCATCTTACCACAGGGTAACTCTGGGCAGACTGAATGTGGGCCCTGCCCCTTTCCGAGGAAGGACACGCGGAGGCTTCTGGGAAAAAAGAGGCCTGAAGAGCTCTGGGAAGAAAAAATGGTTCCCCTCAACTGATGGGAAAGGCGCCTTTCGCTTCCTCTTCTCCTCCCGGCCGCTTCTCCTTTGTGCGTGTTGCGCAAGGCCCTGCCGACCAATATCGCACAGCCGATTGTTGACTTCCTCTTCTGGCTGGTGGGGAAGTTGCTGATGCGTACAGGAAATTGCGCTGGCAAGCGAGCACACGGGAGCATGACAGGCCCACACGACTTTCAGTGGCGCAATCCCTCACCCTTCAAAACACAACACGCCAGAGGAAAACAGAAGCGACCCTGAGCAGCCCAGCGGGCTCTGCTACCCACTCCTAGATGGGGGTCCCAAAGGCAGAGCCCCCACCCCCAAAGGGCCCATCGTCCTCCCCCCCCATCCCTCTGCAGGGCAAGAGCACCCACAGGCTCCTTCTGCAACTGGCTTGCAGTGCCAGAGCTGTCCGGGGAGGAGGGGATCTCGCTCCCCCCCACACACACACCCTGCCTCTGAGCATGTGCTGGGGGAGGCTCCCAGCTCCCCTTCCAGGGCTCTAAGGAAAGCCGGAGGGGGTTTCCATCACACTGTTGTGGTTGCCGTGTTGACATTTTGAGCGTAGTCTGCTGGCACTCCTGGAAGTGAGCATCACAGAGTGTCCTCGACGTACAACCACAATTGACCCCCAAATTTCTATTGCTAAGCAAGACACTTGTTAAGTGAGTTTTGCCGCATCTTTCTAGCTCCCGTTGTTAAATGAATCAGTGCAGTTGTTAAATTAGCGACACGGTCTTTAAGTGAATGCAGCTTCCCCCTTGACTTGGCTTGTCAGAAGGTTGCAAAAGGGGATCACGTGACACCCGGGACGCTGCGACCGTCGTTAAGTATGAGCCAGTTGCCAAGCGTCTGAATTTTGATCACGTGACCGCAAGGATGCTGCTGCAATGGTCACAAGTGTGAAAAATGGTCATGAGTCCCTTTTTTCCCTTCAAACTGTCATTAAATGAATGGCTGTAAGTCAAGGACTGCCTGTAAGCCTATTTTGTCATGTTGTCAGGCGCCCAGATTTGCACATGTGTGAGCTGGGTGGCCCCATAAATTTACCCAATAATAACTTGACCCAATAATTGAGCACACTTGGCCTTGATGAAATTGGTCAATTGCAAAAGGCAGCTGACTCGGAGCAGCTGACATCCGGCCACGAGACCTTTGACAGCGTCAGACATCCCCACCTGCCTCTCCCAGGTCCTTGGGAAAGACTTGAGAGGTGCACAAAGATGCCAAATCCAGTCTAAACGTCTGGCTGACTGTGCGACAAACCACAATACTTATTTATTCTTTGAATGCTTGAACGCCTTTGTCATTGACAAACTCACTGTCGGTCAATTGCAAAAGACGGCTTGACTTGGAACAGCTTCCTCTGACTAGACCCTTAACACCCACAATAACAACAGCTGCCTATTTCAGGTCTACTTAGTGGACAACAATGCCAAACCCAGTCTAAACATCTGACTGACTGTGCGATGAACCACAACCATCTTTTTTCGCTTTACGACTATGTCCTGGGGTGGGGGGAGGGGCTGAGAGAGGAAGCCTCAAATCCAGGAGTGCACAGTCGGCATTCAAGTGACCAAGAATTGTCCCTTTGGTGCAGGAAAGGAGGGGGGCCCTGGGCCCTTCCTTGTCTCCCAGCTGGGTCCTCTATCTGGCATAACCGCTTCTCGCACTCGCAGCCCGAGTTCTGGGAAACCCTCCGCAGATGGTAGCATCTGGCTTCGTTGAGACACCCGTGACTCATCCCAATCCGCTGGCTGCAATTTCAGCTCGGGGAAGCGCCTTGTTTGGATGGGGGGGAAGGGCGCGGTGAGGAGGGGAGCAGGAGGCAGGCGCAGAGACGATGGTTTACAATAAACCATTCTTTCTAAGAAGCAGTCCCCATTTGTTAACCTTGTTTCCTTGAACCATGAAGGGCAAAGCAAGAGAAACAGGGGGAGGAACTTGCAGGCTGGAGAATTCTGGGAGTTGAAGTCCAGGGGTCTTGAAGTCGTCAAGGTTGCAGCCCTTACCTAGAGCAGGGGGTCTCCAGACATGGCCACTTTAAGACTTGTGAGCTTCAACTCCCAGAATTCCCCAGCTAGCACAGCTGACTGGGGAATTCTGGGAGTTGAAGCCCACAAGTCTTAAAAGTTGCCAAGTTTGGAGAACCCTGGCCTAGAGGATGGATGGATGGATGCAGACAGAAGACAGACAGTCACACAGACACACACATGGAAAAAAGGGAGTCACTAAGGCTGGTTAGTAAATTCTGATTAACTGTCTTTCTCATGCGGGCAACGGGTTTATGTGGGTGACTTCTGACACACGATGTAATCAGGGGTCGGTCGTGGTTTCTCCCTCGGCAGGAAATGGGGGGGGAGAACCCTATGCTCTCTTGGGGAGCTACCAAGCTAGCTCCTAGCCATGCGCAGAGTTCCTCAGGAGAGCCCCCGCTGTCCAGGCGCCCCCACTGGTCATTCCCCCCATCCGAAGGAGTTTCTGGAGGAAACGAGGCCATCCACCTACCCAGCCCCCCTGGCTGGGGGGTCTACGGACAGGGCAGCGGGGGGGGGGGCTGTTTTGGGCTGGGGAGAAGGACGGTCCGGTTTGAATAGAGGCCAGGCTGGGCAGGTGCTGGGTCAGCGTTTGGAAATACTGCTGACTGCTCTCTCCCAACCCCCCCCCTTCCATCTGGTAACCACCCCAGAAGGCACACAGCTTGGCACAGGCTGCAGGACAGGCGCAGCCCCTGTGATTAGATCCTACACACTCGCAGGTACAGCCTACTTAGTCCTCCGGGAGAGTGTGCACAGATTCATTCACTTGCACGCTCATGACCATATTTGGGGGGGAGGGGGGCCAATGGGCTTTCCTGCCCACCTGGGTGTAAGCACCAGGCAATTGCTTTCTCATCCAAAAGCCAAGGCAATCCTAAGCTGCATTAAGAGAAAGATAAACTCAAGATCACCTGAAGTGTTAGTACCACTTTATAAGACCTTAGTGAGATCACATTTGGAATCCTGCCTCCAGTTTTGGTTGCTAGGATGTAAAAAAAAAAAATGTCGAGATTCTAGAAAGAGTGCAGAGAAGAGCAACAAAGATGATTAGGGGGCTGGAGGATAAAACATATAAAGAACGGTTGCTGGAATTGGATGTGTCTAGTTTACATGAAGAGAAGGATAGCAGGGGATGACAGGATAGCACTGTTCCAATATCTTGGGGGGGGGGGCTGCCCCAAAGAAGAGGGAGTCAAGCTATTCTCCAAAGCACCAGAAGGCAGGAGAAGAAGCAACGGATGGAAACTTTTCAAGGAGAGAAGCAACCTGGAATTAAGCAGAAATTTCCTGATAGTTAGGACAATTAACCAGTGGGACAACCAGCCTCTCCAGGAGCTGTGAATGCTCCAACACTGGAGGCTTTTAAGAAGAGACTGGACAGCTATTCGTCCAGAATGACATTGCTTGGGCAGGGGTTGGACTAGAACAGTGGTTCTTAACCTTTCTAATGCCGTGACCCCATAATACAGTTCCCCATGTTGTGGTGACCCCCAAGTGGGTGTGGCCACCAATAAGAGGAAGTAGGACAGCTAGGGAAAAGGGAAAAAAATGGCGGACAGCGTGGTTTGGCGACCCCCGTGAAATGGTCATTCGACCCCAAATGGGGTCCCGACCCACAGGTTGAGAACCACTGGACTAGAAGACCTCCAAGGTCCCTTCCAATTGGGTTATTCTGTTTTCTAATGAAAAGAGGCACCAAAAGTCCTCCCAACATTTGCTCTTGGGCCCCACCTACAGGTCAGAAGGCCCATTGCAGGAAGCCAGTGCTTCAAGCTGCAAACTTAAAAGAAGTTTGATCGAAGTGCAATAAAAATAATCGGAAGCTGCCTGCCAGCATGCAGGCGTCCACCCCCCTCTCCGCCACAAAAAAACAGCCTTTCCGTTTACATCTCCCAGGGCCCGCCTGCCTTTATGGGGCATGTTTGCAAAGCAGGAAATTTGCTCATATGTTCCCTAACCAGATAACCCAAAACAAACGCTTGCTTGTTAGCTTGGCTCAAAACAAGACAAAACATTAAAAAAAAAAAAAAAGGTCAGAGAGCACACGTGTCACAGTTTTTGCACTGCCACCTGCAGTGTGTGTGGGGGGAAGCCCCAAAGCCAGCCGCACAAGTGAGGGAGGGTTGTGAATTGCGTGGTGTGGTTTCACCTTCACTCAGCAAAACATAGGAGCTTTTGCGTACAGCCAAGGTGGTTGGTGGGTTGAAAGCCAACAGAAGCCCTGAAGGGAATCTGGCATTTTTCTCAGCCCCCAGATAAGGGAGGGGGGCTCCTGCCTAGCCAGGACCACTAACAGCCAGGGCAATTGCGCGTGCCTCAGTGTCCCCTTTGCAATTTGCAGCCATGACAAACGGTGATGGGCTGGGGTCACACGGATCCCTTGGGAGTCGGTGGGGGTGTGCGAACTGAGAACAGGTAGTCTCGTGACCGGAATTTCCATTCCTAAGCAAAAGAGGCTGTTAAGTGAGTCTTACTTGATTTTTTGACTTTTTGCCATCGTTGTCGAGCGAAATGCTGCCATCGTTATGTGAATCACTCAGTCGTTAAGTGAATCCAGTTTTCCCTGCTTTCCTGGGTCGGTGGAAGCAGCTTGGATTGACCCCTGCGCCTGTGGCGCTCCACTTTTTCTTCACCTCGGCCCCTTTCAAATACCTTTTGTGGCCGCTGACCCCCCGTTTTGGTCCCTACACTGTAAAAAAGGGTCTGAGAGCCTAGAAAGTGCGCAGAGCAGAGCAACAAAGATGCGGGCTAAATCGCATGATGAACGGTTGAGGGAAGTGGGAATATGTAGTCCAGAGGTGCTCAACCTTGGCAACTTTAAGACTTGTGGACTTCAACTCCCAGAATTTGCTGGCTGAGGAATTTTGGGAGTTGAAGTCCACAAGTCTTAAAGTTGCCAAGATTGAAGACCCCTGCTTTAGTCGAATGAGCTAGATTAAACTAGACTAGTCTAGGAGCGACATGGTAGCCATCTTCCAATATTTGAGGGGCTGCCATAAAGAAGAGTAGGGGGTCAACCAATTCTCCAAAGCGCCAGAAGGCAGGACAAGAAGCAACAGGTGGAAACTTATTAAGAAGAAAAGCAATCAGGAACTAAGGAAAAACTTCCTAACAGTGAGGACAATTAACCAGTAGAACAGCTTGCCACCAGAAGTTGTGGGTGCTCCATCCTGGAGGTTTTTAAGAAGAGATCAGACGGCCATTTGTCTGGAATGGTATAGGATCTCCTGCTTGAGCAGGGGGCGGGACTACTAGAAGTTCTCCAGGGTCCCTTCCAGCCCTGTTCAATCCCCTTTGGATTAAAAGAGGGCTGCTGCGCCATTCTGGGAAACGGCCCCCTCCCCACCTGGGGGGAGGGGGGGAGAGAACGAGCTGCCTTAGAAAGCCCAAAGAGGGAACTTTTCGCTTGCTGACACAGCTCCCAGCCTGTGGCTTGGCACCGGCTGAATTTTTCCAAGAGCTCACAGCCTCCCTTGGCTTCCGAAGGGGGGAAACGAGGCGCAGCCAAAGCGGCTTAGAACAGGCTGTTCTGTTGCTGGCTGCCGGAGCTTCCTGTCCCTCACCCTGCCCTTGCAACCGAAGGGGGGTCGGGGGGGGGGTGGAGAGGAAGGAGGCAGGCTTGCTCTGGAGAGAAGCCACCCAGCTGCAGGCAAAAACGCTGGACAACCAGAAAGGAAGGCAAAAGCTTTCCTCGGCTTTCTCTGATGCAACTGGGTGGCCGGAGCAAGAACTGGACGTCCCACCCTCTTCTGCTCCCACGCCTGGAGTAAAACATTGCAAAAGCTGCCCTATGGAATTGCAGGAGGAACCAAGCGGGGCAGCCAGGCCCCTTGCCTTTCTCCCACTCCCCCCCCCCCAAGGAACAACATAAAGCACCCAAGTGTTCTGGGGGGGGGATGGATCCCCCGTTTCTTCTGCCCAAATTTGCCTTGTCCTGTGGGATCCCACAACACAGAGGGCCCCTCCCCAATTGTGGGGCAGCCTCCTTATGCAGAAGGCTTGGATAGAGGAGGTGGGGTCCTGCTTCATCCCAGAGGGGAGCTGTTGCGGGGGGGGGGGAGATTTCCCTCGTCCAACGTGGTGTGCAGAAGGCCACTGACCCCATCCCTGGGCACCTCCAGACGGAAAGGATCTGGAGCAGGAAGTGCTTAGCAAACAGCAGGGGAAGGTCCGTGAGTTCTCGGGCCTGGGTCAGCCTGGGTCAGCCCCACGCGCAACCTCACAGGCTTAAGCTGAAGGGTGTGCAGACACTTTTGAGGGATCCACTTCTGATACGAAAGAGATAGGTTTGGCTCTTGATAATCACGAGCAAATAAAACATACAAAGACCAAGACCAAGCTGGCGATGATGAAAATCTCGCACAAAAAGATGGAACAGGACACGCACAAGCTCAAACAGCACCTCACAAGAAACAGCAGTTGGCTCTTGGTTCAATGGAATTTCCACACTGGCACAGGGCTGCCCCACGGCCTCGCCCAAGCCCCTTCTTCCAGTCTCTTCCAGGGTTTTCCCGTTCTCTGGGATTCAATAGACCAGCTCCTCTCCAACTGAAGAGACTGCTTGGTGGGCTCCTTAACCGGTCAGGAGAAAAACTTGACAAGGCCCCAAATCGCCCCAATGGGCAGAGAGGAAAGAGCGTGCTGAACGTGAATGAAACTCCGATGGAAGAGCACACTTGTAGCTCAGGGCTGGACTGTGGGGTCCTTTGTGGTCTCTCTGAGCTTGGTTGCTTTCTTGTAAACATTTCATCACCCACTCAGAGCTAAAAGGGAAGAGGAGGAGGAAGAATGTGGAGTCCCTGGTGCTCTCTGAACCTGGCTCTTTTCTTGCAGACATTTCCTACCGAACTAGATAACATCATCAGTGCTAGAAGGGAGGAGGATTGTAGGGAGGGGGAGGAGGAGGAGGACTGTGAGGTCCTTGGTGCTCTCTGAGCTTGGTGGCTTTCGAGGAGACATTTCATGACCCAGCTAGTAACATCCTCTGTGCCTTTTTGAACTAAACTCATCAGGCAGATTTTATTGTATTGCAATGTCTTCAATCAAGTGTAACAGAAAACTGAGCAAAGAAAAAAAAAAACACGTTTCTAGAAGCTTCCTCATCAGCCCAGAAACCATCTTTTTACAGATACAGACTTGACAACGAGGTCCACAAAACACTGTATTTGTGCCCAGATTCATCTTCTGGGTAGTAAGTTGGAGAAAGACATTTCGCCTTCTCTATCTGCCAGATGCGCCTTTGGGATAAAGTGATCTTTTTAAAAAGAATCAGTTCTGAAATCTCACCAGGCTCCCTAAGTGAAAATAAAAATAGGAAAAACTGGCCAGCTAAACTCTGGCAGAGCTCTGCGGCCAGCGGGTGGCCGAATTTTTGTGACTGCCGCAAAGGCGATCAGAAGCTTGGAGAGCTGCACAGACAGGGCTGAATAAATATGGAGACGAATGGAAGGCAGGATCGAGAACCGCCATTCTGCAACCCGTTTGGCCCTTCTGGGGTCAGAATCCAGGCATGGCGCGAACAGCCCGCAGATCACAAGGTCCCCTGCGAGGGCATCTTGCCCGTGATCTTGTTGGAGCACTCGAGCAGGGCGTTGTGGATGTCCTTGGCGCAGGAGATCTGGGACTTGATCATGCTGAGGTACTGGGTGTAGGGCAGGCTCTCTGCCTGGACCGCGTCGGGCTTGGTGGCGGTGGGCACGAGGGTGGGCGAGTGCTTGGTGCTGTCGAAGCTCTGGGAGAGGCACTCGTAGGCCAGGCGCTGGGCAGGGGGAGAAAGGGGGCGCGTGAGAACAGAGCGGATCGGATGTTACCCTGCGGAGGGTTCGGAGGGTGTGTGTGTGTGTGTGTGTGTGTGTGTGTGTGTGTGTGTGTGTGCAGACAGCAGCCCGTCCCTTCCGGAGGAAGACTAAGATGATGCTTCCTGACAGTGAGGACAATTAGCCAGTGGAAGGGCTTGCCACCAGAGGTTGTGGGTGCTCCATCACTGGAGGTTTTTAAGAAGAGACTGACAGTCACTTGTCTGAAATGGTACAGGTAATCCTCGACTTACAACCACAACTGAGCCCAAAATTTCTGTGGCTAAACAGTTTATTTGTCCAGTGAATTTTGCCCCATTTTATGACCTTCCCCGCCACAGTTTTTCAGTGAATAATCTGGCTTCCCCCATTGGCTTTGCTTGCAGAAGGGGTTCACGTGACCCCAGGACACTGCGACCCCTCATAAATGCAGGCCAGTTGCCAAGCGTCTGAATTTTGATCACGTGACCATGGGGATGCTGCGATGGTCGTTAAGTGTGAAAAACGGCCATAAGTCTTTTTTTCCAGTGCTGTTGTAACTTTGAACGGTCACTGAATGAACTGTGGTAAGTCGAGGACTGCCTGTATAGCGTTTCCTGCTTGAGCAGGGGGTTGGACTTCCCTAGAAGACCTCCGGGGTCCCTCCCAGTCCTGTTTTTGTGCAGACAGGCAGCTCCTTCTCACAACCACATCCATGGTGCCCATCCCCAGCCGCACCCAGCAGAGACGAGGAGCACAGAAGAGGAAAGGGGGACAAAACCCTGAACCCCAGCAAGGTGCACTTCATCAGGCGGGAATCCGTGGCTGGTGAACGAGAAGGGAGGCCCACCTCCTGCTGGACTTACCAGACAGAGTTCCAGCTGGTCGCACAAGGCGTAAAATTCCTCCAGGTTTTTGTCTACTCTTTGCACTGGAACTTCACTGATTTTCCTGAGGAAAAGAGAAAGAAAGAAAAGTTTGCTGTCTTGGCAGAATGAAAGGAGGCGGGGGGAGGGGCAGGGAAGGGGGGTGAACTCACTGCCCGCTGTCGATGTTGGTGTTCTGGAGAAAGTTCTGAGCAGCCACCTTCATCAGGTTCTGAAACGGGGACGGGAGGAGGAGAGCATGAAGTGGGCTTCCCGGCAGGGACCCCCAAAGAGGATGCAGCTCAGGGTGGAAATGAGGGCTCCTTTGTCCTCTCTGAGCCTGGGGGGTTCTTGCAGACCTTTCACGACCCAACTAGGTGACGTCCTCAGTCTTCCAGAGGACGGTGTTTGCTCCCGGTCCATATACAATAGCTTGCCCTGCCGCTATAGGGACAGCAGGGATTCACACCAGGCAGTCTGAGGGGTGGACTATAACTCCCAGAAATCGCCCCCATGAGTGAGGGGTGGACTATAACTCCCGGAAACCCGCCAGCCGAGGGGCTCCCACGGGGAAGAAAGGCCCCGCCGCGCCCCATGGGCCCCGGAGTCCGCTCACCTGCAGGCTCTCCTTCAGCTGCGGCAGAAGGAGGCGGAAGCGCTGCACCGGGTCGAAGTCCTGTGCCTGCGCGGCCACCTGCATGCCGGAGGGTGCCGGGCCCGCGGCCAGAGGAGGCGCCCCCACCGCGGCCTGCTGGCCCCCCGGCCCAGTCCCGGAGGGCCCCGCTGGGCCCATCAGCGGCGGCTGCGGGGGCGCCTGAGGCGGCGGCGGCGGCGGGACCTGCTGCTGAGACGGCGCCGCCATCTTCGGCCGCTCCCGCGAGACTACCCTTCCCGGCGGGCCCCGCGCGGAAGCGCTGCGTGATGACGCGAGGATTCCCGGCACGCACCGCGGGAGCGCTCCACGAGCGCGATTCCGAGAGCGACGCTTCCCGGCAGGCCTTTCGCGGAGCGGGGCCCTCTGGGAGTTGCAGTCCCGCCATGCTTAGCGCGGAGGACCCCGGCGGGCTCTCGGACTACGCTTCCCGGCGCTCTCCGCGGCAGTAAAGCCCTGACGTCTGCGCCCTCGGGAGCTCGGGGAAGCCGCTGCCATGGCGCCCACGATCCAGACTCAGGCGCAGCGGGAGGAACCAGGCCACAGGTGGGGAGAGGGCGCCTCTGGGACTGGGGGGGTCAGCCTATCTTCCCTCCTCCGCGGCCATTAACTCTCCGCCCGTCCGCTTCTTCCCCGCAGGCCCAACTCGCACCGGACGCTGCCCGAAAGGTAAGGCGCCCGCCCGTCCGGCCCCGCGAGAGGCAATGGCGGCGGCCTCCCGGTCACTCCTGCCCTTGTGCTTCGGCCCGCAGGTCCGGGGTGGTGTGCCGCGTCAAGTACTGCAACAGCCTCCCCGACATCCCCTTCGACCCCAAGTTCATCACCTACCCCTTCGACCAGAACAGGTGAGAGCCGCCCCGCTCTCTCTTTTAGGGGAGGGAGGTTCGATCCCACGCTCACCTGGCTGCTACTGTGCGTTTCTGAGGGAGACTCAGCTTTGGACAGTTGCCTGGGCATTAAGGTTTTTCTTGCTTCCTTCCTTTTCCAGGTTCGTGCAATACAAGGCCACCTCTCTGGAAAAGCAGCACAAACACGACTTGCTGACTGAACCTGACTTGGGAGTCACCATAGATCTAATAAACCCGGATACTTACCGCATTGACCCCAACGGTGAGACGGACTCTCTGTACACCCATCACAATGGAGGGTTAAAGATGTGTCTGCAGAGGGATGCTGGTTGGGGAGATGTGCCTGTTTTGTGCGCGAGGAAAACCTGCATTATAGATTTCTGGTACCCACTAAATAAATAAATAGATAATACAGTTTTGAGGGTGACTGCTGTGCATTAAATTCTCTTATAGGTAGTCCTTGCTTACTGACCACTCGTTTAGCACACATTCAAAGTTCCAACAGCACTAGATCAGTTCTTTGACATACTCTTATCGGTACTACTTATGACTGGTCCTTGAAGTCCCAGCTGTCATGCCAACCCTGCAGTCACGTGACCCCAATCTGGGCACTTGGCAGCTGACTTGCACTTAAAACGGTGGCAGCAGCCACTTACCTGCCTACCTGTTTGTGAATCACCTGGGATTTGCAACTTCCTGCCGGCTTCTCCACTGACTTTGTGGTGCTTTACATTGCTTAGTGAGGGAAGTTCTGGTCCCAATCACTGTCGTTAGGTGAAGACTACCTGAACTAAATGCAAATGAAATAAAATGTGCACATCTCCATAGCAGAATACCAGGAGTTTAGCTAGAGAATGCAAAGAGACCGGACTGCATTTGTACCGTTTGCAGACTTCTCGAGCACGTTCAGTGGAGATGATCAACCTGTGACCGTGTTTGATTTCTTTTAGTTCTTCTAGATCCTGCAGATGAGAAACTGCTGGAGGAGGAGATCCAGGCACCCACCAGTTCCAAGAGGTAGTGCAATCCCTCGGACACCACAGCCGAATTCTGCTGGCCTTGCTCCAGGGTCTGCTGCCTCTCTCTCTCTCCCACACCAGCATCAGATTGTTCAGAGTTTCTTGCAGTTGTCCTTCATGGCGAGGCTCGTTTAAGTTATTTCCTCCTTTGTGAGAGAGTCCCTAAGCTTCCTAGATCTTAACATCTGCCTCTTAAGTCTCCACTCTCCTCAGCCTCTCCATGCTGGCAGCTGCTCCAATCCCTCTCATACATACCTACTTGTTAAATTAATATACCACCCATCTCACTATCCAAAGCAACTCTGGCTATATATGCATAAGGGCACAAATGGCCTGTCCTTTTTGTAATACTAGTCGGTGTGGGGAGGATTTGGCATTCCTGCATCGCAAGACCCTCCTCAATGCCCCTGCTAGCTGGGAACAGAGGGAGCTTAGCCAGATGGGTTTGGGGAAGGCAGCTCTGGAGAAAAACAGCTCCAGCCAGACTTTGGGGTTTTTCCCCTTCAGATCACAGCAGCACGCCAAAGTTGTGCCATGGATGCGGAAGACCGAATACATCTCCACCGAATTCAACCGCTACGGAGTCTCCAATGAGAAGCCAGAGGTTAAGTGAGTAGCAACATCACTTGTGGTGTTCAGCAATCATTCGGCAATTATTTTTCTGTCCAGCTTTACCCTAGCAAAGATGTTCGCCTTAGCTCGAAAGTAATGGTCTCCCTTTCAGTGCCCAGCCGGGGTGAATTCCATATGTTAAATGTTAAATTTGTTTGGCATTTGGGTCACTTTTTTTTCTCTTTTTGTACACTATTTTTTTTTCTTTGTTGTCGTTAGTGCCGAATATATGCTTTTTTTCTGTTTTGTATTTTATCTTTTACAATAAAACAATACATACTTATTTTTTAAAAAAGTAACCATCTCACTAAGTCCAGCACAAGGGAGCCAGGCTCTTTGTCCCCTGGCTGAGATGCCCTTTCTGAACTCTCCCCCACCTTGTTCGGTTTAGGATCGGTGTGTCTGTCAAACAGCAGTTCACCGAGGAGGAGATTTACAAGGACCGAGACAGCCAGATCGCAGCCATTGAGAAGACCTTTGAGGATGCTCAGAAGTCAGTGAGTACCCTTCCTCTTCCTCCCCCTCAAAAGAAAATCTTTCCTCTTATTGTTGTGCCTTTTCAGAGACGGAACCTGTGCAGAAAGAGAGAAACCAGCAGAATAAGAATAACAGCATGGAAGGGGACCTCAGAGGTCTTCTAGTCCTGTAGAACGGTAGAAGCGGGGTGTCCAACCTTGGCAACTTTAAGACCTGTGGACTTCAACTCTGCTGGCTGGGGAATTCTGGGAGTTGAAGTTCACAAGTCTTAAAGTTGCCAAGGTTGGACACCCCAGCTGTAGAAGCTTGCTGCAGCCATTTTTATTCTCTTTGTATTGGTGGTTTAAATGCACTCTCTGATTTGGGGGGGGAGGCAAAGGGTGCTTTGCAGAGCCTACATTGATCTACAGCTTTCAGGCCTAGCAAGTGTGGGTGTGTTCCCTCTTTCTTGGGTGTCTCCTAATGGGAAACTGTGCTCCTCTCTCCCCCCCCTCCCCCAGATTTCTCAGCACTACAGCAAGCCTCGCGTTACTCCAATGGAAGTCATGCCGGTCTTTCCTGATTTCAAGGTAAGGGAAAGCAAGGCGGCTCCAGGGAAGAGCTGGCTAGGTGAAGGGTCAGCAGCCTGCCCCTCCCCAAAAGGACTTGCTGGGCTCTGAGCTGCTGTTCTCATTCTCTCTCTCTCTCTCCTCCCTGCCAGATGTGGATCAACCCCTGTGCTCAGGTCATTTTTGACTCAGATCCAGCACCCAAGGACACCAGCGGGACAGCAGCTCTGGACATGATGTCACAAGCTATGATTAGGTGAGACCATGGTTCATTTGTAAAGTAGGGAGGGGGAGGCCAGCCTCAGTTTCCTGGCCAAGGGTGTTTGCTTGTTTGTTTGTTTTTTGTATCCTGCATTTATTATTTTTACAAATAACTCAAGGCAGTGAACATATCCAACACATCTTTCTCCTTCTAGTTTCCCCACAATAACCCTGTGAGTTGGGTTAAACAGAGAGAGCAACTGGCCCAAAGCCACCCAGCCGGCTTTCATGCTAAGGCGGGACTAGAACTCACCGTCTCCCACTTTCTAGACCAAACTGGCTCTCCTTGTGTCTTGACCTTTGGCACGCCTTCAAATATGGGCTTTTTTGGACCATCCTGGATCCCTGTCCAGCTCTTTTAAGACCTCAAGCAGAAAGAACTATTTCTCTCTTATAATCTTCACCCATCTCCTTTTCTATGTCGGTGCCAGTGAAAATTTTGCTTGGCACCGGGGCTGTTCTGTCCAAAGCAGCAGAGAGCTGATGTGCCTCTTTCCCCCTTTCCCTCCACCTCCAGGGGCATGATGGATGAAGAGGGCAACCAGTTTGTGGCCTACTTCCTTCCCGTGGACGACACGATGCGGAAACGCAAACGGGATCAAGACGAGGAGATGGATTACACACCCGAGGATGTGTACGTTGAGCGCAGAAGCCAAACATGGTCTTACGAAGGAAGCAGGAATGCAAGCGAGGCTAAATCAATCTGGAAGGAAGGCCAAAGGGGCATCGTGGTTGGAATAAAGGTTCTAGTTTTGCTTCCCGTAGGGGAAAACGTGGGTCAGCCAGCCGCACGCAGCTGAGCTTACATTTTCCAACCGGCTTAGTCTGAATTTGGCCTTTCAGAGTCATGGATAAAAATGACATCTTTTTTCTTGAGCTCTTCACTTCAGAGACGGGGGGATAGAAATGTTAAGTTGCACGGACTGCTTAATTCTGCTCTTGAATTTTGTACGTGCCTCTTCCTACCTTGCTTTGCTGTGGTGAAATAGCTCTAGCCCACCGATGGGATTTGGGTAAGCGAGAAAATCAATCCAGTTTTAGGGAAAGCATGAGAAGGAGTTGGTTTTTCCCGGTTTCCTTTGCCCACAAGCAGAGGTGAAACTCTCCTCCTCCTCTCTTCCATCCCCCCCCCCATTAGGTACGAGTATAAAATCGCCAGGGAGTACAACTGGAATGTGAAGAACAAAGCCAGCAAGGGCTACGAAGAGAACTATTTCTTCATCTTTCGTGAAGGCGACGGGGTCTATTACAACGAACTGGAGACCAGGTGAGGCGGGGGGGGGGGAGTTTGGGGCAGGGCAGGAGTACCGAAGAGGGGGCTGCAGAGGCCTTGGCAGGCTAAGTGGTGTGGCGAGACCTCCCTGGGCCGATTGGTTGTTTGATGAGCCAGTTTCCAGCCCTCAACATCTACAGGGGGTCCTCGGCTTACGACCACAGTGGAGCCCAAAATTTCTGTTGCTAAGGGAGACAGTGCACAAGTCTTAAAGTTGCCACGGTTGGAGATCCCTGCTCTAAAAGGAACTGTTGTGGCTGTGGGTCCTCAGATAAAAGGGGCAGGGGGAACTGAGATGCTGGCAGAAGGGGGGAGGGTCCAGGCCCCTTCCTCCCTTTCTGACCTGCTTCTCCCCGGCAGAGTGCGGCTCAGCAAACGGCGAGCCAAGGCCGGGGTCCAGTCCGGCACCAACGCGGTGCTGGTGGTGAAGCACAGGGACATGAACGAGAAGGAGCTGGAGGCCCAGGTAGGGCTGGGCGTCCTGGCAGGCAGAGGGAACCCACGGCTGGGCTCCTCCCCATGGCGGAGGGAGGGAGGGGGGCTTGTGCTGGGTGTCTCACTCGGGCGCCTTCACACCCCTCCTCGCAGGAAGCCCGCAAAGCACAACTGGAGAACCACGAACCCGAAGAGGAGGAGGAGGAGGAGATGGGCAAAGCGGCGCAAGTCTCAGGTGAGGGGTCTTTCTCCCAGAGCCCAGCCTGCCCCATAGAGCAGGCCTGGGCCCCTTTTGGCTGGCTTGAGCTGTCGCATATTAGAAATCAGATGTGAATACGTGCACACCAGGCGCAAATACAATTTTCTTTCGAAGGCAACTGCCATTCCTTTGAATTTACATGTGTGCATGCGTGCACGCCCTACACCTTCACAGCCCTAACCTTAATCTTAACTGTGATTTAATGATTATTGGCGGTGGGATTTTCCTGTGTGTTTTACTGGGGTCCACAAACAAGTCTGAAAGAAAAGCTGACCCCTTCGCTTTCCTTAGCGAAGACTTCTAAGAATGTGTACCTGACCTCAGTTTTTGGGCCCGACTCCAAGGGGACCAAACCTTAACCACCCCAGTTTCTCAGGTGGCCCCCCCCCGGAGGAAATTGACTGCCCACCCCCATCCCTCCCCACCAGAGGGGGGCTTCTCCCGTGTTTAACGCACTCTCCGTCCCCCCTTCCCCCCTGTTGTCTCCCCCACTCCAGACGAGGAACCGGAGAAAGGCAGTGAGAGCGAGAGGGAGGCCAGCGAAGCCGAGGAGGAGGAGGAAGAAGAGGAAGAGGAGGAGGAAGAGGAAGGCCGCTCGCCCAGCGAGGGTGAGGGTGCCGTGGCCGAGGAGAGCGAGGAGGACGAACGGGCAGCGCGAGACAAAGAGGAGATTTTCGGCAGTGACGACGACGAGGAAGACTCCGAGCCGGAGGGTGGCCGGCCAGAGGCGGACGAGGAGAGTGGCAGCGAGGAAGAGGAGGAAGAGGAGGACGAACACGGGGGGAGCAGCCGGCGGCAGCAGCAGCAGCACCGGGGCAACCGCAGCCCCTTTTTCAGCGGCAGCGACCGCTCCAACCACGAGGACGAGGAGGAAGGCGAGGCCAGCGCCAGCGACGTCCCATCAGAGTCGAGCAGTGACAGCAGCGACAGTGACTGAGCAGCCACGGAGGCCACTCGGGGGGGGGAGGGGGCAACTGGGACTACTGGGGGAGGCGACGGGGCCTGGATTGGCCAGGCCCCTTCAGGGGTCCGGAGGGTCCTTTCGCCAGCTCTGCCGCCTGCAGCCGCCGGGCTCTGTGGGCTGGGCAGTTGGCCTTGCTGGGGGAAGTTGGGCTTCAGCCCCAGGTATTCTCTGCTGTATATAAGGACAGGCATCCCCTTTCTGTTGCAATAAAATATGTTTTTTTCCCCTTTTCTTTCTTGATTTTCTATGTCGATCCCTTTTTTTTCCTGTGCCAGGGGATGGATTTGGGATTTCAGGGCAGGGTTCGGGCATGGGAGTGAGGATAGGATGGGTTTCTCTATGCAGGTGTGCTGGACTACAACTTCCATCACCCCTTGGGCCACATGGCCCTCCAGGTCTACAACGATGCTCTGGATGAGGTCCACGGAGGAGATTGCGAGGTGCAGAAAGTGACTTGCCCAGAAAGACCTGTGTCTGCAGCCCAGAGGGGAGCCACCCACCTGGGGGCCTGCAGCCCCTTCGCCAAGGGGTCTTGACTGGGGGGTTCCTTGCTCAGCAATGGGGCAATTTGGGGTTTGGGAGGTGTCCGGAGCCCCTGGCCTGCTGCTAGGAGACCAGAAGTCATCCGGGAGGGGAAGGAACTTGGCAAAGCCACCTTCCAAGTAGGGATCGTGGGGGGCGAAGCAAAGTGGTGGTTGGGGGGTGGGATTTTGAGTGGGTGGGAGAAGCGAGGCAGCTTTGCCGGGTTCCGAGGAGGGGCAGGCTGCAGCTGTGCCCAGCAGAGGCTCCGTGCGCCCACTGAAGGGCTTGGCCCGCTGGGGAGGGGTTCCTGGGGTCCCTGCCGGCTCTTGGCCCCCACACGGACGGGGCTTCTCCAGGGGGATCGGTCGCTCCGCGGGTCTTTCCGCTCTTCCAGCTGAGGCGCCCCTTGGCTGCTGCCTCCTTCCTCAGCGTTATGGGTCTCTGAAGGAGGGGCGTCTTTCAAGTCTTCCAATCTCCTCCTCCCACCTTTTGCCCAGCATGATGGGCTTCCCAAGGGAGACGGGCTCTCGGCTCGTAACCGCCTCCTTTTTTACTCCTTCCTTCCACCTAGCTGAGCTTTATGGGCTTCCCAGAAGAAGATGAGTCCCTCAGCTCCTCCAACCTGCTCCTCCTTCTCCATTGCTCGCCTTCCCTTCCGCCTCCAGCGCTGCGCGGGGCGAGGCGAGGCGGCTCTGCGGCCGGACGGGCGGCGCTCTCGGTGGCGCTTCCTCTCCGCGCCGCCACCCAGGAAGTGTCCGCCTCGGCCGCAGCCCCTCCGGATCGCGCGGGCGGCGGGGCGCATGGACGGCGGGTGCGCGGGGCCTGGGCGGGCCGGGGGTCTCGGGGAGGGTCGCCTGTCGCCGGCGGGGCGCGTGGGCTGGGCGGCCGAGAGGGGGCTCCTCCGGGGAGGGGAGGGGCGAGGCGGGCGTGGAGCCCCCCGGCAAGCGGGGCTGGGGGCGGCCTGGCGGGGCTGGCCTCTCCGGCGGTCTTTGGGGTGAAGCCGGCGGGCCCCGAGGAGGGTCTCCGGCAGGGAGGGGGAGGGGGCCGGCCGGGGGGGGGCGTCCTAGAGGCCCCCTCCCCTTTTAGTCTGCCAAGCCTGCTTGGCGAGGCCGCCCGGAGCCGGCGAGGGGATCGGCGCGCAATCGGGGTGGCAGAGCGGGGGGCGGGTGGGGGCGTTTTGCAAAGAAAACCCGGGTCGGTCCTCCTCCCGGGAACCCCCCTCCGTGGCAGACGGGCAGCCCTTGCAGGGACCCCCCCCTCGGGACTGGCCCCTCTCTGGCTTTGCAGAGCGACTCGGGCGGCCTCTGAACTGGGCCGTTCTGGCGGGGGGGGGGGCGAGGCGGCCCGGTGCGGGGCAGGGGCCCAAGCTGGCTTAGCATCGCACAAAGAGCCGCTTGTTGTTGCGGAGGTTGTGGGAGGAGGAGGAGGAGGAGGGCGGTGCGATCCTGGGGTGCCAAAGCCTCCTAGAGTCTGGCCACTCCGGGACGAAGCCAGTGGTGGCACTACAAAGCCCATGACTCTTCCTAAAACGGGCCAGTCGGGAAAGGTGCGACTTGCCTCCTTGGGAAGTTTTGGCACCAGAAACTTCCACAACCCTCCTTTGGATTTTGGGGTGAAAGAGGTGGATGGCGGGGGGGGGGCTTTGCTGGCAGATGGGCAGCTACTGACACTCTGCTTTTTTCTTCTCCAGCTCAGCATCATCGCGGCCCTGTCGGTCTGCCCCGTCCCCTGAAGAGCAGCAGCCGTCTCTTCAAGTGCCCGGGAGGAGCGCCAGCCCTTCAGCGTGCCCCCTGCCGGGGGGACCATGTCACAGGGCAGCGGGGGCTCGGCCTAAAGTGAAGCCGGATGGCGGCACAAGCAGCCGTAGGGCTGGGCGTGGGAAGTCCAGACCCAGCCACGCCTCAGAGAGACTTTCCAAAGTGGAGCCAGCCACGGAGGGCCCACGGCGGGCATACCCCGAGCCTGCCAAGGGGCTGGGCCATTCCTTGCGGCAGAAGCTGCAAGCCGCCGTAGGGCAGTGCTTCCCCATCAAGAGCTTGTCGCGCTCACCGGACCTCTCTTCCCAGCGCAAAATTCACCTCCGGGAATTGATGCTGGACACCTGCCCCTTCCCCCCCGGCTCGGAGCTGGCCCGCACGTGGAAGCTGATCAAGCAGCACACGGTGCCCGTCTCCGAGCATGAGGGCCTGGTTGCCCTGCCCCCCGAGGACGAAGATGACCGCCTGAGGGAACGCCGCCGCATCAGCATCGAGCAGGGCGTGGATCCGCCACCGGACGCCTTGATCCATACCTTTGAGGTGACGGCGCAGATCAACCCTCTCTACAAACTGGGGCCAAAGCTCGCCCACGGCATGACCGAGCTGGCTGGGCCTGGCCGGACCGTGCTGACCGCCACTGATGAGCAGGATGAAGAGGAGGAGGAGGAGGAAGAAGAGCTGGAGTCGGCCTTTGCTGGGCTGCCGGAGGTCCGAGGAGGCCTGCGGGTGCACACCCAGATTGACTACATCCACTGCCTGGTGCCCGACCTGCTTCAGCTGACACAACTCTCCTGTTACTGGGGTGTGATGGACCGCTACGAAGCTGAGTCCCTGCTGGAGGGCAAGCCGGAGGGCACCTTCCTCCTGCGGGACTCGGCCCAAGAGGACTACCTCTTCTCTGTGAGTTTCCGGCGCTACGGCCGTTCTCTCCACGCCCGCATCGAGCAATGGAACCACAACTTCAGCTTCGACGTCCACGACCCCAGCGTCTTTCACGCGCCCACCGTGAGCGGCCTCCTGGAGCACTACAAGGACCCCAGCGTCTGCATGTTCTTCGAGCCGCTGCTCTCCATCCCCGTCCACCGCACCTTCCCCTTTGGCCTGCAGCACCTCTGCCGAGCCGTGGTGACCTCCTGCACCACCTATGACGGCATCGGGCACCTTCCGCTGCCCCGGGTGCTGAAGGAGTACCTGAAAGAGTACCACTATAAGCAGAGGGTCAGGGTGCGGCGCCTGGATACCTGGGGCACCTGATCCATTCTTTGAGGACCACCAACCACCGATCAGCCTCCCAACTCTACCTGCTTTTCCTTCGTGACAATTATTATTCTTAACCCGTCTTCTCTTAGCTGGCATTCTCCAGAATGGATGGGCGCCATTTGCTGGTACGCCTAGCTAGCATGCTGGCTGGAAACACTGAGCATGGCAGCCCGGCACATCTGGGCAGGATTTGGGCGGAGAGACCGGGCCCGTCTCCCTCCACTCCTTCCCAGGGTTGTGAGCACAAGGGTGTTTGCAGAGGCCTTTTTCAATTTGGGTGCAAAATCCAGCGTTGTAGAGACTTTGGGCTGTGGCGGAGGCCCAAAAACTTTGCAAGCCAGAGCAAAAAATGAGGACTTCCAGTCAACCGGAATTCAGAAGTCAGGGCAGCATCAAAGGCCGGAGGGCCCCCCTTCCCCCACTAGAGTTGGGGAGGTTCACCCCAACAGGTGGGCTCTTGCTGAGGGGCTCTGCGGCTGCCTCCGCTTCCTTCCTGAGAAAAAGCACAACATTTGGGGGTTTAGGGCTGTTCCAAGCCAGGCGTTTGAGCACAAACGTCCGGTGGGGAGCCGGTGCCCCTTGTTGGGTTCCGCCTCCGGCACAATCCCGCATTTCTTTGCGCTTCTTCCATTCCTCCAGGTTGTACAGGTAGTCCTCGACTTACCAGTGCATTTAGTGACCGTTTGAAGCATTGAAAAAAGTGACTTATGACAGTTTTTCACACTTACAATTGTTGCAGCACTCCCGTGGTCACATGTTCAGAATTCAGACGCTTGGCAACTGGCTCATATTTATGATGGTCACCATGTCCCTGGGTCACGTGATCCCTTTTTGCAACCTTTTGACAAGCTAAGTCAATGGGGGAAAGCCATTCGCTTAACGACCGTGCCACTAACTTAACGACTGCAGTGCTTCACTTGACAGCTGTGGCAAGTCGTAAAATGGGGTGAAATTCACTTGTCTCGCTTAGCAACAGAAATTTTGGACTCAATTGTAGTCATAAGTTGAGGACTACTGGTGGTTGCTGCTCTGGGGAGATCTCAAAAGCACCCCAAATCCTGGTGGCCGCAGGGCAGCAGAGGGAACCACAAGCGTCTCGCCTCGAGGGACACGACACGGTCGCCACAGATCCAGAAACCTCACCTGCGTTGTCCCTGGGGAGGCATCCTGGGTGTGTGGTTGTGAAAGTCTCCACCTTTGAACTCCTGCTGTCCGGCTTCCTTCACAACCTGTTGCTCTGCACCGTTGTATATCATTAAAACCTCCTTGATCCAGTCGTGCTGCAGTTTCCTCTTATGTTGGGAAGGGGGCTGAACAAGCAGCCTGGTGGCCCCTGAAAAGCTTATTTCTCGTGCCCAGCCTTCTCAGCCAGGATGATTTCACAAGAGGGGGGGGAAGCCCCCAAAGCTTCCCCCACTGTGAAAAACCAGGGCTGATGGGAACAAGGTGTCCAAGCAGCCTGCAACTCTGCTCCCAGTACAGGGGGGCTCGAGAGCCTGACTTTGCTTTTTGAAAGGGACCCCCCCCCAAACTGAGACCTGGTCAGGAGGGGCTGTCTGGCTGAGCAGGGAGAGGGGGCCCAAAAGACTGGGAGGCGGCAGGTGTTGCCAAGGGACCGATGCCCCCGGGCAACTGTTATGGAGGTGCCATAGAAGGAAGTCCTGATAGATCGTTGCCCGTGTTGAGAACAAACTGAGGTTGGCTTCCTACAGCTGCTAAGCCAGCCCGTTAGATGAAAAATGTCCACCTAACACAGTGCGTCCCAACTTAGGATAAATTTTCCCCAAATTGGGTTGTCACGTATACAAACTTATCCATCACAACAGGGGCCTTTAAATTGATGTGACGATTGCCACGTGTGCTAAAATGTATTAAAAAAACGGGTCCCCGAGCATTCCTATAGAGAGGAAGGCTGATGAACTCGCCAATGGCAATTGGCTAACATGATAGAAAGCTCATTTGGCGCCACTGCTTTTGTAATACAGGACATCCTCAAGTTACGACCGTTCGTTCAGTGACTGTTCCAAGTTAGGACGATGCTCAAGGGACTTGCGAATGGGGGTCCTTAAAGTTCAGTGAGACCGAGAAGTGATTTGGGGGAAGCATCACCGAAGCTATCACCCCTCCCGTTGGCTGGAGCAGGGGGGGTGATCCCAGAGGAAACCCCCAGCCCCCACCCCATGAGCCTGGACATTGACCCTGGGACCCCTCCAAGGCAAACGCAGGAGTGGAACTTCAAAAGGCAAATCTCTATAGACTGCAGGCATCCAAGCTTAGTAGTTTCAAGACTTATGAACTTCAGCTCCCAGAATTCCACCACCAAGCATGTCCACTGATGAGTATTCTGGGAGTTGAAGTCCATACGCCTGGCAATGGCCAAATTTGGGAAATGCTGTGCTTGAAGGTGCCATTAAGAAACGTGGTGGTGCAGGATTTAAGCCTAATTCTGCCCACTGCCAGCAGTTCGATCCTGGCCTGCTCAGGGTCAACTCAGCCTTCCATCCTTCCGAGGTTGGTAAAATGAGGACCCAGATTGTTTGGGGGCGATAGGCTGACTTTGTAAACTGCTTAGAGGGGGCTGTAAAGCACTGTGAAGTGGTATATAAGTCTAAGCACTGTAGGGAGAACCTGGGGGGCGGAGTTAAAAGAGGTATTGGCCTGGCATCCCTACATAGCCATAAGTGAACTAAGTATAGCCCCATATCTAACTCCAAGCAGATGCCAACTATTGACAGAAGATTCCTGCGCACAGGCCCTTAGCAATATATCAGCTTAACTGGATCTTCACCTGTGCGCCTTTCACACCCGACACGCCCCAACGCGGGCTCAGTCGGTCCGAAGAAGCTGCTCTTCCTTCAACAGGCTGCCCAGCCCCTCCTCCAAGGTAGACAACCCAGATATTCCCCAATCGAAAATGACTCGGTGGTCAGACCTATCTTTAAATACCTCCCACCCCAGATTAGGTGCTCACTGCAAAGGATGAGACCCCGATGATTGGATTAATCTCGGTGAGCCCGCCATCCTGGGGACCCCAGTGGTAGAGCAAGGCAATCTTTTAGCAGCCCCCCTCCCACCCCCTTGCTGAATTTCTCCAGCCGCCTCTTCCATTAAGGCCACCGAAATACCGAGCTGAGTCAAGACCCCCTCCCCAACCCTAATAAACCAAGCACTTAAAAAAATAATACAAAATAAGCACAGCTTTATCATAGAGGTTAATAAAAAAAGGACTAATGCTTAAATTCTGTATATGCCTTTTACAAAGCAAAAAACCAGAAAGGGGGGGGGGGAAAGCAGCAAAGGAGTCCAACAAAGCAATCTAAAGTCAGAATTTGATCTTTTTTTTTTTTTGTAAAACATTTTGTGTGTGTGTTTTTTTTTTAAATAACGTATTCATGGTTACCAGCCATAGTCATAACAAAAGTTATTCATAATAAAATGTATCTAAAATAACATTTCTATTTCAAACAGGAACCTTGTCTCTCTACTTTTTTTTTTTTTTTTTAAGAAATACAGTAGCTCTGTCTGGTTTGTTTTTCTCATTTTTTTGTCTCGTTTTGTTTTTGTACACTACTCTTCGGTATACACTTTGGAAAAAGGCTTTTCAGACTTCGAACAGCTCTCGTCGGTGTGAGAGGGGAGAGGGGACTCGGCGAGAATTCGGTACCTAAGAACTGGCTGACGCTGGTGGACAGGGGAGGGGCTACAAAGAGACGCTGCCACCCCCAGCAGGGGCACCACGCCCAGCTGAAGGGGGCAGAACCCACAGGACGCCCCCCAGCCCCCTACCTTAGTGGGCAAACTACCCTTGCCCCCCAGTTGTGAAGCCCGCACACCCACCCTCGCTCGTCCTCTCACCCTGCTTACGTGGACCTGCAATCAAGAGGTAAGGCTGGTCTTTGCCAGTCCAGCCCTGCCCCGTCTTTCCTGGCCCTGCCTCCCCGGGGAAAGGCGGGGGGGGGCAGGTAGCAATGTCCTCCCCTCCCTCCTGCAGTAAAGCTATCCGAAACTAGGAAACTGTAAACAAGGCGGCGCAGACCGGCTGGAGATGTGCGAAGGTGGGTGTCCGGCCTGATGCCGCCCCCCCACAACCCTCACCCAAATCTTGTAGCCCACTGGGATGCACCCCCAAAGTCTTTCCTCCCCCCTCCCAGTCCCAATTAGCCACGATGATCCTGGATCACTTGCATGCCAGCATCTGATCAAGTTCTTCCTGGCTTTGCAAATATCACCCTTTCTGCTCCTCAACTTTGCTAAGTACCAGGAAATTGGGTGGAGGGGAACACACACACACACACACACACACACACACACACACACACACGCACCCTCACACACCCTGTCCTCAGGTCCTGCTATGGCCAGTTTGCCCTGGTCCTACCTTCACACTCTCCCTATCACCCCTTTCAACAAAGGAAGACACACAATTACTCAACCCCAACGATTGAACTAGAGAAAAACTCTTGACCAGTTTTGGGAGATGCTGCACAGGTATTCTGACCATTTACCCCCTCCCTGCCCCCCTCCACAACCTGACCTGGGGGGGAGGGAGGTTAGGGAAAGGGAAGAGAGTAAAGAGGGTCTGGAAGCCGTGCCCGGAACTCAAATCAGCTCAACTGAGAATTCGGCTTCTGAAACTGGTGACCTCCGCTCCACCCACCCAAACTGCTTCAACAGAACTAGGCTTAATACTGCCACATTTTTAAAAAAGAAAAAGAACAACAACAACAACAACAAGCCTCACCGGGCAGGAACTGAAGGGGTTCAGAAAAAAATCCCACGCTATTTCTGGGAGAGGCCTAAGCTACTCCGCCCGGTTCCTCAAAGAGCTGGAGGTTGTTTCAAGAGCGTAAAAATGAAAACGAACCCCAATTGTGTGCTGGACACCCCCGTCCTCCCTGGGCCGTTCCCTGGGGTCCCCCTCCCACCCCACTCACCAGTCTCGGTGGAAGCAAGTAATAGAGGCACTTTTAAAATTTTACAAGTCACCTGCTGCACCCTTCCCCTCCTCCTCCCTGCAGAGACCCAAAACTAGCGGTGAAAATGGTTCTTGGTTTGCCAGCCTGTCTCATTCCCCCCCCCAACATCCCCGATACAAGGGGGGGGGGGGTGAACTCTGTTTCTACTCAGGTGTCCTCTTGGATTACCTCCCCTGTTCCTTCCTTACGCAGAAGGGAAGGAGGGAGAGGTAGGCAGGCACTGGAAAGGAGGGAAGGGGGCCGAGAGAGGGAAAACAAATCGGGAAAAAGAATTATACCGGGCCTAATTTAGGCCCCTGCATCTGCACGTTAAACCGGAGAGACCGCCACCTCCCCTGTACATCAAAATATTAAACCAATATCTGAAGTTATAAGAATAATAAAAAATAGAAGAAAAAAAATATTAGAACGCAATAAGATGGTAAAGATTGTAGTGACAGGTTTTTTTCTCCTCTATTCCTCTGGCTGCTAAGGAATGCTGGAGAAAGAGGGATTTTTTTGGGGGGGGGGAGAGGAGGAAAACAAAAAATTATTCAGCTACCCCCGTAGTGACATACCCCTGGGGGAGGGTTTAAAACAAACAAACAAAAAAAGGAATGGGAGGAGAAAAAAAAATAAAACAGCCATCCTAAAGCTTCTCATAATATGCCCGCAGATCCAGCTTGTTCAGATGGTTGAGGTCTTGTCCGTCCCATCTGCAAAAGAGAGGACAGGGGTTAGGGTCACGGGTGTTTTCTAGACACGGGGGTGGGGGGGTGGGCTTTGATGTCCTGGGGATCTTGGAGTCTTCTCAGGTTGGGTATAACCAGGAAATCCCACACAAAGAGAGATTAGAGCAGGGCTGGCCAACCATGGCAACTTTCAGACTTGTGGACTTCAACTCCCAGAATTCCTCAGCCTGGCACATTGGCTGAGGAATTCTGGGAGCTGAATTCCACAAGTCTGAAAGTTGCCAACTTTGAAGAGCGCTGCTGTATTGCTTAGACTTATATCCACTTTTCCTTCAGGAGGTCAAATTGGTGCATGTGGCCCTTCTAAATTTTTGTCCACAATAACTCTGCAAGTAGGCCAAGCTGAGAGAAAGCAGCGGGCAGGACTGCCCTGTCAGACTGCTGACATGGGTGTCGCCCAATCCTTGTTCCAGACCTTAACAAAAATCCCTCCCCCCTCAGGGAAAGCCCAGGGTTCCTTACCGCCCAGCGCGTGCTCCGTCATGCTCAGGCACAGGGACTCCAAGGTGGGGTTGATCTCCAGATCCGTTCCAGGGAGCTGGCAATCTGAGAGGTTGGAGGAAAGATCAGAAGAACCATCAGGCACAGCCGTGGGTGGCTCTGGCGGTCCACAGAGGAGGTGGCACGGCCTGTGGCTGGGGCTTAGGAGCCGTGGTGAAATACAGATGCCGCAAATTTGCTCAAGTCAGGGAGAGGACAGAGGATGGGGGCCGATCCTTAAACATGAGGAGAAAGCCCTTCGCAGACCCTCACCCAAAGACCTAACCCCTCGCTTAAGGAAGGGCTGGTGCTCCAGGGCAAAAATCCCATCCCGAGAGCAGCGTTCCCAAGAGATTCCCCTGCCGCAGGACGAAGACGGACGCCTCCTACGCAGGTGACAGGCGGAGGGGCCGGCTTACTCACCCTGTGGGAACATGAGGATGGCCTGAGGGGAGGTGTGGACGGGCAGCGAGTGGGTCCGCTGGACTGAGCTGCGGTTCTGGCCGGGCATGCTGTTGCTGCCACCGGGATTGGCAAACCAGAGGTTCTACGGGACAGGAAAGAAACTCGTTGGCACAGGATCTCAGAGGCCCTCTCTGGGGAGACTGGCGGTTCAGACACATGAAGTAGGAATAAATAATCTTTCTGAAATGCAAAGCCAAGCATCGATGCCGCAAGAGAATCTCCTCTGTCTCACCCAACCGTAACTCCTTGATCCCAACGGAGTGGTAAGAGTTGGAAAGGACCTTGAGGGTCTTCTAGCCCAACCCCCGGCTCAAGCTGGAGAGCCTAGACCAGGGGTAGGCAACCCTGGCTCTTTTATCATTCCTGCTGGCTCAGGAATTCTGGCAGTTGAAGTCCACCAGCCATAAAAGAGCCAAGGTTGCCTACCCCTGGCCTAGACCATTTCAGACAGGTGGCTGTCTAGTCTTTTCTTAAAAACCTCCAGCGATGGAGCACCTACAACTTCTGTTCCACTGATTGATTGTTCTCACCGTTATGAAATTTCTCCTTAGTTGCATCCGCTGCTTTTTGTTCTGCCCTCAGGGGCTTTGGAGAATAGGTGGACCCCCCTCCCCCCTCCTTTGTGGCAGCCCCTGAGATATTGGAACACGGCTATCCACACCAGAGCTTTCCTGACAGTGAGAAACAAGTCACCAAGGGAACGGCTTCCCTGCAGAAGCCGTGGGCGCTCCATCACTGGGAGTTTTTAAAAAGAGGCCGGACGGCCATTTGCCTCTTGAGCAGGGGGCTGTACTTGAAGCAACAGAAACAGTTCATCCCAGAGACAGGCAACCTGGCTGACAGAGAGGTCTTGGTAGAAGGCGAGAGGCCGTTGACAGAGGCTGCTCCTGTGTGGTGGACCAAGGGCGGTGCAAGGAGAGAGCAGGGGGCGGACTCACTCTGGGGCGGTGGCCGAAGATTCCCCCCCCCCAACCCTCTCCCAGTCAAGGCACCTCTTGACCGGCAGCAATTTTTCCGAGGCATTCTGCCAAATTAAGCCGGATCTTACCTGCCGACCTTGGCTCCCCAGATTTGGGCTGGTCAGACCGTGCCGTGGAGAGACTCCACCGATCCCCACGGGACTCAGGATCCCCATGCGGCTTGGGGGGAGGGCACGGGGGGGCATCTGGAACTGCCTCTGTCCTCGGCGGGCCACTCCCACCCCCACAGATCCAGCTATGGGGAGAGAGTTGGAGCCAAAGGCCCATCTGCAAAAACACAGGAAGTCAATCCTATCGGTGGCCAGACCACCCTGGTGGAGTCTGGAATTCCTCTACCACCCAAAGCGTTGCCACTGGCTGCCCACGGGAGCCCAAGCCATTAAACCAGCTCAGAAGAACGGCCCCTCCCTCAAGGGGCTTGGACCCTTGGATGCCTTCTCTCCCCCGCCCTCCAACACTGCTGACTCCCCCCCATCCCAACCGCAAAGAGCAAAGTGAGCTAACAGACCCCAGCTAGGAGGAGCTGCAGGGAAGCCCCCCCAAATTTCCTCACTCTGAATAGGGATGGGTCAATGAAGCCCCCTCTTTTTAAAAAAGGCCCCAAATTGAGCAGTTTACATTTGCATATTGCAACCTCACAATAGCACAGGGGCACTTGAAGGCTTTTTTGGTTGTTGTTAACTAAAGTGACAGCTTCCCTTAGATATGAAAGCATCGTTCAATGAAAAAAAAATCTCCCTGTCATTTCAAAGCATAAAAGAAAGCCATTTCTATTGTTGAGCTGAATTCACTTTCGCAAGCCATCAGCGGCAAAGCTCATCAGGATTTACGGGTTTAAGCCGGCGGCTTGGGAAATAGTTCCGACAGCGATCTGGTTTCCCACAAAGGATCTCTGAAGTGTCATTTGCGTGGCAGGCTGACACCGCAAACCGACAATGTTGCCCTTCACTTGTCATAATGTTAGCTAGTGCAACAGCTGCTCAGAAAGCTCTGAAAGACTCCGAGTACATTTTTGGAACTGAATTCTGCTCCTGCACAGGTGTCGGTGAGGCTAGGATTGGTTCACGGTCAAGAACGAGGGGGCAAGCAAAGAACCTGCTGGCTTGATGCCATCAAAGCCGATACAAAGAGGAACAGCCAACAACTGAAAGAAGCTGTGCTTGACAGGCTTGCCCACAAAGTCGCCAAGGCTCGGACACAACAGAAGAGTTAAAACTATTAGTATACCTATAAAAGTAGCCCTAGGTCCACACCAGGTCTCTCCAACCTTGGCAACTTTAAGACTTGTGGACTTCAACTCCCAGAATTCCTCTGCCTGGCCGAGGAATTATGGGAGTTGAAGTCCACAAGTCTTGAAGTTGCCAAGGTTGAGGACCCCGATCTACACGGTGTCCATTTCTTAGTCTGGCCAACCTTGCAGGGTTTTCCTTCCTGGTCCACAGAAAAAAGCCCGGAGCTCTCTAACCGGCCTAGAAAGTTCCTTGTGCCCAACTGGACGGCCTGCTCGCATTTCACCCCAATGGTGTCCTGACCTACCCTTTCTGGGGGCGATAGCCTTGCATGTCCAGCACAGCCTTCCTCGGGAATGTACGGAGCAACTTCAGGACCTGCTGCTTCCAGGACAAGAGACGCTTTTTCTGGGTCTCGGTGAAGGCCTGACGGGAGGGGGGTGGAAAGACAGCCATGTTGTGAAAGTAAAGAATCAGCACTCAGACGGCCGATCTCTGGGTGTGTGTGTGTGTGTGTGTCCCGTAACGCCCAGGCCTACCTCGTGCATCAAGCACTTCTCTATCAGTTGGAGGTAACTGGTGATGTTCTCCTCATCCGGCCTGGAGACGAGCAGCTGCGTACACACTGTGAGGGAGGAGGAGGAGAAGGAGGAGGAAATGGTTACAAAGGGGTTCTGGAGAGGTGGAGAAACCAGACCGGTTGGAGTGGCACTGTTTGTCTTGCTTATATGCCACTAAATTCAAGCAACTCCCAAAGGTTTATATCAGAGCTGGTAAACCAGAAGCCAAATTCAACATAAAGGCACAATAAGAAATATCTGAGGGGTCCTTGGTGCTTCCTTAGAGGTTTTCTTGAAGATGTTTCATTACCCAACTAGGTAACATCATCAGTGCACTGACAACCAAGCTCAGAGTGCATGGATGATGTTCATTGGGTCATGATACGTCTGGAAGAAAACCACCAAGCTCAGAGAGCTCCGAAGATCCCGGAGTCCTTTTGCTCTTCCTCCTCTGGATAACATCTGATAACCAGATAACATCAGTGCTACAATGGAGTGGGGGAGGGGGAGGGGGAGGACGAGGACTGTGGGCTCCTTGGGACTCTGAGCTTGTGCTTTTCTTGCAAACGTTTCGTGATCCAACTAGATAACACCCAACAGGGCTAGTAGGAATGGGGCACTGATGATATTATCTAGTTGGATCATGAGACGTCTGGAAGAAAACAACCCGGCTGACAGAGCACCAAGGATCCCACAGTTCACATCTGAGCAACAAATATTCTATCAATAAGAAACATCACCTCATCCATCCTCTAAACTTTGGGAACGTTGAGAGCAGCTGACGAGACAGAGCTTTCCATATGGGGGAAACACACCCACAGCGCAGTCCACACATTCTACTTTTCTTGAAGTTGTCTCCAAAAAAAGTCAGCCTAACCTGTCCTGGTGACTGGGGGACAACCCCCCCCCCCGCCCCAGAGAGCTCACCTTTACCCATCACGCGAGTGAACTGCCCTGCAATGTCCCCTTCGCCGATCGGTGCCGCTCCGGATTCTCCATCGCACGGAGAGCCGGTTGGGGGCGGGAAGGGGTCGTCGGTGGCTTCCTTGCCCTCGGTGCTGTTGCTGCTTTTCTCCAGAGCCAGCTTGGGACCCCCCCTCGGCTCGGCGGCCAATGGCTGGGCCTCCTTGGATGCGGCCGCAGCCTGCAGAGCGTGGAAGGCCTTGATGGGGGTGGTGATGATCTGCTGCAGCTCCTGAAGGGCGTTCCATAAGTTCCCCCCTTCCAAAATGTCCTGGAGAGAAAAAAGGGGGAGGCCAAAACAAAGGAGAAGGGTCCCCTTGGAATTCTGCTGTGCTGGCCGAGAAATTCTGGGAGTTGAAGTCCACATATCTTAACATTTCCGAGTTTGAGAAAAATTGGACTAGACTAGGGGTTTTCAACCCCCTTAAATACCTTTTGTGGCCACGGATCCCCAAGACTTAAGATTTAAATCCTAACGTCTCTTCAAGGCTTCACAGACACCCCCCCCCCGTGACATCACAGCCCCACAGAGGTCTGCGGACCACAGGCTGAGAACCACTGCTCTGAGTCTGAACCACTCACACAAGCCCATGGAATCCCAGGCCCGCTCAACAGCTCCCTCACCTTCTCCAAGGACTTCAGGACGCTCTGCCTTTCGCGCAACTTTTGGATACTTAGGGCAATTTTGTGCCTCGCTCCTTTGGTCACATTCTGTTCGGGGAAGAAGAAGAGAACTGAATTCAGACCTTTCCACGTCTTCAGAGAGGCCCCCGCGACGGTGCATGGCGTCGCAGTGCAAGGACGCCCCTGCGACCAAAGTCACAGGAACTGGAAACAACGCTGGCTCTCCCAGGCACCACCCAAATGCCAGCCTTTCGAACGAGGCAGGGAGCAGACCCCCGTCAGGCAGGGGGCAGCCCCCTTTTCCTTGCTCTCCTCCCTGCCCCGCAGTACCTGCGATTCCAGATGCTGCTCCGTGAGAGTCATCATCTCTTCGTAAGTCATTTGGGAAAAAAGCGCTGCGTATTTGTGGAGACGGAGGCTCTTCAGCCACGAGGGAACATCTGTGGGAAAGGACCGAGGAGTCAAGACCCCCGTGCCCAAAGCCCCCTTTCCTGGAGAAGAGCACCAGGGAAGTGACTACCTGCGGCCCTCCAGCAGAAGCTTCAGGGAGACCCTTTTGGGGTGAAGCAAGAAATATTATTGAGTTGGCCTTCTCCACCCTGGCCGGCTCGGACCTGGGGGGCAGTGATTCGGTCCCCGTCTCCTGCACCTGCCGTACCTTTCATGCCGCTGCCGTCCTCCTGGAAGGAGTTCCGACCACCGGGCTGCTCCTCCGTCTGCTCGCTGCCCGAGGAAGCCACGCTGCTCTGGGGCGAGAGGGGGGCGTGCTCCCCGCCGGAGATGAAGGCCGACCTGGCCCCCATCTCGTCCATGTTCATCCACTCGCTGGGGACCTGCTGGCCCGTGGGGATGAGCGACATGGAGCGCTTCAGCGGGCTGGGGTGGATTTGGCAAGGAAGAGCTGCGAGGAAGAGACGGGAGGAGGGCGCACCGGTCACAAAATTACCACATTCCTCTTATGGGAAAGACATTGTGGTTGGCCCAAGGTTACCCAGCTGGCTTTCGTCCCTAAGGCAGGACTAGAACTCCCAGTCTCCTGGTCTCTAGCCAGGTGCCTTCACCCCCCGACCAAACTGGCTCTCATCTGGAGGAAGAGCTTCTCCGGCAAAGCTGTGCCTCCTCAGCCCAACAAACGGCCAAGGCATTCAGAAAGTCGAACAACAAAAGCTCTAGGTTGGACGGCTGGCACCCAAACTACGAGGTCCAGGGGCCGGAGGGGTCCCCCCAGGTGGAGGTTTCCTAGCTCACAAGCCGGGATCTGAACGTATTTCACAGGAAAGGCTATTTTGATCCGGAAATATGAAACGTTTTCCCAGCTCCTCACACATATCCCAGCCTGGATGGCAACACCCCCATTTACCACCCCCCCCCCGCCCCCAGCAAGGCCTCTCCGAACCTGTGCTGCCCGTGCTGCTCCCAATGCTATTGATGGCCGAGGACACCGAGCCGGCAGGGTGGAAGGACAGGTGCCCGTTTTCCCGTGGTGCCTTCTCCTGCCAGCCGTGCCCCAGATCTCCGAGGCCCGTCTCCACTGGGCCTTGCCAGTCGTCTGAGCCTTGGCGCGAGTGGTAGGCCGTGTCTGGCCGTCCCCTGCCCTGGCTGGAGTAGCCGATGGAAAGGCGCTCCTCCAGATGGTTGAGCCAAAGGGCCAGGGAGCTGCGGTCGTCCACGGTGGTGGCCGGGTGGATGAGGGCGTAGGAGAGCAGCTGCCGGCTCTCTTCAATGAAGAGGTTGCTCTCGATGGAGTAGGCCAGCACCTTCTGCAAAAGCTTCATGTATTCGGACTTGGCGTCTGCGTTGCCAGGCTGGAGGAGGGGCAGGTGGGAGAGGAGCAGGGAGACGACTTTGTCTTTGGGCTCTTGATGCCACTGGTTGATGAGGGCTGGTGGGGAGAAGAAGGAGAGGAGGAGTGACACAAACCGGATGCTTAAGAACAGGAACCACTTTCAGGGTCTGCGAGGGAAGGCCCTAAGCTTGAGGCAGGATCCTTCCTATCAAGGCCTACGTCAGGCCTCGGGAACGATGGCCCACTTAGGACTTGTGACTCAGGAATTCTGGGAGTTGAAGTCCACAAGTCCTAAAAGAGCCATCGTCCCCCACCCCTGGCCTACGAGCCAATCGCTGACTTGCTGCCACAAGAGCGGCGCCTCAAAGGCCCTATCAGACGCCACCCTACCTTTTATATGGTCTTATTTATACATGACTGTTATATTTAACAGTGTGATGCATACACTGCAAACCCCTTCAGCCAAGGAATTTCAGCCGGCAGGATCTGGGACGGGGCTCTCCAAACTAGGCAACTTTACAATTTGTGGACTTCAACTCCCAGAATTCCCCAGCCGGCCTTGCAAATCCCTGCCATTGTTAAGGGAATCATGCAGTCATTAAGCAAGTCTGGCTTCCTTCATTGGCTTTGCTTGTCCGAAGCCGGCTGGGAAGGTTGCAAATTTTGATCACGTGACCGACCCCGGGACAGGGCAACCGTCACCAACACAGGCCAGTTGCCAAGTGCCTGGATTCTGATCACGGATGCTGCAACAGTCGAAAAACGGTCATAAGTCCTTTTTTCCAGTGAAGTTAACTTCAAACGGTCACTAAAGGAATGGTCATAAAGCAAGGATTAGCGGTACCCAAATGGGCAAGCTATCTGGATGCAAACAAAAAGCTAATGAGGAAAAAAGCTCAAACTCCCCCCCCACACACAAAAACCCCACTGACTTACCTGCGCTGTTAGCTTCTGACTCCAGAACATGGATCTCTGTGCAGTCGGCCAGCGAGTGCTCCAGGCACAGCTGCAGAAAGCGGGCTTGGGTGCGAGAGATACGCTTGAGAAGGGACAGCAGGGCGACCGTCTGCTCACATTCGTTCCAGCCTTTGAACCAGCCGGCCAGCATGCCCACCTGATCCCGGAACATCATGATGGCCAGCGCCTTGGCCTTAGCAGCAACGCCCCCACAAAGGGGTCAAGGAAGGTACAGGGAAAGGGGCACCCCTCACATGTTTTCAAGGAGGGGGGCTTAGCACCTAGGCAGCACCACGACACCAATTTTCACACTAACAGGGAAACAGGGTGGCACAGAAGTAGGTCAGAAGCTCCTGGTTCTCTGCAAGCCCTTTGGGATTCCTCTTCTTTGACAGATCCTTTCAGATCTCCCTGTACAAGAGAGAGAGAAATACATAGGATACTCTGGAAATCGCTCCCCATTTCTCTATTACAGTGTTTCTCAACCTTGACAATTTTAAGGCATGTGGACTTCAACTCCCAGAATTCCACAGCCAGCAATGCTGGCTGTGGAATTCTGGGAGTTGAAGTCCACATGCCTTAAAATTGTCAAGGTTGAGAAACACTGCTCTATTATCTAGCACAGGGTGTTCAACCTTGGCCTCGTTAAGACTTGTGGACTTCAACTCCCAGAATTCCCCAGCCAGCTGAGAGTTGAAATCCACTAGTCTTAAGGTGGCCGAGGCTGATCTAGCACATTCCCAAACCGGGAACATGAAACACAGATGTAAAAAGAAAACAGTGTACTTAACAGTACAAATATAAGAACAGTTGCTGGACTTGGGTATGTCTAGTTTGATGAAAGGAAGGAATAGGGGTGACCTGATAGCAGTCTTCCAGTATTTGAGGGGCTGCCCCAAAGAAGAGGAGGGGGTCCCCCTATTCTCCAGAGCATCTCAAGGCAGGACAAGAAGCAACGGAGGGAAACTAATCAAGGAGAGAAGCAACCTGGAACTAAGGAGAAACCTCCTGATAGTGAAGACAATGAAGCAGTGGGACGGCTTCCCTCCAGAGGTTGTGGGTGCTCCATCACTGGAGGTTTTCAAGAACAGACTGGACAGCCATTTGTTTGGAGTGGTATAGAGTGGTCTCCTGCTTGAGCAAGGGGTTAGACTAGATGACCCTCAAGGTCCCTTCCAACTCTGTTATTCTGTTAAGGAGCACCTAAGCCCAGAAACCTGTGTTTTCTTAATTCTTGTGTTAAGCTACATTGGGAATTATTTGCACTGAACAATGAACCTGACGTTCTTCATATTAAAGATGGCTAGTCAGAGAAAAAGCTGGCATGGAATTAGGGAGACGGTGTTTGGATGAGTGTCAAAAAGAATAGAGTGTGAGGACAATCATCCCCGACAAATTGCATTTTGAGATGCTCAATGGAGAGAGTTATGCAAATCATGCAGCCCCAAGAAGCAATATCGTGAAAGCTTTAAATGACTTCTCCAAGACCCCCAAAGGAGACAGAAGCCAGTTGAGATGGATGAATCTAATTAACTGCCAATCAAAGTCAGCCAGCCAGCCAGCGTGCGAACAAACAGAAAATCTGAAATTCTGCAGTCTGGGTTAAGATGCAGGAACTCAAGGCAGGACAAGAGCAATCCAGAAAAGTGTCTATGGAGATTCTCATCAACCAGGCCAGGGTTGTCCCAAAGACGCTTTTTCAAGAGGCAGCTGGACTTTGTCTTTTTTTCCTTGAAGGCATTTCGCTTCTCATCCAAGAAGCTTCTTCAGTTCTTCTCAGAAACTTCTTGGATGAGAGCAAAACATCTTCCAAGGAAAAACCAAGGAAGTCCAGTTGCCTCTTGAAAAAGCACCTTTGGGACAACCCAGAAGAGAGGAAATAATCCATTAAAAACAATACATTCATAAGCCTAGCCCAGCTACCGTTGCCTCTGGACACTGTCCTTGTTCGGACATCCCTGTTTCGGTAGAGGGAGAAGTGGGTTCCAAAACTATACTTCTATTAAAGCAGTTCTACAAACAGAGAGCATCTGCAATTTTTAAATAAAAAAAACGAAAGGGAAAGAATAGACTGAGGAAACGGCTGTCTGGGGCCCTTCTATTCTCTGGGCACTATAATTAAAGATAACTGAAGCAAGCCTACTCCCCAAAGAAAACAACCAGGAGGAGTCTGGAGGGGCAGCGAGGCAGCTGGCCCTAACTGTACCTTCAAAGAGGAAGGCAGCACGCCAAATGCCACCCGCTGCTGTCACACACTCACGGAAAAGAGGCCCTTTGCCACACAGGTAGGAAGTGACCAGGAGCATAGAAGAGGGAAGAGGGGTCCAGCAACAGCACCAAAAAGACAACAAGCCAAAAAATAGTCTAACAGAGAGCGTGACTCCAGGTTAGTTAAACTTGGTGGAAAGAGGATATAGGCAGTCCTCAACTTACGACAACAACTGAGCTAAGCAAAACAGTTGTTAAGTAAGCTTTGGCCTCATTTTATGTTTCTTGCCATAGTTGTTAAGTGAATCACTGCAATTAGTAACACGGTTGTTAAGTGAATCCGGCTTCCCCAATGATTCTGCTTGTCGGAAGGTTGCAAAAGGGGATCACAGGACCCTGGGACACGGCAGCCGTCATAAATAGGAACCAATGGCCAAACGCCCAAATTTTGATCACGTGACCACAGGGATGCTGCAACAGATATAAGTGTGACAATGGTCCTAAGCCACTTTTTTTTTGATGCTGTTATAATTCTCAACAGTCCCTAAATGAATTAAGCCGAGAACAACCTGTGTTTCATTTTGAAACTTCTTGCACATTAAACTTTGACATCTGCTCTCAAGATTTTTGCCCAGAGAAATGTATTTCAGTTATACAAACAAACCAGGACTAGAAACCTAGAATTAGTCAGGTTACAGTGACTCAACTAAGCCGAAATATCCTTTACCAAACACTTGTGGCTATTTCCCCCACTGACTCCAAGAATGCAGGGCTAAGCCTATTTTGCTACCCTAAAACACCCTGCAGAATGTTTAATTGGCGCAAAAGAACACAAAGCAGCTGAGTTGTGGTTACCCTCCGGGCACAATAAGGCATGTTCTCACCCTGCATATCAAAATCAAGGAAACATCACTGCCACAGGTCCAAAAATAGGACTTGTAAACCAGAAAACAACAGGATCCTCCAATTTCACTCCCAGCTTTCCAGTTCAGAAAGTGGATTCAAGAGAAACGACACGGTTTGCACTTGGGGGGCTAATACCACGGAGCACCCGTTTCCAGACCAAAGGAGGCTGGAGAGCTTAATAAAAGGAAGTCTCAAGCAGGCCACTATTGTGATTCCTGCAGATTGCGTTGCTTTCGGATCAAGCAGGGAGGATACAAAGATGGAAAGCATGAAACTTGTTCTGAACAGAGCAAGAGGTCATAATACGGTTAGCTGCCCGCGTGCGATGCACGAGTCCCTATTTTGGATTAAGATGGAAACGTTAATGCCGCCCTCTTTGAGGGAGGAGGATTCCTTGAAGACTTGCACGCATATTCGTTGTGTTGCGGATGCAAAAAGGATATTTAGGTGGGCGAGGAAAAAAACAACAACACTTTGATTGCAGAGCAGTCAGATTTTTTTCTCTAATGTGCCCATTCCGGTGAAGCTTCTAAGGCAAAGCAAGGCTTAATCTTATTCTTCCTAGACAGGCTATCGACTTGCATGGCACAAAACAGAAATGAGAATAACTTTGTCCAAGGCTGCCCAAACTGGACAACTTTAAGACCTGTGGATTTCAACGCCCAGAACTCCCAGGAATTCTGAGGGTTGAAGTCCACAGGTCTTAAGGTTGTCAAGTTTGGACACCCCCGACTTTGACAGTAGACACCTTAAAAGACACGCTGACGTCAAAGAAGAGAGGCAGCAGCAGCTGAGTGGCCCGTTCCTATACAGGCCGTCCTCGACTTACGACAACTGAGCCCAAAATTTCCATTGCTAAGTGAGATATTTAAGTGAGGTTTGCCCCATTTTACGACCTTGCTGGCCATCGTTGTTAAGTCAGTCACTGCAGCTGTTAAGTTGGTGTTAAGTGAATCTGGTTTCCCCTTTGATTTGGCTTGTCAGAAGGTGGCAAAAAGGGGATCACGTGACCCCCCCCAGGACACTGCAACCGTGTCATAAATACAAACCAGTAGCCAAGCGTCTGAATTTTGATCACGTGACCATGGGGATGCTGCAAAGGTCGTTAAGTGTAAAAAATGGCCATAAGTGGCTTTTGTTCAGAGCTGTTGTAACTTCAAAGTCACCAAATGAACTGTTGTAAGTCGAGGACTCCCTGTATACCGCCATTAAAGCTTGCTACACGGCGATCCTTCCGTCGCCTCTCTTGCAAAAACAGACGGAGTTTTAGCTGGCCCGACTTGTCTCTGCACAAACCACGTCCAAAGCACACATACACACACCCATTGTTCTCTATGGCAGCAGCAGCAGCGCTTGCCAGCCAAGAACTATGCAAACGAGCTACGCAGGAGAAGAGCAACAACCTGTCAATCGTGGCTTTTTTGTTCTCACGGTCTGGGACACACAGAACACAAAGTGGAATGACCCACGCTGGGCAAGGAAAGTCAAACGTACAGATATAGATTAGGTGAAACCTGGCTCAAGAGCAGTAACGGTGAGAGGGATCTTGGAATCCTACCGGATGATCACTTAAATGTGAGCCAACCATGGGCGGCAGCAGCCAAAAAAGCCAATGCAATCCCAGGCTGCATCAACAGAGGGATAGAATCAAGATCACGAGAAGTCTTCGTACCGCTTTATGAAGTCTTAGTAAAGCCACACTTGGAATAGGGCACCCAGCTTTGGTCACCATATTATAAAAAAAATGTAGAAATTCTGGAGTGCAGAAAAAAGCAACAAAGATGATCAGAGGATGTAGGCCAAAACATATGAAGAACAGTTGCAGGAATTGGGTTTGTCTAGTCTAGTGAAGAGAAGGACTAGAGGAGACATGATAGCAGTCTTCTTCCAGCATTTGAGAAACAACGGAGGGAAACTAATCAAGGAGAGAAGCAACCTGGAATTAGGGAGAAACTTCCTTACAATGAGGACAATTAACCAGCGGGGCAGCTTCCCTCCAGAAGTTGTGAGTGTTCCATCACTGGAAGTTTTCAAGAAGAGACTGGACAGCCACTTGTCTGAAATGGTGCAGGGTCTCCTGCTTGAGCAGGGAGGTTAGACTAGAAGACCTCCAAGGTCCCTTCCAAGTCTGTTATTCTGTAAATTACTTCATTGCATTAACCAGGGCTTTCTCAGGACCAAAAAAAGCGAGCCATAAATCGCAATTTAGAGCCATTCCCATCTGAAGATCTGAAAGCAGTCCAACATTTTCAAATCAAGGGGCAGGATGGACACCCGGCATCTGATTGAGCGCTCATGGCACAATTTTGTCTTTCAATAGAAGGGCATCTGTCATTGGCAATAAAACAATATAGATATTAAGTAGGACAAGCCTTTCAGCTAAATATAGGCCTCTAGTGTGCCTCACGTAGTCTCAGCCATCACATGCAGTACGGAATTTTGTTCTTATTGACGGAGATCATTAGGACCTGTGCTAAATTTCTAATCTAGTGCAGCTTTCTAGTTCCAGTTTTAAAACCCACAAAAAAAAGAGTAGAATCTCATAAGGCTATTATCTTGTCTTGGCGGGCCTAGTTACAAAGTACTTAATATAAGTTAAGACACCAGAAGATTATTAGGTTCAATCTAAAACACGAATCTGCCCCAATATGCTAAATGATGCACAGCCACAATTAAGTTTTAGGTGAGAACAGGTTACAGGTAGTCCTCAATTTACAACAGTTCATTTAGTGACCATTCAAAGTTACAACTGCATGGAAAAAGTGACATGACTATTTTTCACACTTACCATTTTTGCAGCATCCCCATGATCATGTGACCAAAATTCAGCCGCTTGGCAACTGTTTCCTACTTGTGACTTTTGCTGTGTCCCAAGGTCTTTGGCCCCCTTCTGACAAGCAAAGACAAGGTGGAAGCACGATTCACTTAATAACTGGGTTACTAACTTTTCAACAGCAGTGATTCACTTAACCACTTTGGCAAGGTCGTAAAATGGGACAAAACTCAACAAATGTCTCGCTTAGCAACAGAAAGTTTGGGCTCAATTGTGGTTGTAAGTCGAGGACTCCCTCCATATAGGCTGGGCCACTAACTTATGAACTTAACTGCAAGCAGAATAGCAGCTCTTTCACCTTAAAGGGTTATTCATAAAATGAGTTTTAAAAAAGCCAAAACTGAAGTGTGCCTCCAATTTTACAATGTGGGGTTTTCCCAGCTATCAAAATTTTGCAAAGAACTGACCCAGCTGGATCCTCTTTTCATCATCCATTTCAGGACTCAGGATCAAGAGAGAATCTCTGTACCGATCCCAAGACAGATTAACAAACTTTTTACATCTTGGGGTTACCACCACTTTATCGCCTTTGGAGGTAGCATTTCCAGAAGTTGGAACTTTCTGTTCTGGATCCAGAGACAACCATCAAACATGGGCTAGTCATTTAAAAAAAAAAAAATCCCTCATCAACAAGGAAGAAAGGTCAGAGCATCATTAGTAATTTCATGAAAGAAAACCCGTATCAGAGAGCAAGCAACAAGTAGGTGGTTAAAATGAAGGATGCGGAAGTCTATTAAGCTAGAACAGTTTTACCTCTACAAAGCACCCAGAGCTAAATATGAAGTATTCACTTTGCATTTGGTCTCCACTATCCCAAAGAGGGCTTGAGCCTGTTCTGTTGAGCACCTGGCAGCACAGTGCATGGGCCATACTGAGACAAGGCATCACCACCACGTATGGTCAGAAGCTGGCAAAACAGAATAATGTTTTCCTCAGATGGAGAAGATAAAAACACAGAAACAGAATGGAAGGGACCCTGGAGGTCTTCTAGTCCAGCGCCTTGCCCAAGACAGGAGGCTTTATACCATCCTGGACATATGGTTGTTCAGTCTTCTCTTGAAAGCTTCCAGTGATGGAGCACCCACAACTCCAAGAAGCAAGCTGTTCCACTGATTAACTGTTCCATCAGGAAATTCCTCCTTAATTCTAGGTTGGATTTCTCCTTCATTAAGTTTCCCTCTCTGTCTTCTTGTCCTGCCTTCAGGTGCTTTGGAGAACAGGTTGACCCCCTCAAATATTGGAAGACAGCTATCATGTCACCCCTAATCCTCAGTCCAGGGGTGCTCTTGAAGTTGAACCTGTGAACCCTCCCAATGTGAGCTGAAGTAATTACAGAACTGAAGAAGCTTTTTGCATGATAAGTGAAAGGTTTTTTCAAGGAAAAAAAACCAAGAAAGTCCAGTTGCTTTTGAAAAGCGCCTTTGGGACAACCACAACCTCGATGACTGAGAATCTCCATAGACATTTAACTACAGAATAGTATTTCAGCTCCTAGAGAAGTAACCTGCGAGCAATAATCACGCAGAGCAAGCTGAGTGATAGAACAAAAAAGAAAAGCATCACAAGGCAACAATGTGAGGCAACAATCAACATAAGGACAAAAACAATGAGGCAGCCCATGTAAGGTAAATAAAGGCAAATGTTTCCTGTAAAAGACGCCTAAAGGAAACATCCGAGTGACTTTATAAGTTGTTTATGACACCGTGAAGAAAAGTGGTCCTGGTTCCCCCGTTACCTGAAAGGTCACAGTCAGCCCCCCAAGCTCTTTGCCTGCTCTCATACATTTGAATTTTTAACTTTCAGAAATTGCCAATGCCCCCAGATATATTTGTAGCCTTAGAGGTTTCCCATCTGCGGGAAAGATGGGGGGGTGGAAATAATCCCCAAATCACCTGCAGATGCCTTCAGCAGAAGCCATTTAGACCTGGGAGAAAGCAAAAAAAAACAACCCTTCCTTCCAGAGAAACACTTTTTAAAGGGGGCAAAACCGGTGGACCCGGAAAAGCAGCCGCCTCTTCCTTCAAGGAAGAAGAAATGGAGGTAGTGACAGATTTTATTTTTCTGGGCTCCAAGATCACCTCAGATGGGGACTGCAGCCAAGAAATTAAAAGACGCTTGCTCCTGGGAGGAGGCTATATGGCTAGACAGCATCCTAAAAAGCAGAGACATCACCCTGCCAACAAAAGTGCGTATAGTCCAGGCCATGGTTTTCCCAGTTGCAATGTATGGCTGTGAAAGTTGGACCATAAGAAAGGCTGAACGCAAAAGAATTGAGGCCTTTGAACTATGGTGCTGGAGAAGACTCCTGCGAGTCCCTTGGACTGCAAGGCGTTCAAACCGGTCAGTCCTAGAAGAGATCAACCCCGACTGCTCTTTAGAAGGCCAGATCCTGAAGTTGAAACTCAAATACTTTGGCCACCTAATGAGAAGGAAGGCCTCACTGGAGAAGGGCCTAATGCTGGGAAAGATTGAGGGCAATAGAAGAAGGGGACGACAGAGAATGAGATGGCTGGATGGAGTCACTGAAGCAGTAGTAGGTGTGAATTTAAATGGACTCCAGAAGATGGTAGAGGACAGGAAGACCTGGAGGAACATTGTCCATGGGGTCGCGATGGGTCGGACACGACTTCGCAATTAACAACAACTCCTTCTTGGGGGTGGGGGGAGCAACCGACCGAGCAGAGAGCCCAGCAAATTTACCCGCTTTACTATTAACTCTCATGCTTTCACTTTTAATGCCTAATGTTTTCACGTTTTTCATTCTGCAATTGTTTTTATTCTACCTTTATGGCATTGCAGGCCGCCCAGAGCTGCTTGCTAGTGAGATGGGCAGCATATAAATTTAATAAATTAAATTTGTTTTGGGGGGCTGTCAGGGAAGTGTAGGGGCAGCCCAAAAGCGGAAGGGCTTTTCGGGTCCAGGCAGACCCGGAGGAGCCCCTTCAGCAGAGGACAGGGAGGCAGGCGAGGGGGGGCTCCAGTGCCCAAGGAGGAGGGGGGCCTGATTCATGGGTGGGGGGCACCCACTTCTGGGGGAGCCCTGCCCTCCCCCTCCAGCTGCTCTTCGGCCCCCCCAGAAGGGAAAGTCTGCTTCGAATGGGGGGGGTCTTTATAACAGCCAGGAAACGACCCCCCCCACAACCGTCCAATGAAGGGAGGGCTTCGGTGTCTGGGAAGGGTCTCGGGTCCAGCCCGCCGCTCCCTTCGGGCTGCGATGGGAGGGGCCCCTCCCAAAGCGTGGCTGGGGATGATGGGGCCCGGAGTCACCCTCCGACCGAGCGAGCGGGGGACGGGGCGGGGCCCGCCGAGACCCCGTCCCTCGGGGGCGGAGCCGCCGGCGCTCTCCCAGGACCCCCCGGGAGGGGGGGTGTCCCAGGGTGGGGGTGGGGCTCGGCCGGGTCGCCTCAGATACGCCGCCCTCCCTCCCTCCCCCCCCCGCAGTCCCACTCACCGTCGCCGCGGCCCGGTCCGGCCCCACCGGGGAGACCAAGTTCCACACACGCGCGCGCGCCCCCGCCCGGAGACCCACGTCCAGACATACATCCACGCGCGCGCCCGCTCACACGCTCGCTCGCACGCTCCCGCACGCGCAGGGCAGCTCCAGCCACCACACACTCCGGAGGGGGGGCGCGCGACGTCACAACGCACGGCGACGTGGGGACGCACCCTGGCGAGACGGCGGCACGCACGCCTACACGCACGCCCGGGAGCGCGCGGCCCGGCCCGACCAACCAACCAATCCACCCACTCGCCCTGGTCGCCTAGTTACGTCACTCACCTTGCGCGCCTATTGGCCGGCGCTGCGCCAGCCTTTCCTTTAATCCCTCCTCCGCCGCCGCCAATCCCCCGGACGCTCCTTCGCCAATCGCGACGTTGGGGGTGGGGAGCGCGCGCGGGGAGGGGTTTGTGCGGAAGGTGCTCCCGGGCGGCCAATGAGCTGGCGGGAAATCGAGGCGTGAGGCGGAGAGGGAGAGGGGCGTAGCCTGAGAGTCTCTCAGGAGCGGCCACGCCCCCGCTTCCCGCCCAAATCGCGGTTCTCCCACAGCGGCGGCTGCCAGGAGACTCCCGAGGCCGCCCCCTCCGCTCCCCGCCTCCCTTCGCGGCCTTCGGGTCCAGGCCTTAAGCTTTCGACTCCTGGAGCCCAGACTGACGTTCTCCAATCTGGGTCTTCCCTTGGCTGAGTTCACACAACATGGGAAAACCCAAACCCGAGTTAACCAGGCCTTTGTAGCATTTCGGAATCCCCAGCCAATAAATCCCCTTGCGGCCTAGCGCTTTGTTTGTCAAGTTCAGAGGCTTTAAGACTTCAACTCCCAGAATTCCCCAGCCAGCATGCTATTCCGGGAAATGGCAGTCTGCCTAGCTTCCATTTCAACTGCTCTGTATTGGTTGGGAAATTCTGGGAGTCAAAATTCATTAGTATGCAGGCTGGGGAATTCTGGGAGTTGAAGTCCACCAGTCTTACATTTATACCATTCACCCAACAGGCTTAATTTGTTGTGTGAACCCAGCGATGCAAGACAGGGCCAGAGCATCCCATCCACATGCCTACACATGGAGCTAAACCCTCCATGTGTAGGCATGTGCTGCAATCCTGGAGTGTGTGTGTAGTGATGTTGCTTTCTTCCTCTTCAAGATGGCCCTGCAGATGTGGGGTTTATTGGCCTCCTGCTTGTCTGGTTCATCAACCCACCCAATCTGGGTTTGACTCAGTATGGTGGATTTTCCCCAAGGAAATAGGCATCACTTTGCTTGCTTTTCATTCAGCATGTTTATTTATTTACTTTATAGCCTGAATGTTTATTTATATTAAATAAAAATGAATCAAATTTATATGCTGCCCATCTCACAGATGAGGTGACTTTATTTGTGGGAACCTAGTCAGTTGTGGTTTATTTGGATAATTAAGGATAAAGTGGATTATATTAGCACCAGATGTAGCTAATCCAATCTGTGTAGGTGATTGCCCCGTTATTTCTCAGCAGTTGGCCTTCCATTGAGTTGAATTCAGCTGATTGAGGATTCTGGAAATAGTCCAATCTTGAGTTTAAGGGACGTACTTGATCTGACCCAGATCTGTTGGATCCCTGTATTCCGAGTGTTGTAAAGTTGCCATAGTTGCCCACCCCTGCTCTAGTGGATCAAACCAATTTCCTCTTCCTAAAGAGGATGTACTGGCTTGAGTGACCCACTTTGCTAAACTACTATTTGAATTGGAGCTGAGGACGGCAGCCTCGTCCTAGCCTTAATCTCTCCTTGCCCCTATTCTCCTTTGAAAAATACTCCTGAATACAGCAGTGTAAGTTCCCACCTTGTGGTCTGGGCCACTCTTCCTCTTTTGCAACTAAAAATGCAAACCTTTGGCGTTGCTCTTTGCTCCACCCCAGCACCAGCAATTACTTCCTCCCGATCTGTCTTTCCTTTGCATCTGTCTCTGTCTTTCCTTTGCATTTGTCGGATGCAAGAGCTGAGCTGAAGAGCAACACATCCTGCCCAGGGGAAAAAGCACTGAACCCAGAGCTACGAGATTTCAGCAGACGAGGAGATACGACTGGAGAGCAGCAGGGCAGAATGGTTAGCTTAAACAATTCCTAATTCTGGGTGGGGCCCTTGCTTCAAATATTGGGTTAGCTGGCTTGGAAAAGTGACCTTTTTATTTTGTTTTATTTTACTGGTTACTTTGCCATTCAGTCAGTCAGTCTTTCAGATGCAAAAGTCCATCTGGGGGAGGTTTTGAAGGAACCGTTCCTTTGCTATCTCTCAAAATGAAGCTTCAAGAGAAACAGTTATGGCCCCAGTTGAGGCTCGTGCGGATGGTTGGTGAAAACGCACTTCCTCTCCTGCCGTATGCTGGATTGAAAGCTCATCTTTTCAAAACAAGGGTGTTTCGGAATGCTTGGGAATAACTGAGTTTAGTTATCTCAAAGTGGCGGATTGCCTTGTGGAGATTTAAGCCTGTTTGGTCCTGAAATGAAGAGTCAGAATTGTTTTTTCTCAGGTTTTCAAGAAGCGGCTAGAGAAATTTCATTTAAGCATAAAACATCCTAGAAACCAGGTTGACAGATGAGATTAACTTGACCCCTGATAACCTTGTGTTTTTTGGTAGGTTCAACAATACACACAGGCAACATGGTTTCCACTGCCAAAGATCTAACAGTCCAACATTACAATGGTGAAATGGTCGAGGAGATAAGAGAGAAACTGTAACAGTAGGCATTTGTTGGTCTCTGTAATCAAGATTTGATTGATTGATTATAGGCAAATATTGCATGGACCAAACATGTTCAGAATGAGGATGCAGGAATCAAATTCCATGTAAAAATATATGTTTTGTGGAGGATTAGAGTTAACTTCGTTGTTTAAAAAAATGAGGAACTGCAAAAGCAGAAAGACATTAGAAAAATATCGCCTGGTTGCGAACAATCCCCCTGTCTTGTGCAACCAGCTCCCCCATCCGTCCCTAACCCATGTAGCCACCTGGAAATTGGAATTTTTAGTATCAATTTCAATTAAAGTTTATAGTTACTTCTAATCCTTTAGCTGTAGAAAAACACTATGGTTTTAAGAAAACAAGCTTATTTGGCATATATCATCTGTTCCCATTTGGGTGTGGTTTTTTTTTTTTTTTTACTGGATATGAGACTAAAATTTTTGAAAATATAGGCAGCCCTTTGCAGTAATCAAAGAGAAAAGGAGATCCTTGTTGCCTTCAGGAAAAAGAAATAATGCACCTGAGTGGGAGAGAAAATCCACATTGCTTTTTCTTTCTTTCTTTTTTAGTCAGACTCTCTGGTTGTGTGTGATGTAGATCCGGAGCTCATTGAGAAACTAAAGAAATTTCGTTTCCAGAAGGAGACTAACAACACAGCTTTAATTAGTGAGTGGACCACCTATGTGTTGCAAGTTCATTTTCTGTCCCATGTTTTCTCTTATTGAATGTTCAAGCGTTGAGACTTAGCACTATTATTAGGGCAAAATAGTGTGCCTGATCCATATTTCACACAAATTTAGTGCTAAGCAGCACTCATAACCTAATGCATTTCAAGAATTTGTGCTTCCTCAGTGATTATGCATGTGTGTGCTCTATGTTTGCGTATATGTTTATGCTTTTAATGAATTCATTGTACACCATTGTGATTGTGTTTTTTTAACCCAAGAGGACAGCAGCCTTCTACTTTGAAACGTATCAGCACTTTGCGGACCTTATATTAAAGTGGCTTTGATGTTCATTGAAACTCTGCTGACAGCTGTAAAGGCAACCTTTAACATCAGTGAATTTGTCATCACTTTGAATAAAGTGAAGGAGATACGAAAACAGCTTGTGGCTGTTAATCCTGCTTCCTGTAGATTTCTTCAGCTCTATTAAAAAGTCAGGGCTTCCAGATTAGTGCTCTGTGCCCACTCTGGTCTAGCAGCCATGCTGGAGGGTTTGGGAAGGGATGCAACTGAGGCTGCAAGTTTTCTAGGAACTGATGGAGGTGAAAAACATGTTAATTGGTTTCTCCCGTCTCTGTCAACAGTGAAAGTTGACAAAAATAGACAACTGGTGGTTCTGGAGGAAGAATTTCAGGTAGGCACAACTTTTATTTCATCTTTAAAACTAAAACGAGTACAGTATTCCCATTAAAGAAGCCTACCCACATTTTGAATTTATTTAAATACCTATTTTAATTCCAATCTGTAAATTAAAGCAGCATTTGGAATAGAAGTAGGAATGGAATAGAATAGAATTGGAATATAATTCTTTATTGGCCAAGTGTGATCGGACACATGAGGAATTTGTCTGTGGTGCATTAAGCTCATAGTGTACATATAAACAGGAAGTAATAGGTCATAGAGCATAATCATAGTTACAATCATTAATCAGATAATTTAGTCTTCGAACATATGTTGGTTGAAGGATCAGAGAATTGTGTAGCATGTATTTGCTGCTAAACACATTACAAAGAGCACTTAAACTGCAGAGATGACTCCTATACACATTAAACCAGGGGTGTCCACCCCTGGCAACTTTAAGACTTGTGGACTTCAACTCCCATAATTCTATAGCCAGCTGTGCTGGCTGGGGAATTCTGGGAGTTGAAGTCCACAAGTCTTAAAGTTGCCAGGGGTGGACATCCCTTCATTAAACCAAACCAGAGGATGTAGACAAAATTGCATCTTTTCCTCTTGTCTCAAATCAGTCAAAACTGCAGAATGTTCTCATTTGTATCCAATAATGTGCAAATTTGCAGCATGAGAAGGGCTGCATCTCATGAATAGTTCTCTAGTTGTTTAAGTGTAGTTTCATATGCTAAAATATTTTTTTTGTAAAACTAGAAAGACATAGAAATATGTATCTTATTATAATCAGAGGCGATTATAAAGGAGTTTTGCCTTTGGGGTGTAAAAATGAATGATCTACACTATGGATTAAGATAAATTACGAGCCAGCTCTTTTCCCTGTGCACAATGGAAAGGTAGCAAGACTGTCAAATCCTAAATCATATCCAAGATTGAATGTTTTTTTCACAGAGGGCACTGAAATCAACCTCCTTTTTCATTACTTTTTTATTTGCACTCATTCACGTGTGCATGCAAATACATGTGCAGGAATACACATTCCATTTCCACTCCTCTTGATCTTAAATCAGTCATCCAAAGAGTAAGTTCCAACCTGTTCTGCCACTGCTTGAGTCTGACTTAAGGCAACTTCACATTTCCCCCCAAAAAAGCAATTCTTCCATTACACAGCCCAGCCTCCTGGATGTAAATTTTGCTAGAAATTACTGGGCCGGACAAAAAGCAAATTGAATTTCAAATCAAATTTATTATCTCATGGGAACAATGTGCTGATGGCATTGTTTGCCTTCCTGTTTAATTCAGTATGTTTTACAATCTTCACGCATCATGTCAGCAAGATGTTCATGATTTGATCTCTGGTTCAATGCTTTTTTCGCGAAGCACAAGGAGTCGGTGGGATTCTGCGGAAAGCTTCATTTTATCAGAATGCAGAATCACTTTAACGATCCTGAGGGAATCCTGAGAGCAAAAAGCAGCACTTAATAATATTAGAGGTAGGACGAGGCAGAAAATGGATGCTTCTAAACAGAATTAACCACTTAGATTATTCAGGGGAAAGCAGGGAGTCAAGAACAATTACTTCCATCTTGTGGGATCCAAATATTAATTGATGTTCTGCCTTGAGATCACCCCCTGTGATAGAGGTGGTCCTCGAGTTACAACCACAACTGAGCCCAAAGTCTCTGTTGCTAAGCAAGACAGTTGTTCAGTGAGTTTTGCCCTGTTTTACGGCCTTTCTTGCCACAGTTGTTAAGCGAATCATTGCAGATGTTACGTCAGTAACAGGGTCATTAAGTAAATCCGGCTTCCTCAGAAGGTTGCAAAAGGGGATCACGTGACCCAGGGCACTGCGACCGTCGTAAATATGAGTCAGGTGCCAAGCATCTGAATTTGGGTCATGTGACCATGGGGTACTGCAACGGTCCTAAGCATGAAAAAGTCCTTTTTTTTCAGTGGTCACTAAAGGAGTGGTGATATTCAAGGGCTACTTGTACTTGGGCGCCTGTTCTTAGGTTGTCTGACTCCTGGAAGGTCTCCTGCTGCTCTCTGTTGCTGCCCTCCTCACCCTCCCCTTCCAAGCCCCCCCGAGGCCCACGTGCCCAGAGTTTATGACTGGGCAGAGAAGGGCTGGCGGTGGCACCCTTCCCAGAGGCTTCTTCCCCGACTGCATCAGTTCTGCTGCCTTGGAAAGGATACGAGTAGGGACCAGCTGCCAATCTCTTTAGTCAGAATAGAGCTGGAAGGGACCTTGGAGGTCTTCTAGACCAGCCCCCTGTTCAAGCAGGAGACCCTGTACCATCTCAGACAAGTGACTGTCCGGTCTCTTCTTTAAAATCTCCAGTGATGGAGCACCCACAACTTCTGAAGGCAAGCCGTTCCACTGATTAACTGTTCCAATTAAGAAGTTTCTCCTTAATTCCAGGTTGCTTCTCTCCTTGATTAGTTTCAATCCATTGTTTCTCGTCTTGCCTGCTGGTGCTTTGGAGAATAAGTTGATCCCCTCTTCTTTGTGGCAGCCTCTCAAATGCTGGAACGCTGCTATCATGTCCCCTCTGCGCCTTCTTCTCTCTAGCTTCTTTGAGCTCTTTTTTTCTCTTTCTCCTAAACAACCGTGGCTCTTTTCAGAGCTTAAGCACCTCAAACGCAGCGGAACAAATGCAGAAAGGAACTTTCAAGGCCCTTTTTTCACCACTCCGAGTCAGAGCAGGCAGCCTTCAAAGGCAGGAACTTCCCCATTTGATGCAGGTCGAGTTTGCAGAGCGAGAAGCAGCCTCACCATTGCTGCTTCCTCCTCCTGCGCCCCCACCCTCCTCCGCTCTCGAGAGCTGCAAGCAACCATCAACATTTTATGGCCCATTTTATTCCACTATCTGGAGTGTCAAGAGGCTCTGCTGAGGCTTTAAACTGTGTTGGCATTTTGATGTGAAACTCGGAATGATAACTGTCACCTGCCCAGACTTCCCAGCTCCCTTTAGCAACTAGATGGGGAGGCCCTCCCTGCCGTAAATGCCTCATGGGGGTTTAGTGCAGGGCCGGGGTGGGTGGGTGGGGTGGGCATTGTGCTAGTGTATAATAGAAACATAGAATCATAAGACTGGAAGGGACCTTGGAGGTCTTCTAGTCCAACCCCCTGCTCAAGCAGGAGATCTTATGCCAGGGGTGTCCAATCTTGGCCATTTTAAGACCTGTGGACTTCAACTCCCAGAATTCTTCAGCCAGCACAGCATTTGTCTGAAATGAACGGGGGGGGGGGTTGGACTAGAAGACCTCCAATGTTCCCTTCCAACTCTGTTATTCTGTGACATGAAAACATTGCACGGCTTACATTTTGGACATGCTTTCCCTGCTTCTAACCCCACAAGCCCCCTCCTCTCCCTCTTTTGCAAAGTTGCACTTGTAGGCTTTAGCTGAGAAGTCTCCCCCCCCCCTGTGTTTGCAATCCTCTGAGGTCCTGCCTCTTCCCTCCCCTCTTCTCTCCCGCAGGACATGTCTCCCGAGCAGCTGAGCCATGAGCTACCGGAGCGCCAGCCCCGATATCCTGAATCTGGTTCCCTCTCCTGTGTATTTCGGCCTCTGTCCCCCCCTGGAAACCACTCTGTGTCGTTCCCCTGCTTTCAGGGCAGACCAGAGGAAGCCTCCCCTCACCGAAGGTGTAATTAATTCAGGAAATTTGCTCTCAGGAGGCGGCAGAGCATGAGAGGAATCTGCAGGTTAATTAGCAAAATCTTACCCAGGGTTAATCGCTAGAATGTTTAAAGCAGTGTTTCTCAACCTTGACCATTTTAAGGCATGTGGACTTCAACTCCCAGAATTCCACATCCAGCGGAATTTAAGGATAGTGGATGGGGAAGGCCATTTCAGCAGACAAATAGCTCTGCCCGCCCGTAGTTTCTCAGGAACACCTGGCCGACCATCCAGAAAACTGCGTGAATAACTAAATAGAGACCTTTGTTCTGACCAACAGCCGGATCCTTTTTGCTCAGCATTTTCTTCTTCAGCTAATAGTTTTGGGCTGTATAAATCTGGATGACCACGAGATAACAGCCTTACAGGTCGTTGACTTAACAATCATTTTTTCAGTGACTGTCACTGAATGTCACTGAAAAAAAGCGACTTGTTTTTCACCCTTACGACCTTTGCAGCATCCTCACGGTCACGTGATCGAAATTCGGAGGCTTGGCAACTGGTTCACATTTATGACGGTCGCTGTTCCCCGGGGTCACGTGATCCCCTTTTGCGACCTTCTGACAAGCAAAGTCAATGGGGAAGACGGGTTTCACTTCACCACTGTGTTCCTAATGCAGTGGTTCTCCACCTGTGGGTCGGGACCCCATTTGGGGTCGAACGACCATTTCACGGGGGTCGCCAAACAACGCAGTCCGCCATTCCCCCCCCCCTTTTCCTTAGCTGGGCTCCTCCCTTTTATTCTATTGGCTTCTGAAAGCCAACAGAATAGACTCTCTTGAATAGAGTCTAATTCGATTGGCTTTCAAAAGCCAATAGGAATGGTCCAGGCTGTCTCTGCCCTGCTGAGCCCGCCAAAAGTCCCACTCTGCAAACGGTGCTGCACCAGTTGAGTAGTCCTCGACTTACGACCAGTTGAGTAGTCCTCGACTTACGACCGGCGGCATTAAAAAGGTTGAGAACCACTGTCCTAACGGAACTGCTGCACTGATTCACTTAAGAACGGTGGCCAGAAAGGTTGTAAAATGGAGCAAGATTGACCGAACAGCTGTCTGACTTAGCAACAGAAAATTTGGGTTCAGTTGTGGTCGTAAGTCGAGGCCTTACCTCTGTTGGAGTTTTCTCTGTTTCTGGGCTGCTGCCTACTGCTCACCCAGGAGCCTGCCACCCAGTTTGACCTGTGTTAAGTCACTGCTGGACAGAAGGCAAACAGTGTTACTTGTCCATTGTGTCACAAAACAAATAGCAACATAAACTGGCAAACTGCTCCGCTGTGCCGTAGCCATACATCCCAGCTAACAGAACAGCATTGCCAAAGGCAGCGAGGCTGTCTGGGTAATAGGGAGAGAATTAAAGCGGCTATAAAGAGGCGAATAGTTCAAAGGAGAAATGGATCCTTCCTTCCTTCCTGGGATTTCTGAGCAGCAGGCAGAGAGCAGAGGTCAGGCTGTGAGGGAAGAAAATACGTTCTCAGCCGGGAAGCCAGTCTGGGTATCTGGGGATTATCTTGCCAATGGGGTAAAGGCAAGGTCAGACTGGGGATGGGCTCCCCCACTTAAAAGCAAGCACTCCCCAAAGAGCCCCCCAAAACGAAGGGATGACAATCCACCTGCCAAAGGATGAAGCGGATCTCTGTAGGCTTCTCAGAGTCGCTCTCCTCCTGTCTTGCTCTGAGATTCCCCGTTGTTTCCTTGACTGTCCGTGTGTGTGTCCACATTTGTTGTCTACAGCTACAGATACACGCACGATGATGGGCGGGTCTCTTATCCCCTTTGCTTCATCTTCTCCAGTCCAGCTGGTAAGATTTGGTAACCATCTGAACCGGGGTACTTAAGGTGGGGCTGGTTTGTAGGAGGTGGGCTTGATCCCCTATAACAGGGCTCTCCAACCCTGGCCGCTTTAAGACATGTGGACTTCAACTCCCAGAATTCCCCAGCCAGCCTGTGCTGGCTGGGGAATTCTGGGAGTTGAAGTCCACACGTCTTAAAGCGGCCAGGGTTGGAGATCCTTGCCATATAGGAATAAATGCAAACCTTTGAAGGCTGCAGGATGTGATTCTGAGTGGGCGTCGTTGCAGTTTCTCCTTAGGATCCTAATACCGATAGTCCTCATCTTACAACCATTTGTTTAGCGACCATTTGAAGTTACAATGGCAATGAAAAAAGAGTCTCACAACCTGTCCTTGCGTTTACGGCCCCACCGTCACTGATCAGAATTGGGGCACAGCATGAATTGACAATGGTCGCACCCTCCAGGGGTGATCGCCATTTGTGAATCCCCCCCCCCCCGCCAAAGCTGCCTTCCAACAAGCAAAGTCGATGTAGGAAGCCAGTTCACTTAACAACTTATCAGCCAGGGTCAAAATAATGGTAAAAATTGGCCGTGACTCTCTAAGCAACTGCCTTGCTTAGAGAGGGAAATTCTGACTCCAACTCTGGTCGTAAGTGGGGGACCGCCTGTCCTGTGTGGTTTCCCATTTTGTTCTGTGGAGAGAGCGCCCTGGTCCAGCCCCTGTGTGACTTTGGAAGGGGACGCCGCTCTCCAGCCCAATCAATGCCATCTCCTTGAGTGCCCGTGAATTATGCCACCCGTCGCAAGGCGTTCTGACTCAGATAATGAATGCTAATTGCCAATAAACTATTCTTCCCTCTTCCTTCCACCCAGGGTGCAAGCCGGAGCAGCAAATGATGTACGCTGGAAGCAAAAACAGGCTGGTGCAGGCAGCTGAGCTCACAAAGGTATTTAATCTTGATTTTTTATTTTTTATTTATTTTACTGTTTACCGTTCTGCCAATCCCTTTGACTCTTCTGGCTTTGGGGGCAATTTTTTTTTCCTACGGCTACTGATCCATAGAACATAATTACCAAGGTTTTTTATTCATCTTGCTTTCCTTGCTGCCGCTCGCTATGTATTCTCGGTGAGTATTGGTGTCGGATTTATATTCTCTTGCCTTGGATTTCAATTTTGTAAAATGTCCCATTTATATGTAGCATGGAGCAGAGTCATATGTACTGTGCTGAATTATTAACGACCGTGGCCATTCTCTTCTGACTAGGTCTTTGAGATCCGATCCACCGAAGAGCTGACGGAGCAGTGGCTCAAAGAACGCCTGGCTTTTTTCCGCTGACCCCGGGTCATTCCAAGGAGACCCAAGTTTTCACTTAAGCCCCAGCCTCCACTGGGTTCTGCCCTTCTCTCTCTAGAGATACCGCCACGGGAGGCGCACAGCAGAAGCTGTCTGTCGCTCCATCACCATCTTTGCTCCATCAGCTTTTTGCTGGCAACGAAAATGTCTGCAAATAAAACTGGCTGATTCTACATTTTCTTCTCTGAAACGTGGCCCTGAACCTGTCGCCTTTGGGCCCGGTTGAAGTTTCCAGGAAGCGCCCTTTGGCTTGGCACAAAGGGTCTCTTTCTCTGACCCAGCAAGACCACGCTGGTGGTTCTCCCTTGCAGTGCAGCCGTTCGCCACCCGGGGGCACCGTCTGCCCACTGGAAGGGTCCTGGAAAGGTAGAGTGGACGCCCAGTCCTGTATTGGGGTGACCGGCCTTTCAAAGCCTTTTAACCGTGGGACGGACGAGAGGAATGCCCACACAGGCAGCTTTTCAGAGCTTTCCAGGGTGGCGACACAGGAAGCTGCACGCTTGCTCAGTTCTCTCAGCAAACGGGTCAGATGGCCTTAGAACTAGGCTGAAGGGATTCTCTGGCCGGGAGAGGGCTCTGGCTGTGTTGCACTTGAGCAGAAGAGAATATTTGTAGCTCAGGTGGGAACTGGGGGGTCCTCGGTGCTCTCTGGTCTTCTTTAAGGGAGGGGGTATATAGAGAGGAGGAGGACTGTGGGATCCTTTTTTGCCGCTATTTCATTACTCAGCTAGGTAATATCATCACTGTTCCAGCCCTGAAGATGTTACCTAGTTGGGTAATGAAACGTCTCCAAGAAAACCACCAAGCTCAGGGAGCACCAAGGACCCCACCCTTCAGCAGGTCGTAGAATCCTAGGGCTAGAAGGGACTTTGGAGGTCTTCCAGTCGAGCCCCCCGCCCAAGGCAGGAGACGGGTCCACCTACCAAGCTCACCTACCCAACACCTCAGCAGTCTGTATACTAAGCCAAACATTTGCTTACGTTGTGAGTCAACAGAGCATACAAATCAACAATGTTCATTCGGTAATTTGGTTCAAGCGGGCAATCTCAAATTTTGTGACACTGCGGCCCCCTCAAACGACAAAAGGTGTGCGTGCTGCGATCTTCACGAACAAAGCTAAATGGCAGATCAAAAAATAGCCAAGACAAGCACTGTAATTGGGGTTGGAGAAATGGCTGAACCCCCAGCTTTGGATCTCCCCTGAAATCCATTCCAGGCTTGGTCCCTACTTAGCTTGCACGAGACTGAGGAGGGGGCAAGTTCTGACAGCCACCCCTTTGCCCCCTGCCCAAGCTGGATCAGCTGTCACAAGTAGGATAGAGTACTTTATTTGGCCCAAGTGTGATTAGACACACAAGGAAATTGTCTCCTGGGCAGAGTTTGTCTCTCAGTGTATATGCAAAACAACAAAATCATAATCATAATGATTACCTGTACAGCAAAGCTGGGGGGAATTTTGGGAGTTGAAGTCCATACGGCTTAAAGTGGCTAAGCTTGAAAAACACTGGTTTATAGAAATTAACCTTGATGGCTGAACTTAAACATGCATTTGTTCTGACAGAAAATATATATTTCTTGCTTGTTTTTGCAGATATTCTTTTCCTGGAGAGGAAAGTTGGGATTTCTTTTTTTTAAAAAAAAAAAGTGAAAGAAAGTTTGAGAAGGGAGATTTTATGCAGCAGTTCTAGGCTGGCGAGAGTTATTAAAGTATAGTGGTTTGATTACTTCCTCCAAAGGCTGGAGATAGATTGTCACGGGCAGAAAAATGCTGCATTTTACAGATTTATCATCCTTTTGGCATCTTCGCTGAGGGGGGGCAAGGTCCTCCCGAGATGGGGGGGGTCATCATTGCTTCATTTATATAGATGGAGTGGGTTGCTTTCAATCTCTCTGCCAGTTTAATCGGAGGAGCGATTATTAAAACAGGCTGGCCTGGAAATTGGTTTGGCTGATTGGAAGGACAAAGAGGACCTTGCCCTGGAAAAAGAGTTCCCCCCTCCCTCCCTGAAATTCAGGGTCTCAGAGGGGGGGCTTCCTCCAGATTCTTCCCTTCAGCCAAGCTGAAGAACTCTTGTGCCAAAGGGGTCTGGGAGTCTGCAATGCCAGCGCTGGACAGCAGAGGGCGCAGAGCAGTTGTCCTTGGATTTCAGGGAGGAGGGGGCTGCACACAGGTAGTCCTCGACTTACGGCCATAATGGAGCCCAACGTTTATGTTGCTAAGTGTGACATTTGTTCAGTGAGTTTTGCCCCATTTTACGACCTTCCTTGCCACAGTAGTTAAGCTAATCGCCGTAGTTGGTAAGTTAGTCACACGGTCGTTAAGTGAATCTGTCTTCCCCCACTGGCTTTCCTTGTCAGAAGGTGGTAAAAGGGGATCTGGTGACCCAGGGACACTGCAGCCATCATAAATGGGAGCCAATGGCCAAGCGTCTGAATTCTGATCACGTGACTGGACGCTGCAACAGTCGTAAGTGTGAAAAACAGCCCTAAGTCCCTTTTTCAGTCTAGTTCTAACTTTGAAAGGTCACTAAGTGAACTGTTGTACATCGAGGACCACCCTGTACGGTATTTTGGTGGTGGTTGTCGTGATGATGATTTTTTAACACGGAGGAAGATGGAGGAAGGGATGACCGTAAGGAGAAGGTGACCTGCTTGCAGCTGCAGGACAACGGGGCGTGGCGGTTTCTGCCAAGAAGAGCCAGGCGGGGCAGGCAGAGTGACCCGGGGTCTTTTGCTTGGGGCCTGAGGGCACTGCAGGGACCCCACCCTTGCACAGACCTCTGTGGCCACAGCTGACTGGGCCAGAGTAGAAATCCAGGGGCACGCCTGCAAATGCCTTTTGGGCAATCTGGTGACAAAGGAAGATGGATGCCCAGGCTGGGAGGGGCATGCCAGCTGCCTGCCCTGACTCAGTTCCACCTCTCGTGGGACACGCTTGGGCTTCACTCCTCCGTCTCCCTCACGGGTGAAAACAAAGCCTGGCCAGGCAATGCATTCCATTGGAGGTAGCCCTTGACTTAAACGACCATCCCCTTCCCTCTCCCCTCCCTCCTTCCCACCCTCCCTCCCTCTCCCTTCTCCTTCCTTCCTTCCTTTCTTTCTTCCTTCCTTCCTTCCCCCCTCCCTTCCTCCAGACAAGGGCCTAGAGAGGGCCCTTCCTGGGAGGCTGGTGGCCGGAGGAGAGCCTGGACGTCAGTGGTCCTCATCAGGCTTCAGAAACCTCTGGGTAAAATCCACCTCCCTCCCCGTGTGCCTCTCCCCCCCTTTCCACCCTTTCCTGTTTCAAGCTCTGGATGCTGCATCTCCATGGAAACCGGCTGGTTCGTGAGGGTGGCCAAAGCCACAGCGCCTGGCTCTCCTCCTTCCCGATCGCCAGCCCTTCATCGGAGGGGCCGGAGGGCTTCCTTCTGGGGGGGGGGGGAATCTCACAGACAAACACAGGCTGGGAATGCAAAGGGGAACGGGCGCAGAGCAGCTCCTCCAGGCAAGCCCAGCTTCCTCCCTCAATTGCCCACCTTCCCAAATCCTCCTCCCCCTCTTACTGTCCCGCAGGCATTGCTCTCCCCCTCCCTGGTCACATCCTACATGGGGCTCCCCTTCCCCTGGGCTCTGCCCCACCAGCCATGAGATCCACAGCCCCCCACCCCAATCCAGAGCCTTGTCCGAGGTTGCTGAGTTTAGAGGGGAGAACTCTGCACATGCTCTTCTCTCGTTGCCCACTTTGCAAGCTGCCCGCAAGGGGGATAGTGGACAGTTTAATGGATGCTCTTTGGATGGGGATGCTACAAGACGGGGCGAAGACCTGTGGACTCCCAACTGTGCAGTGCTGGCTGGGGAATTCTGGGCGTTGGAGTCCACAGGTCTTAAAACCACGAAGGTTGGACATCCCTGATCTAGAAGATTTATACAATCTGTGTGTTTATAATTTGGGGTTTTTAACCCATTTGCAGCATTCCCAAAGAGATGATGTGTGGCAGACATGGATTTCCTCTCACCGTTGCTTCCTTTGGGGCTGTTGGTGGTCTAAAGAGTCACCGTAAGCAAAGCCACCCCTAAATTTTAAGGGCTTCTGCTATACTCGTCTCTCCCCAAACGCAGCGAAGATAATCTTGCAAACGAGCGCTGCAAAACCCAGAAGCCTTTTGCTTCCTTTTCCTTGGGCTTTGCCTCAAGAGGGATTTGCAGGCACAGCCTCCGTGACAGCAAAAGCGATTCGCTTATCTGGCGCTAGGAAAAAAACAACGATGCCTCCGTTACTTTCATAACCAGCCCTGCACACCTAACACCGAGGGTGCTTCCTCCTCCAAAGAAACGGTGCACATCAGAATCACGACTCTGGTATCACCTCAGACACAAGAAAGCATTTGTTTATTTGATGGTTGGATTGATGGATTTCTATAATCACCCATCTCAGTCAATGACTCTGGGTGGCTTACAATTGAAAACATATTATTACTACAGGTAGTCCTTGACTTACAATAGTTCACTTAGTGACCGTTCAAAGTTACAGGGGTTCCCAACACCGGGACCCAGCCCATTTGAAATGGAGCCGTAGAAATGGTGGGCAAGCAAGTGTGTGCATGCAGCTCCATTTGCGCAAGCGGCGGATGAGCGCACATGTCTGCGTAGCTCCATTTGCAGGAGAGGCAGGCATGCATGTCTACTGCTCGTGCAAATGGAGGTGCGCACTTGCGCACACTTGCCCGCCGCTCACGTGAAACTATCCTGTCAAGGTAATAATTTAAAAGCTGACCAGCTGATGTAATGTGAGATGTATGTTGTAATGTTGGGAATGACTCAGCAGGGTCTATGTCCCTTTAAGAGCCAGCTGGGTCTGTATCTCTTTAAGATAAAAGGGAAGGCTCTGCAGATGTGTGCTTTCTCTTCTGTTTCCCACTGTAACTGCTATGTGTTGGAGCCTGCTGTATTAACATATGTATGTATATTGTTCCTGGTATATGATATTGTAGATAGTGTAAGATTAACCACCATTTAATATAGGCCACTGTTTACAGTGTTTACTCCTGGGTTATCTCGCTCAACAAGACTGTGCTTGCTCTGACATATCCCCTCTCCCCCCTCACCAGTCCGCAAAGCTAGAACGTTTGTGGACCGCTGCCCTATTCCATTCCAGACAAATGGTTGTCCAATCTCTTCTTAAAAACCTCCCGTGTTGGAGCACCCACGACTTCTGGAGGGAAGTAGTTTTACAACCACAGTCAGAACTGGATCCAAGCGGTTAGAAATTGTAGAGAATATTCATAGTCTGGGTTCTAGACAGCCTCTTGCATAACTCCCAGCCAACCTAAAACTGGATGTAAAACCTTGCCTGACGCTCTGCTGAATTGTTGGCTAGCCGGCCTTGGGTGTCCCTGGTACCAGCTCAACCCTGGTTATCTGCTGAAAAATAATCTGAAGCAGAGATAATGGTGAGCTGCTCGGGCTTTTCACAAGATGTCCTATCTCCAAGAGAGGCAGGCTGTTTTTACTCCAAGACTGAGAGAACACAATTTGTTTCTTTCTGGGTCAGGGTCTGTGCAAATAAAAACTCCTCCAGTGGAGAGAGAAAAACCTTCACCTGTCTTGCAGTGTGGGAGTCAGCGACATGATTCAGACTGCCACAGAAGGGAGGGGCTCCCAGATGGCTGAGCCTTCCCCATTTATCAGGGAAGGGAGAAGTGTCTTCTCAGGCTCCCCCATTATGGATGTTCACTCTGAAGTGTGACAGATCCTTTTCTTCTCCCTGCACTCTCCATCATGTTAGCCCGAATGCCCCAGCCGGGTTACACAAACAGGCTTTGTCAGGACAGAGCAAAAATCCTCCAAGGAACATCTATTTGGGGTTCTTTCTGAAGGTTGGGAAGACCGATTACTGCAGGGGTGTCCAGTCTTTAGGACTTCTGGACTTCAACTCCCAGAATTCCCCAGCCAACATTGCTTAAGCAAATCGCCCTAGGTCGTTAACAAGGATCTCATGTGGTTGCCATTTGTGATTTCCCGCTGGCTTCCCCAATGACTTTGCTGGTAGGAAGCTGTCCAAGGAGATCGCAAGTGGCGATCCCATGGTTGCAGGGATGCTGAGGACTGCTAGCAAGTACCTCTCATTCAGTGCCATGGTAAGTTGGGACAGTCGCTGAACAAATGGTCGCTAAGTGAGAAGCACTTGTGATTCCTTCTGTCTCCTCTTATATTCTGCAGAATCCAGCAGGCAAGACTCTTTCCAGTCCCTTCTTACCTTCTGCATTTCCCTGGGCAGAACGATCCTTACTGTCTCCTTTACTTTTCTGTGCCTTCTGGGATCCTTTCTTCCCCCCCCATCTCCCTTCCCTCCCCCACCCTGAGCAAGAAATCTGCAGTCGCAAAAATGCTCAAAGTGGGAAGCCAACCCCAAAAGCAGCAGGATGATGCAATCCCACCATGACGGGCGCGAGTAACGATGCCGTGTGCCGGATGATGGCATCATTTGGCACTGTCATCGTTGGCCGTGAATGCCATTGAAAGGCCCTTTGAAATGAGCGGCTTCTGCAAAGCCCACTTCCCAGCTTCAAGTGTCCTATTTTTAATTAAAGAGTCATTAAGTCTACGATGAACAACCAAGTATTGATTCATACCATTAATAATAATTAAGGTCACTGAACATTTTTAGCACTTGGGGTGCTATTTCTTTTGAATTTCTTATTTGGTGTAGAGTCTTCCCGGGACTGATAATCTTGAAATCCTGTCCTCCCTGCAGGAGCTGTGGGTGGCACCTGCGATTCCTCCTCCTCCAAATTTACCCCGCAAGGGAGACTGGGGTGAAAGATGGCAACAGGTTTTGGATCCCCCAGAACGTCTCTCCTACACTGGGTGGGAACTAGACCAGAATCTCCCCAATCTAAGTTGGGGAAGAGAGAGACCTGGGCACAAGTTGGTGCCAGGAGCTTTCCACAGGAGAGGACCTCCTGTTGAGAATCTAGCAGCCCTTTCTCTCCTCCATCGGTGTCCCTCAAAGCTTGAGGGTCCTGCCTACTGCGGTGTTCCTCCACCTCATCTACTTTAAGTCTTGCGGACTTCAACTCCTAGAATTCTCCAGCCAGCTTTGCTGAGAAGACCTTATCATCCAAGCTTCCAGAGTTGGGGTCTGCAGCATATTAAAATTGGCAAGGTTGAGAAACACTGGTCTAGTAGGTCCAGTTCCAGCAGGTTACATCCCTTGCCCAGATGTTCCTCCTGAAGAGACCTTATCATCCAAGCTTCCAGAATTGGGATCTGCAGCATTTCATGGTTATGATTTTGCTTTGGGCTAATAAAGTTTCTAGGAAGGGTAGGAAGCCAAGGTCTGTTCCTGGAGCCCTTCGTGGCTGGGGACATCTCCCAGCTGGAATGGCCTGCTGCCAAGGACGAGATGGGGCAGTCCTAGGACCTCATCCTTCCACGTCATTCCGTTCGTGGCTGAAGCAAGGCTGGGCCACCTTTCTAAGAGCTGCAGGGGAGGCCACCTTGCAACTGATCTCTTCCACCCTCCCACGTCCAGGGAGGGGGGCTGTCGCTGACCCCACACACACCTTCTGCAGCTCTTGTTCTTAGCTAGAAGTGGCAAGACCTGCAAAAGTCATTGAAGGCCCTGGGTGCTTTGCCTAGTGGAAAAGGTCAGCAGGACCGGCTGCGGTGGCACTCGGTGATATATGAGTTTGGTGAGGCATAAGCTGACCTTAGCAAAGCAGCTTGGCGGGAGGGGGGAGAGGGAGGGAGGGGGGGAGAGGGAGGGAGAACCACCAGCCCACCTAAGCGCCCTCTTTAAGGGGGATTCTTAATAACCATCTTTGCAATATCTTACAATTACAACTGGATTGAAAACAGTGACTTAGAACTGGCCCTTGTACTTATGACCATCACGGTTACATGGTCGCCATTCAGAGGATTGGAAACCAACCTCTATTTATGATGGTTGCAGTTGCCCAGGGTCCTGTGATCACCGTTTGCGACGTTCTGACAAGCAAAGTTCATGGGGGAAGCCGGATTCACTTAATGACCGTGAGCTGGGGAGGGAGAAGGTCATAACATCAGGCATGACTCAACTTAAAAACCACATCGCCTCCCCACGAATTTTGGTTCCGATTGTGGTCATAAGGTGTGGTGTGCAGAGATCTCTCCTGGGCAAGATCTCAGGGGCCTCCATGACTGGGGATGATGGGTGAAAGACCAACTATTCTGTATTGTTCAGCCTGGCACTTCCGTGGGAGGTAACACAGCTCCCCCATCCCTCTGCCTGGCCCAGGGTCACTCTGGATCTCTGACCCTATTAATGGCCATCTGGCCACTTGGCCTGCAAGGGAAAGAGGGAGAGAACTTTCTGGCATGTTCTGCATCAGAGTCTGTTGTTTTCTTTAGGAAAGTCAAGTTGGAAAATTTAAAAATGACAAGATCCGCTCCTGGAATTAAGCCATGACGCAGATTCAGGCAGTCCTCAACTTACAACCGTTCGCTTAGTGTCCGTCTGAAGTTCCCCACCCGACTGCTGTTAAAAACCTGGCTGCTCTCCCAGGCCTTGGGTGAGTGACGGATCTGTTTATTTCAGACATTGATGTGGCCACGCAGCTCAGGCAAAGTCACTCCGGGCAGCATATCACAAAGTCACCAACCAACAAAGGAGGAGAGGAAAGTACGCAGCAGCGTTAAAATAAGCCAAATGTGCACAAAGGATGAAGACAAAAACCACCGAGAGGGAATGCCTCTCAAGTAGAATCTGAATGTCTGGAGGGGCTGCTTAAGACCCTCTTGGGGGTGTTTCTGTACAGGCGTTTGTTTTGTCTGGACATTTATGGTTTCCTTTGCATATTTGTCTTTTATTACATTATCAGTGGATGGGTCTAGGATTGTAGTAAAGTTGGGGAGGGTTAAATATAATAAAAGGGAAGGAGAGGGAAGGGAAGAAAAGGAAAGGATGAGGAAAAGAAGGAAAGGAAAGGATAAATGAGGGAGGGAGGAGAGAAGAGTGGAGAGGAAGGGAAAGGAAAGGAAAGATCAGCTGCTTCTTTGTGCTTTGGGCAGGAGACCAGATCAGTAGCAAAATATTTTCTCCTTGGCTTAATTCCCCCAATTTGTGCACCGTTGATGGAGGGTTGTGGTTGAATCCACCCTGCCAGCTCCTTTCTCGACAGCCTCTTTGGCCAGGATTAGCGCTCAGCTCTGGAGAAAGAGCCACCCAGCCTTGGGAGCCAGCCTCTTCTGCTCAAGTTGAGCTGCACATCTGAGACTCCGGATAACGTCGCCAATTATAGCCAAGCCGTTGAACACGGGCAGAATTGCCCGCCAGGGTTTGGTCTTCCTGCGGGCGGCTGGGACTTGTGTACGTGGCCCTGAGCATCAGACAAAATGATTGCCGGAGGACAAAGATCGCAGCAACAGCAGGCGAGGGAGGCCAAGACATGAGCCCGTCCACGTGGGGACCAAACCGAGCTTCCAAAATTGGAGAAGGAGCCTGAGGGGAGCTATAAAGATGCTAAAGGGATCAGGAAGACAAATTATAACAGGACATGTGGAAGGGATTTGTGTAGCCTGGGGGGGGGAGAGAAAGCAGAAGATTAAGGAGTGACTTGGTGGAAAGTCTTCTGATATTAAAAGCCGGCAGGAAGAAGGAGGAGAGGATATTGGGAAGACATGGCTGGGGAATTCTGGGAGTTGAAGTCCACAAGTCTTAAAGTTCCAAGGTTGGACACCCCTGGTTTAGGATCTCCTGCTTGAGCAGGGGGTTGGACTAGAAGACCTTCAAGGTCCCTTCCAACTCTGTTATTCTTGGAAATCAGAAGGGAGCCACCAGGTTTACAGCCATCTCCGTGCTTACTTTCTGGCCACTGACCAATGGTGAATGCAAGGACCATATGAATTGCAGCCACCCTATCTGCATTCTACTGGAGCAGGAAAGACCCCAGCTCGCTGGCTGGACTGCCCTCACTTCCTTGCCCAGAAGGGCCCAGTGGCCCAGCCCCCCTGTGAACAGCCTTCTCCTCAACTCTCCATCTTTTTTCATTCGGATCTCCCGTTGCACTGCTTCTCCAGAGACCCGGCGCTCCATTCCCGATGATTAATGCACTCCGTCCCAAAGACACCGAGTTTGCCGCACTGTTGTACAGAAGGCCCAGTAAATGTGATTGATGAGTGTGCACTGCACTGGCATGGGAAAGGAGGGGGAAGAGTGGGTTGTGGGGAAGGAAGATCGGTCAGCCATCCACCAGCAGCAACTTGCTCAGGAAATTGTAGCCCCACCCCACCCCAAAAGTTGCACGTGGGGACAAACAGCCACGTCAAGGGGCATCGTTGAGATTTTAGCGCATGGACTGACATCTTTTAAACAAGATCTAAGCCAGGGGTGTCCAACCTTGGCAACTTTAAGACCCGTGGACTTTAACTGGAAAGAGTGCCGAGAAGAGCAACCAAGATGATCAGGGGGCTGGAGGCTAAAACGTACAAAGAACGGCTGCAGGAATTGGGTATGCCTAAGTCTACTGAAGAGAAGGACGAGGGGGGACAGGATAGTAGTGTTCCAATATCTGAGGGGTTGTCCCAAACAAGAGGGAGCAACCTATTCTCCCAAGAGCCTGAAGGCAGGACAATCAAGGAAACTAATCAAGGAGAGAAGAAGCGACCTGGAATGAAGGAGAAATTTCCCAACGGTTGAAACAATTAACCAGTGGAACAGCTTGCCTCCAGAAGTTGTGGGTGCTCCATCACGGGAGGTTTCCAACAAAGGATTGGTCAACCATTTGTCTGAAATGGGATAGGATCTCCAGCTTGAGCAAGGGGTAGGACAAGAAGACCTCCACGGTCCCGTCCAACCCTATGATTCTATATTCTATGTTCTAACTCCCAAAATTCCCCAGCCAGCGGGTGCAACCATGCTGTCCAAGCCCAAAGCAGGTCTTCAGTCCACCTAGTTGTGGCTGCCACCTTGATTTTTTGGGAAAACACCCTTCCTGCCCTGAACACCCACAGCGAGCATCTGAGAGATTCCAACTGTCTTTGGCTGGCTTGGAGCTGGATTCCTGCCGTTTGTTAGACTACTAGCAGAATTGGCAGCTTTGCAAAACTTTGGGTAATCTTTATGACCTTTGTCTGTCTGAGGATTCTAACTATCCTTTTCCACAAGGGGAGTTGAGGCTGAAAAAAAGCCAGCCCCCCTCTGTTCCCAGGGCAGGGCGCTAATCCTCCAGTGAGACCTGCAGCTACACCAAAAAGGAATAGTAATAATAATAACAAAATAAGGGAGTTGGAAGGGGACCTCGTAGATCATCTAGTCCAACCCCCTGCTCAAGCAGGAGACCCTATGCCATTTCAGACAAATGGCTGTCCAGCCTCTTCTTTAAAACCTCCAGTGTTGGAGCATTCACCGCTTCTGGAGGGAAGCTGTTCCACTGATTAATTGTTTTCACTGTCAGGAAATTCCTCCTTAATTCCAGGTTGCTTCTCTCCATGATTAATTTCCATCCGTTGTTTCTTGTTCTGCTTTCATACTGGAATGCCGGGGGGCTACTGCTGCAGGGGGGGGAGCCAGGAGTGCTTCTGGCCTTCAGGTCAAAGTCAGGACTTGGCTGGCTGAACCAGGGTGAGTGGACTCAGCTCCTGGCCAGGAGGTTTATGGGGAGTGGGGGCCTCTCTGGCTGAATTGCTTTCCCAGCCCTGGCAATCGGCCCCATCCTGTCAGAGCACATGGTGCCTCCAAGGCAGGCTGCCAGCAAAGGCCTCCAACAAAGACCCCCGTGCCCAGCCTATAATTACAGATAAGGAGGGAGCAATTATGGAGGGTGCACACATCTCTCTCTCTCTCTCTCTCTCTCTCTGAATAGAGCCGGCTGCTGTTGCCTTGAAAATGCGGAGGACGGAGGTAGAATCAAAGAGCAGCAGAGAAGGAAAACAATAACACAGCCTCCCCCTCCTCACACGCTTCCAGAGGTAAAGGGCTGCAGCTCCCCATCATCCCTGTCCCTGGCTTGAACTGCTGCCAGATGCTGAAGGGATATGGAACCGGGAGCCTTGCTAGGCTGGGGAAGACTGAGCTATTTGGCGCATAGGCCACACAGATGCTGGTTATGGAGCTGTGGGGGAAAGGTGGGGAGGGGGAGGGTGTGCTGTGAGCCTACGAAGGAAGGGGAGGGGGGAGAAAGCCAGGAATGTCAGCTTGTGGCCTTCTCACTTTCGAGAGAGGAGAAAAATCAGCTTCGCCCGTGTTTCCCTTCTGCTGTGCTCAGCGGGCTTTGATGCAGAGCGATATTTGTTCAGCGAGAGCATCCATCATATTTTATGAATGATTTCAAGGCCACTTCCCAACAAACAAAGCAAGCCGCAATAAATAATAAACAACCGGCAATTAAAAGATACAAGGGAAAGAAAAGGAAGCTGGAGAATCTGAGATTTTTCAGATCGTGGCGAGGAATTTAGATGCCGGGTGAATTAAAAGCAAGCCATGAATTTCCTTCCTGCTGCTTTTGAACATGGGAAGGCTGACCGATGAACGGTAACAATCATCCACTTGCTGAAACGCCCAGAGAATGGGTGGTTCTTCCTTTCTGACACATGTAGCACCTGGGAGCACAATTCATACGTGTTTTGGAAATCCTTCCTTTCTGCCTTCCTTGCTCTTCTCAATGCTAACTCAGGGATCCCATCATAATGTGCCTGGGCTTTTCTTGCTCTCCCTACAAAGGGGTAGTAGCAAAGGGGGCTTGAGTAGGTCAATTCCCTTCTGGATTGGTACCCAGGCCACCAAGAGGCCCCTCCCCCAAAGAAGAAGCATTGACATCTAGGTTCTGTGGTCTCTTTGCCTCCCATCCACCAGCAGGTTGAGGCTGGCAAGTGCAGAGTTTTGGCTTCCAGGGAGATGCCCTGTCTTAGGACAGCTGCCTTCACCACCAAGCTGCAGGAGAAGAGCAGACGGAGCTGGGGGAGGCGGAATTAAGCAGGTCATCGGTTTAGAGTCATTGCATTCCCACAAGTGCTCCAGGTCCAGCCCCTCCTGAGTTCCATTGACCCTTATTTGGTGCCGATTTAGTGCTGAATTTAAGCTGACCAGGTTAATGTCAGGTGCAAAGAATCAGGATTGTTCCTAAAGTTGTCGCATAGAAGATTTACTCAAGCTTAGGCAGAAGAATCTGGTCAGCTGATGTTCAACACTAAATTGGCGCCAGATAAGAATCAACAACAAAATCACCAAACAACGTCTCACTTATTTTGGACAAGTCATGTGAAAAAAGTCAGTGAAGAAAGCAGTTGTGTTGGGAAGAGCGAGCAGTAACAGGAAACCAGGACACCAAAGAAAGCGGTGGCTGGATGCCATCAAAGCTGACACCGGGCAGAGCATAGAAGAGCCCAAAGAAGCGGTGCAAGATGGGAAGATGGGGAGAGAATCAGAGAATCGCCAAGACTCGGACACAATGGAAAGGATAACTTCGTTGTCATTGTCATTATCATGGGTCAATATGGAGCATTTGTGGCAACACAACAATTCTAACCTGATGACGTGCTTAACTCCCCCCCCCCCAGCGTTGCCTGATCTCCTACAGAAACAGGGCAAGCATACATTACTGAGACGAGTTTTGGGGTGCTTTCAGTGCCCTTCCCAGATGGAAGGACCCCTGGGATTGTGTAGCAGACACCTTGGGTGTCATCTTTGTCTCTGCCACTGTGCCGTCTCCAGCCAGGGTGGGGGGAAGCAGGAGCCTCAGAGGAGCGGACCAGACTTGCTCGAGGTGGTGGAGGCCTTTGCACAATTGAAATACCTGGGGAAACCTCGCCCACAGCAATTAGGGCTCCTTAGAGTTTTCCCCGGATGAATCCCCAGCCTTTTAGGTGATTAATTTATCTATTAAATATAAATACTCTTGCCTCTTACCTAGGCCTCCATCAGAGTGGTTCTGGAATGTCTTGGAAGAAGATCCCTGATTGTCTGCTAAGTCAACAAACAAAAAACTGAAACCACTCCAGTTACAAGGAGAGAATTCACGGTCCGCTTGTACTTCATTTGTGAGAAGGGCAACATACCTGAACTCAATTAAAAAAAAACTAGCCACGATTAATTAATTAGCAGAAGCTTTAGCAGAATTAATCTATGAATTAATCCAATTAAAATCTGCAACCGTTCTAATAATAGCCATATACCGGGAGCCTAACGGAATTGACTGCTGTTTGAATTCACAAGCCACTTACTATTTAATCATCCAAAGCTGGCTTAATTGCTCAGAGTCTCGCAGGTATTGAACGTGGTTGTGAGTGGCCCGGAGATGGTGGGCCTAAGGCATCTGAGGAGCCCTGTCCCGATCTTTGGCTGGCCTCCTCCCACAGGGGAGCTCCCAAGCTCTCCCACAACCAGGCAGGGATTCTGCAAAAGGAAGGGGTCCCTGGTGGTCTCTCAGCTGGGTGGTTTTCTTGCAGACGTTTCATTACCCAACTAGCTAACATCATCAGTGCTAGAAGGGAGTGGGATCTGTGGTATGGAGGAGGAGGAGGACTGTGGGGACCTTAGTGCTTTCTGAGTTTGGTGGTTTTCTTGAAGACATTCCATGACCCCACTAGGGAACATCATCAGTGCTAGAAGGGACTGTATAGAAACAGAGAGCAAGCTCCTCCCTTCTAGCACTGATGACGTTCCCTAGCTGGGTCATGAAACGTCTGCATGGAAACCCCCAAGCTCAGAGAGCACCAGGGACCCCACGGTCTTCCTCCTCCTCCCTTCTAGCACTGATGACGTTCCCTAGCTGGGTCATGAAATGTCTACCAGAAACCCACCAAGCTCAGGGAGCACCAGGGACCCCACAGTTCAACCCTGAGCTGGGAACATTTTCCTTTATCAGTTCTGCCAAAGCCAGCCAGAGCCTCCCCCACACTTTCCCCATCGCCGTGGGGCTGCTGGAAACGGGTCTCAGGAGAGGCGAAGGAAGCGCCCCAGAAGGACACCAGGCTGCTTCAAGAACAGAGGCTGGAAATTTGGAAGTATACGTAGTCCTTGACTTATGACCACCATCGGGGCAGGAATTTCCATTGCTAAGCAAGGCAGTTGTTAAGGGAGTTGCATCCAATTTTACAACCTTTTTTGCTGCCGTTGTTAAGTGAGTCACACAGTTGCTAAATGAATCCGGCTTCCCCTCGTTGACTTTGCTTATCAAAAGCCAGCTGGGAAGGTCACCAGTGGTGATCACGTGACCCTGGGATGCTGCAGCCGTCATATAATACTTGCTGGTTGCCAAGCGTCTGTACTTTGATCATGTGACCTTCGGGGGGGTTGCTGCTGCGATGGTTGTAAGTGTGAGCATCGGTCATAAATCCCCTTTTTTAGTACTGTTGTAACTTCTGGAGTCTCCCAGAGCCCCTTGGCCCAGTTTGCTTTAGATTTGTGCTGGCTGAGGAGCAGAGACCCCGTGCCCTCCCCCCTCTCCCCCCTATAAATTAAAGAATGACAAATTCTGAAGGTTTTGGAAGCACCTGAATCCCCGTGGTTTCCAATTTATGGTGCACATAGATTTAATGAGCAACTTCAGCTGCTGTAAGCATAAATATGTGCCACTCCCCCCCCATCCCCCACAGCCATTTTCTTGGAAATGAATAAACCCCACAGATAATATGGCAGATCTGGGGGGGGGGCTGTTTTTCCGCAGCACTTGTTAAGAAGTCAATGGTGTTGCTTGCAATGCAGTGTGCAGGGCCAGGAAAAAGGTTTGGGGTTTTCTCCCCTCCCTCTTTTTAAAATAAACCACAGTTGCAAGTGAAATGCGTTGAAATAGCCAAAACTGGGGCGAGAGTCCACGAACTCCGTAATCGACACAAATGCAGCAGTTGTGCGCTTGGGCAGCCCAAGTGCATTATGCAAAAGCCGGGGAGTGTGTGCTGGGTTCTGCGAGCATCTATTCTTCCCCGCTCTTTAAAGCCGTGCCCTGCGCACACAGCCCATTTCACCCGGCAGACTGCTGTCAAAATTATAGCTCAGCTTTCTCTAACTGCCCAGAATGGAGACAGACGGAAAATCTGAGCTAGTTTGCGCCAATATATCAAGAACCCATCAGGTTAGGTAGGAAGAGCAAATTGGTTTGGGGTTTTTACAACTGCTGGGGATGCTTTTCCTGTTTTTTTCTTGGCAGCCTCTCCAGCCTCTAAGCCAGGGCTCAGGGTTTTCCAGCCCCCCTCCCCTGCTTCTGATTCTGCCAGCCCCTCCAATGCCCCCTGCCCCTTCTCTCTGGCTCTGAGACAATGACACCCCCTCGGAACAGGCAGGCGGGATCCTTACGCCCTTCCAAGTGATGGAGGAAGGGAGGGAGTCTCTGGCCAAGCATCCCTCCAGGTCACCCCCAAACCTGTTGCAAATATCCCGGCTCTCTGGAGAATAGGGAGATGGAGGAAGAGCTGCACGGTTGCCTAGCAACTCCTAAAGCAGAAAGGCTGGACCAGGCTGACGGTGAGCAACCCGTCTTCTCTGGCCTGAGCCCTGGGGGGGGGGTCATTTGCAGCTGCTTGATGCGGGGAACCCCTTGGCTGGGCCTTAGCTTGTGGCAGGAACCAGGCCCTGGTGATAAACCAGAGTCAGATGGGCATGTTTAGCATCGTGCATTGTGTGAACACAACTGTTCTGCTTTGCGCTACCAGGGATGGGCAGCTCTTTGGGGCAGCTTAGCTCCCCAAACTTTCCGTGCAACACCCCATTCCTCCACTCCTCCAGCAAGCCACTTTGGAGACATCGGGCCGTTTCACCTGGGAAACGCAACTTTGCCAGTCCCAAAGTGGCTGGTTGCTGCGTGCCCCCATCTCCCCTGCCTTGCCCCTGCTCCCCAGAAGCAGCCCCCTCCCCACTTTGGCCCACGGAGGCATCCTTAAGTGGCCAGCGTGGGCCAGCGGTACATGCACAGTGCTGTGGTGGAGACCAGACTGGAAGGTGTGCCAAGCGTCAGGTGTGACCTTGAGAGTGACCGCAGAGTCGTGGATGCCAACTTCAGGTACGAGACCCCCTGAGGAGCAAAAAAAGGTGGGGAGATGGCAAGGGTAGCTTGGCCCTGCAGATTGGAAATCCTCTCGGGGGTCCCTGGTGCTCTCTGCGCTGGGCGGTTTTCTTGCAGACGTTTCATGATCCAGCTAGGGAATATTGTCACTGCTTGAAGGGAGGAGGAGGAGGAGGAGGAGGAGGAGGAGGAGGAGGAGGACTGTAGGGTCCTTGGTATCCTCTAAGCTTGATGGTTTTCTTGGAAACGTTTCATGACCCAGCTAGGGAGTCAGTGCAAACCTACTCTCTTCCAGCACTGATGATGTTACCTAGTTGGGTAATGAAACGTCTGGAAGAAAACAACCCAGCTTGGATTGCTCCAGGGACCCTGCAGTTCAACCGTGAACCGCAAAGATTCTCTTCTATCATATATTTCCCCCCCTGCCCAATTCTTGTCAGGGTACAAACTCACCGTTTGTGGGAGGGTCGCCAGGTTTAGTTGGGGGCCCAGTGTCTGTCTAAAAATTGTAGGATGCCCCACCGTCCTAGCCCATCTTCCCATTAGCCCAAGATCACCCCACATCTATTCCATCTCTCCCCCTCCCCTCCCCTCCCCCTCCTCTTCTTATTAAAACCAAAACCTCTTTAATTAGCTTTTGAGATATTTAATCATTACAGGCAGCCAACACAATATTTGTTTTTCTAGAGGCATTCTCTTCTCCCCCCCCCCCCAGAAATGGAACTGAGCCACAAATAAAACAAGGACTCTGCTGGGGGGGGAGGCCTGAACTCGATTGCTTGCCAGGAAGGGAAGGGGGGGGGTCGGGCAGGCCTGGCTGCAAAGGGCTTTGGGTCCGGTTTGGGCTCCAGGTCTTTCTTCCTTTTTCTCTGCAGTTTCCTCCTCTGCATCGTCAACTCCTCCTCTTTGCTTTGCCTCCTTCCTTTGTTCCTGACATGCAGGCGGTCCTCTGCTTATGACCACAAGGGAGCCCAAAATTTCCGTTGCTAAGTGAGACATTTGTTAAGTGAGCCTGGCCCCATTTTACGACCTTTCTTCCCACCGTTGTTAAGGGAATCACTGCAATTATTAAGTTAGTCACACGGTCGTTAAGTGAGTCTGGCTTCCCCCATTGACTTTGCCAGTCAGAAGGTCGTAAAAGGGGATCACGTGACCCCCTCGGGACGCTGCGACCGTCATAAATACGAACCACTCCTCAAGCGTCCGATTCCGATCACATGACCGGGGGGAGGCTGCAGCAGAAAAATGGCGTGAAGAAAGGCCGTAGATCACTTTTTTCAGGGCCGTCGTAACTTTGGACGGTCACTAAACAGAAAGTGGTAATTCGAGGACTCTCTGTGCACGAAGGAGCTAAGAAGGAGAGGCCTGCTCTGCGCACAGACCGAGACGCTGGGGGTCTCCACCCTTGCCCACTTTAAGACTTGTGGACTTCAGCTCCCAGAATTCCCCAGCCAGCTTATACAGGCAGTCCTCGAATTTCAACCGTTCAGTTAGTGACCATTGGCCAACCTTGTCCAATCCAAGACAGGCCAAGCTCCCTTTTGAAGGGGGCCGTGCAAGTTTTAACAAATGAAGGATGCATTTGTCCGAACTGGTGTAGGCTTTCCTGCCTGAGCAGGGGGTTGGACTAGATGACCTCCAAGGTCCCTTCCAACTGTATTATTATTATTATTATTATTATTATCAATCATCGCACAGTCAGCCAGATGTTCAGACTGGATTTGGCATTTTGTCTACCTATCGAGTCCTTACCCAGGACCTGGGATAGGCAGATGTAGATGTTTGATGGTATTACAGGTATCGTCGCAGGATGGAAGCAGTTCCTAATAAGGCTGCCTTTTGCAATTGACTAATAGCAAATTTGTCAATGCCTATGGTGTTCAAGTGGTGCTCCAATTGTTTTGGGATTGCGCCCAAGGAGCCTATGACTATTGGTACTACCCTTGCTTGCTTTTGCCACAGTCTTTCTATTTCTATTTGTAGGTCTTTGTATTTTGTTATCTTCTCCAGTTCTTTCTCTTCTATTCTGCTATCTCCAGGCACTGCCACGTCCACTATCCAGACTTTTTTGTCTTTCTTATCGACAATTGTTAAGTCTGGGGTGTTATGTTGCAGGTGCTTGTCTGTTTGAATTCTGAAGTCCCAGAGCAGTTTAATTTTATCATTTTCTATGACTTTCTCTATTTTATGATCCCACCAGTTTTTGCTTACAGGCAAATGATATTTTTTGCAGATCTTCCAATGCACCATTGTTGCTTATTATTATCATCATCATCATCATCATCATCATTATTATTATCATCATCATCATCTTTGTGGAGCCCCAGCAAGTGGTGCCTTGGGCTGCTGTCTGGTTCCAGAGGGGCCTGCATTACTGCTGGGGGGGGGGCAGCAGGCGTGGCTCTGCGCTTGGTCTCCTCTCCCTCCTTCCTTGCCTGCATCTCCTGGGTACCGCCGGAGTCCATACCTCTTGCTTACCAGGAGGAAAGGAAGGAATTTGCTCCGGCAGGCGAGTCGGAGGCAGCTGGCTGGGCGCGCACCATCGCTCTCCCCGCTAATGGGCCTTCCACCTCCAGCACACCAGGTGACTATTATGGGTTGGAGATGATGAGTCGGCTTGTCAGGTTGCCTGGCTGGGGAGGCTGCCTCGCTTTCCATCATCTGCTTCCCTGGATTCCTGACAAGCCACACGTTCCCGGCTCTTCTCCGAAGCCACACTGGAATGTGTGACAGAACCAGCCGATGCAACGGTTTCCATGCTTCCCGGCTTTTGCCAGACCCAGGGCCGGCTCCTCCACTGGTCCCGGAACGGGACCAGCAGAGGAGCCGGCCCTGGGTCTGGCAAAAGCCGGGAAGCATGGAAACCGTTGCATCGGCTGTGCACGGCTACAACACCATCCAGAAAACTCTTAAACACTGGCTCAAGGTGTGCGAAGTGCCTCCCAGGCCGGGCGACCTTTCCACAGCCCCCCCCCCCTGAGCCCAATTTCCTGCACTTGTCCCCAAAGAGGGGGTCCAAAAATCCAAGCCAGGCTGTGTTCTGGTTTGGTGCCTCTGCCTTTCACCCTCCGGTCTAGCCGCTCTCTGACCTTCGGACTGCCTCCCTCCTTGGTTCTCTTCCCCCCTCCGTCCCCCCCAGTTAATATTTCTACTGCCCTCCCAGCCGGCCCTGGAGCTTGGGCAGCAAAGGCCGAGAAAAGCACTTGAAAAGTGATTTATACCTGCAAAAATATCATTATCGCCCTACACAGCTGCTTGGTGTGCAAGGAAAAATTGGCTAACTGCAGGAAGCGAGGGGGGGGGAATGCTGGCCGTTAATTGGGGGTGCCAAAAGAGAGAGGACTGCAGGCTGCCTCCCCTTCCCCTTGCAGTCATATGTATCCCCCTTCCACCCACCCAAAACCTCTGCCTTGAGATAGGATGAACGGTAGAAAACTGACGGGAGAAAAAACTGTAGCTCAGCTGTGGTCGTAAGTCAAGGACTACCTGTAAAATGAGAAAAGAGGTTTGCCGTTCAGTACTAGATCATGCAAACCAATCTCCTCCCCCCCCCCCCTTGCATAATTGCAGAGAAGTATCGGCAAGCATTTTTGCAGAAGGGGACGTGGTCTCACTTGGAGTTGCGTACTACGGATGCTCATTTTGTAACACACTTTCTCTCCCCTCCCCTTCTAAAGGCACGCCCTCCCCAGTTCCCATTGGCTCTCTGTGTAATCTAGCCAAATTTAATCAGCTTCCACCTATTGTATTCTGCTTTAAATGGAGGAGGCTTGTTCCGAGGAGGCATTCTTATAACAAAGTAGGCTTAAGCTTATTAATCAATTAACTCTCCTGCCTTTGGAAGAAGGGATCAGAAAGCCAAGATCTCACACCCAAGGTAGAGTTTTATAACATTATTTTTTTTAAAAAAAGAAGAAGCATTATTTCCTCCAGCCCTCAGGGAGCTTAACGTTTGGATGCCAAGAAAAGCAGAATGTTTGGTTTGAAATTATAAATGTAGCTTCCCTACAAATGGATCCTGAAATCTTGTCTCACTCCAGAGGATTTCAATTTAGGCAATCTGGGGGTGCGTTAGGAAGAGAAGGGGAACTCATCAAATTTGCATTTGACACTAAGCTGGCAAGAATAGCCACATACACACAGCCCACCCCAGAAGACAAGCTCAGGATCCAAAAAAATCTTGACAGACTTGAACAATGGGCCCTATCCAACAAAACAAAATTGAATGTGGAAAAAGCAAGGCTTTGCACCTGGGCAGGAAAAACCCAAAGGTGCAAGTACAGATTGGGCGAAACCTGGCTCAAAAACAGCAACTTTGAGAGGGACCTTGGAGTCCTAGTGTACGATCACTTAAACATGAGCCAGCGTGTGTGCCTACAGCCAAAAAAGCTAATCCTTGGTTGTATAAACAGAGGTATAGAATCAAAATCATGTGAAGTATTAGTACTGCTTTATAAAGCCTTAGTAAGGCCACACCTGGAATGCTGCATCCAGTTTTGGTCCCCACATTACAAAAAAGATGTTGAGACTTTGGAAAAAGTGCAGAGAAGAGCAACTAGGATGATTAAAAGCCTGGAGACTAAAACATATGAAGAATAGTTGAAGGATTTGGGTTTGGATAGTCTAGAGAAAAGAAGAACTAGGGGTGACATGATAGCACTGTTCCAATATTTGAAGGGCTTCCACAAAGGCAAGACAAGAAGCAATAGATGGAAACTAATCAAGGAGAGAAGCAACCTAAAACTAAGGAGAAACTTCCTAAGAGTAACAACAATTAACCAGTGGAACTACTTGCCACCAGAAGTTGTGGGTGCTCCAACACTGGAGGTTTTTAGGGTGAGATTGGACAGCCATTTGTCTGAAATGGTAGAGAGTCTTCTGCGTGAGCAGGGGTTGGACTAGAAGACCTCCAAGGTCCCTTCCAGCTCTATTCTTATGGACTGATAGAGAAGAATCAAGGTGTTCCTCGAACACAGTGACACAGTCAAGTATAGCACGGTGCTCTGACCACTGATTAACTTGAACCACAGTTTCAAAGTTGAAATTAGTTGAATTAACCTTCGCAGAACTGTAAACTAACTCTCCATTTTGGCAGCATTTGCACACAGCAACCTGAGTCATAAACCAAGCCACTGTTGGTTGCCTAATGTGTCGTGTGAACTCAGCCGTGGGAACAATTGCAGATGAGCCTTGGATGAGAGCTCAGAATATGGCTTGTGTGTGGCCAGGAGCCATAGCTGGGTTTTGGATTGGACTGAACCTGGGGCAGCCACCATTGCCTACAAACTGACAATGGTGGCCACTTGGCAGGGGCACAAGACAGCTTCTGAAATTGATGTCAGGCCTGGGCGCAGGAGGTGCATGTGAGATGGAGGTGTGCCCAGACCCATTAACCTGCCACAAAGATTGAACAAAAGCAACATTTGGCAGTGGACGAGCATGGAAAGGAGGCTTGATCAGATCTTGGCGATGCAGTTTTGAGTGGAAGGGACGAAAAGGGGGCTTCCGTGATCTGGGTTGGGGTCTTTTGTGGAGCCAGGGTTCCTCGGAATCAAAATGCCCCATCGTGGGGGGGGGGAAGGGGCCAGAGTGAGGGACACCTCAGGATCAACTTTTACAGGGCGCCACGTCTGGGTCTCTGCAGCTGTTCCTCCTTCCTTTATTTATCCACCCAATTTCTATAGCTGCCCATCTCGGTCAATGAGTCTGGGCAGCTTACAGTTCAAAAAACATATTGCAGTTTTGCAGTTAAAAACATTTTTAAACAACAGAAACCTCCAAAATAAATGTACATGGCAGCCAAGAGACTTGGCCAGTTAGCAATGCAGCCCTTGACACATCCATCGTCCCAGGCTCGGGAGCACAGCCAGGTTCTGAGGGCTGTGCGAAAGGTGAACGGCCTCCGAAGGGAGGGTCTTCCGTAAATCAGGGGCCACTGTGGAAAAGGCCCGTCTTCGGCTCCTTCCCAGCCGACACTCTGTGGCTGATGGGATCTGCAGCCTTCCCGCTCTGCTGGACCGAATTGGACAGGTGGAGACCCTTGGAAAAAGACTGTCTCTCAGGTACCCCGGTCCAAAGTCACCCAGGCAGCTTTCATGTCTCAGGTGGGATTAGAACTCACCGTCTCCTGGTGATTGGCCCAAAGTCACCCAGTCGGCTTTCATGCCTAAAGTGGGACTAGAACTCACCATCTCCTTTCCCTTAATTGTGCCCAGAAGCACCTCAGTCACCCTTTCAGACAGGGGGAATGGGGGCCAGGAGATACAAAAGAAAGATGCTTTATTTTTCCTTATTCAGCTGGTATATTTTTAAAGAGAGGGACCTCACAAGCGGTACTAGAGGTAATCTTGACTTACGACCACAACTGAGCCCAAAATTTCTCTCACTAAGCAAGGCAGTTGTTAAGTGCCCCATTTTACGACCTTCCTTGCCACAGTTGTTAAGCAAATCGCTGCTTTTGTTCAGCCAATCCGGCTTCCCGCATTGACTTTGCTTTTGGAATCTGGCTGGGAAGGTCACAAACAGGGATCACGTGACCCCAGGATGCTGCGATCGCCATAAATACATGCCAGTTGCCAGGTGCCCAAATGTTGATCTCGTGACCACGGGGAGGGAGGCTACAACGGTCACACGTGTGGAAACCGGTCATGTCCCTTTTTTCAATGCAGTTCCAATGTCGGTCACCGAATGAATGTTTGCAAGTCGAGAAGTGCCTGTCTAAACATCCTGCAGTTTGTCTGCAGTGTGTTTATCGAAAGGAGGGGAGGGGGAGCTCCATGGGGGGAGGCTGGCCTGGGCCCGGGTCCCCCTGCTCTTCCCCTTCTCCTTCCCCTTCTCTGGGGCGCTGGGAACCTGGCCAGAGGATCCGGGCTAAGCTCTTGCTTGAGTCGCCTGCCTGGCCTGGCCCAGATGAGTCGGGGCTGTGCACCATGGGCCATTTCAGGCAGGGGCACAGCCTGTCCCTGCTCAGACCATCTGTGCCACTTGCTGCAGTGCCAGGCGCACACTGCGCTGCACGGCGTGCCGCCTCTGTGCCCGGCTGCTCTTGGCACACACAGCCAGCTATGCCTCATGCACGTGTGTGTGTTTGTGTGCAAGGAAAAGGGGTGTAGAGGGCTGGGGCAGCAGATGGAGGAGGAGCAGCTGGCTGGAGGGTCTCCACCTGCTTGGTCTCCTTGTCTCAGGGAGGCCAAAGCCCCCCAGCTGAGCTACCCCAGCTTTGGAAAAAGAGACCCCTTGCATTGGAGGCCTAGGCCCAGTGCACATATTCAGGAGAGGGGGGGGGCTCACGGATCACGGCTGGCAATCAACCCTGGCTTACAAACCAGCATTAAGCCACAAGGTGGCTACTTTGGGTGCAGCCAAGCAAACAATCATTTATTAAATCAACTGTGTTTTGATAGCTTCAAGCCAGCAAATTGCAGCAGCTCCGGAATGTTTCCAAGAGGCCCCCCCCCATTTCTGCAGGGAGAGGCCAAGAATCCGTCCTGGGCAAGGCGCCCGCAGGGAGGGCGCTCTCATAAAGGACAACGGCAGCTGCCACTGGTCCCAGCTGTCACGTTGGGGCAGCTGCCATCTTCATTTTGCTGAGTCTCTCCCTGTGGATTTATCCCACCTGTATTTTTTTTTGCAAATAACGCACGGCGGTGGACTTACCTAGTTTTCCTTCCGCCTCCTATTTTCCTCACAACAACAACCTTGTGAGGTGGGTTGGGCTGAGAAAGACTGGGTGGTCCAAAATCATCAAGCTGCTTTCATGCCAAGGGCAGAACTAGAACTCTCTGTCTCCCAGTGATTGGCCTAAAGTTACCCAGCCAGCTTTCATGCCTAAGGTGACACTAGAACTCACAGCCTCCTAGTTCCTAGCCTGGTGCCTCCACCCCTGGTCTTTTCTCTGTGCCAAGGTAAGAACGGCACAGGTGAGTTACATCTCCCACCTGGGCTCACCTGGATGGCTTCTTCCTCCAGGGCTGGACCCAAAGCAAGAGACAGAAAGAGACCTTTGAAAAATGATCTCTCCCACCTGATTTGGGGGGCGGGCAGGAAAGCCAGGTGCAGCTCACGGATTAGACCTCTGGGGAACACCTTATTTCCTGAAGATTTTGCACCCTGGATTTCAATCTTCTCGGCGAGGACCCTGGACTCAAACCCAGCAGCCGTTCCCTGAAGGGGGGGGGGAGCTTGAGATGGGGGTGCACCAAGGAAAGGGGGGGGGCTTGGTGAGAAAAGAGGCAGCCACCCACCAAATCAGTGTGCCTGGCACCTGTCGTTTTGTGAATGGAGCCTGTTCTGCAGATCACCATAGCAACAGACCTGATTTTTCTTCCACTATGTCTTAAGGACAAACAACTGACAAGAACTTGCAAAGTGCTCCCTCCTCTTCTCCCTCCCCCCCTTTTTTTTGGTCAGAGATGAATATACCCCCGCTCCTCCCCCCAATTCTCTTCTGCAACCATTTTTGCTGGGTTGGGTGCTTTTCCAGTGTGGGAGGGGGGCGCTTCAGTCCTTTCCGTATATTTTGACACGCACTTTTTGCAGCAGCTTCATCCGCGTGTTTTGCATCGCAAAAAGCAGGAATACATTTTCAGACAACGATGAAGGAGAAGATGTCACACGGAACCTGGATTCGGCAAAGAATTCCAGGGTTCGAAACAAGATTTTGTTGGGGTAATTCTTATTCCTTCTTAGCGCCCCAAGAATCTGAAGGAATTTTCAAAACTTTTGATTGGAATCTCTGCCTCTGGAATCTGTAGCCCCTTTTAGGTAGTCACCGATTCATAGTTCGTGGTTTGTGTGTTGCATTAAGCCAGGATTTTTATCAGGGTTTGTTGAACACGATTGTGTCCTTGAATCTGGAACTGCCAGGGAACTGGAGTCAGGTTTTAATGCTGGTTATTCTTATCTTGTACCCACCTGGAGCTTGTAACCCTGTTTTTTATAAGGTTCATCTTTTAAAGCAATTTTGATATCTTTTATATTGTTGCTTTCATACAGGCAGTCCTCTACTTACAACCACAATTGAGGCCAAAATTTCCATTGTTAAGTGAAACAGTTCTTTTGCCCCACTTTGCGACTTTTTCTTGCCAAAGTTGTTAAGCAAATCCCTGCAGTTGTTAAATTACTAGCACGGTCGTTAAGTGGAATCTGGCTTCCCCCATTGACTTTGCTTGTCAGAAAGTTGCAAAACGGGAGCACGTGATCCTGGGACGCTGCGACCGTCATAAATAGCGTCTGAATTTTGATCAGGTAACCCTGGGGACGCTGCAACGGTCCCAAGTGTGAGAAACCATCCTTTTTCCAGTGCCCTTGTAACTTCAGTCCCTAAATGAACAGTTGTAAGTCGAGGACAGGCTTGTACACGGCTTCGTCCCCTATGTGGGGATGCCGCCCAGGGTCCCCTTTGATGAGAGGGGCTAGATAAAATCGATTAAATGGATAAATAAAACCTCGGGCTAGACCCACAGCGTGCCCTCCCCCGCCCCTCCTCTGGAGACCCGGAGACCCGAGTAAGTTAGGAGGATCTTCTTCCCTCCAGACTTCGCCGCGAGAAGCGGGCAAAAGGATGAATCCGAAGTGAAATCGCCGCCAAAGCGCGTCTCCTACCGCCCCGGCGCTCCGCCTGCCTCATTTGCATAGTCAAAGAGACCTCATGAATATTCATTTCTCCGGCTGGCGGCCCGCGGTAGTTACTCCGCGGAACTTAGAGGCCGCTTACGGGAGGTGGAGCCGGCCACGTGGCGGGGGAGGGGGGTAATTAAGCGCCGGCTAATGACTTTTGCTCATTAAGGGGCTGCTCTAGGGCGGCGCTCCAGAGACCGGGAAGGGGGGGTGAGGGCGAGCTGGAGAAATCCTTTTGGGAAGATACTTGGATTGGGGGGGGGGAGGTGGGAGAAGAGAAAGGTGGGAGAAGACCTTGGATGATCTGCAGTCAGTTCTGGGACTCTTTTCCCACCGAAATGGGGTCCCTCGGTGGGCTCAAGGCTGAGCCCCTTCAAAGGCAGGAGGGGGACTCAGAAGCCGAGGGGGGCGGGGGGGAGAAAGTGGCTATTGTAGATTCCCTTTCGCCTTCCCTCGGCATTTATGTTCCACCTGGCGAGGCCTGACCCTGCCTTTTCCTTCCTTCTCTCCGCCTTTCTCCACACCAAGGTTCATTGGATGCTTCTCAGGGGGTAGCTTAGATGGGGACCCCCTCTGGATACGCCTAGCCAACAGGATGGTACTAGATGGGGGATTCTGGCAGCTGCAATCCCAGCCAGGTTGGGGAAAGAGCACTGCCATGAATTGTCTTCACCTTCCTGACCAATCAAATTCCCCAGCCGCCATGCTACATTCTCTTCTATAAAATGTTTGCCGTGCTGAGAGTCACAAAGGTATTACAAATACCTAGATTTTGTATTTTCAGTATGGCATAAGTAACAAAACGATGTTTAAAATCCACATTAACCTTTCCTTTATGGCAGGGGTCTCCAACCCCCAGTCCCTGGACCGGTACTGGGGCGTGGCATGCCAGCAACTGGTCCACACAAGCAAGCAAAGCCCCATCCACAGGATGCAGGCAGCACACAAAATCACACACCCTCCGCTCCGCGGAAAAACCTCTCTCCACAGAACCGGTCCCTGGTGGCCAAAAGGTTGGGAGCCTCCGGTTTACGGTACTTCAAATATCCATGCCATCCAAATCTCAAGTCCTGCCCTTCTAACTCCCAAAGTCGTCTGTTTCTCACCAACATCCATTCTTCCCTCCATACTAAATCACAAGCTGTAAAGTATAATTTCAAATTGAGTAAATCCGGCCCTTTTTTTTTTCTTTTACATTTTGAAACACCATGTATTTAACTCATGTTTTTTTTCCCCCTGCCACACAATTTCGAGGTATCTTTCTGCATTGTTTAATTGCTACATCAGATGTCAAAACGGGTATTGTCTGAAACAAAAAAATAACATTCCAGCAAAACATTTGTCTTAATCAGGGAAATTCTCCCCAGCAATGACAGTTATGTTTTCTCCCATCTTAACATATCTTTTTTAATTTCATTCCAAGTCTTAACATAATTATTTTGAAATAAGGCACAATTCATATTTGCATATTAATACCCAAGTATTAAATCTTCCTTTCAACCTTAAAACCCATTTTGTTCATCAATTCTGTTTGATCTTGTATCTTCGTATTTTTTGCCAACAACTTTGTCTTCTATTTGCTAAAACCTCTTAAAATCCACTAATGCACCAAATTCTTTAAGTTTTCCCATTAATATTTAAATTCCCTTTAAAGAATCTTCTAAAACCAGCACCGGGTCATTTGCAAAAGCCTTTAGTTTACAAGTCTCTTTTTAAATCTTTATAGCCTTAATCCTCTATTCTTCTTATATTTAATATTTCTAGAACTAAAATAAACAGAAAAATAGACAATGGGCAACCCTGTCTTGTTCCATTTTGTATCTCACATAATTTAGTTAAATCTCCATTAACCTTACCCTTCCGTGAAATGTATATTGATTTTTTCCATTTTATAACCTCTCCAAAGTTTATATCTCAAGTTTTTAAATAAAGCAGCCCAATTCAATTTTCTACATCTAAAAATTTCAATACAACTTGTTTTTTATTAGGCTGTTCACAATAGTCTGGAATATCCAATACAATTTTAACATTATCTTTTAATTATCTTTTAGGTAAAAACTCTCAAGATCTCCATCAATACATTCTTGTAAAATTATTTTCAATCTATCAGCTACCAACATTGGGAACAATTTATAAACATTATTAAAGAGTGATGTTGGTTCATTACTTCAGAATCAAACCCTGTCCTTTTTTGAATATTAATGCAACATTTGTGTCTTTCCAAGTCTCGGGCATCTTTCCTCCCTGTAAAATAAAATTCTTCATGTTTTGCAAAGCTTGTAAAAGTTCACCCTTAAAGCATTTATAGTAAAAACCCGAAAATTGATTTGATACAGGCACTTTTCGTAGTTTAATCTTTTTTTATAGCTCCAGAAACCGCTTTTATTGCTATAGGTTCATTCATAATCTTGTTTGTCTATAATTTTTGGTAAATGTGGCTTTTTAAAAATATTTATCTATTTTCCCCATGTCCTTTACATAGATTGCAATAATACTGATGAAATGCTTTTTGTATTGTTGCATTGCCTGTTAATCCAGTATTCCCCTCTTGTTCAATATTCCCTCCCTCCCGCCCGCCCTTCTGCTTGTCTCTAGAGACCCCCCCCCTCCAGAAAAGCCAATGGCCCCAGTGCTGGGCATGGCTGACCCCCTGGGGCCCTTGAGACCCCCAAACCCTAAACCACATTCCACTGCTTGCACATCAATGGTCCCGGGCAGATTTCCAAGGAAGGCCTGCCCCCTCCTTCCTGCCTGGCCCACTTTCTCCCTGGCAGCCAAAGACGGGCCCTGGGAGGGGAGGGGGGCTCTGCGAGTCAGCTCAGCCCCACCTGACCTTTGGCAGTGGATGCCAGGTCTGGAAGGAGCAAAGGGGCTGCTGTGGCACATCCCTCCAGATGGAAATAAATCCATGAATACTCCCCTCTCCCCCCCAGCCCTCCCCACTCTCCCCCCCAAACTATTCTCCTGTCTTCTCTGTGAAGAGCAGAGCGAGTCTGTTGCGGAATCTGGGTCAGGGACAGGCTTCGTCTTTGCCGAGATGCTCTGGAGAAGCTGCACGTTGCTTTGGGGGGGGGATCGCTCCTGCTTGCTCGTCCCGGAATGGAAGGGAGAGACGTTGAGAACAGGAGAAAAAGGGGGCCTCTGAGCGCATGTAGAGGGCCTTTCTGGCTTCTGAGGGCATACGCCCCCTTCTGTATCTGGCAGAGCTCCTGAGGGTAAAAGACGCTTAAGAAGCAATGATCCTGGGTTCATTGTGGGTTGTTGTGGGTTGCACCCTCAAGAAAAGACTCCCGGGCACTTCGCTTGTGACACCCCTCACCCGGCACCCAGACCACCACGTTGGTTTTAGTCTAGCAAGGTGTCTGGCGTGCTATTTATTCTAAGAAGGAAGATTTTTTTTTACAAAATGGAAAGGAAAGGGTACATATCCACCCCTGGAACAGCTGAATCTTATTCACATATCCTATTAAGCTATCATTTGTTTAACTCGGGTTTATTAAATACATTACGATTTAGCTGGGTTCATCCAACGTGTCGGGCGGATAAAGCACAGTTTTCTAAATCGCACTGCACAGCACACTAAAGCCAAGACAAACAGCCACTTTGAAGGAGCAAATCTGATTGTGTAGATGATGGGGGGGGGGAATCCTGCAAACCCATCAGGTGTGGGTTCCAGGTGCCATTTACCTTTAAAGCCATCTTTAGAATAGAATAGAGCTGGAAGGGACCTTGGAGGTCTTCTAGTCCAGCCCACTGCTCAAGCAGGAGAACCTATACTGTCTCAGACAAGTGAATGTCCAGCCTTTTCTTGAAATTCTCCGGTGATGGAGCACCCATGATCTCTGGTGGCAAGCTGTTCCACTGGTTGATTGTCCTCACTGTCAGGAAGTTTCTCCTTAATTCCAGGTTGCTTCTCTCTTTGACCAGCTTCCATTGTTTCTTGTCCTGCCCTCTGGTGCTTTAGAGAATAACATGACCCCCTCTTCCTTGTGACAGCCCCTCAGACACTAGAACACTGCTGTCATGTCTCCCCTATTTCTTCTTTTCTTAGACTATCCAAACCCAAATCCCGCAGCCGTTCTTCGTACGTTTTAGTCTCCAGGCCTTGGATCATCCTAGTTGCTCTTCTCTGAATTTTTTTTTCCAAACTCTCAACATCTTTTTTTTTTTGATATGGTGACCAAAATTGGCTGCAGTATTCCAGGTGTTCCCTTACTAGGGTTTTATAAAGCGGTACTAATACCTTGCATGATCTTGATTCTCTGCCTCTGTTTATGCAACTCAGGATTATATTAGCTTTTTTGGCTGCTGCTGCACACGGCTGGCTCCTAGTCACATGATCGTCCACTAGGACTCCAAGGTCCCTCTCACAGTTACTGTTTTTGAGCCAGGTCTCGCCCAATCTGTACGTGTTTTTCCTGCCTAAATGTAAGACTTTGCTTGAAACTCATTTGGTTGGACAGGAGGACTCTGGGTCTCCTCCTAGGGCTGGAAGGGACCTTGGAGGTCTTCTATTCCAACACCTACCCCCCCCCACACACACACACTAGAGCAGGAGATACTATATTATTCCAGACAAAGGGCTGTCCAGCCTCTTCTTGAAAACCCCCAGTACCCCGAGCTTCATAGCTGCCAGCCAAACTGGACTCAAAGTGTGTGGAGGAGAGGAGATTGTTTGATTAGTTGTATAGGCTGAGGGGGGGGAGGCAATGTGGCAGGGGTTCGGGGGACACCCCCCCTCAGCAATCCATTCCAGATTCAGTTCAGCCTCAGCTGGCAGCCTTGACTTCTGCTCACCTCCCTCTAGACCGGTGGAGTTGCAAAGCAGATTTGATGAACCTTTAACCTCTCCTATTCAACTGCCTTTTTCTTTTTATTGCCGAATGTCGGCACAAAGCATTGTGCGAATTCAGCTGCTCCCGCTGAGGAAGGTGCTCGGGTGGTTTGATCCTCTTGCAACTCCTTGCTTTTGCAAAAAAAAAAAAAAATACCACTGTTTCTCTCCTCCTCCCCATCACCCCTCCTTTCTGCCAATCTAAAAGCAGAGAGCCCAGAATAGTGGTGGCGAACCTATGGCACGGGTGCCAGAGACGGCACTCAGAGCCCTCTCTGTGGGCACGTGCGCCATCACCCCAGTCCTAATCCTTCAGCTGGGTTTTATAAAATCTTTTATCTTTAGGCCTCTGCCGCCATGTACCCCCCCCAAAAAAAGGTTCAATCAGTCAATTTCAACTTCTCACAGGAAAAAAAAGATCTTGCAAAGTTGGAATTGATTGAACTTTTTAATCCCACCCAGTCTGCGGTTACCATCACAGCCACGCCCACCCAATGGGCCACGCCCACCCAATGGGCCACCCGGCACCCGACAATGCATAAGTGGGTTTTGGGTTGTAGTTCGGGCACTCGGTCTCTAAAAGGTTCGCCATCACTGGCCCAGAAGGAGGGCCCATCTGGGGGGGAAGGGAGTATGGGTCCTTTCATGGGTGGAATTCCATGACCGTTGCAGCATTCCCACGGTCACATGATCAAAATTTGGACGCTTGGTGACTAATACATATTTATGACGGTTGCCACGTCCCGGGGTCGCGTGATCCCCTTTTGTGACCTGACCAGCAAAGTCCATGGGGGAAGCTGGTTTCACTTAACAACCAGGTTACTAACTTATCAACTGCAGTGTGGCAAGAAAGGTCGTAAAATGCAGCCAAGCTCACTTAACTGTTTTGCTTAGCAACATAAATTTGGGGCTCAGTCGTGGTCATAAGCCAAGGACTGCTTGTAAAGGGTTAGCCAAGTCCGTCTAGAGATGGTTTTCTTAGTCCGTTTTCTTCTTCAAAGCAACTAAAAGGAGCCCAGTGCAAGAGCGCTCGGCATCTGCCTGGTGTTAAGGCAATCGGAGTAATTGAGGGCAGGGCGCAGGGAAGGGTTTTCAAGTTGTTAAACCCTAGGAACAGTTGTGTGTGTGAGAGCGAGCAGAAAAAAAGAAGAGAAATTTGCACCCTTGTAATCATCTTCTTACGGTCAATTGAAGTAAAAAGACCTGATTGATCATCGCTTCCCCTTCTGTTTATCTCTGGATTATTTTGATTTGGTGTCAAATATGAAATCCCCTAAGTGGGCAAAACTGTCAGATGAAATTACCAGCTAACTAGAGTTACACGCCAACTCTCAAATATTATTTGGGACGCTGGAGACCTGACGTGGGGTGGGTTTTTTTCTCCTTTGGTAAACATCCTGATTTTTGCCCTCCAGAAATTCATGTCAGCTCTCAGATAGGACTAACTAGCCAAGATAAATATTGACATCTAATACAGCTGGATGTTAGACATGCAATAGCTGCCAAAGATTTGGATCTGTTAGACATCTGGCCAGGCCCCCCTAGGAGAATTGGCAGAAAGGAGGGGGGTAATTTCAGCCTTCCTTTTAATCCATTTAGACGGCCGGTGCAGACACAGTCCGTGCTGGGTGACCCACGGTGGGGCATCCCTGGAGCTCTCAGAATAACAGAGTTGGAAGGGACCTTGGAGGTCTTCCATCCAACCCCCCTGCTCAAGTAGGAGACCCTGTACCATTTCAGACAAGTGGCTCTCCAGTCTCTTCTTGAAACCTCCAGTGATGGAGAACGCACAACTCCAGGAGGCAAGTCGTTCCACCGGTTAATTATTTTAACTATCGGGAAATTTCTCCTTAGTTCCAGGTTGCTTCTCTCCTTCGTTAGTTTCCATCTGTTGCTTCTTTTCCTGCCTTCAGGGGCTTTGGAGAACAGCTTGACCGCCTCTTCTTTGTGGTAGCCCCTCAGATATTGGAACACTGCTGTCACCCCTGGTCCTTCTTTCCATTAAATTAGACATACCCAATTCTTGCAATTGTTCTTCCTATGTTTTAGCCTCCAGTCTCTCCTTCCATTGCAGGCCAGCATGTCATAGGAGGACTCCCCCCCTCTTGGTTTTTCTACACAGCTTCCCTCCTGCTCTTCCAAGCAGCTGGGCTGTGCCCCATTAGCCCCCCAGTTGGAAGGGTGGACTCCAGAAGTTTTCCCCAACCTGGAGCCCCCCTGGATTGAGCTTTACTCCTCACGGCCCAAAGTGTCATGGTGGAAATGGGGGAGGGGGTCCTCCACTCATTTGTATCTACCCACATTGGAGCCTCCCCCCCCCATCCTGTCTGCAGATTGGAACCATCTCGTCCCCCAAAAGTTCTTTGAAACCCACAAAAAGAATGACTCAATCAATTCCCCAGCCCTCCAGCGGGCGGCACTGTCCATGCTCAGTCCAAGGTTACCTAACCGACAGGCCGGTCCTGGAGCAGCCAGGTGAAGCATGGGTGGAAGACTCTAGAACTGGGGTTAACCAGGTTGTGGGGGGGGGAGAAAGGCAAAAGAGGGCAAGAGGCAGCGGTGGGAGCTCTTCTTCTTGAATGGTGGGATTCAGTGGTGGGATTCAGCCGGTTCGCACCATTTCGGCAGAACTGGTAGCTAATTTTGTTGCCCAGGCCCAGAACGGACTTCCGGAAGCGGCATCCACACAGAGAACTGGTTGTTCACATATCTGAATCCCACCACTGGAAGAAGCTGATTTTACAACAGCTGCCCAGGCTGTTCGCTTTCTCTCTCCCTCCTCCCCCCCAGTAGACAATGGGAAACAAAACCTGAGAGAGGGAGATGACCTTGATTGCTAATTACAGCCCAGAGGCTGAGATTCGATGCTAATTGGCTCCACTGCCAGGGAAGCTGCAGGCAGATAAAGAGACCCCTTTGCAGGCTCTGCTGTTCCTTCAAAGCCCCGTGGGTGGATTCGCTCTCCTGCCTTTCCCCCAGCTTTCTCGGGGCTTTGGGGAGGGGGCCTAGGTGTGGACCCTTGGGCTACCTCCAGGATAAAGAGGTAGTGCGTTATGGTCCCCGTAAAGGACAACGTTTGTAGCTCAGGGTTGGAATGGGGGGGGGGTCCTCGGTGCTTCCTGGGCTCGGTTGTTTTCTTGCAGACGTTTCGTGACCCAGCTAGGGAATATCATCAGCAGAAGTGCATTATGGTCATTGGGCATCATCAAACAGGGCTTTCCGGGATGCTCATGGCACCTTTACCATCCACCACATCTACCCACTGATGGAGGACCCAGGTGGGTGGGAAGGTGGCCATAGGAGAGCTGGGGGGGAGCCCAAAGAGGCCCCCTTCTGCCAGCTGAAACATGGCCAATTGTTGGGGAAATAAATTGCAAATCAAATCGGCTCACCTCGCTTTAGCTGTGATCACTGCCTGTCAGCACAGATATTATCAGATTTCCAGCCAGGCACAGCAATGCATCTTCCTGGACTCTCAGGCTCTGTATCCATATCTGTTTCCTGAATAAGCTACAACGGACTGGATGTGTTCTTCCTTTTTAAGCCAAGAATCATGGCCTAAAGTCTCAGGTTCACATATTATACAGGCAGCCCAAGAAAACAACCTATTAGGCTTCCTGGATAAAAAGGAGATTTGGTTTGATTGAAAAACATATTTTGCCTTTTTCTTCTTAAGTTGTTTGGCAAAAAGGATGAATATGAGTATCTGTTTATGTGTGGGTGCGTTTGGTTACCTTTCAATTTGCTATTTTTTAATAAAATATTTTCACTCGGATATTTATTAATCATGAGGCGTGTATGCCTGCAAACTGTTTCTTTATGAGCTAATATTTTAAGTTAATAGCAAATCTGATTAATAATTATTACAGGTTGCTAGGCCTCCATAAATAGGCAGGGACCATACAGTATAAAACAAATGATTCTTCCCCCCCCCACCACCTTTCTTTCAAGTTTGGAAAATACAGTATCTCATAAAAAACGTTTCTTTCCACATGTCAGGAATAAAAGCTACTGAGATCTTTTTTTCTCTGCTGCATAATTATTGCTGGTGTTTTTGTTTGTTTTTGCAACTTTTTTTTTAAAAAAATGCTTTTCTTGCCAATATTATTCCCTTATCCCAATAGCTGCAATTTTTTTTTCCTTTTGCATCCCGTAAGCCCTACACCACATCTTCAGCATATTTGATTTGTGACGTCTCTTCTCAGAATTAATGCCCTTCCTGGTATTGTGTTTCTTGCCTGTGCTGACACAGGCAGGCCTGAGCTCACAGCAGCTCAGTTAGTGACTGTTCAAAGTTACAACGGCACTGAAAAAAGTGACTTATGATCATTTTTCACACTTATGACACTTGCAGCACCCACAGGGTCACGTGATTTACATTCAGATGCTTGACAATTGACTCACATTTATGACGGCTGCAGGGTCTCGGGGGGGCTCACGTCATCCCCCTTTGTGACCTTCTGGCAAGCGAAGTTAATGGGGAAGAAGACAGATTCTTCCCAACTTCCCAACTGCGTTCCTAATTTAAGAACTGCAGTGATTCACTTAAGAGATGGGGTGAGAAAAGTCGCAAAATGGGGCAAAACTCGCTTAACGCATTGATATTCCTTGCAGACCGCTGGTCATTTGCATTCTTTTAGAGAGTTGTTGAGGCCACCTGGACTGGATATAAACGGATTTCTCAGCAGCATAAATTTGGGGGTCAATTGTGGTCGTACGTTGAGGACCTCTCTGCACTTGATAGTGAGGTAGGGGAAACAGGCTGGATAACAAAACAGGATGCTTCCTTTCTTTCCTGGTTTTCATTCCTGAACGTAGCCCATAAATCTGTGAGTTTTTCACCCTCCATAGCAGCACTGCCATTTATCTGGGGGAGTTAATTGCGCAACCTTCTGCTGATCAATACTGGATTGATCAAAGAAATTGCAGGGATGGCGTTGAAGAACAGAGGAATAAAATCCCAACCTGGGGTCTCGGGTGCGGGGGAGGAGAAAGGGGGAGTGTGTCTTATTAGCACAGTGGAAACCTCAGGAATTGCTGTGTTAATGTGAATAGTAACAAGGTGTCGTACAGAGTTTGCAGAGTTAAACAGGTTAGAATTGATGGGACCAAACAGCTGGATTCACACAATACGCCCGGCTGGGCTAAGAGGCACTTGTTTACCGCTCAGCTGGACGTGGGAACCCACCCAGGGATTGCCTGGGTATCATTGGTGAACCGGCTTTCGGGTTAGGCTAGACCGTGGATTCCTGGTTTAGAGGGCACAAGTGGTGGGGAGACAGGAATTGAGGTTTCTTTCAAGCGAGGATGAGGGCTTCCTGCATTGTGGGAACCCGATCTAGAAAAGTGTTGCTTGTCTACTGTGTTAGATTAAAAATGGTGGTTTGACAGTAACTTTTTGAAAAGTTGGGGACAAATCAGTGGTAGCTTTTTTAAAATTTCCATTCAGGATGGCCAACTGACCAAACCAGTATAGCTTACTCTTGGCAACTTTAAGATGTGTGGGCTTCAACTCCCAAAATTCACTGGTGAATTCTGGGAGTTGAAGTCCACACACCTTAAATTTGCCAAGGTTGGGAAGGATTGGATTAAACAGAGAGATCAAATACAGGGATCTGCCTTCTCCCACTTGGGGTTCCCCAGCTGCCCCCAGTCCTAATGAATTTCCTTTGGCCAAGCTGCCATCAGAGGCCTCCGAGGTTCAAGGATGCTCCCCTCCCACCCCAACTGCCCAGGAGCCCCCCAGCCTGGCAATGCTTTCAGAGCTCTCCCCCGTCCCCCACAATCAGAGGTCTGTAAAAGATCGGTGTGTGTGTGTGTGTGTGTGTGTGTCTTGGTCCATCCAGGCCCCCAGCTTTGGGTGAGGTGTGTCTGGTTAGCCAATATCAAAGCTGGCCAATGAAGGAGAGAACGAATCTAGAAATGAGAAACTTCCTGATAGTTTGAACAATGAATCAGTGGAACTGCTTCCCTCTAGAAGTTGTGGGTTAGGGTTAGGGTCTGAAATGGTCTAGACTCGAGTCTCCTGTCTGAGCAGGGGGTTGGGCTAGAAGACCTCCGAGGTCCCTTCCAGCTCTTGTAATTCTGTTAATATTTTTGGCGGAAGGCAAGATTTTGTTTGTGAGGGCTCCAGGACCACTGACCTGGTTCATAACAGGATGGGACCTTTGGGGTATCCCACCTCCCATCTCTGCTCCCCACAGCTCGGAATCTCCCTTGCAGATACTGGGTCTGCCTTCGTCCCCTGGGCGAAAGAGTGGGTCAGAGGTGAGTCTGCTTCCTGCCCAGGGGTGATATACAGCTACAGGGCTACAGAACAAGTTAGGAACGTTTGAATCAATCATCTTAGACAGCTTTAAAACAACCGGTTTAGCTCCCTCAGAAATCTGATTTCAATCGATGGAACTGCAAAATCCATATTATGGATAAGATGTAGGATGTTTTACAGAGCTGAAGCAGCTTGCAACCTGTTTGTGAAGGAGCCAGCAACAGGGGCACTTGACCGCCCAGGGGTGACCATATGGGGTGGTCAGAAAAGTCAAAGTCAAAAGTCAAGATGGAGGGATCAGAATGAAGTCTGCCTGTGTTTAGGCAGTTCTGATGATGCTACCTAGTTGGGCAATGAAACATCTGCAAGAAAACAAAAAAGCTCAGAGAGCACCCAGGACCAGGAGACCCGTGAACTGGCTGGGGAATTCTGGGAGTTGAAGTCCACACGTCTTAAAGTTGCCAAGGTTGGACACCGCTGCCCTCTATCATTCCAGACAAACGGTTGTCCAGTCTCTTCTTGAAAACTTCCAGTGACTGAGTTGTGGGGCTGAGCTCCCACTCTTGAGCCGTAAAACTGATTTTCGTGGGCACCTGAGGGGCTGCCGAAACAGCTTTTAAAACCAAAGTGCCAGCCGCACAGCCTCACAAATCAGACAATAATGGCTGGGCGGAGGGGGGGGGGAAACGCTGCTTCCAACTTGCCTGTGTTGCAAATGCTGTTGCATCATTCATAAATCCTCCGTATTTAATGAGGCCTCTGCTGGAGCTGCGTTTGCCTTTTTCAGCAGAAGCAGAAGTAGCAGCTTGGAGGGGGGGGTTGCATGTGGGGCTTGCAACTCAGCCAGTGGGCAGCTCCACTCCCCCCAGAGGCACCCACCGGGCAGATTAAGAGCCCTGCAGTCACAGCAGCAGTGTTGCTGATGCAAGAGAGCGCTGCCAGCAGACTGGGTTGCCCGGGCATTGTGGGCATCCACGAGGGCAGGGAACATGCGCCATCAAACTAGGAAGAATGGGGGGGGTCAGAGAGGGAGAAGAGGGGGGGCCTTGCAGGAGACATGCAGCTTTCTGAGCTCAAGATGCAACTGGATCAGGCCCAACAGCCTGCTTTGCACACTGAAAAGATTACAGAATAACCGAGTTGGAAAGGGACCTTAGAGGTCTTCTAGTCCAACCCCTGCTCAGGCAGGAGACTCTGCTTTACTCTCTCAGAAGGGCTTCTCCAAGAGAGGCCAGCAGGGCGAGGAAGACTGCGGTTGAGACGGTTTCATCTCCTCAACTGTAGACTTGTCCGGAGAGGATCTTCTCTCAGGCCCATGTCTTGGCTTCACTGGCCCAGTCTCTGTCGTTCCGAGGTAGGCTGTGCTTTCCCCAGGAGGCTCCATTCCGTGATTCTAACTGGAGATCTGTGAAACGTCACATTCAGCAGCATTTTGAGAGCCAGCATCCATTCTGCCAAAGAGGACACAAAGAGAGAGGGAGAGAGGGAGGGAGGGAGGGAGAGAGGGAGGAAGGAAGAGAGACGGGACAGGGGGGAAAGAGGGAGGGAGACAGGAGAGAGAGAGGGAAAGAGAGAGACGAGAAGTGGGGGAGGGGGGCAGGGAGAGAGCAAGGTGGCCTTGATCCTTGTCTTCTCCTGTTCTTGCATTCAGCACAGCGGCTTCTGTCTCCTCACCAGGCTCTCCCCTCTTAGATCAAATTTCCACAGGAGCTAAGGACGTGCCCGGTGCCGAAGCCATCTCCTTCAGAAGGCAACCAGAAGGGAAAGGACCACTTTACACGGCGCTGGCAAGACCGCATTCGGAAAACTGCACCCCAGTTCTGGTCACCATCATACAAAAAAGAGGTTGAGAGCCTGGAAAGGGCGCAGAGAAGAACAATAAGGATGAGGAGGGGGCTGGAGGCTAAAACATATGAAGGACGGTTGCAGAAATTGGGTTTGTCTAGTCTGGAGAAAAGAAGGACGAGGGGTGACATGATAGCAGTGTTCCAGTATTTGAGAGGCTGCCCCAAAGAAGAGGAGGGGGTCCCCCTATTCTCCAAAGCACCTGGAGGCAAGACAGAAAGCAACGGATGGAAACTAACCAAGGAGAGAAGCAACCTAGAACGAAGGAGGAATTTCTTTAATTGTCAGAACAATTCATCAGTGGAACAGCTTGCCTCCAGAAGAATGCCCCAACCCTGGAGGTTTTCAAGAAAAGATTAGACAGCCATCTGACCAGGGTGGTACAAGGCTCCTGCCTTGAGGAATGGGCTGGACTAGAAGATCTCCAAGGTCCCTCCCAGCCCTATAATTCTAGAAAGGGCCTTTTTTCTTGAGCACCACATGCCCCCCCCCATAGTTGTCCACTGCCCATCACTGGAAAGAGACAGTGGCTTGGGGTGATTCCCTCCTCAGGGTCCTTTTTGGATTCCTTTTTCTGGCTTGCATGGGGGCTGGCCTGGGGGGGGGGGCTGGGTGAGGCCTTCTGCCTTTGCCCCATCCCCTGTGGAGACGAGAGCAGGACGGTCTCTAAGCATCGGCTCGTCGCTTCAGGACCAGGGACAGCTCAAGGACAGCCCTGCCTGGCTATCTTTCCATGCTTGTTCAGATGCTGGCTTCTCTCTTTGTGCCTCATTTCATCCAATCGAAATAAGCTTCTTGGCCTCATGGACCAGACACACACACACACACACACACACACACACACACACACACACACACAAAGACCATTTTTCTCTCCAGTCCTTCGGCCCAAAATTCTCGTCCTTGCAACCCAGCACTGCAAAGGTCAACTGAGCCACTGGGATCCCTTGATTCCATCCAGCCCCTCCTGTTACCTTCACACAACACGCATAGAAAGGGGGCAGGGCTCCAAGCACGTGACCGTGGCTGCTCTCATGGTTTTTTTGCTCCCCCTGTGAACACCCCCATTAATGCCAGCATCTTTTATCCTTACATTCCAGAAAGAGATGTAATGTTCAGTCATCTGGTGCATCTCCAGATGTTGCAAGCATGCCTCCTGGAGGATGCATCCAGAGGTGCAACAGGCAGCGCCCCCTTACTGGCCACTCCCTTCTCTGGCTAGGTCAGCCAGCTTTCAGAAGGGTCTTTACCTTGAGACCCCCACCAGTTTACAAGCCCTGATTATAAACTTCACAGGTTCTTAACTGCAAGCTTTTGGAGTGAAACTGGCTGGAAACTGGCCTGCATTTGATAAGTGGACCCCAAGACCTTGAAATGCTGAAGGCAAAGAATTGGATTAAAGTTACGATTTTAAAAAGAAAATCCATTTTAAAGAAAATCTATAAAATAAATAAAGACATTGTGGGAGATTGCAAGTCTGAGATTACTTAGGCCAAGGGTGCCCAACCTTGGCAATCTTAAGAAACATGGACTTCAACTCCCAGAATTCCCCAGCCGGCGTGTTAAAATACAGTTTTAAAGAAGTCAAGATAAGTTCACCTTTTTTTTTTTTTACGATGCAGCTAAAAAGCCGGCAGAGCTTTGAACATACCATCATGGCCTCCATCTGGACTCTTGTAGACATCCCTGAGCATTAGTTAGGGAAAAGGGTCTCTCAGCAGTAGGAACGGATTGGCTGCAGGTCTGAATGCTGTGTGCATGTTTGTTTATATAGGTTCATTAAAGAGCCAAGGTTGCCTACCCCTGGTTTAGGAGAATAAAAGATCGAGCCCTAGGAATAAATGCAACCGAATCAATGCAAACAGTTGCTGCTCTTTGTGCTTTCTTTCCCAGCTTATGAAATGATTGACCCAGGGACAAAAATTCTCAGAGGTGGGATTGCATAAAGCTACCCCTCTCTACACCCCCACCCCTGAATAGCTGGTCTCCAGCTATTCAGAAGCCTCTTAAGGGAAACAGTAAGGGCTGAGCACAACGCCCCCTGGCGGCCCACAGGAGAGGGCCCTGTGTCCTTCACCTGTGCCCCTCCCCAAGCCTGCGTGGTCCTGAGCTTTGGCTGCTCTTCTCTCCCCAGAAAAACTAAAGAGAGGATGGGCAGCTGGTCGCAGGGGGAGCAGGGGCCAGGAGAAGCTCCCGGCTCTGCAGGCCCCCCTCCTTGCCTGGGGAGGGGGCCTTCCCAAATGCAAGTCAGAGCACCCTCTGGATGGGCAAGCCTGCTGTATAATTGCTTGTAACTGCTTCCCTACCCATTGCATTACTCATCCCAATTATTCCTTTTATTTTTATTTATTAATTGTGAAATTTATTTGCTGCCCATCTCGCATCCAACAACTCTGAGTGGCTTACAGCCTAAAAAACATGAAAATCCTCAATTCTAAATAACAGAAGATGGGAAAGGAGAAAGGACAACTGGGGGGGAGGGGGGATTAGATTTTAATTAGTCAACCACCTCCAGTATGGAAAAAACCCCATTGGGTCCCCAAGCCAAATTATCCCTTCGCTGTTGTGGGTGGGTTTATCCATGGGGCCGTCTGGCACTTCGCTTCCGGCCCAGGGTGTCAAGGGGCCCAGGGGCTGAGTTGCTTTTAGAGGGGGTGCCCCTGGCCCCCTCCCCAACGCCCAGGGCGGATCAGACTGTGAGGTTTTGAGATTTTCTGCAGGAGACCTCTCCTCTGATGGAGCAGCTGCCTGCCGCCCTCGGTGGAATTCCTCTAATGCCAGCTTCCTCCCTGTCTTTCCCCCCCCCTCCTCCCCATCCAGTCAGCAAGAGGGACTTCCACCAGCAAAGCCCCTCTGGGTCTGTCTTGGATTTATGGCCCGTCCAGAATGGAAACATCGATCTTTGTCAGCTGCGAGGTGTCATTTTGCAGCCTGTCTCCATATTTCTGCCCGTCAATAATTTTCCCTTGAACATGTTGCAATCGCTCCTGGGCTACTCTGGGTGACCGGGGCCTTTGGGGTGGCATCCTCTGAGCGGGCATCGCGCCTGGCGTGGTTTCGGGCAGGCCAGCCCGGGGGAGACTGATGGGGCTGGGGCCGCCTGGGAAATCTCCGCCATTGAGCTGGAGAAGCAGCCAGAGGTTTGGTCTGTCCTGCAGCTGGCCGGACACCTCGGCTGCTCAGCTCCCTGAAGGGGGTTTTGTCGCTGCAGGTTTGAACCTTCTTCCAAAGGGTGGTTTTCAAGATGGCCACGGCACTGGGGAGACCTCTGGAGGGCCCCCAGGGGCCCAGGAGGAGGGGAGCCAGGCCTGGGGTGCTGAGCATCCTCCTGCCCCCCTGAAGGCATCAGAAGCGCTCTGGGGAAGATGCCCTCCAAAGCAGTTTGTTGCCAGAGGAACCCCAAGAATTGGGGAAAAGAGACCCCCTCCTGGTCCAGCTTAAATGCTGGGGGTGGGCCCTCCGGGGGGGAGGGGCTGGGCTGCTCAAGACCAGAGGGAAGCAAGCCAGGCTGGGAGTCTCCAGCCTCCCCCTTGCCCCTCGCTCTTCATTTTACCTTGCCCCCTTTGCCAGGCCTGGAAATGTTTCTGGGGGGGGTCTGCTCCCCCAACTCCCTCCCTCCCTATTGGTTGCGGGATAGTTCCCAGCAACGGGGTTGGAGGCACCCCTCGGAATTTCAGCAGCTGGCCCGCCGCCTGCCACCCCCCCCCCGCTTCCCTCGGCCCGTTCTCCGCTCGCTCCCCCGCCCGGTGCAGCAGCTGCAGCGCCAAAGCTTCTCCCGGGTGAGCGACCCACTCCCGCCTCCCGCCGGTTCCCCTGCCCCCTCCGCCCTCTGCAGAAAAGCCCGCCCGCCCGCCCGCCGGCCGAGAGGGAAGGGCTGGAGGCGAGGCGGGCGCGGCGCTTCTCCAACCGGGCGCCCTCGACGCCGCGCCCTGCCCGCTTCCCCAGCCCACCCCTGGGCGGCGCTTCCGCCGCGCTCCGCCTCTCCTCCCGCCGGCCCGGCCCGGCCCAGCCCAGCCCGGCTTCTGCAGGGCTGCGAGGAGGCGAGGCGGAGCGGGCAGCGGCCCTTCCCGGAGCCCGAGCGCCCGGAGGCGGCGGCGGCGGCTCCTTTGCGCCCGCGGCATGGCCGAGCCCAGCTGAGCGGCTCTTCGCGGGCGCCGCCGCCGCGCCCGGCCTTCGCCTTTGTCTCCCGAGCGCCGGATGGAGCCTGCGGGGGGCCGGTCCGGAGGGGCCCCCTGAGCCGCCGCGCCGAGACCCCCGCTCCCCCGGACGCCCCGGCCGGGCCCGGCCCCGCAGGATGCCGCCGCCGCCGCCGCTGGGCTGAGCGGAGCCGCTCGCAGGTGGGTGCCCGTCCGGCGGGGGGGGCTGCGGGCGGGCGGGCAGGACCGGCGGGGGCTCCCGGGGCGGGGCGGGGGGCTTCCCGGCTTGGGCTGGGCGGGGGGAGCGGGCCGGGCGCGCCGGGAGCGCCGGGAGGGGGATGCGCAAAGGCGGCGCGGCGGGGCTGGCCCGGCGCCCGCACTGGTCCGGCGCCGTCCTCCGCTTCTCCTCCGGCCCGGGGGATTCCGTCGCGCCGCGCCCGGCTTCGTGCGGCTGGGCAGGTGGAGAAGCCGCGCCAGCGCCCGGCTCCCTCCCCCCCCCGCCCCGATGCTGCTGGCAAGGCTGAAGCGCCTCGCAGAGCGCCCCCCCCCCGTCCTGAACGGGCGAGAGAGGCAGCCCCCCCGCCAGATGTTGCACGACCCCGCCGCAGTCGAGGGCGCGGAGAGAGGCTCGGTGGGCGCAGCCCCCGCTTGGCCGCTGGGCGTTGGGCTTGAGGGGGCGGTTTGCCTAGACAAGGAGACCCCCGCCGGAGAAATGGCTGTCCTGAGGAGGGGCTGCCTCTCCCCCTTCGCCCCCCTTGTCTGGCTCTGCAGCTTCTCGCGTCCCTGCGGCTCCCGAGCGGAATTGCAACGGGGGGGGGGAAAGATGCTGGTCCTGCTCCTCCGCCTGCGCTCCTCGTTCTCTCTTCTCTCTCTCTGCCCTCCGGGTGGAAGCCCGAGGCTTTCGGAGAAGGGGGGGCGCTGCTCTCCTCAAGAGCTGACCCCCCCTGCGGAAAGCCCCCTCCCCCGCGCCCTACTGACATTGGCACTGCCAAACGCCGGGCGGGCACAGCACACGAGGAGGAGGCACGTCTGCAGCGTTTGCTTTCCCGTTTCTCCCCCTCCACACACACACACACACACACACACACACACACACAGAACCAGGGAGAAAAACACACTCAGCCACACAATAAAATAGGCAGGCTCTTAACAGACCTGCAGGCAGTTCGGGATGGGTCCGGAAACCTCACCATCGGGCTCTGCTAGACTGGGAGGGGAGGGGAAGGGAGGGGTCTCCCCTACCTCAAGGCCAGGGACACCCAGAGCCCCCTCTTGGTGAGTCCAGACCCCATCTGCTGCCACATCTGGAAGAAAAGGGCAGGGCATCATAACTGCTGGTTGGTTCGGAGGTGGGGGTGTTCTGTGCAGACCCTGGCCCACTCCAGACCCAAGTGTTACTTGGCTTCTCTAAGCTGAGGCACAACCATCACTGGGCCTGGGTGGTTTCTGCCTGAGGGGCTGCTGTTACCCCCCCCCCTTTTACCTGGCCAAGCCCCCTGATGCTGTGTTGAGCCTTTCCGGTTAAATTTATCCCTCTCTAAATAAAGGAATGATGGTTTGTCTCACATGGGCCTGGCTGCAATCTTTTTCCAGGCAGGGACACTCTGGGAGCTGTTTCCTCACAAGTAGACCCCACTAGATGCCCATGGTTTGCTCTTCTAATTTGTAACCCATGGTTTGCTCTTCTAATTTGTAACTCACCAGACCAGAGTTTTCAACCTCAGCAACTTTAAGATGGGTGGATTTCAACTCCCAGAATTCCCCTGCCAGCTATCTTAAAGTTATTGAGGCTAAAAAACTCTGCTGCAGACCAATTTTTCATCTGGGAGATTTGTGGGGAGGAATAAAATAAAATCCCGCTCCTTTGGAGAGGCCCAAACCTATATAGCTATATATTCAGATATAAGAGTAAGCCAGGATTTTAAACCATTGTCTATTGACAACCCACAATAGCTTGCATAATCCCAGATCCAAACAAATTGCAATATGCATTTAACATAAAAGACTTTTCCTACCTATTTTCTTCTTGTTTTGCTTGTACTGCTCTTCAGGGTGGCAGGTGACAAAGAAAGCCCTGGAAAGCTTGTATGACTTGAAAGGAAGTGTTTTCATACCCCTGAGATAAAAAGAAAGTTGCCCCTTTTGCAAAAACAGGTCTAGTAGAAGAAAGAAAGCTGCTATAACCTTCAAGACATTTACATAAGGGCCTCCTTAGAGGGCTCCAGGTCAGATGCAGAGGGAGGGAGGGAGGGAGGGACAGAGAAGGAGGAAGGAAAAGGGAAGGGAAGGGAAGGGAGGGAAGGAAGGAAGGAAGGAAGGAAGGAAGGAAGGAAGGTCACACTTTCACACCATGCAGCATCCCCGTGGTCACCTGATCAAAATTTGGAAGCTTGGCAACTGGCATGTACTTGGGACGGTTGCCCTGTCCCCGAGTCATGTGATCACCACTTGTAACCTTCCAACAAGCAAAGTCAATGGGGAAGTCAGATTCACTTAGTGACCGTATGAATCATTTAACAACGGTAGTGATTCTCTTAACAACTGTGGGGGGGAAGTGGCAAAATGGGGTAAAACTCACTTAACAACCATCTCTTTTGCGTAGCAGTGGAAATTTTAGGCTCAGTTGGGGTGGTAAGTTGAGGACTTACAACTGTTGCCTGGGTCAGTTTGCTCAGAAGCGAAGGGCCAGTTGCCTTTCTTCCTGGGCTCCGGAAAAAGGCAGCTCCTGATGGTCCATGGAGTCCATGGTGCTCTCTGAGCTGGGTAGGGATCATCATCAGTGCTAGAAAGAATGGGGTTTGCTGAGAGGAGGAGGAGGAGGAGCAGGAGGAGGACTGTGAGTCCTTAGTGCTGTCTGTGATTTTCTTGCAGACGTTTCATGACCCAACTAGAGGTGATGCTCCTGCTGGTGACCTCACGGGTGTTTAGCCAGCTCTCTGCTTTCCCCAACCTCCAGATGGCTCCAGGGGCAAACCCCTCAGCCCTGGGGAGGAGGGGAGGGCCCTAAGAGTTGCAAAGCTGTTTCCATGCCTGCTTGGGGATGCCACCGCCTGTCTGCCTGAAAAGGGATCCCCCACAGCAAATGCATCAATCCTCAGTCTTCTTGCTCAGGAGCAAACACTCTGCAAACCCAGGAGGAAAGGGGGCTGCCCCAAAGAGAGAGGGCTGGTCTTCCTGCAGGGAGGGGAGGGGGGGAGGGGGCTACTACCCAGCTCTTCCTGCAGCTGCTGGTCAAGGAGCAGCTGTCTGTCTGTGGCAGAATTGGGGCAGCCATGTAGCTGGAGGAAGGCTCCTTCTTCCATTATCTCCTCTCCTTGGTTATTCCACCCCCCCCCCCGCAGCTGCTACAGACGGTTCCGTAGGGAATTCTCTGCCAGCGTTTGGACAGGCGGCCTTGTCTTCCTTTCCACTTGAGCCCCCAATTCCCTCCCTGTCAAGCGAGCGCCGGGGAGCGGCAGCCAGGTGACTCCGAGATTGGAGCCCTGTGGGGTTTTCTACTGCAGCCTCTTTTGGCCGGGCTGGCGGAGGCTTTGGGGGAGGGGGGGAGGGGGGCAGTGCTGGGAGAGAAGAGGGCAGGGTCCCCATTCCAGACCTGTGGGTCAAATGGAATTTCTTTGCTCGTTTCCACCCAGCTTTGCTTCCTGGATTACGGAAATGTTTCTCCATATGTGATGTTTTTGGCTGATGCCGAGGATCACCTTGGCTCACGGCCCCTCAGAGGCATAAGATCAAAATCTCAGCAGCACCACTTAGGATCGCCAACCGCACAGCTTGGGCTCTGAAGCTGCGAATCTGCTTTTGGTCCTCCTGTCTGCAGAAAATCCCTGTTTTGGGGGCTGACCCCCACTTCCCTCAGAATTGCCCCAAAGCTGTAGAGGGCTGGATGCAGTTCTGGAGCACCTGCCCAAAACCTGGTATGCATTCTGCTATTTAACTAAAGGCAGAGCAGATTCTGACAACCCCCAAACCTGGATTTGCGTTTGCACAGCCTCCAGACCTTCACCTGAACTAGCAAAATACAGACAGTCCTTGACTTATAGCTATTCTTTTAGTGATCATTCAAAGTTGCCACGACACTGAAAAGGGAGGTTTTTAAGAAGAGACCAGACAGTCACTTGTCTGAGATGGTATAGGTTCTCCTGCTTGAGCGGGGGGGGCTGGACTAGAAGACCTCCAAGGTCCCTTCCAGCTCTATTCTATTCTATTCTTTTTGTGATCTTTGTCAGGGTCTGTCCTTTTTTGAATTAAGCTGCTGCAACTGCTGCCCAGAGCCGCTTTGAAATGAGATGGGTGGCGAATAAATTTAATAAATAGTAATAATAATCTGGAAGATTCCAGAGGTCCAGGAAAAGGGCTCAGTTGTTCTTAGGGTGATTTTGGTACCAACCAGAGATCCTTGGAAGAGAATCTTAATAATAAGAGAATAACAGAATAACAGAGTTGGAAGGGACCTTGGAGGTCTTCTAGTCCAACCCCCTCCTGCTCAAGCAGGAGTCCCTATGCCATTGTGGACAAATGGCTGTCCAGTCTCTTCTTAAAAACCTCCAATGTTGCAACACCCACAACTTCTGAAGGCAACCTCTGTTCCGCTGGTTGATTGCTCTCACTGTTTCTCCTTAGTTCTAAGGTTGCTTCTCTCCTTGAGCAATTTAGACTCCCGGGGCTGTTGGTCCAGGTCCATGCTGGCTCAGGAATTCTGGGAGTTGAAGTCCACGAGTCATAAAAGAGCCAAGGTTGCCTACCCCTGGTCCAGGTGAAGAGCAGAACCTGTAACGGGGGGGGGCTCACCTCTCCCTGGACAGGTGGCAGGTGTGAGCGCCTCTCGTAACAGTTTAGACCCGGCTGCCAGAAGACGGAAAGGCAGGCCAGGGGGGTTGAGTGCGTTTAGCTCTCCGGCGTGCGGCTGTTTCATACATGTCTAAAATGTGTGCTTCTCTTTGGGGGGGGAAAATCCGAGACACGTGAGGATGAGATTAAAATAGAGCAGAGCTGCTATTCCTGATACCCCGATGAGGATTCTGACCCACGCAATGCAGGAGCGTCTCTGCCGGTGCCAAAGCAGCCGCATTCGGCATTCTGCACATCTGAAAGGGACAGTTGGTGCTGGCGGCCGGAAGGCAGGGCTGGGCCAGGGGGCAACCTTCAGGGCAGGGGGAGGAGCAGGCAGCAGGGAGGAGGGCTGGCCACAAGGCCCCTTTCAGGATTGGCTGCTGCCCCCCTTCGTCTCCCCCTCCCCAAATTGGAGGGCAGGTGGGAAACCCAAGTCTGAGAACCTTTGCAAGGGGGGGGTGTGTCTCCGGCTGCCTTTTTTACCATCTGCCTAAACAGCAATTACAGTGAGTCCTCAATTTACGACCTGGAATTAGGGTCAGCTGTCATGCTGGTTGTTAAGTGGGTCACTTTATAACCCTGCCCAATTTCACAACCTTTTTTTTTTTTGCCGTGGTCATTAACTGGAGCCATTTTTTGCTGGAAATGGGGTGACCCCCAAAGTCAAGCTGGTGGCAATGTTGAAAGTCTGGTCGAAGGTCCAGCTGGATGAAGGTCCAGCTGGGCGAGCCAGAGGTAGGACCTCAGTGGCACCATCACAATGGCCATCTTGACTTTTCTGGACCCCATCCTGGTCCCAAGGCCTGCCTCGGGGGGGGGGGGTCCTGCCAGCCCAGAGCGGTGGGCTGGGAAGCATGGTCCAGGCAGTCAGGGAAAGACTCTGTGGGGTGTGAAGCGCCAGAGTGAGCAGGGGTGGGAGTGGGCTCACCACAGCCCTCCCGCTGCCCTTTCCGGCCACTCCCGTCTGCAGAGTGGAAGGAAGATGGGAGGTGGGCTTCCCTGGCCCCTTCCTCCTCTAGTTGCGTGGTTCTGCTCCGGAGATGGGAGAGAGCCAGAGACTGAGGTGAGGCCTCCAGGACGGGCATCATCCAGGGTGGCAGCTCCAGGATTGCCACTCTGGAGGTGGCAGAGGGGCTGCCCCTCTTCGGAGAAGGGAATTCAGCGTGGCAGCTGTTTGGCTTTTCACCCGTCCGGCCTCTCATCTTTTAGCCTTAAAGTCGAGGTTGGACCCAAATTTAATTCTCCGGTCTTTAAGAGCGAGAGGCTCCTGCATGGTTAAAAAGTAGGTCATTTTCACTTCCCACCACCTACTATGAAGAGGATCAGTTAGCTTTTTTAAAAAATGAAATCTCTTAAGTTCCCAGACAGAGGCCATTTCTGCTATTAAATGTGATTTGATATCCCCTGGGCATGACGGAGCCACAGTCCAGCCTTCCTTCCTTCCTTCCTTCCTTCCTTCCTTCCTTCCTTCCTTCCTTCCTTCCTTCCTTCCTTCCTTCCTTCCTTCCTTCCTTCCCTCCCTCCCTCCCTCTCTCCCTCCTTTTCCTCCCCCCCAGCATAGCTTTTGAAGAGCAGCTCATCAGCTCCCCGCATGTGTCCCTGGACCGATCAGCCGTCATCCTGCCACTGGCAGGCAATCAAGGCTTGTTCTTGAAGGGCCAGAGCAAAGAGCAGCCAACCTGGCACAGCTTTGCGGCCCCTCACCTGATGGAGGCCTTGTGGAGACAAGGCCATAAATATTAAGAGGGAGAGAGCCAGTGAAGCCCCCCCCCCAGGTCTCTGCCCTGCAGGAAGGCTCTGCTCCCCACTGGCCTCTTCCCTGCTGGAGGCTTCAGGCCGTAAGTAAAGCGAAGAATTGCTCCAGTGCCGCGTCCCCCCCCCCTGCTGCCACCCCAGCAGCCCTGGGAATGGCGGGGGCTTCTCCTCGGACCCCCTCCTCCGAAGACTGGGATTCCTCAGCAGCTGTTCTGGGATCTTGCCTTTCCTCCCGAGGCTGCTTGCCTTCCAGGCTGTCTTTCCCGGTTTTTTGGAGCTTGCACAAGTGGCCTTCCAGACAAACTGTGTTAATGAAGAAGCCTCCAATGCTGCTTAATAGCCTCTTCCCAGGAACCAGAAGGGGCTGTTGCAAATTCTCCTTCCTGGATCTTCCAGACACACACAGAGGTCTCCAGCCACCCAGAGCAAACCCCAGTGGCTGCCGAGGCTTCTCAAAGCAAATTGAGCCTTGGATCAGCCACAGCAGAGGAGCTGGGCAGGCAGACATAAATCAGGGCTGGAGACAAACTCCTTGCAAAGAGTCGCTCTCCTTGGAGCCCCCTTTAGCTCTGCTGCAATCTTGGCAAGGCCCTTTGTGGGGGGGGGGGGGGGAAATCTCCAGGCATGCAGAGGCGAGGATAGGTGCAGACGTTACATCAAGGCCCGGAGGAGAGTCCAGCTTGCTCAGCAGCCCCAAGATTGGGACAAGGAGGATGAGAAAACTTTGGGAGAAGAAGGGGGAGCTATGCTGGCTGGGGAATTCTGGGAGTTGCAGTCCACAGGTCTTAGCGTTGCCAAGGTTGGACCACAAGTCTTTCTCTCCTGCCCCAGATGTGGGTTACCCCTGATCTACAGGGCTCCCCAAATGCAAATTGATTTATTTTTTTTTTTTATCCACCAAGCTTGCTCTCCTTTGCCTGGCAGTTTCCAGATGTGTTTGGGAGTCTAATCCAACCTTTCCAGGATGGGCAACTTGTCAGCTGGTTGGCCTGCTGTAGCCCCCACCTCCCCCCCCCCCAAATATCTGGAGGGCCCCAGGTTGGCAAACATCTGTTTATTTAACCAGGAAAGGCATGAAGGGAAGAGGCTGAGTCAGGTGCTCTGGGTTTAAAAGCATATTTCCCTTGCCTCTGCTCTTATCAATTGCTTCCTTAAGAATTCCGTTTGATTTTCTCCTTAGTAGGTTTTAAACAGGTATGTTGGCAAAGAAACCCTCCGCACTTTTGATTTTTGGCATTTCTGCTTATTACTTGCTCTCTTTGCTGTGTGTTTTAGCTATATTTTGGACTGCTGAAGAAGCCTTTTCTAGGGTAAGGAAGGGGCACATTAACAGGTAAAGTGATGTTAACATAAGTGTATAAATAAATATATTTGTAAATACCAGGTAGCTACTTAGCTGCATTTTAAAAAACAGAGATTCACACACACACTCATCATTTAACTATAATGCACAAAAACTGTTTTTGTTAGTATTACCATCAGTCAAATGTGGGGCGGCTACATAGCTAGGAGTTTTACTTCCCCAGTGAAGAATCCCAGTTTCACCCTCTTGTTTTCCTTTCTGGTTCTGTAATTTTGCAATAATTGCGCAGGAGTTTTCTTCAGATGCCCTGGGTTTATGCTCCGCACAGCTGCTAGTTTTTAGGGTTTGTCTTTATTTACTTATTTTCATTGTTGCACAACAACAATTGTTTTTTGTGGGGTTTTTTTTGGTTTTTTTTTTTTTACTAAAACCGGGCTTCACATTTTGTAAGAGGGATTCTGGACCTTGGTCTGGTAGTGCTGAATTCCAGTCTTCCCCCTGCCTGAAACTGACAGTACCAGCCTACCTCGCAGGGTTGTCCTGAAGATCGGTTGATAGGGTCAGCCTGTTCCCCAAAGCACCAGAAGGCAGGACAAGAAGCAACGGATGGAAACCGATCCAGGAGAGAAACAACCTGGAACTAAGGAGGAATTTCCTGACAGTGAGAACAGTCAATGGAAGGAGTTACTTCCAGACGTTGTGGGTGCTCTTTGGAGTGTCTTGTAGGAAGAGACCGGACAACCATTTGTCGGAAATGGTATAGGGTCTCCTGCCTGAGCAGGAGGTTGGACTAGAAGACCTCTAAGGTCCCTTCCAACTCATTCTGTTAGTAGCTAGGAAGCCCTTGGTTACTCTCCATATGCTCCTATTTAGCATGTTGTTGTTTCCGTTCCCTCTCTGTCATCTTGTATAGATAAACACTAAGCTGACTGGGTTTCTTCTTTCTGTGAGGCCCCCAGTTTTAAATCCTTCTTAAAGTTGGATTTCTGCCTGTTTCTGAGCGTTAATCTACTCTCCGCCCCCTGCAAAAAAAAGGCAAGAATAAATAGTGGATGATGAGAATAGAAAGGTTGACTTAAGGATGATGGGAGGAGGAGGGGGGGGCTTTGAGTAATGTTTTTAGTAACGAGAAACGCCTTTGATTAATGTTACTACTTCTTTGAAGCAACCAAGTGAATTCTCCAGGAGGAATGTGGATTCTGATAAGAACTGGTTGGAATCTGCTAAAGACTAAAAGCTGTGTGGAAAATTTGAACTAGTAACTTGCAACCTCTACTTACGACCACAGTTGAGTCCAAAATATTTGGACTCAAATATTTTGATATTTGTTAAGTGAGCTTGGCCCCATTTTACCACCTTTTTTCCTCATTTGTTGTGAATCACTGCCGTTGTTACGTTAATGACAAAGTTGTTCACTGAATCTGGTTGTGCTTGTAAGAAGGTCGCAAAAGGGGACCACGTGACCTCAGGATACGGTAACCGTCATAAATATGAACAGTTGCCAAGCGTCTGAATTTTGATCACGTGATGCTGCAACGGTCATAAGTGTGAAAAACGGTCATAAGTCTCTATTTTCAGTGCTGTTGCAACTTGGAATGGTCAGTAAATGAACTATTTTAAGTCAAGGACTAGCTCTGTAAACCCTCGTTATAATGTGAAGGGTCACCTCTCCTGAACTGTTCAAGTCCAGTCCTCTTATAGTGGCTCCGGTTGAGAAATTCCAATTTTATGAAAGTGAGAAAAACGTAGAAAGGTAGAAAATCACTTCATATACAATTCAAACATAGCGGGCTTGGTTAAACGTCATTTGAGCAACTGCTGATGTAATCCACATAACGTAACAATTCATAGCATCCCATAATATTCTCTGGACAATCTTGTTAATGCATCATCCAGAGAATATTATGGGATGCTATAAAGTGTTACCTGTTATGTGGATTAGGTGGGCAGTTGATCAAATGCCTGATATCCCAATAATACCAAGCTGGCTGGGGAATTCTGGGAGTTGAAGTCCACGCCTCTTACAGTTGCTTAGCTTGCCACCGCCTGTGTGCGGCCAGGATCTCAGCAGGACACAGCGCACTAGTAACAGCCCTTAGACTTATATACCGCTTCATGGTGCTTTTACAACCCTCTCTGAGCGGTTTACAGAGTCAGCCTGTTGCCCCAACAATCTGGGTCCTCATTTACTGATCTTGGAAGGTCGGAAGGCTGAGTCAACCTTCAGCCAGTCAGGATCGAACTACTGGATGTGGGCAGAGTTAGCCTCTAAACCTGCATTCTAACCACCTGGATGGAAAGAAAGGGAGGGAGGGAGGGAAAGGAAGGAAGGAAGGAAGGAAGGAAGGAAGGAAGGAAGGAAGGAAGGAAGGAAGGAAGGAAGGAAGGAAGGAAGGAAGGACAATAGCAATAGCACTTAGAGTTATATACTGCTTCACAGTGCTTTACAGCCCTCTCTAAGCAGTTTATGGCCCCCAACCATCTGGATCCTCCTTTTACCAACCTTGGAAGGACAGAGTCAACCTTGAGCCGGTGAGAATCGAACTGCCAAAACTACAGGCAGCCGGCAGTCTACAGAAGGAGCCTGCAATACTGCACTCTGGCCACTGCACCACCACGGCTCATTGGCCACATGTCTACCCGCCTTCTTTTCCAGCAAGACCCTCCCCCTGAGTTCTTCCTGCCTTGCAGCCCAGCCACATGGGCTCATGAACACCTGCCTGGAGGCAACCCTTACACTTGGGTGAGCGATACCCTCGCCCTTGCCAACCCCTCTTCCTCCATTCCCCAGGCAGAAGGGGACAGGAATGGGAACAGCAGACTTTGTGCACAGAGGGCTGTCCGTCTTGGGGTGGGCAGGCGGGGGAGGAGGGTGTTTGCTCTGGCCCCATGATGCAGGGCTGCCAGCTCTCATAGGGTTAGTGTAGTCCTCGATCAATTACTTCATTATTCGCAGGTCAAAAGAGGTGGTTTTAAAAAGAGTGATTGAAAAAGGAGAGTGGTCGTTGGCGGAACGGAGGGTGTCGTGTTTGGGGCGTGCATCGCTGGGAATTACTGGGGGCAGGTTGCAGATTGCATGAAATAAATATGAAATGATTATTAAAGGCCATCAGCCCCTCGCAGAGGATGGATGTGCACTAATTAGGAGTATTCAGCCGACTGCTGCGGTTTTTCTCCTCTCTGTCCTCCCCTCCCCCCTCATCTGTGCTGAGGACCCCGAATCCAGCCCCCCCCCCAGGAAAGTCCCCTCTTGCAAGGCCTGGAGCCCTGGTGGGAGGGGGTCAAGGTCTCTCTGCATCTGTTTGCTGCATCATGCATTTGACTCACCCTCGGCAAGGCAGCGGCTCCTTCCCACCAACTCGGCGTGCTGCCCAGGTTGTGTTGTCAACAAGAGGCAAAGGAAAGGTTTCCAGAGGGGTGGGTGCCTCCCTTGCAGGGCCCGAGGGCCTCTGTATCGCCCAGCCCAGCAGGTCCTGAGAAGGTGGAAGGGGAACACCTGGCGTCTGCAAATTGCCAGGCTTCAGAGGAACAGCTCTCCTTGGGCTTCTCTCTCGTTCTCCCTTTTCTTCCCTCCTCCTCTCCTCCTCGTTCTTCCTCTCCCTCTTTCCCTCTCTCTCCCTTTCTCTCCTTCCCTTCCCCTTTCCCTCTCTCCCTCTCTCCTTCTCCCTCCCTCCCTCCCTCCCTCTCTCTCTTTCGTGGACGACTGGGTCTTTGGGGGCGTGTTGAGGTGTAACCTGGACGGGGCTGGTTTTCTTCTTGTGTCAGGACACACCTCAAGACCTGGGGAACAGATTTGCTGAAGATGCTGCAGAGGTTCAAGCTTTTGACTTCACACACACATGCAAGCGCGCACACACACACACACAGACGTGTGGTGGCAGATTTCCATTTCTCTCTCTCCCCCCCCTCTTCTGTCTGTAGTTCTGAGAAGAGGTTATAAGTTCTGTGCGGAGGGAAGGCAGCGCTGTAATTACCTCTAACAGGAAAATAACCAGTCTCAATAACCAGTCTCGGCACTAATGTCAGCTCTCCACCAGCGGTTCTCGGAGAGGCATCGTCCGCAGGGGCGGCGCAAGGCCAAGAGGGTGGCTGGGTCCTTCGTGTCCCTTGTTCCAGCAGGTGACCCCCCCCAGGAGCCCCCCCTCTCTGACAAGCTCTCCCCCAGCTAAGCCCAGCGCTGGCTTCTCAGACCAGGCCTGAAGGCAAACCCAACAGGCTTTCTCTCTCGGCTCTTTGGAGATTTTCAGAAGCTGTTTGGACCAAATGGGTTAGGGCAGGGGTAGGCAACGTTGGCTCTTTTGTGACTCATGGACTTCAACTCCCAGAATTCCTGAGCTAGTAGCTGGCTCAGGAATTCTGGGAGTTGAAGTCCATGAGTCATAAAAGAGCCAAGGTTGCCTACCCCTGGGTTAGGGGTTCATTTTTAATTCTCCGTTTTCCCCCTGTGGATGGCCTTTGTAGGGAGGGTAAAGACTTCTATTCAGAATTTTCATTTAGGGCAGGACACCTCCGTGGCACGACAAAACTTGGGGGTACAATCCCTGCTCAGCCCTAGTGTTTTGGGTGATGGTCCCTGTGCAGCCCCTTTCCCTCTGATGGAATGAGAGTCTGGGGTCCTTCCTTAGGTTCAGTGGCCCCCTCTTCTCCCCATCCGGGGAGGCCAACTCATTTTCCAAATGGGGAGCGCTTTAGAAATCGCCAATCCTGGTTTCTGTGAATCGTCTTCAAGACCACCTTCCTGTATTCGGGGTGCTTCCAAACTCAGTCGGGTTGACCTGACAGGGTAGTTGGGAGGGGAGAAGGGGTGCATGGAGAATGGACCGTGCTAGACATCTCGGTTGTAACAGGCTCACCAAGGCCTTTTCGCGTTCCGCTCTTTTCCATTGTCCTCTTTGCAAACAAGGGAGAGGAGGGTCGGAGGAGCGGGCTTCCGGGCTGGTGGGCTGACAAACGAGGTTAGCATTGGGATTGTCTAACTGACACAATCCCCCCATTTTGCGCCTCTAAAATGGGGGATTATGGGAGTTGAAGTCCGTGCATCTTCACGTTCAGTAGCATGCTGGCTTAAAACAAATTTTGTGCTCTGGAATGTTCTGTCCCTCCCCTTCAACATTTAGCCTTTTAACTGCCCTCTTTTTTATGTATCTCACCATTATTATTATTATTATTATTTTATAAATTCAAGCTGGCAAACACATGCAATGCTCCTTCCTCTGACTATTAACGCCATAAAAAAGGCCTGTAAAATGGGCTGGGTGTGAGAGATTGACTAGCTTAAAGTCACCCAGTCAGTTTTCGTGGCAAAGGCGGGACTAGAACTCCCCATCTCCTGGTGATTGGCCCAGAGTCACCGTGCTGACTTTCATGCCTAAGGCAGGACTAGAATTCCCAGTCTCCTGGCTTCTAAACTGATGCCTTTCACCACTAGATCAAACTAGGCCTCTTCTTCCTTAAGGAATGAATGTCGTTATGACTTCAGAGCTATAAAGTATGATACAGTATCCAGCCAGGTTTTATGAGCTTGTGTTAATTGTTACTTGTTACTCGACTATTGATTAGCAACCTTTGATTTGGTGATTATTGGCCATTATGTCTGTTTTACAATATGAGCTGGAAAAGGCTGGGCTTCTTTCGTCTTTGAAGCGCACGCAAAGCTGCAAATTAGGAAAAGCAAAGCAGTGCTCTCAACACAGACCTCCACAGGATCAATCAATCAGAATATTGCTGGAAGGGACCTTGGAGATCTTCTAGTCCAACCCCCTGCTCAACCAATTCAGACAAGTGGCTGACGAGTCTCTTCTTAAAAACCTCCAGCATTGGAGCAGCCACAACTTCTGAAGGCAAAGCCATTAGTTAATTGTTCTGTCAGGAAGTTTCTCCTTAGTTCTAGGTTGCTTCTCTCCTTGATGAGTTTCCCTCCGTTACTTCTTGTCCTGCCTTCAGGCGCTTTGGATAAAAGGTGGCCCCCCTCCTCTTTGTGGCAGCCCCTCAAATACTGGAAGGCTGCTATCCTGCCCCCCCCCCTAGTCTTTTCTCTAGACCGGCCAAACCCAAATCCTGCAACCGTTCTGTGTATGTTTTTCTCTCCAGGCCTTTAATCATCCTAGTTGCTCTTCTCTGAATGCAGATGGGAGGCGGCATCCCATCCCGCAGCCTCTTTTCCTGGTTTGATTCGGATTTGATTCAGATTGCTTGAGAAAGGCCGGGCCTCTTGCGATGCTTCGTCGTTTCTGTGCCAGAATTCGCTGAGTTATTTTGGGGGGGGGGGAACTGTGCATTGAGCCGATCACTCAACTGAATCTGTAGTTTCCTGTCCCTCGTTCCCAGAGGGCCTGATTGCAAGAGATGTCTGTGAATTGTCTCCTTGCAGAGCACGTCTGAGCTGATGGGCAGGTGTGCTCTCTCAAAGACAGCCTTGTTTTCCTCAGTCTGGGAAAACAAGGGATGGTTTAGCCAGAGCAGCTGATCTGGGCTTGGCAAAACTTCTCAGACTTGGCAAAACTTTAAGATAGGTGGACTTCAACTCCCAGAATTCCCCAGCAAGCTTGGGGAGGGAGGGGGGAGTGAAGAGGGAGGGAGGGAAGGCTCTTTCCTCACTCTTGCCCAGCCTGAGGGTACAGCCAGTCCTCTACTTACCACTGTTCATTCAGTGACCATTCAAAGTTACAGCAGCACTGAGTAAAGGGGCGACTGTTGCAGCCCCCCTTTTGATGGTGGTCACGTGGTCAAAGTTCAGACACTTGGCAACTTGTTCGTTTTGTTGACACTTCCAGGGTCCCAGAGTCACGGGACCCCCGTTTGCGGCCTTCCGACAAGCTCAGTCAACGGGGAAGCCAGGTTCACTTATCGGCTGTGTTGCTGACTTAGCAGCTGCAGTGATTCACTTAACAACAGTTGTACAATGGGGCAAAATCCATTTAACAGCTGTCTTGATTAGCCATAGAAATTTGGGGCTCAGTTGTGTCACAAGTCGAGGACCACCAGGCAGCCAATTCGGAGGGAAGGCGAGGCTTTCAGCCCTTGCACTTATGTCAAGGGGTGTCATACAGGTGTGATCTGGCACAACCTTTGCGCACTTACCCAGAATAATGGCAGAATGGAAGCCACAGAAGTGCAAGAGGCTTGCGGACCGGCCTGGGTGGCCCAAGGGAGAGCAGGGCCCCCGCGGGCAGCAAAGGCACCCGGGCTGCCTCCCGACCACCTGCGCAGGCTTCCTCTCCTCCTGAGGACCACACCTGGGGGCTTGACCCGGGAACAGGGGATGGAGAGGACCCCTCCGGCCCCTTCCAAGGGGTTGGGGAGTTTCTGGCCTCTGGCAGGGGACGCTGTGGGTCAGTCTCCCCTGGAGCGTGAGACAGTGGGGGGAGATGAGCCCCACTGATAAGCTGGCACAGAGACGGCTCTTCTCTCGGCGTCTTGGGGCTGGCACGGAAGTGGCCGTCCCCGGCCAGACAGGCAGGCAGCCAGATCGCCTTCCTTTGCCCACCCAGCTGCAGCTGAAGGGCAGGCGACGGTGAGATGGAGCAGGACATCAATCTGAGCAGCTGGTGGTCAAGATAAAGCAAGCGGAGAACAGCCCAATAGAGGCAGCCCCCCCCCCCAGCACCCTTGGCCAGGAATCGTGGCTTGCAATCAAATAAGGAGCTTGAGGGGGAAGCGGTCCTGAAAAAGGAAGACCGGGAGTCCTCGGCCTACGACAACCGAGTCACAAATTTCCATTGTTAAGCGAGGCAGTTTGAAGTGAGTTTTGCCCCAGTTGAAGAGCTTCCTTGCCACGGATGTTAAATGAATCACTGCGGTTGTTGTGAGTAACACGGTTGTTAAGTGAATCTGGCTCCCCCCTGACTTTACTTGTCAGAAGGTCGCAAAAGGGGATCGAGGGACGCTGAGACCATCATAAGTACGAGCGTCTGGATTCTAATCCCGTGACCCTGGGGAGGCCGCAACGGACATAAGTGTGAAAAACGGCCGCAAGTCACTTTTTTCAGTGCCATTGTAATTTTGAACGGTCACTAAATGAACGGTTGTAAGTCAAGGGCCAGCTGTACATACCTGCAGCCTCTTGTCTTGCCGAGGTTGGCAGGGTGTGGCCAGCCCTGGTGTCTGCACGGCAGCCGTCCAGCTCAGAGAGCCCCGAGGACTCGGCCCTCCCTCCTTGTCAGCCTCGGAAGTGGATTCCAGACCCCCGCCACCCTCCGATCCTGGCACTGCGCTTGGCATCGCCAGAGATGGGGACCCTCTGATAGTGCCCAGGAATCTGCTGGCATCCTGCGCAGTGCTTGACCATCAGCTGTGTCCTCGGAGGCCTCGACGGGGTCACAGCTGGACTCGGCTGTTTGGCACCTGCGCCCTGATCCCTGGCAGCCTTCGGGGGGCGCCTGCCGTGCTCCGCCTTGCCAGCGAGCGGTTGCATTTTGGTGGGCCTGGGCAGCCGAGTGCCAGGGGCTCCGCTTGGGACCCCCCCCGGCCTCTCCCTCTGCAGCTGCTGTGATGGGCTGGATGGGCCTGCCAGATGCCCGCGTTATCATGGCTTGTTCCCTGGCTGCCCGCCTGCAGAAGCAGCCGCCGTCGCCGTCTTGCAGCCGTGAGCAGAGCTGCAGGTCGATAGCCACCCGTCCCTGGCAGAGCTGCCATCGAGACAGGCAGGCAGGCAGCAGGGGGGAGAGTGGGCTGGGGGCTGCCAGGAAACTAGACCCCCTTCTGCACTAAGCACAGGTAGCCCTCCACATGCAACTGTTCGTTTAGTGACTGTTCAAAATTGTGATGGCACTGAAAAAAGCAACATGACCGTTTTTCACACTTACGACCGTTGCAGCAGCCCCTTTGGTCACATGCTCAACATTCGGACACTTGGCAATTGGCTCGTACTTGTGACGGTGACAATGTTCCCCGGGGTCACGTGATCCCCTTTTGCGACCTTCTCACAAGCAAAGTCAATGGGGGAGCTGGATTCACTTAACAACCGGGTGACTAACTTAAAAACTGCAGTGATTTCCTTAACAACTGTGGCTAGAAAGGTCCTAAAATGTGTTGTGTGAAAAATGGTCATCAGTCCCTTTTTTTCAGCGCCATTGTAACCTCCGTCACTAAACAAACCGTCTTAAGTCGAGGACTTCCTCCAGGCAATTACTGGATGAGCTGTGGCTACTCGTGTCCACTCCCAGGAGGCCAGAGGTTTGAAACCGTTGATTCCCAACCACTGAGAGGCCAGCAGCATCTGGAGGCCAGCTGGCAACACAATCTTGTGTAGACTTACAACATCTGCACTCCTGTTTGCGGATCTCCCCACTCTGGTGCCGCATTCCGATCCGCTCTTTATCCTTCGCTGGGTTTTACAGGATGCTCCTGATTTTTGCTCTCCGGGTATCTGTTGGTAATCTGCTTTGTTGACATAGCTTCTTAAAGGCAGGATGTGTGCTGATGAAATATAGTTTGCAATCGACACTGGGAAGGCAAATAGAGATGAAATTAACAATGCAGCCAAGGCGCTGAAAGGAGCATCTGGGCACTCAGGATAAGAGCTGCTTTCTTTAAGCACAAATAACCCGGAGATCAGTCGGGAAGGTGGCTGGACTGCTGAAGGGGAAGAGTTGGGAAGAGGGAGGGAGACCCCAGAACAAGTATAGGCTCTTTTTGTCTGGGGATTAACTCTGCAAAATGTGGGCAGATATTTCTGCCTTAACTAGCTTTTTCTTTTTTCTTCCCTTCCCTTCCTCATCTATTTACTTCCTTTCCCTTCTCCTTTCCTCTCCCCTCCCCTCCCCTCCCTTCCCTTCCCTTCCCTTTTGCAATTACACATTCCACCCATGGGTTCTGGATCTTGCAGGCAATTCCTAAAATTGCAAATATTTACAATACAGCCAAGAAAAGGAGGGACAGTTTAGGACCGTCCTTCCATGCCAGATAACAGGAAAGCATTGTCCAAATTAGGTCCTTCAAACTTGCCCCCCCAAAAACATGAAATCAGTTCGGCTGCCGCTGCGCGGTGTGTCCTGCCGCCCTCATTTCTGGACGTTCTTGAGGGACGTCATTGGGCTGGAGATGGCAGGACTTCAGCTTCTCCACCCAGGATTGAAAACACCGAGACCCGGATGGGAAGGAGGTCAACGAGCTCCTCTCTGTTCCAGATAGTGGCCAGTCAGAGAATAAGCGGCTGACAATTTATGGGGACTGCAGCACAAAGGATGTTTGAAGAGGCCGGGCCAAGCCATCCAAGCAGCCATAATTATCTATGATAACGGAGGACATTATTCAGTTCCATGAAGGAAAGTCCTGCGATTGGCAGAGGGCACGGGAGAACTTTTCAAGAAGTGATGCCCTTTATCCATTGTTCAGAGGCACAAGCGAGGTGGGGGGGGGACCCAGAGGCTCTTCCTGCAGGAAACTAGAATAAACAGGAAAAGAAGTGTAGCGTTCACACAAACCCACAGGGGTACTAAGCAGGAGCAGCTTCTGCACGGGAGCCATCGTGTTTGGGAACGGAGAGACGAATGCAGAAAAATTTCTGGCTTGCAAAGTTTCCTTTTTCTGCGTGGTTTCTGCACAGAGCTCTGATGCTCAGTCGAGTTGCTTCAGAGACTCTGGGGGGGGGGCTAAAGTCTAGGAGGGCAATAACTGGGGCAGGAGGGGGGGGCTGCGCTTTAGATCCAACTCAGTGGCCACCCCAAGAGGACACGGCTGCCCTCAAGGGCAATTTTCTCAGGTGGGAAAAGCAAAAAGCAAAAAAATGGATTCACCAAAGAGTGGGACACGGCAAGGGGGTGGGCTGAGGGCCCCCTGGAGCTTGCAGGACCCTTGGTGGGAGACACCCCCCCCCTTGTCTTTCTCCGCCAGATCTTGGCTTTTGTCTGAGGCTCCTTTGCCAAGCGGCAACCTTTCTTTCTTGCAAGTCTCTGAGGAGAAAAGTTATTTTTAGAGATTTTTAACAGCCCTTTTTGGTGTGTTATTTATTTATTTGCTCAAGAAGAAGGCCGAAAAAAGAAAAACCGTGCTGCATTCCTTGGGGGGGGGGGGTTTGTTGCCTTTAAGAAGCCCTGCTGCTGCAGCTGCTGCTGTTGCCTGGCGTGTCTCGGGAGGGGGGGACAAGAACATCCCATCCCAAGTTGGCATCCTTTCCCTGCGGGGCGAGCGCACCCAGGTACCCAGCAACCTGGCCACGATGCTTGCAAACCAGGGTTCCTGCCTCTGGGACGGGGCAGCAGGCCTGCCCCTTGGGCTGAACCGATGAGGATGATTGGACAACCGGGGCCTCAGCCGGGTGTGTGAACTCAGCAACTCCGCTCGGTGCATCAGGGCGCCCGGTAGCTCTACGTCTCCCTGTGGTGGGACTCTTGGGAAGTAGAGAGAGGGTCTCTTTGGGGAAGACGGGGGCTTCTGATGAGACTGAGGAGGGACATGGCAGGCCCCTGCGAGTGGATTTTGGTTTTTGTAGTCTGGAGGGGGCTGGCTGCCTGACGCCCAGGGTTTCTGGCGGCCTCTGAGAAAGGCGAGAGGCCAGCAGGACAAGGCGCTTCTGATCCCATTCAGAGAAGGTGCCAACGTCTGCCAGGCGCTGTAAGTCGTCCTCAACTTACAACGGTCCGTTTAGTGACCGTTCAAAGTTACTGAAAAAAGGGACGGTTGCAGCATCACCAATGGTCACGTGATCAAAATTCAGGCACTTGGCAACTGGCTCCTGTTTACGACGGTCGCAGAGTCCCTGGATCACACGATCCCCTTTTGCGACCTTCTGATAGGCAAAGTCAATAGGGGGAAACCAGATTCACTTAATGACCGTGTGGCTAACTTATCAGGTGCAGTGATTCACTTAGCAACTGTGGCAAGAAAGACGGTAACGGGGCAAAACTCGCTTAGCAACTTTCTCGCTTAGCAATGGAAATTGTGGTCGTAAGTCGAGGACTAGCTAAAGCAGTGCAAATGCGAATTGTGACCTCTGGCCTTTCCCTTCAGACTGATTTGCAACCAGATTAAGCTCCTCTTTAGGAGGGGGAGGGGTGGAGAAAAATGTGCAGCTTCTTAACGGTGTTTTTTGTTTGTTTGATCTTTGCCTCTGGGGCTGCTTTAATCTCTTTTAATGGATATATTTTTAACGTTATGCTTCTTGTGCTGTAAATTACCCGGAGAACCTGGAGGCGTAAAAATACTTCAAGTAGATAAATAATATAATATGAAAAATGACAAGGGGCGAGAGGCTGGCATCTGACAGATCCAGGTGAGGGTGAGGTTGCTTTCTTCCTGGGTGGGGGTGATCCCGCCTGGCTGAAGGTTGCCAGACCTTCCCAGTGGGTGGCATGTTTGGCCCCTGCCTTAGAGCTGTCTGGGGGGGGTGCCAGGGCTCCCAAAGGTTCTCCTCCTCTGAGGCTGCAGCTGAAAACAGCTTTGCTGGCTGGGGAATTCTGGGAGTTGAAGTCCACACATCTGAATGTAGCCGAAAAAATGAAAAATGCTGGTTCAGCCCCCAACATCTGTCTGTAACTGATATGTTTCTCTCTATATGCAAAATGGCTCCTTATCCCCATGAGGAAATGCGTAAAATTCCCATGCATAACAACCCATTCTGATTTAACAGACCTTTGATTTTAACAGACACCCTTTCCCTCCTAGGGGTCCATTAAATCCCAAAGTTACCACTAACTCAGGGGAGGCAGATCTGTGTCCTTCGTAGAATTGGGCAATGAACTTCCTTTGAGCCGCCCAGGGTTGTATGGCAGGAGGTGGGCTGCAAATAACTTTTGTAATCAATAAATAAAACCAGCCTGCTCCCTCCGAGATCTGAACCCTGATTGGTGGAACAGCTCCTTTCCAGGGGAATTAATTCTGTCTCTCCCCCCTCCCTCATCCCTGCACTGCCAGCCCCAGCCTTATTGCTGATACCGGGTATCTGGGCAGCCCTCCGCCTCTGTTTTGCCTGTTACACCCCCCCTCCCCCACCCAGCATTCAAACCCAAACCCAATGTTAAACACTGACTTAAACACACACACACACACCCGCCCCCATGCTGCCTCCCCTTTGCCCAGTTGCTGGGCAGACTCCAGCCTGGAAAAGCAGTTTTGCATCTCATTCTGCTAAGAGTCAATGCCCACGCCTTCTCTTCTCCCCCCTCCCTCTCCCCCCCCCCAAAAAAAATTTCCCTTTAAGGGGATAGAGATTGTTCGGAGACAAGGAGAGAGAAATTGTGCTCAATTGCAAGATGTGGAAATGATGCTGAGAGACTCTCAGACAGACACGGTTGAAAAGAGAGGATGGAGATGCAGCTGCTTGGAAGGTGTCCCCCCCCATTCTTTCAGCAACATCTGCCGAGGGTTTCCAGAGCCCAATCAGAGGACAAGTAGATTGGGGGAGAAGGCACAACCCCTGGGAAGAACATGGCTGTATTTGGGGAGCCCAGAAGAAGGGTGAAGCCACGCAGGAGGCGCTGGCTTTCATCTCAGGAGAAAACAAAGTCTGGTTCAATAGCGCTCAACCATGGCAGCTTTCCGAGCTGTGGACTCCAATTCCCAGAATGCTCCAGCCGGCTTTGCTTCGGCCCCCAAGCTCTCTCTGTCTATCTGTCTGTCTGGGGAATTCTGGGAGTTGGAGTCCATACCTCTGAAAGCTAACATGGTTGAGGTGGATTTTTGCTCTGCTGTTCAGGAAGAAATGTAATTACATTACCTGGGGATACGTACGCCCAGTTTGTGAGCTTTGCCTGCCTCCTTTCCCTGCTGCCACTGTTCTGTCTCTTGGGCCCCTGGCCAAGGGCAGGAAGAGCCCCCTCCCGATGACCAGGGCCCCCCCACCTTACAGCCTGAAGTGCCCTTGGCCTTTTATCAGACCAGTTCGCCGTCTGCGGGCCCAAGGCTGCTGGGCTTCCTCCAGGTGCCTGCTTGGTTCCTTGTCTCGGGGTTCAGCTTGCTGGTGTTTGAGCCCCCCCTCCCCTCCCCACGGCAGAATCCCCTCGTTAGTCCAAAACGTCAGGATGAAGAATTTCCAAGGGATGAACAGGGAGTCCTTGCCTTACAGACATTTGTTTAGTGACTGTTCAGAGACACAACGGCATTGGGGGAAAAGCCACTTTAGGACCAGTTTTCATACTTACGACCATTGCAGCAGCACAACGGTCATGTGATCAAAATTTGATATTTGATCACTGGCTCATATTTACGATGACCACAGTGTCCCGGGGGTCACGTGATCCCCATGCCTGACCTTCCCAGTTGGCTTCCAACACGCAAAGTCGGGGGGGGAAACCGGATTTGCTTAACGACCGAATGATTCAGTCCTCGACGTACGACCACAATTGACCCCAGCATTCCCATTGCCAAGTAAGGCAGTCATTAAGCAAGGCTCACTTAACAACCGCCTCGCTTAGCAAGGGAAACGCTGGGCTCAACTGTGGTCATAAGCCGAGGACTACCTGCATTGTGACGCAGGTGCCGTGGCGGTCAAGGCTGCTGTCCTCCAGCGAGGTTCTGACCTTGGACTGGAATTGTGCGGCTGCCTCCGGTTGCTCCCCTCCCTGGCCTCCCGGGTGACGCAGGAGGGCCGAAGGGAGCCCTTCGCACATCTGGACCGGCCAGACCAAGCGGATGGCTGCTCTTCGAAGCCCAGAGGAAATGTGTGAGTCACTCTGTCACGCCAAGCCATGGTTTGATCTGGCTTGTTAAGGCTGCCGTCAAGAGGGCTGAGCAGAGGCTCTCGGGAACCTCTGGAGAATAGTCGATCTAAATAAAGCTGGAAGTGCTAATTATTACCCGTCGGGAAGTGCGGGGGGGGCACCAGGCCTCCTGCCCCGTCTGGCACCCACTTGGCATTCTTCACGCACGGCTCCGCTCCTTCTCTGGGCCCGTCTGGGGAGCCACGGCTGTGGCAGTTGTGCCAGGGCCGGGTGGAAAGGTCCGAGGCCTGCAGTGCCTGTCAGCCTCTCGGGCAGGAGGATTTTGGGCTCCTGGCCTGCCTGGCTCTCCCAAGGGCTTGAGTCACTTGGGGGGCCCAGAATTGGAGCCCCCCAGTTCCCAATGGGATGCTTTAGTCTTGCAGACAGACAGACGGCGTGCTGACTGGCGACATGGGCTGGTGGGCATAAGGCTGGCAAAGGCCCACTGCACGAGTTCGAATCCTCTCCCTGGGGCTGGAAGGTGCATGACCCACTGGCCATCAGGGTTCACCAGGAGCATCTCTACACTTGGGGGACCCCCAACAAGGGTCACCCCGGGAGCTTGCTTCCTCCCTCCTCACTCTTGGTGCCCACCTGATTCCTTTTCCCTGCGGGGGCGGGTGGGGTTTTTTAAAAAAATGAATCTTGCTGTTATTTCCTCCCCGGCTCCTGCCCAGTAATTGCCGTCACTCCGTCAGCCCACGCGGGAGAAAACCCCGCCAGGCTCCCTTCGCGGCCGCTGAGCCACACCGCCTCGATTGGAGGAGCTGTCCGGTGCTGAAGGGGGGGGAGGTCCTTGGAGTCAAGGCTAGCCCCCTCTCGGGGGTCATCGCCGCCCCCTCCCCTCCATGCACCACCCCGCCTAGTGAGCGTTGCAGCCCCCCCCCCCGCTTTGGCGAGGCCCCTCCCGGCGGCTTTTCCCGCAGGCTGCGGGGGCGAGAAGGCGGCGCGCGGCTCCGGCTTTAATCCGGAGCGTAATGAATGCGGCTTTTGTTTATCTCGGCGCCGCGTTTCCCCCTTACGCGCTGCCATCCCCGCTTTAAGCCCTGCGCTTTTCAACTCGCTTTACGCAAAGAGCGTAGCGTAGGTGAGCTGCTCAGCCTGGGGAAGCCTGCCAATCAATCGGGCGGGTCTAGAAATGGGGCCTCTTGGATGGGCTTTCTGGGGAGGGGGGATTTCGGGGAGGGGGGCTTGCATCGGCTCCCTAATTCTTAGCCAGGGGCCGGCAGGTTGAGGTGCAGCCCAGCCCGTGGGGGAGTAGCGACCTTTGATTTGCAGAGTGCAAAGTGTTAGGTCTTGGTTTATGAATTAAAGGACCTTGGAGATCTAATAGTCCAAACCCCCTGCTGGAGCGGGAGACTTCATACCATTCCAGACAAGTGGCTGTCCAGTCTCCTCTTAAAAGCCCACAACTTCTGGAAGCAAGCTGTTCCACCGGTGAATTGTTCTCACGGTCAGGAAATCTCTCCTTAGTTCCAGGTTGCTTCTCTCCTTGATTCGTTTCCATCCTTTGTTTCTTGTCCTGCCCTCTGGTGCTTTGGAGGATAGCTTGATCCCCTCTTCTCTGTGGCAGCCCCTTAAATACTAGAACGCGGCTATCATGTGTTCCCCCCCCCTCCTTCTTTTCTCCAGACTGGCCTCTGCAACCGTTCTTCACACGCTTTAGTACTTCTGGTTGTGCCTGCCCTCCAGTTTTGTCAGTGCTAGAAGGGAGGGGGGTTTGCTCTCTGTTCTGTCTCCCTCCTAGCACTGATGATGTTACCTACTTGGGTCATGAAACGTCCGCAAGAAAACCACCAAGCTCAGAGAGCAGCAAGAACCTCTGAAGCTCTGTTCTCTGTGTGAAAGTGCTTTAGGTGCAAGGGAGAGAGATGCTTAAAATTACAATTATTTGCTTAGGAAATTGCACCTGCATATCAATGGGCACCCTGGCATGAAGCTGGGAGGAGGAGGAGGAGGAGGAGGAGGAGGAGGAGGAGGCAGCCCCAGAGACAATGGCAGAGCAAAAGGGAGGGAGGGACTTACATGGCTTTCCTCAATCTGTGCACGGATGCATAGAGAGAACACAGACACACAAACACACCGAGCAGTATGTTTTCCTTCGTGCAAACAAAGCACGCGACTGTTATTTGCTTTCTTGATTTTCTGAGAACGTTCCCTGAGGGCAGCAGGAGTGCGGTGGGCAAATTGGTAGGAACAGCATGTTCTGCAGATCTCACTAAGCCCCGCTAGAAAGCTCAGGAACCCCTTGGCGGGTTCGCAGTCCTACAGGGGGGATTCCTGTCTCCCCCCCCAGCCCCATCCCGTGGATATCAGGCCAGGCGACCTTTCCTTTTAGCATGTGTAGGGGGTGTCTGTCTATGTCTGTGCATCCGAGGCTGGAAAAAACACAGGAGCATCCAAACTTGGCAATTTTAAGACCTGTGGACTTCCATTCCCATAATTCCCCAGGCAGATGTGCTGGCTGGGGAATTCTGGGAGTGGAAGTCCACAGACATTTTCAAGCTGCCAAGGTTGAAAAGCATTGCTCTAAACCAGTGGTTCTCAACCTGTGGGTCGGGACCCCATTTGGGGTCGAACGACCATTTCACGGGGGTCGCCAAACAACGCAGTCCGCCATTTTTCCCCCCTTTTCCTTAGCTGGGCTAGTCCCTTTTATTCTATTGGCTTTTGAAAGCCAATAGAATAGACTCTCTTGAATAGAGTCTAATTCTATTGGCTTTCAAAAGCCAATAGGAATTGTCCAGGCTGTCTCTGCCCTGCTGAGCCCGCCAAAAGTCCCATTCTGCAAACGGTGCTGCACCAGTTGAGTAGTCTTCGACTTACGACCAGTTGAGTAGTCCTCGACTTATGACCGGTTGGGGGTCGCGGCATTAAAAAGGTTGAGAACCACTGCTCTAAACAGAAGCAGAGATTGGCAACTTGGCAATTTTACAACCTGCGGATTTTGGGAGTTGAAGTCCACAGGTCATAAAATTGACATAGTTGCCCATCCTTGCTCTAAAGTCTCCGGAGCACATTGGCCTTTGGGATAATCTGCTGATGATTCCCTGCCAAAATTGCCCCAGTCTTAGGCGAATGGAAAGGTTTTTAGCAATAATGGGGAAAATTTCCTGGTCCTGGGCATGATCGACCTCCCGGGGCTCATACGTGCGTGTGTGTGCATGTGTAAAAAAAACCAAACTGGTGCCAGCAACTGCACAAAACTCCTTCCCCCTCTTCAAGGTGTCCGGTGTGTATTAAAAGGAGCAGAGTTTCATTTGCACAGTTTGTGCCTTTAAAAAAAAGAGGCTTTTCTCCCTCGCTTTGCAACCTTTCAAAATAATTTTATTCTCAGTAGCCCTCTGCTCAAGATTTTATGGGGCCCCTTAGTGAAAGCCATATGTTTTTTGACTTAAAGGTTGGGCTTGGTTTAGGCGTACTTTGTCTTTTATTAGTTATTAAGTTGTTAATTGCCTTGTCGCCCCATTATTGATATATTAGGAAGACAGTCAGTTGCCTTGAGAGGGCTTTTTTGTTCTCCAAGCGTGGTTAAATAAGCATAATCGTTACCCTCACTGTTTCTCTCTTCCATCCTGGCTTCTTTTAAAGCCCCTGGATCTTTTCTTCTAAAACAGTGCAAATTTCTTCATTAGCCACACCTGGAGAAGGTCCAAAAAAAAAAAAAAAAACAGCTCCCCAGAACGGAGATGAAGCAAATCCTTGTTAAAGCCCAATAAAAAAAACCTGCTGCGTAAAAATTCTGCTCAAATACCTGATATTTAGCGCCTTCATCCTTCACTGCTGCAAAGGAAATTATTTTTGAAAATATCACTTGGTTGATTTCTCGGTGATAACCAGCAGAAGGACATAAAGCTTACTGAAAATTAATTCCAGATATGGATCCCAATCAGACTGCTTTTGGCACTGTCATGTTTGTACTGTCTGTAACGTCAGGCAGTTGTCGGTCTGTCTGTTGCTGGTCTGACAACTGCTTCCTAGCTGACAGTCGGGGAGTGGCCTCTGGATGTTGCCTGTGCCGAGGAGCGGCCCCCAGGGGCCACAGCCTGACCTTGGGAACCAGGCCTCTGGGTGAATTGGGCTTTCGATCCTATGATTGACACCCAGTGACGGGACACTGCAACCGTCATAAATACAAGTCAGTTGCCAAGCATCCAAACCGTGGTCACATGACCAGGGGCATGCTGCAGTGGTCACAAGTGTGAAAAACGGTCGAGTCACTTTTTTCCACGCCACTGTAACTTCGAACGGTTCCTAAATGAACCGTTGTAAAGTGAGGACTACCTGCTTTCAGAGAGATGCTGCCTTTTTCATACCACTGCAGGTAGACGTCCAGGTAGATCGAAGTGCCAGGCGTGAAAGGATAGGTCCACAAGTGAAGGTTCAATTAAGCTACTTTATTGCTAAGAGGCTACAGCGCAGAAATCTTCCCAATTAATAGCCAGCCCCTGGTTAGAATTAGATAAGGGCCAACAGCCCTCAATGGAGGTTGGGCTTAATCCACTTGTGGCTACGTAGGGGTTCTAGGCTGATGCCTCTGTTGACTCCTCCCCCAGGTTCTGCCGCTCCTTCTCCTTCAGGCTAGTCCCCTTTTAAAGCCTTCCAGTGCTGTTGAGTTCCTATGGGTAGCGGTGAATTCTCTAAAATTAGGGCCAAGGACAGCTGGCTCTCATTTTATCCTAAATCCTTTGAAGTTAGGGCAGCCCTGGCAAGCTGTGAGATAGCTGGGGAGAGATGCAGTCAAACCGGATTTATAATCTTTTGCTGCTTAATTTTGTCCCCAGGGCCTCCCCAGGTACGGAGCGTGCCAGTATCATGGAAAAGCTTTTCTTGCCTCTCCTGATGCTTGGCACCATGGCGAAAGCTCAGCACTGCCCCGGCCGCTGCATCTGCCAGAACATCTCCCCGACGTTGACCATGCTGTGTGCCAAGACGGGCCTTCTGTTTGTGCCGGCCACCATCGACCGGCGCACGGTGGAGCTGCGCCTGACGGACAACTTCATCACCATCATCCGCCGGAAGGACTTCTCCAACATGACCAACTTGGTGCACCTCACCCTCTCCCGGAACACCATCAGCCAGATCCTGCCCTACGCCTTCGCCGACCTACGTGCCTTACGGGCCCTCCACATGAACAGCAACCGGTTGGCCATCCTGAAGAACGAGCACTTCCGAGGACTGACCAACCTCCGGCACCTCATCCTGGGGAACAACCAGATCAGCCTCATTGAGGCCTCGTGCTTTGACGAGTTCCTCTCCACCGTGGAAGACCTGGACCTCTCCTACAACAATCTGGAGGCCTTGCCGTGGGAGGCCATTGGCCAGATGGTGAGTCTCAACACCCTCACGCTGGACCACAACCTCATTGACCACATCGCGGAGGGCACTTTCTCCCAGCTCCAGAAGCTGGTCAGGCTGGACATGACATCCAACCGGCTGCAGAAGCTGCCTCCGGACAACCTCTTCTTGAGGGCCCAGGTGCTGGCCAACGTCCGTGGGACTCACCCGTCCACCTTGACCATCAGCTTTGGAGGCAACCCGCTGCACTGCAACTGTGAGCTCCTTTGGCTGCGGAGACTCACACGGGAGGACGACCTGGAGACCTGCGCCTCCCCAGAACACCTGATGGACAAGTACTTTTGGTCGATCCCCGAGGAGGAGTTCATCTGCGAGCCCCCCCTCATCACCCGCCAGTACTCCAGCAAGGCCTTCATCGTGGAGGGCCAGGGCGTCAGCCTCAAGTGCAAGGCGGTGGGGGACCCGGAGCCCTCCATCCACTGGATCGCGCCCGATGGCAAGCTAATTCACAACACCACCCGGGCCACCGTCTACGACAACGGCACACTGGACATCCTCATTACCACCTTGAAGGACAACGGGCTCTTCACCTGCATCGCCTCCAACGCGGCCGGAGAAACCACGGCCCCCGTCGAAGTCTGCATTGTCCCTCTGCCCCTGCTGGTGAACAACACCAGCCACATGAAAGAACCGGATCCTGGCTCGTCTGACATCACCACCTCTGCCAAATCAGGCTCCAACGAGACCAAGAATCACCAGGACAGGAAGATCATAGCGGCAGACCTCACGTCTACATCTGTGGTCATCCACTGGCCATCCGAACGGCACATCCCCGGTATCCGGATGTACCAGATCCAGTATAACAGCTCCCTGGATGACTCTTTGGTCTACAGGTGAGTCGAGCGAGTCAGCCTCACAGTAAATACAGGCAGTCCTCGACTTACGACCACAATTGAGCCCCAAATTTCTATTGCTAAGCAAGTTGTTAAGTGAGTTTTGCCCGTTTTATGACTTTTCTTGCCCTAGTTATTAAGCAATATGCTTCCTGACTGACTTTGCTTGCCAGGAAGCTGCAGAAGGGGACAGTGCGACCGTCATAATACTACAGTGGTCGTAATTGTGAAATTGTCCCTTTTTTCAGTGCCGTTATAACTTTGAACAGTCAATAAGGGGATGGCTGTAAGCCGAGGACTGCCGCTAAGCTTGTTGATTCTGGGCGCAGGTGCAAAGCCCTCCGGCTTCGTATCTCGCCAGCCCTGAGGCTGGATGGGGGCCACACGGGGGGGGGCTCCTGCATTCCGACAATTTTGCACGTCTTCTAGGTAAACCTCAGCCCTGCCGTCTGGTGGCAGAGAGGAGGGGGAGTTGCTGTTTGTGGTCTCAGATGGGAGATAAAGGGAAAGAGGCTGGGAAGGAAGGATGGGAACAAGTGTGGTTGCACGTGTAGAACTAATGAGTGTGAATTCATGCCGGAGCTGGCAGAGACATGTCTGTAGGTGAGAAGAGGTAGAATGGAGAGGAAGGTCGGTGGAGAAATGATGGAAGTTTCCAGATGATTTGAGATTCCTTCTGGAGGGTCCCTCTCTGAGTCCCAGATGTGGGGAGAGGATTCCAGCTGCCAAGAGAGTGCTGGATGAAGCAGCTGTTTTTGGAGCAACCCAGCACTGCTGCAACCCCCCAGAGGAGGAATTTGCCCTCCTTCCCTCCCTCCCTCCTTCCCTCTCCTTTCTGCCCTTGAAAAAAACCATTTCCTCCTCACTTCCTGCATGCTGCAATGAAGATGTGGTCGATCTCTGCACTCAGTGTCTCAAAATGGGGGGGGGGAGAGATTGCCCACTCTTGGAGCAATTGCTGATGTGGAAGCGAACCACCTGGAAGTGCTGAGTGCCCTGGTTCAAGGCACAACTCCACCCAAAAAGGAAGAGCCACAGTCTCAGGACCCTGATGATGGGGAAGCCTGGCTGCAAGGAGAGAGAGAAGAAGCTTCCTCTGGGTGATGAATCCGGAATGGACAATTGCCCCTAGCCGCATCTCTGCTTCACCCTGGCCCCCTGCCCCAGCTGACCCAGTACAGCATGCCCCTGTTGTACTGTCATGTCTGTTCACACCGCCATGGCCTCCATGCCCTGAGCGTCCCTCCCCTGGGACTGGGTCCTTCCTTCCTTCCTTCCTTCCTTCCTTCCTTCCTTCCTTCCTTCCTTCCTTCCTTCCTTCCTTCCTTCCTTCCTTCCTTCCTTCCTTCCCAGTCAGCACTAGCTGCCCATCCTGGCTGCCAGCAGGGTAGCTGTCATGCCTGCCAAGACAGATCAATTTGTCTTTCCTCCGCGTTGACACTGCCCCACGTGGTTTGCCCCCCAGCCAAGCTGCGCTGTGTTCCCCTTTCCACCCTCCCTGGAAGATTGCAGCTGTTGGTTATACGGTGCTGTGATTCTTGGCTAATTGCCTCCTGCTCTTCCCTCCCCCCCCATTTGCTAATTGACTGCTAGGCAGAAGTGCCATCCTCTCTGGCAGAGTGGGCACCACGGCCCCCTCGCCCAGCTCTGCTTCTTACCCAGGTCTTCTCCTGGATTGTCTACACCTTGACCTGTTGAGGCGCTGGGCATCTCTGCCAGGAGGGGCTCTGAGGCACAAGGGAAGAAGGCATCCCTTGGGGTGGGGTGGGGGCTGGGTAATTCCTGCAAGGGAGGGGGGTCTTCCGAGGAGGTAGATGGGGAGATCTGGCTTGCTGGATGAGTTTGTCCTCCTCCAGAAAAGAACCTGAACTTCAGCTCATATCTTGATCTTATTCCTCTGCCCCAGAGCACAACTGCATTGGGGGGAGGGGAAATAAATCAGATTTATCTCTATCATCTATCTGTCTGTCTCTGTCCATCCATCCATCCATCTGCCTTATCTCTCTCTCTCTCTCTCTCTCTCTCTCTGTCTCTCTCTCTCTCTCTGTCTATATCATCTATCCATCCAACCTATCATCCATCAATCTATTATCATCTATCAAAACTATCAAATTTACACACTGCCTGCCTTACTATCCAGTCACTATCTGGGCAGTTTACAAATGCAAACGATAGTAATCATACAAAAAGAAATAGGATTAAAAGCAGAATTAAAACAGAGTGCAGCATAAAAGAAGACCAAAGCTAAAAGGGAAGTCAAAAAGTTTTTTTTTTTAAAAAAAAGCAGAAGGAACCTCCACACACAAACCCCCACCTGAGTCGTGTGCCACTCTCCAATCCCAAAGCCAGCTGGCATAGCCAAAAGTCTTTGCTCTCTTCCGGAGAGCCAAGATCCCGGTCGAACTTCACTTCTATTCAAGAAGCACAAGAGACCATGGGTAGCAAGTTTCTAGTCCTTGGGAGGAGCCGCCTGGTCTCTGGTCCTGGGGTCAGAAGGAAGCAGGGTGACCTGCTAAGAACCAAATGGCCAGAAGCAGCTGAGACCCTCCCCATTCCTGCTGCCAAAATCCAGGTGCCCCAACAGGGCTGGGGAAGATGGGAACGGTGGGCACAGGCACGTCTGTAGAAAGCGGCTTGGGGAAGGCAGATGTTGACTGAGACTAGCAGGAGGCCCCAACAGATGGAGGGCATGGAGGGAGACCTCCTTCCCCGGAGACCTAGGAGGTAAGGCTGTCTGATTGCTTTATTTCCTGGTGGTCTTACTCCCCTTCTCTGCCCGCCCCCCCAGGATGATTCCTTCATCCAGCAAGACCTTCTTGGTGAATGACTTGGCGGCCGGCCGGGAATACGACCTGTGTGTCTTGGCGGTGTATGATGATGGCGTGACGTCCCTCACGGCGACTCGGGTAGTGGGCTGCGTGCAATTCACCACTGAGGGGGACAGCGCCCAGTGCCACTCGCTCCACACCCAGTTCCTGGGGGGCACCATGATCATCATCCTGGGGGGCATCATCGTGGCCTCGGTGCTGGTCTTCATCATCATCCTCATGATCCGCTACAAGGTCTACAGCGGCCAAGAGGAGCAGAAGAAGGCCAAAGTCAGCAACGTCTACTCGCAGACCAACGGCAGCCACCCGCAGCCCAGCGCCTTGCCCCGCTCGGCCTCCAAAGGCGGGGAGGACAAATACGAAACTCTCCAGGAGGTGGCTTCCAAGGGCCCCCGGCTCAGTGGGGGGGGCAGGGGCGATGCCGCCCAAGGGTCAGGGGTGCCCTTGACCGAGCCGGAGAAGAGGGCAGCTCAGATGAGCCCTGATCTCCACACCGTGGCGGTCTTGACTTCCGAAGAAGGACAGAGGGAGGTCAGGAGGGCCGGCTCGTCGGTCTCCTTGTGCCTCCTCAGAGACCCCGGGGGGACCCCCCAGCTCTGGGCCAAACCCGGCAGCAGCCAGTCGGGGTCTTTCCCTCGTGAGCTGTCCAGGACTCGGCACCACCGCCACTCGTTCGACGGCGATTACTCGCTCTTCCAGAGTCATAGTTATCCCCGGCGCGCACGGACAAAGAGACACATGTCCACCTCTCAGTTGAACTCGGAGGCGTCTCCCTTGAGTCACAGACGGGTAACTTTTGGCAGCACGGAGTGGATGCTGGAAAGCACAGTCTGATATGGGGGGGGGAGGAACAGGGGCTGCCGGACGCACAAGTTTGGGGAGTTTGGGGCGCAGCAACCGAGGAAGGAGGGGGAGGAAGCAGAGGAGATGAGGAGGAAACACAACGTGAACGGATCTCTTCCCTGGACAACTGCAGAATTTCGGCAGCAGTGCCTTAGCCGAGCCCCTCCCCAAAGGAACAGCAGGCAAGGAGGGAAGGGAGCAAGAGGGGGGGTGGGGGCTGCAGCGCCCAGTGGGAAGGGCTGGGAGAGGGGGGAAGCCAAGGAGAGGCTCATATGCACAGGAGAGGAGAAATGAAGCAAAGATTTCTCTTTATGCATTCATCACTGTTCCAATGAAAAAGGCAACGATAAGCCTAGATCCAGCGGGAAAAGAGCACAAAGCAGAGGTGGCATTAGGGTGGTGGGAGGGGAAGGAGGAGGGGGGGTCATCCCAATGCCCTGCCCAGGATCTAGTGGTGAAACCCACTTGGGTTACTCTATTTATTGTATCTGGCTGGTCTAGATCAAAAAAAGATATGTGTTCAATGTGTTCATTATCAGAAAAGTCATTTGAACTCTTGGACCCCCCCCCTTCCTGGCCTGGTTTCCTCTTGTGAACCCCTCCCCAAACTCTGCTCCCCCAGAACTCTGCAAGGGTCCCTTCATTTATCTCCCCCCGAAATATGGATAATCCTGGTTCCCCTGTCCATCAGTCCTTTCAAATGGATCCTCTCCTCTCTCTGATGCTTCCTGAATCCCCAAAGTATTTCCCAGCACAAGACCCCCTTCCTGCCTTCCACACCCCCCCCCAGTTCTCTTAGACACACACACACACACACACATTTCACCCTGCCATCCCTGCCTCCCCATACAAAACCCTGAGGTTTCTCAAGGCCCAAATCTTCAACTATTGAACATTAGTTTTTCATTAACCTATATTGGAGTCCCCTCCCCACTCCTGTTTCTCCCCTTGTCTACCCCTCCCAGTTCTTCCCAGCACCCCTTCAGGTCCCCCTCCCTCCATCACAGAGTGAGGCTGCTTTTTGGAGGTGATTAAATCTTTTGTGTGTGACCTGCAGTCCGTCTGTTATGTTTTCTCCTGGGGGATAGGTGGGCTCCAGGGGGGGAATCTGAGACGGGGGTGGAGGGAAACAGGCAGCTTGGAGGGGGGGGGGAACGACCAGAAAAGGAGGAGCCAAGTTCATCCTCCCAGGGTGGGATTTTTGCACCCCAGTTCTAGGTTTGCTTTAAATTAGGTACCTGGTAATCCAGCCTCCCCCCCCCCAGAGCCATTCTAGGGCGGGCCAATCTTTGCCGCTTCCCTGGGGGGGCTTCAGGAGAGGCTCCCCAGCTCTCCAGGGGCTCCCCAGAAATGGCACCGGATTCCTCCAAACAAGTTGCAGCTTGGGATGAGGCCCAGCGAGGACCCCCACGCACTTTGGCATTCAAATGAGCTAATTGGTATGCTAATGAGGCCCATAATGAGATGGTGGTGGTGGCAATTTGCTTATTGTTATGCTGATGAGCAGGCAGAAAGAGTCCCTTGTTCGTGCAATTAGCTCGTTATGGCAAAAGGCTCGTTATTATGCTAATGACACCATGCGGTAATTAACTTATACTAGCAAGTTTGTTGTTATAATTATTATGACAATTATTATTATTATCATTACTGTTGCTTTAGTGTGCCACTTTTGGACCCTCGTTGTTGGCATGTCGGTTCAGCAGGGTGGAGGGATGGGATGGTGGCCTGGAGTCTGCTAATGGCCAGGGTCTCGGAGCATGTGCAGAGTGCCTTCCTTGCTGCTCCCTGAATCAGAACGCAGGAATTACCTGAGAAACACTCTCCCCTTGGTGTCTGTGGGGATTCTCAGTTATCCAGGTCATGCTGGCTGCTCCCAAAGGCGTTTTTTCCAAAGGCAACTTAGGGGGTGACTTCCATCTTCTGGTATTTGAGGGGCTGCCCCAAAGAAGAGGGGGGGGGTGTCAACCTCTTCTCCAAAGCCCCAGAAGGCAGAAGAAGCAACGGATGGAGACTAATCAAGGAGAGAAGCAACCTGGAATTAAGGACAAATTTCCTAATTGTGAGAACAGTTAATCAGTGGAACAGCCTGCCACCAGACGTTGTAGATGCTCCATCACTGGAGGCTTTTAAGAAGAGATTGGACCATCATTTGTCTGAAATGGAATGGGTCTCCCGCCTGAGCAGGGGGTTGGACTAGAAGACCTCCAAGGTCCCTTCCAGCTCTGTTTTTCTTTCTGGGTGTTTTCTTTGAACACGTTTAGCCGTTCATCGACGAAGCTCCCACTGAAGAAGAAGCCACAGAAACTTCTACAAAAGCTACAGTAGAAGCTTCTTGGGTGAGAAGCAAAACATTTTCAAAGAAAAACACCAAGAAAATCCAGTTGCCTTTTGGGGGGGGAAACCCCTTTGGAATGCTGGTCTTTAGACGTCACCTCAGATCTTCTTGGCAAGACCGACTCTTCTTCTGGATGCTTTTGAAGGGTCCTTGCTCAGGGGCTCTTTGGACCAGGAGATCTCAAATTCCGTCTGAGCTGGAAGAACCTCCTACCCCATCATCCACTCCTGCTTATGAGCTGCAGAAGAGAGACCCTGCCTGGGCTGCATTCATCTCCCAGACTTGCCCTGACACCGTCCCCAGCATCTCCCCTTCTCCAGAACCTTCTGGGGGTCCAGGATCCCCTGCAAATGATCCCCTGCTTGAACAGCTTTCCGCTTTGACTGGCTGCTGGTGTCGCCTGAAGAAGAAACACAAGAAGGCCGTGGAGGAAGGAGGGAGGGGGGAGGGAGGGAGCAGGAGTGACACTGAGAAGAACAAAGTCAATCAATTTGCAGGCACTGCGCAACCTGCCACATGCTCGGTGCATCTCCAGCAGCTGGAAAAAACGCAGGCAGCCCGGGGGCTTCTCTCATGCAGGAGTTGGGGGTCTGGGAAGGGGGCGTCCCAAGAGCTTCCCAGTTCCCCCAGTGCAGAAAAACACAGAATTTGCCACTTGTCACTGGTAGTTCCAGGAAGACCTAATTTTCTTAAAAAAAAAAAAAAATTGTAGTTGCATCAGGCTTAGCTTGAGAACAGCTGCAACTGAGTGGAGCTTTTGATTCGTTCTTCCCAGCCAGGAAGTTTTGTTTATCTGCATCCTGTCCGTGTCGGGTGCATTCAGGGCGGGCGGCCCCGGTACCCGTGGGACTTCTCTGCATGAGGGTTTGGTGGCCCCGATTCCTGGCTTAGATTCTCCTCTTCTAAGGGGACCAAGGACCACTTCTCACTGCCCCTTCGCTTCTGCCAACTCTGTATGTTACCCCTCTCCCCGTGCTTTTCAGATGCAGTGTTTGGATTACAGTTCCCATCAGCCACAGCCAAGATCAATCAAAATAGAGCTGGAATCCAACCCCCTGCAGGAGTTCCTATGCTATTTCAGACAAGTGGCTGTCCAGTCTCCTCTTAAAAGCCTCCAGTGATGGCGGCAAGCAGCTCCACTGGTTAATGGTTAATGGTTTTAATTATCAGGAAGTTTCTCCTTAGTTCCAGGTTGCTTCTCTCCTTGATTAGTTTCCATCCATTGTTTCTTGTCCTGCCTTCTGGTGCTTTGGAGAATAAGCTGACCCCCCCCCCCTCTGCCTTGTGGCAGCCCCTCAAATACTGGAATTGTGCTGTCATGTCCCCCCTGGTCCTTCTTTTCCCTAGACTGGCCATATCCAATTCCTGGGACCGTTCTTCCATGTGTTTTTGTCCCCAGGCCCTGGGTTACACCCAACTCATCTGGGGAGCCCTGGGGCCACATGGAGTGCTAGGAGAGAGCCTTGGTTCCCCCCCCCCGCTCTCTCTAAGCCACTGTCTCCTTCAAGGAGAGTCCTGGGGCACCCTCCATTTTCCGCCCTGCCCTGAGACCTCAAGATGGTTCACAAACGCTTGAAAAGGCTGCCTTTGGCAGACAAAAGCAGAGAAAGGCGAATTCATTCTTTGGGAGAATTTTCTCTAAAGGCTGGTGGGCGACAGCAAAACATGGTCTTCTCCACCTTCTCCTGGTCTCTTTACATCCCAGGCTGGGATCCCATCATCAGAGGGATACGTGTGGAACCTGCAGGAGGCAAAATGACATGGCACAGCTGCCCGGTGCCCAGCCCAGCGCAAACACCGTGGCACCCAGCTAGCAGCAGAGCTGCTACCCCACTCTCTCTGTGCAATGTTGGTGGGAAGCAGTGAAAGACAGTGTTGGGGAGCCGTCTTGCTCATAACGTTTAATTAAATGTCATTGCAGAGGAAAAGTCACATTTAGATCTCATCCTGGCCTCATCCCAGACTTGGGGAGGGTCCCCAGCAAGACTCTGCCAAGGCCAGGAGAAGGCCAGAAAATTTGTTCCCCCCCCTTTTAAAATTCAACAGTTCTTGGAGGAAACCAGCTTCAGCGCATGGATCCCCTCGGCCCCCTGCAATCCAGACCCCAGCCCTGACAGGTGTGCCGAGTCATGATACTTTCGCAAAAAAAAGGAAAGAAACAGAAAATTAAATCCGAGGAGCTTTTTCTAGCCTAGACCCAGAAACCCTGTAATTTAAAAATTATTAGAGCTTATTTTCTTGTCTCGATGAGCCTGGCACTCGCGCGTCAGGTTCTCTCTTTAACTGCAGCGATTAGCCAGGTCAGGTGAAAATGAGAAGGCGCTTTTCCTTCCCCCCCCCCACCCCGCAAGGCAGATCTTCCTTCTGCTCTGCCGAGAGAGGGGAGGGGGCCACCTCCCCTTCCCACCTTTCCTGGAAGGACCTGGCATGCAGAGACCCTGCCCTACAAAGGATCAGCAGCCTCTCCGTTTGAATGGGAGCCCTATCGCTATGGTAACCTCGGGCAGGCAGAAGATGGGAGAGAGAGAGAGCTACAGCCCCCCCCCCCAGCAGGGGCCATGGGCACAAAGGGGCAATGCCAACTGCCAACGCAAAGGTTGAGACTCTAGAAAGGGTGCAGAGAAGAGCAACAAAGACGATCAGGGGACTGGAGGCTAAAACAGACAAGCACAGCGGCTTCCCCCACTGACTTTGCTCGTCAGACGGTCGCAAAAGGAGATCACAGGACCCCCCCCGGACACAGTGACCGTCATAAAAATGAGTCAGTTGCCAAGCAGCCAAATTTTGATCACGTGATCACGGGGAGGCTGCAACGGTCGTTAAGTGTGAAAAACAGCCATAAGTCACTTTTCCCAGTGCCGTTGTAGCTTCAAATGGTCACTGAACGAACGTTGTAAGTCAAGGACTCCCTGTACCCCGGCCACTAGCCACGCTCTCCCCATCACTGAGCATTAAAGCCAGAGATTTGGGGGTCTCCAACTCTTCAGTGGGTCTTCACCGGACTCCAGAGGGTCAGCGATGAGCAACCGTACAATTGTGTCCCGCACTCAGACCTGGCCAGCTTCCAGGGCACCAAGGTAATCGCTGAAAAGCAAAGTCGGAGTCTATATTTTAATTAATCGTCGACTGTCACCATCAGGCTCTCTGCAGCCGACGCCACAAACTTTGAGCACTTCCTCCCTTCCCCCCCCCAGCCAAGGACTCACCTGGCCATTCATCCCTGGCCCAGCCTAATTAATTATTGATTTGTTCCGGCCGATCAATGGCGTAAAAAAGCAAGGAAATGAGCACTTTTTCACTTCCTTTTTGTTTCCTCTCCTGACCCCAAGGGGTTTTGAAAAAAGCCACAAAAGCAGAACTGCCACGTTTGGCTTTGCCAAGGAGCCGGGCTAGTTTGTCTCATGGGATGGGGGGGGGGTCTGTGGGGCTCAGTTTCCTGGGGGCCCAGCCTCTCCGCCGCAGCCTTCCCAGACTCAGTCTGGCCACCGGGTCCTTGAGAAGGATAAGGGAGTCCTCTAAACCGTGTGTGTGTGTGTGTGTGTGTGTGTGTGTGTGTGTCCGGTTTTGGCAACTTTAAGACATTTTATGACCCAACTAGATAACATCATCAATGCTAGAAGGGAGCGGGGTTTGCTCTCTGTTCATATACAATCCCTTTTAGTGCTGAAGATGTTACCCAGCTGGGTAATGAAACGTCTGCAAGAAAACACTCAGAGAGCACCAAGGACCCCACAGTCATCGTCGTCTTCCTCTCGTCCTCCTCCTCCTCCCCTCCACAGAAAACAACCAAGCTCAGAGAGGACCTCTCAGGGTCTGTTCTGTGGGTGAAAGGGCTATAGGTGACAGGGAAAGAGATGCTTAAAAGCCACAATTATTTGCTTAAGAACTGTGCCTGCCTATCAACGGGCACCCTGGCATGAAGCTGGGAGGAGGTGTTTTTAGTATCCTTTCTCCCTGCCCTGCGAGATGCCCAGCCCAGACTTGTGAACACCCGGACAATTAAACACGCATCTTTTTCGTCTGTTGACATGCCTTGGCCAACAGCGCCATCTAGCGGCCAATTCCGGGAAGTGGCTGGGACTCCAAAAGCTGTCCTGAATTGAGGGTGGGTGGGCTATAAAAGGAGTCTAGCTTTCCGTTGTTTTTGTCTTTTTTTTTTTGTAGAACTTGTATTGATTTGCCGAATTGCAGATTGCGGTTATGTGTTTTATTTATTTTTATGTTTGCTTTGAAGGCATTTTTTATAATTTGCTGCTAGGACATTTTCAGTTATGGATCTTGGTCTATTTCAGAGGCCATTTTAGGGGACAAATTAGCCTTTTCAAGATAAAATAGGGAATGCAGCTGGGGGTGGGGGGGGCGGGCTCAAAATGTGCATATTTTTTTAGAAGACTTTTGCTTATCCAGCGGCTTCCACGGTCAGTGTCTTCTTGTAACTTTTAAAGCTGTGTTTTTCAAACGTGGCCACTTGAAGAGGCGTGGACTTTAACTTCCAGAATTCCTCAGCCAGCTTTGCTGGCTGGGGAATTCTGGGAGTTGAAGTCTACCTCCTTTAAAGTGGCCAAGTTTGAAAAACACAGCTTTAAACAAAGCCATCCACGTAGGCTAAGGAAGAGTTACAAATTGCAAAGTCAGCATTAAATACATTCTTTTGAACTACAGGAAGACCTCGATTTACGACCACAGTTGAGCCCAAAAATTCCATGGCTAAGTGAGACAGTTTGCTCAGTGAGTTTGGCCCATTTTGCACCCTTTCATGCCCACACCTGGTAAGTTAGTAACATGTTTGTTAAGAGAATCTGGATTTCCCCATGGACTTTGCTTGCCAGACGGTCATAAAAGATGATCACATGACACCGGGACACGGCAACCGTCATAAATATGGGTCAGTTGCCAAGCATCTGAATTTTGATCACGTGACCGTGAGGATGCTGCAATGGTCATACGTGCGAAAAATGGTCGTAAGTCACTCTTTTCACTGCTGTTGAAACTTTGAACGGTCAGTAAATGAAGTGTAAGTCGAGGACTGCCTGTATTTCGTGTTTATGGTTTCCAACGTTCATTTTCACAAAACGGAAACGCTTCCCTTTTCACCCATCCCTGCCCTGCCCTCTGCAACCCTTTTGCAGCTGCTCAGTTTCCAAGGACGGAGTCCTGTCCATTCAACCCCTTGGGGCAGTTTCTTTTTTCCACTTTTCTCTCCTTCAGGGAGGCTTTTCTGGGGAGAAAGAGAGAGGAATTTGGAGAGGCCACAAGGGTGACCAAACTCTTGTGGGAAAAGCCTCCTTTGCAAGCCCCAGGAGCCGAGATCTAATTCTGATTAATTCATTTCAAATGAGACTTTAATTGTGCTCTCGCCCTGTCTCCAAGACGCTGCTCTGCTCGGTGAGACATCCAGCTGGCAACAGCATCCACTTCTTAGCTGCCCAGATTCCAGAATTTGCCTTCCCCCCCCCAAAAAAATCTAATTTACAACCCAATAAAAGCCTGGAATGGTGCTTTACTGTAGCCACATTCCTGGGCCATCTGGACACAGCGGGACTTAGAAGTAATGCCAAGATGTGTCTGCTAAGAAATGAGTCCCGTCACTTCAGAAGTGGCCTATTTCTTGCTACAGGGGGTGTAGATTTCAAGAGGGAGCATTTCCTGCTTGGCAGGGGTGAAAATCAAGTTGCAACAGTCCAAGGATAGATGCCTGCCTTGCTGGCAGAAGGAACCAATTTCACTTCCTTTTGATTTGCAAAGCCCCCTCAGCATGATCCAGTACTCGCCTTTTGCAAGAGAGCGGAGGGTCATCTGGGACTGCTCAGAAGGAGCCCAGAAGGATTTGAAAGAACCGGCTTCCTTTGTGAAAACATGCACAGAGTTGTCATGCGCAATTTTTAGAGGAGGGAGATTTGCCTTATTCCAGGAGAGCTTCCTGGTACATGGCAAGTGCCTAGAGGGAAACAAGGTGTAGCTTAGAAATGTATATTTCTCCTGGCTTTCCCCTCTCCTGCCTTGTCAATGCAGAAAAGGAACAGAAGCAGAACTGTGGAAGAGAAAGGCAAAAAGGCGGAGGAGAGGCAGAGAAAAATGAGGGGAAAGGAGGAGAGGAAGAGAAGAGAAGAGAAGAACTAAAATCAAAAGATACATACATTTGCCTTTACGTGCCTGTGTCTGCAATACAAAGGTATCACTTTTTATGCTCACCCAGAATGAGAAACATCAAAGCAAGAAGAGAAGTCAGCAGCCTCTAAATCAGATTGATCAATAAATATTATTCCCTCTTCCCCTCCATTATGCTGCATGGGAGGCTTTGCTTCTGCCGCTACCTCTTGAGGCCGCTCACTTAGAAAACACCGATGGGAAGAGGGTCGGCACCTGGCATCCCAAACGGCCAGTCTCTGCACTGGACTGACCCATGCCAAGGCCCTTCACACAGCCCTTGGTGCTTGGTTGCAGTCCTGCACGGAACCACTAGAGGGCTCCCCCACACTGGGATCCGTTTCCATAGAGGCCCAGCCTAGGAGAAAATTACATTTATTTTGCAAAACCTTCAGCTGGAAATTTATTCCTGTTCAGGCCAGGAAGGGGAACCTTGGTTAGATTCCAGATTGGCCCTGGTGCTGTTACAAATGGTTCAACCGGGGTTCAAAAGAGGGACGAGGGCTTTTAAATGGGGCTGGACCTCAGCAAGCAGTCAAGGCTTGCTGGCTGGCAATGGTGCGTTGTTGTAAGTCCATGTGCCTTCCTGGTTGTAGTTTAAAGCAGGGGTGTCCAACCTTCACCACTTTAAGACTTGTGGACTTCAACTCCCAGAATTCCCCAGCCAGCAAAGCTTTTTAAAGCATAACATTTTAGGCACATTATGCTTTAAATCTGCCCACCTCCCTTCCCTGGGTCATCCTGAACGATGCCAAGGGCAGACGGGCACCAGGAAAGGAGCCTGGCGGGCATCCTGGACTCCCTTGCAGGTGACGCACAGACGGGCCAGATCCAAATCAAAAGCGACAACCTGGAGGCCCCTGGGACAGAGAGTTTCTGACAGGCGCCAATCAGTCAAGATTGCTGCACGGAAATCCTTGGAAATCCTTGGCGTGCAGCCTCTCTGTGCCTCCTGGAATCGATGGCCCCCAAATTAAGATCCCGTCTCATCCATCTTCATCGGCCAACCGTCTGACGTGCCAACACGAGTCCCGTCTTCGTGAGCAGCTTCAGGACATCAAGGCTTAATTTGCAGGAAGTGACGGCCAGGCTGGGCTCTGCTGAAGCCACACCTGGTGGTCACTTGGAATCCTGGCCTTCTCTGGAGGACACTGACCAGCTCTAGCAGCCCTCCCCCCTTTCACCCCAGAACAGCCTGGCACCAGCAGAGCCCCACTGCCCATTGCCGGGATTGCAGGTGCCCCCCATTCCCCACTGGAAGAGGCCACATGGAGTCCCCCCCCCCAGCCCCAGCTGGCATGGACAAGAGGGAGGGAAACGCTGGGAATTTTTGTCCTAACTTTCCAGCTTCTCAATCTCGGCGACGTTAAGATGGGTGTCACATTATTTATTTATTAAATTTGTATTTATGTATTGAATTTATATGCTATCTGGTGATTTGATATTTCCAGGAAGGATCCTCCGTTCCTTCCTTCTCCAGCTTTTCTTTCTTTCTTTCCTTCCTTTCTTTTTCTTTCTTCCTCCCTTCCTCTCTCCTTCTTTCCTTTTCCCTTCTTTCCTTCCTTCTCTTCTTCTTCTCTTCCTTCCTTTCTTTTTCTTCCCTTCCTTCTCTTCTGCCCTCCTTCCCTTCCTTGGACAGAGCGGATTCCAAGCTCCCCTCCCACCAGTACTCAGGGCCAGCTCTGGGAGGCTGAGCAAGTGGGCTTTCCAGGGAAAGTCCTGCTCCATTTCCTGGCACTGGGGCCCCCTTGGCATCCATGGTGGACCCACCCTGTGCTGGCAATTCCCCAAAGAGCCGCCATGGCAGCTTCCCCTTGTGAAAAGAGCCGCGCGGATCCCCCTGGCCTGGCGCCCTGCCTGGCCTGCTGGGCTTTGCCAGGAGGGAAGGAGTCTGCGGGCACCGGAAGGGTGGGGGGGGGCTCCCGCTGCTGAAGCTGGCAGTGGCCCAGGAGGCCTCTCCCCCCGGAAACCTAGCATAGGTGCTGTGCCACAAAAGGTTGCTCCCCCCCTTCCCAAATCCATGCCGTCCCAAAACCTCTTCCGGGTGCCTGGCAAAAGGGAAGAGGATGCGGTTGCCTAGTGATCCTCCAGTTGCTAGGCAACAGCAACAGCAACCTGCTCTCTCTTCCCCACTCCAGGAAGCACCACAGGGCAGCCTTGGGGGTCAATAACGACCCCACCCCCGCCTTATGGGAAACCACCCCTTCCCCATCCCTGACCTCCCTCCCATCTCCCGGAGGAGGAGGGGGGGAAGAGAAGGGGAGGGGGAGGATCGTGTCCATCTTGCAAGGTCTTCAAAAGTGCCCCATGGAGGGAGGTGGGGGGACATGCGGAGAGGACCAGCTCTTCCAGCCTTGAGTGCTCCAGTGGAGGAGAACCCCAAATTCGAAGCTACGGAGAGTCCTCTGGAGGTGGCATCCATGACCCAAGCAAGCCTTTGAGATAAGGGAAAACTCTGGAGCATGTGCAGAGTGCATTTATGCTCCGTGGTGGCCAGGCTGCAAGGCCAGCTCACCTTTTCTCCCGGCATCCCCCCTGTCCAGCCACCAGCTGTGCCAAGGGGCAAACCCCCCCCCCGGCCTGGGGGAGCAGCTGGAGGTAGCAAGGGGTCTGGTGGCTGCCTGACAGACAGCCGGGTGGGCCTCCTCGCCTTCCCAGGCCCCAAACCACCAGCCACCTCTACTGATATTTTTATCGGGGTTTCCATGGTAACCACATCCACATCTTACCCAGCTCTGTGGCTTCTTCTCCCTCCTTCCCTCTTCACGGGGGGAGGACAGGGGGCAGCAGGAGCCTGGAATTTGGGGAACACTTTTGGGAGTGCATTTGGAGCCCCAGGCTTTCTGGCACATGCTGGATCTCTCTTCCCATGGGGATCGAATGTCCCGAGTTCAAATCCTGTCATCGCTTGGGCTGCCCAACTTCCTCCTTTCTAAATCAGGCTAAAGTGGCTTTATCCTTTGCAAGGAAAAGTTTTGGAGGCATCGAAATAAATTTCCATATGGGCAGCTTATTCCAAAGCAGCGTTTCTCAGGCTTGGCCACTGTGAGATAGGCGGATTTCAACCCCCCCCCCACCGAATTCCCCATCAATTTAATTAGACATCCTGAAAGGTAAGCAAAAAGGAGCTATTTGTCCCCAAAATTACTATTTTTAATATAATACAGTAGACAAGCAACACTTGCACGACTAGGCTGGGCTTCCACAACCCAGGAAGCCCTTGTCCTAGCATGAAAAACCCTCAGGCTTGGTCTCCCCATCACTTATGGGGGGGCTGCATATGTGTGTGGAAAGCAGAGGCCCCTTTCCAGGCAAGCAGCTGCAAAGGCAGAGGAACGCAGGAAAGGGACCTCAGAAAAAGGCAGAGTGGTCCATCCAGGCTGCCCTCGGCGTTTCTTCCTGTTTGGTTTGGTTTTTTAATGACTTTATTTGTTACATTTATTTATTATTTATTTATTACTATTGATATTCTGATTTTATTAATATTATTTCTTTTCTTTTTGTCTGATGGGGAGATGAGATGCAATCACTTTGGGGCAACAGGCCCACTTTAGTGCAGCTGGGGGGGGGGGTGTTGTCCCTTGTCACTGGGACCCCGTTTTATTCTTGGAACTTCTCTTGCGTTTGCAGAGGCTTTGAAGCCAGAGAGAAAGCACAGCACAGCAGGAGTGATTGCATCAAAGGCTTCCTTTTCCCTGCTGGAAAACACATCCCACAGTGTGTGTGTGTGTGTGGGGAGAGAGAGAGAGAGAGAGAGAGAGAGAGAGAGAGAGAGAGAGAGACCCCTACCCACTCAGTCACCCACCCACCCAGCCCCAAGGCCCTGAACAGTTTTGCCAAGGGCACACACAGCTTCTTGCTTCAATGTTGAACTTGCTGGCTTCCCAGTCAGAACACAGAGACCCACTCACCAACCCACACTTAGCTGTCTGCTGTCACATTCTCCCCCCCCCACTTCCTCCAAGGGGGCTGATGATTTATTTAAACCCATTATCAATTTTGCAAAGGATGCAACCCAGCAAATGCTGTGTAGCTCAGCTAAACTGAAGCACGCCCCCCATGTGCTAAGAAGCAACTTCTCTCCATCTTGCTTGCATTTCCTGTTGCAGCCTGTTCTGCAGCCTGGAGAGACTCCCTTGACAATTCCAGACACAGACCAGCCTCTCAAAGCTTCTGGGGTGCTTCCTGGGCTGGTGTGTGTGTGTGTGTGTGTGTGTGTGTGTGTGTGTGTGTGTGTGTATGTGTGCGCGCGCGCATGAAGAAAGATGCTGGTCTAGCCCCACCTGGAGAGAACATCTTCCTCGGGGTGCCTCAGGGGGCCTGGGAGCTGTTCCTTCCCTAGAATTTGTTCCAGAATGAGAGGGAACCGCTTGAACAGCATCCAGATGTTCCTTCACTTTTTGCAGGGGTTCTCAACCTTGGCAACTTTAAGACTTGTGGACTTCAACTCCCAGAATTCCTCAGCTAGCTTAAGGCATCTGGTTTTCTTCTCTAAGTTGCCATTGTTGTAATGATGAAACACTGCAAAGGGCCCAAACTTTAAGATGGGTGGGCTTCAATCCCCAGATTTCCCCAGCTGGTTGGGGAATTCTGGGAGTTGAAGCCCACCCATCTTAAAGTTGCTGAGGCTGAGAAACGCTGACTTGGCCAGTATCTAACATAAATCAGAGACTTCCATCCTGGCACCATCAGTGCCCTTTGCCCCTCTGATGTTCTCCACACCTTCTGACCATCAAAGGTCCACCACGGAGCAACGATCCCTAAATACAGGTATTCCTTGACTTAGAGCCATTTTTCACAATTGTTGCAGCACCCCCCGTTTCTTGTCAAAATTCGGATGTTCGGCAACCGGCATGCATTTGTGACAGTTGCCGTGTCCCGGAGTCTCGTGATTCCCTGTTGCAACCTTCTGACAAGCAACGAAACCAGATTCACTTAACCATGTTACTAACTTAGCAATGCCACACTTAACATGTGTGGCAAGAAGAGTCGTAAAATGGGGCAAAACTCACTCAACTGTCTTGCCTAGCAAGAGACATTTGGGGCTCAATTGTAGTCGTAAGTCGAGGACTGCTTGTCCTCCACTGAGGGTCTCCCTGGGAAGAGCTGCTGCTGGCTGTGTTTTGTGTGGCTGACCCTCCTCTGCACAAATGGCATTTCCGCCCTGCCTTTGCACGCCCTGCCCTGCCCTGCCCACTCATCGCCATTTCTCTCCTGTCTCGGGAGACGCCGATTTACGGGTGGCATCGCTCACCAGATCCCAACATGGTCCCCAGAGAAATGTCGCATTTTCCACATGTTGCCGTGATTACCTCCTGTGAGCACAGCTGTGTGTCGCCCACAGCTCCTTATTCAGCAAAGCTCCAACTGTTTGCATCCACACCATCATCCACAACCTTGGGCTCAGGAGCCACACTCTGCTCAGCATCTTCCATTTCAGGAAACCAGCCCCTCCCTGCCTCCCCCTCCCCCCCAAAAAATAGGGCCTGAGACTGCTGAACTCCAGCTGCCATTTGTAAAAGCAGGTCAGCTGCCCTCCCGTCCAGATGCCAGCCGTCTGCTCCAGCTGCCGTGGAGTGACCTGAATTTTAATGGCCAAGGCTGGGCGGAGAGCGGCTGAATAACAGGCAGAGAACAAAGGTTAGCAGAATCCCTGATTCCCAGGGCTGGAAGCAGCCCTGGAGGTTTTCCAGTCCAACCCTCTGCCGTCCTTATATGGTCTTAAATCTTTTCCTGAAAACCTAGAGCAATGGAGCATCCACAACTCCAGCAGGCACGCTGTTCCTCTGCTTAATAATCAGGAAATTCCTCCATATTTCCAGGCTGGATCTCCCTCTGAGGAGCTTCCATCACTGCATAATGAGAAGCAACGGATGGAAAATAATCAAGGAAAGAAGCAACCTGGAAATAAGGAGAAATTTCCTCACAGGGAGAACAATTAATCAGTGGAACAGCATGCCACCAGAAGTTGGGGGTGCTCCATCGCTGGAGGTCTTCAAGAAAAGATTGGAGAGCCACATGTGGGAAACAGTGTAGGGTCTCCTGCTTGAGCAGGGTGGTGGACTAGAAGACCTCTGAGGTCCCTTTCAATTCTGTGGTTCCACTTCTTGTCCTGCCCTCTAGTGCTGTGGAGAATAAATCAAAGCCTTCCAAGTGCTGAAACATGCCCTGGTTCCAATAGAAAAGAATATTTATAGCTCCTGGTTGAAATGAGGGGACCTTGGTGCTGTCTGAGCTTGGTTATTTTCTTGCAGATGTTTCATTACCAAACTAGGTAACATCAACAGTGCGCTGACAACCAAGCTCAGAGTGCATTGATGCTGTTACGTAGTTTGTCTGCAAGGAAACCACCCAGCTCAAGGAGCACAGGGAGCCCATAGACCTCGTTCCTTTGGCTGTTCATCCTGTTTCAGCCCCCCCCCCGCTCATCTTTGCTGCTCTTCCCTGCACCCTTTCTAGAGCCTTGGCATCTTTTTTGTATCGTGATGGCCAGGAACACAAATCCCACTTTGAGCAGATTTGACAGCTCAACTGGGGGGGGGGGGAGGCAGGACCCTGGGAAAGGTTTTAGGCCCTGGACAGCTGATCAGGGCGAACAGCCCCCTGGCAGAGACGGACGTTTCTCAGGATCCCAAGAAGGGTGGGTTTGCCTTTAGCCACTAGCCTCTGAAGGACCCGTCTTCCCTGTTTTATCTCAAAGTCTCCCCTGCAGCAAAGGGCTGTAGGATTTACTGCTGGGGCCGCCCCTGAAGGCTGCTCAAGAACTCTGGGCTTTGCAAACTGCAGCAGCCCCACCATACCAGTTGCAGAGGGCCTGAACTTTGAACCTCTGAAGCCGTGACTGAAGGATGGCCTTTGTTTTCCTGGTTAAAAAAAAGAAAATGGGAGCCTCAACACAGAGGGAAATAGTCATAAAAACAAGGAAAGGGAGAAAGAGCGGGTGAATAACAGCCAAGAGGCCTGTATTAACGGGGCAGCCGAGCTGAAAGGCAGGCCGAGCGGGATAGCTGTTCTAGCTGTTCGCTGAGGCTTAAGAGCAGCTCCTGACGAAATACGATCCCTGGGATTCGACCTGCTTTCCTGAAGCCCTGGGAGAGCACACGAAGATCTCTCCAGAGGAGGAATCCATCTGCAGGAGGTCAGCCGAGCTCTCCGCCTCCCCTCAGCCCAATTTCATAAAGCGATAAATTCATAAAACCCTCATCAAGGGGAGGAGCGTGGAGACTGACCTGTCCCGCCGAGAACTAGCTCCCTTTGCCCACCCTGGTGGGCTCTGCTCTTGCACTTGGCCTTCTGGAGCTTGGAGGTCTGATCCTGAGAGAAGCAACATATGGTCGCTCAAATTTCCAGCCCTGCCCCCCTCCAGAGGCCTCACCCCCTCTCCAGCTGTTCCTGAACCGTTTCTAGCAAGGCAGCTGCATCCAAGTTCCCTTCTGGCATCTGGGGGGGGGGAGATGCTGGGCTCGCTTGCTGCAACCCCAAAGAGGAGGAGAATAGCCAAATTTTTTTTTTTTTTTTTGCTTTTTTCTTGGGGAAGGGGCTTCTCTTCTTCTCTCTCAAGTAGCCCTGGGGGGGGGGGCTGTTGTAACTCTGAACGGTCGCTAAGTCCAGGACTATTGGGGTTGATTTTTTGCGGGGGAACGATTGCTCTGTGTTTCTTTGGGGCTCCGGGTGGCTCTACTCTTCTCCATGGCCGAGGACAAAAACAATCCTGGGCATTTGGGAAGCCCCCCAAATGGCTGTAAATTGGTTGCCAAGTGCCCCAATCACGTGACGGCTGGGGGAGTCGTCAGAATTTTGAATCTGGGGTGTATGTAGCCCTGGGGAGGTTAGTTGTACCTCTGCAGTTTCGCTAACTGACCAGTCGTAAGTCAAGGACCACCTGGATTGATTTGTGGGGGGGGGAGAACAGTCCTTGAGCTGATCAAGGAAATAAGCATGAGAACTTCATCGTTTTCCTTGCATTTTCTGCCATTCCCCCCCCCCCAATATCCCCCAAAGGATACCAGGCACCCACATCCTTCCCCGGGAAGAAACCCTCCTGATTTTCACCTCCATTTATTACAAAATTCCAGGTGTGGCTTAGAAAAACAAACGGTCTTTGTAGAAAACGGGCCCTGAACAGAGTCCAGTAGAAAGATGCCCGTAAGGCCGAGGTGAGACCCCCAAAGCCTCTCTTCTCCCCCCCCCCAGGAAGAGGCAGCTGAGCTGGGGGGACGCCTGGGTCTTCTGCTGGGGCCACAGCACCCTGTGGAGGAACAGCCAAGGAACGCCGGATTCAGCCTGCAAGAGAGAACAGCAGAATTTGGTTTCCTGGCACTCTTGACTGCCTGCCTGAAGCGCAGACTGACTGCTCTCACAAACTTTCCACATGCCCCCCCCCCCCAAATCAGAGGCAACCAGGGTCTCTTCCCAGCCTGCCTTTCGGTGTCTCTCCAAATGGCTCACGTCTTCATGTTTTGAGCGTGCTCATTCTTCTTTTAAAAAACTTGGAGGACCCATGGACCTTTTTTCATGGCAACACACACACACACACGCACACAGGATGGCAAAGCAGGAGCAGTAGGGGGCGCTGGGTGAGAACTCAGCTGCCACCCTTCTGCACATCTGGCTGTTGTGCAAAGATAGAAGGCCAGCTGCCCTCTTCAAATGCAAGCCCTCTCCTGCATTGGCCCCCGAGTTTCTGGCAATGGGGTGGCTATGGGGTGGGTGGGTGCAGAGAGAGCTCCTACCTTGGGGCTGGGGTCCGATTGTGGCTCGTTCTTCGCCAGCCATGGCCAGGGCTCAGATCTTGACGCCGGTCCAGTCGTTGGCGTTCCTCCTCTCCTCGGCTGGGACCGCTAGCGGGGGGTCTGCGCAAAGCAAGGGGAGAGAGCAAGGAGCAGAAAGGGGAAGGGGGGTCGACATGAGCTAATCAGCGTAGCAAAGGAAGGAAATCCCCCCTGCCTCAATTGCAGTGTTTCTCAACCTTGTCCCTTTAAGACACGTGGACTTCAACTCCCAGAATTCCCCAGTCCACCTGTTCTTAAAAGGGCAAGGTTGACACACACTGCTCTGGAGAGATCCCTACTCCGTCCTCATGAGCAAATTCATCAAGTACTTGAGATACTTTTCTCTTGGCGCCTCTGGATAGGAGCCAATAAGCGTCGGGGAGGGTGGGGCAAGATTTGGGCAGAGGCTTCTGGCTGCCGACCACAACTGAGCCCCCTAATTGTGCCCCATTTTGCCACCTTTCTTGCCACAGTCGTTAATTGAATCCTCGCGGCTGTTAAGCCAGTCACACGCTTGAGAAGTGAATCTGGCTTCCCCCTTGACTTTGCTTGTCAGAAGGGGATCACGGGGCACACACACACACACACAGGGACACAGCAAGTGCCAAGCACTGGTTTTAAGTGTGAAAAATGGCTGGAGGTCCATTTTTTCAGCGCCATTGTAACTTAACGGTCATTGTAAACCAGTGTTTCCCAAACTTGACAATTTTAAGGCATGAGGACTTCAACTCCCAGAATTCCACAGCCAGCAACGCTGGCTGTGGAATTCTGGGAGTTGAAGTCCACATGCCTTAAAATTGTCAAGTTTGGGAAACACTGCTGTAAGCCAAGGAGGAGCCTGTCTTCCTTTACCTTCTTCTTCGGCTCCAGAGGTCTCGGGGTCCAGCCCGGCGCATCCGTGGTGGTGGTGGAGACTCGTCCTGGACCACCTCCTTCTCCGGGGGGACGACACCTCCTCCTCTGCCTCCTTGCCGGACGAAACGGGCCGTGCGCCTTTCTCACAGTCCTTGCCCAGCACTGCCGGGCTGTGGTCCCTCCTGGTCTGGCAGCTCTCCGCCTCCCACCCCTCATGTCTGGAGGCTGAGCAGGCGAGGGGCTGCGGGTGGCTGCCGTTGGTCTGCGAGTAGACATTGCTGACCTTGGCGGTCTTTTGCTCCTCTTGGCCGCTGTAGACCTTGTAGCGGATCATGAGGATGATGATGAAGACCATCACCGAGGCCACGATGATGCCCCCCACGATGATGATCATGGTGCCCCCCAGGAACTGGGTGTGCAGCGAGTGGCACTGCAGGCCGTCCCGCAGGGTGCTGAAGCGGAGGCAGCCGAGGCTCTGGGTGACCGTCAGCGAGGTCAGCCCGTCGTTGTAGATGGCCAAGACGCAGAGGTGGTAGTCCCGCCCGGCCGCCAGGTCCTTCACCAAGAAGCCCTTGCTCGTCGGAGGGATCATTCTGGGGGAAGAAAGACAGAAGAGCAGAGTTGAAAGGGACCTCGGAGGTCTTCTAGTCCAACCCTCTGCTCAAGCAGGAGACCTTATACCAGGGGTAGGCAACCTCGGCTCTTTTATGACTCATGGGCTTCAACTCCCAGAATTCCTGAGTCAGCATAGCTGAACCAGGAATTCTGGGTGTTGAAGTTCATGAGTCATAAAGAGCCGAGGTTGCCTACTCCTGCCCTATATCAAGAGTGCCCAACCTTGGGAACTTTAAGACTTGTGGAATTCAATTCCCAGAATTCCCCAGCCACCTTGGCACTCAAGTCCCCTCCACTCCTGTAAGGCCAGACCAAGATATCCAAGCAGCTGCCCCCTGCTCAAAGATTGGGGAGCTCCAGCCCCCTCCCAAGGCAGAACAGAACAGAACAGGAGAAATTGATTGAAGAATAGAATAGGAACAGAACAGAACAGAATAGAATAGGAGCTGGAAGGGACCTTGGAGGTCTTCTAGTCCAGCCCCCCGCTCAAGCAGGAGAACCTATACCATCTCAGACAGGTGATTGTCCAGTCTCTTCTTGAAAACCTCCAGTGAAAATTTCCTTCCTGAGCCTCCTTTCATATTCGCTTCCACCCGCCTGGAAGGTCCCCAGAGCCCATCCGGCTGATCCCGGCCCAGAGCCAGCCACTCTATTCTGCGCACGTCCCCAAACAGGGCGGGCAGAGAGTCTTCTGAAGGGGGCTTCCCACGGCCGTGACATGCTTCCCACCATCTTGGACTTCAAAGACCGGGAGGAAACTGTGCTAAGAGGCTTTCAGGCTGATCAGAGGCCGAGCTGCTTAAATGTCAACAAACTCACAGGGGGCTTCTGTCGAATGACGAGCCTCTTCTTTGCCCGGCACAAAGCAGAGCTGTCCCGCTCCGCAAGGGGGGCCGGGCCCTGCAGCTAGAGACCACCTTCCCGGTCCTCATTAAAGCTGCAAGACGTGTTTGCAAAGCAGCAGCAGAGCCGGGGAGGGGGGGGAAGGACCCGGCCCAGATGAAAGATGCCGCAGATTCCCTGGCACGGGGATCCAGCCTCTCAGGCCAAATCTGCCATTTGCAAGAGGTTTGCCAAGGAGGGAGGGTCCCAGGGCATCCCTGGGGGGGGGGAGGGTCTTCAGCCGAAGGACAGACGCACCACCCCTCTGCTTTGGGGGCTGTGAGACAATCCAGCACAATGGATGCAGCAGGCAGAACACAGGTGGTCCTCGACTTAAGCCGTTCATTTAGTGACCGTTCGGAGTTACAATGGGCACCGAAAAAAGTGAATTATGACCGTTTTTCACCCTTACGACTTGCAGCCTCCCCAGGGTCACCGGATCGGAACCCGGAGCCTTGGCAACTGGCTCGTGTTGATGATGGTCACCGTGTAATCACGTGATCCCCGTTTGCGCCCTCCTGACCGGCCAGGCCAAGGGGGAAAGCAGAAGCCCCTGGCGGGGTTTACTGGTTTAAGAACTGCGGTGAAAGGAAGGGCGTAGAATGGGGCAAAACTCGCTTATCAACCGTTTTGCTTAGCGACAGAAATGTAGGGCTCCACTGCGGTCGTAAGTCAAGGACCACCTCTAGAACATCCCCGGCCTGGTTTGTGACTCAGAAAGAGAAAACGCCTCTCTTTGTTTGTGGGACACCCTGTCCTTGAGACCCCCCCCCAGTTCTTGGAAAGGAAGGCACTTCCCTCAAACTCTGCCCCCTAAATCAGGGGGGGCAGGCAGCTGCTCTTCCTGAGCAAGGCAGCTCAGCAGCCTCGTAACCCCCCCTGCCATCTGTTCCTTACCCCCCCCCGTTTCTGAGCAGGGCCCCCCCCAGGCAAAGTCACAGAGACGTTGCAGAACCACCTGACCAGCATCGGTTCTCACAATCCTCAGCTCAGGGAAATGAGCCCTGCATGTTAACGTCTCCCCCCCTTTGTCCTTGAGCCCCCCTCCTCTCCTCAGGCAGAGCCAGGGGGGCAGTGCAGATGGCGTGGGCAGCCATCAGCGCCCCCCCAGAGACCCTCCCCACGCGGGATCCCAGAATCCTCTTGCTGGCCCTTCACCTCTTTCGGGAGGCTCCCCCCCTCCAGCCTTGGCGACACTGGAAGGAGCCTGAAGGACCCCCCCCCCCTTTGCCTGCCTGGTGCGGCTGCGGCTGGGATGGATAGATGCTGAGCCATCTCTCCTGCCTGCAGGGCCGGCCCCTCCCCGCACTGCCCCCTCCCCGCCCCCAGCTGACTCACAATAGGCATCAGGGAGTTCACCCTCCCCAGCCCCCCCCCTCCTGTGCTGGCTCTCACGCACACACCAAGGCTGCTCAAATGCTGCATCCTAAGTAGGTCACCCCACATTCCTTTCCTGCCAGCAGGCAGTGGATGCTGGGCCCGCTGCCAAAGGTGGGGTGGGGGGACCCAGAAGACCCCCTCGCCCAGAGAGCTTCCCCACCTCTTTGCAAAGCGGGAGAGCAATGCAGGGGGGGGGAGCGGAGAGGCTGGGATGGTTGGAGGGGGTGAAGTCAAGGAAGAAAAGCCCCAGGGAGGGGGCAGAGGGTCTCGGATCTTGCTTTCAGCCCCCCTCTTCTTGCAAGGCCAGCCCCTCCCGCCAGCAGGGCCTGGGCTCCCCCTGCCCGCTGGGTCCAGGGGCTCCTTCCCTGCCTGGGTCATCTAGCCTGACCCTCTTCTCAGAAGGGGCAGACGGCACAAAATGAGGCATAAGATTCAGTAAAGGGAAGCAGAACAAGGGTGAGGACAGTGATGGGGGGGGTGCCAGCCGCCCCCCCCCCCACTGCCTCCTTGCCCACAGAAGAGGGAAGGGCATAGTCCTTCCTTGAGTCCCACAGGATATATTTGCTGATTAGGTAAATTATGACCCTTTTTTGCACTTACAACTGTCGCAGCATCCCCGTGCCCCTGTGATCAAAATTCCAATGCTTAGCAACTGACTCATACTTACGACGGCTGCCGCGTGCCAGGCTCATGCGATCCCCTTTTGTGACCTTCCGACAAGCAGAGTCAATGGGGGAAGCCAGATTCACTTAACAACCTGGTTACTAACTTATCAACAGCAGTGATCCACTTAACACCTCTGGTGAGGAACGTCGTAAACTGGGGCAAAACTCGTTTAAGAATGGTCTCACCTAGCAACAGATATTTCGGGCTCAATTGTGGTTGTAAGTCAAGGACTACGTGTACCTAAGGACTGGAGGAGATGATGGGCCCCCAGTCCCATGGGCCCCACCCCTCGGCCTTGTCTTGCACTAACCTGGCACGAGCTGCCACTCCCCGTGGCCAACAGCTGAAGACCCCACCCCATATTGGGCTGGAGGAGACGGGAGCTGTGGTCCAGTACACTTGGGGGGGGGCAGAGCAGGGAAGGTGGGTCACTAGCAATGCCCAAGGTTATGGGATCATCCCTCGGGCCCCTTCCGGCTCTGGGTTCCAGACACGAACCATCCCAATGGAAGCAAATCACAGGGAAAGAGCTTTGCTCAGACTGGCTGGGAACTCCTGACCATCTTTGGAAATTTAATTGAAATTTTATCCCTGGAACGCAGCAGGTTTGAGTCCTCGGCAAAGGAGAAAAGGGAAGGAATCACCCCAGCCAGGAGCAACCCTGCTCAGGAGGTGGAATCTGATCCAGCTGTTTGGGGATCGGCAGGGAGTCTGCAAACCTCTCAAAAATGCTGGATTCCTGCTCATGTTTACTCGGCACCTTAGAAAGGAAAGAAAACAACATTTTGCATCCTGTTAAACACACACACACACACACACACACACACACACGCGCGCGCGCGCGCGCGCACACACACACACACACACGCACCCTGCCACGCCAGCCACCCCCTCCCCGGCATTCAGCAAGAAGGGGAAGCTGGTGCCACAACCTTTTTTTTTTTTTAAAGAAAAAATCATGCAAATTCCCTGTCTTTGGCATTAATTATCCTGCCTTTGGAGGCGGGAAAAAAAGCCTGTGTGCAGGGGGGGGGGGGGGCTCAGATTTGCTTCTCCAGAAAGAGGCCAGAGCCGAAAAGGAGCTGAGCGCTGGGCTGGCGCTGACATCCTGCCGGCTCCTCTGGGATTCTCCCAGCATTTCACTGTCAGGTCTGCATTCCTAACCAGGCGGGGAGGAATCTGACCTTCACGAAGGAAGGAAAGGGAAGGATTGGAAAGGCTGAGGAATTCAGCCAAGCTCCCCCCTCGCTTCTGCAGATCGGCCCCTCCAAGCTGGCTCAGGGCACCTGGAGCCCATCATCCCCTCCCAGTCCTTGGATATCAAGCTGTAATTTGTGCTTGCAGTAAAAATATCTACCTCATTGCAATTCTATGGCGACATAATATGGTGGTTTTTTTAGGGTTTTACCTTAGTTCAATATTTTATCTCTTGTATTGTACTGTCTACATACCTTATACAGCTAGTCCTCGATTTATGACCACAATTGAGCCCAAAATTTCTGTTGTTAACTGAGACATTGGTTAATTGAGTTTTGCCCCTTTCTTGCCACAGTTGTTAAGTGAATCACTGCAGTTGTTCAGCTAGTAACACAGCTGTTAAGTGAATCTGGCTGGGGAATTCTGGGAGTTGAAGTCCACAAGCCTTAAAGTTCCCAAGTTGGACACCCTTTTGCTACACCCTTTCAGATGAACGGTTGCCCCATCTCTTCTTAAAAATCCCCAGTGTGGAGCCCCCACAACGTCTGGAGGCAGGTTGTGGTCCCTCCGGTCACTGGGAGCTGACCTGGCCACTCCTTCCCCCGAGCCGAATGTGAAAGCCACTCCCAGCCCTGGAGGGGCTGCCCAGCGCTTGCTATCCCCTGGCGGCATATTGTCCCCCCCAACCTAAAGGCCTCCCAAGCGCTGCCACTGATGACCCAGCTCACCTGTACACCAAGTTGTCATCCGAGGAGCTGTTGTACTGGATCTGGTACATGCGGATGCCGGGGATGTGCCACTGGGGGTACCAGCGGATCAGGACGGAAGAGGAGGAGATTTCTGTGGCCACCACGCCCTTGTCCTGAGGGGGCCCCGTGTCGTTGGTGCCCAGAGGCAGGGTGGCCATGGCCGAGGTGAGGATGTCCGAAGGCCCCACGGCCTCGGGCACCTTGGGGGTGGTGGCATTGGAGAGCAGCGGCAGCAGGTTGACCACCAGCTCCACAGACGTGGTGGCTTCGCCGGCAGCATTGGAGGCGATACAGGTGAAGACCCCCGTGTCCTGGATGGCCGCGATCAGGATCTCCAGGGTGCCGTTGTCGTAGGAGGCAGTCCGCGAAGTGTTGGCCACCACTTTGCCTTCTGGGGAGACCCAGTGGATGGAGGGCTCCGGGTCGCCCACGCCGCGGCAGCGAAGGACCGCCCCCTCGCCCTCCATGACCACCAGGCGGCCCGTGTGACGTGTGATGACGGGCGGCTCGCAAATGAACTCTTCCTCGGGGATGGTCCAGAAGTACTTGCCCAGCAGGTCGCCGGGCGAGGCACAGGTCTCCAGGTCATCCTCCCTGGCCAGCCTCCGCAGCCAGAGCAGCTCGCAATTGCAGTGCAGGGGGTTGCCCCCCAGGCTGAGCACCAGGGAGGAAGGCGGGGAGCCCTTGGACTTGGCGTAGACCGGGATGCGCAGGAAGAGGGGGTCCGGCGGGATCTTCTTCAGCTTATTGGAGGTCATGTCCAGGCGGGCCAGCTTGAGCAGGTTGGTGAAGACCCCCTCGGGCACGAAGTCAATCAGGTTGTGGTCCAGGCTGAGGGAGTTGACGTTGTGCAGGCGGTGGATGGTATCCCAGGGGACCCGCACGAGGTTGTTGTAGGAGAGGTCCAGGTCCTCCAAGGTGCCCAGAAAGTCGTCGAAGGCCGCGGGAGAGATGTCCTGCAGCTGGTTGTTGCTGAGGATGAGATGACGCAGGTTGGGCAGCCCCTTCAGCTGCTCGCCCCCAATCAGGAGCAGCCGGTTGTTGTCCAGGTGCAGCGCCCGCAGGCTGCGCAGGTCGGCGAAGGCGTAGGGCAGGATGTGGCTGATGGTGTTGCGCGAGAGGGTGAGGTGTACCAGGCTAGTCATGTTGGAGAAGTCCTTCCGGCGGATGAGGGTGATGAAGTTGTCCGTCAGGCGCAGCTCCACCGTGCGCCTGTCAATCACGGTGGGCACGAAGAGGAGGCCGGTCTTGGTGCACAGGATGGCCAAGGAGGGCGAGAGGTTCTGGCAGATGCAGCGCTTGGGACACACCTGCGCTCGGGCCAGGTGGGCCAGGACCACCAGAAGGCACAGCAGGAGGCCCTCCATGGTGCTGGTCAGGGAGGGGGCTGCAAGGCAAAGGACGGGGAGAGGTTAGGAGGCGGCCTGCTCCGTGGGCTCCTCCAGAAGACGAGAAAGAGGGGTGACTCCTGATCTCCCCTGATGAAGCCTCCAGCTCAGGAATCTCCAAATTTGTACACTATAAATTTTGTGGAACTCCCCACTTGAAGACTTGTGGACTTCAACTCCCAGAATTCCCCAGCCACAGGTCTTAAAGTGGTCAAACTTGGACCCCCCTGCCTTAGGTGCTGATTTTGACAACCACGGAAATCTCTGGGTGGACGTGTCCCATCCTTTCTGAGGCCACAATAAATAAATTGAACCGAGGCCTCTGCACCCACCATCACCTTAGAAAGGTAGCGGGCGACAGCATTCCCCTTTGCCTCCCAGATATGTAGGGACTACATCCCCCATCATTCCCAGTCTTGACAGAATAACAGAGTTGGAAAGGACTCTGCAGGTCTTCTAGCTGGCTGGGGAATTCTGGGAGTTGAATAATATATATATACTACTACTATTACTATTATTATTTTCTGGGGTGCACTATCTATTCCCCCTATAAAATCCAGCCTCGCTTTCTCTTCTCCAAAGAAAACAGGTTCCCAGGTGATGAGATGAGCCGGCTGAGGCCCAGGGATGCGAAAGGAAAAAAATTACCATAAAGACAAAACCTTGCCGTCCAGCATCGTTGTAAACACCCAGCCAGAAAATGAATATTTCATGATCAAATACTTAGTGAGCAAACACAGGAGGAATGTAGTAAATATCTTTTATCAACTTAATTAATCTTAAATCTCCACATAAAGCTATATCGATTTCTCTTTTTCCAAAAGGTAAGCCCCCCAAATCCATAACCAAGAAACGGAATCGGAAGGCCGTTTAGTGGATTCTTCCGCTTATAAGCCCCCTCCTTTTTTTTTCCTGCCACTCCTAGACATTATATTGGAAATTCTGGGGAGGGGGAGTAGGAGGAGCTCGTTTCCACAGGGCAGCCCCTTGGGGTCTTCTCAATCTCTGCCTGGAGCCAGCCACTTTTTCCCTTTGCCATTTAAACAATAACGGAGCCAGGAAAAGAGAGAACGGGGGGGGGACCCTCCCCAGCTAATAAACTCAAGATTTAAATATGCCCACTACGCCAGAACCCTCTAAGTATACAAAGGAGAAAACAGCTTGTAGGGCTTCTCTTCTGTCACTTCTCACAGCAAAGCAATTGGAGGGGGGGCATCCCAAGTGTTAGCTAAGACCCCCCTCAGTCTGCAAAAAATCCAAGCCTGGGTAGCAAAGCTGAGAAAATGCCAACCGCTTGGAGGAACCAACAGCGGGCACCCAATCACCTGCTTAGACTTCCACCTGCGAGCAAGGAAGTTTATGAGGTTGCCGTTAATCTTTTCCATTGTCGTAAAGGCACAGCAACATTCCTTGACAGCAGAACAGGCAAGGAGGACGTGACTCTGGCTGGCAGAAGTCCAGGCCTCAACTGATAAATCCTCTAGTTCAGGCGTTCTCAACCTTGGCAACTTTAAGACTTGTGGACTTCAACTCCCAGAATTCCTCAGCCAGCAAAGCTGGCTGAGGAATTCTGGGAGTTGAAGTCCACAAGTCTTAAAGTTGCCAAGGTTGAGAACCCCTGCTCTAGTTCAGGACTCTCCAAATCTGGCCATTTTTAAGATTTGTGGACTTCAACTCCCAGGATTCCTCACTTTAAGACTTAAGGACTTCAACTCCCAGAATTCCCCAGCCAGCTAGAAGACCTGCAGAGTCCTTTCCAACTCTGTTATTCTGTCAAGACTGGGAACGATGAGGATGTAGTCCCTACATATCTGGGAGGCAAAGGGGAATGCTGTCGCCCGCTACCTTTCTAAGGTGATGGTGGGTGCAGAGGCCTCGGTTCAATTTATTTATTGTGGCCTCAGAAAGGATGGGACACGTCCACCCAGAGATTTCCGTGGTTGTCAAAATCAGCACCTAAGGCAGGGGGGTCCAAGCTTGACCACTTTAAGACCTGTGGCTGGGGAATTCTGGGAGTTGAAGTCCACAAGTCTTAAAATGGCCAAGCTTGGACACCCCTGATTTAGGGCTTCATAGAAGCTGGGCAGTGACGTCCCTCAGCCTTCTCCAGCCGCTAATGCTGGCTGCAAATTAGAACGATTGCTATTAGGGTATTAACTAATGAGGTCATTTATAGTGGCTTATTGCCTATAGATTTCAGCCTCTTATTAAATATTTCAGCGTTTGGGCACATTGTCAAAACTCAATATGGATCCTAGAGTAAGTTTTAATGGAGGCAACGGTGTCAATTAGAAATCCTGCCTGTAACTGGAGCTGCAGCTGGCTTTGAAAAATGCAGTTCTAGAAGAAAAATAGGAGGGCCCCTCTACAAATTAAATTAGCAATTAGCATTCTCATTGCTGGAAATGGCAGATTAATCGTTTTACAATTCGGCTGGTCAAAGTGATGATTAAAAGCTGAGCTCAGCTGGCTGTATCAATAAGCAATTTCTTTACATGTTCAAACCGCTTCGCGTGTTCTTGAACGGTTTCAGTTGGGAACTGCAAAGTGTCCAAAATTCTCATCACAGACAGTCCTCAACTTACAACACTTCATTTAGTGAGTGTTCAAAGTTACAATGGCAATAAAAAAAATGACTGATGATCATTTTTCATGCAGCCTCCCCGGGGTCACGTGATCTAAATTCAGACGCTTGGCAACTGACTCATATTTACGACGGTCGCAGCATCCCGGGGTCACGTGATCCCCTTTTGTAACCTTCTGACAAACAAAGTCAGTGGGGAAGAAGCCAGATTCACTTAACAACTGTGGCAAGAACGATTGTAAAATGGGGCAAAACTCACTTAGCTGTCTTGCTTAGCAACAGAAATTTTGGGCTCAGTTATCGTCATAAGTCGAAGACTATCTGCATTGCTTTTCGAGGAGAAATTTTTTTTGCTGAAATGCTCTAAGTTACTTAAAGATTTCAAGGAAACATTCAGAACAGGATGTTTCTCACCATTACACCGTACTGCCCCTGGAATAAGGAAAGTAGGAAGGCCTCTGAGAACGTGTCAAGTACCTTTGCAGAAAAAGCAAGAAGAGGTGCCTTCCTGGAGTGGTGGAGCTCAACAGCGCTTGCAAACCCAGTGATGCTTCGCCTGCATTTTCAAGCTCTGGGGCCTCCCTTCTTTCTTTCAGAATTAGCTTCTTCCAGTTCTTATTTACACACAGCTGAATCGTGGAACTAAGTTGCAGTGCTGGAGCGTGCACTGTGCAGCAATTTGTCTCACTAATAGAGAAAGTGACGTGGAGCCCCCAAGAAGCCTTAAGCTGGAAGGAAAGGAAAAGTACATTGGAAAGGCAGACGCCAGAGTTGAGGAGGCATTTTTCACACCGAACATCTGGGACGGGCAAACTTTCAGCAGCCCAGGACGAGGGCATCATTCAGAATGGAATACAGAATAACAGAGTCGGAAGGGATCTTAGAGGTCTTCTAGTCCTACCCCCTACTCAAGCAGGAGACCCTAGACCATTCCAGACAGCTGGCTGTCCAGTCTCTTCTTAAAAGCCTCCCATGATGGAACGCGCGCGGCTTCTGGAGGCAAGTCGTTCCTCTGGTTAATTGTCCTCTCTGCCAGGAAATTTCTCCTTAATTCTAGGCTAGATCACTCTATGATAACATATGAAAGAGGCCAGACTACCAATTGCTTTGTTTTGTTCTTCTTGAGGGCCTTTTGGGGGGGCTCGACGCTCATGCTGCTCATCTCCTCCGGGCTTCTCCGCTGAAGCCCAAAGTCAAGGGCTGTTCAGGGCTCTGGGCAGACCCTGCCCCAGCTTTGCCAAGTGACTTGCTTTGAAACCTCCATGCCGCGACGTAGGGCAGAAGGCTCCAAAGCTGGCAACTCAAAGACCTCCAAACATTCAAAGGAATGTTTGTTGAGTAGTTTATATTTCTGTTCTATTGAACTAAACGAGGCGTGGAGGCAGGATTTCAAGATCAGGAGCTGAAAAGCCCGGCAACTTTCGGTAGGGGATGGTGCTAGTCCTTTAGGTGGGACAAACGCCAGCTTCCATCATCCCTGGCCAATCAGCGAAGAGCAGGAGAAGCAGGGAAGTCCACTCAACAGCTGGAGAGTCACAGGCTGCCCAGCTGAGGATGCAGGTTGCACAGCCGCAAAGCTGAGTCCAAGGGACACGAAATGCAGCCCCTGGTTCCCTGCCCTGAATCCAACTGGACTCTTCCTACAGCGCAGGCGCCTGCGTTCCTGACCCCCCCCACCTCATCCACCAGCAGAATGAATGTCGGGATATCCGCAGCATCTAGGATCCGATGACTCGCACCAAGAACAGGGGGCTGGGGGCAGCGATATTCCCCTCCCCAAAGGAGAAACTTGGTTGTTCTGCTCTTTAGCTTCTCTCTAGAGCAGAGTTTCTCAACCTGGGTGACTCTTAAGGCTTGTGGACTTCAATTCCCAGAATTCCCCAAGTCAGCTAGGCAATCCTAATGCATCATGCAAAGGATGTAAATTAGAGACAGATTGCATAGCTGGCTGGGGAATTCTGGGAGTTGAAGTCCACAAGCCTTAGAGTCACCCAGGTTGGACACCTGTCTTAGAGGTTCAGTCCTCTCTGTATTTACAAAGATTTCTGAACAAAAAAGAAAGAAAACAAAGCAAGATCATCTTTAATCTCAGAGACCCTGATAAAAGCAGCCCTCAAAGCAAAATTCGGAAGACCCTCTTCCTCCCCCCCCCCGCCCCAAAGTAACCAGAGTCTTTGATCTCCCTGGGGAAAAAAATGAAGGCCTGGGAATTCCTGAACCAGCAACACAAGTCCCCACACTTGTTCAATTTTTTTTTCTTCCAACTGAAAAAAGTTCAGATTCGCATTGCCCCAATTAATGCATGCAATCTGTCACTAATTTACATCGTTTGCCCGATGCATTAGGATTGCAAACCTCCAGGCTTGTTTGCTGTTATGGAATTGATTCCAAAGGCCCAGCCAAGCAAAACAAGGCCAGGCCATTTGGGGGGGGTGAAGGATGGAGGGGGGGAGAAATGCAGTTAGGAAAGGAGACAGTTTGGAGTCCAAACAAGCAGAAGACCTTCCGGGAGCCCCCCTCCATTAATTTTCCTCCATGTAAAGATGATTTTGCCCCCCTCCCCCCCTTAAATTCAGATAGCCCTCCTCCCTCGCTTTCTGGCCCACTGTCTTCCCATGTTTTTAAGGGAAAAGATCTCAGAGGGGTCTTCCATCCCTATTCAACGGGGGGGGGGGGCTGCTGGAGCAGAAACAGGATCTTCCTCCAGGCACCACCTGACTGGCAGATCCTGACAGACAGATAAAGACATTTTGCTGGTTGTCTTTGTCCTCCTGGCTGAAGAACTGGGCTGTGCCAGCCACGATGCCAGCCGGGGCAGCCCTGACTCGCCCAACAGGCCGGGAACAGGCCGGGGGATGCGGGATCTGATGCCAGGAAGAGGGGGGTCTCCCCCTGAGATGGCTGTCCCCCAAAGGCCCCCAGATCCTGGGGACCCGGCAGAGGAGGGGCCGTTGCGGGCATCGCAGTCGCCTCCCTTTCCCAGGGAACAATGGCCGGGGAGACCCTCGCTCTGCGGGCGAGATCCGAGAATCAGCGCGAGACCCCCAAACACGCAGCGCCGGAACCATATTAATGCTGCATTAGCAATGATCGGTCTGTCCCAGAGCACGTGACATTCACTCCCCCACCCCAAAGAACCGCGGGGAGGGGGGAGCGGGCGGCTCCAGCGGAGGGCTTCGGGGGGTCTCCTTCCCTCCTGGGCGACCAAGGACCCCGAAGCCCGCCGCTCGGCCAGAGCCCGGCCGGGAGCTGTCCAGCCAGGCCACCGCTCGGAAGGACACGGCGTTGGGCCTCCTCCGCAGCGAGGGACGGGCGCTCTGCCTATGCTCAGAGGCACGCCCCACCCCTCGAACGCGCCTTGCACCGAAGCATCCACGGGGGGGGGTCAATTATTTCCGACCAACAGGGGCTCCCTGTGCGGGACAAGCACTCTGCACGTGCTCGGAAGCCCCTGGCCCTTCCCCCTCGCCTTCTAAGCCTCGTCTCCCCCAGCCGACCTACCAGCCGCCCCCCAAAGCCCCCGGACGCGCCCCTCCCCCAGAGCCGACCCCGGCCCGGCAGCCGCTTACCTGGATCCTCAGGCCGGCCCGACGCCGACGCCCGGCCGTCCCTCGAGCCAGTCCCGGCGGGGAACGGCCTCCGCCCGGCCCCCGCAGCCCGCCGGCCTCGGCGGCGCGGCCATCGGCGCCCGGGAGGGCGCGGAGCAGCGGATGGTCGGCGGGCAGCTGCGGCGGGCCGGGCTGCGAGGGGAGCCGCCGGGCAGCGGCTCGGGCGGAGGAACCAAGCGGCCCGCGGCAGCCCGAGGAGAGGCGGACCAGGGCGGGCGCGGACGGCGCCTCCCCCGCCCCGAGCGCCCCTCCCCGCCGCCGCCGGGCCCTGGAGGCGGGGCTGCCGGCGATCGCCGCCCTCCCCACGCGGGAAGCGGCCTGGCGGGCGCAGCCAACCGGAGCCTCGGACGCGCGGGGGCGGCGGCGGTCGGGCAAGGCGCGGCGGAGGGCGCTCCCCTGCGCCCCCTCCCGCTGCAAGGCCCGGCCCCGCCCCCGGCCACGCGTGGCCGCCCCCGCCCAGCCAGCGCCGCCGCGCCCCGCCCGCCCCCGCTGCTGCGACGGCGGCAAAGTTTGCCCGCGAAGTGCCGGACGCGCTCCCGGGGCCGGCAAGGCGGCGCCCGCCCCCCACTCCAGCCGCCCCGTCGCTCTGCTCCGCGCGCCCCCGACGCCCCGGTTGCGGGTGCGCGGGGCTCGCCTCGCCCAGACGGCCCCGGGGGAGGGGGCAGCCCCCGCGACCCCCGCCCGCCCTCCCTCCCTCCGCCGCCGCCGCTGCCCCCCAAGCAAGAGGAGGGGCCGTACGGGGGCAGAGCTGCCGAGGGACCCCCACCCAAGCCAGGAGGCCCGTCTCGGCTGCTGGCCGGCCATCCTGGAGGGGGCAGCGCGTCCGCCTCGAGACCCGTCCGCACCTTTCCCTGCAGCCCGTAGCCCGATCCGGCCGGCGCTTGGCCAGAGCTTCAGCCGGAACCAGCAGCGACGTTCTCTGAGCATGTGCAAAGCACGACATAGCGGAGCCTCCCGTTAGGTGCTGGTTCCCCGCAGGGGAAGGGGCGGCCTCCTCTCCCCCGCCCGGATTTCTGCGCTCCGGTTGGGGAGCCCCCGAGGGTCGCGCTTCGCCCGCTGGCTCGGAAAAACGGGCGTGCAATTTTCTGACTTCGGGAAAGGGGAAACGGGGAAAGGCCCGGAAGAGCTCTGTGTAACTTCGTCGGAACTTTCCATTCCGAGATAACAAAGGCAGCCTCCGGGAGCGATCCGGTCCGGCTGTTGAAGAGACGGATCAGGGCCGGCAAAGGAGCCCAATCCACCCCAAATGCGCCGGAGGTTCCCGGGACCGGCAGGAGAAGATTCGGAGGCTGCGGGCTGAGATCCGGGGAAGCAAAATTCGCTGCCTCCTTGATGCCAGGCAGATGTTTCAAGGCAAAGGCGATGCTAATTTTGGTTGGGTGGCAGGAATTAAAATGTGACTTATTTCCCCACGCCGCCTTGTTGTTTTGTGTTTTATAAGAACCGCCGTCACACACACACACACTTCCCCAGGAGCGATTGTGTCGCTTTGTAAATTAAGGCCCTTTGAGAGAAGGGGATGCTCGCATGCAAATGTGTGAATTGGAGATTAGACAAATAAATAGGGAAAAAATGCAGATTTAGCACTAGGATTACCCTGTATATATGACTCAGATTTAAGAGGGATGTTTTTACACCCTCACTCTCTTTTCTCACACATACACACACACACACACAACACCCAAGCAGTTTGTTTAGCTTTCGACAGCACCGAAATCCTTAGAAATCATATCCACGTCACCCTTGCGCAGCTACCCTCAAATCTATAATAATGTGTCCTAACCCACTTAGCCTTCGGAGCGCTGAGGGACAAGAGCCAAAGAATTAAAAATTGGCAGGTCACAAATCTGGCAGGCCTGGGATCCCCCCAAGTCATCTTTCTTCCTGCAGGCGGGATCCCAGGAGCTGCCCAGCCTCCCCTTCTGATATTAAAATGCCAACTTACCAGCAAGACTTCTCACCTGAGGAAGCGCTGGATAGTAACCCTATAAAACAAGAAAATTCACCATTTTCCCTTTGGGAGACACATGACGTGCGTGGACCGGCATGCAGAGCGCCCGTCTGAAGAGGTTTGAGAGCAAGGAGAATCGACAGGGCTGCAGAAGCTCTTATACAGATAGTCCCTGACTTACAACATATCATTTAGTGACCGTTCAAAGTGGCAACGCCACTGAAAAAAATGACTTATGCCTGTTTTTCACACTTACTTAGCAACGGTTGCGGCATCTCCATGGTCACGTGATCAAAATATGGATGCTTGGCAACCAGCTCCTACTTATGACGGTCGCCGTGTCCCGGGGGGGTCATGTGATCTCCTTTTGCAACCTTCTGACAAGCGAAGTCAAAATCAGATTCACTTAACTGTGGCAAGACAGGTGGGGCAAAACTGACTTAACAATTGTCTCGCTTAGCAACAGGAATGTTGGCTTAATTGTGCTCATAAATCGAGGACTAACTGTCAGGTACAGCACTTCCACAGTGTGGGATTTTACAGTTGTAGGGCTCAACCGGAACATCAGCGTGGTGCCAAGTCAAGGATGGTCCCCCTGAGCATGTACAAAGTGCCTTGGCTTTCCTTCCCCACTGCACGGGTTCTCCCTTGGGATTGGAGAACTGGGGGGGGGAGGGAGGAGGGGGCAAAAGAAACCCACTGTGGGAGCCACGGCCTCATTCTCTCCAGAAGACTTAAGGCTGGCCCTGTGCAATAACGGCCAGCCGTCTCCTAATCAGACACGCTTTGTGCAGGATTATCTGGGTCCCTCAGAACCGGTCAGCTTCCACTCGCCACCAACACACACACACACACACACACACACACACACACACACAGATGCACACACACACACACACACACTCGCCCTGCAAAACCCATTTCCCAGGCCAGCTTTCCAACCTCAGTGCCTGCATTGCCTAACTTATTAATCCCTTTTCTGCTTCCTGTCCCTGATGCAGCTGCTGATATTAAATTGGGAGGGGGAGGAGGGTCCCTTTAGAACTTAGCAATTACTTCCCTGGCCAGAAGGGGGGAGGAAGGGGAGGGGGCATGTGACAGCATTGCATCCCCCCCCTACCACCACCCACCGATTCAACCTGGCATTTCTCGGTTATTCTTTATTTGCAGAACTGGACCTGTCACGGCAAAGGCCTCTGCTCCAGGTTTGCTCCAAAGGGGCTCTTCAGACTGGGGGCACTCATGGGTGGGTGGGGGGAGATTGGAGGAGGAGGCAGGCACCAGATCCATTGGCCAGCAATGAGGAAACAACCCCCACCCCCCACTCCCACCCCTGGCTCAGGCCTTTGGCCTTTCGTAATCCACTTTGGGCAGGAACACGGCGGTGTGAGTTTCCTCCCTTCACCCCCCCCACTTGCCCCCCACACCTGGCCGCCTCGTGATGGAGGAGCCTTGAATTAAACAAAGTGCCCAGCCAAGCAGAGCAACTGACTTCTGAACGGAGCGATGATCACGGCGGGCTGATTCCTTCGGATCGGAGCACATTGGAGGCCAGCCAGAGCTGATGGCAGCTGCCCCCTTCACTTCCCTCCCTCTGGGTCCTTGGCGAACCAGCCCTGGGCATCTCCCGGGCCTGCTGCAGGGTGCTGGCTGTGCCAGGACACACCGACTTATTGATCAACGGGGGGGGGGGGGCTTATCTGTGCCATCACCTGGGACCTCCGGCTTGTAAAATGCAGCACGGCTGGTTCTCGGCTTATGACCAAAACTGAGAGCAGAATTTACATTGCTAAGCCAGGCAGGATCTTTTTTGCCATCGTTCTTAAGTGAATCCTGCAGCCATTAAGCGAATCCAGCTCCCCCATTGACTTTGCTGGTCGGAGGCCAACTGGGGAGGTCGCAAATGGGGATCAGGTGATCCCGGGACACTGCAACCATCTTCCTTGCCTGCCGGCTGCCCCAGGGCCCAAATTTTGACCGGAGTGAGGATCCTGCAATGGTCCTAAGCACAAGACCTGCTGCCCCGGAGTCATTTTCTCAGTGATGCAACCTTGAATGGCTGCTAAATGAACAGTTGTAAGTCGAGGACTGCCTCTATTAATGAAGGTTAGACCCCAAAGACCACCTCCGCCCTACTCATCACACAATTCTCTGGGCAGACCTGGGCATTTTATGGCCCTCCGGCCCAGAGGAGGAAAACTGGAAATTAGGACTCAAAGGTAAATCCAGCCATGCACGCAACACAAGCGCATAGCTTTTATTTCAAAGACAACGGCTATATATTGTTTTCAATTTACCTCTGTGTGTGTGTGTGTGGGCATGCGTGGGTGCTTGCCCACCTCCACAGCTGTGTTTGGTTCGGCCCTCCACAAGGTTCACAGTTTCCCAAGCGACCCCTTGGGAAAACCAACAGCAGCCAAATCACAGGGTCTCTTCTCCAGGAAGGTGGGGGAGGGGGTACCTTGGAGCCTGCCCCTGCTTCTCTGGCTGCATCTCCCCAAAGGGAGGGGGCAACTGTCTGACACCCTCCCCCCCAGAGATGCTTATTCCTGGACCCAGAACTGTGAGGGGAGGGAGGCCGAAAGCCAGACGGCGGTGCAGAGGGGACCCCCAGAAGGATGGGAGGCAAGGGGAGAGTCTGTGGGGCTGAGCCTGCTCCCCCCACCTGCCTTTTCTTCTGGGGAGGGGGGAACCAGGCCTGCAGCCCCAGCCAAGGTTTGCGGCAGGCAGGCGCCCTCAGTCTTGTGCTTCTGGCTGTGTAATTGGATTTTAATAGACTTGGGGGAAGCTGATGAAAACTAATAAGCACCCAAATTCCTTGGAAATACAGCCAAAGGCCACCATTTCGGACTGGCAGTGGCGGGGGAGGCAGGGAAGGGAGGGGACTGGCTTTGACTGGGGAAACCAGGGTCGGGGGCTCGCTTGTGGGGCACAGCCTCTGGCCATGGGTAGGTCTGGGGGGAAAGAAGGAGTGTGTGCCCACCCCCACCCCATGAGAAGCAGAGGCCAGGAGCAGCGCCTTGGATGCAACCCAACAGGTGCGGCTCCTGTTCCTTCTCTAATCCCTGCGGCCCACCCACCCAGCCTGGCTGCCTGGTGCGTCAGAGACGGCCCCCCCCCCTGCATTCCCATCAAGGGGAAGCTGCGGCCAGCTTAATCGACTCCCCCCCTTTTAGAGGAGACCACAGACTCATTTGTATTCATTCATTCCATTTCCATGTTTTAAAAACAGCGCTTAAAGCAAAAGTGTCAAGGAAAGGCAGCTAAATCAATGAAGGTGAAACCGACTCAGGAAAGGAAAATAAAAGGAAAAACAGCCATGGACCCAGGGAGGGTCTCTCCCCCCCCCTCTCCGCTGCTCCCCTCCTTTGAGCCCTGCAAAATGGCAGCTGCTCATCAGGGGTCATGAGAATTGATCTTAAAAGAGGAGACAAGCATCTCCCCCATTTGGGGGGGGGGCAGTCCTCTAGATGCAACACTGGCCAGATGCCGCTAAAGGAGGCAAACAGAAGGAAGCCCAGCGGGATTGGTGGAAAGAGGCCCTGGCAATTCCTGGGCATTTGGGAAGCCAGGTTCACACGACAGGCTAATGCTCCCTCGAGATTCTTTGTCTTCTTGTCGTGTGAAGCCAGCCTGACGAAGTCGATAAACCGCAGTTAGGCAAATCGTAATTTCTTTGAAGACAGCCCGTAATGGTGCGGAACGAGAAACCGGAGCTTCGCTCAGCCCCGCGTGGGAGTTTCTCTTGTTCTGCTGTTTTAGCTCCTGGGGCTCCAACGACCCACCTGGGTGAGATTTCAGACAACCAGCTGAGCTTGCTGATGAAGGCTGAGGAAGGCCACTGTTCCCACCGCCCCTGCCCCATTTCTCCCCATCACTGCCTACACGTGTTCTGTCTCTTTACATTCCAGCCGATCCCGTCAGGCCAAACCCCACTAATTCTTTATTTTTTTAAATGTTTGGCAGGCACATTTGCATATAAATTGAATTCTGCACCTCCCAGGAACTCCCCCTCTTGGCAGCCGTGGACAGAAACTCCCCCCCCCCCCGCTTGTCAAATCAGAGAAAACAGGCAGCAGCCTTGTTAACAGCGGCAACCCCCAAGTGGGGGGTGTTGGGGGCTGGCAGGCAGGTGAGAGCCACACGCCCAAGGGAAGCCCAGCCTGCCAGCACTGGGGGCTCCTCGGCAGACCCAGAAGGGAAGTCGGGGGTCCTCCAGCTGCCCCTTCCTGGCACCGGCAGAGCGACAGACCCCCACCTGCCAAAAGGTGTGGAAGGGTCTCCCACCAGGTTTAAATTCTCCAGGGAGTGTGAACTGTGTGAGCTCAACCCACCTGCCAAAATGATCCAGTTCCAAAGTTATGACAGACAGCACCCCCCAGTCATGTGACTGCATTTATGGCCGTTTGCAATGTCCCATGGTCACGTGACCACAACTTACAAAATTTTTGCCCCAAACTAGCATTTACTTCCAATTTTCAGCAAACTGCAGATTTGCTTAACGACTGTGAATTCATTTTACAACAGCAGTGATTTGTTTAATGGCCACCACAAAAAGAGGTCGTAAAATCAGATTGGTCCACTTTACGACCATCATGACTTACAAGCCTAATGGCTGGCTCCATCACAGTCCCAAGTCAAGGCCCCCTGTACTTCCAATGAGGCCACTGGGACGCCCCTCCGGACTCAGCCTGGGGGGATCCTGGATGCCACCAGTCCCATGATGGAAACGCAGCCCCCGCCTTGTGAAGGGCATCCTCACTGAGGATGTGGGGGGACACAGTGAGAGGGGGGGATTTCTCTGGGAAGGCCTGGGGGATGGCTTGGGGGAAGAACAGTACCCCTGTCTCTGCGGTCCTCCCCAAAGCTGCCCCCTTCAACATTTGGGGGTTTTGCTTTGCGCAGGTGGAGAGAAATGCCTTTGAGACAATCATAAAACATTTGCAGCTAATCCCTGGACAATCTGGATTTCCGGTGGGTGTCTTGTGGTCTCACCAGGCAGCCTTTATTTATTTATTATGTTTGCATCCTGTTGCAATCAGAATCTCAGCACTTAACACAATGGGGGGAGGGGGGAGAACAGCTTAAATATCCACAGTAGAACTAAAATCCACATAAAATGAAAACATCATCATAAAACAACAATTTGAAGAAAAAACTGCTAAAAAAACCCTTAAAGCTCTGATCTGATCCCAACGCCCTCCGGAAGACGCCTCCTGCGTGCCATCACAGGGAGGGGCCAGCCGGATTTCCAATGAAATGGCTCTGCTGCGGAGAAGCGGCACCTTTTGGTACTCTTTCCTTTCACCCGCGCAAGCAGCAGGGCAGCTGGAGCAGTTTTGATGACCTCACCGGATGCCGAGCTGGGTGACAGGGGAATCCCTTGGCCCACGCTGGAGGGAAGGCTGCCAAGGACGGGCTTTGCCAAGCTGCCACCGTGTTGCAACTGAAACAGCCGCAGGGAGAGGCTGCTCGCCACAGGCCTCTGGCCCTCCTTGAATTGCCCCGTGCAACGACTCTTTTAGGAACTGGCTGGGCAGGGGGTTGGTCTAGAAGACCTCCAGGGTCCCTTCCAACCCCATGATTCTATGCTCTAACCCAATTCAGGGGCCCTTTAAAACAACTGCCCCAGAAATCAGGTTCCTAGTCCTTATGACATGTTGGCAAGCAGTAAATTCTCTCTCCGCAAGGCCTGGCCCTGCATGAATAGTCAAGGAGCCAGCAATGGTCGGGGGGGGGGTCCTTGGGTGACCCCACAAGCCTCTCAAAAACCTGCCTGGACTTGCCAACCCAGCGCAGAACAGGTGAGCCATCCTGGAGGCGGCGGAGCGCTTGGCACGCTCCATTGGGCACTCCTCCGATGCCAAGTTTAGTTCTTTTACGGCACAGACCCAACCCAGGGGAGAGAGGGGGGGCACGCTTGCACACATGTGCGCATCCCTGGATGCAGGAAGGGCCCAGAGCAGACTGTGGCCCATCCCTGCCTTTCTGCCTTCTCTCCCCTTCCCTCGCTGGCTCTGTTTGCCAGGTCCTCCTGTTGTGGCTGGCATAAATCAGAGACTTGAAGGGGAAAAGTCTGCAGCTCCCATCAGGAAATTCAAAGAGCCTTAAAAGCTTTGCATTTGGCAGAGGCAGCTGGGAGAGGCTGGAAGAGCACTGGGAAGGGGGAGGGTCTCGTCGCAACTGCCACCCTCCAGAGCCCCGTCGCAGCCTTGGTGACATGGCACCATGTCCCACGGGGGCCTGGCAGCCCTTTTCTTGGCCCCTTCTGGATGCCAACACAGGAGAGAGATTCTCAGCATCGGTGGCAGGAGACCCGAAGGCTTCGTGGCACAGAGAACTGCCTTCGCAACCTGGCAGCAACAGGAGAGGCTAGGCTGCCAGCTTATCTGCACAACGATCCTGTGAGGCAGTCCAATCTGAAAGGGGGACCGCTCTAAGGCCACCCAGCAATTTTCAGGGTGGCACAAGGATTTGAACCCAGCTCTTCCCATTACTTGAACGGGGAGACAGCAGGGGCTGCCGGGGGCCTTAAGCGCACCTCTCAAGCGCAGGAAGAGGCCGAGAGCCCCACCTGCTGCACCGCCAGGACTTTATTTATTTATTTATTTGCCGCCCATTCCATCGTGGGGCTACTCTGGGCACCTGGCAGCAGTAATACGGAAAGGAAATGATTTGCAAATGTAAAAATAAGAACAGAAAAGGAACGAAAATGAAAATAAACCGTGGCAGCACAATAATACGAGGAGGGAATGGATTATCCGCCCTGAGACCGCAGACTGACGAGGGCTGTTTCGGGGTGGGGAAAGGGGTTTCCTGCCCTGAGTCACAGCAGGCCCAGAAGAGAGAGAGAGACCCTGGCCAGATCCGCTCTCGGCCCCCCCCCCCCGCAAGAGCCAGCGAGGCTTCCCTTTTCAGGAGTGGCCCCTTTCAGGCCTCTGGACTTCAAGGGGTTAATTGTGGACACTTAACCGGTGGAGCAGCTTCGCCTTCAGCTCGCCTTGTGTCCGGCCTGGGCAGGGACTCGGGCTATTAAGAGGGCAAAAGGCAGGGAGGACGAAAGCCGGAGGGCCTCTGTCCAGCAGAAAGTGACCTTTCTGGGCACATCCAGAGAGGGTTTGTTTACATGACCGGTCAGCTGCTGGATGAGTCATGGCCAGACGGTGCCCAGAGGACCCTGGTCCCTCTCCAGACCAAGGGGCTGGCATCAAAGGGGGCACGGAGCAGCCAGGAGGGGGGGGGGTGAAAGGAGGACACTCCAGGCAAACTGAAAACCAGGAAGAAAATATTCCAGAAACACCAGGGGGGGGGGGGAATGGCACGTTGATTCCCAAAGGAGAAAAAAGCTGCACTGGCAGTCCTCCTCTGACAACGGATTATTTAAGGAGGGTGGGAAGTTTATTTCTTTTATTTATTTATCTATGAGACTTATATACCGCTTTAAGTGCAAGCACTCTCTAAGCGGTGTACACCAGTAAGCAATGTATATATATTTACATTGCCCCCAACAATCTGGGTCCTCATTTTACCTACCCCGGAAGGATGGAAGGCTGAGTCAACCTTGAGCTGGTGAGATTTGAACCGCTGACCTGCTGAACACAGTCAGCTAAAGTGGCCTGCAGTACTGCACCCTAACTGCTGCGCCACCTCAGCTCAAGTTACAGCAGTGCTGAAAAAAGTGACTTATGACCGTTTTCCACACTTACGACCATTATAGCCTCCCTGTGGCCACATGATCCCCATTCAGAGGCTCGGCAAGTGATTCACATTTATGACGGTCAGAGCATCCCGGGGTCGCATGATCCTCTTTTGTGATCCTCCAACAAGCAAAGTCAAGGGGGAAGAAGCCGGACTCACTTCACAACTGTATGACTAACTTAACATCTGCAGTGATTCACTTAACAACCATGGCAAGCAAGGTCGTAAAATGGGGCAAAACTCAGCCACAGAAATTTTGGATTCTATTGCGGTCCTTAGTCGAGGACCACCTATACGTCGCAACTGCTCATTTCCCAAAGGGAATCAAATGTCCAGCCATGTCCAGATGTGGCTGAACTGAAAACCGCTGGCCAGAGGCCGGGAGAGGCAATTCTGCTGAGTAGAAATAAAGCTGGATTTTTTCTCTCTGCTTTTTCTCCTTCAGCTGAGATCAGGTCAGCCTGCTCTCTGTGTCTCCGCTTTCCCTGCAAACAGCTCCAGGATCGATACTGCTTAGGGAGGGACGGCACTAGCAGATCAACCGCTGGGCTTAATCCTGGGGGGGAGGGGGGGCTGAGTGAATCCGTGGTGGGCATCCCTAAGAGGTTTGCCCTGGAAGGGAGAGGCGGAGGCAGCCGGGCTGGGAACGCCAGGCAACCAATCTCAAAATGGTTGTCGAAAGGCACCTGGAAGGGGGGGGGGCACTGGCCACAGGGGTGTCTAAATCGGCCGGGGGGGGGCACTGATCCAACAACTGGCCCCCTGCCCACAGTTTTGCCCCACTTTACGACCTCTCTTGCCACAATTGTTAAGTGAATCATGGCAGCCGTTAAGTTGTTATGTGAACCTGGTTTCCCCACTGACTTTGCTTGTCAGAAGCTCATAGAAACTGATCACATGACCCCGGGATCCTGCAGCGGTCATAAAAAACTCACCTAACAAAATGTTTCACTTAGCAACAGAATTTTTGGGCTCAGCTGAGGGCGTAAGTTGAGGATTACCTAAAAGATCATTACAGATCACTTGCTTTTTGTCCCGTCTTGATGGATCCCACCAGTGCCCGTTTACTGGATGCTCCGTGCGCTTAAAGAAGGACAGCTGGAAAGATCCTTAATGGCGATCCAGGCCGCCACCCTGGGAAGGTGCCAGTGCTGCCCCCTGGATGGGCAACTGTCCATCCTCGGCTTAAAATAGAAGTCCGGAATCCATTAATTCCCTCCCTTGTGGTGCAGGCCGGAAGGAGCCCGCCTTGCCTTACCTCCATGCCCCAACAGGTGAGGCTAATGGGACCCTTGCCGATTGGTTGGTTGGGTGCCTTGTTGGGGGGGGTACATCCAAAGGGCATGCCGGAATCCTTTCGAGATCACTTTGTGGATCACAGAGTCTCCCTTCCTGAGGAATCCTGGAAACAGGAGGAGGAGGAAGGTGGGGCTCAGCCCTTCACCCAGGTATTTGCTGGGCTCCTTTGGAGGAAAGAGCAACAGGCAGTAAATTATGTGGAGATGATCACATTTTGCAACCTTGGGAACTGTAAGACTCGTGGACTTCAACTCCCAGAATTTCCCAGCCAGCTTTGCTCCCCCTCCTCAGCTTGCCTGAAGTTTCACCAGCTTTGCTGGCTGGGGAATTCTGGAAGTTGAAGTCCACGAGTCTTACAGTTCCCAAGGTTGGACACCTCTGTTACATCACCTCTGTCACATTACATCACTAATGCTTCTTCGGGGCCATTCTGCCCCCCTCCTCAAGAATTTGGCCCTCAACCCACCTCCCGAAACTGCAGGAGGGCACCCTGGAAGCCGATCTCCCCACCAGAGGATGGACAAGCTTATCACCTCAGCCCAGAGACCAGACCCCCCCCAGTGGCTCCTCCCCCCCATTATGAACTCCCAAGGAAGGTGTGAACTGCTACAGCAAAATCCCCCCTCCCCATTACAGCCATACCTTTCTTCTCAAAACAATCCCTGAAGAACAGGAATGGCGTCAGAGTGAAGAAGGGGAGCACCAACCAGTCCTTGCCCACTGGGAAAGACTGGAAGGGTGTGGGGAGCCCAAGGGACAGCTAGTCTAACCCCCAAGTGGGCAGCGCAGGAGCAGCTGGGCTGCTTCTTCCCACGTTCTCTGAAGGCCCCCAATGACCAACCTGTTCTCCTGAGGGTGCTGGGCCTTTAAAATGTTTCCCCCCAATCCAAGCAATAGAACTAGGCTAGAAGACCTCCAAGGTTCCTTCCAGCTCTGTGATTATGTTCTGTTTTACTGCTTGGGTCAGGGGGAGCAGAAGGCAGGGGGCTTGCTGGCCCGCAGAGGACCTGGAAGACGTTCCCTGAAGTCCACCAGAAGACAGGACAGAAACAACGGATGGAAACTAATCAAGGAGAGAAGCAACCTGGAATTAAGGAGAAACTTCCTAACAGTGAGGATAATTAACCAATGGAACTACTTGCTCTAGAAGTTCTGGGTGCTTCCTCACTGAAGTTTTTTAAGAAGAGACTGGACAACCATCTATCTCAAATGGAATAGGGTCTTCTGCTTGAGCAGGGGGTTGGACTACAAGACCTTTGAGGTCCCTTCCAGCTCTATTCGGATTGATTGATTGATTCTTGCTTCCCTCTCCACCAGGGCTGGAAGCTGGACCCCAAGCCTGGAAGCCTGGCCTGGAGAGTGGGCGGGCAAGGGGCCTCCGTGCTGGGCGGCCTCCACCGCTGGCCAAGGTCCAATCCTCCCCCTCCTCAGCTTGCCTGAAGTTTCATCAGCCTTGCTCGAACTGGCTCCGGAGTTTCAAACTTTTGCGAAGAGAAGGGCAGAAATGCCAGGGCCGTCTTGCATACCTGGCACACCTCCTGTTGGCTCCGCCTTCTGTAAAACGAAAGGGCTTCCTCCAGCTATGACCTCACCTGGGAACCCCATCCAGATTGCTCACTTTCATTTTCTCCGACTTGCTTTCCAAACGTCACCTGCGGGACCGGCTTACTTTCAGTATCCAACTGAAAACTGAAAAAAGATGGGCGCTATAAGAAGGGGAGGCATGGAAGGCCCAGGACAGGCTCAGGTTTTCTTAGCTGAGCTTTTGGCCACCCGACGAGAGAAGCATGGACCTGAGCACAGAAACCTTCTCCCTTCGCCACAGGAGCTCATCCTTAGGGGCAGGTGAGTCCGCAGCCGCTTTCCGGAGGTCCCCTTTGCAGCCAGGGCGGTGCGGTGGGCGCAAATTCTTGGAGGTCTGGGGAAGGTGGAGGTGGGCCTGAGGAAGTCGTGGACTTCAGATCTTTGGGTTGTGCAGAGGCTCAAGGAGGCCATGTTGAGGTTTGGTGGGTCCCAGAGCCTGCTCCTTCCTTGGCTTGGACATCCGTGCTTGGAACACACTCGGCAAGGCCGGAGCCCCGGCCAACTGGACGTGACCCTCCAGCGGCCAGAGAGGGCCAGCCGTGCCGTTGGCCGAAGGGCCCCAGAAATGGCAGGAAATTCTTCCCTCTCTTTCTGCAGCCAAGAGTGGGTAGCACTGGGAATTCTAGAGATCCAAAACTCGCTTAATAAGCTTAGTAAGAACAGTGTGTAACTCTTTAAATTAGGGTTTATTTATCCGCTCTTCACAAGAACCGCTTTTCATTTGAACGAAGCGTCCTTTTCCAAGCTGGTGTCTTCCAGATGCGTTCAACTACAACTCCCATAAGCCTGCCCAAGGAGACTTGACTTTGGGGTTAAAACTCTTTGGACACTCCAGCACCTGGGAGCACAAGGAAACAATTGTTTCTCTCCTGCGTAATAAACAATCAAAATTAGGCAGATGATCCTGCAGGGGGATTCGGGACCTGAGGGAGGGCAGACATTCCGATCCTGCCACCTCCCAGGGACCCTTCCCTGCAGCCCCCCCCCAGGTCCTCCTGGGTCAGGCAGTCTAATTGGCCAATTACTCAACTTCCCAATGCAAATGTACTTACAGAGAAATAACTGAAGCCCTAAGTGGTGACAAATGGCTCTTGGCCGAGAATCTCTGTAGCTCCCGGCTGATCTGCGGAGTCCTCGGTGCTTCCTGACCTTGGGGGGATTTTTTTTGCAATTGCTTCATTACCCAACTAGGTAACATCACCAGTCTGAGGAGCAGGAGACTTGCTCCCTCTTTACGTTTAGTAGTTCCTCCTGACAGGGCTGGTGGGGGTGGTTTTCTTCTTGGATCAAAGTATTGTTTTCCACCTGATGGTTTCTCCAGAGTTAATCCCTGCTTATTGGGGTTTTCACTGCTAGAGAGGACACGTTCTGGTCTTTTTGTTTCCTTCTTAGCCTCTTCATTGTCTCTTTTGAATGATAATTATGAACGTGGCTCAAGTCTGTTTCTCCACCCATGGCAAATTTGTCTGAATGTCGAGCATTCGCAGGAGGAGAGGGGTGGATAAAAAGCCCTACCGAACAGAAAGCTTCCAAGGGGTTGTAAAACCCTGTGGTTGCCTCTCCTTGTAGGTTTAGTACTGAAGGTAGACTACTGATGAACCTGGAGGCTTCATTTAGATGTTAGAATTAATTTCAGCATTTTATGCAATCAACAAGCAGCCCTGTGGCATTATTAGCATCTTCTAACAACGTGAAGGACGATTGTAGCATTTGAAAATTGGCACAGGCTCAGAATTTGTATTGGCATCACTTCCTTCCAAACACCTGTCTGATGGAAGGGAAACTTCCAGAAAGTTCCTCCTCCCATTCATTAAAAAAAGGGTTATCAGCATCCATCAGTCCTTCTAAAACAAGCATGGGCAACTATGGCCCCTTTACAACCTGTGGATTTCAGTTCCCAGAATTCCTGAGCCAGCCCCCTTCAGAGCTTTTTCCAAAGATTTAAAAGACCCTGGATTAGCGAGTCATCTTTTTGGGGGTACTACCTGACCTATAATTCATGCACCCTGCACAGTCCCCCCAACCCTTGCAATATTCCCCTTGTACCTCACACCTCGTAGCCCTGACCCCCATCCTGGCATGTGCTCCCTGACCTTGCCACACCTCCCATGCACCCCAAGCCCCTCCCTGCCCCCCAATGCACCTCTCTCGCACACACCTCAATCCCTCCCCCACCGAGTAGCAGCCACTTACCTGCTTGCTGGCCTTGGACTTGCGGGAATCTGGCAGGGAGCCTTGGAGAGGATGGTGACGGCACGATGGTGCATCAGCCCTGAATCGGCCACAATTTTGCCCGATTCCAATACTGTGGCAGCCGAGGGTCCCGGAGTTCGGATGCCTTCTGTAGGTTGGCCCACTTGAGGTATCCTGGTTCAAGAACTGATGCCCTGAGATGTTCTGTTTTGCGCCGTTGAAGGCGACAAACAGGCCCAGGAGTTTGAGTAGCACGGAGAGGTCTGGCGACGGAGAAGTGAGCTGCCTGTCCTCTAACCGCCTCTCTGCTTCAGGTCCCTGGAAGAGGCTGCTGATTCCTTTGGCCCTCGTGATCCTGCTGGAAGTCCCCTGGGTCCAGAGCCTGCCAGTCAGATCCTGCCATTTCCCCCAAATTCCAGAGCATTCGGACGCCTTTAGGCAACTGAGGAACCGATACGTAAGTCGTCCTCTGGAGCTGCAGTTGAGGGACATCTTCGGACTGGGGAGGATGGGGGGATTCAGGGTTGAGAAAGCTGGAAGCTTTTGGGAGAGGTTGGGGGAGAAGACCCTGGACAGAGCCCCCATAGAGCCCCGAGAGGAATGGACCCCGAGGGACAGACAGTTGGGGAGACCCTCCCAGCTCTGGCCGTTGACAGTCAATCACTGAAGGTGGTTTACTTTTATTTATTTATAAAATGTATTATCCACCCATCTTACCACAGGGTAACTCTGGGTGTAGAGATAACGCTGGGCACAAAGATAGATTATTAGATTAGATTGCTAATAGATGATAGGAGAGAGATTAGATAGATAGATAGATAGATAGATAGATAGATAGATAGATAGATAGATAGATAGATAGATAGATAGCCCAGAGCCTGTGCCCTGGCTGGCCTCGCGAGCCTCCTGGGCAGCAGCCCCACCAGCCAGGGCAGCTCGGCCGAGGCCAGACAGAGAAGGCCTGCCAACCAGGCGACCCCCCCCAACGCCCCCCCCCCCAGGCTGGGAGCTTCCAGGGCAGCCCTGCAGCCTCTTCCCTCTTTCGGACGTTTTCACCCTTCTTCCCAATTCCAGGAGGACGAGAGGTTCAAAGGGGGCGAACCCTGGAAAAACTGCACCCGCCACCATCTCCGCTTCCCCCGAGGGAAAATGCACCACTTGAGAAGCGTAAGTGACCTGGGGCAGCCCAGACACCAGCCAGCCGAGCAGGGGGAAAGAGGCGGGCACCCCGGGCACAGGCGCCAGCAAAGGATGGCATCGGGGCAGCCCGACCCCCAGCCCAGGCGCCAGCAAAGGATGGCACGGGGAGGACATTCTCTGTGGATCTCTTTGGTCCATAGCCCAAGTGTAAAAAAAAAATTAAGATTTTTGTTGCCTCCCAAAGATTTGGAATTGTGTGGTTTGGGCATGAGGGTGCTCTCTGAGCTTGCTTGTTTTCTTGTCTCACTTAGCAACAAAAAGTTTGGGCTCAATTGTGGTCATAAGTCAAGGACTACCTGTATTCCCAAATAATAAGAGTATCATCTTTTTTGGTAGAAATGGGAAAAGCTGGAGGCCGTGGAAACGGAGCTGGCCCTGGTCATGCCTGTCTTGCAGAACCTGAGTGAGCCGGCCTTCTCCAAACTCGCCTCCAAGATTTTGGAGTTCCTGCAGCCGCTCAAGGTCGCTCTGGCCCCCTGTGTAAGTGCAGCCCTGCCGAGAGAGACCTCTCCCCCTCCCCTCCCACATGGGGGGGGGGTCTGGAGGGAAAGACAGCCCTGGCTCACCCCCTCCCTCTTTCCTTCAGATCAGGCACAAACCTCCCCACGAGCAGAAGTCCAGCCACCTCCAGCAGTTCCAGGAAGCGATCCAGAAATTCAACGCCAGCAGCGTCCAGGTGAGCCATGCAGGTGCCCGACTGCCTCGGAGCATCCTTTCTCAGCTGGGCAGGCGAGGAAGGGCAGAACTGAGCTTGGTGCACCCTCTTAAACGCCTACCTGTATTAGTTCATTAGTAAGATACTTTGGCAGTCAGCTTGTTTTCTGGGCCAGCAATCAACTACCTGGGCTCTGGTGAAGGTAATTGCTGGGGTACCTGCGAGGGCCCTATTCTTTGTCTGTGGTTTGTTGTTTTGGCTGTTTCAGTCCAGATTACCTGCCTAGGTGGATTTAATTACCTTTACTGTTTTCTGGATTTTTTTCAGTCTCCCACAGTCTAATCCAGTGTCTTTCAAACTTGGTAACTTTTAAGATTTGTGGACACCCAGAATTTCTCAGCCAGGATGTGTGGACTTCCACTTCCACATTTCATGTGGCTGGGGAATTCTGGGATTGGAAGTCCACACATCTTAAAGTGCTCAAGTTTGAAAACCAGCGGCCTAATGCAGAGTCTCCGGACTTGGCAACTTTAAGACTTGTGGCCTTCAACGTCCAAAATTCCTCAGCCAGCATGAATTGTGGGACTTGAGGTCCAGGCATCCTGGTTAGGGAATTCTGGGCGTTGAAGTCCACAAGTCTTAAAGTTGCCAAGTCCGGAGACTGCTGGTCTAATGAAATGGGCGCCTCTAGCAAATTTATTCAATCACCTTAAATTCTGAAGTGGGTTGGGCACCTTTACAGATTTGCTACCTGTAGAGCCTCCATATCTGAAGGCAGAGAGTCACTCAGCATTTGGGCGCAGACAGTTTGTTAGCTCTGCTCGTTTCCTTCCTTCCAGCAATCGCCGAAGTGTCTGGAGGCAGCGGTCGGCCTCAACATTGTGCGTCTCCTGGAAGAGGACATTGCCCAGCTCCAGCACCACTTCCGCCACCACCATCACTTCCGGGTCACCACCCGCCTAGGCTAGATCCTGCAGATGCCGTTGTGCCCGCCAGCTGTGCCCAGCAAAGGCTCCCCAGATCAGAAAAGCAGCCGGAAACCACACCGACTCCTCCGCAAATGACATTTCTGTCCTGCCCAATTGCCTTCCGAAGAACCAGGATCAGGGGAGCCACAGACTGTTCTGTATGCCGCACGCTTTCCTCAGCACGGTGACCTGCAGAGGCCTCGGGGATGATGGGAGCTCTTGTCCCACGCCTCTGAAGGGCACCAGGGTGGAGGAAGTCTTAACCTCAAAATGATCCAGAGCAGAGCTTTGGATTCCCAAGCAGGCTTTTCAGGGATTACTTGTCTTATTTATGTCCTTCTACTTGCCCCAAAGAGCCACGTCTGGCTAAATGCTGCCTTTTTCCAAGCATGCAAGGCTCACCACCTGGTGCGGGAGGTTCCTGGCGAATCTTCTGTGCATCCAGGCATCCTCTTGCGGTGCCTTTGCAAAACTGTGATAGGCCAGTGTTGGAAAAGGGCTGCTATATTTATGTAATTTATTTTAATCTTCCTGGATCTGAAATTAACACGTTTGGGGTGGGAGGGAAGCAGGGGGGGAGACCTATTATTTAAAGTGAGTGGTATTCATGAAATAAGGATATTATTTATACATGCCTCCCCTTCTGCCCAGAATGGTTATAATTTCAAAACAATTTCAAAAGGGATCTGTAAGTGAGCTCAGCTCACAAGCAAGGCTGACCTCTGTTGGAAGCGCCAGCCGTGTGAAGGGGATTATTCTGGAGATCTCAGCAGCTGGAGAGGACCCCTCAGCATCAAGGTAATTCGAAGGGGCAGCTTTGGCTGAGAAGCCCACTTAAAAGAGAATTGCTCTCCAGAAGCAGAAGGCCAGGAAGCAGCCAGCAATGAGCATTTGGTACAAGGCAGCAGCCTTGAAAGAGAGAAAGCTTTCCACTCTGGCACCAAAAAGATTTAAAATATTGTTAACCCTGTACCCTTAATTTGGTTTCACAAGACAAGCCATCATTTCCTTACAAAGTATGAGGTGATAAGAATTTGGCTGATGGTCCAAAGAAAATGACTGTATGCTACTGTTGAAATGATAATTTATCTGTTATTTGTTATTTTTATATATCCAATCCTATTTATTAAATTTTATACCTTGCCAACAGAATTAGCATCTATCTTGTTGTTTTTTTAGACTGTCTTAAAACGATCATGGGAGGGAGGGAGGGAAAGAGGGAGGGAGAGAGGGAGGGAGGGAGGAAAGAAGGAAGGAAGGAAGGAAGGAAGGAAGGAAGGAAGGAAGGAAGGAAGGAAGGAAGGAAGGAAGGAAGGAAGGAAGGAAGGAAGGAAGGAAAGGAAAGCAGCTTGCCTGCCAGGCCTGGAGCAGCCGCCCGCCACTGGGAAGGGGGCTCTCTGGGAGTGTTACAGGTTCAACTGGCTCACTTTCAATCCACTCGTGGCATCCATCCGTGGCTCTCTGCTCGCCGTCCCTCTAGGAATTTCTTGGCAAAGGGTTGTCTTTCCGCCAAAAAGCCACGAAATTCCGCCCCCCACGGATCTGGCATCATTACCTGGCTTCGTTTCTGCCCAACAGCTGCAAATTCTGCCTGCAAGCAAAGGCTGTCGAGAATTATTTTAACTTAATGTCAACTTTAATCACCCAGGAGCTAATGATGCGTTGATAGGATTAGTAATTTCATTCCCCTCCCCCACACATATATGTAATTCAATTAAACACCTTCACTTTTTTCATTTAAATAAATTAAGTCTTCCCATCTGCTGTCAAAATACTCAGGGTTAGGCGAATAGGGGAGAAAGCTGAAGGGGGGGAGCGGGGAGGGATTGGGGTTCTGAGCCCCACATAGGATTTGGGGATGCGTCTCCTTACCACAGGAGAAGCAACAAAGGAAACAGCCTCAGACCCACCCAAAGAGAAGTGCAAAATACAGGTGCTCTTCGACTTATGACCACAATTAATCCCAAAACATAAGTTGTTAAGTGAAACATTTGTTAAGTGAGTTTGGCCTCATTTTATGACTTTTCCCACCACATTTGTTGGGAATCACTGCAGTTCTTAAATTAGTCACCTGGTTATTAAGTGAATCTGGATTTCCGCATTGACTTTGCTTGTCAGAAGGTCGCAAAAGGGGATCACGTGACCCTGGGATACAGCAACCTGTCATAAGTATGAACAGGTGTCAATAAGAACTGGTGTAAGTTGAGGACTTCTTGTATTCAACAGGACTTACTCCAGAGAGAGAGAGAGAGAGAGAGAGAGAGAGAGAATATTTTCTGCCATCCTCTGATCTGTTTTAGCACATACTTTTAAAAAAACGCTTCCCATGTGGTAGACAGTCTTTTAAAAATAGTCCTTCCTTTTTTCACGTCAGACAAAAATCCGTGTTATGGGATTTGCACTGCGGTTTATTTTTGGCCAGGGGTTCTTTATTTCCCCCTGTGGAAATAAAGAATTCCGTACTCCTGGATCTACCTGCCCTTTGAAGGCTACGGAGGCTCGGTAGGAGAGGCGAGCAGCATGGTTTCAAGAGTCCTTGCACTGCTGCACTAGCTTTCGGTTCAATGGCTTCCCTGCCTTTTCCCTTTCAGTATCACCACAAGCTAAGAAGTGAAAGTACCAAAGAGGCTTCTTAGACTCTGATGAAAGGATAAGTAGAAAAATTGACTTGTTCCAATGTTCCTCACCCATGGAAGCTTGAAGATGGGTGGACTTCAACTCCCAGAATTCCCCAGCAGCATGCTAATCAACTTGAAGATGGGCTTGGTTGGGGAATCCTGGGAGTTGAAGTCCACCCATCTTCAATCTGCCAAGACCGAGAAACCCTGAGCTATCCAATCCGCTCCAGAGGACACCAGCTGCTATTTTTTTGTTTTAACACATGGAAGTCACCATTTCTCTCTTGCAAGCTGCTCCCAAACCTTTTGGACTTTAAAGCAGGGTGAGAAACATTTGTGCCCAACAGCAACCAAGCAGTTCACAGACTGCAGATCCAACAGCCCTTTCCCTTCCTGCTGCTTTGCTCGCTCCAACGCTCTCATCACGGCTCAAGGCCAGGACAACAGTAAAACACCCAGCCAGGATTGAAGCAGAACAAAAGCAGACTGGATACAATGCTGTGTTTGGCGAGACAGCCCTCGGGAGAGGGAAAAACATTCTGCAAATCACCCAGGTTATCCTGAACAAAATATTGGGGGGGGGGAACCATTAAAGCTTTCTCCAGCACTCCTGCAGGTTGCTTCCATTTTGTGCAGCCCTGCGAACCTGTCGTGTTTTTCTGTTCTTGGCAATAAAAGTAATTTGTGACTCTGCCTTACTGAGCAGGTGCTTTCAATGGAGTAACCGAAGCTTGTCAGAAACAAACAAAAATATCTATTAGCTTCCCCACTTGCAAAGCAAGTTCAACATTTATAAACTTCTACATCTGTAATGCCAAACTACAACCAGCCATGGGGGGCATGTTTTCTTTGCCCAATGCCCCCCCTCTGTGCCCACAAGTGGGTCACAAATATAGTAAATAAGATAAACATGTCTACTGTTCCTATCAATAGAAGAAAATATTTGTAGCTCAATGGTGAACTGTGGGGTCCTTAGTGCTCTCTGAGCTGGGTTTCCTGCAGATGTTCCATGACCCAACTACTAGGGCAGGGATCCTCAACCTTGGCAACTTTAAGACTTGTGAACTTCAACTCCCAGAATTCCTCAGCCAGCAAAGAAATTCTGGGAGTTGAAGTTCACAAATCTTAAAGTTGCCAAGGTTGAGGATCCCTGCCCTAGGGAACATCATCAGTGCTAGAAGGAAGTGGTGGGGGGGAGGAAGAGGAGGACTGTAGGGTCCTTGGTGCTCTATAGAAGAGGTCCCCAATCTTTCAGGCACCAGAGACCGGTTTCATGGAGAAAGGTTTTTCTGTGGACCAGAGAGTACGTGGTTTTGTGTGCTGCCTGCATCCTGCGGATGGGGCTGTTTGTGCGGACCAGTTGCTGGCATTCTGCAGCCCCAGAGCGGTCCATGAACTGGGGGTTGGGGACCCCTGCTCTATGGTCTTGATGGTTTTCTTGCAGACGTTTCATTACCAAAGTAGGTAACATCAGTGCTAGAGAATGAAGTGTTAACCTAACACTGATGACGTTACTTAGTTTGGTAATGAACTGTGGCAACAACCAACCTCATAGAGCACCAAGGACCTCACAGCTCTGTTCTATTCCCCTCTCCTCACTCTCTAAGACCAGTGAGGGTGACTAAAACCAGCTGAGGAATTCTGGGAGTTGAAAGCCACAAGGCCATTTCCCAAGTGCCAAGCTGAACTCATCATCCGGGTTCAAAGGAAGCTTAGGAACGGAGCTCCAGCCGTTCGCTTCTGTTACGAAGTTCTTGACCGGGTTCCAAGTAAAGAACACGAGGATCGTCGAAAGACAGAGGAGCCGTTCGCCGTCGTCCGCTGTCGCCTCAGAAGGACGTAGATCCCAAGCGTCGCTCTTTCCTACTTTTAGAAACCAAGAATATTCAGTCTCCGTAGAGACCGTCAAAAATTGCCATTGCCGACTATATTTCAAGTCGTCATGGCGGGGTATTGGGAAAAGTTTTCAATTAGCAATAATCGCGCCTCGGATAAACCTCATTGGCTACGATACTGCCACTGCGCAAAGCTACAGAAAAAACGTTGCCGGCACAGCCGCCCTCCTGCTAGACACTTTCTCACGTGAGAGTGAGCCTGCTCAGACATGACTTGAGGAACTAAGAGAAGCATCTCGACAGCGTTTTAGATGCGCGTCTCCTTCTGTGACATTTTTGGGAGAAATTATCCGCTTCTCCCCGGGTATTTTCCGGAATCGGTGGCCGCAAAGCATTCTGGGCTCCGCATGTATATTAGGAAAGGCGAGGGCGGGAGGCTGTGATGAAAAATGATGTAAAAAGAGGCGGAGCAAACACCGTTGGAAGAAAGGACCGTAAACCAATCGCGATGAAGAAAGGCGGGGCGAGGTGGGGACCCAGTTCCGCCCCTCCTCCCGTAACTGACCGTTCCGAGCATTTTGGTTAATTTGCTTTTTCTTTTGGGTCGATTTCTGCTTTTTCTCGCTTTTTTTTTTCTCTTAGTGGCGAAGAAGTCTCGCTTTTCTTCCCCAGCCTCGCGTACCTCCTGACGTTCAGCAGTTTGCACCAAGAAGGTGGCCTTCCCTTCTGGCGCGCTGCTTCGGACTACACCGCCCATCATCCCTGGCCAGAGCCCCATTCGGTGTTGCCCAAAGCCCCCGAGCGGATCCGGCCCCCTTCACCGCTCCCCACTCTCGAGAGCCCCGGGGCTTCCTGGAAACCCAGCCCGGCCCCTCGCAGGATGTTCCCCGCGGCAAATTCTGAGCCGAGCCCCTCGCGAGAAGCCCCCACCCGAGGCGCCTGGGGGGACGGGAGGGGCTTCCCCCTGGAGCCGGCTTTGCCAAGGTGGCCCTTGGCTCGGGTCCGGGGGGGAGCGGCAGATGCGGGGCAAAGGGGCGGCCGCTGGGATGGCGAGGCTGCAGACTTAGCCATGCAAGCCCCCCCGCCCCCTCCTCTGCCACCCAGAGCTTGTGGAGCGGAGCTGCGTTACTGCAGAAGAAGCCCCCGAGAATTGGGATTGCAAGTGACCGCTCTCCCCCCCCACTCCCCCGTGAGCTTCCAAATGGGATGGGGGGAGGACGCTGAAGGGGGTGGGTCCCTCTGCCGAGGGAAAGCCGCAGCTGGGCCCTGGGAGAGTCAGCAGCTGAGGGGGGGGGGTGTTCCCAGCTGGGAAGATGAGATTGGGCCCTGGAGGGGATAAAGTTCCTCCCTGGGGCCAGCTCTGCAGGGAGAGGGCAGCCGGTAGCCCTTCACGCGATCCAGGTCCGTAAAGGAGGAAGGGTCCAGCTGCAGGGGGACCCTCAGATCCCCCTCCCTAAGGGAGGCCAGCTTTGGTAGATCTCGGTTTAGCCTCTCAGCCGGGCCCATGAGGGGCTGCAGAGCCAACTGCCAGGTTGGCCCGAGATGGGCCTTGGCACCTGGCGGATCTCCTTGAGTTGCCAAGGCTGCCTTTGAAACTGGGCCCCCAGCTGGCCTGTTCCCTGCGGCGACCTTGGAGCTGGGCCCATGTTCCACAGGCCGACCTTGTGCACAGAGGGGCACAGTTCTATAAAGCCGCCTTCTGGCCTGAGGACTGGACACTCTGGCCAAGATGAAGGCTTTGCTCAGCGCCCTCCTCCTTCCGCTGCTTGTTGCCATCAGCCAGGCCCAGTGCCCGCTCCCCAGCCAGCTCACGAACCCACACCCGAACGGCACCAAGGTCTGTTCCCAGATGTACACGGACGACAGCCCCTACTACGACCTCTGCTGCGGCGGGAGCATCCTGATGGCCGTGGCAGGTGAAGACCAGCCGTACATGCCCACAGCTTTCAACAACCAGATCTCCTCGCTGGTGGTGGGCCAGCGCTGCGAGCTGACCGTCTGGTACAAGAAGGGCAAGGGTGGCAGCACGCGGAAGTTCAAAACCGGAGCATATCCACGCCTCCAGGAATTCAAGAGGGGCCTCTTTGGCAACTGGGACAACGCCATCTCCGCTTACTACTGCAAGTGCAACTGAGTCGGCTTGGCACGAGCCAGGAAGGGAGCTGCCACCGTCCTGCCCATCCTCGCTCAGGTGACCTGCAGAGCCCCCCCACATCTGAGGGTCCAAAAGCTGTGGACGCCATCTCCCCACATCTCCCCTTCTGCCCGCCTCCCTAGGAACACCCGCAGCTCAGCTGAAGATCTTGGCCAGCCAGCATGAGGCAGAAGAACTTGCAGCCCCAAACGGGCCTGGGCCTCCCCTGAGCTGAGCATCCTGAGGCGGCCGGAAAACAGAACCAGAAGGTGATTTCCCCCCCTCTCGCGGCCCCCATAATGGCAGCAGCACGTGCCTTTGATCGGCTAAGGAACTCCTGGTCGTCCACTTTGAGCCCTGCCAGGTCTGTCACCTGGCGAGAAAGATTTGTTCCAGCGGATGCCTCAAGCTCTTCCACGCAGCCCTTCGCTCTCCTCCCTCCCGGGCGCTCTCTTCCCAAGACCCTCCCGGAGCAGGTGGCCCTCCCGCCTCAGCTCAGCCTTTACGGTTGCACCTCGGAAACCTCATTAAAAGCAAAGCAGCTGATTCTCAAAAATGTGTCTGGTGTTTTTGCCACTCAAGGTCAGCAGACGTTGGGGGGTGATCAGTCTGACTTCTGGGAGTCCCCAATTCACTGGAAAGGGCTTTGGGCAACCATGGGCAAGAATGCAGGTGTGCCCACCAAGAAATGGGGTTCAGTTGCCCCTTCCTCCAAATTTTTGGGAGGAGAGAAAAGGCTGTAGACCCCCCCCCAAGTGTAGGTAGAATTCCTCACTTTGCTCTGTAATCACAGCCGGCTCAACCAAAGTGAGGGATCACCAACCATTTCCATCTGCCCCCTCAAGACATGAGCACTAAAACACACACACACAGCTTGCACAGTAAAAGGCCATAAATTTGGGGGGAGGGATTCCAGATTGCAATTCTCAACTCATTACTAGGAAGCAGGTGTCTTGGGCACAGTGGCTGGTTATATGCCAAGTTCACAAATTGGCTGCCGTTTTTCTACCACGTGCTGCAGCGAACACCTCAGCTCAAGGGGGTGAGCCTGCTGGTTGCCCTAGGCTGAACCATCAGCCCCACCGGGTCTCACAGAGTAGGTAACGGGGGGGGATGCAGGTACTGCCAAGAGCACCAAACTGTAGGTGGAGGGAGGGTCTTGGGGGGGTCTTGTGGCTAGCTGGGTCTGCCTGAATGGGTCCAATGGCACCCAGCCCTCTTTCTTCCTGGAACTTGAGGCAGAATGTGGGGCCTTCCAAATATGATCACAATGTAAATAAAATCATCTTTTGCCTCCACTTTTAAGCAGCATCAAGCAGATTGATCCTTGGCGGGTTTTTTTAGGGTGATTCACTCCCTTAGGCTCCCCCCCAACCAAAGACACCCCCGTCTTGCAACCACCCACCTAGAAGCATGCTATCAGTCTTGTGAGGTAGTCCAGGCAAAAGGCACCCCATTGAACTAACATTGCTTAGGTGTTCTCCGAGTTCCCTTTACTTGAAGATGTTTCATTACCCTACAAGGTAACACCATCAGCGCACTGGGGATATTATATGCCGGCCATTGAAGCTGCGTAAGTGGCCTTGCTGGCGTCTGCCAAGCCTTCACGCCTGCAGCAGCGAGAAAGGCAGACCCTGGAGTGTCAGAGGGTCCTTCTCTTGCCAGAGGCCCCCCGTTTGAAATGGGGGAAGCTCCCAATGGCCCCCTGGCCAAACTGGCTGGCTGTGCACAATAGCAGGAAGGGTGGGGCCCTTTCATAGGGGAGAGGAAGCCCCTCTGCATTCAACTGGCCTCCCTTTCGAGCAGAGAACCACTGGGGACATTTTCTCTCAGAGAAAAGGGGGATTTTCTCCCCGTCCCAGAGGAAAACAGCCAGAAAGCACCGCGCTAATTAGCAGTGATGGGGGGGGGAGGCCTAAGAGACGCAGAATGACTTTGTAAACATGCAAGGATTACGATTGCCAATTAATTAGGAAAATTACAGTGTTCCTCCTCCACCCCAAAGCTGGCAGGCCCGACAAGAGACACAATGACAAAATGCCTGGAGCAGGTCTCTTCCCCCCCCTCCCCCGGGGGGGGGGGAATTCCTGAATCCACCACCGGCAGGCACTTGGAGGAAGCCAGGATCATCTCCCTGCCCTGGAAGGTGCCGCTTTACTGAGCCCAGCGATGCTCAATAAAAGGTGCTTCGTTCAGCAGAACTCACCCAGAAGGTTTGCTGAACAGAAAAAGGGTCAAATCAGACCTGGGACGAATGCAGATTTTGCCCCTCAAGGTTCAGGGAAGGCAAGGTTACAAAGACAGAAGTAGGTACCCCAAATCAAACTCACTACAATTGCATTTTGGCTAAAGAACCCGACCATCCCGTGATATCCCATCACTTGGCCCTCAAAGAGCGGGGGGGGGGGACCAGCAAGTGCCATTTCCTCAGGCCCGAGCCAGAGCAAGGGCTTCAGGATGGACCTTGGTGCTTGGGCAACTTATCCTTCATCTACAGGGAGACATTTGGGAGTCCTTCCAATCTGGAGCTGCACAAGAACATCCAGCAGGTGCAGCTCCCTTTCCTTTGAAACAGTCACTGGATTCTTTCCTCCATAAATGCTTCACATGAACTGCGTTTGGTTAAAAGCCCAGATTCAAGCTTTTTTCTTCTCGGCTTGTGGGGATATTGAATCAGAAGATGGCTTGCTCAGGCCAAGCCCGTGTAGGACACCCCACGATGCCCTCCTATCAATTTTTTTCCCCCATCTATGTTTATACTGTAGATGCCAAAAATTTAAATCATGGAAGGAATTCCTTCTAGGTAGATATGAACCCCGTGATTTTGCTTCTTCTGTAGCTTTTTCTTAAACGTCCCAGCAAGTTTTTTTAAAAATGAGGGAATTAAACATAAAGGAAATAGCATGGTGCCCTTCTTTAACTATTAAAGGTGGACCATCTCGCCCCAAACTTAACGTTGTATTTTAGGGAAGAAAGGTTCACAAGCACCACTTTGACACAAAATCCAGACTCTTTATACAAGACCATTCGTGGTTAAAACTTACTAGAATTAAACAGGGTTTTTTTTTCCGAAGCAATTAAAAAAAATCATTTCAACACAAATACCGTTGAGTTACCAAAGTGGGGGGGGGGAGAAAAAAGAAAATAAAACCCAATATAAATAATTTCTTTAAAAAAGTAACAAAACCCACAAAATGAATTAGTAGTCATTCTTTTAGAGGGAAAAACATTTCTGGTCGAGGCCTCCAGTTATAAAATTCTTCAAGCAACCAGGAGACGGGGAGGGTGGGGGGCGTTTGAAGCCAGGTCCTCCCGACCTCCAGCTTAAAATTCCAGTCCTTTATTTCAGAGAAGGGGGGGGGGGAAATGTAGTGTTGTGGCACGGAGGGGTGTGGAAGCAGGAGGAGGAGGAGGATTATCACCCCAGGAATCCCCCCCTCCTTGGCCTGGCAGCTTCAACTGAGATTTTAAGTCTTTTTCCCCACAGGAAAAGTGAAATAATCCTTGCGTCCTTGAGGTGCCAGGCTGTCCGAAAGAAAACTGCAGGTAAAAAGAGGATTCCTGAAGTAAAGGCATCAACCGGCTATCCCAAGCAGAGGAAAGGGAGCGACTGGCGTGAAAGGGGGGTAGCCGAGCCCCCCCCCCAGATGTGGAATACTGAGAGGAAAGAGGTGGGGAGGCTGACCCCCCTCCCCAGAGATGAAGGAGGAATCCAAGGTAACTCAGGAAGGCTAGCACCAAAGACCCATTTAACACTCTTCAACTCCCTGGGGGGGCTGATCGGAGCCCCCCTGCCAGAGGATGGAGGAGAGAGAGGAAGAGACCCCAGAAGTCAGCAAAGACCCCAGGTGGGGAAGGAGTCAGGCAGGAGTCAGCCCACCCCGAGGGCCCAGAGGAGCCTTTCTCGACCCACCAGCTGGCTCCAGAGGTACACTGGTTGGAGAAGTGGAACACACACACGCATCCCACACATGCACACACGCAACTGGCAATCTCTTGGGGCAGGCTGCTCTTAGCTGAAGAGGAAGCATGCAGCAGGCCGAACCCACTTCGTAAAAACACGGCAAGACAGAGGACTGGGAGTGCTGGGGGGAGGGTTTCTGAAGGGGCAGCAGGGCAAAGGCCCAGCCTGCAGCACCCGATATCCTGGGCATCTGAGCCGAGGGAGGGCGGACCTGTGGAGACACCCGCCTCAAAGGACCCCCACCGCCTCCCCACTTCAGATCCAGGCCGGAAGGAGTCCCGCCTCCCATGAACGTCCCTGCCGCAGCCGGTTTTGCAAGACAGGGAGAGGAGGGCCTGGAAGGGCGGGCGAGAGTGGGCAAGGGAACTGGGGCAGGGCAAAGCAGAGGAGGAGGGGGGCTCCAGGGGGTCTCGCAAGGGATGCTGCAAGGCTGCAAGAGAGCAGCCAGCGCCCTCCCGGGTCTTTGGGGGCCAGAACTCACACCAGCCTTTGGAGATCAGGGGCACTGCCGAAGCCCCTTGCCTTGCGCTCTTGGGCACGCTATGGGGGAAAGGGTGGGGCTTGCTGGGCGGTCTTTTCCTGCCCCTCCCCTAAGAGCACCCCTGGCCCCGAATGCCACTCTGCAGCACCAGCCCCCCCCCCCGCTGAGCCTCTGGGCCTCCGGGACAAGCCTGGTTCTGGGCCCCGTGGATGGCCCCTCCCAACCAGCGGGAGCCCCAGACCCAACCGCCAGGGCCCTCTGGAGCCACGTCTCCCTACCTGGGAGCCCCTAAAGTATTGCAGCGCCTTCCTTCAGGGGCGCAAGGGAGTCTCCTGCCTCTGGGCCCAGCCGGTGGCTCTGCTCTCCCTCCTCTCTGAAGGAGGTGAGCGGGGCTTATGGGTTTCTGCCTGGGGGGCTTCCCCCTCCCCTGGGGGTGCCTTTGGCCAAGGGCCCCCTTTCTCTGGGCTCCACTGAGAGAGAAGGAAACATTTCTGCAGTGCCGAACAGCCGCGGGCAGCCCAGGATTCAGGAGACAAGCAAGAGAAACGTTGCCGCCTTTTTTCACCCCCCCCACCCCAGACAAAGCCCCTCCTCAGTTCAGTAGTACAATAGGGGGACGCAGAGCAGCCCTGCTACAGATGGGCCCGCAGGGTCCACTTGGGGGCCGCGTCATCGGTTGACCAAGAGGAGTCCTCAAGGAAGGGTCCCGACTGCTTGCTGAACTCCTCCTGCCCACACCAACTGGGGGGACACCCCCCCCCCGGAAGCAGGGCTCGGTGGGGTCCCAGAGCCCCCTCCTCGTGCGCAGGTCTCCAGCGGCTTCGCGGGGCTGGCTGGGGAAGATGGCTCTCTCTCTTCGCGAAGGAGTCCGGCTCGCTCATCTCATCCGGTTCTGCCGCATCAGGGGCACGATGCAGGAGGGGGGGCCGGCTTTGCCGACAAAGGGGTGCTTCAGGAGCTCGCTGGCCGTGGCTCTTTGGGCTGGGTCTCTGACCAGCAAGCGGTCCAGGAAGCCCTTCAAGGAAGGGGAGACCTGCCGGGGAAGAAAGAGCGGAACAGCATGAGCCACAGCTGGAAGAGGGAGGGGGGCCTTGCGGAGCCTCAAGGGAGCCCCTTCCCCATCACCGGACGGACCCACGTTCTCTGCTCATCCTGGGCCAAAGAAGCCCTGGACCTGGTAGTCCTACCAGGTCCTGACCTAGAAACCAGCTGGCACAGGGGCAGGCAGCGGGCAGCCAGTTATGCCAGCTCAGGAATTCTGGGAGTCGAAGTCCAGAGGCCGTGAAGTCACCGCAGTTGCCCACCCTGAACCGGCAGGTGAATCTCACCTCCGTTTATGAAGGAGGCGCTTCCCTGCCACCCAGCAGGAGGGCCACAGCCCAGGCCAGGCCGATGAAGAGGGGGCTGGGGCCATCAGTGGCCGAGGACAGCGGAATCACCACCCCTGGCCTGAACAACGGGCAGCAGAAGCTGCCCTGCGATGATGCCCCCGAGCCAAAAATGGCAGGACACGGCAATCTGGGGGGGGGAGGGAGGGGGAAGGGGGAACTTGGAACCCCCCAGAAGCCGCCCTCTTGCCCGGCTGGGTGAGGCAGAGAGCAGGCGAGGGGGCTCACCTTGTGCAGATTCTTAAGTTTGGGGGGCAGGTTGTCCCGGATCATCTTCATGGCCTTCAGAGGGGGCTCATTGAAATAGGGAGGCTCCCCGTCCACCATCTCGATCACCATCACCCCCAGGGACCAGATGTCCACCTGGAAGAGCGGAAGGGCAGGGAGGGGTTGAGGGAGGAGCGGCCCCTGCACCCCTCTGATCTGCTCCTTTCCTCTTTTCCCTGGAATCCTCTCATCAACTGCAGTGTCCAGGCGTGGCGGAGGGGGGGGCTCTCTTCTCTCTCTCTCTCCAGCAGCAATAGTCTTCTTTTTCAGATGGATCTTCCAGGGTGCAGGACCCTCTTATCGGAAGGTCCGTCTCATCCACCCACCACTGACCAAGGCTCCAGTGAGGGGGGAGCCCGAAGGAGGGCAGCCATCCAGGAGCATCCCATTTATCTAAAGCTTCAGGGTTTGGGAGGGAAACTTTGCGGTCTCTGGGGCTGCCCTCTACCAACGGACACCTGAGCTCCACCTAGCTTAGCTACTACAGCACTGTCTCCAAGGCCCCCCCCCCGCCCCACACACAAAACTCTCCCGCAGAGGAGGAGACCTGCCAGGCCTTCCCCACCTCACCCACCTCCGGCCCATAGGGCAGCCGAGAGATGAGCTCCGGGGCCATCCAGTAAGGGGTCCCCACCAGCGACTTGCGCCTCGGCACCTCTTTGTTGACTTGTGCACAGAATCCGAAGTCGGAGAGCTTGACCTGAAGGAAGGGCGGGAGGGGAGGAGGCCGTCAGGGGGGGGGGGCTCTGCAGAGCTGTCCCACGGCTGCTTCCCAGGGCTTCAGAAAGTCCCCCCCCCCAGTACTATTGTGTGTGTGTGCCCACAAGTCATAAAGTTGCCAGCTGCCAAAGGAGTTCTGGGAGCTGAAGTTGCCGAAGGTTGGATTCTCAAAGACTCTCCAAGGACTACTGAAGTGGTCTTGCAGGGTGTGTGTGTGTGTGTGTGTGTGTGTGTGTGTGTGTGTACTAGAGAGCCTGGGATTTTCTCCCTAGGATTTGCATGCAGCTTTTAGAGAATTTGGGCCACTAAAACGCCAGCTGGTTTGGGGAGCAAAAAGCCATGGAAGAGGGAGAGGGCGGGCTGATCCTTCGGGCTTTCTAGGAGGCGGAGGCCTGGGGTTGGGCAGCTCACCCGTCCGTCGTGGGTGAGCAGGATGGAGTCGCTCTTGATGTCCCGGTGGATGACGCCCTGCGCGTGCAGCACGGAAAGGGCCTTCAGCACCGAGAGGCAGACGGCCGCGATCTGCTCCTCGTTCATCCTTCAAGCAGAAGAAAACACGGCACTTACCCTTCTTTTCTTTCTATTTTTCTTTTATTCAAAAAAAAAAAGTTAAAATGCAAAATGCCAACAGTGTTCGTTAAAGAAACAAACAAAAAAAAAACACAACACAAACAAGACTTTAAAAAAGGTGCATTAAAACAACAACACACATACACATTTTGTCCCCCTGGATTAATATACAGGCAGTCCTCGACTTACAGCCACAATGCAGCCCAAGGTTTTCGTTGCTAAGTGAGAGAGTGGTTGAGTGAGTTTTGCCCCATTTTATGCCCTTTCTTGCCACAGTTGTTAAGTGAATTGCCACACTTGTCAACTTAGAAGACAGTTGTTAAGTGAATCTGGCTTCCCCCGTTGGCTCTGCTTGTTGGAAGGTCTCAAAAGCGGATCACGTGATCCCAGGATCTTGCAGCTGCCAAGCATCTGAATTTTGATTGTGTGAATTGCATGACCATTTTTTTTTGGGGGGGGGAGGTGCTGCAATGGTCATAAATGTGAAAAACAGACAGAAGTCACATAAGTGCCACAGTCACTAAATGAGCCGTTGTAAGTCGAGGACTCGTCTGTATTAGAACACTCCTGGTGGCCACTTCTCCTTCGGAGGGAAGAAGAATCCGCTTCTTGGACGGGAAGGAAGCGGCCGAGTCCCGGAGTGGCAGCCAGGCCACCTGCCAGGCCCAGAGTCCCATGGAGCCCCTGTGGCGCCTCTCTCCAAAGGGAGGGGAGCAGCCCGCCCTCCTCCGGGGTCCCTTACCTGGTGTGCGTGACGATGTCGGTCAAAGCGCCGCCCTCCAGGAACTCCATGACCACCCAGAGCTCGTCACCCACCAGGTAGCTGTTGTACATCTCCACCACGTTCTCGTGCTGGTAGTCCCTCATGATCACCACCTGTGTGGGGGGAGGGGGAAAGGCAGGTCGGAAGGAGCCGCTTTCTGTGGGAAGGGGGGGGGGCAGAGAGAGGCTGGTGACCTCAGGCAGGTGAGCCCAGGAGGGCCGCAGGGTTTGCCCAGCACAGCTCAAGAGGCAGAGCCGGGCAGGCAAAGGGCAGGTCCTCCTATTGCTCCCTTCACTGGTACCGTTATTATGATTACGATGAGTCTGTTGCTTTGCAGGTACACCGAGAGCTTCTTTGTGTGTCTAACCACCCTTGGCCAAACAGTATTTCATTCAACTGAATCCATGTCTCTGGAGAGTCTCTGTCATCCAAGCCACGGCTGTCCCAGAGGTGCTTTTCCAAGAGGCAATTGGACTTTCTTGGCTTTTTCCTTGAAGACCTTTCGCTTCTAATCCAAGAAGGTTCTTCAGTTCTGATTGAACGGGGAGGTTTTCACCATTTTTGGCTTAATGGGTTCCACACCATTCAGTCAGAACTGAAGAAGCTTCTTGGACGAGAAGTGGAACGACTTCAAGAGGAGAAACACAGAAGGTCCAGTTGCCTTTTGGAAAAGCACCTTTGGGTCAATTCAATTCCATTCACCTCGTTGAAGAGCAGCTCCCGCCTCTGCTGCTTGCGCAGGTCCATCTTCTTGACCGCCACCAGCTTCCCGGAGCTCTTGACGGTGGCGATGCAGACGATGCCCGTGGAGCCCTCGCCGATCTTGATGAAGTTGTCCAGGTAGGTCCTGGGGTCTCCGGGATCAACCACCATCTGCAAGGCAGCTCGGAACTGTTCGTGGGAGACCCGCTGGGGCTCCCGCTGCGGGGAGCAGGGCTGTTGAGGAGCCGGAGGAGTGGGGGCCGCAGGCTGCTGGGGAGGGGGCTGCGGAGGTTGGGGGGCTGGCAGTGACGGCACGTGGGTCAAGTGGGGGTCCGAAGCGTGTTGGGAGAGTCCCAGAGGCGATGGCTCCAGATTTCTGGATCGGGTTGGGCCCGAAGGGGGGGGCCTGGAGGGGCCGCTGTTCCCGCTCACGGGTCCGTTGGAGGCTGCTTCTGGGCCTTTCCCCGGCCGATGCTCTGCCTAGAGAGAGAAGGGGAAGCCATTGTGACTGCAAGCATAAAAAGCAGTGCTTTCGCTGTGCAGGGACTTGGGACTGGATCCGTCTTTATCCTCACAGACAGGGAGGATCAGCCTACAAGCCTTTTCCTCCTTACGCAGAAGGAACCCAGGACTAATCCCTTGTTTTGTCTCGACTGACGTGGCTTCTTTCGGTCCTGCTCATTCGCAAAGCACAGGTGCCGTCTTTGGCCAGGTGAGTGTGCTAGAAGCCGCTCCTCAGAAAAGTGGACCCGACTAGCAAGCATAAGGTCTACAGAGCAGGGCTCGCCAGCCTTGGCAACTTTACAACTTGTGGGCTTCACATCCGTGAACGACTTGTGGGTGTCAACTCCCAGAATTCCCTAGCCAGCATATGTCGTAAAGTTGCCCAGGTTGGCGAGCCCTGCTCTGGAGCAGGGGTCCCCAACCCCCGGTCCGTGGACCAGCAACCGATCCGCACAAACAAGCAAAGCCCCATCCGCGAGATGCAGGCAGCACACAAAACCACGCACTCTCCAGTCCACGGAAAAACCTCTCTCCACGGAACTGGCCCCTGGTGCCCAAAGGTTGGGGACCTCTGCTCCAGAGGGTCATCTGCACGTTCCCTTCTTATGGCCACAAAGAGATCTGGGGATAGCTCAGCTCTGTGCTGCTTATTCTCCCACCCTTACAGCCTTATCTTTCCCTCAGGGTCAGCAGAGTCTCCCAAAAAGGCCCTTTGTAAAAATGTCCTTTTCAGCACAGAGGTCGAGGAGTGGACCTGGGGAGTCCATTTAGCTAAGCTGAGGGTTGGGCCCTTCCAAAGGAGGAGCCACAGCAAGGGCCGAATTAGGCCCCTGTGCTCCCCCCTCTCAGCTTCCTGCAGAAGGAGCCCCCGTAGAGAGCCAGGTTCAGCAAGAGAGAGGGCCGAGGAGCATGGATCAGCGGGAAAGACTGAAACCAGGGCAGGCACACCGGTTGCGTGAAAACTGAGCTTTACGTCTAAGTTCTGGCCCTGTTGTAAGAAAAGGAAGAGGAAAGAGTTGGGTGGCAGAGGCAGAAGAGAAAGCAGTTCGATGGCGTCCATGATACGAGAGGTCGTTATGCAGCTGCAGAGTTTCTGTGAAGACAGACAGAGGTTGGTACACAGAAGAGAGTGTCATCGGACGGTTATTTGCGTGTAGAGGAGAAGAGACCAAGCAGAGGGCAGACGACAAGATGGACAACACAGGAGTGACCGGTTAGTGGAAGCGAGGAAGGAGAGCACCCGGAAAAGGCGAGGCAGGCAGGTAGGAAGCCCCGGCTGCAGCTGATGGAAGGCAGAAGGCAAGGGAGAACTACTGGGCAGAGGAAGGTGAGAAGAGAATCCAGAACAGGTGCAGAACGGAGCATGAAGGAGGAGCAAGCTCTGCGCTGGCTGCCAGGCTGGTCCTCCTGAGGCAGAGGAGGGGCTCAGGCTTTACCACTCGGTCAGCCAGCTAGGCTATGCTGAGAAGGTGGACGGACTCAGACGTCGCGAGAACGGCACCTCCAGTGGATCGATCCAGGCTGGCCAGTCCCACAAGGGCCCCAAGCTCTACGATGCCCTGAGAGGTTTTACCTGAGTGCCACGGACAAGATCGGTGTCTGCGCGGGGGTAGGTGTTAAAAGGCCGTCCGGTCTGCTGTGCGGTCTTCATCACCCCTTCCGAGACGGGGATATTCGGGGTCCGGATATTGGGCCCGGAGAGGGGCCGTTTTTCCCGGGGGGACTGTGGGCTGGCCTCACCAGTGTAGGTGGACTTGGGTCTCTTGTCGGGCCCCTCCGTCCGCTCCCTCTTGACCACGCGCTCGGCGGGGGGCTCCCTCTTCCTGTCCCGCTCAGGCGCTCGGTGACTGTGTTCCGGCAAGGGCTTCGGGTGCTCAGGAGGCCGGGGATGGCCGGACTGCGGGTGCGGCTTGTGGTGAGGTTCATGCCCACGGGAGTGTGGGGCGGCAGTCCTGTTGTCCCAGCCCCTTTCCCTGCTCGAGTCCACGTCGTTCCTGGGCCCGTGGCGGTTCCGCTCCTTGGGCTCTCTGCTCTTGCTGCCCCCACCGTCGTCCTCCGTGAGGGGAGGGTGCTGGTGCAGGTGGTGGCGGGGCCTGCCCAGCGCCTCTCCCAGACCGTTCTCCTGGTAAAACTGGTCATGCCGAGCCGGGAAAGGAGGGCTGTCCCTACGCAGCGAGTTGGAGCGTGACACCGACATGTTCTCAAACTCATCTAGCAGCCAGGCCAGGGAACCGTCCTTGGAAGTTTTGTTTCCGCGCACGATGGTCTTACGCGCATGGAATGGAACATGGACCAGGCAGTTATGGGGGGGAGGGGGGAGAAGAGGATACACAAACAGAAAAGAAGATAAGGTAAGCAACATAAAAACAAAATAAGATGCTTGATGAATGCTTGACGATGGCCCAAGACAATTCCAGCTTTGGCACAAGAAGCGCCCAGCGGCAGGCCTGGTGGGGAGAACAAGGGAAGGAGGACTTGCACATGGGAGGAGAAGAAATGGGACCTTCACAGAGCTGTTCTCTCCCTTTCTCCTGTGACTACACACCATCCACGCTGAGACACTTTTTGAAAAATATGTCAGTGCTGAAATGATGAATGCCAGGAGTGCTGGATTTGGAAGGCAATGTCTGAAAGGCAGCCTTACACCAACCTTCCCCCCCCTCAGATCACCCAGTAACTCCCCAAATTTCAACCAGCAAAAACCAAGTTACTCAGCCTGGGAATCCCAGACAACTCTAAGTGGGGAGGCCGAGTCTTCTGATTACACCACAAGCAAGGAAGATGCTCCCGATCTAAAATGGATTTGATCTCTAAAACACTTCAGAAGAAAGAACCTGCCAAATCAGGCATTTCCTGCTCTCTCCGTCTCAGGTGAGGCAGGCTGCCCTCAAATGCTTCCCTAATGATTAAAGACACCCGGGAACCGACTGAGCTGGTGAGAAAGTCTCTACCTCATTTTCTTCCCAGTTTGCTTTAGGACGGGGGTCTCCAGATGGGGCAACTTCAAGACTTTAAGCCTGGCTGGCTGAGGAATTCTGAGAGTCGAAGTCCACAAGTCTTAAAGATGTCCAGTTTGGAGACCCCTCATCACTCCGGAAGGACAGAGAGGCTGCTCCCCCCAGAAATAGGGGCCAGGGAAAATAACTGAAGGCGTAATCACCTTTTGGGCAAAAATAAATGCACACAAGGAGTGGTGTAAGGAGGAAGGCTGACCTCAGTGGTGGCTCCTGTCTCCCTCCCTCTTCAGCATATTGTGCAAAACCATCTGTGGCCATTGTTTTTTTAAAACTGAAGAGACCCTGAAGGACCCCCCTCCTTCCCCCACTTAACCACAGAGACCAAACAGGGAAAGAGAGACGCTTTCAGCTGCTAGCAATGATTCTGCATTTCCTGCGGGACTCCTGGAAACGGCCAGTGAACCACGTGCGATTTGCGGCTCCAATTTCCGAAGTGGAAAGTGAGCTGGCCAAGAGACCCTCCCAGCTGCAGCCCTCGTGGGGAAGACCTCTCCCCACCACAGCTACCTCGCCCTCCCGGACAATGCACCCTGCAGCCAACAGAAACAGCCAAGCCCTGCAGAAGAAGGCTCCGTGGGGCAGAGCCAGCCTGATTTCTCCACAGACCCTGTTTTGACACATTACACCAAACCCAGCAAAGGAACGGAGCATCAAGAGGGAGGAAGGGCTGGGACCAAGGCAGGGGGGCCTTCTGGAGCTGGGCCTTTGGGGTCCCAAGGTTTCCTGTCACCACAGTCTTCCTTTTGGGACAGAGGAGACGCCACATGGGGGGGGAGGGGTGGCAGGACCGGAACAACCACTGTTGCCCAATTTTCTGGCACCGGGCTTTCCTCAGGAAAAGCCCCGGTTGAGTCAGTCTTTGTTCACGCTAGAAGGAGGCTGAGACTCCGAAGGCCCCTCCTTTCCTCAGGGGCAGGATCTGCCCCCATTCCAGGCGGGGTCTGGGGCGAGTGGGGGGACATTTGACCCTTTTGAGTCGGAACAATTTGGCCCGTTTCCAAAACACAGTATGCCTATTTTTCAATCAAGCCTGCAACCGAGGTCTATTTCTCTCCCCAAAATTATACATTTGCTCCTGTTTGGGTCCCAAAGCCGTCTGAAACCCGAAAGCTGATACTCCTTCCGCTCAGAGATGCCCCAAACGTTATCCGGCCAGCCCTGGAGCCCTTGAGCCGATTGCATCCATGCTCTGCCCTCCCTTGGCAGGCTCCTTCCGTTCCGGGGTCTCTCTCCACGGGGCTAAACCCAGCCTGGCAAAGGGGGGATATCTGGGGGAGAACAGAGAGATGGGCACAGATAGTCCTCGACTTACAACCATTCTTTTAGCGGCCACTCAAAGTTACAACGGCACTGAAAAAAGTGAATTGGGACCATTTTTCACACTTATGACCGCTGCAAGATCCCCCCTGGTCACGTGATCAAAATGCAGGCACTTGGCAACTGGTTCATACTTACGACCGTTGCTCTGTCTGGGGTCACGGGATCATCTTTTGCAACCTTCTGACCAGCAAAGTCCAAGGGGAAGCCAGATTCACTTCACCACTGTGTTACTAACTTAACAACTGCAGTGATTCACTTAACAACTGTAGTAAGAAAGGTCGTAAAATGGAGCAAAACTCAACAACTTTGCTTAGCCAAGGAAATTTTGGGCTCAGTTGTGGTCGTACGTCGAGGACTGCCTGTGGTCGTAAGTCGAGGACTTCCCTCGTGCGCCCCAGGAAAGCCGACCGGCAGTCCCTCCGCCCTGACGGACTCGGCAGTTTCACCTCGGCCTGATCCTCAACTTTGCTTTCAGGATCCGTCCCGGCCGGCTCGCCTTCCCTGCCCCCTAATTCAGCGCAAAGGAGGAATTCCCGCTTCCCCAGCCTGAGCCAAGAGCCAGCCTGCCTCTGAACAGCCGCTGCCTTGGTCTCCGGGGCCCCCTGGCCTGGCTGCTGGGCCAAGATCCGGATCCTGGCAGTTGGGCATTCCCAACATGTCCAGCCTCAGAGCTGCAGTGCATGTTCTGAAAAGATGCAGAGCCTGGAGAAGCACACATCTGCTGCACGGAAGACCGTATCTTATTGCTTGTGAAAACGGAATCCACTTTCTCGGGAACTCTGCCTGAAGCAAAGTGGCAGTTCAGTCACAAAAGAAATTTCGTTTATGCTCTCAGTTCTCAGAGGATGTGGCAAGAACTCAAGGTCGGTGGCTCTGGTCCCTTTGGGTCCCAGTTCAACGTGAGATTGACACCCTGAGCAAAGCTAATTAAGTCTCGGCCTTGAACCGATTGCGTCCCCGAATGTCTGCGGAGATTCTCGGTCACCCAGGTCACGGTTGTCCCAAAGGTACGCAACTGGCCTTTCTGTGTCTTTTCTCTTGGGAGACGTTTCGCTTCTCATGCAAGAAGCGCCTTTGGTTCTGAGTGAAGGGTGGGGGAGCTCAGGAACCCCACCATTCGGTCAGAACGGAAGAAGCTTCCTGGATGAGAAGCGAAACGTCTTCAGAAAGGCCAGTTGCCTCTTGAAAAAGCCCCTCTGGGGCGCTGCATGAGCTCATCTGAAACAGAACCCCCCTCCTCTGCGCACTGGCCCGTCCCCACTGTCGCAACCCTGGGGGGGGGCAAAGCAGGTGCCACCAACCTTCTGAGAGCCGGGCTGGACGGCCGTGATGTATGCGGGATCCACCAGTGGCTTTGGCCGCTTGGCTGACTCCTCGATGATGCCCTGCCATTGCCTGGGCAGCCCCGTGAACTTCTGCTCCTGCTGGTCGTAGCCCGTGTGGACCCGGTGCTCGAAGTTGGAGGGGGCCGAGATCTCAATGCGTTTCTTCTTTTTGGTGAACATGGTGATGTTGGCTAGCAGACCTAGAAAAGAGAGGGTTTTTTTTTAAAAAAAATGTCAATGGAATAAATCTTCTTGTGAATCAGCAGCTCCAGAGCCTAGCCTCCCCCACCCCCTGGTCCCATGAGGCAGCCCCCTCCCCAAAGGTTGGTGGCTTCATAGGGAGCGTGGGAGATCCCCTTTCGGGAGGAGAGATCAATATTCCCGCCCTGCCAGGAGCTCAAGGTGCCAGTCCCTCCCGTTAACCACTGACCAAGAGACCCCTGCTAGGCGACACGGGGTTCGGCTGCGGAATCAGTCAGAGGCCAATTCAAACCTCCGAAACGGCAAGGAAAGGCGCAGCTGAGCAGCCTTCCCTAATCCGGCATGCAGGGGTCTCAGCAAAGGGCAGTTACTCCATCAGCCTCACCAGCTTCCTCTGCATGGCTGGACTGAACTGAGAATGGGGGATAACTGGGGAAGGAAGCTCGATAGCCTGGCTGGAGGGGCTTTGGCTGCTGAACTTTATGACCCTGTTTTCCAAGCTCAGCAACACCAGAGAAAGCCAACCCCCCCCCCCACACACACAGGCAGGCAGACAGACAACCATCCATTCTCAGGGCATGTGAATTTTCCTCCTCTTCCTCCGCTACTCCACCGCCCTCCCCACCTGGTCTTCTGGTCCCCACGTTCTCCCTCCCTCATCTACCCTGCTGCCCAGAGAAACTGTTTTCATGCAAATGGCCCAGCTCCAAAGGGGACAAAGGAGAAAGAGCCGGGGACAGGAATCTAGTGGCTTCCTCCTCTTGGGGAGTCTGAGTTGATCTCGCCCAAATGCCAGTCCTGAGGATCCCAAAGGCGTTCCTGGGATCAGCTGCAATCCAGAGACTCAGCACTCTGCGGCGTGCCTTGCCAATCCAGTTCGACCAGTCCTTTTGTCAGCAAAACATCCCCCCCCCTTTGCCCAACTGGGCCAGCAGGCCTCTCTTGACCAAGACAGGGAAGGCGGCCAAGCCAAACCAGGCAGCGATTCAAACAAGAGCAGCAGTGAATCACGTCGCCATTTTTGTCAGGGCTGAACTCAAGGGTGGAGAAAGATTATGCAGCGATTTAGAAAATTAGGTTTCTCGGGACAAGTAAAATTAGCATTAGAAAAAAACCTGGACAGCACCGTGGGTCCAAAGAGGGTTCCCCTAGTTTATATAAAGTAGCTTGTTTATACCAGGAAACGATACAGAAGGAAGAAACAACAGTGAGAAATTGAGGAGCGCAAAAATATTTCGATTTTGGCAACGTCACTTCTATCTAGTGTGATCTCTTTAACTGCTTCGGCAGCAGCAAGACAGCCCACGCACGAGTGGAAGGGAAACCCAAAGGAATCTAGACTTTCATTGCTAATCAAAGAGGCCATCAGGCATTATTGCCTTGCTGGTTCTCTCTACCTTTCCAACCTGCTCTGCGGACAAGCAGCTCAAAAGCCTAGCAGTTCATCCGACAAGCCAAATGCACATCACGGAGGCTCATGTACTCAGCAAGAGGGTAAGCATGTGTCGTATGACACAAACACGCCTGCATTCCTAAAGAAAAATTTCCACCAGGTTTTGTGGGCCACAAGCTAAGATGCTCCTCTTAAAAAGGGCCCGGCCATTCCTCTGGCTGCAGAAAGCGAACCTGGGCACCCCAGGCCCTCAGCGGGTTGGGATCCAGCCCAGCCAGAGGCTGCTGTGAGCAGACCCAGCCCTCACCCAAAGCACAAAGAATCCTGGAAGGATCAGCACAGGCAAGAGGAGTTTTATGACAGTGAGAACAGCTAATCCATGGGACAGCTTGCCTCCTGGGGAGGTGGATGCTCCATCACTGGAGGTTTACGAGAAGACTCGACAGCCACTTGACCGGAATGGCTCAAGAAGGGGGTTGGAATAGAAGACCTTTGATCCAGCCCTAGGATTCTACGACTTTTCTTCCCACACAAATGCATAATCAAACTTTCAGATTCATGACCCCAAGATGTGATGCTGGCTACCAGCTTGGCTGGCTTCAAAACCCAGGCTGGACCAATTCATGGAAGTCATAAGAACCGGCAGCTTTTAACTCTGATGGTACTGGAACTGCCTCCGAAGGCCATCTGCCCGGAGACCAGGGGTCTTCCTTGGGCAGGTGTTGGTGAGTCACTGAGACAATAAGCTGCTGGGATTGACAGGCCAGGGATCCAATCCAGCAGGGTCCTGCTTTGTTTTTATGATTAACTTTTTATCTTTCCCCCTTTTAGCTCGAGACATAATGAGCATTAATTACACCACGCGTCCTTTTGGTTTCCTGGGAAGGGATGGTGATGTCACATACTCTTAAAAAATGCCCAGTAAAAGACCATTGTAATGATGCAAAATAAAATAAGATAAAATACTAATACAATATTCACCTCAAGACTGCAGAAAAAGATTTGGGGACAACTGCCTTGATGGGGATGGAAAGTCATAGCCACGACCTGTGGACCAACTCCCAGAATTCCTGAGCCAGCCAACTTTCACAACTCTGTAAGGAGAATCCTGTTCCTGCCCTTAAAGGAGACAGAAGGGGCTGCTAGTGTTCCTCCTCCACTCCTTGGAGCGGTCCAGCCGGGCTTTGATTCCTGGTGGGTGACAGGGCTGAGGCCAGTCTGCTCCAATTTCCCAGGGCAAAGGTGGAAGGGCAAAGGTGGAAGGGCACGCCAGCACAAAAAGCTTCAACTCTTGACCTTCCCAGGAGATCAGTTTTGCAGCACAATTTATCCCAAAAGAAGCAACCAATCAAAACACAGCCAGGAATGAGCTGCAACTTAAAAGGCTGAGTTTCATGCAGAGATACAAATCAATTTCTTTTATCACAACGGTATGTGAAAATAGGAAGTTTTCTTTGGGAACAAAAGGAAGAGTGGGACGCCTCAAATCACTGCAGACTGCAGAACAGTTCGATCCTCTGCCGGAGCTTAGCTTAACCACAAAAGAAGATGAAAAGCCCCCAAATGCAATGTGGAACGTGACACGCTTTAATGTTCCAAAATCCCTTCCGCCATTTCCCAAGGAACCAGTCATAAATATCCCCGAGTCGGAATTGCAGGGGTATTTTTGAATCAAACCGCTACAGCTGGAAAGTGCTGGAACTAAAGCTACCATTTTAGTAAAGATGGCCCTGGTCCAAAGGAAGAGGGGCAGGGACAGAGAGATCAGAATTCACAGTAATCCTGGTATATTGCAATGGCTTGCTCAGCAGGCCAGGAAGGCAGCTGGAAAGAAACTGTTCTTCTCCTACAGAAGCAGGGTTGGTACCTTAATGGGACGATACGGAAAAGGCGGCTACGCTGCCGTAAGAGCACGGCTTGCTGGGAGAGCCAGCAGCCTCGGGGTCTTCCTCCTTCTTCCTTCCCGGATGTCTAAGTGGGAACAGGAGCACCAATTCCAGAAACAGATCCAGAAACGTCTCGCCCAGGCCTTTGGTTTAAGTCCGCTTCTGGGTCGGGTGAATGCGTTTTCATTGTTATCTAGTTGTTGCCCAGCTTTTGTCATCATTTGTTCTTTGTTTATATTGTCCTGTGGTTTTTTCCTCTGTGAAATGCCCAGCACCGCTGAGAATTGGGTAGTGAAAAAAAAAAAGTTTAGAAAGCTATGCTTTAAAGTTCAGTTCTTCAGAGCGGAAGAAGCTCCTTGGATGAGAAGTGAAAATTCTTCTCGGAAAAACAAAGACCAGTTGCCTTTTGAAAAAGCACTTTTGGGGACAACCATGACCTGGATGACTGAGAATCTCCACCGAAAGCTCAAATGATGGCTCCATCACATGCTGCCTGTTCCTTCTAAGTAAAGGTGTCCAGGATGGCACGCAAGGACTTTTACCTGCGCACCACAGCTCCGCCTTCCTCAACCAGCAGCTCCACCGCAAATGTGTCGGAAGCCCTTGTGCTGTTGGGTTCTCTGAGAGACGGCAGAGATCAGAGGCTCAGCGCGGCATTAACCAAATCTGAGTCTGGCTGAGCTTCTTCTTCAGGGCTGTTATTACTCCACTCCTGCAGCTGGCTCAAAGCTCAAGGACAAGATTCAAGATGATCTGCAAACTTTCAAAGCTGCTTTCTTCTCGGCTGAAGTGCCACTTGATAAAAAGCTTGAAGCATTTTATTAGCAGGCCCATAATTTCACGTGCCCTGGTCCTCTTGCTCCCTCAGAGGGCAGACCCAGATGTTCTTCTCCCTGCTCGGTCTCCATCACTAACAGCGTTTGGGAAATAATCAGAGCCTCTGTATGGAATCCATAGGAAGAGACAGGCTCTCGAGAGGTCTTCTGTGTTTGGACTCTGCCCATAAACTTTCCAGGCAAGCCGAGAAGACCGATCTTTTCACTACAAGAGGGAGGAGGTGATTTTGGAAGAGGAGCAAGAAAATAGAAGGTTTCCAGACTCTGGCTTTTTCTGGACAAAACGTTTTATACAGCAGGAGTGAAATGACCGATGTTCATGATCTGTGGTAGATTTGCCACTGAGGACCCCAGAACCACCTCTAGCCCCACAGGATCATCAGAAGCTCACATTCTTTGGTTGCTGATCTGTACGGTAGAAGCAGCAACCAACACCCCTAAAATGCTCGACTCTGCAGGCCTGATCCTCCTAAATGAAGAGGCCAATCAACAGTAAACACGCGTGCACAGCGCCAGTAAATGAACATTCACCAGCATCCAAAGCAAAGTCAGATTCCACCTCTGGAAAAACAGGACGCACATTAAGCCAAGGGGAAAATGGGTTTACTTCACACAATGTCATCTGTTCTCAACAGGCTCCGACAAAAGGAGCTGTTTCAAACTTCTCAAGTGTCTGAAACAAAACCTCATCAGTGGGCCTCCAATTTTGCCACATTCAAAAAAATCGGTGAATTCCGGTCAATCAGCTGTCTGGAAAGCCCTTTTATTTACTTATTAAATTTATATCCCGTCATCCCCCTACCCAAAGCGACTCTGGGCAGCTTCTAGGATAAAGAACACCAGGAAGCAGACAAGCTTTATCAACAACCCTTCTTTGTTGCCAGTAATTGACCACTTATCCAGTCAAATGAAAAATGACCTACCGCCCAACTATCATGGCACAGGCTGGTGGCTTCCAGGATTGCTCAATTAAGGTAAAATAAAGTTTTCCAGTGAACCTCCTGTCTCTGGCCTGCACTGGTCCAGCAGAGATGAGCAGAGGCTTCCTCAAAATGGAGTTTTCCAGACAGCCCCAACTCGATCTCCAAAGGCTGAGCTTGCATTTCCCGGGAGCCCTGCTTGCCTTTTCCGCGCCTTTCCCATTTCCCAGGCCACGCTTGCCAGACAGGGGAACAAAAGCCACGTCAGAGAGCTGCTGCACAGACAACCCTGCAGCAAAACCATCTCCAGACTCACGGCTGCTTTCCTCTCCAAAACTAGAGAGAAAGTTGATCCAAGAGTGGATTCAGACAACAAGGCACACAAACACAACAGTTGTGCTGGGACAAAGGAGCCCCACCTCCCCCTTTCGGGCTCTAGTAAGTGAGGAAGAAGGCACACTTAAGGGGATCCTGGCAAACCCAGCAGACCAGTCCATGCTCCAGCAAGGAGTAAAGACAGGAGACTTACAAGCACACTGGTCCTCGGGAGACTTCATCGTGGCCCCGTGTCTGCCTTTGTCCACAGGCTGTGGCAGCCAAAAGGAAGCACCTTGGCACATCCCCTCCTCTTTATGACTGTTAGGCCCATCCTCCCTTTAATTAAATGGTGTGGCTGCTCCCTCCCTTCTCCCCAGTCAATTGGCTGGGGTAGTTCTCCACATTTCTGGCTCTGAGGCACAAGCTCTTTCCCAGCTACTCCCAGAGGACCAAATGCTCCCAGTTCAAGAACCCGTTTGCTCCAATGACCAACTTTTCCAGACTGAGTTTCAGCCACCACGAATGCAATGGCAGTCCTCCTTCCCAGTGTACGATCTGTGGATAGGTGTGTGTGTGTGTGTGTGTGTGTGTGTGTGTGTCCACACATATCCATCTCCTCCTCTCTCTCAGACATCCCTGCAACATACTAGTGCAAAGGGATTTTGCCTTCCTGATGTGGCCGTTGTGGCCCACTGAATTAATATTCAGAGTTAATGTTGCATCTAAACTTTACTCCATAAAACATTACTGCGGAGAGCACAACAGTAAAAACCACATACAAGCCTTGTTGGCAAATCTGAGGATAATCCACAAAGTGTTTGAGCATCGCTCCACAACAGGGAAAAGGATACTTTCCCCCCTTGGGATGGCAGCGGCTGAATATCCATTATTTATTTATTCATTCATTCATCCATCATATTTACATAGCTGTCAAACGATGCTGACAATCAAGTGACTCGGGGCTACTCCTATCCTCTTTATAAGAAGCCGGTGAATCTGCTTCACTCCACAATTAAAAATTCATTTTAAGAGCTGCAAGTTAGCGGACTCATGCATGCCCATGACCAAGGGAGAATTAACAGTGGCAGAGCAATGGAGATCTTGCCAGCCACCGTTATGAACACTGGCGTGGTAAGAAAGCTTCTTGGATGATACGTACACTCACAGAAAAATAGCAAGCAATACCTGATCACAAAAGTGTTAACCTGTTGTGTACAAAGGCAAAACCTCTTTTGAGTTGAGGTCAATTCCTAATAACTTTTCAGAAATAACAGAGTAACAGAGCTGGAAGGGACCTTGGAGGTCATATAGTCCAACCCCCTGCTCAGGCAGGAAACCCTATACCATTTCGGACAAATGGCTGTCCAGTCTCTTCTTAAAAACTTCCAGTGTTCGAGCATTCACCGCTTCTGGTGGCAGATTGTTCCACTGGTTAATTGTTCTAACTGTCAGGAAGTTTCTCCTTAGTTCTAGGCTGCTTCTCATAGTTCTCATCTGTCTCCCTTCTTGTTTTCTTATGCACTTAAGTATTTACTGACCTCAGAGCAGGATGCAATCAAGGAAGCAAATCAGTCCGGCAAACAATAAAACTGATCAAGATCAAACCTTAAAAGGGGGCTGTTGTGACCGAGCCCCAGATTCTGACTTGAAAGGATGCTAGTTAGGGTCAGCCTGGCCTCCCAGCTTTAGAAGGCACAGCAAAGACAGTGCCACTCTTGAGTAAGGGGACCGGGAGCAAAGCCCCCTGAGCAGACTTCAATATCCGAAAACAGTTTCCTTAATTTGTCTTTATATTGCCAAGCAAACCATGGTAATACTGAGTTCCTGATTCAAAAATGACATTTTCTCTCTTGGCTGCTGAGCAACAGAGGAATCAATTCATTTAAAATATGAATTTGTCTGGCTGAATTATTTGCCAAAAAAGTATTATTTTATAGCACAAATTAGGAGTGTCCAATCATGGCAACTTTAACACTTGTGGACTTAAACGCTCAGAATTCCGAGAGGCAAAGTCCACTAGTCTTAAAAATGGCCAAGGTTGGACCCTGGTGGCACAATTGTTTTGATCCCACCTGTTTTTACTGTGACAAATAACTCAAGATGGCAAACATGCCTAATACTCCTCTGTCTTCCTATTTTCCCCACAACAACCGCATCTCTGTGAGGGAGATGGGCAGTTCTTAAACCTGTCAAATAAAGAAATAAACCCTGTGGGATGATGGGCTGGCGTGAGAGATAACAACTGGCCCAAAGTCACCAGCTGGCTTTAATGCTTAGAACTCCCAGCCCCCTGATTTCTAGCTGGTGCCTTCCCCACCAGACCAAAATCTCATTTTGTTGGGCATGCAGTGAAGAAATAGTGGAAGAACCCTGTTTCCACCATCTCCTCCCAGCAACGCAAAAGAGCAGGGACAAGATCAAACAAAAGTCCACAATCCTGAAGAGGTCTGGAAAGACCACCAGGGAGTCTTGGAACTGATTAAAACAGTGGGATCTTTTTTCTGTCTTGTCCCTAACTGTGGGGAGGGGCAGATACTTAATCCCCATAGATGAGAGACTGTGCAGCTCCTGGCAGATTCTCTTCTGCTCTGGGATGTCCCAGATCGTCCCAGCAGAAGGCAAGACAAGAAGCAACGGATGGAAACTAGTCAAGGAGAGAAGCAAACTGGAGCTAAGGAGAAATTTCCTGACAGTGAAAACAATTAATCAGTGGAACAGCTTCCCTCCAGAAGTTGTAGGTGCTCCATCACTGGAGGCTTTCAACAAGAGATTGGACAGCCACCTGTTTGAAATGGCATAGGGTCTCCTGCTTGAGCAGGGGGTTGGACTAGAAGACCTCCAAGGTCCCTCCTAGCTCTATTCTATTCTGAAATATCCTGAGAATGTTTAACCAGGCACAGAGGCCAGGGCTAGGAAACGTCTCCCTCAATCTAAAGAGGCCCCTTTTAAACCAGAGCCAACCTCTTTCAAAACCTATTTGTTGTCTTCAAACTGCCCTTCCCACCCTGGCTGGTCGCAGCCAGCAGCCTTTCCCCAGGTCAAACTCCCCTTATCAGCCTGCCTTGTTTGATTAGTCAGCCATAACCAACACTTTTTCACAGGCTTGGATAAACACAAGAGCCTAACACGTCCACATCCATCAAGCGTACACCCAGCAGTTAAGATCTTGCCACTGGCTGGAAGTATAACCAGATAAATATAACCTTACCAGGAAAAAGAAAGAAACCAAAATGGAATGAGCCAGAAGACTGACAAAACATGTTTGTTTCAAGATCCGAGGGTGTGTTTGGGTTTGTGTGTGTGTGTGTGCGTGTGTAGGAAGTTGAAACTCTTGCCTATCAGAATGGGCAAATCATTAAGGCAAAGTCAAGAGGCACGGTGCATGAAAAGCAGTCTCACAAAGTAGTCTCTCCAACCTCTAGTAAGTGGTAGAACCCAGACTCCAACCACTGTCATCTACCAATTCATCTGCTAGGACCTCTCTTACTTTCCCAGTGACAGACCTGCCATCTTTGGCAGGCAAAACACTCAACACTGCCCCCCCCCCCAGCAAAGGGTCTTCTTTCCTCTGGAGCAAGGGTCTCCAAACCTGGCAACTTTTAAGACTTGTGAACTTCAACTCCCAGAATTCCCCAGCCAGCATCCGGCAACTGAAACCCACAAGTCTTAAAGTTGCCAAGTTTGGAGACCCCTGCTCAGGAGGAACCGGGCGTGAAAAGAAACCGAAGAGCTTAGAAGCTGAGCAATGCTTATTTGTCTGAATCGCCACACACGCTCCCCTGGGAGTTTTTCCAGCAAAAGGCAGAAGCCCTGTGACATTTAAGAGACCCTCCCCCCCATTTCAGAAGTCCTGGCTCTAGCCAAAGTGCCTGGAACTGCTCTCTCCTCTCTGCTTCTGCCTGGCGCCCAAGAGGGCCAGATCCTCCGGCCAACGTGAAAGGGTCTCTGGTCGTAATAAAGAGCCCGTAAAGTCCTGGGGCTCCTCTGGGGCAGTGCCCTCTGTGCGCCACGGTCCTGCGAGGGGAGGGGGAGAGGAGGAGGCAAGGGAAGAGTCAGCCCTTGCTAGGCAGGAAACAAACCTGCAAATTAAATATAAATAGCTGGGGCACAGAACGATCATTATCTTGCAAAGCCTTTTTTACCTCATGAGCTGTGCAAAGCACTCCTAGCGTGAAATCTAAGGGCCGGGGAGCTGCGGACTGCCCGGTTCTCTTTTCCTGGGGGCTTTGCGGCTTTTCCCGGGCAACCAGAGCCAGCCTTGCCCTTCCTCACTCAGGCACGGCCTCTTTCCCCCTCTTCCCTCTTATGTCCACAGTGCCTAATAGAACACCTGCCCAGGTTTCTTAGCTCCTCCTGGTCCTCTCCTCAAAACTCACTCTACAGTCTATACCAGGGGTAGTCAACCTTGGCTCTTTTATGACTCGTGGACTTCAACTCCCAGAATTCCTGAGCCAGCACAGCTGGCTCAGGAATTCTGGGAATTGAAGTCCACGAGTCATAAAAGAGCCAAGGTTGACTACCCCTGGTCTATACTATTTCCCAACTATGCTTACAAGCACACAGCCAAATTCTTCCACAACTACCTCCAGTGTCTTCAACTTGAGTCAGCAAACGTTTTGGAGGGGAGATCCACTCTGCTATGATTTGTAAACTAATGGCTTGCTGAGCACAGTTCCCAGCATGCTCCATTTGGGAGAGTCTACTATGAATGCATTCCAGCTGTTTCAAAAGCTCAGCTTCCAGAGAGATCTCCGCTAAAAAAAAAAAGGCTGAATTTCAGAAACAAATTGGATTATTATGACAGGATCTTTAAGCTGCCGGGGATTTATCTGTAATTGCTTTATAAGCTGCTTCACTGTAAAAGATCAGTTGTGATTTTTTTTAAAGGAAATTCAAAACTCCAGGAACACATCACCCATTCAGTCAGTACAACTCATTCTAAATCTTAAAGATAAGCAGGTTTTTTAAGACCGCAGCATGAAGGCCCCGCTGGCCCAGATGGCACAAAACGTAAGCAAAACAAATCAATTTATGTATCAAACAAAGTCAGAAACAAAACAAACCACATGGTGGCTTAGTGAAATGTGCAAGCCAGACCACAGATGCTACTCAACTTTATTAAGCCCTCTGCTTATCGGCAGCCTCAACTAACAGCCAATAGGAACAAATAGCCACACAGCCACCTAGGAAATGTCTTGATCAGGAGTTTTCCTGATCTGGGAAGGAGGGAAGAAGCAGGATCTGGTCCTTCCTCCTCAGCCAGGTCTCCCTCCTCTTGATCAACTTCTTTGTTCCTTACCTCTACAGCCCCTTCCTCAAATTTTCTCATCACCATCTTGCACCTGTGATATATTGATGACAGTCTGGGTAACTGCAGAGGCAGACAGGGTCCCTGCTGCCCACCAGCTTTCATTCTCCTGGCAATTCAGCGAAGAAGACCGAAGTTCTCACTCAAAGGCCAGCACCCCCCTCTGCCCACTCTGGGTCCCCAAAGGCAGATGAAGGAAGCCCTAATTACACTTTAACTCTTTGTTCCTGCTCTTCTGTTCCCTCCCATTCTCAGAACTCCACTTTTAGGAGCCACTTTAAGAGGCACAAAGAGATAAACCCCAGATAAGAAGCAGGAGCTGTTTTAAGAGAGTCTTTTGCCCTCCAGAGTATTTAGGGGGACAGATTTCTGCAGACGGTAAAGTTCAGTTGACGTGACATCTACACCAAAAGAAGGGCGTGCCCTCTGCCCGTGCCCCCAGTGCCTAAGGAGAGCCACGCTGGGCCTTCCAAAGGGCGGCAGCGCAGCCAATCCCAGCCCAGGGCCCTCCTATTCTTAAAGAGAAGGCTGGAGGCGGAAGTGGGGGGGGGGAAGAACGGGGCAAAGGGGAAGAGCCCCCACTTTGGGAAGACCTCCCCCTACCAGGCTGCGTGGGGGAAGGGGAGCAACTGGGGGCCACCCATTCACTCACCTCTTGCATCGCTGCACTTCCTGCAAAGCCAACTCCCTGGGGGCTGGGGGGGCAGAAGGGAGAGGCAGGGGGAAGTCTCCCCCCTCCTGAAGAGAAACCAGCCTGCTTCTCTGCTCTGAGTCAGCTGGCTTGACTGAGCAACAGATCCTCAACCCAGGCAGGGACGCTCCTTCCCTTCCTCCCCTGCCTTGCAACCCCAAAGCCCGGCCCACAACGGCCTGCTTGGCGAGGGGAAAAGAGCGCCCCCGGTGGCTGAAGAGCGCAGGCACACTCAGAGAGGAGGAGAGCCCCAGGTTGCCAGTTCAGGCTGAATTTGCTCAGACAGGGAACATCTGGGGCGCAGGTACCTTTTGGAATATGGTCATGTGTAATTACGGCTTCCACACATGCTCAAAAGTTCCTGTTACTCCACTACAGACGTGACAGAAGCCGCCTCTCATTTCCGTGTAGAGCCCTTGTTTTTTCACCCGCTGTTATTTTGCAAAGGAAAAGCTACCACCGTTTCCTGCAAACCGATTGCCCCCAACTGCCTTGCTTCCCACCATCCCATCTCAAGAAAGCACACACACACACACAAACACACACAGAGAGAGAGTTTTAAAGTCTCTCCCCCCCCCCACACACACACAGAAGCACACAAACGACACTCCTTGCCTGTGACGTAGGCTCTGATGAAACCAGGACTCTGGACCCTGCTTCCCCCGGAGTCTCGGTTTCACTTGTCCGGAAGTCCACTCCAGCGGCACAAAGAGCCCTCGGGCCCATCAGAGGCCACGGAGGGAGCGGGGAGCGGTTCCCAGATTCAACAATAGCAGAGAGAAAACTCCCCAAGGCAGAGTTTAGCGAGGGGAGCCTCATCCTCCAAGGGAAAAGTTCCCATTTTATCTTGACACAGACTTGTGCATCTCCCGCACTTTCATCCAGAATATAATCTAACACACAGTCGAAATTTCAGAATGGTCTCAGTTTCTATTTCAGAGCAAGATGACAGGAGATTCCTGAAATATGACCAAAAAGAGTAAGAAAGTATAATAAAAAAAAACAACCAGTATTCTTTTAAATTAAACTGTCTTACTCTCTTTAATGATATTTAGATTATACTAAATATAGAAAACAATGCTTTATCATATGTGGAATTGTCTTTAACAAAACACATTTTTAATATTTAATATTATTTTGGCAGTCTTTTCAGAATAGACACAATTCAGTGGATTCCAGTCTGAAAGGAATAAAACTGCGCCAAAGCCTGAAGGGGGAAGGGGCAGGGGGTCTCCCAATTTCTTCCTCCTGGGGCTTGTTGTGCATTCTCTTCTGCTAGTGGACAGCCAAGCCCCAAAAGAGTTTTAAAAGTCTGCCCCTTCCCCAGCACCCCCCCTCCCTCATAAGTCTGGTTTCTTTGTGATAGTTTTCCTGGAGAGTTTTGCTACCTCCAGTGATCCCGGCAGAAAAAGGTTAAAAAGCCGTCACGCCGACTCCCGAGATTTCAGCCTGCAGCCAATGAGGCGGCAGTGTTTGAAACCAAAACAGCCAATGGGCAGCAGCTGATGGTTACCCATCAAAGAGGGGAGGAGGAGGAGGGGGATTAGGGGAAGGACAACTGTGGCCAGGTCCCAGAAGAGGGAGAGCAGGCAGCCAAGTGGGCTGGATCCTCGCAAAGGTGCAATTCCAGGTGACAATTCCAGCTGACCAGGGGTCGTGTGGGCATCCCAGAAGGCAGGAATCTAATCTAGAAGCTTCTTGGATGAGAAGCAAAACATATTCCAAGGAAAAACCAAGGAAGTCCAGTTGCTTCTTGAAAAAGCACCTTTGGGACAACCACGACCGGGTGATGGAGACTCTCCAGAGACATTCGCCCTAAAATAGGCAGTCCAGAGGGCAGGGGACAAGTTGCTTAAAGGCCCAGGCCAAGCTGTCCTTCCCCCTCTGCCCAGGCAGCCCAAAGGGCCTGCCCCCCTCCCCTTTAAAAGAAGCCAGTCCTCCCAGGAAAAGCTCAGCCTGGAGGCGAGAACAGTTTTTCACAGGTTACCAATCACTTCAGCATGACTTGACCCCAGAACACCAGGGCTAAATCACCAGAGATAACTGGAAGTTCTGGGCAAGGATTTTTGTACAAATCTAGTCTCTTTAAATTATGAAGGCTATGATTTTCCAGGAATCGTATTCATTTCAGTCCGAAAATTGGTTAAATTAGTTCTTTAACAGCACAGGCGAAAAAAGACCCAAGGTCCTGGCTGCCCTGCAAAACAGCAGAAGTGACAAAACATCTATAAAATATTTGCAAAGAGAGTCACCTTGTGGCGAGATGGGCGGCAAATACATTTAATAAAATAGATGAATAAAATCCTGGGAATTGATTAATTATCAGCTGTTGATTTCCCCGGCTTCTGTTTTGTAGCCAAGATCTGTCTGCTAACCCATAATTGCCCCAAAGAAAGGAACACCCTCCAAAAAACTCCTGCACATCACCCTGTCCAAAATGGTAACTCAGCTTTCTGGAGGATTCAGTTCTGAGAGTTGACGTCCACTCATCTTCAAGTGGCTAAGGTTGGGAAACACTGTATTTGGGGGATAACTTTTACTTCAGCCCCCATTCAAAACCATCCAGAGTCAGACAGACAAAATATTTCACCTCTATCTCCCCCTGTAAATGGCAGTGCCATCCCCAATGGCAGAGAGGTCAAAGTATTAAAGCAGTCACAAAGCAGCTGAAAATTCCTCTTCACTTGCTGATAATCCAGCGGCCTCCAAAAAGAATTTGAGGTAATGATGAAGATAATGCAATCGGGCAGCCGAGCTAGCATTAATTGTCTTTTTAAAAGTCTATCTGTATATTCGAGGACCGTGCCCAGGAAAGCCCAGGATAAAGGTCCACTTCTCCTGCCTGCCTGCCTCCCTCCCAGGGAGGATTCTGTCCTCAAAAAGATATTAGCCAGATCGCTACACTTTTCAAAGCTTTTAATATGACTGTGAAACGGAACCTATATTTTCTCTTGCTATTTGATAGTATTTCATCAATCATAGAAGCAAAGACACGTCCTTTTTCCCCACGTTATTCACAGACCTCCTAAGAAGGATGTACTTTCAAGCAATTTCCCTGCCTGCTTTGCTGTACAACAGTGTTTCCCAAACTTGACAATTTTAAGGCATGAGGACTTCAACTCCCAGAATTCCACAGCCAGCAACGCTGGCTGTGGAATTCTGGGAGTTGAAGTCCACATGCCTTAAAATTGTCAAGTTTGGGAAACACTGCTGTACAATCATCGCTTCTAGTGGGCCAGCCCTATTATAGCCAGTCAAACACGATGGTGGTCAAGGTGGACATCTGCATAGCAAGCTTGATTCTAACGTAAAAATAAAACGGAGTCAAGGAAATACCTCTGAACTCAAGCTCTGGGTTTTCACAAGTTGTATTGTTATTTGTGTCTCCATCAACTACCTTTTCCATGCCGGCTGAAGAATTCTGGGAGTTGAAGTCCACAAGTCTTAAAGTTGCCAAGTTTGGAGGCCCCTGCTCCATTAGGTAAAGCAAGGGAGAACAGGGTATGTTTCAAACAGGAATGTGATTCTAACCATTTTGAAACATAAAACCCATCATCCATTTGTGGACCCTTTTCTGGAAGGTCTCAAAACCCCTCCTGAAAAGCCTACCTGCCAATAATTAATTTAAAATACAAGTGAAAGTGATATAACCAAGACCATCCTTTCCTTACTTTTCAGTCTTTTCAAGACATACACAGAATTCTCATGCACACAATTCTCCAAAGGCTCTTTTTTTGGGGGGGGGGGAAGGGTGTCTACAGTTTACAAGAGCTGTAAAGCCTGTTTACTTCACAGCTTTTTAAAAGATTCTGTCCTCCTTAAGACCATGACTGAAATCCAATTTATATTTATCCTTGTAGAATTATTTCCATGCACTTCCTGGTTTCCTCCATGTCCTTAATTTTATGCAGCCTCCATCCATGCCTCCCTGTTTCTAAGTAGCCCCCTGAAATATGGGTGAGGGGAAAGCAGCCAGAGGCCAGGAGAAGCTAAGAGATTAAAAACTGCCCCCCCCCCAGCAGAGAGTGAAGCTTTGCAGATCTTCCTAATCAACTTCGCTCCTTATCACAAAGATATACTTGACAGCCACAAGTGCTCCTGGCATGAAGCATCACAACCACCGCAGCCCCTTTCACACAGCCTCCCTTCGTTGTGCAGGGGTCAACCCCGGCATGCCATCCTTCCACATGATGGGGCAGGAGGAGAGGTCAGGCCTGGGGATGGCTACCACTGCTAGAGCTACACCCTTCATATAAAATCCCTCCAGCAGCTTTCCTCAAAGCCCCCAGCTCAATCCCTCTTCGTCTCCATCCTCATCTGATCCAGAAAGCCAGCTCCACTAAAGGTGCCGGGGCCGCTGGGAAATAATAAAGCAGCCACAGAAAGAATCAGGAAACCACTTCACAGGAAGTGCAAACAAACAGCACAGATCGGAGACACGCTGCACACTCAGGCACTTCTCACGTCCAGGCACCCTCCTGCCTTCAACTCTCCCTGCACCTCCCTTCCCTGGGAGGGCAAAATGGGCCATCGGCACCCACCCGGCCAAGCTGCAGGAAACTAGTCGCCCTGGCAGATGCAAGCAGGCCTGGTTAATTTGGCTGCAGGCAGTGCCTGGAGAAGATGGCCCCAGAGAGAGAGAGGGGATAAAGCAGGCATGCCAGGAATGCAGAGGGATCCAAGACACACATCTCCAGATTTCCCCAGTTGAGAACATGAAAGGCACAGACACACCGGCTGGAGTGAGCAACATTTTTTAAGGCTTCACCCACTCGTCCCACAGAGCTTGTACCCCTGTAGCCCAGAGTTCCATTTCCTCAGCCGATAGGTCCCAATTCCGGAAATGGAACCAAGAATTCCAACAGAAAAGAATAAGTAAGCCGCTCACATCTGTATCGCACCCCAAGCGGTGACTGGCACACAGCCCATATCACGGCAGTGGCACAACTGAGGTGGTGGAGAAATAGACTTAAGACCAGTGGCCCATTTAGTCCAGTTCGCCTTAAACTGACCAAGAGGAGCTGAGGTTTCAGGCAGTGGCCTCCCCAAAAACCCCAACACTGATCCCGACCACCTTCACTCTCTGCCCCCGAGGAGGAGGCCTCCGTCTCCTCCAAAGCTATTTCGGCCAAGATCTGACTAGGGAGGTCCTCAGAAATCGCCAGGTGCCGCCTTAAACCCAAATGAAAAGAGGCACCCTTAAATGCAGCTCAACCGCAGGAAGGAGTCTCAGCCTGCTGCCCCCCAAAATGTTCTGAAGCTTTCCAGGGTCCTCCGCAGATCGCTTAGGCCCCTCAAAAGCTGCACCCAGGTTGGGCCTTTCAGACCAGCGTCCTCCCCCAGTTTTTACACAAACCTCCCAGTTGAGAGTCATCCTGTCAAAGGGCTGGTGGCAGCAGCAACATGGCTTTGCCAAATAATTACTCTGGTGGTAATTAAACTGCAAGCTAACTGAGCAAGACCCTTAATTACTTCTTTACATCATTACTAGAATTACAGAGTATTCTCTCCCCTAAACACACATGTGGGATGATGGGGTGGGTGGAAGAGAAGCAAAATGGGACAGAACTCACCGCCTTGCTGCTAATTTTCATTAGCAGGGAGCAGAGCCATTACTTAAAATTGTTTAAGCAGGCTTTACTTTGTCCCAGGAGAAGCTCCCGCTGTTATTAATGAACTTTTCACTCAGCAGCCGTGGCACCAGTCCAGCTCCAATGGGCACCTGCACCTGAGAAGTGCCAGCTCACTAGTCGCTCCCTTGGTAAAGCAGGTGCAAAGAGACGGAAGGCCCACCTTGCTGTCTGCTCCTCTTCACTTCTCCCAAGGACGCAGCTTCCCTTCTTAACCAGTTCATGGACTGTTCGCAACAGGGTGGGGAATGATGGCCCTTTTATGACCTGTGGACTTCAGCTCCCACAATTCCTGAGCCAGCGAGGTTCCCAAGCATTTTGTCCTCTGCTCCTTCCAGGCAGTGACCCAAAAGGCCACTCGGGCATGCACCTGCCAACATGTTTGACATATAGGCAAAAAAAATCTAAAATGCCACCTATCCCCTGAATGGCATAACCAAGAGGCAGAGGCCATTGAGACTTCTGTCACACATCAGTCTACATTTGAATTTGATTGGGGGCTAAGATTTTTTTTTATAAAAAAAGTTCTTTTTTTGAACTGATGTTTCAAGGAGGAAGCCCAGTATTTTAGATGCAATAAAAATTCTAGCAGCATTATCCCAAGCCTGCAGCCCCTAGAACAAAGTATCTTTTTCTTATGCCTGAGGCTTAGTTCCAAATATATCACTATAGATATATAGGAGGAGCAGGCAATTTTATTCCTTTCCATGCTCTACAAATTGTCAAATTTTGAACAGTAAGACTCTGCAAAAAAAAAAGAAAAAAGAAAAAAAAGAAAGAAAAAAAGAGAGAGAGAGAGACTCTCCACTCAGGCTTAAAATACCTTTTGTTTCTCTCTCCCACTCAGGCTTTAACTTTTTTTCATACAAGGGAGAAAAATTGAGAAGCTTCGGAAAGATGTGAAAACATTGGCACATACAATACAGCGTCACATTTCTCCATCAGTTTGTTTTCTGACATCTATCATGAGGATTTTTCCTCAATAAACTAAGCTCTCTTCTCCTATTTCACTTCTGTTGGTAATATAGAGCCCGAGAGAACAAGAGGGGCACTGGATGTAGTTTCACAATTGAAGAATTAAGAGGGCAGCAGGCAGAAATGACTCCCCTACCTGGAACCTCTCCAGATGGATTAGATTGCCATTCCTGCAATCTTTTAGCCAGCAGTCTGGGGATCATCAAAGCTGAAGTTAAATCTACCTCAATTGCAGTTCCATTAAATGCTCCTTCTTGGATCAGCCTTATATTGTCCCTTTTTAAAGTTCCCTGCAGTCAAATTTGTTCAATCCAGAATGCCAATCATTGTAGCCAACGTATTACTATCATACATGTGGAAATAACACACAGTGTATCTCAAAACACACCTACGTGCAAAAATTACCTGTCCCCTCCAATTTAACAACAACAAAAAAACACCTTAATGTCAATCTACAATTTCTACTATTTGCCCCTGCTTTTATATACAACTGTATATTATTTTTAAAGCCTACAATCCAGGGGTGTCAAACTTGCAACGTCACGTGACGTGTTACGATGCATCACGGCTTTTTTCCCACTGGCGGCAATGGGGTGAGCGCAGTTTTGGCATGACACATCTGGCCTATTTGACACCCCTGCTATAATCAGAAATAGTCTTAGGTTTTTGATTTAGGTAATATTATTATTATAAAATAAACAGGAGTGGTGGATTTATTTAAACAGAAGAGAGCAGTGTTTCTCAACCTTGGCAGTTTGAAGATGTATGTACTTCAACTCCCAGTATTCCCTAGCTAGCACAGCTGGGGATTCTGGGAGTTCTCAACCTTGGCAATTTGAAGACATGTGGACTTCAGCCTGCAAGGTTGAGAAACACTGGAACAGAGAACTAATAGTTATTGAAATAATTTTTTTGCATTAATATTTGACTTTATTTAGGGCACAAATAATTGTATGCCCCTTAGCAGGCATACTTCCTTGCTTACTTTCTCATTAATTGAAAAAGCCCCAACATCACATTCTGCCATTCAGAGGGAATGGCTTTGACTGCCTTGCATATATCAGACTCTTCCCAGGATTTGGAATAAGGCAGCAAGAAAGCTCCTGCTTGCCATCTTCTGGCTGGCCCAAAAGGGAAGATTTGTAAAAACAATTTCTAGTCTTTGTAGAGAAATGCAAAACAAAGGCATTTAGAAAATACTTCAGGGAAAAAAATATTTTGTAATCCAAGGCAAAACATCTGGTAATATTTGACATACCCCATGTAGGTATATCTGTCTCACCACTGAATTATGCTCCAGAGTGTTTCTCAAATTCTCACCCACAAGACTCAAAGAGCAATATATTTAGGCAACTAACAGGTCTGCTCTGTTATCAGAAGTTGAGCACTTTTTAAGGCCATAGCTTGGATTAACTAATGTTTTCAATGGCAAAAGAAAAGTATATCCTTCTTGGCTTTCAGAATGTCCTATATTGACATTTTCATCCTGGAAGCATTTTTCCAGGCTATGAAAATGGGGTCTCTTAACCATCACGCTCCCCAAATCTGAACCTGAAGATTTCTGGAAAAATCTCCTTTGAAACAAGTTTGACTACTGGGCCAAGAATTCTAATTCTTTTGTAAAAAATGAAGCAACATGTTTCTAACAAAACAAACAGGAAAGAACTGTTATTTCTAAGAGAAACAAATAAAGTGCCCACTGAGCGTTCTTCCGTCTATAAATGCAGTAAGCACAAGCTGGCAACGGTACCGCCTGCCTCCTCTCAAAACATTCCAAATATAGTAACTGGTTAATCTTCTGCTTCTTTGGCTTTCTTTTCCTTGTTTCCTTGAAGAAAGATCCTGGTTTCTTTTGAAGTGATTCCAAGTTTGTAATGGGACAAGAATCATCTCATCAAAATAAGGACAACAACCAGAGACCAGTTTTCAGACAGACTGCTCATTTTCTGAAACATTTTGAAGGGTTTCTGAGTCTATCAGTAAATCAATTATCTTGGGATACAAACCTCTGCATTCACGTTGTTTTTGGTGACATAAATCAGAGGCATAAATCAGAGGCGGAAAGTGCTGAGAAACAAGACGAAACTTGTCTTTATACGGATCTTTATAAACAAAATGCCTGAATCACCTTGTATATAATAAGAAAAAAAATGGTATCGGCCTCTTTGAGCATAGAATTCAAAACAATTTCACAAACAAACATCAGTATATGACCAAAATATCCCAGAATTCCTTATACAGAAGTTGCAATCACAACCTCAGACAAACGATCCTTAAATATGAAAGTGAGCCTGCACTAATATACCACACTAATATATGGAGCTTTTGCTGATATATGGAGCCTACACCAATGTAAGGAGCAGGGTGTGTCCCACTTACAGGTGTCAAAATCTTACTCTGGGCTCATCCTGAAACAGATCACCTCCGCCATTCATGTTCTAAATTTTCCAAGACTTTTATCTGCCAGAGCATTCTCAGATCTAGAAAAAATTACTTTAAACAGCCAGCAGAGCCTTCAACAAAATGCTGCAAAGATTCAAAGATTCAGACAGGTCTTTTTCTGGGATAGAATAGTTTATGCAAGACCAAATACCAGCTAGCTACACCCCATAATCACATTAGTAGAGGGGGTTTTTTTGCACACTTAACGCTTGTAAAGTGTAGAAGTTGAGCTTCTCCAGTTTACAGTTTATAAATATGAGAGATTCACTTCAAACCTGTGAGCCAAAAGTAAATTCTTGAAAGAGGCTTACAAGCTGATGATCTTATCAGCTGGCTTAAAGCTAAAGGGGCGGTGGGGGACATTTTGTAAAACCACGCTTAGCTCACCTAGAATCAAAGGAACTGGTCTACTCCCCCACCCCCAATTATCCACCTGTGAAAATTTGAATACAGAATAACTGAGCTGGAAGGGACCTTGGAGGTCTTCTAGTCCAACCCCTGCAACAAGCAGGAAACCCTATACCAGGGGTGTCAAACTGCTGGCCCACAGGCCAGTTGCATCATAGGGAGGCCACGCCCACCCAGCTCTGGCAACGCAAAAAAAGTCACAATATATTGTGACACATCACGTGACGCGGCGAGTTTGACACCCGTGCCCTAGACTATTTCACACAAATCCTTGTCCAAGGTCTTCTTAAAGACCCCCCCGTGTTGGAGCACCCACAAGTTCTGAAGGCAAGTTGTTCCACTGGTTAATTGTTCTAAATATCAGGAAATTTCTCCTTAGTTCTAGGTTTGATATCTCTTTGATAATCTTCCAGCGCTTATTTCTTGTCCTGCCTTCAGGTGCTTTGGAAAATAGGTTGACCTCCTCTTTGTGGCAGCCCCTCAAATATTGTCATGCCACCCCAGTCGTTCTTTTCACTAGACTAGACATACCCAATTCCTGCAACCATTTAATTATTTAAATTTAAATAATGTGAATTCATAGTGTACGCCATCTTACTCCCAGTGGACAGTTTATAAACCGTTGATTTAAAAAAATAAAACAAAAATGGCAGAAATGACAACCAAAAAAGAAAACACAAGGAGGGTTTCCACCACCCTCGTTCAAGGCCCAGAGAGCGGCTGAAGCAAAGCCCGGCTGAGGGAAGGGAAGCCCTGAACCTGCCTGGGACATCTGGGTGAGAAAAGTTGGCTCTACAGGAATTCTCAGGTGAGGGGAAAAGGCACAACCACCTGCCCGGCTCGCCTCCCTCCATGCCGCACCTGGTCAGAGGCAATACATGTAATCCTCGACTTAAGACCGCAACTTAGCTCAACATTTCTGTTGCTAAGCAAGACAACTATTTTGAGTTTTGCCCCGTATTACAACCTTCCCTGCCACAGTTGTTAAGGGAATCACTGCAGATGTTAAGTTTGCAACACAGTTGTTGAGCGAATCAGTCTTCCTCATCAACTCTGCTGGTCAGAAGGTCGCAAAAGGGGATCACGTGACCCTGGGACATTGACCATCATAAGTACGAGTCAGTGGCCCATGTGACCACGAATGGATGCTGCAATGGCCATAAGTGTGAAAAATGGCTATAAGTCATTTTTGACAGGACAGCTGTAACGTAGAATGGTCACTAAACGAATGGTTCTAAGTCTAGGACTACCTGCACCAAAAAGCCCAAATTTCTTCAAGGCCCTCTGGAGGCTTCACACCCAAGGATAAAGCCCCCCAAGGATAATAGCCAGGCGAGGCTTCCCAGGGCGGTTTGCACAGCTCGGGCATCTCCGCGTGGTCCCCCATCCATCCCCTGCCTTTTAACCTGTGCCAAACGTGAGGGGGGGCTGACCCAGCCGACGAGGCCCCATTGCCCCCCACAAAGGAGCGCCTGCTTCGGCCGAGCCTGCGGGAGGCCCCTAAAGGAGACCTGAGGCGAGGGGCTGCCCCGCCGAAGGACCCCCCCAACCGCCCACCGCTGCGCTCGCTCACCCGTTTGCTGGCCCGCCTCCCCCTAGGTGGCGCCGCCGGTCGGTGTTCAACAGCTTCCGCTGCCTTCACCGCCGCCGCCGCACAGGCCGGTCCCGGTGCGGTTCACGAGCAGGACCACGACAACGACGACGCCATTTTGGGAGCCGGCCAAGTCGCGGCCGGGCAACATCCGGGGACAAGCGCCTCCCCGTCGCTTGGCGACAGAGTGCCCCGCCCCTCGAGGAGGCCGGAAGGAGGGTTCGCTCTTGATTAGGCAACGCCGGGCCGGAGAGCGCTCTAGGAGGCTGCCTGCTATTGGCCGAGAGGGAGAGGGGCGGAGCGGGAGAGGACGAATGGCTGCGCGTGAAAAGGCGCTTCGAGGTTCTTTCGCCGTTTTGCTACGGTCGCGGCTCCCGGGGAATTCTGGGAGTTGAAGTCCGCAAGTCTTACCGTTCCCAAGGTTGGCGAGGCCTGGGGTAGACTGCCGCGGGAGGGGAGGCTCGATTACTTGGGCGGTAGCCACCGCTGAGCCCAGCCGTCACCCTCGGTGCGGCCCGATCCTGCAGAACGTCCCGGGTCCCAATGGCAAAGGAGCCCTCCCGGCAATTCCCAGAGGTAAAACGGGCGTCTCCCGCCCAGCTGGCCCGGTCTGTTAGACAGCAACGGAAGAAGTTTGGCCTGGCTCCTTCCCGCTCTTGTCAGCCTCCAGCTCTCCGCGTGGTCTCCCATCCGATCACCAAGGACACACACACACACACACACACACACACACACACACACACACACACACACACACACACACACAGCCCCGAGCCTTTGCAAGGTTTTTTAAGAAATGCCCATTTGTGTATTTTACTCAGGCTGTGCCCTGCTAGCCTGCCCTGCTCCTTCTGCCAATTACCTTTTTCCATTAAGAACCACTACTGATTGTCCAAAATGCAAATTCTATCCTACCAGTACGTTAATCCAGGCAGAAATTTATAAAAATAACCATCTGAAAAGTCTGGTTTAAAAATAAATTACTTTTATTCAAGTAATTACAGAATTAGGTGAAAAAAATCAAGCTGTGTTGTTTGTCTTTAATGCTACAGTAAAGACCAGCATCCCATAAATTTGTGGATACCCATAACTCCTTATTGCCCTGGGCCAGTCTGCCATCTCCAGAGCTTTGGGCTACAATCCATGATTTGCCATTAGCAGACAGAAAACCAATTCCTAGCGATGTTTAGGGACAGTCTGCACTAAGGACATGAAACATCATTTCTCTCTCAAGCTAACCCTAAATTCAGGAAGGGCAGACAGATAAGTGCAGGGAGTCATCAAGAGGGCAGCTGCAGCCACATCACTGAAGCTCCCGCTTTTTCTCCATGAGTCAAGGTCTCCATCTTGACTCTTTGACCCCCTCTGTAGCCGGGGTCACATTTGGGATCATGCAAACTGCTTCACATTTGGGCCCGAGAACACGGGGCCAGTTTGCAGTTGAAGCTGCTGGAGCTCAGAAGGTGAGATCCTGGCCAGCTGTCTGGGCCAGAAGGGCGCTGCGACTCCTTCTCAGACCTTCCGGCGCAGGTCAATGCCGGGGCCAGGCCGATCTTTAACCAGCCAAATCTTATCCACGACCTTCCCATTCTGGAAACCAAAAGCAAAGGGTCAAGCCTGGAGGAATCTCTGGAAAAGGAGATGGGATCTGACAACACTAAGTCTGGCTACCACAGAGGAAGGGGAGAGGGGTCTTGCCACCCTGAGCACTGCTTGAAGCATCTCCCGTGCAAGGCTTGTGGCTGCAGCTCAAGACCAGCTCGGACGGGATAAGGCTGCTGGTCAGCCAGGTACGAGACTCAGGAAATTCATATCCCAAACACCTGGGGATGAGCTGTTCCCAACAGGAAGCTCAAGCCAGGCAGAGCAATGGTGAGAATCCAATATTTGGGGCTGCTGAAGCTCCCACCTGGTCATCCGAGACCTGCTCCAGCCAGAGGTGGGTCTTGTTGACGATCTGCATGCGGGCGTAGCCGTAGTCCTCGACCCGCAGAGCACTCCATTCTCGCGGGTCTGGGATGAAGGGGTCCAGCCGCTCTACGCAACCCTGGGGGGGAGGAGATCGATGGGCCTGTGGCTCTGCCTCTGAGTGCCAGCCAGCCCAGAGTGCCAGCCGTAAGGCCGGCCCTCCCCTTCCCCTCCCCTGGGCTCTCTCCACCCTGTGCTCCCACATACAGGTAGGTAGTCCTCGACTTAATGACCACAATTGAGCCCCAAATTTCTGCTGTTAAGTGAGTTTTGCCCCATTTTATGACATCTCTCTACTCCCACTTCACCAAACACTCCACAGGAAGAAGGCAGCTTCTTAGGAAAAGAACTCTGTATACGCTCAGAGATGCACCATTGTTAGTTCACATTTAATGCTGCCTATTTGCAAACGTACAGCCGATCCAGTGATGATGTGGACGGGGACGCTGGGATTGGTATAGGGGGCTGTAGTGCTCCCATTGTAAACCTGAATGAGGAACGAGAAGGAAGAAGGGAGAGAAAGAATAAATTGCGACACTGGGGGCCAGACCTGCCCCTCTGCCCGGAGACGGTGGGGCCACTTCTCTGCATTGGGGCCCCCTGCGGACTGGGGCTGCTTGGTCCCTCTTGCTGCCTTCTGGCTCTAAGGGTCTAAAATCAGGGAAGCCCTCTGGCCCACCCCAGGGAGTTGGGACCCAAGGGGCTGCAGGCCAGCTCAGAAGGCAAAGAATTCAGCTGCTGCCCTGGGCAGTGGAGGAGGAAGGCAGCCCATTCTGACGCCCCCCTCCCCCCCCAAAAAGCTGGCCTCACCTTGTAGTCGTAGAGGGGCCAGAGCCGTTCATAGGAATGCTCGTGAGCCCACAGCATCAAATCTACCCCTGGAGAAAGAGAAGCAATGAGGGAAGGGGGAGTCAGGGCAGGAAGGGGAACCTCGGGGGGGGGGCTTGCATTATGGTGTAGCCCTTCTTCCTGCTGGCTTCCTCTCCATGCTGGGCAGCAAAGGCAGATCCTGTCCACCTGCAGCCTCAGAAGCTGCCCGTCCTTAGCGAATTGTGCACGGAAGGACGGGGCTCACCTTGTCAAGACGGCAGTTGCAACTGCGTGATCAAAGCTTCGCCCTTTTTTACACGTAGCTCTCGATTTACAACCACAATTGAGCCCAAAATGGGTTTTGCCCCATTTTACGACCTTTCTTGCCATAGTTGTTAACTGAATCAGTGTGGTTGATAACTGAGTAACACGGTTGCTAATCTGGCTTCTCCCCATCGACTTTGCCTGTCAGGTCACAAAAGGGAATCGATCGTGTGACCCCGGGACACGGCAGGCGCCGTAAATATGAACCAGTTGCCAAGCGTCTCAGTTTTGCTCACGTGACCACGGGTATGCTGCAGCAGTTGTAAGTGTGAAAAACGGTCCTAAGTCACTTTTTTCAGTGCTATTGTAACTTTGAACGGTCACTAAATGGACCATTGTAAGTCGAGGACCACCTGGGTACGTTCATTCGGCCGCAGAGTGCAGGTGCTGCTGGGAAGACTCACCATACTTGAAGAAAAGATCCTCCAGCCCGTAACGGTCCGGCTTCAGCCCTTTGCGAACCTGGGAAGGCGAGAAGCCCTTAAGCCAGACTGAGCGCTGCCTCCTCCTCCTCCTGCCCGTCCCGCTCCAGCTGCCCACATCTGCCCAGCCTTCGCGGCTTTATTTTACAACGGAGCACCGTTGACTTCCGCCTTATCCTCCTGGCTGAAAGGGTCGGGGCCCAGGCCCAGGTGAGGCTGGCCCACTGGCAGCACAGAGAGACTCCCCAATGTCTGTGAGCTGCCTGGGGTCAGCTAAATGTGAAGTTGGGCAGCCAGATAAATTTGCTTAGTAAAACCAACAAACGTTTCGGCCACTTCCTGTTTTCTCAGGAAAGCCAGGGGCTCAGGCCGGCTTCTCCCTGGCCTACTTACGATGCTCTCGTACTGGGTGCAGTCGTCCTTGTCGTTGTTGGAGCAGTACATGGGCCGGTGCCCCATGGTGATAATCCAGGGACGCTCCCCACGCCGTGCAGGCCGGTTTGCCTCCTGCCCCCAAGAGGAACAAAGCCAGAGGTTCGTGTGTGCCTGGCATAAACTGGCTCTGCCCACCCAAACCGGGTCCAGCCTACCTGGAGATCCCTCTCCAGCCACTGGAACTGCTTGGCCACCAGCTGCTCCCCGTAGTCCAGGTAGAAATACACCTCTGTGGAGAAGGCAATGAGGTGAGCAGGGCCCACATCCCAGCTGAGAAGGAAGCAAAATAGGCAGCCACTAAGAGCAGGAGGACAAGCAGGAAAAAGGAGCCCCCCCCCCCCCAAAGGTGAGGAGACATCTCCATGGGAGTCCCAAGGCCCAGGCCCTCCACTCAGATTTGCCTCAGGTGCCATTAGAACCAGACAGGGAATCTGATGGAGCAGGGGAGGTGATGCATTGGGGACAGGGAGAGCCAGAAACTTCAGCTGGAGATGCTGGGGGGGGGGGCTTTGGATCAGGAATTGTGTCTCAGCCTCCCTACAGAGTAGCTGCGTGTAGGACAAGGAATAGCAAAACTTAGGGCAGAGTTAAAAGAGGCATCAGCTGAGAATCCCTACATAGCCACAAGCAAACTAAGTCCAATCTGCCTTGAATTCCGTGGACCCTTATCTAACTCCAAGCAGGTGCTAACCATTGATTGAGAAGGTTCCTGTGCAAAGGCTTTTAGCAATAAAGCAGTTTAATTGGACCTTCGTGGGTGAACCGATCTTGTGTGACTGACATTAATACTATAGCCATACAAGGCAGGAGCACCTCCAGGCCTCCTTCTTCCCCCATGAAAGCAACTGGAGGGCTGGGAAGGAAGAGGGTTTCAGCTGTCTTGCCCTTGTGCCCCTTGCAGCCCAGGGACGCACCTGTACCAGAGGCTCTCGGTGTCTCCAGGCATGCTGAAGCGGGACCGGTAGTTGGAGAAATTGCTGCAAGGGAGAGGGAGGGAGAAGGCTGAAGGGTGGGCAGGCACAAACACGGTGCCCTCTCCCTTCCTTCTGCAGACCTCATGATGCCACCCAGCAAACCCTGGACATCAAGGCTATAATGCTCCCCACCCGGAAAGATACAGCTAGGCTACCAGAGCCAGCCTGCAGCCCCACTCACTACTTCTCCTCGTGGTTTCCCGGGCAAGTCATATATGGCACAAAGGCAGCCACTGCCTCGATTTTCCGCATGAAGGCGTCTCCAACGGTGGCGTTGTCCTGCAGGGGCAGAACAGACAGGTTGGAATCAGGCCAGTGCCCAGGGGCAGAGTTCTCCCACCCCTGCCCGCCATGGGCACATCCATGCGGCCCTCTTGGAACGGCCTCACTGGGTCCGGCCTTGGGACTGAGTTTTCAAGCCACGCGTCTTCCTTTTCATCCCAGAGGTGCTCCCAGATGTCTTACCGAGTGCAGGTCGTAGGCAAAATCTCCTGGGGGGGGAAGAGGGTCACCATCAAAGGTCACATGGTCAAAGGAAGGGAAGAGGGAAGAGCTGGACACCACTCAGCCTACCTATGTGAAGCACAGCGTCGTACCAGCCCTGCTGAACCTCCCTCTGCAACCGGGGCAAGGACTGAGGGTTTTCCAGGCCCATGTCTCCAAAAAGGGCAAATCGGGGGCTCCAGCTGCTGCCGTTCAGCAATGCCCGGAAGCCATAGGGCCGGCTCCAGCCCCACGGGCTCCCACAGCGATAGACTGCAAGGAGAGAGAAGCAGAGGGAGGTCTCCAGACCCAAAGCCGGACCAGGCAGCCCGGCCCTTTCGATTGCTGACCCTTGCGTGCTCCGCAGCAGCCTCCTCTCCTTCACCCACTGCGCCAATGGGGGTCTCCAGCCCTTGGGGTCCCAACCAGGACTTTGGGGCCCCTGGCATTTCAGGATCCAGGGACACCCTGGGCAGTTCTCTGCAGAGCACCACAGGAAAGGGGCTTGCAAGGAGGTAGGCCAGCTCCTTCCCACCTGGGGGCTTTGGCACTCTGCCTCCAAGAGTTGCTGCTTCAAGAAATATTTTGCATATTTCTCCAACAGGCTTTGAGGAAGTGAAGTCTCCTCCATCAAGCCAGAGGCAGTTCAGGAGGTTGGCCAGGCAGAAAAATAAAGCACTAAGGAAACGGAAGGCCTGAGAGAGACTTGGGCTATGGGTGGCAGCTGGACGCCTCCTCCTCTCTCATGAGAGCATGCTGTGGCTTCTAGGGTATAGGTTGTCCTTGACATATGACTACAATTGAGCCCAAAATTTCTGTTGCTGAGACATTGTCAAGTGAATTTGCCCTATTTTATGACCTTTCTTGCCGACAGTTCTTAAGTGAATCACTGAAGTTGTTAAGTGAATCTGGCCTCCCCATTGACTTTGATGGTTAGACGGTCGCAAAAGGGGATCATGTGACCGCCTATATGGACCATGCAGCCCCTGAGGTGCTGCCCCAGGCAGAGGCAGGCATGCTCTCTGCGGTGCCCTGCCAAGAACGAGATGCCCCAAGCCCTTACGGTAGTTCTGTCCTGGAAGAAGGCCGTGGAGGGTGACTCGATGGATGAACATGGCGCGGCCCAGGCTGCCGCCATCCACAAAGCGTGTCGCATTTCCGCTGGCCCTGTGAGGGAGGTCCTTCCCTGGAGCCTTGCCAAAGACTACAAGGGACTCGGCTAGGTCAAAGGTCGTCCAGGTGACCACCATGGAAGTGGGGTCTCCTGCAGCAAAAGCACCAAGGTAAGGATCGTTCATGGAGGGGAAAATGGCTCCTTCTTTACAGAAAGTGGCAAAGGAAAAAAGCCAGGTGGATAAATATGCAAAGCAAAGGTCTTCCTTCCTACACAAGAAGTTGGTAACCGAGTTAGCAAAGAACAGCACTAAGCAGGCTCCAACCAAGTCCAGGTTTAAGTTAAGTTAAAGGTTAATGCGCACTGGATATTGAATCCCACTGTGCCCAGGCGGGCTCGCAGCCCACCACCCACGACCTGCACTTCAGCACACCTGAAGGAAGGCCATCCCCTCCCCAAAGCTCACCTGGATAAGACAGGTGCACCTGCTCGGGCTGGACGGGCCCCTCGCACCGCAGCTGGGGCATCCACAGGCAGAGGAAGCCCAGCAGACGCGCCCCTCGCCTCATGCTCATGCCCGGAGCTTCGCTCCGGCCGTCAACGGCCCCGCCGAGCAAGCGATGGCCGCCCAGAGTCACGTCAGGCCTGGCCGCCCTGCAAGTCACAAGATGCGGTGTTGCAATCCGTCCCCGCTCCAGTTCTGGGAAGGGGCGCTCCAAGGGCTACCAACGCCCTCAGACCCCGCATGGGGCTCGGGACGGGGGCTCTCCCATCCACCCCCAGGGTCTGGAACCGGGCGAAGCTCGGAGGTCGCCCGCCCTAATCGCGCCCCTCCGCATCGCTTTAGGGACCCCGCCGCGCAACAGCACCCGAGGCTGCCCAAAGCTCGGCGCGGGAACGAGCCGCCCTCGCCCACCAGACGGGCTGCCCGTCGCCCGGCTGGAGCGGCCTGGAAGCGCGGAGGAGCCGGCGGCTCAGAACAGCCCCTCCCGCGAAGGCCGAGCCGGGCGGGCAGGCTCCAAACCTGGGCACCCGGACAGCAGCTGCCGGGCGGGCGGGCCTTGGGGGAGAAGCCACAAGGGCATTCTGGGAGTTGAAGTCCATTCAGCTGGAAGTGGCCAAGTTTGAGAAACTGTATCAGAGGAGCCGGAGGCACAACCTGGCGTCGGCTGGACACGGCGGAGCCACTTCAGGACAGCAGCGGACCGTCCCGGGGCTCGGCATCCCCGTCCAGACGCCGCACCCTCGTTCGCGGAGGACATCGCTTACCCGGGGGAGGGAGAGGGTCTGCCTTCTTTCGGGGACCTGCAAGACACCGCAACCGGGGACACGGAGCCTTCTGGCGAGAGTCGTCGGTCCGAGTAGCGCAGCGGGCGCAGAACGCGGAGACCCCGCAGCAGCGACCAGCAGAACCCTGTGCAGGTCGGGCACAGGGACCCGGCGGGATCCGAAAAACTGCGTCGCCTCTCCCGCCGGGGGTTTCCACGAAGGAGGCCGGGATTCATTGGCCAGCCGCTGTCCAATCGCGCCTCGGCCCAGACCATCCACCAATGAGAGCGCCGCGGGCCGCGCTAGCGGGAGGAATCGCCGCGGAGCGAGCTGAAAGAACCGGAAATGCCTAGACGGGGTGTCCCGGGAAGGAAGCGCGGGCGCCGCCCCGGAGCTCGGCCCGGGAGCGCGATGGGCGCCGCGACGGCCCGGGCCAGGGAGCAGAAGATGGCGGAGGAAGAGGCGCACCGGGCTGTCGGAAGCCTCGCCGGGCTGCCCCCGCCGGACTGGGCGCGGCTGCCCAACGAAGTGCTGGCGCTGATCCTGAGCTGGCTGCCGCCCGAGATGCTGGCCACGCGCTGCCGGCTGGTCTGCCGGTCTTGGAGGGACCTGGTGGACGGGCCGGCCGCCTGGCAGCTGCAGTGGCGGAGGGAGCCCTCGATGCGCGCAGCCCTGGAGGCCGTCGGCCGCTTTCCCCGCCTGGACTGGAGCCGCCTGGGCGTCCTGCGGCCGCTGGGCAGGAACCTCATCCGAAACCCCTGCGGGACAGGTAAGCAGCCCGGCCGCCCCGTCGCTCGGAGGAGGAGGCAGGAGGCGGCCCTAGCTGCATCTCGGGCGCCGCTCCCCTCCCTTCTGGGCTTCCCCGGGGGGGCTCGCTTTGCTTGCGGGTTGCCGCTTCGGGGTCGGTCGGTGCTCCGCAGGCTCCCTTCCTTTGGAGTCGCCTCGACGGCAGCGTCTCGCCCAGCACGTGCTGCTCCTGAAGTCGCTGTAGCCAGCTGGGAAGCGAGCAGAAAGAAGGTGCCAAGCTTTGCTTTGCCTCCAAAAGCCTCGCTCTGTGCCTGTAGAGCAGTTCCAACATTGGACTGTCAAATGCGAGTTTCCTGAATGGAATGACGGGTGGAACGTGGAAGCCAATCGGGCCCCCCTGGAAGACGCCGAGGCCCAGACCTGCTTTGCCTCCTCCTTTCGGTGAGTCCTGGGTTTCCCCTTTTCTGGGTCGCTTGGGAAGAATCCTGTGGAGGTTTCCCATCAGTATGGACATCATCCTCTGCTTCAGGTAGTTCTTGACTTAAGGCCACAGTCGGGCCCAACATTTCTTATTGCCCTTCCTGATGCCTAATTCAAGGTCACAGTAGACGTTTTCTTTTTGCGCCCTGATAGAGAAGCATCTGCGGTTACGCAGAATTGAACTCTCAACATTCCAAAGAGAGGCGAGCGTCTTTACCACTAGGCCACCAGACCAGACAAGCGGTTATAAGTTGAGGACTACCTGTATTTCAGGGCTTTGCGTTATCGAGTGAACTCTGGCTCCAGGTCAGACGGGCCTTTCACCTCTGCCTCTCTTCTCCACCCTCTTTTCTCAATCAAGGTGGTGTCAGAAGGAGCAGGTGATCGATTTGCTGAAGGAGGGTTTCTGGCAGGATCTGCTGGACACTTACCAGCCTGATATTGTCGTCACTGACTGGTGAGTGTTGTTCCCTCCTGGCTCCTTGGGTGCCTGAAGAGAGAGAAACGGCACAGGGCTCCTTGGTCCTCAGGTGACACTATCTGAATTGTCTAGTCTAATAAAGACTAGGGGTGACACGCTAGCAATGCTCCAGTATTCAAAGGGCTTTCACAAAGAAGAGAGAGTCAAGCTATTCTCCATAGCAGCCAAAGGCAGGACTAGAAGCAACAGATGGAAACTTATCAAGGAGAGAAACAACCTAGAACTAAGGAGAAATTTCCTAACAGTGAGAACAATTAACCAGTGGAACTACCTGCCTCCAGAAGTTGTGGGTGCTCCAACACTGGAGGCTTTTAAGAAGAGATTGGACAACTATTTGTCCAGAAGAGTATGGGGTCTCCTGCTAGAAGATGGGTTAGATTAGATGACCTCCAAGTTTCCTTCCAACTTAGTTATTCGGTCTTCCCATTTCAGAGCAAAGGAGGAACATCGGTATGTGTGGTCAGATGGAGTGTCCAAAGCCTGGACAGGCAGGTTGCTATTGTGGACATTGAACACCCACAGGAGGTTTTCAGTGCTTCTGGTTGTCCATGCTTGTCACTTAAGCTTTGTCATTTCATCTCCCTGATTCTTGCAGGTGGGGTGGCTGTCAGGACTGCGGCTGTGTATATGAGCTCTCTGTTGCCCTCTTGGCAGCTAATAAAAGAAAGAAGATTGATCTTTTTGAAGCCAAACCAGATCCCATCCCTAACGGGAATGATGCCTCCTACCACAAGGTGCTGCTTGCCACGTTGGCTTCAACTCTCTCTTGAATGTCACTGCCCTTGGGCTGATTGCTGTTTTCTTCCTCTTTTTCCCTTTCTCCTTGTCTTACACACATTTTACTAAGTTCTGGGAATTAAAGCGTCTTAAAATAAAATAGCCAGGAAAGAAGAATATAGATTTTGTATGTAGGGGTTGCACAAATAGGGTTTTTTAAAAAAGAAAAACCAAGCCAACAGTAGCAACATTCAAGCAGAATCAATTAAAATGTTCATAGGTATTATACTACAGGTAGTCCTCGATTTAATTATTAAACCATTCATTTAATAATTGTTTGAAGTTACAACAGCACTGAAAAACTGACGTGACCATTTTTCACTTATGACAGTTGCAGCATCCTCACGGTCACATAATCAAAATTCAGGCATTTGGTAACAAGCACTTCATCTTGACAGTTAAGCTGTCCCAGGGTCACGTGATTCCCCTTTTACGACCTTCCCAGCTGTTTTTGACACGCAAAGTCAATGGGGGAAACTAGATTTGTTTAATGACTGCATGATTCACTTTACAACTGCAGTGATTCTTCTAACAACTGTGACAAAAAGGCAGCAAAATGGGGCAAAAGTCACTTAACAACTGCCTCACTTAGCAATGGAAATTTTGAGCTCAGTTGAGGTCGTACATCGAGGACCAAGTAGACCTTAAAGCAGCTCAGAATCAGAAACTCCGTGTTCCTGGATGGGAGCCGGTGGCGCTTTAAGGAGCTTTTGCAACAAGTTCGCAGGCTACCCCAGTTTTCAGAAGGGCAGCACCCCAAAGTGCAAGTAACTGGATGAGATCATGTTAAATACAATGGCAATAAGATCGTAACAAATAAATAGCAACAGCACTTGGACTTATATACCGCTTCGAGGTACTTTACAGCCCTCTCTAAGTGGCTCACCGATGGAAGGCTGAGCCAACCTTGAGCCCCACCAGGATCGAACTCTCGGCAGTGGGCAGGGTGTGCCTGGAATGCTGCATTCTAGTCACTGTGCCATCACAGCTCCTGGTATGAATGATTAAAATTGTAAATAAGGTATTCTAAAAAATATCAATAAATGACAAATAAATGAAGAAGCTTCTGCTTCATAAAACTCTTTTCCTGAGTCCAAAAGATGGCTGAACCTCTGTCTCTTCCTTTCTCTGTCTCTCCAGGTAACCCACACGTTCAGGAGATACGGCCGCGGAGTCCGCTACGTACGCTTTAGACATAGAGGGAAAGACACACGGTTCTGGGCAGGGCACTACGGCGCCCGTGTGACAAACTCTTCTGTCGTAATCCAGTTTTCCTCAGAGTCTCCAGAATCCCTGGAACCCGGGCTCGCTTTCTCTCAATCTTCCCAGTTTTGTCTCTGAAATTCTTTTTCTGACCTGGCGAAAAATGAGTATGAGGAACCCCAGGGATATTCTTGAATATAATCGTAAAATAAACCATTGTTGGAAGGTTATCAATCATTCTTGCAGAATGCAATATATTCTAGGAACTTCAAGGAGGTCTGGAGGAAGGACGTAAATTGCTGATTTGAAAGCCGGGGTGAAGCTGACTTGCAAGGGGGGGGGCAGGATCGGAGTTCCTCTTCCTGCCCCCTTGCGCCCTCTGGGTTGGGGGTTTCCCTTCTGTTTGGATATGTGGCAACATCGCTTCATAGCAGCATCGGTCTACTTCAGGGGTATCCAACTCTGGTAGTTTTAAGACTTGTGGACCAACTTCCAGAATTCCACAGCCTGCTGTTCTACTGTTTCACTTCCTCTCAGTGCTGGTTGTCCACACTTACCAAAGCAAAAGTTACTATGTCAATATCTTTTTGCTTCAAGCAGGGGAAAATGTGCCCAGCCCGCCAAGCCAGAGGCTGTTAGCAAAACAATTTGTTTGGATGTAATCAGAAAGTCAAAGATAACCAGGGGAGAAGGGAAGAGTTAAGCGGATGCTTTGGGCGCAAAATTTCAGATCCGGCTTTTCTTCTCTGTGGCTTTAATAAAGTGTGCTTTCAATAACAGTGGATCTGAGAGCCTTTCTTTGAATCAAACACAAGGACAAAAAATATTCCCCAGTGTAGTTATGCAAGGAATTACACAAAGAACTTTAAGCTGTAAGCAGCCCTGCACTTAATGCCCATGAAGGGAAAGAAAACATTCAGCCTTTGGGGGGCATCATAGGGGCTGTGCCAAAACAGCCCTTTTCCAGAGGACAAAGTCGAAGGCCAACTTGGGAAGGGCGTTCCGGCACCTCCATGGGTGGAGAGAAGTCTCCGACTTCCCAATGGGGCGTCAGAGGGAGCCTCAACCTCGTGGTCCCCATCAGGATTCTGACCAAGAGGCCAGGGGTTCAGGATGTTTTGGCCCCCATTGTGAGGTGGGGGCTGCCTTGGAGACCCCAGGACCTTTTCTGCAGGGGGCTCTCAGGAGATCTTGAGGGGGCAGGAGGAGGAGGGTCGGGGGGACCCTCTGGGGCAACCGAAAACCAACGGGCCCGGAGAGAGGGCAGCCATCTGGGAGTCGGTGCTCCAGACTTGGGCCACAATGGATCCAGCAGAAGAAGACGGGGCCAATGACGAACAGCCGGAGGCGGCCGTGTCTCTCAAAGCTTGTTTCAGCCAAGGTGGGTTTCGGGGGCCGATCTCAGCTACGGAGGTAGGAAATGACCAGCAGAGTGGCCAGAAGGAGCCATGAACTTCCCAAACAGCAGTAGGGGATCAGGCTAAACAGAAGGGAACCCCCCCACACACCTGGGAGCTCCTGCTTTCATCCTGCCTTTCCCCCTGTTCTTCCACTCCCCCAGACCTAACAGGCCCCGGCCCAACAGTGGGAAATCCTGCTGAATTTCCTATAAAAGGAAGGAGGACAGCAAAGGTTCAGAGCTCCTGTTTTGTCACAAACTTCTTTTCCCTCCCCTTTGAAAAAAAGATATTTTTTCCCCCCCCCACACACAAAATTCTCTTTGCTGTTGCGGTGATCAATCAGAAGGACCTACTGCAGAAGGAGCTCGTCTCCCTTAATTTTCGCTCCCCCCCGCCCCCGCCCCCAGGTCTGAAGCATCTGCATCAACGGCCAGAACTCTGCGATGCCACTCTGATCGCCGGAGGGAAGAGGTTCCCGTGCAACAGGTGCGTCTTGGTGCCCCCCGGCTGGGCAGGGCTCAGAGAGAGGGGCAGGGAGGCCCACGGCTAAGCTGACCGTCTCTGTTCCCCCGCAGGGCCCTCTTGGCCTCCATCAGCCCCTACTTCCAGGCCATCTTCACAAGCGGCTTCAAGGAGTCCCGGGACGGGGAGGTCCTTCTGGAGGACATGGACCCCTCCGTCCTCCAGAATCTCTTGGGCTACCTCTACTCGGGAGAGCTGGTTTTCAGCCCCGGAAGCGCTGAGGACCTCTTCATCGCGGCCAGCCGGCTCCAGCTCAGCCCAGCGCTGACACTCATCAGCAGGTAGCCCAGCCCATCCTGCTCTTTGATCTCCTTCCTGGTTCTGGGGTGGGGTGGGGTGTTCTCCTGCCATCTTCTCCAGCGATCTTTCTTTCCATTCCCCCCGCCCCGGCAGATTCCTGATGGAGAGGATTTCCCCGGAGAACTGCCTTCGTCTTTACATGCTGGGCCACGATCACAACCAGCCCGCCTTGCTGCACGGGGCACTGCGCTACCTGGGCCTCCACTTTGGCCTCCTCTTTGAACACCAGGACTTCTTGCAGCTCGACCTGAGGGCCCTGACCCGCCTCCTTTCCTCGGACCACCTGGTGGTGGCCTCAGAGATGGACATCTTCCGGGCTGCGCAGCGGTGGGCAAGGGCTGAGCCCAGCAAGCGGCTTCCGATGCTGGAGACGCTGCTCGGGTGCGTCCGCTTCCCACTCCTGACCCAGGAGGAGGTCGCCCAGGTGCAGGCGGAGACAGAGCAGCTGGGTCAGCAGCTGGAGGTGCACTGGCAGGACCTGGATGGAGCAGGGAGGCTGCAGATGAGTGGGGGGCTCCGCCAGGGCATGTACCAGGAGAAGATCATCTGCATCAAAGTGCCCCGTTTGAGGGACATCCTCTCGGTCAGCGAAGACATGGACTGCTACATGGAGTGCCTGAATCCGATCACTGGATCTAGGACGAAGCTGCCGGCCCTGGAACTGGTGGCCCTCCCGGGCTGCTCCGTCCTGGACCACAGGGTCTACATCTCCGGAGGAAAGCATGCCGATGGCTCCTATTCCTGTGCACTGCACGAGTACAATTCTCCGGCCGACTGCTGGACCCAGCTCCCCGCCATGTCAACGCCCCGCTCCGTCCACATGTTCTTAACCTGCAAGCAGAAGCTTTTTGCCCTGAGCGGCTGGAACGATGCCGGCCCCCTCGCCTCAGCCGAGAGCTTTGATGTGGCCCAGCAGGTGTGGACCTCCATTGCCAGCCTGCCCATCATCCTGCGCTTTTCTGCCTCTGCGCCGTACAAAAACAAGCTTTACTTGATCGGCGGTGATGCTGACTCTGATGAGGTGGTCTACAAGGGCATCCTTATCTACGACACCCATCTGGATACCTGGGCGCAGGTGCCGCTTGAGTTTAGTCTGCACGGGGCAGTTGCTGTCCCTATGGAGGCTGGGATCTGTGTCATTGGGGGCTTCTTTTCCAGGAAGGTCACCCAGCCGTACCCGAACCGGAGGTTCAGCCAACTTCTTCCTTGCACCTCAAAATGTTTCTTCATGCAGGAAGCTGGCATCGTAAGCAAAGAGGTCGCCATCCCTCCCCTGCCTGTGCCACTTGCCTTTGCCGGTGCCACTTTCTTCCAAGGGAAGATTTACGTGATCGGCGGAGTTTGTACCTCCAGAACCCACGATGCCATCTATCACTGGCAACCCGGCGAAGCTGCCTGGACCCAGTACCCAGAGAACCTCACCAGTCAAGGAACAATTGTGCGTAGGGTGCTCAAGTGTGTGACCCTCAAAGTGCCAACGCTCAAGCTGAGGGCCCTCATGCAAGAGGCCTCGGCAAGCCGGGTGGCTGTGGGGCTAGCAGACCCCCAGATCTCCTTGGAGAAGAATGAAAAGGACCACCCTCCTCCTTCTGACCTGGCACCACAGAGACCCTCAAGCGGTGGGGAGCTGTAGGAGCCGAAGACCACCCCCCAGAAGAACTATTTTCAAGTGAACCCCTCTAGCATTTAACTCATTAAAAATCCACGTGGCCCCTCCAAGCCCCCAGGTTCAGTTTCCTGCCAGAACAGGGAGCGTCAAAGGCTGAGAGGAGAGCTTTCTGCACAGGCTCTGGGCTCCCGTGCTTCCTTTCCTGGGGGGGGGGGAACAGCCCTGGCAGAAACTGGCTCTGCCCAGGAGGAGGGACCCATTGGGAACCTAGAACCCTTCTCTATTCCAAGGGCAGGTGGGGTCACAAAGGCCCACTCTGGCAGCCCCATCAGCCCTTGGGATAAAAGCACCACCAGGCCCGTGGAGAGCCAGCAGAGACTCCGGGAACAGAGCTCAGAGGCCCGTCAGGCTGAGTTGAGTGGCGGTTTAAGTCGCCTGCCTTGGAAGCAGGAAGAATCTGGGCTGCTGCAGGGGGGGAGGGTCCGCTGCAGAGAAGAGCAGAGGCCTGGAATGGAAGCAGGATCCTCAGTCGCTGATGGCCATGAAATATTTATCCCCTCCACATCTGTTCTGGAGAAGCACTTAAGCCCCGTCATGCCAAGATGACAGAGAAATAAAAATAGAAGTGCATCCCTCGCTTAAAAAGGGGGCTAAGCTGCAAGGTTGATTGGTTGTCCTGCCTACAATTCCCCATTGTGTCATTCCTATAAATCCCCTGACGATATTCAGCTCACATATTTAGGAATATCTGCATTGATTTTACTGGCACCATTGCCCTTCCTCTCCCCCGTTCTTGACTCCCGTTATCCTCGCTGTTTGTGGCAGGAGGTTCCAAAATACCAGTCACGAATGTGGAGGAATCGTTTTACAGCATATAAATATAGTATTAGAAGTACATCCAGGGACCGAACCAGGGGGAACAAATAGACACCTGCCTGGACTAAGGCAAAACAGTTCTCAGTGGTGGGCACTCTGCACATGCTCGGAAAGGCTTGAGCACCCCTGGATTAGCTTCAGAATTTTGCCTCCTGGGGTTCAGATAATAGTGGGGGGAAATCAGATTGAGGGGTGGAGAGAGAAGAGACAGAATGGAGAAAGGTTTGTGCTGCTCTGAATGGAGGGAGGGAGGGAGGGAGGGAGAAGGAAGGAAGGAAGGAAGGAAGGAAGGAAGGAAGGAAGGAAGGAAGGAAGGAAGGAAGGAAGGAAGGAGAAAATGATTTGGATTGAGAGTCTGCAGGGCAGGAAGGACTACAGCAAATGTTAGAATGAAACTTTCAGGAAAGGAGGAGCGGAAGAGAGATGGAAGGAGCACCAGTGGAGGAGAGGAGGAAGTCTGGGACCCAGAGAGAGGGAGCTGAGCCAGAGTGCAGATGGGCCGAAGTTGCAAGTCAGTCTCGCGTGGTCAAGATGGGGCTTGGCAGGGCGAGCAATCTGCAGATTTCGGGGGGGGGAGCACTTGAGTGCAGGGAAGTGGAGAGAGGCTCCAGGGGTGAAGATGGGGAAGGGAAGCAGGAGGAGCTCCGCGGCTGGTGGGTGGGGCTCGCAAGGAGCCGAAGGTAGGGCTGCCCTGTGCCTGCGGGTCGGCGGGTGGGCGCTCAGCTGGTTGGACGGGGACGCGCAAAGAGGGGAGCCCAGCCGGGGGTCTTTGCCGTGGGCATCCCCGGCCAGCAGGATGCAGGAGAGAGGTGGGTTGCCATAGCAACGGGAGGCGGGCGGGCAGGGGACCGCACCGGGAGGACGGACGCGGGAGAGCAGCCCGGAGCGGGCGGGGGCCCTGGCGGGGGGGGGGAGTCGCGGGGCCGGCATGGCCGAGGGGATCCCCGCCTGCGGGCTCCTCTACGACACCTCCTTGCTGCTGCAGTTCTGCAACGGTGAGTGGGGGCGCCTCTGCAGCGGCCGCCGCGGCTTCTGCTGCTGCTGCAGCCCCGCTTCCGCAGTCAGCCCCCCGCCCGCCCGGGGCCCCCTGGGGAGGGGCCCGGCCCCGATCCTCCCCGCCCGGGCAGGTGCGCGCATCGGGCTTCGGGTCTGGCGGGCGGGCGGGCGGGAGTCTCGCAGCCTGGGCGAGGAGGACAGGGCGCGGGGCAGGGCGGAGGCTGGGGGGAGCCGGGGGCAAGGCTGCCCAGCGCCCGGGGAGGCGCGATCGCCCATCCGCGCAGGCAGGTGGGGAGTGCCGGCCTGTCCCGCTAGCCGAGCTCCGCGCCTGAAAGGGCAGCCCGAGCCTCGCCCCGCCGCCCCTCCTTCCGACCCCCCTCCCGGGTTTTCAGAAAGGGGCGAGGCGGGGCGGGGGGCGACTCATCATAGCGGCCGCAACGGCCGTGCGGAAAATCCGGGTCGCCCCAGGGAAGACCCGCCGGCCGGGAAGGGCAGGAAGCGCAGTCTGCCCCCCCTGCTTGGGTCCTAGGCTTGTGTCTCCCCTCCCGCTGCGATCACCTGCCTTTTTTGCATGCTCAGAGGGCGTTTGCTCTGCCCGCATGTGCGTCAGCTTCAGGGATTACTGAAGGGCACTTGGGGACGAATGCAGCCTCCTCCTCACAGCCCTGGGAGGTAGGCCAGCCAGCAAAGGGGGCAGGCCCAGACCGGGGCATGGGGAGGCACGGATAACCCCAACTCAGCAGGACTGCCCTCCTGCCATCACTTGGAGCCCCCCCCCCCTTTCCCCCAGGACCATCTCTGGCCAACCGCTGCCGCTTCCATCCATTCGTTCATCCATCCATCCATCTGTGGCCGGTACTCTGCCTGGCTGCAAGACCAGCCTCTGATTGGGTGTGGAAGCGGCAGGGAAGGGGTGTTGTGGGCAGGCGGAGGGAGGGGCCGGCAGTGCCAGGCGAGTGGCAGCAACAGGCAGGCAGGCGGGAGGGGCACCGGGCCCATCACTGCAGAAGAGATCAAAAAAGAGGGGAGCTCCCCCCCCCCCGCTGAAGGCTGCTGGTCCTCCAGGGGTAGAGTTGGCAACACTCCTGTGGGTGGGCAGGTGGGCACAAGCCACTCACGGGAAGCTCTGAGTGGGCCTCCTCCCTGCTGTGGAAATGCCAATAAGCCACCGAGGCAGCAGGTGGGCCAAGCACCAGTCCCACTGACTCTGACTCGTGATTGACAAGGGAAGCCCACTTCTCACCCCACGGTCCCCTTTCCCTCCCTTCGCCAATAAGGCCATACTTATCGGGAGGGGGTTGGCATGGCCGTTGATCTGTGAATTAATGACCTGGGCAGGCCTTGCACATCGCTGGACACAAAAAATGTGATGGTCTTCCAAATCCTTTAGGGTGGCAGTTTCAGCTTGGACCGCCTGGCTTAGATGTTGCCTGAGGAGCGGGACCCTTGCCAGTCCTTGGGGTGCCTGAGGGGCAAAAAGGGAAGGTGGGGAAATGAAAGAGCCGCTGGGAGACGCTTACTGGGGGGGTCTATTCTGGAGGCTCCTTGCTCCTAACGGCCTTTGCTTCCCCAGATGACAACCTGTCTGGCCTCAGCGGCATGGAAGTGGACGACCGCATCTCCTACCTGGAGCAGCGCCTGCAGCTGCAGGAGGACGAGATCCAGGTGCTGAAGGCGGCCTTGGCCGATGTCCTGCGGCGCCTGAGCACCTGCGAGGAGAACGGGCTCAGCCTCTCCAAGCGGAGACCCGACAAAGGTATCCGGGCCGTGGAGGGGCTGCAGACTGGGCCCCTGCAAGTCCCGGGGTGTCCAGAGGTCCGGCCACAGTGGAGTGCAGGGCAACTGGGGTTAGGGGGTCTAAACTGGGGGCAGGAGATCAGGGAGGCGGGGGTCCCCATCTGACCCCTGTCCTGTCTCTCCTGCAGTTTACCAGCTGCTGCGGGGGCTGCCCTCCAGGCCCACCCTGAGCAATGGGGTCGTCCCGCACAGGAGAGGCTACGCCACCTCCCCCTCGTCCCCCAAGAGGGAACTCCTTCCTGGAAAAAGGTGATGCGCTGGTCCACCAGGGGGCGCTGCCCCTTTTAGGAAGGGGGGAGGGCCTGTGGAATCGCACCCACAGCTCTCAGGATGACGGTTGCTGCTGCATTTTAGATGCCTGGTGGCCTTTTGCGCCTGCATCAAAAAGGGATTTCTACTATTAGAAGGAATTTAAAACCTGAGCGGGAGATGCCCCCATTCTGGCTCTTCTTAGGGCTACCTACCTAGGGGTTGAACGGATAAAAGTTTTAAAATGTTTTTTCAGTTTTGAAAAGCATTCCGAAGGGTGCACGTTCCCCTCAAGAACTGAAATGCATGGAAATTCAGTCCGCGCAGAATCGGGACCTCCCCGGTTCCCTGCTGAGGAAAGCAGAAGGCAACGGGGTTGAGTTGCAAGGCGCCCAAGGGGATGTGGCTGGCCTCACTACTTCCTCAACAGTCCCCCTCACGGGCAGCACAGGCAGTCCTCGGCTTATCACCACAAATTGAGCCCAAAATTTATGTTGCTAAGCGAGACAATTGCTACGTGAGTTTTGCCCCATTTTATGTCTTTCCTGGCCACAGTTGTTAAGCGACTCACTGCAGTTGTTAGGTTAGCAACAAGATTGTTAACTGAATTGGACTTTCCCCATTGACTCTGCTTGTTAAAGGTCGCAAAAGGGGATCACGTGACCCCGGGACACGGCCACCGTCGTAACTATGAGTCAGTTGCCAAGCGTCTGAATTTAGATCACGTGGTTTGGGGGATGCTATAATGCTTGTAAGTGTGAAAAACAGTCATGACTCGCTTTTTTCAGTGCTGTTGTAACTGTGAACAACCGCTAAATGAACTGTTATAAGTCGAGGATTCCCTGTATTCTTTTTTTTAAGAAAAAAAATTCAAGAAAGATGAATTGTGGTTCAGGAATGCAGTTTAGGTTTCCTAGGCAGGTGAGCAAGGCGAAGGAAAATTCCTCTCTTTTTCCAACCCGATGAGATTTAAGCCTTCTGGGAGAGCGCAGCAGGCTTGTCCAAAGCTCCTGGGAAGTCAGAAAAAGCCAGAAACTTCTCCACAAGTCCTGTGGGCTCCTCGCCCAACTTGGCTGTGTCTTGGAGATAGTCTGATGCGCTTCCATCTCTGTCTCCCGCAGTGGCGCCTCCGACTCTGGGGACGGGCAGAGCGCAAACAAACATTCATGCTGAATTCTTCTGCGCAGTTGAAAAAACGTAGGGGTTATTTTCCTCGAAAGACTTGGACTTGATGGAGAGATTTGCTTCCGGGTCCCTGCTCACTAAAAATGAGGGAAGTGGGCGAACAGTAGAACAAACATTCAAGCTGCTGGTTCTCAATGAATGAAACCGCATGCATTGAGTCAGCGCAAGATCCTCTTCCCCTAGCAGCTTTTCCTAGTGGTAGGGGTGGTGGGGGTGGGGTGGGGGTCAGCTAGACAGTTGGCTAAAAACTGCAGTCCCCAAAGGCCCCCAAAGTCCCGTCTCAAGAGTTAGAATTCAGAGGCAGAGACGATTCTTTTGAACGGGCCTATGAAAATACTTTTTTTTCATTGAAATGGTTTGTGATGGTTATAAAGGATGTCTGTTTAGTTCTGGAAGAGGCTGTGCTTCCTGGAAAGACGGACTTTCCAACCTTGGCCCTTTCAGATGGGTGGGCTTCAACTCCCAAAATTCCACAACCAGCAAAGCCTACCTACTTTAAAGCCCACCTATCTGAAGGGGCCAAGGTGGAGAACCACTGCACTGAGAGAAGCAGTAAAATTAGTGATTTTAAAGAATAACATTTTATATTGGCCACCCATAGTGGCGCTGGTTAGATCTTGGGATAAATCTTTTTTTTTCCAGGATGGGGGGGTAGCAAATCATACATTTACCTCTTCATACCATACGTGATAAAGTGGGGGTGGGAACAGTAAATCATCCCTCCAGGGTGGTTAGGGATTCAAGGATGCCTCTTGACTCTCCATGGGATCGTGACATGGCTCCTGACCCCCATTTCACCCCCCCCTGCTGCTGCTCTCTGCTTCCTGCGCCCCCCCACCTGCTTCTGTTGTGATGCTAAACCCTCCAGGGGGGCACGGAAGGGCCCGGTAGCTGGAGAACCTTCCCTCGCCTCTGTTACAGCGCAAGACCGACGTGAGGCTGAGTCCCCCAAGGGCAGCTGGTGAACCCCGAGGGTGCTCATTAAGTTGGGGGGCAGGCAGGCCTTTGCCTGGGTTCAGGGAGCTGCCTCGGCTCTCCTCCTTTGCTTGACTGGCCTGGGTCAACCAGACTGATCAGCCCCCCCCCCCAGGCCTGACTTCCAGAGCACTGTCCTTACCCCCCCCCCGCTTCCAGCCCCCCAGGGAGAAAGGGGAGGTCTGCAGGGGGTCTCTTCTGCAATAGGCTCCTGGCCGGGGGGGGGAAGGGAGCAGCCCTTCGTGGCTTGACCCCTTGCAACCAAAAACAGCTCTGCAAAGCTTTCCTCTTCCAGCCCTCCAGGTGCAGGAGGGTCAGGCACCCAAGCGAAGGGCCCCACATCTCTCTCTCTCTCTCTCTCCTGGCTTGCTGCTTCCACCTTTGGCTGCTTCAGCTGCTGCTGAGAACAATTTCACGGCCTCTTCTGCACATTCAGCCCTCCAATTCGGAAGGGGCTTTTCTTTCTGGCCTGGCACTTCTCAGCCTCTTGCCTGCATCTGCTTCCGCCTGGCTTTCTTCTTCTCCATCGCCCATTTCCCAGCTGGCTCACTCACCCCGCTGCCTCCCCCCCCCCCCCGCGCCTTGTCTGGCTCTCTCGCTCAGGCTCTCTCTCCTACAGCGGGCATAGTAGCTGCCCCTCGCCGGAGCGCCCCGCCTCGCTCAAGCGCGAGAGTTTCAAGGACCAGAGGAGCCACACCACTTCCTCCAGCAGCTCCTGCAGCGGCAAACGCGACGGGTATGTCTGAACTGGCCACTCGGGCAGATGCCCACACCAAGCCCCCACTGCGCGCCTGCCATCATCGCCATCACCACCTCCCGCTGCCAAAGCAACGTTGCAACGCAGAGAAGAGTACTCTGAGCTACAAAGCTAGTCAGGCTCGGTCAGTTCGATCCCAGGGCTCCTTGGTGCTCTCTGAGCTTGGTGGTTTCCTTGCAGACGTTTCATTGCACAAACTAGGTAACGTCATCAGTGCTAAGTTAAAACCCTTCCCTTCCAGCACTGATGACGTTCCCTAGTTGGGTAATGAAAGTCTGCAAGGAAACCACCAAGCTCAAGAGCACCGAGGAGCCCTCATTTCAACCCTGAGCTGCAAATATTCTCCTTTGCTGGTCAGACTGGGCGAGGCCTGCCCCGGCCACTCTGCAGGACAGCCGAAATCTTGCAGAGCAAAACTCCTTTAGCCAGCTGAGGCCAAGGAGCATTATCTGCAGCCATAACATCTGGCAACCTTGCAGGCCAGGAAACTATGCAGAAAATTAGATAAGCAAAAAGAGAGAAACTAGGGTGACTTAAGCAGGAAGGTCATTCCTCTCTGATGTTGATTATCTGCATGCAACATATGCAGCCCCACCAAGCAGCAGCCAAATTCACCCACCCATACAGTGAATCTGGCCTATGTTAGGCACACCCCCACCCCCAATTTCAACAAGGGAAATCCATCCATTAGTAGTGCAGGGCGGGATGGGCCTGGGGAGATACTGCAGCTGACTTCTAAGCCCTCTGGCCATTTTTGGACACAAAGACCAGTGCCCCTTCTCCCCCCCCTCCCGCTGCTCTGTTTCGGTTCGGAACCAACTAAACGCGTGTTCGGGTCTGGCGAAGACCTTCAGGTAGAGCTCCAATCCAGACCTGGCTCCGGCACCGGGAGCTGGCACGGGGCTCGGCCAGGCAGGCTCCGTAGGTCCCTTCGGGCAAGAATGAGCCCACTTCGGGCTTCCAGCCGCGGCCTCGGCAGCTCGAGCGCCCCAAGGGCGCCGCCGGGGCAGGAGCGAGGGGGCTCCCCGGGTGCCGGGAGGGCGGCTCCTGGGCCCCGCCGGGCCGCTCCTTTCCCGGCAGCAACGCCCCGCGGGTCCCCCGCCGCTCCCCCGGGCGGAACCGCCCCGCGCGCGCCTGGCCTTGAAGCAGCGCCGCCTGCCCGCCGGAGCCAGAGCGGAGCGCCCAACCTGCGGAAGGCGGCCCGGAGCCAGAGCCCCAGGTAGGGCGGCTGCGGGGGGCCGCACGCCGGGGAAGAGAGCGCCGGGCACGGCGGGCTCCGCGCTGCCGCTTCCGAAGAGCTCCGCGGCCGGGCAGTCGAGCTCGGCGTTGCCCCCGGCCCAGGAGTGCCGGCCGCGGCGGCGCTCGTCTTCCGGGTTGCGCAGGGGGGGGAACGGCTGCCCCCGGCCGCAGCCGGGCCGGGTCCCGAGAGTAACGGCGGGCGCTTCCCCCGCACCCGGCGCCTCGGGGGCCGCCAACCACCCACCGGGCGGGGGTCGCGGCTTCCTCGAGGCTGCTCGGGAAGGCGCGGAACCCCGGGGGGGGGGGAAGGGGGCGGTTGGTAGGTGCAGGAGCCGCGCCACGTCCCCCGAGACGGTCCCGGGAACAGAGACGCCCCCTCTGTGCCCGCGGGGGGGGGGAGCAGCTCCCAAGGAGCTTCTCAGTGAAGCGCCCGCTAAACTTTCTGCAAAAGGCGACGGGGGGGGGCAGCTCTGCCCTGCCTCCTCGGACTTTCGGGTTTGCTAACCGAACCGGTCCGGCCAGCGAGGTTGCTTTAACTGCGAGCGGTGTGTGTGTGTGTGTGGAGAAGTGGGGGGGTGACCTCCTGAAGGGGGGCTCCTATGCTTCTCTTGTTCTGTATGATGTTTGCGGCCTTCAATTGGGGTACTCAGCTGACCCTCCCCAGTCTAAACCCCCACGACAGGTGGTGTCCCTGCCATCGGCGGGGCTCTGTTGTAGCCCGAAGGCTCAAAGCGGATAAGCGCTACTCCTTTTCCAACTTGCCCTAGCCTCTTGGGGGGCGGGGGGAGGACTATGGCAGCCCCAGCAGTCATCCCTGGCCAGAGCTGCTTCCTCACTGCTGTGCTTGGCCAGCGTTCACATTGCACACCATGCTGTGTTGGACTCAAAGTGGCTTCTCCTGCAATGGGGCTAGGGTCTCCCAAAGGGTCGCTGGGGCAGGACAGGGATGCCTTAATACCTGGAGAGGTCCAGAACTTGGGAATAAGAGGGGCAGGAAGAAGGGAGTGATGGACTGGCAGGGAAAGGAGAATCCCTAAGATGTGAGGACCCTCTTTCAGGCAAGTATCTGGATATCTTTGGAGGTATGTGGGGGGGGTGTGTGTGGTCTGTCTCCCTTTGGGGGAGGTTGTGGGTGGCTGAAGGGTCATCCAGGGTCAGCTGACTCTACAATTAGATGTGTGGGGCTTATTTTCCCCCCCCCTTTCCTATTCCTTCCCAATCAAGTCTCTTTCTCTCTCCTCATAGCAAACCAAAAGAAGCCATCTTCAACGCTGGTGAGTGGATGCGGCAATGATAGATGGGGGGGGGGAAGGTCCAGCTTATTTCACTGGGGGCAAAGTGGGGGCAACCCAAGTCCTAAAGCTGGCGTTGGCCCTATTTGCAGGGCGCCCTTTTGGGGTCCCATATGAGGATGAGGCCCCCACTTGCCCTACCTGCAGGCCACCCATGGGGCGGGGTGGACCATGCTGAGAGCTAGGAGTTTACCTGGCCTTTGGGGGGCGGAATCAAATGAGGATCCAGCCAGCTGACCTTGCCCCCCTCCCCTTCTCCCCTGCAGAGGATGGTTACGTGAAAATGTTCCTGCGGGGACGCCCCATCCCCATGTTTGTCCCCGATGCCGTGGTGGCCACCTACAGCCTGGACGCCAAGCTGGAGCTGCCGCAGAAGAAGCTGAAGCTGGACTGGGTGTATCCTGCTCACGGTTGGGTCCCCCGGGGGGGAGGGTGGCTGGCCCCCAAAGGCTGACTCCAGGCGTCCTGGCAAAGTCCCCTTGCGTTGTCCCTTGACCTGTGGCCATCGCTCCAGGTACGGATATCGGGGCCGTGACTGCCGGGCCAACCTTTTCTTGCTGCCCACGGGGGAGATTGTCTATTTCGTGGCTGCCGTGGCCGTCCTTTACAACGTGGAAGAGCAGCGACAGCGCCACTACCTGGGCCACACCGACGATATCAAGTGGTAGGAAGGGCCCGTGGGAGCCTGGCTGCCTTGCCCCGCCCCATTCTCTGGGGAGACGGGCACAAGCAGCGGGGAGGGAAAGAGGCACCTCCAGGTTAGGGGAGGGCGCTGGCACCTTGCCAGAATTGGAGAATGGTTTGGGGAAATGGTAGTTGGCTGAAGAAATGTAAGAAGGCGGGGAGGCACTTTACTCCAGGGAAAAGAACGTGATAGGAATGGTGGCCCCCGGTCCTAGTAAACCAGAGGAGGAGCTGCCTTTTGGGGTGTCCTCCACCCGTGTAACTTGGGCCCTTCGCTGTCTCCCTTAGTTTGACTGTGCATCCAGACATGGTGACTGTAGCAACCGGACAGGTGGCCGGGACGTCAAAGGACGGCAAGGTGAGGGGGGCGACCTAAGGAAAGGCTGTCCATTTGGGGAGGGGGGCTACAGTTAGAGAGCGATAGATTGGCCAGAGAAAACTCCCCCCAGTTTAGAGCTGAATTAATGCCGTCTGAAAAACGGAGGCTGTTAAGTTGCATCTCTGCATCAGCTGCTTTGGGTGTTTGGTGCAGAAAGGTCAGAAGTGCACAAAACAGGAGCCTTTAAAGTGGGCATCGCCCAGCCACTTTCCCCTGGCATTTTCAGGGTGTTCACAGCCTGCAGGCCGCCTGGCCCAGAGCACTGTGTTGTTTGTTCCTGTCGTGGCTAACAGGCAATCAGTGGACCTTTTCCACTCGCCTTCCTTTTTTCCCCCATGGCTAACGTTGCATCCATTGGCAACGAGCCGCACAAGCCGAGTTTGCGTTCTCGGAGGAAATGCTTTTTGTCTCAAGGTGCGTCTCCCTGCGTGTCCCACAGGTGTTGCCGCCCCAGGTGCGCATCTGGGATTCCGTGAGTCTCAACACCCTCCACGTCCTGGGGCCTGGACCTTTCGACCGAGCGGTCACCTGCGTGGGATTCTCCAAGTCTGTGCGTGAGACCCCTCCTGCCAGCTTCTGCAGCGCGATTTCCTCCCGTGGCCCAACGGGGACCTCCTGGGACACACACACACACCACGTTGGGCCGTCCTTGGTTGGGAGCAGTGTTTCTCAACCTCGACCACTTTAAGGCTTTTGGACTTCAACTCCCAGAATTCCCCAGCCAGTCAAGATGGGGTATTTGGCTGCCAGCATGGCTGGTTGGGGAATTCTGGGAGTTGAAGTCCACAAGTCTTAGTTGCCAAGTTTGGAGACCCCTGCATTAAATGACCCCTCCCACCCAAGCGAGCAAAATAGACTCAATCTCCCCTTCAACCTGTGCAAGGAACGACCTGCCCAGGCTGAGCAACTCTTGGGGGGGCAGCTGCCTCCCTGCCCAACTGGCCCTCTCTTTCCTCTGCCCAGAACGGGGGTGGCCTCCTGTGTGCCGTGGATGACTCCAACGACCACGTGCTCTCCGTCTGGGACTGGCAGAAGGAGCAGAAACTGGCTGACGTGAAGGTAGACGTCTTGCTCGCTTCCATTCCTTGCACCAAATCCGGCACCCGTGTTTCACATCTGACACACTCTCCTTCCTTCCTTCCTTCCTTCCTTCCTTCCTTCCTTCCTTCCTTCCTTCCTTCCCAAGTGTTCCAATGAGTCCGTTCTGGCCGCCACGTTCCACCCCACGGAGCCCACACTCCTCATCACCTGTGGAAAATCCCACATCCACTTCTGGACCCTGGAAGGTGGCAGCCTCAGCAAAAGGCAGGGCATCTTTGAGGTGAGAGCAAGGGGAGAAGGGGGGCTGGGAGGGGGGGCAACATTGAGGTGGCTTCCCTGCCCTCAGCCCCATTGCCCAGGCCTTGTCCACTGGTGTTCATGGGCCTCATGCTGGAGAGCTTACTGGTGTCCAGAAATAAGCAGACACTTTGCTGTGCTAATTGCAGGTTCTGAGTTCTGCTGGAGCACTGAACTCTGGGAAATGTAGGCCCCAATCTCTCTCTCTCACACACACACACACCACACACACACACACACACACACACACAGACACTCCCTTGTGGGCTTCGCTCTTGCCTTCCATTTCTCTCCCATCAGAAGGGGGACGAGAAGCTGAGATTCAGGCTTTACACCTTTTGTTTCAAACATAGTATATGTGATCCTCAACTTACAACACTTCACTTAGAGACAACAGTACTAAAAAAAAGTGTCTGATGATTGTTTTCATGCTTAACGACTGTGGTAGCATCCCCGTGGTCACATGATCAAAATTCAGGCGCTTGGCAACTGACTCACATTTATGATGGTCGCACCACCCGGGGGGGGGGGGGGGCGGTTCGTGTGATCCCCTTTTGCGACCTTCCGACAAGCAAAGTCAATGGGGAAGCCAGATTCCCTTAACAACCGTGTTACTAACTTAGCAACAGCAATGATTCACTTAACAACTGTGGCAAGCAAGGTCGTAAAATGAGGCAAAACTCTCTTAACAACTATCTGGTTTAGCCACAGAAAGTGTGGGCTCAACTATGGCCATAAGCCGAGGACTAGGCGCAATTCAGCAGCGGGTGAATGGAGATATTCGGGGGGGGCTCTGAAGTGTCCCTTTGGGACTCCTCCCTTTCTTCTCTCCCCCCCCTTTCTCTGCAGAAACACGAGAAGCCCAAGTATGTCCTCTGCGTGGCCTTTACAGAAAACGGGGACACGGTGACTGGCGACTCCGGGGGCAACCTTTACATCTGGGGCAAAGGTCTGTTGGGCAGTGGGCAAGGCTTCTTCTTACTCCCCAAAGGCTGTCTGGGCGCCCCTGGTCGGGAGTACTGACTTTGCATAAAGCAGGGTTTGTGGATTAAATCCTGCAACCCACAGCGTGGAAATTAACTATTAAATCATGCAAGCCAGACTACTGATGCTCCAAAGCAAATCTGCTGGTTTCATGGTCTCCCCAGGTCAAGATGAGGAAGACTCAATCCCTGTGGCTTATAGCACGGGTCTCCAGTCTTGGGAACTTTAAGACGTGTGGACTGGCTGGGGAATTCTGGGAATTGAAGTCCACACGTCTTAAAGTTCCCAAGATTGGAAACCCCTGCTATAAAACCAAAATGCCCTGCTTATGGGACAGGAGGCAGATTCCCCCACCTGTGCCTAAATGCCCGCTCTGTGCCACTCTTGTCCTTGCAGGGGGGAACCGGATCTGCCATGCGGTGCCCGGCGCCCATGAGGGGGGCATCTTCGGCCTCTGTGTGCTGCGGAATGGGACCATCCTCACGGGGGGCGGCCGAGATCGCCGGGTGGTGCTTTGGGGACGGGATTATCAGAAGCTGCAGGAGAACGAGGTGAGACCCGGGGCCAAACCCCTGAAATAAATGACCAGCAGGGTCAAAAAGATGCTCGGCTTTTAGTGGTAAAAGAGAGGAAAGTGCTGACTCTCCATAGGAACATCTTTCCATGCCAAAATAGGTTTATTGTATTTTATCCCTACTTAAGCAGCCCAATTCATGTCGCTCCCTGTCTGTGGGTTGTGGACATGCGCTGGGTCTCTCCAGGTCTTCCTCAGGGCTGTGTCTGTCTGTCCCTCTGAAGTTTCCTAGAAACAGGGTTTCCCGACTGATTAGGGCAGGGGTCTTCAAACTTGGCCCTTTTAGGACTTGTGGACTTCAACTGCCAGAATTCCTCAGCCAGGAGGAAGACCCCTGGGTCAGACTAGAAGATCTCGAAGGTCCCTTCCAACTCTGTGATTCTCTGCAGGTCCCGGATGGCTTCGGACCAGTGCGCACCATTGCTGAAGGGAAGGGCGACTCGCTCTTTGTGGGCACCACTCGCAACTCTGTGCTACAGGGGTCCTTGTCGACCGGCTTCTCTCTCCTGGTGCAGGTAGCAGGCTGTGCTGGGAGGGCCCTGGCACCTGGGGTACCCTCATGGAGAAGCCAGCTGACCCCCCCCTCTCCTACTAGGGACACACCGAAGAGCTTTGGGGCTTGGCCACCCACCCCACCTTGGACCAGTTCCTGACCTGTGGGCAGGACAAGCAGGTCCACCTGTGGAGTGTGGCCACCCACCAGCCTCTATGGAGCAAGGGAATTGAGGTGAGCACAGGGTCTTCTGCGGGGGCTTCTGGGGCCATGAAGACCACCTCTGGGGCCCCAAGGGCACCGTCTGAAGGCTGTTTCCTCTTCCAGGATGCAGCTCGCTCGGCTGGCTTCCACCCCAACGGTTCGGTACTGGTGGTGGGCACTGTCACGGGCAGGTAATGGGCACAGGGAGTCCTGGTGGGGTGGGGAGGGTGGAAGACCCTCTCTGGGACCCCTCCCTTCAATGCTTTGGTACTGTGCTGCCCTTCTGGGGGCTCCTGGGTGTCTTGGATAGCTGCTCAAAGAGAAATAGGGAGCGGACTTGGGAATCTCGGGAGGGGTAGGAGCTTTCCTGGGCCCAGCTGTTGGGGGCCTCTCAGTTCAGAGAGACTCAAGTGCCCCAAACTTTGTGCCCCTGGCATGGAGGAGACTCTGTCCTCCTTTAATGAAACCTGCCCACTTTTTAATCTCCTTGCTCTGGTGTGCTTCCTCTGCCTTGATAATGGGGGAAGGTGCAAAGGAGCAGACAGACAGACAGACAGACTCGCACCTGCAGCCCCTGCGGGGTTCTGGCCTGCCGTAACATCTCCCCCCCCATCCTGCTTCCCACCAGGTGGCTAGTGCTGGACACGGAGACCCGGGACCTGGTGGCCATTCACACGGACGGAGGAGAGCCCATCTCTGTGGTCAGCTTGTCCCCAGGTTGGAAAAGAGGGGGGGCCACGTACAGGCAGGGGGTAGGAGGATCTGCAAACGCCAGGCATGGCATCGGGTGTGGGTTTGCCCAAGAGGAGGCAGTCTGTGGGAAGGACACAAAAGACACAAATTCGGAGGTGATTTCCTGGAGTCTGAGCCCCAGAGGCCGCAGGGGACGTTTGAGAGAGATGGCTGGTTTAGAAATAGGAAACAGAAATGAAAGAAAGAGGGAGAGAGAGGGAAGGAGAGAGAGAGAGAAATGTTGTCCCACATTTTCTCCACGCCGTTGCCCCCTCCCTGCTGACTCTCCTCTTTTGCTTTGCAGACGGGAAGTACCTGGCTTTGGGTTCCCATGATAACTTTGTCTACATCTACCTGGTTTCCGAGGGTGGCAGGAAGTACGGCCGGGTTGGCAAATGCTCGGTGAGTGGAGGCTGCCGGGGGGAGGGGCCTCTCCCAGCGGGATCTTCTGGGTGCGGCAGGGCAGGCTGGCCCCCCTTTGAACTGGGGCTCAGCTGGGCAGCCCCGGACGGCCGAGCCCCTCCTGCCAAGTCACAGAGCCGCTGCGAGTTCCAGATTCTCCTGAAAGTCCAAAAGAAAAAGAGGGCGCTGATGCGAGGATCTTCTCCTGGTCGGCCTTTCCCAAAACTAGCTTTGACTGTCCTCCTTGCCCCAGGGTCACTCCAGCTTCATCACCCATCTCGACTGGGCCTTTGACAGCAGCTGCCTGGTCACCAATTCGGGGGATTATGAGATTCTCTATTGTGAGTATTCTGGACCTGAAGAGGGACCGTCGTTTACTCCACTTTATTTATTTATCAAATTTGGAAGCTGCCCTTCTCCCCCACAGAGTGACTTGTTATCACTGCTGTTGGGAGTTGAGGTGTGTCCCCCCCCCCCTTGGAAGAAGAAGGCGGCCTTTGGCCGTTTCCTGGCCCAGTTTCAGAATAACGGAAGGCACTTTGCAAGCCTGCTAGTCTAGATGCTGTCTTGGCACTCGAAGGATGCCCCCCCCCCAGGACAGTCCTATTCAGGCCCAGCCATATTGTTCGTTCTGCTTTCATTGGCTTTAGAGAGCGGAAGGGCCCTCATGTGTGTGTGTGTGGGGGGGCCTCTGGCATCTTGGAGCTGGCACGGAGCCCCTCCCTTGGGGGCCTCTTCCTGCCCACCTGAGCCAACTGGCACCAGCCTCAGTGGGTGGAAGGGCAGTTGCCCCTTAGCGCAGGGCTCTCCAACCTTGGCAACTTTACAACTTGTGGACTCCAACTCCCAGAATTCCTCAGCCAGCTATGTTGAGGGTACATGCAGCTCTAGACTCGCCTTCTTCATTCCTGCTGCCTTCCTTCCCATCCCAGGGGATCCCTCCACCTGCCGGCAAATCACCAGCGCGGAAGCTGTGCGCAACCTGGAGTGGGCTACGGCCACCTGCGTGCTGGGCTTCGGGGTGTTTGGTAAGCGCCGTGGGGCTGAGCAGCCGTGGGTGCCAGGAGGGTGTCTGCGCCTGGGCCAGCAGGGGGCAGCACAGGGCTACGGGTGCCTTGCCAACAGGGGATGCTCTGCCCTCCAGCATCTTCTGAGGACCTTGAGCTTCAGAAATCCACCCAGGTGGGGATTTACCTTCAAGTGCAGCCAACACCTCCCCTGTTGGGACCCCCACTTCACCCAGAGGCACGAACGGAAAGCCCCCCTTCTGTCCCACCTGCTGGCTGCCGGGTGCCATTGGAGGCCTCACCAGAGCAGTTCCGTTTCGCAGGGTGGGCTGAGGGCGTCAAGAGGAGGCTGAGTGGCCGAAAAGCTTTGGCCTCCCGCTGACCGTTTCTCCTGCCCCTGTAGGGATCTGGCCGGAGGGGGCGGATGGCACCGACATCAACGCCGTGTGCCGCTCCCACGAGGGCAAGCTCCTGGCGTCGGCTGATGACTTTGGCAAAGTGCACTTGTTCTCCTACCCCTGTTGCCAGCCGCGGGTGAGCAGCCACGCCGGGAGCCTCTGAGAGACGCTGGGATTTGAAACCCTTCTCGGCGGGGGGGGGGAGGAGGAGGGCACAAGGCCCCAGCCGGAGGGAAGAGCCCATTTGTGGCCTTTGGGGAACGGGCTGCGCTGCCAGGGGGTGGCACAAGGCCAGCCGTCTGCCACTTTTCCCACAGAGGCCGGCCAAGCAGGCTCTAGGGATGCCTCCTGGCCCTCTGACCCCCTTCTCTTACCCCAGGGCCCCAGCCATACCTACAGCGGCCACAGCAGCCACGTCACCAACATTGCCTTCCTCCACGACGACAGCCTGCTGCTCTCCACCGGTGGGGTGGACACCAATGTCCTCCAGTGGCGCCTCGTGTAGGGAGGGAGGGGTGGGGAGGCCAGTGGGGCCACCCCGGTGGTGGGGCTAGGGAGGCAGGGGGTGCAAAGGCGGGGGAGGGGGAGGGAGGCTGCATTCTGTTAAACACTTTGGGGAGGGTTTAATACTCAGGGGAAGGGGAGGGGGGCTAATGGCAGAGGCCAGGGAGATGGAAAGAGGCACTTAAAGAGATTGCAGGCAGCTATATTTACAGAAATCCCTATATGAATAATTATAATATATATCTAGATCAATCTCTATATATCTATATTTAAAGGCAGAAGGTTGCACAGGCTGAGAATGTGAGGGAGTTGAGGGAGAGCGGGGGGGGGCACAAATATTCCCCTCCCCTCTTGGCCTCGGATTCAAGAGATCCTGGCAGGAACAGCTGAAGCCCCCCCCCGGTTTCTTTCCAACTCCCCAGATGCTTTGGGGCACGTTTGCACTATGAATGTAAGCCAGTTGAGTTCCCGGGTTCCCCTGGGGGGGGGAGGGGGCCAGCTGCTCCATCCGAATCCAGCGCTTGGAGGGTGAGCAAAAGACATCTTGCTGGGCCAAAGAGGGATGGGGTCTCTGCCCCTCTTCCCCCCCCCCCATCCTCCTCCCAAGGAAAAATAATGCTGCGAGGCACAGGTGAAGCAGCCCAGGTGAGATGGAAGCCCTGGGATGTTTCCTGGGACAGGGGTCTCACTTTAAGACTTGTCACAGACTCCCAGAATTCCTTTGCCGGCTGAGTCTTAAAACTGTCAAGGTTGGAGACCCCTGTCCTGGGATACTCAGCCCGAGTGGGAGGATGTTAGCTTTGCCCCCAGCATTGATCTGCCATGAGGGGGGGGGAATCCAGGCAGGAGCAGAGACAGCGAGGCCGAGCCTCAAATTCTCTTGCATCCTCAGGCTACTTAGTTCACTCTTTTTGTGATGGCAGCATTGTGAACACACAAACACACACACACATATGCTGGTGACTACCCTGTGTGCTCTTTGCAAGGTCCAATTTCTGCATAAGGGGCTTGGTCAGACAAGGAGCCCCCCCTGGCATTCCTCTCCCCTTTCCTTTCTTCAGCCTGCCTCCCACCCCCTAATCCCCCCCCTGGCCAGACCCCTCCAGCTTCCCCAGTCCAAGGGGACTTACGAGTAGTCCTCAACTTACAATGATTTCAGTGACGGTTCAAAGTTACAACGGTATCGAAAAAAGCGACTTAGAACCATTTTTTAAACTTACGACCGATGCAATGTCCCCACAGTCACATGATGGAAATTCAGACACTTGGCAACTGGCTCACATTTATGACAGCTGTGGTGTCCCCTTTTGTGACCTTCCGGCAAGCAAAGTCAATGGGGAAACCGGATTCGCTTAACAACCATGCGACTGACTTAACAATTGCAGCTGTTCACTTAGCAACTCTGACGAGAAAGGTCGTAAAATGGGACAAAACTCACTTAACAAATGTCTCACTTAGCCAGAGAGATTTTGGATGAACTGTGGTCGTAAGTTGAGGACCCCTGTCATTTCCATGCTGGCGTATGGAGGAAGCAGGAGGGGCTCCCGGCCTTCCTTGCCCTCGCCTGACCTTCCCCTCCTTCACCTGCAGGGATTCCCAGCTGGCTTGAAAGGCACCTGAGCGAGGAGACCCCCTCCCCCCCCAATTCCCTGCTTTCCGACTGGCCTTCCCTTTGCTGCCTGGTGATGCCCCAGGAGGTGGAATCCAGCAGGCTTGACCAGGGCAGAGGCTGAGGAGGAGGAAGGCAGGCAGGCAGGGCGGGGAGGCCAAGTGGGGGAGAGGCCAGGTCTGGCTCCTCCGTCGGAACAAGCTCCTCCTGGTGCAAAAGGGGACCAAGGGCCCTTGGGCAGGGGAGACGCCAGGCTGGGGGGGGGACATTTTCTGTACAGGAAATGCCGTGGGAAAAGCTGGGGAGGCCTTTGTGGGTCACCAGAGCCAGTTTCAGCCCCGGGTGAGGGGTCTTCGGCACAGGGCCTTCTCCTGGTTTGGGCCACGTGGCTGAGAGGGCTTGCAGGCCAATGGCACCATCAGTTGTGAAGCAGGGAGACTTAGCGTGACCGTAGCATGACTGTCTTCTGTATTTTCCAAAGAAAAGGTACTGGGGGAGCCTAGGAATTGTGTATATAATCCAATAAAAAGAGGTAGAAGAACACACATTGCCTCTGGTGCACAAATGTCATTGTCAGGGGCAACTTTTGAACCTTAAGCAAACTCCACCGGGAACTGACAAGCGCACAAAGGCTCGTCGCGGCAGCTCCTGACCGAAGGTTGCAATCAAACATATGGTGGAGGCTGCTCTGCAAACGCAGCTCCCCACAAACTTCCAGGCCCCGAGAAGGACGTGAACAGACTGTGCCAACGACCTGCCTTGGTGGGAGTCCTGCTTCTGCTTTGGGCCAGTTCAAGAGAGGGCTGGGGGCTGGACTAGAAGGCCTCCAAGGTGCTTCCCGACTCTGTTATTCCGTTTAGTCTATTATCTGATATTGGTGAGATGGCACTTCAGGGGCCTGAGATGGAAAGAAAGCGAGCGGGAAGGTTTTAGAATCTCACCATGTGTCGGATGGCAGGGCCTGATGGGTGGAGCACTCCCCAGTCAGAAGGCCGGCTGGGGAATTCTGGGAGTTGAAGTCCAGGCTTCAGTCTAGAAGTAGCCATGGTTGAGAAACGCTCTCCTAAGTTAGTGCTTCCTCCAATAGACCAACATGTCGCACTAAAAGTGCCTGCCTGGCAGAGAAGTGCTTTCTGACTGGCAATCTGTGCCAGGGCCACAACTGTCCTGCTCGCCCGGGGGTGTCTTTTCTGCTAGTCTCTTATTAAAAGGGGAAAACTCTCAGAGGAGAGGCAAAGGTCACTGCATACATCAGCTGCAGAGAACTGGATCTCACCCAAACACTGGATCCAGTTCCTTCCGACTCACTGCAAGCTGCAGCAGGCAGGCAGGGAGGGACTTGCTGGAAGCCCTCGGCTCTTTGGCGGGAGGGGGAGGGCGATGTCACAGCTGTGGCCTAGAATCACCCATGACCATAAGTGCCACCGCGGATGCAGGGCAGCTGAGGGGGGAAGGAGGAGAAAGTTTTGAAAAGTTTGCAGCAAAAGGGATCACTGCCCCTTCCCTCCCGCCCCTTCTGGGCGGCTACTGGCATTGTGCTTTCCCAAGCAACTGTGACGTGGAACCAGCTGACCAATTTAATCGCCATTCAAAATAAGTAAAGTAGAACAAGTTCATCTTCAGCTCCCCTCCTGGTAACGCAATTGCAGAGGGAGGACCGGTTGGAAAAGGGCAGCTTGTTCTGCAGTGGGCAAGTCAGCATTGGGTTTACAAAAATTGTATTAGAGAGGAGTGTTTGGTTCCTTGGAAAACTGCTTTTAGACATAATTCTAGGCTCAGCTTTGGTTGCAATGCTTTAAAGCAGGGCTCTCCAACTTTGGCAAGGTTAAGACTTGTGGACTTCCAACTCCCAGGATTCCCCAGCCTGCTGGCAACTTTAAGACGTGTGGACGTGCTATCTGGGGAATTCTGGGAGTTGAAGTCCACACGTCTTAAAGTTCTTGAGATGGGTAAACACCGCAGTAAAACAAAACCTCATTTGTCTGTTTGGCATTCCTCCTTGCTTACATTTCAAATTTCCTAGAAAAAAATGCACGCCCTTTCCCCGCTTTCCCTCCGCCCAAAAGGCAACCTGGCTTCCTCTCCAGCTGCTCCTTTTACAGCCACCACCACCAGCACCACCCCGGCATTTCCAGAGCAAAGCAAGCAGGCTACTCTTACTTTACGGCAAAGGTGGGGCTGCAGGCTTGCCTTGACCTCCTCGCCTGGAAGTTCGTTGACCCCCGAGCCAGCGGCCCCTGAGGCTTTATGGGGCCCTTGGCGGAGTTATGGGCCAGTTTACTGGGGCCGAAGCTCAGCAGGGAAGGCCTGCCCTGCAGCTCCGCTTTTTCCACCAACTCCTGGGTGAGGATTTCAAGGGAAGCTGGAAAGAAACATCTTCCCTCTGACCGAGATCTTCCAGCCAGAAGGGTTGTCTTTCCCCAGCTCCCAGGCGCTTGGACTACATCTCCCATCACCCCCAGCCAGCCTTGCCCAGCAGCATGGTGGCTGTGCCGGATATCAGGGTTGAAACCCCAGAGCCGGAGAGGCCTGACCACGGGAGAGCAGATTCCTGTGTCCGGCAGTGGTTCTGCCTTGGCTAAAACCGAGTCCGCAGCAGACACAACCGCCAGCAGTCCCCGATTTACAGCAGTTCGCTTAGTGACCGTTCAAGTTACAGCGGCACTGAAAAAAGAGCCTTAGGACCGTTTTTCATGCTGGTGACCGTTGCAGCATCCCCGGGGTCATGTGGTTTCCATTCGGAGGCTTGGCAACTGACTCACATTTATGACGGTTAAAGCCTCTCGGAGTCATGTGGTCCCTTTTGTGATCCCCAAAGTCAGCAGGGGAAGCCAGACCCACTTAACAACTGTGTTACTAATTTAACAACTACAGGGACTCCCTTAACAACGGGGGCAAGAAAAGCCGTAAAATGGGGCAGAAAAGCTGCAACAAATTGCTCACTAGGCAACATCAATTTTGGGCCCAACTGTGGTCGTACGTTGAGGACTACCTGTGTCTTGTCTTTGCATCTATGGGGAATCTCCATCCTCCCGGTCAGGGTTGTCCCAAAGGGGCTTTTTTCCAAAGGCAGCTGGACTCTCTTGCTTCTTTTTTCCTCAAAAACGTTTCTCTTCTCATCCAAGAAGCTTCTCTCGTTCTGAAGAACCACCCAATGGTGAAGAAGCTTCTTGGAGGAGAAGTGAAATGTTTTCGAGGAAAAAAGATCCAAGGAAGTCCAGCTGCCTTTGGAAAAAAAGCACCTCGGGGTATCCCGTCTCTGAAAATCAGATTTTTGGGGAAAGAAGGATCTGCATTTCCTGCAATGGGGGGGGGCACTTGCAAGGGCGAGTGGTGGGCTGGCACCTCTGGGCACAAAGAAGCTGGTCTGCCTGCGTCTCCGGCTGGCTATCCTCACCCTGAAGGAGCTCCACGGTGGGGTTTTGGGATTGGAGGCTTCTGGGATGGATCGCCCGCTGCTCCCCCAGCCCCCGGATTAGAGAGCTCTCAGAGAGCCCCAGTCTAATGATGTCCCCAGGGCTGCTTTGACACTGGAGGACCAGAAGAGGCTCTGCTATTTAGGGAGCCTGAGGGGCCTCCAGTGGGGGAGGCAACGGGCCACAGGGATGGGACCCCCCCACCCGTAGGACTTCCTCTCCAAAGAGGCAGGCTCTCCCACTCACCCACCCCCAAAACCTTTGGCTTCCTGGCTGCCTGGAAGGTGGGGGAGGCAGCCAGCTTAGCCCTCTTGTCTGCCGCCTCTGCTGGGAGCCTTCTGGGCGGAGGGCCCCACCGTCTCCGTCCCTTTCACCCCCTCCCAGAGTCCCTGGCTTCCTTTGCTGCGCCTGAAGGTTTCGTGCCAGGTGCCAAATCCGCCCTCTCTCGCTGCTCTGGGATCTTGAGGAGCCCTCCCGCTCTCTTATTTTTGCTATCCTCTGACTTATTAATGAGCAGCTTCTGAAGGCAGCCTCCCAGCGGAGCTGACTCGGGTCCTGTGGCTGGGCTGCTCTCATGTTGCACTTGCCTGAAGACGCCTCCGGAGGAAAACAAGGGCCAGCCCCAAATCCTGGCTTAGTCAGGGCTTAGCGTTGCCTGCCAGGACAATCCTAGGCTGGAACACAGCCATGCCGAGAAGGGGGCTGGGGTGGGACGGCTTGTCTTTGGCCCCAGCTAAGTGGGAGAGTTTGAAGCTCTCCGAGTATGCTCAGAGTTCCTCACTCCTCCTCCTCCTGCTCCACAGAAGGGCCTCAACTGTCCTGATGTACATGGCACTCTTGACCCATGGTTGCTGCGTCCCAAGAGAAGAATCCCTCTGGGAGATCAGTGGAGTTTCGACAAAGCTTCAGAGGATCCTTGCAGGATCAGCGTGCCTCCACCCCAAGACCTCCGGGCTTGTCGGACTACATCTTGCAACTGCACCGCAAAGCAGAATCAGGCCTCAGGTGTGCTTCCAGACCACCCAAGAGGCTCCTAGCAAGTCTTCCTAGCCTGGCTGGTAAGAGCAGCTTTATTGACCAATTCAAGAAGACTGGAATCTGGTCTCCCTTCTGGGAATCTCTCCCCATTCAGATCCTTTGGCAAATGGCAAGAGGACCTGCCCTCTCCTGCAGGTCAGAAGCCAGGAAAGAATTCCCCTCGGACCAAGCAAACGCCGCTGCCCCTGCCTCAAGCACAAAGCCCACCAGACCATCCCTGGTGGACCTGGCCTGTGGCAGGCATCCAACTCTGTGGCTGCTTGTGACTTGGGTGTATTGTGCAAGTGAAAAACTGTGGATCCACTTGCAAGCTGTGGTTGAGGGAACCACAAGCACACGGTGGAAAGACAACCATCCTCGGATATGGGCTAAGCAAACCTGGGCTAAAACGTCTCTCAGCCTGACCTGCCTCACAAGTTCTTAAAGAGGTTCTTAAAATGGGGGTGGGCAGGTGGTCTTCCTTTGTATGGATGGAAAGCAAAACTCTTGAATACAAATAAAGCCTGGGATATAAATGCAGAAACTGTGTGTGTGTGTGTGTGTGTGTTTGTGTGTGTGTGTGTGTGTGCATGCGCGTATGTGTGTGCCTAAGGCAGGAAAAAGGTGTGCTTGTCTTGTTGATCTCCCGTGGGATTTTCATTCTGCTGCCCTTCCAGGGCTTAGCAGGTTGGATCACGGGGCATCTTTAAATAGGCGCAGGTAAGTCTTCTGGACCGCTCTGCTATTAAAATATTAGGGCACCCAAACAGGATAATCTCCTGCTTCACCACCCGGCCCCCTTGCCTTTCCAGGCCCTGCTCCTCTGCCTGCTGTGAGTCGGGGGCCTTTTTCAAGCCTGCAACGTGGGGCCGTTGTGAGTCTCTTGGGGGTTCAGGGGCCAAGGGGGGAGGGTCTCCATCAAAGGGACGTCCAGCCAGAAGAAGGAGAGAGATGGGTTCTGGGGCAGAACCAGGGTGCTGGAAAGGAAGGCGGCCTTATTTTGGGAACTGAGGAGCGAGGATGAGGCAGGAAGCATCTCATCAAGGAAAGAGGCCCTTCCTGTCCTTTGCTGATGGGGGGGGGCTGTCCAAGAGCATCTGCAGGCAGCAGGACCACCCTTCCTGCAGAACCCCAGGCTGACCCGCCTGCCCTTTTTGTCCTGCTTCTCTTTGACAGCCACAGCACTCTAGTGGCTCCTATGGGAGGGGGAGCCCCTGCAGATGCTCTCTCCGTGGGTTTGCTCATTAGCCAGGAGCCCCCCAGGAGAAGCCAGGGAACGTGTGAATGGCTTTCCTGAGAAGCAGCTGCTTTCCAGGCATTGGAAAGGTGGGTGAGGGCCGAGCCCCTAAAGCCTCTGGGTGGCACCCTCCTCCGTGAGCCCTCACCACAAGATGGGGCCACGGCCCCTCAGGGCCCCCCACCTCAAAGGCCAGAAAGGAATTGGGGATCAGAGGGGTCTCTCGCTGATCTTTTGGGCCAGGTCTTCTCACCCGAATCCCCTGGGCTAAAGGAGCACATCGTGGAGGGGGGGCACTCCGGCTCTCCCCACACCAGACCAGCTGTTGCCGCCCAAAGGGGCTCTTTTCCCAGGAAGGCAGCAGGCTGAACCCTCAGGGGAAGCAAGCGCTCCCGAGCAGCAGCAGCAGGACCGTCCCCGCGATGGTGGGCGCTGCTTCGGCGGGGGGGGGGGCGGCTCCCGGGATGCGCGAAATGCCGCTCCTTGCAGGCCAGTTTTGCCTCCTCCGCCTCGTCCGCCGTGGGTCGCTAGCGGGGCTGAGCAGACGGGGCAGAGCCTGGTCGGGCTCACAGCATCGGCGGGATGCGAAGGCTGCCTGAGCGCGGAGAAGTTGCGAGGAGGGTCCGCGAGGCTCGCCCAGATCCCCCTCCAGCTCCTCTCCCCGCCGCCGCCAAGTTGACCTTTAACGTCTGGATTCGCTCCCCCTCCCCACCTCGGAGCCTCCCCGTCTCCGCAGCCCCTACAGGGGCCCCGGCAGGCGGGAGCGGCGGGGCGCCCGGGGGAGCCGGCAGCGAGCGGGTTAAGCGGCTCCCCGCCCCGAGAGGCTGGCTCCGCGGAAGGCGCCGCGCCGAGAAAGTCTCCGGGCAACCGCCGCCGATCACTCCGGGTTGAGCCGGGCGGCGAGCGGAGGTCCTGATGGAAGCCGGGCAAGATGCCTCGCCGGCGGCGTGAGCAGCTGTCCCGCGCCCCCTGCGCAGCGGCGCCGCTCGGGAGACGCCCCCCGACCCCGCCGGTGGAGGAGGCGGCGGCGGCGGCGGCGGCGGCGGCGGCAACCCTCCCGGGGAAGTCTCAACCGTGAGCATCCGCTGCCTGGCACTGCCGGGACGGGGACAGGCAGGGTGGGGGGGAATGGGGTCCCTTCCTTGCTGGAGGAGGGGGCCAAGAGGGCGCTTCCCCCGGAGTAAAGGGAAGCCCTTCCAGGAGGCTTTGTGGGAGCCGAGCCGTGCTGTGCCAAGAGAGGCTAAAGAGGGCCTCTGAGCATATACCAAGTGCTTTTCCTTCACCTCTTGAAAGTCAGCAGGGGTTGGGAGACCAAGCCGTTGGGGGGGGGAGGCTTGATCTTACTCTCACGACGGGTCTGTGATGGAGGCTGTTGCCCCAGGGATCCAGCATGCCCCGTGCCTCGTGCCGGGGGGGGGGGCTGGGGAGGGAGCGTTTCCCTCTGGGAAAGGGATTCCTGGATCCTGCCTGAATACATACAGAGGAGGTCCTGGGACCCCAGCCTGCCTGGCAAGTTTTGCCCTCTGCCCAGGTAACAACTCCAGCTGGGCAACTTGTGTGCTCAGCACAGAGGAAAGACACTCCGCATGTTCCCAGAGGCTGGCTGCAAAAGGGTCCTGCCCTGCAACCTGGGTAAGATTCCAGATGCTCCAGCAGTTTTTTTCAGGCAATTGCATGGGGGGGGGGAATGGCAAGGGTAGGGGGCATACAAGACCTCCCTGAGCAGAGAGAAGACCCTCCCAGCTTATAGGTCAGAGGTCTCCAATCTTGACCACTGTAAGACTTGTGGAGTTCAATTCCCAGAATTCCCCAGCCTATAGCTGTGTGGCTGGAGAACTCTGGGAGTTGAAGTTCACAAGTCTTACAGTGGTCAAGGTTGGAGACCCCTGCTAGCTGATCCGTGGCAGTCAGGAAAGAAATGGTGGCTACACAAGGGCAGTTGGCCAAGGGCAGTTTTTGTGTTGCACTAGAGGAGCCCTTTGACAGCCCTGGCTCTCCACAGGGGTCTCTGGGAGCCTGGCTAGCTGGGGTCCCCGGCCCTCTTTGAGAACCCAGCAACAGAAGGGCACGAGGGAGATGCCCCACCTGGCAGAGAGGGAATTCAGTCCCCCTCTGACTTTGGATTCCCTCAAGGTGGGAGGTTAGTAGGATCACCAAGGTGGCAGCTGGATCCAGCCCCCATTCTGGACCTCGGTCCCCCTCCTGCACCCAAACGGAGCAGCCCATGGGCTTCCCGCCGGCCAAACCGCCCGCTCAAGTTCAAGCAGCTGACTGGCACCCCAAGCCTGCCTGGACTCCCGATTCCAATCAGAAAACTCCCTTCTGGGGCCCCCCAGGTCAGGAAATGGGGTGGGTTTCAGCCAAGAAGCTCCAGCACATCATAGGCAATCCCCCCCTCCTCCAAGTGGCCGGCTTTTCATTGTGGCTCTTGCTCCCACGCTGGCCGACTCCCACCCAGCCTTCCCATGCAATTCCAGATACAACGCAGGGAGAAGGGATACTTCCAGTGGGAGGAGCAGGGAGGCAGCCCCCCTACCCCAACGATCCTCCCGAACGTATTTCTATTTTCATCTTTACTGACTCGCTGCGCGGATAGCAAAATTGCCCTGATATCCCCAGCAAATAATGGAGTTTCTGGCGATAACGAAATCAGTCCAAATGCAATTTCGAAATCACAGAGCGCATGGCGGGTGGGAGAGCAGCAGCCGTTTCTTCCTGCCTAGTCCAAGCCCTGCCGCCTCTCCAGCCATATGCCTGCCAGGGATGGACACCTGGACTGCCTTGGGGGGGGGGAAGGTGACCTGGGGGAGGAGGGGGAGTGGGCTGAGGAGAGGAGCCTGGCTGGCTCTCTCTTGGCTTTTAATGCCACCAACTGTGGCGGAGTCTTGTGCCGGAACTTTTTTGGGAGTGGATCCACTTCTGGGAAGTTCCTTTAAGACAGGGGTCTCCAAACTAGGTATCTTGAAGACTTGTGGACTTCAACTCCCAGAATTCCCCAGCATTCTGGGAGTTGAAATCCACAAGTCTTCAAGATTCCTAGTTTGGAGACCCCTGCCTTTTGCCTCTTTGTGGGCCTTCTGGAGTCTTTATTCCAAGCGGTGTTTGGTTTTTATTATCTTTCTAGCTCAGGTTTTACCTACTAGCGCTACCTTACTGTTGTTTTATTTACCATTTGAACTTACATGTTTTGTATTGTGTTTATACTTGACCTTTTCAAAATATGATATAACCTGCTGGATGAGGCTTTTATCTGGAGAAACAGGCTAGGCAAGGATTTAATGCTAATAATCCTTTTTGATAGTAATAACGAGAGAGCAGTTAGGGGATCTAGCAGGAGACGAGGAGGCTTCCAAACCACGGCTGAGACGCAGCTGGAAGCAGGAGGGCTACATAATCGTTTTAGCTGCAAAGGGCAGATTAACGGTCAGAATGACCCGGGTGCAGGATTAAAACTCTCCTCCGCCCCAAAGATGGCTATTTGTGTGTTCCTCTGACTGATCGCCTGGCGTGGCTCCAGGGCTCAGGGCTGGACACTTCTCCTCCGCCCGCCTTGCCCAGTCATATCCCCACGAAGGAGCTGGCCTGAGGTTTCCAGACTGCTCATATTTCAGGTGAAATCAATGAAAACTCCATGGAGCCGGCAACGGCTGGAGATCATGTGCAACTCAGGCCAAGGATACCTGGAGTCTCAGTGTTCACACAACACAGTTAACTTGAGGGGTCTAGCACTGATGGTGTTACCTAGTTGGGTAATGAAACGCCTGCAAGAAAACCACCCAGCTCAGAGACCACCAGTCCCCTCCTTTAAACCCTGACTACAAACATCCTCCTTTGCACTTAACTTGGTTACTGTATTAGCCCACTCGCTGGACATGCCCTGTGAGCAAATCATAGGCTAACTGGCTCAGAGGCATCAGTAGCAACACACAAACATCTAACCGTGGTTAAGACCAAGGAAGCCCAGCCTTTTGCGCAAAGACAAGTCACTCAGCTTGAACAGATGCGGGTAAACCTCGGGTGTGAACGTTTCCTGAAGGATCCGGGTCCTGGAGAAGGCTGAGCTGCTGCCAGCCACGGAGGCAAAGCATGGCCCACAGATCTCAGGCCCAGGCCTGGGGGGACGGGAGTGCGCCCACTCCCATGCCTTGGCACTGTGCTTAGTGGTTGAAAGACTGCCTCAGTTCCCCTGCAGGTAGTAGTCAGACCTGTAGCAACTCTTGGCCACCTTCGTGTTCTCAGATGGTTTGAATCTCCACAAGACCATCTTGTTTGAGTTGCACAGAGTAGGAGAGTCAAAGGGCTCCATCTTATATTATCTGTCCCTCCCTTTCCTTTCTGGACAGAAGCGGAAGGCTGCCCCCTGGGCTGGAGCCTAAACTCCCGTCTTCCACCCATCAGCCAGCAGCAGAGCAAACCAGGAACAATTAGCCCTCTCATTAACAAAAGCGGTTCGTCAAGCCGCTTTCCCCCCCCCCCAGAGGAGCCCCACCGGGCCTGGGTGCCCGGTCAAGCTCAGGCCTGCAGGAACGCCTAGACGTGGTTATTTACCCAGACCGTGGATTAGCCGGGAGCTGCTCGCCAGACCCACCCAAACACCTCCGGGGGATGAAAATCCCTGATGCAGGGAACTGGCGGCTTGATGGGGATGGTGGGATCTGGGAAACGGAGAGCAGCACCGTTCTCCTGCCTGCTTCCCAAAGCTGCCTCTTCTGTCTTGGCCGAGGGCTGCTCTCCCCGTGAACCCTGCGTAGCTTCTCCGCTCAAATGACAAAACGCACCAATAAAACCAATTCGGAACTGGCTGTACAGATTTGTAGAAACGTGAGCTCTTTCTGTGCCTAATTTTGAAACTGAAAATACATTTTCTTCCCTTCCCCAAGAGCCTCTTAAGAGCTGCCTAAGAAAGGGAACTGTAAGGTTTTTTAATGCATTTCTGCATTTTCGTTCGGTTATCGACCGCGAAACACTGCCTCCCACCTGGATTGAGGAGAACCTAGAGGCTCCTGTCCTGAAAGTAGGGCAGCTCTGAAGAAAGACTCCCCAGCTGCAGGTGGGGGGCTAACCCAAGAGAGGCAACCATCACCTCTCTGAAGCAGCAGCAAAGCCCCACAGCGAGTGCACACACACACACACCCATCCTGGGCACACTGCTGAGATCCCACAGGAACATTTGGGTTCTTCTGTCTGTCCATACAGCAGCTGCTTCAGAAACACCTGCATTTCTGGGATATAAATAGGAAGTGGCAGAATGATTGAATTGGGGGCCGAGCACTGACTGTTGCTGGCGGGTGGAGGGAGAGAGAGGCACCTGATGGGCTGGAGGGGAGGAGCCCCCCCAGGCCCTCCAGCTGCAAAGTAGCATCCCTGGGCTTGGGGGGTCTCTCTCCCCCCCAAGGAGATCCATCCCTCTCTCCATGTCAGAGATAAAGCAGAGGCCAACACCATCCAGATGTGCTCTCCTCTTATTAAGAATAATTGTTGGAAAGGGCCAAACTAGTCCAACCTCCTGCTCAAAAGGAGACCCTGGGCCATTCCTGACAAATGGCATCCCAGCCTCTTCTCAAAAACCTCCAGCACTGGAGCACCCACAACTTCTTGTGGCAAGCTGTTCCACTAGTTAATTGTCCTCACTGTCAGGAAATTCCTCCTTAGTTCCAGGTTGCTTCTCTCCTTGATTAGTTTCCACAGGTTGCTTCTTGTCTTGCCTTCAGAAGGCGCTTTTTAGACTAGCTTGACTCCCTCTTCTTTGTGGCAACCCCAGATACTGGAACGCTGCTATCATGTCATCCCTGGTCCTTCTCTTTGTTCGACTAGACATTCCCACTTCCTTCGCATGTTTTAGCCTCCAGAATCATCTTTTCTTGCTCTTCTCCACACCCTTTCCAGAGTCTCTGGAGTGATTCTCCCTTCTCATCCCCCAGTGTTTTCCACTCACTTTTCCCCCTTAATATATCCATTGGCTGGAAGAAGCTGTCTGGGAGGAACCCGGCGTGTTTAACAGGGCAGAACACGCAAAGCTGTCTAAGGATTACCGGCTGGGCGCCTAGGAACAGAGGAAGCGCCTCGCCCGCCTGCCTTTTATTTCTGACTCTCCAGGAACTGAGGCGGCTTTCTGTCCAGTTTCTCCTCCTGTTTCTCCCGCAGGCCCACTGGTCTCAGACGTGGACACGGAAAGGGAGGAAAATCTCAAATGGGAACAAATTCATAAAGTCCAAATTGAATTTTTACAGGACACTTAGCTTGACGTTGGTTTTTTTTATGTCTTGTTGAATTTGCAAAACACATTGAACCACAGAGTAAACAGATGGTTCACGCAGGTTGAGCTTCCTCAGAGAAGTGAAGCAATTAAGGAAGCTGCTGGGTTTTTAACTGATCGGGTGAAGCGTGTTAGGCAACCAGGGCAGCCTTTGTGTCCCTCCAGAGAAGCCACCAGACGTTCAAGAAAAGCCTGCTGCTTCTTTTTCTGCTCCTCAAATACAGGGCTCTCCAACCTTGGCAACTTTCAGGCTTGTGGACTTCAATTCCCAGAATTCCCCAGCCAGCCCTGGACTAGAGCAGAGGTCTCCAACCTTGGCAACTTGTGGACTTCTGGACTTGAACTCTCAGAATTCTGGGCTGGCAGAATTAAAGTTGCCACAGTTGGAAAACTCTAACTGAAACCTTCTGCAGAAGTGAGGACATTCTCCGTTCGCCCTCTTCCTTCTACTCCAGTGTGGCCGTTACGAGGTCTCCCCTAGTCGCATCTGCCTTCTAGCCAGCATCTGCACTGTAAGACTTCCACCTTCCTGAGCTGGCTACCTTTTCTCAAGCCAGAGAGGAAAGTCTTCTGCATTTCCTGGCTTGAATTTCTGCCCTGCCTGCCTACCATGAGCAGCGAGCAAAGAGTTTATTCAGGACACTCCAACATTTGTAAGGACGGCAGGTCAGGGGCAAGGCTGGCCACGTTCCTTCCAGGCAGCAGAGGCCGTCTGCCAGCTGCTCAGCCCGTTCGGAAGCAGGTGGGAACCGGGGTCCAGAATTGTATTCTTAATCTCATTTGGGCCAGTAATAGAAGAAGACAATGTCCTTGAGGAGGGAGACAGCTCCTGCCCCCCCCCCCATCCCTTTCTGCCCTTCTTCTGCCTCTAGGGCAAGCCGTCTGCTGCAGCCGTGTGTGGCTCCTGGCGTAACAGGCGCCGAGCCAGAATTTAATTCCTTGTTAACAAACTGCTCCAATTCCTTTTTTAAAATTGGGTGGGTTGTACTGACCCCCTGACGTTGACTCCCTGGCTCGACCCTCCGAGTAAGGGTGGCCCTTCCAGGAGAGGCTCCACAGACAGGCCCTTCTCCACTTACGGTCACAACTGAGTCCAAAATTTTCACTGCTAAACAAGACACCCGCTAAGTGAGTTTTGTGCCATTCTGTCAACTTTCTTGCCAGAGTTGTTAAGCGAATCGTTGCAGTTGCTTAGTCACATGGTTGCTAAGTGAATCTGGCTCCCCCACTGACTTTGATAATCAGAAGGTGGCAAAAGGGGATCACGTGACTCCGGGACGCTGCGACTGTCATAAGTATGAACCAGCTGCCAAGCACCTGAATCTTGACTGCAGCGGTCCAGGGTGGGAAAACCGGTCATAAGTCGCATTTTTCTGTGCCATTGCAACTTCAGTCACTAAATGAATGGTTGCAATTGCTACCTGTATATAGCTTGGGACTATGCTGACACCAGTGTATATGAACAGTTTAAGGGAGAAGCAGGACTCTCTGTTTGCACACTTCTTGTGCTACGGCTGTCTTGTCCCGGTGGGGGGAGACCAGATGGGTGTCCTGGGTCAACCCACCATGGTCAGCCTGGATTCCGGTGGGTGCCTTCAGCCAAGCCACCTGGTTACACAAAGGCAGCATCTTCCTTAGGGTTGTGTCTGCCCTTTCCCGCACTCAGCCCCCCCCCACACACACACAAGCACCCCAGGACAGTGATGAACTCTTTCTGCTTAGCTTCTTGTCCGCTTCATAGTGGCTCAGAGCGGAGAGCAAAGAGGGCCGAGGCGGCTGCATGCTTGGGGTCGGTTCCTGGGTTTTAGCCTCTGGTTGCTTTGGATTACCCACCAAAGATGCTGCTGCTTAGCAGAATAGCAGAATGATATAGTAGAAAGAGACCTCAGAGGTCTTCCAGTCCATCCCCTGCTCAAGCGGGAGACCCTATACCAGTCCAGATAAATGGCTGCCCAGTTTCTTCTTGACAACCTCCAGTGATGAAGCATCCATAACTTCTGAAGGCGTTTTTCCACTGATTAACTAACAAAATAACAGAGTTGGAAGGGACTTTGGAGGTCTTCTCATCCAACCCCTTGCTCAAGACCCTAGATCAGGGGTAGGCAACCTTGGAACATTAAGACTGGTGGACTTCAACTCCCAGAATTCCCCAGCCAGCTATACTACCCTTATGCTTCACTGTTTCAGACAAGTGGCTGTCTAGTCTCTTCTTAAAAACCTCCCGTGTCTGGAGTCAAGTCGTTCTGCTCATTAACTGTTCGGAAAAGCCAAAGGGTTCCTACAAGAAGTACGATTTCCACAGAAGGCCTTTGATCTCCCTTCCCCTCCACAGCAGCCCAAAGTGGAGAATGTGCTGAGCCCAAGCCTTTCGGGCGGGGCTGGGCAATTACAGACGTTGAGGAAAATTTAAGTATCTGCCAGGCTCCTTCCTCATCTACGCTGACCTCGTTTTTTACTGCTTTGACAAATAGAAGGTACCTCTGGCAGCAGGATTTGAGCTGCCGGACTTTTCCGCCAAACTCACAGGACACACACACGTTTACTCAGCACACCCTGCTAACAGTACCCAAAGGGTCCTGCGGGTCCTGTATAATGCTGGCTTCTCTCCTGGATGTGCCCACAACAGGTCTTTGCCAGTTGGTGCCCCACCTCCGCCTCACCTCCCGGCCCTCCAGGGGTGGCAGGAAAATCTCTCCCCACAGCAGGCTCTCCGTTTCCAGGAAGGCCACCGATGGTGAGCAGCTGACTAGCTGGTAGAAGTAAAACTTTGCTTTCCCTTTCTTCTTCGAAAGATAAATGGTTTTGAGGATTGATTGCATTCCCTGGGTTTGGAAAAGGAGGAGGAAATCCTTCTCTTCCTCTGACATCATCTCCCCAGCCCAGAATCCATCAGTCTCATCACCCCAGTTGCCATTCTTCCTTGCAGGAGGGCCCTCCCCTTCCCAGTATGCCCCCTCCCACTCTCTTCTCAAAGCCCCAGAGGCTGTACAGAGCACAACAGAATCTGGCTGACCTCTGGCTGAGACCCTCGGCCGGCTGAGGATCACGGAAGTTGGAGGAAGCGGATGGAGATCACATTAACAGAATAACAGAATTGGAAGGGACCTTGGAGGTCTTCTAGTCCAACCCCCCTGCTCAGGCAGGAGACTCTGTACCAGTTGTCCAATCTCTTTTTAAAATCTTCTAGTGTTGGAGCACCCACAACTTCTGGAGGCAGGTTGTTCCACTGGTTAATTGTTTTCACTGTCAGGAAGTTTCTCCTTATTTCTAGGTTGCTTCTTTCCTTGATCAGTTTCCACCCGCTGCTTCTTGTGGGATCTGTCCTTCTCCAAGGACCCCTTTTCCCGGTTGGTGGAGATTTCAAGTCCACTAACGTCTCGTCCAAATGCATTAAAGTACCTGCACCACATCTGAGCGACCTGCCTGCACACGGCCATTTTGTTCCTTCTTTGCTGTCAACAGGATGAAGCTGTATTTACTCACCTCCAAAAACATCCCTGGTGAAGGAAACGTGGTTGGAGGCAGGGGAGGACTGGTGCGTGGCTTGTAATTGGCATAACTTTTAATTTGGGGATAATAGGGAGTGTGGTTCTGCTTCCCACATCCTGGCTGAGCTGGCAGAAACCTTGCTATGGCCACACCAGCCTGTCTCTGCGTTGTTCTTTGCCCTTTGGAGCCCAGCAGGGGGGCCTCCAGGAACCCTCTTAGCAGGGAGGGGGGTCCTTGCGACCTTCAGTTCCAGCCAGAAGGATTAAGCATCCCCAAAAGGTCAACATTAATTTTTCAGGAGACTTTTCTGCCTAGAATCAACCTGCCATTCCTTGAGAAACGACTTAATGGCAGCAGACTTGGCACTGTGTACATGAAGACCCCTAAAACACCCACATGGATGCGGATTTCAGCTGTACACGTGTGAACCATCAGCAGGGAGACGGCTGGCTTTGGGAAAAACCCAGTTCCTGCAACTGTTCTTCACATGTTTTAGTCTCCAGGATCTTAATCATCCTAGTTGTTCTTTTCTGCACTTTTTTCAAAGTCTCAACATCTTTTTTGTAATGTGGTGACTACAAAAAAAGATGTTGAGACTTTGGAAAATCTTTTTAGGACCCTGCATTTCAATTGCAGCTCTATTTCCTCAGGTGCTTTCTCTTCCCAATTTGCCACACCAGCTCATGGGTCTCTCCCACACGTGTCACCCCTTTTCCAATGGGTGAGGTTATATCCACAAGAAAGGGGAGGGCGCTCCCTCTATATGGTCCCCAGAATTGCTAGACTGAGGATTGCGGATCGTGAGTGTTGGGGCTGCTGGCCTGAGATTTGGTTTCAGGCCACCGATCTTGATGGAAGAAGGGATGTGCTTTCCGAGGACGGGCACACGCATGTTTGTTTATTGCAGTAAAAATAGGGAAGAATCTTGAGACACTTTAGTCTAGGACACAGGTCGGCAACCTGCGGCTCCGGAGCCGCATGCGGCTCTTTGAGCCTTCCCCTGTGGCTCCCAGCCTCCTCTGCCTTTGCAGAGAGAGACAGAGACAGAGAGAGGCAATTGCGCTTCCCTGCTTCTCTCTCTGTCTCTGTCTCTCTCTCTGTGTGTGTGTGTGTTTGTGTGTGTGTGTGTGTGTCTGTGTGTCTGTGTAAAAGAGAGTGCACTCACAGTATTCTCCGAGGAGCTGAAAAGCTTACTGGGCGGAGCTCCTCCCTTTGCTGCATCTCTGCAGGAAGCAGGAAGCAGGAAGGGCGGGAGAGAGCTAGCTAGCCCAGCTAGGCTGACTCAGGAATTCTGGGAGTTGAAGTCCATGAGTCATAAAAGAGACGAGGTTGCTTGTTGGACAACAGCTTGAAGCTTGCCAGGTGAGCAGCAGATAGGAGGGGGGGGGAGAAAGAGAGAGAGAGAAAGAGAGAGAGAGAGAGAGAGAGAAAGAAAGAAAGAGAGCTGGGGAAGAGGTGTGGCAGACCAAGGGCAGATAGAGAGGGAGGGAGAGAGAGACAGAGACAGAGAGAGAGACCCTTTTGACATCTAAAATGAAGATAACACTGCATATATCCTTTTTTTACCTGTGTGTATGTGTGTGTGTGTGTGTGTGTGTGTGTGTGTGTACATATACACATACATATATATATATATACATATATACACACACACACACACACACACACACACACAAACACACACACACTATAATAAAGGTAAAAAAGGATATATGCAGTGTTATCTTCATTTTAGATATCAAAATGGTTTTGCGGCTCCCAGTGTTTTGTTTTTGGTGGGAAACGGGTCCAAGTGGCTCTTTAAGTGTTTTGGGTTGCCTACCCCTGGTCTAGGACAATGACTTCCCTATTCTCAGAAGTTCTAGAGGACCCAAAGGTTCCTTTCCCTGCCCCGAGAAATTCTTGGCTTCTCAGCTCTCTCTCTCATCAGAAGCTGCAGAACCATTTTTCAAAGGCATGTATGTATGTAACATCAGGGTTGGAATTCAGTTCTGCCAGAAGACACTGAGAACGTGTTTAGTCTTCAGAAGTGAGCATTTATAGCTCCAGGTTGAACTGGGGGGTGGGTGGGAGTGTCCTTGGTGCTCTCCCAGCTTGGTGGTTTTCATGGAGACATTTCACTACCATCGTACCCTAACCAACACAGAGAGGGCAAGCTACAGTATATGAACAAGGAACAAACTTAGAGCGCTGATGATGTTACTTAGTTGGGTAATGAAACGTCTGCAAGAAAACCCCCAAGCTCAGAGAGCACCGAGGACCCCACTTGTTCAGCCTTGAAAAAGAGAAAGGAGAGGGATAGGAGACTATTGAATAGGAGCACACATTTTCTCTACCATCCCAAATAAACAGGAAGACAGGTTTGATGGTGGATCCAAATGACCAAGGGAGGTTAAGGTCTCCTCTCAAGGAGATGCAGTTTGTCTTCAGGCAGACGCTGAGCAGCCATTTGTCAGAAAAGTTTCAGTTTTAGTTCCTGCAGTGAACCAGCAAGGGCTGGACTGGATGGCTCCTCGCAATAACATTATTATTATTTTAAGACTCAACATCCAGGAAAGCACCATATGTTTTTCTTGTACAAGCCCAGGCTCTGGCACAGTTCCCGCCGCTCTCTCCTCTCTGGCCCAAAACGTGCGTCATGTAATTTCTCTGTGACTTATGCTCTGAACCGAACCACAAAAGATGCAAGTGGCAACCCGTCTCTCGTTCTTTCCCCCAGGTCTGAAAAGCCAGGAAAGGCCACTGGGCGGTAGCCCAACCCCCGAGATCGGACAGACGGCAGCCAAAGGTTATCAGCACCGTTTAGAGGGCAATGATGGAGCCCCTTCCTCGTGGCAGCTTCAGGAACTTCCTTTTGGCGGCCCACCTGGTCCTGCGGATACTTCACCTCCAGCCACGCAAACTTTGCTGCTGAGCTGGGCTCCAGGATGTGCAACGCGAGCCAAGCCAGCTGGAGCTGCCTTGTGGACTCCAGGGTAGACCACCTCTTCCCGCCCACCCTGTACATCATCGTCATCACGGTGGGGCTGCCCACCAACTGCATGGCGCTCTGGGCAGCCTACCTGCAGGTCAGGCAGAAGAACGAGCTGGGCGTCTACCTGATGAACCTGTCCATTGCGGACCTGCTCTACATTGCCACGCTGCCCCTCTGGATCGACTACTTCCTCCACTATGACAACTGGATCCATGGGCAGGAATCCTGCAAGCTGTTTGGGTTCATCTTCTACACCAACATCTACATCAGCATTGCCTTCCTCTGCTGCATCTCGGTGGACCGCTACCTGGCCGTGGCACACCCCCTGCGCTTTGCCAAGTTCCGGAGGGTCAAGACCGCGGTGACCGTCAGCCTGGTGGTGTGGACCATCGAGATTGGGGCCAACTCAGCCCCGTTGTTTCACAACGAGCTCTTCCACGATCGCTACAACCACACCTTCTGCTTCGAGAAGTACCCCATGGAGGAGTGGGTGGCCTGGATGAACCTCTACCGGGTCTTCATCGGCTTCCTCTTTCCCTGGATGCTGATGCTCTGCTCCTACCAGGGGATCCTGAGAGCCGTGCGCGGCAACGTCTCCACCGAGAAGCAGGAGAAGGCGAAGATCAAGCGCCTCTCGCTCAGCCTGATCGCCATCCTCCTCTTCTGCTTCGCCCCCTACCACCTCATCCTGCTCTCACGCAGCACCGTCTACCTGAGCAGGCCATGCGACTGCAGCTTTGAGGAGAAGATGTTTGTGGCTTACCACACTTCGCTGGCTTTCACCAGCCTGAACTGTGTGGCGGATCCCATCCTCTACTGCTTTGCCAACGAAGGTGCCCGAAGCGATGTGGCCAAGGCCCTCTCCACCTTGGTGCGCTTCCTCACCAGCTCCAAGCCCCAGGAGATGGCCAGTGCCTCGCTCACCCTCGACACCCCTCTTTCCACCAAGAAGAGCATCTTCTGCCGGCAGCCCTTGACCTTCCCACTGCCGCCCTCCTCGCAGGCTGGCGGGTTGGGGATGGGAGACGAAGATCTCCCTATGAAAATCCTGACTTTTAAGCAGTGAATGTTCCTGGAGAAGCACCAGGTGCTCTGCCACGCAGCATCTTGAGGATGCAAAGAACGGAGTCTTGAAGAGCCAGTAATAATATTACAACAATTTAAAAACAGTCCTGAGTCCGCGCATGTTTCTGTCACGTTCCACACTTAAGTCCATTGATAACAATATCTGGCATTCTTACACTTCCAAGCATCCAAAGCACTTCACATGTATCGTCCATACTACAGCAGGGAGAGCAATTTTCCCCTCATACAGTCAGGCGGCATAGCACCACCTCATCAGCGATATCACGTTGTATCACATAAAAATGGGACCCAGGGATACGGCTGAAGCTCCATCAAATTTCACATGCTGAGGCCAGCCAGATGTTCCCTGTAAATTCCCATCACAGACACAAGCAGTAAAACTGCGCTGATTCCCATCAGCCTGCTATGTGACACCATATGACACGACATCCAACAATTTACCATTTAAGGGTGTAAAAAACCACCCCAACCCTATTGTCACTCTCTTCCACAAGTTCCCCTTATATGAGAAAGGAGCCACCAGGTCCTTGCACTGGGCTCTCTCTGATCTTCACCTCTGTCATTTTTGCACGGCTCCAAAACCAGCCATTTCCATTAGGCTAACCTTCCTCTTCCTCCATTCAATTTCCAGACAACCAGGTCAAAGGGCTGCTTGTGATTTTGGAAGCTGCCACCCTAAGACATCGGGATAACAACAGGTAAAGGTTTCTAAAGATAAAGGATAAATTCTCTAATCTAGAGAAGTAGCAGCAATAAGGTTTGAGCCCTGAGTGGCAACGCAGGGGTTCCTGTGCAACAAAGCTGGGAACCTCCTGCTTTTTCTCCCTTGCCCAATTTACGTCTGCTTCTTTAAACAAGAGCAACCGAAAGGAGCACATGGATCAAGCCAGAGCTAGCAGTTCTCAGTACACAAATGCTTCCCCAGGGCCCCTTCAAACATCAGAAAAAGAAAACATTAACCCGCGTCTGTTTCTCCTTAGCTGGTTATAGTTTCCCATCTCCTAGTTAGGACAGGAAGCCGAACACAGGGAGTTTCTGGAAGGGTCATTAGTGGAACATTTCCAGAGTCCATGATTGGTTGTCACATAATTAAGTCTCAGCCTGGCCTGATCCGTCACCCAAAGGGAAGAGGGGGAGGACTCTGTCTTCCTTCCAGAAGAGGGCAGCTCTCAGTGGGTACCAGTTCCTAAAAGAAGGAGATGTTTGGAAGTACTCCTGATTGTGCAGAAAGACACCAATGCCCGTTCTATCTGTAGCCTTCTTTCTGGGTGCAGCCCCCTCTTCCTGTTTGCCTGAGAAGTCAGCTCCCTGTTACATTCACAGCTGGATTATTTAAGAACTGATGAAGGGGTGGACTCTAATTATCCCTTCAATGCATGTTTATGAATGAGCGTGGGACGGATATTAATTTATGTCAGCAAAGATGATGTAAGAGTAGTAATTTTTTCCCTCAGAAAAGCTAAATTTACCGTATATGTAGTGTTACAATGTGAATCAGCCCTTTGTGTGGGACAAGATATAAGACATGTCAGCTGTTTCCAAAAATTCCCTCAATCCAAAATCAATGTGGACTTCTAGCAGGCTACCCCGTGGATGACTCTCTGTTCCAGGAATGTATGACAATGAAAGATTACCATCAGTAACATTCCGAGATGAGAACAGCCTAATCTTAGCCTCACCGAGGGCCACTGGACCGAGAGGCTTCATGGGAATAAACACAAGAGGCCAAAGGTGAGGCCAGTGGACATGGCTCTCCAGAGCAGGAGGGATCTGTCAATCTCAGACATGTCTTGCCTTGGGGTCTGATAGCCTAAAATATGCCCACTCCCACTGGGACAGGGAGGCGGCAGCATCATTACTGGCGAAGGAGGGTTCACCCTCCTGCCTGAAATCTCCCATCTTGCAGCTCCCCAAATGTTCTGAAGGTGAATGTCAGAACGGGAGACTTTTTCTGGTGCTGTTTATTTAGCTTTCTCTGTCTCTCTTGGCTGGATCCTCTGGCTGCTGGAATGTCCATAAGAGGATCCAGTGGCCGGTCTGTGGAGCAGAGCGGGGGAAGGTCGGTCCCTTTGACTTTCCCAGGGTTGGGACCTGAAATGCCTCAGTTCAACTTTAGCATGTCCCAAAGGTGCTTTTCCAAATAGCCACTGGACTTTCTTGGTTTTTTTCTTGAAAATGTTTTACTTCTCTTCCAAGAAGCTTCTTCGGTTCTTCAGAAGTGAAACATTTTCAAGGAAAAAAACCCCAAGAAAGTCCAGTTGCCTTTGGAAAAGCACCTTTGGGACAACCATGACCTGGAGGACTGAGAATCTTCATAGACATTTTACTCCAGAAGGACTGCTATGCACATGGGATTTTATAAATTCCCCAGACCCTTCCAACAAAGTGAGTCGTGTTTGAAGTCCTGGAGCTAACCTGCGGATGGTTTCTTTCTGCGCTTGGTTTCGCTTGGCAGCTGTTCCCTGTCAGGGTGTCAATTAGGTCTTCTGGCAAAGAACGTGGCAGCACCTAAAAGGGCAGAGAAAAGTGATTTAATGTTGGGGTGCCCCGACTCTCCTTTCTGCTCTAACCACAGCCCTCCGATCTGGGTTCAGGGGTCTGGGTTTGTGGGAGGGACAAGCATGTGGCCAGTCTCCTGGCCAGGAAAAAACCCAGCCATGGTGTGTGTGTGTGTGTGTGTGTGTGGTGTGTGAGGCTTCCCAGGAAGGGCGCAGGGCTTCTCCTCCTAGGACCCAGAGCACCCATCTCCTCGCCTCATTTACTCTCCCTTGCCTTCATCCTCGCTTCCTGAGCATGTTGAGTTACTCAGGCAGAAGTTCAGTTTCCTGCCAGGTAATGCGAGATATCCTCACTTTATAAACAGAAACTGAACCCCAAGACTAGCCCGTTTCGATGAACAGTTGTAGTGTGTGTGTGTGTGTGTGAGAGAGAGAGAGAGAGAGAGAGAGAAGGCTCCCTCGCCGGCCCATCTGCGGGCCGCCTAAGAGGGTCGTGCAGAACGCAAGGACTCACTGGGGGGGCTGCGGCTTCTGGCCCAGGACGATGAGCCTTGGAGTCCCCGCCTCCTGCAGCGCGAGCCCCGCTCTTCCCCGGCCCTTCACCGCAAACCCAAAGCTTCACTGATGGCGGGGTGGCTTTTCGGGGCCCCCCCGGAAGCAAAAAAAACAGGAGGGCGATGCCAGGAGGGCGCCCGCGAGCAGGTCATTCTGCTTCGTGTATCTATGGTCCACCAGCCAAGGACCAACCGCCCCGACGTCTCTATAGCGAGTAGTTTCCAGTTTACACCGGAAGCGGGCCGGCACACTTTCCCCTCAAGTCTGGGCGTTGAGGGATGGGCAAGGAGGGGAAGCGTGGCCCGCCACTACCTGCCTCGACACTTGATAGGACGCGGTAATTTATGTATTCATGAGGAAACGAAGCTACCTGAACACAGGCCTCGTCCCCGCCCCTCGCGCGGCTGCCGTGTTCGGAGAGGGCGTGGGAGGGATATATTTGCGAATTCATTTGCATACGTGAGCTGACGCCAGAGGCCAACGTAAAGGGCGGGGCGCGCGGAGCGTGCCGGCGTCAGCGCGCTCGACATTGGCGGGCCGCTCCGCGCGGGGGCCGCTGGGAGCGCCAGGATGGTGGCCGGCGCCTTCCCGATCGCCAAGTTGCTCTACCTGGGCGTCCGGCAGCTCTCGAAGCCCCTGGCGGCACGCATCAAGGACGGGGCGCGCGCCAGCCCCTTCTTCCGCCATTATATCTGCGGTCCTCCCGCGCAGAGTGAGTAAGCGCTCGGGAATAGCCCGCCTTGCCTGTGTAGCCAATGTGAAGCGGGAGGGGGCGGAGCCCGTGGCGGCGGCGGCCAATGGGGCGGCGTGGGGGAGTCGGGCCGGCCGGGGCGCGCAGGCGCCGAACGAGGAAGGTGACTTTGCAGCGGCACGTGGTCGGGGCGTCGCACCTCCAGTCCCAGGAGCAGTCTACCGGGATGGGCGGCCGGCAGGTGGTCGGATCGCTCTCCAAATGGGCGCCGGGCTTTTGGCTTAGGGACGTTCAGCCCGTCCGGCCGGGCTCTCCCCAGGTTGCCTGGCCCTGGTCTGGGCCTCTCCGTCCCTCCCGTGGCAAAAGGAAGCGGCCCCGGTTCTCCCGGCGCTCCCTCGTGTTTAGGACCGAAGCCCTCCCTCCATACCTCGGGGGTGCCAGGGCGGCGGAGGGAGCACCTCCGCGGTCTTCTTCAACTTCTCCCTTCCTCTTCGCCTGGCGGAGGTCCGGTTCGCGCAGCCTGCAGGCGGTCCCGGACGGGGGGACCCCTGTAGCCAAGGCCGCTGCTCACCCGGGATCCTGGCCCCGCGGACTCTGCCTTGCTCCCTGCCAGCCTCCGGAGGCCCGCGCTGACTGCTCCGGAGCTGCCTCCGAGCTGGTGGCAGGGGCTCCCCGGGTCATCCCCCCTCCCCTCTGAAGGGGGACGGGAGGCTTTCGGGGCCTTCCATTGAACGCCGGCTGACCGCCAGGGGCTTAACTTGGGTGGGTCGGGCGACCCCTGCCAGTATAAAAGGCGCGCCTTGCCCCCGCCCCGGCTGCCCGGTACCCACAGGCCTTCCCTCTTCTCTTGCAGTCTACCACTGGGTGGAGATGCGGGCCAAGATGAGGATCATGGGCTTCCGGGGCGCCGCCATCAAGCCCCTGAACGAGGAGGCGGCTGCAGAACTGGGCGCCGAGCTGCTGGGCGAGGCCATCGTCTTTGGGGTGGGGGGGCTGTGCATCTTCCTGGAATACTCGCGCCAGAGCACCAACACCAAAAAGAAGGAGGAGGAGCTGAACAGCACCTTGCTGGGCCTGCAGGAGCAGGTGATGGAGCTCAGCTTGACTGTGGAGACCTTGGACGCCCGGCTGCGGGAGATGAACCGGGTGCTGGTGGAGGTCTCCACCGCCCCCAAGAAGTAGCAACCTGCCGCCCCTCAGGACGGCGAGGGTGGGGCACTTCCTGGGTAGTCTCCCAGGCTGGATCCAGACTGCCAGGGGAGTGGTCGGCGTTCCTTCACAGGCAGGAAGGTTAGGATTTGGGGTGCTGGGATGTGCACCCCAACCGAGTGGCTTGGCATTTGCGTAGAATGTAAATATTGGATCGATTAAAAAAGCAACAGAAAGAGGATCAGGTTTCCTTCCTTCTGTCACAACCAGGGCGGGGTCTGGAACGGCTCCGGCCCCCTCCTCAAGGTTTTTAGCAGTTTTAGCCCCAGGATAGAACTGCCCTGCTCAGGGTGAGGCAGCTGCTGCTCTTTCTGGAGAACAAGCAGCCACCCAGGTCTGATGCTGGAGCTGGGGAGGAAACTGGATTTATCAGGAAGCAGGTTGGATGTTTGGACGCCATGTGGGTTGATGATGTAGTATCAACGTTGACTCTTAGCAACCCGATGGGTTTTCCCAATCATGGCAACTTTTAAGAAGTGGGGGCTTCAACTCCCAGAATTCCCTAGTCAGCGTAAGAAATACTGCCAGAGACCGGCTTCTTGCAAAGATGTCCTCCAGTGGTGTACAGGCGGTCCTCGAGTTATGACAATTGGGACCAGAATTTTCTCCCCTAAGGGGTTGTTAAAGTGAGTTGCATGATTTTACAACCTTTTTTTGCCGCTGCCTGCTGTCAAGTAGTCATTAGAGCTTCCTCCAATGACTTTGATTATGGGAAGGTTGCAGGTTTTGATCATGTGATCCCCAGATGCTGCAACTGCAATACACACATGCCGGTTGCCAAATGCTTGAATTTTGATGTGACCGAGGGTGCTGCAACATTCATAAAAGTGTGAGGATTAGGCAGAAGCCACTTTTTTCAGTTGTCATTTTAACGTCAGTCACTAAATGAATGTTGCAAGTTGAGGATTGCCAGTACTCATCACTGCCACAACTGTGTCCATCAGAGTTGATCACAGCACCTTGTTCTTAAATTCAGGTGGCAGGTTGTGGAGGGAAGTCCACAACTTTTAAAAGTTGCCAGGTTTGGAGACCTCTGGTTTAAGAGGCAGAAATAAGAATCTACACAAAATAAGTTGTAAGATCAGGCCTAGGCCTGCGGGTGCCTTGACTTATGGCCGTCATGATCTTGCAATGGAAATCCCAGGCTCTATTATGATCACTCGTCAAGGAAGACCTGTATTGTGAACAAGGCCAAAGGCCTCCCGTGCGGCCCTCCGCCCCAGGGCCCTCCCCAAACACCGCTGAGTCCTTCCCCTGACCGGTTGAGGCTTTTCCAAGTCCTCACAGAGAACTTAAGCCCAGAGGAATTCTGCCCTGGCAAGCTCAACAAAAGGAAACGTGCAGATGCCAAAGCGTTTTGTAACTTTACAAAAAGGAAAAGATTTATTCGTAAGAGAAGTCTGGTGGACGTGCCCGAGGTCCTAGTGCCCATCTGCAGGCGATGCGTGCGGTGTGGCGGAAGGGTGCAAAGAGGTCGGGCAGAGAAACCCAGCAGATCAGTAATAACAATAATAATAATAAAATCAAAATATAATATTCTATCCAGCTTGACAAAAACAAAAGTCAAAAAATTACAGCTCAGTAGAAAAGCCAAGAACCCGCCCTGTTTCCCTCCATGGCCTGAAGGAGGTAGAAGGGTGAAAACCTGTTTATTAAAAAAAAAAAAGACCCAGAGGGGGGGGGGGCCTTTGAGAAAAAATACCTTAAAAAGTGCCCTCTCCCCTTGCATAAAATCAAAGAGTTACAAAACCGAGTGAAACCAGCAGAAGACACGGAATGCGGAAAGGGTCTTGGGAAGCGTGTGGGGGGACTGACAGGGCCCTTCCCTTGCCCAGAAGAGCGCCATCTTTGGAAGGAGGGGCACCCTCCTCAGGAGCAGCGCTCCCAACCTGGGGGGCTGGCAGGGGGCATCTCAGCCAAGGCTTCCCGGCCAGCTGCCACAGGGCACCCCGTTTGCAGCCACGGGACCTGGCTCTGCTCTGCCTGTCACTCATGCCGCCTCTTCTGCAGGAGGAAAATGGAGGGGCTCAGAAACGCTCCCGGGAGAGGGGGGAGATGGACCCCCACCCAGGAGAACTGCCCAGTTTGGTCCTTGCAAGCTGCAGGAAGGGAGCCTCCAACATTGGCTTCAGTCAAGGGTATTTCCCTGGGCCCTTTGCCAGCCCCTCCTCTGGGGTGGGGGAGGAAACCACAGTTCTTGTCTGAGAGCCCAAAAGGGAGGGGGCAGAGGGACTGGCCCTTCCTGGACTGGCCCAGTGAGAGGAGAGGAGCCCCTTCCGCCAGGGAAAGAGCCCGCTTCCTTCCTTGGGGAGGGGTGTCGGGGAGGGTCCTGCTATTGCTCTGGGTAAGGCACAGGTGGGGGTCCTGCCCTTCCTGGGGTGGGGGACAGCACGGATTGTCCCTCTCTCGCCCCAAAATTGCACGGTGGGAGCCGACAGGGAAGCGGGTGCATGGGGGCTTGTCTGGTGCGTGAGGGGACTGGAAAGGTGAGGAGGGGGCCTTTGTGATTTTCCATTTTATTCTCTTCTGCGCAAGAGGGAGAATTGGACTGCTGACTCCGGGTGGCACCGGCTGGGTCTGGGGGCTAAGGGGACCCCCTCTTCCGAAGCTCTGCGATGAATGCTGCAGAGGGGGAGAGAAACACTCGGGTCAGTTTTGGACGATTCAGCAGAGCTGGGTCAGCCTTCTCTACCCCAGGAGCCCCCCAAACCATCCCCAGGCAGAGCTGGTGGGGATGTCCCTCACTGTTTTTACCCTGACGCGGTCTCTGGGGCACCCACCCTCTCCATGGGGCTTTCCCACACAAAGAGTTCATGGCCCTTCTCGTCCTGCTGCTCCAGCTTGGCCATGGGGGCTGCCCCACTCGTCCAGGATGAGGGTGGAAGGGCACTGGACTGGGCTGGGAAGGTGAGCATTTGCCCGGCCCTTTGCTGACCCTCAAGGGGGCCTTCTGGCTGCCCTCCAACCCACCTTGGATTATCTCCTCTTTGACTTTCTGTAGTTCACGCTGAACCTCTTGCAGAAGTTCCTGGGGAAAGGATGCACAATTAGGAAAAGGAACCTGTGTCTTTGTGTAACGTGTGTGTGTGTGTGTGTGTGTGTGTGCACGTGCGCGCGCATGCATGTGACTTACAACAAGCAAGCCAGGGAGAAACTGCAAGGCTGGATCTCTCCAGCACTGAAACCAGAACTTCCTGATGCCAGCAGGGACCCACTGGCAGGCTGGCATGAGTGCCGCTTATCCGAGATGCCCCTTCTCCCGACCACGTCTCCCCCCACCATCCCTACCAGGTCCTGTTAGCCCTGAATAAGGAGCACCCAGGAGAGTCCCATGGTGCAAAGGGCTAGTTGTGCAAGGAGCATGTGTGAACCGGGCTGCAGGGTCTCAGGCAGCGTCAGCCCAGGGTGCCAGGTCTGGGCGTGGGCTTACCTGTTTCACCCGTTCCAGCTCGGATTCATCCCCTGCGCCACCCGCGGGCTCTCCGGCCGTCATGGCTCCAGCAGATTTCATCCTAGGACGATGAGAAGGGCAGGATCAGGGAACCCAGCCATCTTTGCAGGTGCCCCCCCCCTCCTGAGAACCCCCAACACCAAGGCCACTCCAACACCTTCCAAGCCAGGTAGAGGGTTCAGGACTGGCAGGGGGCAACAAATGGCTTGTTTGCACAGAGCTGAGTGAGGGCTGCTCAGTGCTCTCTCAGTGTGGCTGTTCTTTTGCAGAAGTTTCATTATCCAAACTAGGTAACTTCAGTAGCACTGATGACGTTCCCTAGTTGGGTCATAAAACGCCTGCAAGAAAACCACCAGCTCAGAGAGCACCCAGGACCCCCTCAGTCCAACCCTGAGCTACAAATAGCCTCCTTTGTTGGGTGGAGAGGACGCCCCGAGGTACAGCCCACCTTCACCTCGCAGAAGATAGAGCCGGGTCTTCTGAGGGGCCCTTTCAGGAGGGGTGGGTGACCCAGGAAGAGGGAGTCCAAAGCAGACGGGCACAGATGCCCACCCTTCCAGCAAGCGTCTCCACGCTGAAGGCCAAGAAGCAGAAAGGGAGGGGCTTCATCCTGGGGGGGAGGAGAGCTCTCTTCCACCCAGATGTTGAACGAACAGCCAGAGAGAACCAGAAGCAAAAGCAGCCAGATGTGGGGCACCGGCAGCTCCAAAACTAGCAGGCTCTGGGGAAAAGGAGCCCGGGGAGGGAAGGGGGCTGGAGGGGCTGGGACCCTCTTCCTGGCACCATTTTCACCCTGGAGGTGGGGCTGGCTGGGGCAGAAGAGAGAAAAAGTTTTTTCTGCCTTGCTGGAGAGATTCCAGTCCCCCTTCCCTGCCCCCTGGCCTGGGGATGGCTCGGCACGATGCCAGCAGGGGCAGGAAGGGGTCCTGTTCTCGCCCTGAGGCTGGGCCTTTCAGGAAGTGAGCAAACCAAAGGGAGACTCCACAGCCCAGCCTTCCCAGCTGGAGCCCCTCCAGCCAACAGTCCCCTGGCGTCCAACCAGCCGGGATGACGGGCATCCTGGGGTCTTTGGGGCTCCCAAGTAGAAAAGCTCCTGGCCCCAACCTCTGCAGAAAATCCACTGTATGGCAGGGGTGGGCACCTGCAGCAATCCGACGACCGGTGGACTTCAACTCCCAGAATTCCTGAGCCAGCCATAAGCTGAAGTCCACCGGTCAAGCTGCCCTCCCCTGCTGTACGTATCTGGCTTCCCAGCCCCTCCTGCCTGATACCTAAAGTGGCCGACCTGGGGCCGACCTGTGGCGGGGGGCGCAGTGGTCTTCTGGCTCACGGCTGTCCTGATGGGGGGAAGAGAGAGACTCAGTTGCAGGCTGGGAGGTGGGGGGAGGATCGGGGGGTCCTTGCGCGTGCACAAGGAGGCTCAGCTTGTCCCTGTTCGCTCTGGGGCTGCTTGCGAGGAACTCAGGTTGGGGGGGGGGCAGAAGAGCCCCTCCCACTGCAGGGCTGTCAGAGCAACTGGGGGGGGGATGCCCCTCACCTGGGTAAGGTTGTACTGGACTTCTCCCAAGGTCTCCGGAAGGCATCTGTAATGAACAAGAGAGGGAAGGTTTTGGAGAGCGTGTTTTGGGTGCGAGATCGTCTCCATTCGTGCTTCAGTCCAGAGTCTTCCCTCAGAAGCGATTCTTCCATTTTGCTAACCGCAAGGATCTTACAGAAAGGGAAGCAGCCCAGCCCCTCGTCCTGACATCCTTTTTAGCTCTTCGCCCTCTTTATAGAGTTCCAGCACTAAAAGCTTCCATGCAGCTTGGCTCACTTGTTGAGCTGCCTTCAGCTATTTCTTGCTATGCACCTGCTCTCCTTTTCTCATACAAAGCGTGGGGGATCCTTTCATGAGGACTAGAATGTTTTTTGAAGGAAAGAAGGCAGAGATTATCCATAACTGCTGTTTGAGGGAGGAAAGGATGGAAAACATTCCCCTTTTGGGGGGGGGGAAGAAACCTTACAAAGAGACCCTCCCATCAAGACAGAAGGCCCCACATTGAAATGATGCTCTGGGGAGACCTGACCTTTTGGGTGTTGACTTAATCAGTTGCAAACATGGTGACTAATTCACACAACCTGCCAAAGATAGCTAGTTTTAATCCTAGCTATCTTTCTAGTACCTCGGTATTTTAACAGGTTGGGCAAACCCAGGAAATGGGCCGATTCAGTAACCAGGTTAAGCCAGCTGAGCTGGCTTGTCTCCTCCTGCCTGTGCTGATCCAGGGGGGTGGCAGGAACCAGCGGTGTCCCCTAGGAACGTCTTGCACCAGCCCTCGTTCACCCACCTGTGGGCTTGGCACCAGTGGCATCAGCGTCTTCTTGCTGGGGGCAAAAGAGAGGGGCAAAGGTCAGGGCATTCTGGACTCATCCTCAGTGCCCCTCCCTGCTTCCTCCTTCCCACCAAGACCCCTTTGGCAGGGGCAGCAGAACCAGGAGGGCACAAGGGTGGGAAGTGGGGGTACAAGGGTGTTGTTTTGCTGGTCTGACTTGGAGTGTGATGGGCGCCTGGCACGCCACAGCCACGCAGCCATGGGAGGTGGGCGTACCAGCCCAGCCACAGGACCAAAGGGGCTTGGCGGTGTTTTGGAGGGGGAGCAGAGGCTGCAAAGACCGAATTTTGCCCCCCACCCCCACCCCTAACGTGCAGCCGGCAGGCCTTGCCCTCCAACGGATCGGGGTGGGAAGGTACATTTGGGGGCCCCACCCAGACTCACGTGCAAAGGGCCTTCCTCCTTTTTGGGAATGGTCTTCTCGCCTTGCTCTGCAACTCTCCTTCTGGGGGGTGGGGGGAGGGGGGAGAGACAGAAAGATGCTAAGCTTCTTTCCCAGAATGGTTCTTCTTTGCACGGCCCCTCCGCGGGCAGACAAGACCCCCAGGCTTATGTTTAAGAGCGTGAGGAGGAGGGGGGGGGAACTGAAATCGCTCCCAAAAGGGAGGGGTGGGGTGAGTGCCAGGATCCTCGTGCCCAAAGCATATTGCAAAGTCGATGCAGACCCGGCTGCGCAAGACATCCTGCAGGCCATTGGCTGTATGGGAGACCCCAACCCTCTCCAGGACACCCAGACTCTGCAGCTGAAACTCTGCAGCAAAAACACTGACTTTCAGGGGCACAATAATTTTGGTTGCAGAAGGAAAATGCAAATTAGTTATTTTTTTTCTGGAAGCAGGTACCTTGTCCTTCGAGACCCCCTCCCTACCCTGCCTGCCAGCCAATGACTTTCACAAGAGGCCATACGGTATACCAGACCAGCAATGGGGACCCTGCCCAGCACCCATGAGCCCGGACACACACACCAACAGCCAGGGCTTCCAGCCCCCCCCCCGGACAAAACCATTTCTCAGCCCTGGGAGGGCAAAATGCGGCATTTCTGGCCTGCAAAGCCAGCCCCCCCCCCATCTCCTACAGAGCCTTTTGATGCCAGGTCGGGGGGCAAAGCCCACAACCTGAGAAGTCCCCACAGCCAGGCTGTCCTCCCAATGGACACCCCTCCCCCAGAGCTGTGCCCACTCACCGCCTGGCTAACTTGGCACTCATTTCTTCCATCAGCCCCCCTCCCCCGGGAGCGCTGGGGGGGGCGCCTCCACCAGGTGCGGGCTTTGCTCCTTCCTCCTGCAGGAGTGGGAAGATGCGGGGGTGAGGTGGCTCCCCCAAACCAATGCCCTCCCAACACGCAGCCCCTCTCCCTGCCTGCAATCTCCATTGCCAGAGGACCCCCGCAGGAAAGCTGCCTCGGGGGGGCTGCCCCATCACAGGAAGAGGCACAGCTCCCCCCCCCATGGCCTGCTGGGGGCCTGGCACAGGGGCCCAAGGAGACTCACCCTGCCCGCCTTCTTCAGCTTTGCTCCTGCCAGAGCTGCGGCCAAGCCGGTGGGTGGTCCAGCCCCTCCACCTGGGCCCAGGGAAGCAGGGAGGGGAGGGGCCGGGGGTGGCCCCCCTCCTAAGGGCGGAGGGCCAGGCGGTGGGCCTGGAGGAGGGGGTGGCCCAGGAGGAGGGGGAGGGCCGCTGTGGGCTCCTGGCGGTGGCCCCGGAGGTCCTGGTGGTGGCCCAGGGGGGGCTGGAGGTGGTCCCGGGGGTGCCGGAGGGCCCCCCGCTGGAGGGGCAACCTGAGGGGCTGCAGCAAGAGAAGGAGAGAGGGAAGGATGGGAGCCCCCAGCTGTGGCAGCCTTGTCCCCCTCCCAAAAGGTAGAAATCAAAATCCTCACCTGCCCATCCCCCCTGTGCCAAGAGCCCTCTTCCCCAACTAGTGCCTGCTTCTGCCAAGCACCCAGTGGGGGAGGGGCATAACTGGGTCATTCTTTGGGCGCCCCGAGGGGAGTCCCCTAAGCCAGAGATTCCCAACCTCAGCCACTTTAAGACTTGTGGACTTCAACTCCCAGTATTTTGGCTGAGGAATTCTGGGAGTTGAAGCCCACAAGCCTTAAAGTGACCAGGCTGGGGATCTCTGCCCCATGCAGAGTTGACAGGAGCTCCCCCTATCTGCATCCTGGAAGCCTGGGGGGGGGGAGGGCAGGCGAGGGGCTGATGCCCCCACCTCCAGCCCTGGCACCTACCTCCGATGGGCCCCCGTCGCTCCCGCTCTGCCTGCTCCGGCTGCTCCTTCTCCAGCTGCAGTTGGTGCCTGGGATCAAGAGGGCAGAAGAGGCCTCAGTGCCCGCTGGCAGCCCCGGGGAGGCCTCCTGCTCAAAAGCCCCCACGGCCCCCTCTCTCGCCCACCGCACTCACTTTGGCGGGGGGTCGGGCGGCTCGGGCAAGAGGCTGGAAAGGGGAACGCCACACATCACCAGGGGACGAGGTGGAGCACATCTGAATCAGCTGGTCTTACCCCAGCAGGGATCCCTGCAAGCTGATTAGCTGCTAATCTGATCAAGGAGGGCCTTTACACACACACACACAGACACACAATCTCACACACACACAATCACAGACACAGCCTTGCTTTCTGCTCTGGGCAATTCTTGTGGTGTCTAAGAAGGCACTGCGAGCACCAAAGGGAGACTGGGCCAGGGGGGTCTCCTGCGGCCCCCGCTCCCCCCATGGCAAAAGGGGAGCCCAGCACCTTCCACTCTGGGAAAGGAAAGCTGTTTTTTTTTTTTTTTTTTTTTTAAGCGTGTGGCTTGAGTGAAGTGAGAACAATAATCCTTTTCTTCCCCTCCACTCCTGTTTGATGAAGTAACAGAAACTTCCTCCTTGTTGCAAGGAACCTCGGGCTCTCTCCCCCCTCTCCCCCCGCAACTTTTCAACCTGGCCGAGACTTCCTGTACCTTTTCTGCTGCTCTGCCAGTTCATCTGCAGTGGGTCCGTTCTGGGTGGGGCGCAGGGGGGGAGCAGAGTTTCCTGGGGAGACAGAATCCACCCAAAAACAGGTTTGTACCCCATCTTTGAGTCCAACCAGCAGTTCAGGTCTTTTCCAGGCCAAGCAGCCCCCCCCCCGCCTGCCAGCTCCGATACCCACCTGACTTTGCCCCCCCCCCAGGGACAGAAACCACCAGCACCCACCCTTCGGGGAGAGGCGCAGAAAGACCCTGGCCTTTCCCCCTGGCACAGCTTCCTCCGCCCCCAAGCCCAGTGCCTGCCCCACTCAGCCCGTCGGGCCTCACCGGCATCCAGGCTCTCCAGGGCGTGCATCATGCCGTTGGCAAACTGGCTGGCATCCTCTTTGCTGCTGAAGTTGAGCCCCCAGACCTGGCGGGCATCGCGCCACTGGTGGAAGTTGGGCGTGGCCTGGTTGTACTTCAGCCCCTTCACGATGGGACTGTTGATGACCACCTGCGGGCACGGGCAGAGCGGCTGAGCTCAGGAGGCCCTCTGCGCCTGGGGGGCTGCCCTGGGCAGAGCCCCCCTCCATGCCCGCCTGGCAGCCCCCCCCCCCGCTCCTCCCCTCCCACGGCCCAGCAGAGGTTATGGGGGCTCCGGGGCTGGAGGAAAGGCTCCGGATGCGAGCCACTCCGCTGCCCTGGACTGCGTTCCCACGACACTTTGCTCCGTTGGGGGAATTCATGTTTTTATTAACCATGGATTGTGATGCAGGGAGTGCTCGACTTACAGCAGTTCATTTAGTGGCAACCCTGAAAAAAGGATCTTATGATCGTTTTTCACACTTAACGACCGTTGCGGCATTCCCCCCCCCCATGGTCACGTGATCAAAATTCAGGTGTTTGGTAACTGGTTCACATTAATGACGGTCGCAGCGTCCCTTTGGGGTCACGTGATCCCCTTTTGCGACCTTCTGACCAGCAAAGTCAATGGGGGAAGCCAGATTCATTTAACGACCATGTGACTAAGTTAACTGCAGTGATTGATTCACTTAACGATTGTGGCAAGAAATAGGCAAAACTCATTTAGCAACTGTTTCGCTTAACAACAGAAATTTTGGGCTCAATTGTGGTTGTAAGTCGAGGATTACCTGCAACAACTCGGAAAGACACTACTTCCCAATAGAACGGGATTTTAAATCAGAGGCTGAGAAAGTCAGCTTGGACTTCTTCCATCAGCCTGAGGGGGAATCTAATAGGTGGACAGAGGTAAAAATAGAGGGTGCATGCATGCACACACACACACACAAACACATGCACACACACGTACACAAACTCTGACTGGTGAGCAGGGGAAGCTTTACAGCCTCAAGACCAGCTCTTGGATGTTTGGGCCTGGGGGGATATTTAAAAACATGGGGGTGGAGTTACCTGCTGGTCGGGCTGCATCTTGCGGCCCACCACCCGGAAGGTGTTGCTGGCAGGGCTGTGGTAAATCTGGATGCGGCTGAAGGCCTGGGCACCAGTTCCTGCCGGGACCCATTTCTTATTGGCGTCGTCGTAGAGCATGACCGTGGCACGGGTGCTGCAGACCACAGACTCGCTGGGGGCAGAAAGAGAGGAGGGGGAGATGAAGCATGAATGGGGCAGGCAGTGCCAAGGGGCACAGCTCCGTAAGTCACATCGCCCGCTCAGCAGTCCTTCGCCATCACTGAATTCAGCCCCACTGCTCCCATAGACGGTGCCCATCTGTCACAAAACCCCCGTCTCGTCTGCATTTGCGTTAGATGTGTTCACATACAAATTCACACCTGACCTTCAAGTGTGGACCAGGGGTGTCCGACCTTGCAATTTTTAAGACCTGTGCATTCAACTCCCAGAATTCCCCTCACAGATTTCTGGGAATTAAATCCACAAGTCTTAAAAGTTGCCAAAATTGAACCCCCTTGATGTGAACTACATGGGGCAGCGTGGAGAGAAGTTAAAAAGACAAGGCAAAAATTGGGTGCAGCTGTTGCCAGAGCAGCACTGAGAAGCGCACACAGACAGACAAAGTTGTCCCCAGCCCAGACCCCCTTCAGGCTGGCCAGCTGGCTTTGCAAGGTCTTGCCCTGGAGCTACAGCTGCAATGCAGAACTGCAGAAAGGAACTTTCCGGGGACGAGAGAGGGACCAGTCGGGCAAAGGGGCTTCCTCTCCCTTTAGGATCCCGGGTGCGACACTGCCCAATACGCCCATCAGAAGCTGCACAGCTGGTTCTTCGGGGCTGTGCACCCCCCAGCCAATCCTCCTCAGCTGCAGAGGGTTACATTTATTTATTTGCATTTCATATTTCTAACCCACCCAAACCCTTCAGGCCAGGAAGATGCAGCATCTCTGAATGAGAACAATTCATGAGTAGGAAAAGTGCCCATAAAATCCTCCATTGTCAGAGAGGGAGGGGCTCTTTGTGGTCTATATGCAAAAAAGGATTAAGAGTGAAGTATGCAAAAGTATTTGCATGTTGTCAAAAAATTTGTATTGTTTGCAGCCCTCTCTCCCCCCCCATCTGAAATTTAGATAAAGGAGGCTAATTTTGCCAGCTTCTTCCTTCTATGGGGAGGGAGAAATAGAGGGAGGGAGGGAGGAAGGAAGGAAGACAAAGCTCAGTGAGTTCTTAATTTTTCCTCAAAGAAGCCGGAGGAATTGCAGTAACTTGCAAAATAGGAAAAGCGGAAGGCCCAGGCAAGCAAGCCTGGGATGGAAGAAATCTTGCTGGGGGTGGCACAGAAAGAAATGCCCACAGATGAACTCTAAACTGCCAGTTATAGGCACAGCTGCCCATGGAGGAGCAGCAGCAGCAGCATTCCAGCTGTGTGGGGCCATTGCACGTTTGCCTCCAGGGAAATCAGCCCTAGCCAGAACAAAGCAGGAGCCCCCCCACACACACACATTCCAAGCCCCCCTTCCCCAGCAGTGAGTTCTTCCTGCCAGGCAGTTGCTCTCCAGGCCCAGCCCCTCCCTCCCCTGAACTGGGAGAGCCAGACCTCCAGGCAGGTTGGGGCAGAGCCCAGCCCAGCTGCCAACAGCTGCCTCACTGGAAAAGGAGGAGGGAAGAGAGGAGGCCCGAGACATTGATTTCTGTGGCTCCCGGGCTGCTCCCGCTGGCCGGAAGGGCAGGGTTAAAGCCACAAAGGCCCCGGGGACCTTCTGAATCTGCTCCATGGTCTGGCAAAGAGGGCAGCAGCCGAGCGGAGCATTCCTCAAACTTGGCCCTTTTATGACTGGTGGACTTCAACTCCCAGAATTCCCCAGCCAGCGCATGGCCAAAGTTGGAGAGCCCTGCTCGAAAAAAGAACCAGGTGCAGAGGGCAATTTGTCCAAAACTATCGCAGCAATTCACAAAGGTTTAAAAAAAAAAAAAAAAAAGAGGTTGTGCAAAATGAGGTACTGAGAAAAACCAGCTTCCTGAAAGCAGCAGCAGCAGCCTTTCATTAGAAGGGAAGATTGAGCAAGTTTCTGTGCCCCAGGAAAGAACAGAGGCCTGGCACACCTGGAGGGGAAGTAGGGCAGGTGAGAGCGAAGGTTCCTGGCAGCCGGAGGTGAGGCTGCAGCTCACACACAACTCCCTGCTTTTCCACTCTCAAAGCCCCAGCGCATTATGCACGTCCCACTGCACACGCGTTGCCTGCTTAGCATGAACAATGTGGTCCAGAAGCCCCTGGCTTGCTTAATCCTGCCAGATAGTTCTACTTACAGGTGCCTGAAGCTGGACACACCTGGATGGAACCCACAGAATCACTGCCTTCACCTATTGGGCTAAGCCCACAAGCTAGGATTGATTGTGTAAATGCATTCATCGCATTCAGAATGGAGCTGGAAGGGACCTTGGAGGTCTTCTAGTCCAACCCCCTGCTCAATTAGGAGACCCTATAGAATTTCAGACAAGTGGCTGCCCAGTCTCTTCTTAAAAACCTCCAGTGTTGGAGCACCCACAGCTTCTGGTGGGAAGCTGTTCCACTGGTTAATTGTTCTCACTGTTAGATTTCTCCTTAATTCTAGGTTGGTTCTCTCCTTGATTAGATCCATTGTCTTGTCTTAAAATCCTTTAGAAAATAGGTGGACCCCCTTTTCTTTGTGGAAGCCCCTCAAGTACTGGAACACTGCTATCATGTCCCGCCTAGTCCTTCTTTTCTTTAGATTAGCCCAACCCAAATCCTGCAACCGTGCTTCATATATTTTTGTCTCCAGGCCTTTAATTGTCTTAGTTGCTCTTTGTACTTTTTCCAAAGTCTCAACATCCTTTTTGTACTGTGGTGACCAAAACTGGATGCAGGATTCCAGATCTGGTCTTATTAAAAGTTTTATAAACCGGTACTAATAATTCACGTGATTTTGAGTCTATGCCTCTGTTTATAGAACCAAGGATTATATTAGCTTTTGGGGCTGTTGCTGCATATTCAGCTAAGCCCAGCTCAGAATCTACCACAGGGGAAAAAAAAAAAAGGCCAAGAATTTGCCTATCGATGGCAGTTCAGCAATGCCGCCCCCCCTAACCCCCCCCCCGTCAAATCAGCCCCGCACCCTCCGAGAGAGATGCTCAGTTCTTGCTCCGCCTGGTCCAAGCGCAATCTAACCACAAGGGCAGTGATGCAAGGAAGGAAGCCCGAAGGTTGTGTCAAAAGAGGCTCCTTCCAGGCTGTTGTTGCACAAGGGGAAAAGTCCCAACCTCCCCCTCGGATGGATGGCATGAAGATGATCTACCCTGCTCCGTGGGGGGACACCACCCCCTTCTGCAGCTGGGCAGGGTGGATCTCTTCATCTGGTCCAAGACAGGCTGCCCCCTCCCATTTGCACCCAGCATAAACTTGCAGACAGCCTCCCCCAGGCCAGAGAAATGCTCCCCCTCCCCATTGGACATCTAGCAGCGGTAGAGGCCCGTCCCCAACAAGCCCGTCCCCAACGCCCACCGGGAGGGAGGAAGCCCCAGAGATGCTGTTGCTGTTTTAGTCTGTGGGACTCTATTTGGGCTCCTGTGCAAAAGCTTGCTTGCATTTGGGCCAGGGATGGGCATGGGGCAGAGGCGATCAAAGGTCAGGGAGGCAGGAAGGGGGAGGGGCTCACTCTCCTGCAGGAGAAGCACCCCCCAAGCCATGGGGAGGGGGGAAGGAAGGATGTGTCCATCTAGAAATATTTAACTAAGAGCCGCTGCCCAGAAATGACCACACAAACACCCAGCTGCCCTCTGGCCATCTCCTACAGAGAAGGGGAGGGTGGCCTGCAGAGGGAGAAAGGAAGGGGAAGACAGGTGGGTTACACCTGGATCCTGGCCGCTTGGGGGGGCACCCTCTGCTTCCCTTCTAAAATCATGGGAAGTGACCCACAGACGGACACTTCATCTTGGGGAGCTGAGCAGAATGCCACCTCTGCAGAACCCCCACCACCCCCATCAGGCACAGCCCCCAGGGAGGTTGCAGCCTGTCTCAGGACAGAGGACCAGAAGCCCCCCCCCCCAATACATGCAGTCTGCCTGAGACTTTGCTGGAGGAGCCCCTCCCAACACAGCCAGTCAGCCCCCCCAATACAGCTTGCTGACTGGAAGGGAAGCAAGCAGAGTCTCTCTCCCATAAGATTTGGGGGGGGTCCCATCTTGGGGGGGGGGAGGCAGGAAGGTGAGGATGCACAAGGCAGGGGCACCTGGGGAGGGTGGAAGGGAGCAGAGGCAGCCTGAAGGCGCAGGAAGAGGGAAGGGAGGCAGGCGGAGGGTGGAGGCAAGGAAAAGAGCAGCCTCACAACAGCCCTGCCTTATAAGGGTATGTTGCAGGGCCTGGCCGGATCCATGGAGAATGTGGGAATGTGAGAGGGGGGCTGGGAAGAGCCTGGAGACCTCCTGCCTGTCCCCAATGGCGGCGGTGGAGCAGGCTGGCCCCGACATTCTTTGCTCTCTGCCCCCCCAAATCAGCCTTAGGTGGGAAAGTTTCTTTCAGCCTCTCACAGACAAGCTGGACCCTTGAGTTGCAGGCGGGGGGAAGGGGGGGCACAAGGAAGGTTGCAGAAAAGGCTCCGTGCAGTGCAGATGTGCAGACATGCGCCCACCACCCCCAGGAGGCCCTTTCCACAGGTGGGCACACCAGCATGCCCGCTGCCTGGTGGGTGCCTCCCCGCTCCTCCCCCCAGGCCACATTCACCTGCCCGGGGGCTTCTCCAGTTGCTGGGCCTGGGTCTTCTTCGGGGGGTCAGGCAGAGGGGCCTTTGACTTGCCCAGCGTGATCCTGCCGAGGGACGTGAACGTGCCCATTCCGTACTGGCAGGGGCTCAGTTGTCGGGGTTGCGGGAGGAGGCCATGACCCCAAGGATTTGAGGCTTGAGGCAGGGTTGCCTACTCCCTCCGGGCCCCCAACATCAGGGCCAGGGAAAGGAAGTTGTTCTCTACCCCCCCCCCCGTGTGTAAGAGTGTCAGCTGCAGCCAGAGGGGCCAGGTGGGCCTGGGGTGCTGAGTGGAGGCCCTCTTCCCCTCCCACCCCCAACCACACCTGAGCTGGGTCGAGTGCTTCTCCTTCTCCTTCGGAGGAGCTGGAGCCGGTCTGTAGAAAGAGGCAATGGTGGTGTGGAGAGCCTGAAAGCCCGAGACTTCCCGGGGGGGGGGCTCGGGTCAGTGCCAGAACCCCAGCTCCCCCTTCCTCAGAGCAGGCCCCAAATGCCCCAGTGTGGGGCCGAGAGGGGATGCAGCCGAGGAGCCCACCAGGGGCTGAGCCAGCACCCAACAGCCAGCACCTGCCCAAAGGGTCCACATATGCGCCTGGAACGCCTGGAGGACCCCATTGGGGAAAAAGGGGGACAGAGGCTCTGATGGGGGGAATGCAAGGGGGCAACAGGAGGTGATGGTGGGGGTGCAGCCGGGGGCGTCCCTCAAGAGGGCTCCTCCAGGCCTCTGAGCCAGCCAGCGCCCGCCGAGAGGCTTCAGCTGAGTCACTTCCTGCTGAGCGGCACTTTCCGGCTTCTTCTACTTGGGGCTTTTTAGGAAAAGGGGGAGGGGAGGGGACAGAGCGGCTGCTATTCTTTGGGGGGGGGAACTAAAAGGAGCCAGGGAAGAAATGAGGAGGGGACTTGGAGCGCCCCGCCCCCTTATTATGAAGCAGCTCAGAAGAGCTTCTGCCTCTGAACCAAGTTGGAAAAAGGGCTCGACACAGGGGCCCCTCCCGACTTCCTCCCACCAAGACCCCCCCTCCTTGGAGGGAGAGAAATCCTGGGCTTCTGGGGGGGGAGGGAAGGAAGAGGAGAGGCAGAGGACTGTCCAGGGAAAGGGCTGCCAGTCAGGCGCCCAAAGAGGAACTCCTGGCCAGCTAGGGAGCCGGGAGGGGCCACAGGGTCAGCAAGCCCGGCAGGGGGAGGAGGAAGGTGTTGCCTCCCCCTTACAACCTTTGAGAGGGACCCATTTTGGAGGCAACCATGGTTGGCCCTGCCCAGCTGGAACCTCCTCCCTGCTTGCCACTCGCTTGGAGACAGAAGCCGGAGCGAGGTCACAATGAGCCTCCAGGAAGCCGTCGGGCGGGGGGGGGGGGCTCCGCTCTACACACAGTCTCCCTTCACCGCAGGGACTGATGTTCCGTTGTCGTTCATAGGTGGTCCTCGACTTAAGACCACAACCAAGCTCAACATTTCTGTTGCTAAGCAGGACAGTTGTGAAGCGGGTTTTGCCCTGTTTTACCACCTTTCCTGCCACGGTCATAGGTGAATCACCGTCATTAAGTTAGCCACATGGCTGTTAAGCAAACCTGGCTTCCTGTCGGCTCTGCTCCTCAAAGGTCACAAAAGGCGATCGTGTGTCCTCGGGACATCGCGACCGTCATAAATATGAACCAGTTGCCAAGAATCCAAATTTTAATCACGTGATCACGAAGCTGTAACGGTCGTAAGTGTGAAAAATGGCCCTAAGTCCCTTTTTTCAATGCCACTGTAACTTGGAATGGCCACTAAAGGAAAGGTTGTAAACCGAGGACCACCTGTTCTGAACTGGCAGGTAAGACATTTGCAGGTAAGGTCCAATCAGCCGCTGAGGACTTGGCGCAACGGATGGGGCCTCCCCAGCAAGGAAGATCAGGAAGGGGTGGCTGAAGCCCCCCTCCTTAGGAAATCCTCCTGGGCTTTGATTGACTTCCCTGGTCTGAAGCCAGCCCCCCCCCCGCCCCCAAACTTCCCAGTTTCTGGATTCAGAGGACATCGTGCTCCTGTCCATTTCTCCTGCTAATCCCTCCCACCCAGCTTGGGCGGAGGGGGGGCGTTCCTGGGGGAGGTGGGGGGGAAGAGCTGTCTGAACCTGGGAAAGGTGACCCCCAAACAGGAAAGTTCCATTGAGGAACCCCAAGTCTGCTGTTTCTGATAAGACCTCTTTGCTTCCTGGGTCTTTTGCCCTCTCATTCAAAGGACAAAACAAAGCTCTCGTGTGTGTGTGTGTGTGTGTGTGTATGTGTGTGTGTGTGTGTTGTGTCTGTACATAATGCACTCAGGTACCACCTAAAACACGGATGTCCAACCTTGGCAACTTTTAAGACTTGTGGACTTCAACTCCCGGAATTCCCTGTCACCTAGAGAATTCTGGGAGTTGAAGTCCCCAAGTCTTAAAGTGGCCATGGCTGGACACCCCTGCTCTGAAACCAGAGCTGCTTCGCTGAGTCTTCTGTTTGGACAGGGAAGCAGCCTTCGGGTTTGAGGCCCTGCTATTTTAGCAAATTCCGCAGCTCAGAAGCATGGAAGAATTGACTCTTTTAATCTGAGGGGCTGGCTTGCACCCCTGAGCTCTGCTTTGAAGAAGGCCAATGTGGGCTGCTCAGTTCTGGGCTGAATCTTCACCGTCCAGCTCCAGCTCCCTGGAGACCCAAAAGGGAACCTGGGGGGGGGGGGGGATTTGGCAAGCCCAGCTTCCTGTGCTTTGGGAAGGAGCAGGCTTGATGGCTCTAGAAGCAGCACGCCAAACCCCCAGCTGGCCGGAAGTGACCCTCAGACTGGCTCTCCACTTGCTGAGGTTTTACAAACAGAAAAGTATGGAAGGCAGAAGGGAAAATCCGAACTGATAACCAGGCTTGGGTGTGTCCTGGCAGAGGAAGGGTTTAAAGTAAGTAAAATTCACTAGCACTGATGCTGTTGCCTAGTTGGGTAATGAAACGTCTGCGAGAAAACAAGCAAGCTCAGAGGGAAGTGGATTTGATAATGGTCAAGATTTTCTACTTTACTCTTTGCTAATTTTGAGTGAACTTTCTTTCCGGAAAGGCAGAAAGTCAGTGGAAACAAAGCGGGTGACCATAAGACTCTCCCTCCCTTCTATTTTCCAGCCTCCCTGCTGCCTGGGAAACTCTGGGACTTGAAGTCCACCCATCCTCAAGTAGTTGTCAAGTTCAAAAAGCCCCATTCTAAAGGCCTGCAGCTTATTGCCTTTGCCTCAGGACCGCAGCTGTAGAAAAGAACAAAACTTTTCCTCTCTACTCTGGCTGCAAGGCAGGGGTAGCGTCTGTCATCATGCTGAGCCTGCAGGCCCTGCTTCAAAAACCTCTTTTGTGTTTCTAGAGGCCTCCGAGCTGGCCTGTACTCCTAACCTGACAGGACTAAGGACTAAGTCTGGATGCCTTACATGCATCAGTGCTTTTCCTGAAACTCCAGTCCGCGCCTTATTTCTAAGCTCCTGCATGTTGGCTCTTCCCAGTCCCCTCACTCCTTCCCTTGCCCTCTCTCCCACCTAACCCCCTCCCCACAAGAAGGAGGAAGGTGGGTCTATCCATAGTCAGGAATAACTTTGGAAACTAAGTTAGAGCAGGGATGTCCAACCTTGGCAACTTTAATACCTGTGGACCAACTCCCAGGATTCCCAGCCAGCTCTGGCTGGGGAATTCTGGGAGTTGAAGTCCACAGGTCTTAAAGTTGCCAAAGCTGGACATCCCTGGTTAAGAGAATGAACACAAAATGTGACACTGCACACCTTTCAATAAAAAAACACTAAGTTTTCATTGAAGAAGGAAACCCTGTATGCCTGTTTGGATGAAAGTATGATTATTATTTAGCAGCCAGAAGAAAAAGTCGTAGCAAATTTGATTCTGCATGGCTCCTACCAAGGGAATCATTAGGACATAGAAGGAGAAATGATCCAGCTGGCTTCCCTCGAATCTCTGAACCAAGCTTACTAAACTATCCAGCAAACTTAACCATTGTGTACTAACTGCAAGGGCTACCAAGACTTGTATTTTTCTCTCACACACAAACACACAAACAGAATGAAATCAAGATTTCCTTACAAGCTTCTGAGAAACAAATAAGAACTGGAGCAGGCAAATTCATGAATGGCGACTGTCTGGTTCTAGCTATTGCTGATAAGAGCCTCCATGTACAGGTATCGTATATCTTTCAAACTAACAGCATAAGGAGGAGCAAGGGCTCATTTATCTCTCAGGCCTGGCTTAGCCTTAGGCGCTTCCTAAAAGCATGTAGACCCAGGATGTTGGGCAGGTCAGCCATCCCAAAACTGGTCTCTCCAAGTGACCCTTGAATTTCATAATTCCCTAGCTACAAGAATGTCTGTGGGCTTTCTTACTGGGGATAATGGGAAGTGGAATCCAAAGCTGCTCGAGATCTATTTGATAGGACTGTGTGGTTGCATTAAACAGAAAAGATGCGTCTGGGACACCCTGCAAAACAGGGAACAGCCAAACCCCATTTTCTCCCTGCCAAAGACCCTTCCCCTAATAAACAACTGCAGAGGCTCCTGGCCGCCCCGCCGGGCTTCTGGTGCGGCTCTTCCGGCCAGGTGAATCCCGGCGCGATGCCGCCTCCGAGGCCCACCTGGCCGGCCATCGAGACGGCGCTTCCTCTCCCGAGGCTCCTCCGTCTGGACTTCCGACCGGTGCCACATTGATCCGCCTTCCGGAGACCCGCCCAGAGACTCTCTTCCCGGGGGCTGCAGCTTCGGAGCGCCCCGCGGAAGGGCTGAGGTGGGGCGGGGGCGCTCCCGGGCTGCCCGCGATGACTAAGGCGGCAGGCAGGAAGCAGCGCCCGAGGCGGGAGGGCGCCGGCCTGCCGCCTGGGTCTCCGCTTGCCAAGGGCTGGCAGGGCCTGTTTGCCTCGGCCAGAGACTGCCCGGGCTGCGCTCTGCACATGCTCGAGTCCCCGTAGGGTCACGCGCAAGTGAGGAAAGGGCCTCTCGGCCGATCCCGGAAACACAGCCAGACGGGGGTCTCTGATCGGTGCCTCCCCCATTTGCAGAGGAGCAGGTGGGGGCAGGTGGCACTCGCCCACGAAAAGCCCAGCACCAGGCAACTTCGGGCGGGGGGCTGGGGGGGCATATAGCCAGAGAGTCCGAGCTGGGCCCCCAACAGGGATGTGGATTGCCCCCCCCAAGCTGACATCTCCCGCGCGGCTCCTTCGCAAGACCCCCCTCCGCTCCGGCCCAGCCCGCCCCACGCCCCCCTCGCCCCCCGCTGGGATCCCCGCTTCCTTCCGAAGTGCCCGACCAGGTCGCAGCGGGGGCGCTCCCAAAGCCCACCCAAGTCTCAGGTGTGCCCCCCCACCAGGTCGGCGGGTGGGGGAGAAGCGACGGCAAGCGAGGCCAAAGGGCACGACTGCAAAAGCGCCCGTCAGCTGGCGGGGGGGCTCCATTCTGTCCGCCATGCGGGGCTTCCAGGTGCCTCTGGCGGGGGGGAGGGGGCGGGATTGCACGAGGGCAGCCCTCGCTTCCCCCTCGCCTCTGCGGGAAGGGGTTACCCAACTTCGCGCTTCCGGAGGAAGGAGCGTGCAGAGCCCGCATTCCACTCCGGAAAGCGGACAGGATCTAGTCCGGCGAAGCCCCTTCCCCACGCGGAGCAGTCGCCCCATTTCCGGAACGAGGAGAGCCCCCCCAGGAGCCCTTCGCCAACTTCAGCAGCCGCAGCCACATCGGAGCTGCCCGCGAAGCGGGGGAGGCGACCCTTCCTCTGCCCCGCCGCCCCCCCACCCCGCCAGGCAGGGCCGGAGGGCCCGCCGCAGTCCGAAACTGGCTGCTTCTTCGGGGCGGGGACGAGCCGGGAGCCCCGCTGCCGCCGTCTCGCCCGCCGCGCAGAGCTGGTGGCGGGCCGGGCAGGGCAGGGCCCAGACAACAAAGGCGGCCGCCCGGCAGGTACTGACCTCATGTCTGCTGCTTTGTGCGCGGCGCTGCAGCCTCGGCAGCTGCTGAGCGGCTGCTGCTGCTGCTGCTGCTGCCGCCGCTGCTCTCCCGCCGCCGCCGCTTCCGCTTCCCAGACCTGGCTGGGTGGGGACGTGGGGGGGGCCGGCCCGGGCTGCTCCCCCACCTCGGCCGGGCGGCCTCCGCGCTCCGTCGCCGCGGGCTGCGTTCAGGCGGCAGCTGCCCCCGCCGGGAAGCCCTCCGACCGCGCCCGCCGGCCGCTTCCTTCCACCCCTGCGCCCGCTGCTGCGGCGCTCCCGGCTCGGCGCCCCCGGGGGCTCATGGCCCCGATCCCGCGCCGCGCAGACCCAGGCCGGGCGGGGATGGCAGCCAGGCAGGCGCGCGCCCGCAGGCCAGCCGGGGCGCCCCGCTCGGCCTCCGCCCGCTTTGATCTGGAGGCGGCGGCGGCGGCGGTGTTGCCCGGTCGCTGCCCCCCTCCTGTCCGCGCCCGCTCGCATGCCAGCCCGCCGCTTTCCACAATGCGCCGCTGCGGCGCCGCTTAAAGGGGGCGAGGCCAGCGCGCTTAAAAGGGCACCGCGCGTGGCGCCGTGGAGGGCGGGGGTCTCCCCGGTGGGGGCGTCAGCGCGGGCGCCGGCTCTGAGCGGCGGGGGTCGCCCACCCGGTGCGCCGCTTCGCGCAGAGCCCGCTCTGAATCCGCAAAACAACCTTGCGAGGTAGGACAGACTCCTTCGGGGCGCGCGGTAGCCTGCCGTGGGCGGGCCTGACTGGAGCCGCCGTGCCCGGGAGCAACGCCGAGCCTAGCCAAAGGCAGCCCGGCCTCCCGCCCGAAACCGCGCCGGCGACTTTCGCCCTCCCGCCCGCCTTTCCAGCCAGGCGAAGCTGAGCGGGCCGAGCCCGGGAGAAGCGTCCCACTTGCGGGATCCAAGAAAGCGTCGGGACCCTCGAGGGGGCTGGCCGATGGCCTGGAAGGCAGCACCAGCTGCTGGGAGCCCCCTCGGAACCCCTCCCCGCTTTGGGGGCTGGTCAGGCAGCAGCTGCTTGGTCCTGGGGGGAGGCTGGGGAGCCAGGTGGTCCCCCCCCGTCTCCCCCCCTTCTGCTGGTGCCACAGCTGGTCCCCGTCCCCCCCCCCTTGCAGGAATGGTGTCCTGGCAGTTGGGCCCCTGTCCTGCTGTCTCCACTCAGGTTTTCTGCCTGTGCAAGTGCAGCACATTTCCTGAGGGGGAGGCAGGGGAGCGCCCTCTTAAATGGGGGGGGGCTGAATTATTTTCATCTGTATGCTTAGAAGATCCTTTTCTCCTGCTTCCCCTCAGCTGCTGCCAGGCCCGAGAGGCTAGCCGTCCCATACAGGGGGAGGCCAGCTCTGTCCAAGGGCAGGGCTGGCACCTGCTTCCTCCAGTCCTCTGTTTGGATTGTGGGAGGGGAGCCAGGCCTGCCCAGGGCGTTGGCATCCCAGAGCAGTAAGTGCTCGGTGGCCTTTTTGTGCCAGACGAGACCCCCAGTCCTCGTGCACTGTTGATTCCCACGTACTTACAGAACACACATCTGTACCCACGTTTGTGGTTTCAGAACACACATCATTGCAAATATGGGGGGCAGAGCATCCTCCCTGGAATTAACTGTGCAGATCCCTCAAAATCAATGAGGTCAAGCAACTTTACTAATTTGCAGAAGGCAAGTACAGCAGCCAGTCGGGCAGGAGCATCACATACATTGCCCCAAACCCCACCACCGGGTGCATGTGGGGGTCAGCAACAGTTCCCATTCTTATTCTGCGAGCTGCCAGTTGGCTGAGTTCCGTGGCTGCCCTTCACGGCTGGTATCCTCGAGGCACCTGGAGCAGGAGGGCCTGCTGGGGCACCAAGCTGACCACCTCCACGTTGGCGTTTTTCTGGGGTGTGGCATGGGTGCTGAGCACCACCTTGGCCTGCCCCGGGAAGCTGAGCTCTGTCAGGCGGAGTTGGGTGGGCTGGTTTCCCAGGTTGAGGATCACCAGGAGGCTGGAGCAGGCGCCTGGCCGGAGGAAAGCCACCAGGTCCTCAGCGTGGCTGGGCAGGGGTAGCAGGGTGAAGTCGGTGTCGTGTAAGGAGAAGGACTTTGCATGCAATTCCAGGAGGGACTGGTACAGGCCTGCCAGCGGGGCTCTGCGGGGCTCTCCTTCCTGAGGGGGGGGAGGGGGGGAGAGAGAGAGAGAGACCACAGCAGCTGAAACGGCTGTTCTCAGTCCCAGGAAGCACATGGGGAGTTCATCTGGAACGACAGCCTCCCTTTGGTAGCTATTCCATGGTAACAGTGGTTAGAATGCAGTATTGCAGGCTATCTCTGCCCATAGCCACAAGTTTGATCCTGACCAGCTCAAGGTTAACTCAGTTTTCCAGCTTCCGAGGTCAGTAAAATGAGGACCCAGATCGTTGGGGGCAACATGCTGACCCTGTAGGCCCCTTAGCGAGGGCTGCAAAGCAGCAGTCCATAACCATTCTGGCAGCAAGGACCAGTTTTCTGGAAGACAAATTTTCCATGCACCCGGGGGGGGGAGGGATGGCGGGATGGTTCCACGTGCAACCTAGATCCCTGACACAACAGATAAAGCTTTGCTTGCTCGCCTGCTGCCTGTGCGGCCTGGTTCCCAACAGCCCAGGGATCTGGGCAGGTCCGCAGCCCGGAGGTTGGGGAGCCCCGCTGGAAAGCGCCATGAAGCAGAATGCAGGTCTGTGCTGTTGCTCTTATTCAGAGGTCAGCTGGTTGCCCCATCATACAAACCACATACAAAACAAAGCTCGGCTCTCACAGATCCTGAAGTACGCACCCGGTGGTCTCAGGCAGGGTCCCCCCTCCCTAGAAGCGGTTTACGCATTTTGCTGAGAACGTCTCCAACGGCAGCCAGCCACGTGCCCTCCGATGGGAATAAAGCCCCATTCTCCTCCGGAGTGCCACTGAGTAGGCCTGTCCTTGGCCGCCAGCCTGGCCTGTGCTCTCTGGAACCTGGACCTGTGCCCACATGGGCTTCCCTGGGTGCAGTGGCTGTGGGGTGATGGGGTGACGTCAGATGCCCAGTCATGTCATGATTTGCAAAATGCTACCCTGGCCTGTCTCGTCCATCTATGTGGGTGGCTCGTGTGTCCACTGCATGGCCCTGTATGAAGCTTCGAATTCCACTCCGGTTAATCAAAACTCTGAGCCAATTAGAAAAATATTTCTGACATAAAAGAGTTCACATTAAAAAGAAACTTTTAAAACCAGTAATAAAGCAGCACGTTCTCCTGAAGTTGGGTTTCAGAGGCTAAAATAATATAATGACTCTTTCAGGGAAACAGTATCCCCATATACGGTTTGCCTAACCAGGGTTTAAAACATGGCTAGATTAATACGAAGGCAAGTGACACCGGTTAGTTTTCATCTAGTGTGAAGTGGGTTATTGGTCTACTTTTTACTGCTGAAGCTGCCCCTAATTCGAGATAATGTTGATAGTGATATAGTTTTCCCCCAGTGACTTTGGGCCTTTTTAGGAAATTGGACGAAGGTGGATTGGAACAGGGGTCTCCAACCTTGGCAACTTTACAACGTGTGAGCTTTATAACTCCCAGAAGTCCTCAGCCAGCATTGCCAAGGTTGGAGACTCCCAGACTAGAAGACCCCCAAGGTCCCTTCCTTCCAACTCTGTTTTTGGAGGGGTGAAAGTGGACCTTCCCCTCCCCCCACCAAGGAGAGATTCTTATCTGGCACAGTTGCAAAGGCTGAGGATTGGCCAGGCCTTGGGGGGCTTTTCTCACCCTCAGCTCGGACTCCAGCAGAAGCGGTGATCTTGGTCCCCCTTGCACCAGTGGCACTCCTGGGAGGGTGAAGAGCAGCACCCCAAGGATTTTTTCCCAGCCCCCGATGGGCGAGAGTCCCCTGGGCACCTGAAAGAAAGCACGAAAGGAGCATCTCTGGGCCCTTTGGGTCCTCCTGCTCTGGGCCCAGCCGCCTGGATGCCCTTCCCTCGCCTCTTCCCAGCGGCCCGGGCCTGTCCCAAGCTCTTGCTGGCATAGCAGATCCCGCCTGGATCGTTGCCTTTCCATGTTGGTCGTGAGAACTGGATTCCACCCATGTTCCTATAAACAGCTTTGGCTTCCAGTGTTTTGGTGTGCCTGCAGCAGAACCAGCCAGACCCCCAAGGCGTGCCCAGAAACCCCTTCCTTACTGCCCAGCTGGGCCACGGTGTGCCCGGGAGCTGCAGGGATCCCTGTGCCAGTTGCAGCAGCGCCTGAGCAGAGAGATTTTTCTGGGTTCCAGGCAAGTGGCAGGTGAGGATGACCCTGCTGGGCATCCTGTGAGAAGTGCTGCAGGTCTCACTCCGGTCCCACACGATGAGGGCCCTGCAAGGGAAGAGCAAAACGGACTCTGTCCTGGCACCCCACGCCTGCACTCCCCACTGCTGCCACCAGGGGTGCCCGCCCTGCTGGAACGAAGGGGGAATTGCAAAATAGGGGAAAGGCCACCGCTCACCCCTCCTCCCGTGGATCGCTCTGCCTCCGGTCATCAAGGGCGCCCCAGGCACTCAAGACCTGCAATCACAGTTCACAAACATCCTTCACTCCCCAATCCTGGGCTGTTTAAGGTAGAATCACTAAGGTGTCCTGGGCTGGGGACTCTGGGCTGCCTCTCTCAACAGGTCTCCTGCGCATCAGCAGGGCTCTGGTTTGAAGGCCCATTGTCCTTGTTCCAAGTCTTCCAGATTTTAATCACAGCAGCAAAACATCAGACAGTGAAGTGGTCCCATTTCCACTCTTAACATATGCAGCAATTCACATTTTATAACTCCATTAAACAACAATACATCATTCCCCTTAAAGTGCGCTCTCAGCTAAGTATTAAAATATTTTTTTAAAAATTGCTGACATGAAAGTACAGCAGAGTACTTTAATGATACAGTGCAGTAATTAAAAAATAAGGAAAGCTTCCGGGTTGCCATTTTAGCAGTGTGGCTTCTTAAATCTTTCCAATCTGTAGTTCTGAGACAAAACTGAAGCTCCCTTTCCTGTACAGGTCCCGATGGGTGGTGGGTAAGGAAGCCTGAGGGAATAATGCACGTTCTGTATTCATTCAGTAGAGTTTTTGGGGGAAGGTTTACCCCTTCTCTCCCAAGCCCCACACCAAAGAGGTCAGATCTAGAGGGATACCATGGGTTTGGATGAGTGTGTGTGTGCCTGCCTGTCTGCTTTTTTGTGCACACATGCAGCAAGGAAAATGCAATCTCCCTGCAGCACAGAAAGCGAAGAGCCTCACACCACCATGCCCGGAAATGGCCTCTTCCCTCCCCCCCCATCAATTGTTTCAGCAATAAAATGAAATGTAAATAGTTTAAAAACTAAAGTTTATGTTTTGTTTGCTGTCACTGCAAGAAGGGATACTTCTAGCCAGGAATTCCCATAAGATACCTGTGCAGCTATTTCCATGTTTTTTCTCCTTTACTGATAAACTACAGACAGAAAAAACAGTCAGAAGTAGCATAAAAACAAGCAGGCTGACGTCCCTTGGATCCTATAAAAGGTTACGTTCTATAAAAGCGTGTTCAGAAGCACCCAAATGCAGCAGAGAGAAAAAAGGAGGCCTAAAACGAAGGGATTCTGCCTGGGGTGTGCAGAAATTGGATTACTGGTTATTGTATACTAGGAAGGTTAGGCTTATGCATTGCAACAAGAACATACATATACAATACAAATACAGACAAACACATACATATACAATACAAATGCATATACAACAAGTTAAGTATACACCGTGCTACACCTGTTTTTGCTTGGCATTCATTGAATAAGCCACAATAAGTAGGGATTACACATCACATTAACACTAAATCAGGGGTTACTAGCCACGTGGACTTCCTAGAGGATGTTATGCCCAAACAAAACGAGCCACACCACGATTTAGGGTTGTTACTACAAGTAACCCACATTTCAGGTTGATTTCCAGTAGTGAAACTCACCGTGAGGAGGCGCCAGGCAGGGTCCTTGGCCACCAAAAAACCGTGCACACCTTTGGACTGCCAAAACTGTAGGGCCTCCTGCAGGATAAGGCCGAAAAGAGAAGGGAATGGAGGCAGAAGCCCAGGGGCCCTGGCTGGAAGTCCCCGAATAGAGTGAGACTGACCTCTGGGCAAAACCCGCGTTCCTCAGCAGAGAACAGAACCAGGGTGTGGAAAAGGACAACTTTATGCTTGGAAAAGTGCAGAACTAAGCCAGCCAAAGGGATGGCTTTGCCCCCTCTGCAACCGGGATGTCAATCCCTTCGGTCCGATTCCAAGCCATGGTTGACTGGCATGGAGAATGGAGGCCACCCCATCCCCCACCTCCCAGCCCCAGCCCACCTCTGAACCTGCGGGAGCATTCAAATGCCGGGGATACCTTGAAGAGCTGGGCTGTTTGATTGCTCTCAGTTGTTGGGTCCCCCTCTTCTTCCCAAGGTGGAAGTTCCAGCAGGATTCGGATTCCTGGGTGGTCAGGAAGGAAGAAATACGGGTGGCAAAAAAAAGCAGCCATTGACCCAAGGTTAATTTTTGGAAGCCATCACGGCTGAAAGGTGCACTAATACGAGCCAGCAGTGTGCGGCGGCAGCCAAAAAAGCCAATGTAATCCTAGGTTGCAACAAAGAGGACTAGAGGCTAAAACATAGGAATAAGGGAATTGGAGAGGTCGAGTGAAAAGAAGGACTAGGAGTGACAGGATAGCCGTCTTCCAGTATTTCAGGGACGTCCTCAAAGAAGAGGGAGTCAAGCTATTTTCCAAAGCACCTGAAGGCCGGACAAGAAGCAACCGATGGAAATTCACCAAGGAGAGAAGCAACCCAGAATTAAGGAAGAATTTCCTGACAGTGAGAACAATTAACCAGTGGAACAACCCGCCTCCAGAAGTGGTGAATGCTCCAAAACTGGAAGTTTTTAAGAAGAGACTGGACAGCCCTTTGTCTGAAATGGTATAGGGTTTCCTGCCTGAGCAGGGGGTTGGACTAGATGACCTCCAAAGTCCCTTCCAACTCTGTTATTCTGTTCATAGTTGTATCACTGATTGTAAAACGGTTATCAGACAAAATGAAGGACATGTTTATTCACAGCTTTTAGCCAAAAATTGGAATGACGTTCTTTTGTTTCTAACTGCTGTTCACTGCCCAAAGTCAGCATGTTGACCTGACCAGCCATATAAATGGAAATACATGGATAAAGAAAACAACCAAATGGAGCCTCCCAAGTCAGAGGCAGTCTATCTCAGGAGATAAGAAGACAGGAGAGTGGAAAGGACCTTTTCTTGTTACTGCCTCGGGGTTTTCCTGAGGAACTTCGCCAGCCCTTTGGGGAAGCAGAGCAATCACTGAATCAGTGTGTTTCAACCTGGGCAACTTCCTGTGCACTTGAACTCCCAGAATCTCCCAGGCAGCATCAGTTCAATGGACTGACTTGATCCAGCTGTGGGGATCTCTTGAGGAACCCCCCCCCTGTATTGAGAATAGCAGACAAAGAAGGGGGTTGCTTTGGCCCGTCTCTTTTGTGAGCCTCCCTTATCCTGCCCATTAGCCTTTCCTTCAACCCCAGATATTATCCAGCATCTGGCCTGGATCTCATTTGTCCAGAGATGCTGTCTCTCCGGGACTGTCCATTTTTTTTACCACCCGAGCTGGCCAGGCCAGGTCAAGCCAGGCCCCAAACAGTCCCCTTCTGCTATTGCCCAGCCCAGCCCCTCTTTCGGGGCACCAGGCGCACCACAGCGATTGCCAGCCCCCTCATAGTACCTTGGATCTGGGACCACTGAAAGGAAAGCAGCAGGGGTCTCCGCCCCCACCCAGCAGTCCTGCCCAGTACCTCTCTTGCGCCCATCTCTCGCCAGAGCTTGCAACTGTGCCAGCGATCCGTGGGCAGGAACGATCTGGCTCAGGTTGGCCCCTCTGCCTTCAAGGACGGGGCCCAGCACCAAGGCCTGGATGGGCAGGGCTACCAGCCAGTCCAACTGCTGCCTGATGCCTGCATGGAGAGAAGGGGGCATTGAGGGGCACCATCTTCTTTGAACTAATTTGCCCAGCAGTCGCTTCTTCCTGTCCTTACCTGCCAGGTCTCCCCACCCATCGCCATCGGAGTCCGGGAAGGAGGAGGGGGGCAGGTGATAGAAGGCGGCCTTTTGCCACCAGCCCAGGGGTGGGCTAGGTCGGGGCAGGGAGAGGAGCAGGGCCACGGCCAGGAGCAGCAGGCAGGCAAAGAGGCCGCCCAGCAGGCTGATCAGGGCTTTGCGGAGTCCGGGCCAGGGGGCGGCACTGCCCTGCTCGGCCACTTCCTGCTGGCTCAGGTAGGTGGCGTTAGGGGCCGCCTGGGCCAACAAAGGCAGGTGCTCACTGGGCACGAGGGTGGCACAGTCTTCCACTTTTCCCATTCTTCTTCACTCCTTGGGGCACGAAGCTGTGGAGGGTGGAAGAGAGAAGGAAGAAGCGGATGGAGGATGAAGACAAATCATGCAGATGCCAAAATACAGGACTCAATCCAGTGGGAAATTCCACAGCTGCAGCCCCATTGAAATGGGGAGGTGGTGAGCCCATGCAAGCGAAAGATTGGTGGGCTTAGACACTGTGTCTTCAGCAGGCTGGGATCCCCACTCGGCTGCTAATCCAATGAAGGGGGCTACATTTTGGCTCACTGTAATGTGGGGGTTCCTCCCTCCTGCTGCCCCCCCCCCCCATTGGAAGGCCTTGTTGCTTCAACAGCAATGAAGTTTGCTGTCTCCAAGTCCTTCTGGGTGGGAGGATGTGACCAGACTGCCCCCGTTTCTTCAAAGATCCCAGCCCTCCTCGCCCACTGGTCTCCCCTGCCCTTCAAACCATCAGCAGGAGGAGTGACCTGCTGGCCGTCCAGCCTTGGGGCTCCCAGGCCCTCCTGAAGCATCAGCAGACAAATAGCTCTCTCAATGAATCAATCAGAATAGAGCTGGAAGGGACCTTGGAGGTCTTCTAGTCCAACCCTCTGCTCTAGCAGGAAACCTTGTACCATTTCAGACAGGTGGCTGTCCAGTCTCTTCTTAAAAGCCTCCAGTGATGGAGCACCCACAACTTCTGGTGGCAAATTGTTCCACTGGTTAATTGTTCTCCCTGTTAGGAAGTTTCTCCTTAGTTCCAGATTGCTTCTCTCCTTGATTGGTTTCCATCTGTTGCTTCTTATCCTGCCCTCTGGTGCTTTGGAAAATAAATTGACCCCCTCCTCCTTGTGGCAGCCTCTTAAATACTGGAATCCTGCTATCATGTCCCCCCAGTCCTTCTTTTCTCTAGACTAGCCATGTCCAATTCCTGCAACCGTTTTTCTATGTTTTAGTCTCCAGGCCTTTAATCATCTTAGTTGTATGTACTTTTTCCAAAATCTCAACATCTTTTTTGTAATGTGGGGACCAAAACTGGATGTGGCATTCCAGATGTGGCCTTACTGAGCCTTTATGAAGAGGTACTAATACTTCACGTGATTTTGATTCTATGCCTCTGTTTATACAACCAAGGATTAGTGTTTTTGGCTGCTGCCACACACGGCTGGCTCACTGGTGTCTGTGTGGGGAGAGGCTTTTTTTAGGCAGAGACCAGAGACAGCCTGGCTGTCAGAATGTGCTTCCCGATGCTGGCTCCGGACCCCTTTTCAGCTGGCAGCAATGCTTGAGTGCTGCCTACAAAATCCCCCCTCCCCAATCATCAATGGCACTGTTTTATGGATACCCCCCCCCCCTTCCTTCAGCTGCCAGGCCAAAGGGCTGCAGGAAAGGGACACATTCCTCAGGGATTTGTGAAGGCAGGAGAGCCAGGCAACCTTGGACAAAAGTTGTGGTTGGGAGATAAGGAGGTTTCAGAGTTCATCCCTGCGGGAAGCCCCACATTCTGGCACAGACTTGTTTGTTTGCGACTGTGACTGCAGCCAGCATTTTGTGCTCGTGTCTGTGCTAAGGGCAGTTTGCAAAGGCTATCGGGCGTCCCCTTCTATGACCAGCGAAGGCTTGGCCCCGGTCTCTGCTCAGTTCCCCCTCTTCAAAGGAAATTCACACCCCAGCAGTGACAGATTGATATATAAATGTATAAATGTGGCTGGGCAGCCTTGTGATTTTAAGACACACTTTTCAGGAAAAAAAACCCACCTTTCTCTCCTCCTGCTGCTGAACCAGAGGAGGCTGAATGTAAAACACCTTCTGCCCCCTTTTGGGGAGGTACCCTTCTCCCTCGTTTGAGCAAGGAAATCCTAAGCTATGTGGGCCAATGGATGAGTAAAAATATTGTGGACTTGTGGACAACCACTGAGAAGCTTTATTCCATATAAAGGAATAATTTGGAGGTCTACAGATGACATGATAGCACTCTTCCAATATCTGAGGGGCTGCCCCATCACTGGAGGCTTTTAAGAAGAGACTGGACAACCATTTGTCTGCAATATTATAAGGTGTCTTGCTTGAACAGGGGTTGGACTAGAAGACCTCCAAGGTCCCCTTCCAATTCTGTTATTCTATTATTATTATTATTATTCTGTTAATTAGTTCTAGAATATTTGAATGAACCCCAGTGCCCCCTCTAAGCAGCTCCTACGTCAGGAGAGTGGCAAAAGTCATCTGGAGCACTGGAAAAGGCAATTATCACCTCTCCGGGGAAGAACTGTTGTGCCATGACAATGCAGCCACAAGCAGCGAGATTGATTCTGGGAATGGCCAGGCCACGAATGGTCACTGAAAGATTTTCAAGATGTTTGCTCTCTCTCAATCGCCCCCCCAACATGTCTTCCTTCCCAGGGTAGAAATAACGCAAAAGAAGATGGCCAGGACTTCTGCCTAAATTGCACTTTCCCCCCCGCACCCCCCCCCACCCCGCAGCCCCTGCCCTTCCTTACCTTGCCTTCTGCCTGGATCCCCACCTGCAACATCTGAAGGGGGCAGGAAGGGGGCCTGCCAGGCAGGGGCTGATTCTGGTGCCTCCGCCCCCCTGGCCTGATAGGAAGGTGCAGCTGAAGCCTCTTCCCACCCGACCTCTTGCATTCTGGGGAGGGGGCGGGGAGGGGGCAAGAGGCCCAGGCCTTGAGCAGCCATTAGAGCCTTTTGACAATATTTGGACAGCAAAGTGGCCTCCGATCCAGCAGCGGCTTCTCCTCGCTTTGTGCCATCCCTATCTCCCGACCGGATCCCAAGGGCAAACTAAGACCACTGAGCCCATCAGCCCAGGGGCGGCCTCTGAAAGCAGGCAGGCCACAGGCGCTCCTCAGCTTATGGCCATAACTGGGAGCAGAATTTGCTGTGCCCAGCAAGGCAGTTGTTAAATGAGCTGCGCCCAGGTACGTATCTATTAAGTTTATTTGGCCCTCCCATCTCACCACAGGCGAGTCGGGGGGCTTACAACATTACAAACAGTAAAATGTGGGAAATAAATATTATTTAATAGCAATAAAAATATAATTATAATTAAAGATGCAGAGGGAGGGGACAGGATGTGCAGGGTGGGATCTTCTATTGGTCAACCCATTTTCCAAAGCACCAGTGGGACGGCTTCCCTCCAGAGGCTTTGGCTGGAAGTCTTTAAGAAGAGACTGGACAGCCACTTGTCTGAAATGGTGTAGAGTTTCCTGCCTGAGCATGGGGTTGGACTAGATGACCCCCAAAGTCTCTTCCAGCTCTATTCTGATTGAACTACCTCCAGTGTGATAATCCCCCACTGGGGCCCCAAGCCAACTGACTATTGCCGAAGGCCTGGAGGGTGGGAGCATTATTTTGCTACAGTTAAGTGAATCACTGGACTTAATTGAAATGACAGAATAATAGAGCTGGAAGGGATCTCGGAGGTCATCTAGTCCAACCCCCTGCTCAGGCAGGAGATCCTAGACCCATTTCAGACAAGTGGCTGTCCAGTCTCCTTAAAAACCTCCAGTGTTGGAGCAGCCAAAACTCCTGGCCCGCGAGGAAAGGCAGGGGCGCCCCCAAGTCCTTTCCCCTCTCTCCCGGCGGCAGGAAGAGCAGCTGCGAGACCCCCCCACACACACACTCCTTCTCGGCCCTTGAGGCGCCCACCCGGCGGGGGTCCCGCTTGCGCGTGATCCTAGCGCCCCGCCGGCTTCCTCGGCCGGCCTCCCGCAGCCCGTCGAGAGCGCCGGCACGGCCAGGCGGGGCGCCTCCGGCTCCGCTCGACCCGAGCAGGTGCAGGACAGGCGGCGGCGGCGGCGGCCCGGGTCCGCCGGGCGGGGGAGGCGAGGAGCGCGCAGAGGCGGGGGGGGCAGGCTCACAGGCGCGCTCCCCCCGCGCGCGGGAGACGCAGCGAAGGAGGCGGGCCCGCGCGCTGAGTGGCAGGCAGGCGGGCGAGGGAGGGAGGGGAGGCCGGCAGCAGCACCACCTGTCGGGGGGGCGGCCCGGCGGTTCCGAGGCGGCCCGACCCACCCTCCGCAGCGCGGCCGGCTGGCGGCCCCAGACGCTCCCCGCCTCCGCGCGCCATCCCCGCAGCCTCGCCCGCGTCCCCGCCGCGCCGCCTCGCCTTTGTTCCCGCCGCCGCCTCGCCCGCCGTGCGGCCGGCCTCCCGGGACCCTCGCCGCCCGGCACGCGGGGCCTGTCCCGCTGGCTCCCCGGGCCGGATGGGGCTGGCGGGGAGATGAGCGGCGGGCGGCGGCGGCGGGCGGCGGCGCGGTCGGAGCTCACCGCCGCGGCGCTCCGCATGGCCCTCGGGGCGGCCGGCTGCCGGGGCGATGGGGCAGGTCCTGGGATTCGCCCACTGCAGTAGGTGTTGCCCGGGCCGGTCCCCCTCCCCGCCCCCCTCGCGGAAGCGCCCCCTCCCCTCCGGGCTGATACAACCCGAGGCCCCCCGGTAGGCCCGTCCGGCGCCCCCCGCCCAACGGCGCCTTCGCCCTCGGGCCCAGCGGCCGCGGGCTTCCCTTTGCAACCTGGCGCCCCCGTGCACCGCCCTGCGCCCTCTTCACCACCACCCCCCGGGCTGTGGATGCTGGGATGCCGTCCGGCGCAGCTGCCAGGCTCTGGGTGGGACCGGCGGTCGTTTTCCGCCTCGGCCGGAGCGCCGCGGCGTCGTCCGGCAGGCTGCGATCTGGGGAGGGGGCTTTAAGGGGGGCTCCGTGACCTGTATTTCGCGAGTGGCCTGATGGGGAAGGGAGCGGGCTGGACGGACTCAATGAGTGGCTGGGGGGGAAATGGCCGGATGGGCCGCTGCATCAGCAGTGCGAGCGAAGAGGAGGCAGGAAGGCTGGCGCCAGAGGGGGTTCTGCCCCGTCTGTCTGCAGGGAAGGTGGCCAGGTGCAACTCTTTTAAGGAAGGCTGTAGTGGACCTGCACTCGGGGCAACCTTGCCTCTCTTGTGGCTGGGCGGGGGGGGGGGCTATTTGGTATGGATCCTCCACTCCCAGCTGCCTCTGTGCGGATCTCTCTTGCCATGTGGGCAGTGGGGGGGGGGCCTTGGAGCCGCTGGGCCCTGGATAGGTTGCCCCTCTTTTGAGCCGTTTATGTGTTTGGGCTGCCTCCCCCTTGGACACTGTAGGGACCCCAGAGGTCAGTCCCTGTTTTGCACACTGACAGCCCTTTTCACAAGGCGCAAAACCAGGATGGAGTAAGTAACATCCACAAACAGCAGTAGCCAAATATGCAGATGGCTTTGTCCATCGTATGGTCCAGAAATGTTGCTCTGCGACGCTCAAATCTCCTGGCCAGAGTAGGTGCAAAGGATGGCCTCAGGTGGACGGGTAACCCAGTGATGTCCAAGGGGCCATCCCAGACCCTGAGCCTCTGGGATAATCCCACTTTCAAAATGATTCGGAGGCTCCTTGTGAAAGCTAAGTAAGTCTGTTTCTCCCCTCCTCCCCCCCCCCACTTTGCCAGCTTCCAAGCATTTGACTTGACCAGCCATTCCCTGATATTTCTTCTGCTAGCAGTGATGGAAGCAGAAGGAACAGGGGGAGGGAGGGGGGGAGAGTCTGACCATCCAGGGTGTAGCTGTTGAGGAGGCATCAAGTGTTGTTGTTGTGTCTTAGCACAGCCAGGAGACGCAACTGATCCAACCTGGCATGCAGCAATCAAGCCCTGAATTATGAAATGGTATTTGCAAGACTTATGACCCAGACAGGCTGTTGATGGACCAGAATTACGGTGATGGCCTCCCTGCTTCCCTGCTCTCTTAGAAGGCCAAGGCCGGCCCAGCGCCAGGCTATGCCCTGATCTTGCAGAAGCCCCAGTTTGTCTAGTGAGGGAAGCTGGGAGTTCTAGTCCCACCTTAGGTATGACAGCCGTCTGGGGGACCTTGGGCCGGACACTCTCAGCCCAGCTCACCCCCCAGGGCTGTTGTGGGGAAAACAGGAGGAGGAGGTAGCATTAGATACATTCATCGCCTTGCTCATAAAAATAACAAAGGCGGGATATAAAATAAATACTTGGCTGCATGTCCAGAAACGGCTCCTTTTCTTCCCGTCCTGCAGAAGAGTCTCCTTCCACTGCCTCTACCACGCCTGATTCTACAGATGGTGAGTATGCGACGTGCAACGGTGCAGGCTGTGGCTGCCCAAATCCGGCCCTGGCGTTTGTGGCCATGTCACCCGTTGTAGGGAGCAGGTGGCACCAAGTCACGGGCGGAAGCTCCACCTGAGCGGGCTGCTCTTTGGCCTGTGGGGCCTGTGGCTGGATTTGCAGGCCCAGCGCGATTCCGCGTGCTCCCTGCATCCTCTGATCCAGGGAAGGGACCGGGCCGCCTTCCCAGATGCCTCCCCTACTGCAGAAGGGGTCCTTTCCCCCTGCAGGAGCCAACGAGGAGTCCGACTTCCCTGAACTGCAGACGGCACGGGAGTTTTCAGAGGAAGAGGAGGAGGAGGGCTCTGTAGAATGGGGGACCCCCCGGGAGCTGACTTTCTCCTACTTCACCATTGCCACCCCCTCCGGCAGCAGCCCCAGTGCAGCAGAGCATCGGGGCAGGCGTGACTCCCAGACCCGCCGGACAAGGGCTCTGCTGCCCCGCACGGAGACTTGTGAAACTTTTGTGCCCGCCCTGGGGGACAGTTTGGAGAACATTCCCAGCCTCTGCCCATCTCCGGAGGCGGAGGGAGCCCTGCCTTCAGGCGGTGGCCCAGGACTGGACGACTTTCCGTTGGACTGGGATTCCCGGGTGGGCCCTGGCAGGGCCCTGGATGCAGCCGGAGGGGAGGAACAGACATCTCCGTGCCCCACGCCCCCATCGCCAGCAGCGGTGGAGACGGAAGGAGGTAGCAGCACGGCTTGCTCAGGAACAGGTAGGAAAGGAGCGTCTCTGAAGGGCAGCAGAGGCTGGATTCTTCCCTGGCCAGCCATGCTGGGTTTTGCAGGGAAAGGGGCCACGTGGAGGGCCCAGAAGAAGAAAAGACACGGGTCCCTGGTGCCCTCTGGGCCTGGTTGTCTCCTGGCAGGCGTATCGTCAGTCCTAGAAGGCAGTGGGGGTTGGGGAGTGGGAGGAGGAGGAGGGCAACTGTGGAGTCCTTAATGCCATCTGAGCTTGGTTTGTCTTCTTGCAGATGTTTCATGACCCAACCAGGTTGGCTTCTAGCATTGAAGACGTCACCCAGCCGGGCCATGAAACCTCTTCAAGAAAACAGCCAGAGAGCACCAAGGACCCACAATTGAACCCTGGGAGACAGAAAGTGGGGCTGGCCCCTTCCTGTCTCTAGCGGTTTGCCGAAGAGGGAGAGATTTTCTAAAGGGTGGAATCTGGATGGGATTTCTTCAGCCAAAGCAGCATGCGGGATTCAGAGTCCTATCCATCCGTGGCAATATTTGGTCATTTGGGACGCCCAGCTTTGTTTCTGAAGGGAAAATCAGTCAAAAACTGTTTAGCGTGTGGAGAGTTGATCTGTTTATTTTTTCCAACATGGAAAGCAAATCATGCTTCCCGACTGAGGCAAAGAGGGCTCCGTAAAACCTTTCTGGCCCTTTATTACGATGAATTTAAGGGGAAGGGCTGGCACAGTTTATCCCCCATCAGACAGCTCCACCGCTCTTGCCAGGCTGCCCACCAGCTGCCCCCCATCTGTAGGCTGGGTGAAGTGAGAGATCAACCTTCAAAGTGCAGATGCTGGAAATCCAGAGCAGCGGATCCTAACCTCTGTGCCACAGAAACGCTAGTTTGAAAAATATCCAACTCCCCTCGAAGTTGTGCTGAGGGAGCGTTCCTAAGAGTGAGGCCAAAGTGCCGCCTGGGGGGAGACCAGGAGAGGCAGCTGGACTGGGAAGGGCCAGTGGGGAGGGGGCCCCATTGCAGATCTCGGTGCCCAGAGCAAGAGGAGGGCCCTGATAGCGTCTTTTCCTGGTTTTGAACCCTGCTCCAGATGACCCCAGGGAGACCCTCTCTCTACCTGCTGCCTTAGCCTCCCACTCCGAAGCAGGCGCCTCCTGCGGTGCTGACACCCCCCAAGACCGAGCACTGACCTCAGCAGAGTTCTGCCAACCACAAGAGGAAGAGGGGCCCGGCCAGGAACCCCATCCTGAGCAGCTCCACGTTGAACCAGACCAGTCCGAGAACATCCTGAACATCCTAGGTGAGCTGGCTGGCACGAGAAAAGGAGCATTTAGATTGGCCAGGCTAGCAGTTGCCCCCAAAGAACTTTCTATGGTAGCTACAAGGTGCCAAGGAAGTGATAGCCCCCCCCCCCGCTTTAGCCATTTGTACTAGCAACTAACTCAGGGCCAGGCGTGCAATCGGGGGCTTCGCCTTGTTGCAGTGCTGACCCCCACCTGGATGTTTGGGGCATACCAGTCGCTCTGCTCATTCAGAGGCTCTGGAGCTGGGTTGGCACCGGCATTCATCGGGAGCAGGAGTGAGGGAAGCACGCCCCCAGGCTTAGGGGCTTTGCTTGGGGTCTGCCCAGATGCCCCCTCTCCAGCAGGCATGTCAGATTGCAATGCCAGCAAGTTGGCAGAGGGTGATGGGAGAAGTAGTCAAGCTCCTCTAACAGGACCAGGATGGGAAAGGCAGGTCACTTGATTAGGATGCCCAGCATTGAGAAAGAGGCGCTGTGAGGAAGAAGGTTTGTGAGGAAGAGGCGCTGTGAGGAAGAGGCGCTGTGAGGAAGAGGCATTGTGAGGAAGAGGCGTTGTGCTTCTGCTTCCCCACCCGCCTGGAGTTGCAAGAGGTTCAACCTGGGCCTTTTGCAGAGCTACGTAGAAGTCTGCCATTGGCATACAGATAGTCCTCGACTTACAACCTTTCATTTACTGCCCATTTGAAGCTATAACATCACTGAGAAAAGTGACCATTTTTCACGCCTTAGACCGCTGCAGCATCCCCGTGGTCACGTGCTCTAAATTCAGACCCAGCTGGCTCACATGACGGTGGCAGAGCCACGTGGTCCCCTTTTCCTGGCCGCAGTTGTCACTCTGGAGCCCTGCAGGGGAGGGGTGGCCTGGGCTGCCCTCCCGCCTTTGCTGGCCCTAGCAGGGCTGTTTCTCCAAGGAAAGGCCCTTATTCAGGCCCCTGGCGCGGAGCCCGGACTGGGATAGCAGCCGCATCAAGTCAAGGCATATAAATAACCCCAGAGCTGAGCCAAGCAGAATTGGAGCCCTTGAGCCTTCCGCCGCTCTGCCCTGCCTCCCCAGCAAGGACGAGGAGTCTGGGCCTGGCCCAGGCTCAAGAGCCCCCCCCTTGCCAGTTCCCAGCACCAGGCCCCTCTGGGTCTGGCAGAAGAGGCTCCATGGCTGCGAGTGCAGGATTTCGAAAAAGAAACACACCTCTCTCTGGCTAGCGCTGCTGTTTTAATACAGACTGAGCTACCACTCTGAATTGCACCGGTGGCCACACTGGCTGGGCATGATTGTAGCTGTAGTCCAAGGCTTCCTGTTGGCTTTTCTTCAAGCACACAAAAGGAAGGAACCTCTCCTCAGCCAGAGAACTTGTGGCCTTCTCTTTCGGTCGGCTTGGCTGGCTGAGGCCTCCTGGGAGTTGAGCTCCACAGGCCGTAAAGTTGCCAAGCTTGGAGACCCCTGAGTTAAAGCCTGCGTCCTCGTCCCCACTGTCAGAGCTGTCCTTCTCCCAAAGGAGGGTAGGGGTGGCATTGAAGACCCCTGCCTCTCAAATTAGGGTAAAGGGGCTGCTGAAAAGCGATTCGGTCGAGCACCTTCCGGCTCATTCCTGAGATGGTGAGTCCGCAAAGACCATCTCCCTAGCATCTGAAAAAGAGCGGCCTTTTGTTTTCCAAGCTTCAAGTCCTCAAGGCCATGCTTCATGCATAACAGCACCCAAACTCGGAACACCGGAGACAGTGAAAGACATGCTCTCATACCTCGTCGTACATGGAAAACAGTCGCTGAGGCAGCCTTGCAAGCTGGAATGTGGGCACCAAGGCGAAGCCCCCAATCACATGCCTGGCCCGAGTTAGTTGCTAGTGCAAATGGTTGGGGGGGGGCTCACTTCCTGGGTTCCCATGCTCTTGCCGTGCAGGGTCAGCTGGAATCAGTCACTTTGAGCCCCTCAACCCCAGCGTGCCCAGCCCCTTGTTGTTCACCTTCCTCTTCTTTGGGGGGAGATCCTGTACCCCATCTCCAAGCTGCTGGCTCCCCAGCCTGCTGAGGGTGGGCAGCCCCTCCCTTTAAGGCTGGAGCCTGCAAAGCTGCCTCCGTCCAGCAGGACCAAGAGAAGCAGGCAGGGGCTCCGGAGGGGACGAGGCAGCTGGGATTCGTCAGCTAAAAATAGCAACCCCCACCTGTGCTTCCTCAGCCCCCTCCCCTAAGCAGCCCCCCCTTCCAGCCCAGAACTGGTGCTTAGGGAGGTTTCCACAGAGCGGCGAGGAGCCTCAGAACTGCAAGAAAAGGGATCGCCATGGCGAGCACAGGTGGGTCCCCCGTTAGGATTATGTCCTCCGAGCATTGCCAGGCATGGGAATCGGGGTGGGGAGAGGATCCTGATTGAGCCAAGAGGCCAGCTTGTTGGGGGGGGGCTTTAACTGAGTGGGGGCCCTGTCTGAAGGGAGGGAGCCTTTGGGGGAAGAGAAGTGAGGGGCACCATGTAAATTGGGGAGCAGGAAATAAGTCTTGTAGGATACAGTTGCCAGGAGCCCCCAAACTGCCACGTTGGGCCTGCTTCACACCGTCAGCCCTCCCCCAGGACCGTCCGTGCCTCCCCAGATTCCTTAAGGGACTGGACTGCATCTGGGCCTGTCAGTTAAGGGGGGGGGGTAGATTCTGGGACAGCTGCCAAGGCCCTGGGCGTCTCGCCCTCCCCGCCTCCTCCCCCGATGGGTGGGGTTCCTTCACGCCATCTTTGCAGAGCAGGAAAGCCTGGGACCAGCTTCGGAGCAATGGCAGTTTCTCTCGGGGGGGGGGGGAAGAGAGAGAGAAAGTGAAAATGCCAGCCAAACGCCCGTCTCCCACTTCTCGCCCACCCTGGGCTGCGTCTGCAAGTGGTTGCATCCAGGGTGGAAGCTCCAGCAAGGAAAAGTCGGCCAGGGTGTCTCAACCCATGCAGAGTGCTTGCCATGGGCAGCCACGCCTGGCAGGGGGCAGAGGCTGTGGGGTGAGGGGTCGTCGGCATCTCCTTTTTAGGAAGGTGGTGGTGGGGGGACCGGGAGGGGCCTCCAAGCTGTCTTTTTGCAGCGGGGGGGAGCTGCACCGGTGTGGGTCAGGGAGACGCTGCTGGGGGTTGGGATTGCCCCCTCCTGCCTCCTGGAATGGGAAGCAGGTAGCCAGACCAGGCTGATGGTTCAACTGGCATCCTCCAGGGGAGCCTCATGCCTTTGACCACAAGTGACCAGATGTTTAAAGGGCAGGAAGCCCAACCAGAAACAGCAGCCTCGTCCTGTTTAATCAGGGCCCCTCAGCTCTTCTTTTTAGGATGGAGCAAATTTTGCTTAATGTTAAACATGGGTGGAGGGGCGGAGGGGGGCAACCTGCATAGGCTTCTTATTCAGAAACTCCCCCCCCCCATTTCCAGGACGCACACAGTTCAGGGCCCAGACTGACCTTTTCTTCATTTCTTGTCTGAAACCAAACTTTGTGTCTGGTGGATGTGACATCGCAAAACCTCCATCAGGTTTAAGGCTTGAAGGAAGGAAGAAGCAGGACGGGGGGAAGTCTAGTAAAAAAAGCCCCAGAGCCTCACACAGGGACAAGAGGAGCAGATAAGTTAGTCCAAATGTCTCCTGCTTCATCTAAATTCAGTTCTGTGGGGCTCGAGGTGGGGTCTGTACATTAATTAGGGGGGGGGGAGAAGAAATTGGTGTGGCAGACTTGCTGCTGTGCCAAGTCTGAGGTTGTAGATCCTAGTGGCATCAGCTCTTGAGTTATTGTGCATTGTTCATGAAGACTAGCAGCATGGACGTTTTGTTCGGTCTCCCTTGAAAGCAAATCATTATTTTATTATTCCTTAAACGCAAATGCCGCCCACCTTACTATCAAGCGACTCCACTGTACTTTCCCAGGATTGGCAGCTTTTGATTGCTGGCCGCAACTCATTTGTGCTTTGTGCTGACAGTTAGAACAATTAACCAGTGGAACGACTTGCCTCCAGAAGTTGTGGGTGCTCTGGAGGTTTATAAGAAGAGATTGGACAGCCATTTTTCCCGAATGGTATAGGATAAGGGTGTCTGACTTGGAAACTTTAAGACTTGGGGACTTCAACTTCCAGAATTCCCTAGCTGTCTGGGGAATTCTGGGAGTTGAAAACCACATGTCTTAAAAGTTCCCAGGTTGGACACCCCTAATCTAGGGTCTCCTGCTTGAGCAGGGGGTTGGACTAGAAGACCTCCAAGGTCCCTTCCAACTCTTATTCTGCTTCCCCTGCAGTGGCCGACTTGGTGTACTGGCGGGACACCCGCACATCGGCCTTGGCGTTCACGGCGCTGATGGTGGCCCTGCTCTGCCTGATGCACTTTAGCATCATCAGCGTGGCCTCCTACCTCTCCCTGGCCGCCCTCGGCATCACCATCTCACTCAGAGGATATAGCAAGGTGCTGCAGCTAGTCCGCCGGGGAGACGGGCACCACCCCTTCCAGTGAGTAGGCCGGGCTCCCTGGGAGGTTTGGGGGATGGCTGGGGCACCGAGGGAAGAGTCCACCAGTGGGGTGACTTCATGCTCAGGTCTTGTGGCCTGGCTGACCTCTGGGGGTTCCTACTGGAGGGGCACAACAAGACAGCCCCCCTTACAACAGGATGCTGCCCTCCTGGTTTGAATTGGGTGAACGTGGGCGCCTTGCCCTCCCTGCAGTGGGGCTGCTGTTGTAATCCCAGACGATCCAGCCAAGGGGTTGGTCTCCCTGGCTCTTGGGCTGCCAGGGACCCCAATCTGGAGGGAGAAGGCGAGACAGGCAGGCATGGGTTTGGCTGAGTGATTTTCCTTCCTCCCCTCCCCTCCCTTTCCCCTCCTACCTGCCTACCAGGGCCCAGCTGGATGCAGACTTCGGGCTGTCCAAAGAACAGCTGGAGCGGCTGACCGAGCGGGTGGTGCATCAAGTCACCTGGGGCACAAAGACTCTGCAGCGCCTTTTCTTGGTGGATGACATGATGGAGTCCCTCAAGGTGAGCCCCAGGCAACTAAGGAACCCCTTTCTAGCTGAGCATTGCGACAAACAACACCCCCTCCAGCCACCCCCCCAGCCTCTGCCAGAACTTTGCAGGCCACAAGGATGTCATCTTGAGCGTTCAGGCCCAGTTGATCCAAGGACCCCATGTCCAGCTAGATCGCACAGAATGGTTCCTCCATTAAAATCGACTTGCAACAGATTGCAATAAATCAGCATTTTTCAATCTTGGCCACCTCAAGACTTGTGGAGTTGAAGTCTTCACATCTTGAAGATGCAATAAACAGCCACAGAGATGCAGGCAAAATTCATCCCTTCTGTCACATGGACTTCGTTGGGCCCGGAGTCAGCAAGGACGTGCCAAAAACCAGGCTGTGCCATATGCCTCACTCTGGCCCAGCTTGCTTCCTCCTGACAGGGTGGGCACAGGCTGGACACCTAACTTTCCAGAGCCCTGGCAGGATGGGACCCTCTGCCTTTCCCTCCTGGGGTCTCAGCCGGTTCTGACTTTCAGCGTTCTTTTTTTTCAGTTTGCGTTCTTGTTCTACGTCCTCACCTACGTGGGAGCCGTTTTCAATGGTCTGACGTTGCTTATACTTGGTAAGGGGAGAGTCTGGGGGGAGAGGGCCTTCCCGAGTGGGGCCCTGCAGGAATAAGAGACTGACCCCCTCCTTGTCTCCCACAGGTGTGATAAGTGCATTTACCTTCCCTCTGCTCTACAGGCAGCATCAGGTGAGTAGCTGGCTTTGGGGGGGGGGGAGGAGGAGGAGGAGGAGGAGGAAGGTGCTGAAACTCACAATTGGCATTGAAAAAGGACCGGAGCAGAATTCATTCCTGCTGCCCTGCTTGCTTGGCTAAATATTTATCCTTGCTGATTAAGGCATCAGCCGTACAGGACACTACACCTCTCCACGACCTGTTTTCCTTGTTCCCTTCTGGGAGGGGGGGGGGGCTTTGTGGTACCCAAAGCAGAACATCCAGAGTCAGTCACAGTTTTGTTCCATGCAGTGTTAACCTTGTGAACGCTCAAGGTTCCTCTTCCCTCTATGTAATCAAGGTAGACAGTGATTAATGTTTATATGTTACTTATATGTAAGGGTGTAGGTCTATACATGTGTTGTTTATAGTATGTTTAAATGGGCGTTATGTATCTGCACTTTGAGAGCAAGCAACTAAATTTTATTTTTAATGTGTGCCATTGTGCCCACAGTAAAAAAATGACACTAAAGGTTATCTATCTATATATAGAATAAAACATGACACAATAGAATCATACATAAAAGCGGATAGGCTTTGACGTACAGCTACAAATTAGCCCAAAATTTCTGTTGCCATGTGAGACATTTAAGTGAGTTTTGCCCCATTTTATGACTTTTCTTGCCACAGTTGTTAAGTGAATCACTGCAGTTGTTAAGTTAGTCACCCGGCTGTTAAGTGAATCTGGCTTCCCCCATTGACTTTGCTTGTCAGAAGGTCGCAAAAGGGGATCACCTGACCCCAGGGGATGCTGCGACTGTTGTAAGTGTGAGTCGGTTGCCAAACGTCTGAATTTTGATCGCGTGACCAGGGGATGCTGCATTGGCCTGACCCCGAGGAGCAGATTTTCAAAAGTAGGAGGAGGGGCAGAGCAACAGCTGGTTCCATGTTCTTATTTTGGGAGGGTCTCATCCCTGTTTCTCCTCCTCCCTCCGTCCAGGCACAGATCGACCAGTATGTAGGGCTGGTGAGGAACCAGTTGAGTAGCCTCAGAGCAAAGTAAGTTCAAAAGATTCCAGCGCATCGAACGGGGCAGGGCGGGTGGGGAACAAGCCATCTGGAGGCCTCCTTGGGCTCCATGCTTCATGTATTGCTGACATAATACTTATTTAATTAATGTATATGCTGCCAACTTCACTGTTGAGTGACTCTGGGCTTAATTTTCTTAAATTATTTTTCCCCTTGGATCTAACATGCGAGCCCACAAAACACTTCTCAGAAGATAGCTATTTCTGCCTTATTTGTTGGGATAAAGGAAACTGGAATGTAAATTTGTAAAGAAAACATTTTAAAAATAGGGGCAATGCACTGGTGGGATTCAAATAGGTGAACAACCGATTCTCTGTGTGGATGCTGCTTCTGGAAGTCCATTCTGGTCCTGCTGGGCAACAAAAAATCAGCTACCATTTCTGCCGAAGTGGTGCGAACTGTCTGAATCCCCCACTGGGGCAATGGACCCCAAAGGGTCCAAGAAGTATTGGTGTGTTGCTTGACCGAACAGGGTGGTGTGTGCTTTGCCCTCAGGCTTGAACTGAAGCTTTTAAGGCTTTTAACAGGCTTTTGAGAAGGGACTGGACAGCCATTTGTCCAGAATGGCATAGGACAGGAGTGTCCAGCCTTGGCAACTTTAAGACTTGCGGAGTTCAACCCCCAGAATTCCCCAGTCAGCTGTGCTAGCCAGGGAATTCTGGGAGTTGGAGTCCACAGGTCTTAAAGTTTCCAAGTTGGCTATTCCTGGCACAGGATCTCCTGCTTGAGCAGGGGGTTGGACTAGAAGACCTCCAAGGTCTCTTCCAACCTTGTTAACTGAAGGTAGACTTGGTAAAATGCTTTGAAAAGTGGATTCCTCCTCTGTCTGTCTGACTCAGTTTCTCTTTTTCTCCCCAGGGTGCTGGCCAAATTGCCGACAGCAAAAGCGAAGGCAGAATGAGGGGTCTCCGTGGCGGTTCTCTTCCCTGCGCACACAGATGCAAAGGACAACGCACACCCTTGCTGCTGCTGCTGCTTCTTCCATTCCCCGCCCCAGCCATTGCAGTAGTGACCCTCCCTCTCCCAGTCCCCTTGGCCTGGAGGGGCTGGGCAGTTGCTGGTTCTCCTTCAGCTCCCCCCAGAAATTGGAGAACCCTTGCAAGGGGGGGCAAAAGACCATCTCAGCCCTGCAGTTGCAGCAGCTCAGGGGAGAGACCCCCCCCCAGGCCTACAGCCAAGGACTAGTCAACCAGGTGCTGAGGGCTAGTATCCCATGCTCCTTTCTCCCTCCGTGTCCTGGCGACTTCCTCCTCCTCCTCCTCTTCCTCCTCCTCCTCCTCCTGCCTGCAGTATTCCTCCTGGGTCCTGACTTGAGGCCAGCCAACCTGGAGCATGCTTTCCTCTTGAGGAAGGGGAACCGCTCGAGGTTGGGCAGGACCCCCCCCCTGCCCCCTGTCTGTGGGATGTTGTAGCTGTGGCCCACTGCCTCTCATCATGGGCCGGGCTGCGGCTTGGCTGATCAGCTGGCAGGTTGGGTGCACCTGGTTCGTTTTGCCTGGATATTTACACTTTAATAAAAAGACTTGTGAGAAAAAATGGGTATGCATGACCCCTTGGTCTCCCGAGTCTTCACTTGTGCACTGTGTGGGTGTGTGAATGTGTCTCCTTGCCGAAATTCTTTTTTTTTTTTTTTTGCTCCTCCATACCAAGTAATAAAGTCTAGTTCAGGGGTCTCCAATCTTGGCAACTTTAAGACTTGTGGACTTCAACTCCCAGAATTCCCCAGTCAGCCATGCTGGCTGGCTCAGGAATTTTGGGAGTCATAAAGGGACCATTGCTCCCCACCCGATTTACCTGATCATGCCTGACTATCTAGTTTACTATATATATAAATATATGTATTTATTTAAAACTACAAGTTTGTGTTGACTTCCCTGACTCCATTTTGGACATTGGCTGTGCAATTTGCTGACGGAGGCAACCTCTTCTCCAGAGCACCCGAAGGCAGGACAAGAAGCAACGGACGGAAACTCATCAAGGAGAGAAGCAGCCTGGAACTAAGGAGGAACTTCCTGACAGTGAGGATAATTAACCAGTGGAACTCCTTGCCTCCAGAAGCTGTGAATGCTCCAATACTGGAAGTCTTTAAGAAGAGACTGGACAGCCACTTTTCTGAAATGGTATAGGGTGTCCTGCCTGAACAAGGGGTTGGACTGGATGACCTCCAAGATCCCTTCCAACTCCAGCTATGCCGGCTAGGGAATTCTGGGAGCTGAAGTTCACAGATTTGGAGATCCCTGGCCTAGGACAACTGCCATTGGAAGCCATACGCCACCTGTGCCTACCAGCCTTCCTTGGTTCACCCCAGCACTGAGGCGTGGGTCAGACTAGAGTGGGAAGGCCTGATGCAAAACCCCTGGATCCTGGGGGGATTCTGGGACAGCCCCTCACTCAATGAACCTGCTTCCCAGTGTGGTGGTTGGGAAAATACAGGAGGGGAAAATATAATCCGTGCCACTTGCATCTCCTGGAGGAAAAGCGAGATTTATTAAAGGAAGAAGCCCACAACAATCCATCTTCGCCAAACTCTGCAGAAGGACTTGATGCTTGGGAGGAAAGAGGAGCCCCTGGCCAGCTGCCAAGTGGAGGGGGCCAGTTTCAGGGGTGATGGGGGCACGGATGGGAGGCCTTTCGGGGGAGGGGCCCTCATGGGTGAGGCACGCAGTCCCTGGCACTCTGGAGCAACTTGGCCGTCAATCGGTCTCCCTCCAGCTTGGCTGGGTGGGAGTGTGGCCAGCAGAGGGAGCCCAAGGACCACAACAGCTCAGCCACCGCTGGAAACCCCAGGCAGTCCTCCACTTACGACCACGGCTGAGCCCAGAATTTCTGTTGCTAATGGAGACAGTTGTTACGAGTTTTGATCCATTTTATGACTTTTCTCACCACAGTCGCTAGGTGAATTGATGCAGTTAACTTAGCGACACAGTCATTAAGTGAATCTGGCTCCCCCATTCTTTGTTTGTCAGAAGGTCCAAAAGGGGATCACGTGCCCCTCCCCGAGACGCTGCGACCGTCGTAAGTACATGCTGGTTCCCACATGCCTGGATTTTGATCACGTGACCCTGAATGGGCGCTGCAATGATTGTGTGAAAACCGAGCGTAAGTCACTTTTTTCAGTGCTGTTGTAACTTTGAACAGTCACTAAATGAACTGTTGTGAGGACTGCCTGTATTAGAACTTGTGAAAGGCTGTGAGGGGGGGGCAGGTTGATCCCGAGTGGCTGGGCCGGCTGCTGCTGCTGCCGCTGGACAAGGCAGGGCCAGTGGCCACCCTCCTCCAGGATCAGGAGCCAAAGCGAGGAGGGGGCAGAAGGGAGGCCAGCACAGACCCGGGGGCCGTGGGCTGGACTGAGTGGGGTGCAGGAGACCAGCAGGAGGCAGTGGGGCAGCAGCCAGCCACTTCTCAAGAGCCTTCTTTATTCAAGGAGGGTTTATTCACCGTAGACTTTCACCACTCAGTGGAGCCTCCATATGCAACAGGACTCTACCTCAACAATCCCAGGAGATCAGATCTTAGCAGAAGACACCACCAGACAATAAACATGCTTGTTTTTAACAGGAGTGACGAAGCCTTGGTGGATCTTGGGGTGACACCAGGAAGTCCCCTGCAAGGGCTTATCAGCCCCACCCAAGCCCATCACCCGGGACACCGAGAGTGACAGCAACGGGCAACCGGGTCTCAGCGTGGAGAAAGCCAGGCGGATCTACAGCTTGAGATCTTTTATTGCACCTCATTTTTTTTCTTTACATGAATTTGAAAAAATAGATCATATATTCATCATAAAAAGTGCATTTTTTCCAAAGCTGTCTTTATTTGCTGTTTTGCTGACCAGTTAAATGCAGGATAGGCGGGCCAAAGCAGGGGACTCACTTCGCCTTCCCTCTACCGGCCCTCAGATGGCTTCATCAAATACATCACAAAAAAATATTACAGCACAAAGGGGTAAATAACAATAATTAAAAATAAAAATATTCCCCCAACCCCAGCAAGGATCTCTTTTGGCTTTTTTGTTTTTTAAAAAAGTTGGTTAAATAAAAGTCCATAGGTTAAAAAAATAAGATAATTAAAAAAAAACACAACATCCAAAGCTTGGTCACAAGAAGTTTTGGAAACATTCAGTATAGCATCTTGGCGAGCTCTAAGGAGCCGAGAAGCAGCACAGCAGCTTTCTCAGCCCAGAAACGCACTCCAGGCGGCTTAAGCAGAGGCACGGGAGGGAGCAGGGGGCACAAGGCACCCCACAAATGCAGAGCAGCCGAGGGCCCCCAGCACAAAAGGGAAAGTGGCCCTGGGGGGGGCTCGGGGGCCGCTCTCAAAGAAAGCGCACTTGGCACAGCTAGAGGGTGGGGGGCCCAAGAGCCCCCCCGGCCAGGAGAAGCAGCCTACATGCCACAGGCCTGGAAAAGCAGCAGTGTGATTAGACCAAGGCAGGGGAGGGGGAGGCAGTGAGCCGCTGAAGGGGTCACACTCCACACTACCAGTCTAAAGCAGCAGAGACAGACCCAGAAGCCTGGCCTGAGAGCAGACCGGCTGCAGCTGACCATCCTAAGTGGGGTAATGCAGTGAGTTCGAGGTGCAACTGGCCAAGGTCAGGAAACATAAACCCAGTTCCCAACTGCAGGGAAAGCGGTCACTCCCAGAGGTCCCTTCACAGTATTTGTCACCCAGCCCTGACCTCCACCCAGCCCCTCCAGAGACCAGGACCCTTCAAAGAAACGGAGGGAGGGAGGTGGCCAAAGGAAGTGGATCCCTTCTAGGGAATGCAGAGAGTCCACTGGTCAAGCCCACCGGGTGGATGGACTCACTGAAAGCACCGCCTGGGCCTGGCAAGGAGAGGCCAGCCCAACTACCACAACACTGCAAGAAAAATCTCAGCTGGTCTGGGTTTTTTTGCAGGCCCCACTTTCCTTTGGCTTCTCGAAAGTTTCAGATTTTACCATTTCCTCCCAGATAAAAGTGTTTCTGTATCGCTCATCAATCCCATTTCCAAAACTGGAAACCGGAATAAATCTTTGAAAGTCGACCCTGACTTGATGGCACAATTAATTTGCTTGGCTGAAGGTTTCAGGGAGAGTCGAATGCCCACCAAAGAAATATCGCCCGGACCTCGGAGAATCCAATACCCAAAATCAGTCTTACAATTTGCAGAAGTCCACAGACGATTAAGAAGCAAGGCTGCAGCATTTTGGCCCACTTTAATATGACAAAAGCTTTCAGCAGGAATGTGCCCAAGTAATCCACACAAAGTCTGCCCTGACCGGCCACTTAATGCGGCTTTTTCATCCTAGAGGAAGCAGATCCTGTAGAAAGAGAGCCCGGGTGATCCAACACTCAGGATGCGAAGTTGACTTGCGAAAGCGGTAAAGTGCCAGTTTTAAAACCATGCAGCTAACACAGTTCACAAAGCCACCACAAGACGGGAGCTGGGTGGGGGCAGCACAGGGGGGGGTCTTCCCCCTTAAGTTTTCCTCTCCGCAGGGCAGCCCCCTGGCACGGCCCCCTTTGACAGCAACAGTGGTGAAGCGTAGAGAGAAACGGCATTGTCCAGATCCACCAAGTGTGCCAATTCAGTAGAAGGCAAATCCTGTTTCCAGGGGAAAAGATGGGCTGGGCGCCCTCCGAGGAGAGGGACCCAGCAACGTCCTCCTTTCTCCTCTCGATGTGGGCATCGGCCAAGGAGGGGGCCAAAGGACAACCATCGGCTCCACCGTGTGCTGCACCCCCAAGGAGGGAATGAGCGCATCGCAAGGGTTAGAGGCCTCGGCTGCAGCAGAGCGGGTTAGAGGCTCCCAGGCGGTGCGCCCAGGCGCATTGGGGTTCTGGCCCTTTTTGCCCAGCCCGGCAATGGCAGGGGTGGGTGGGCGGGCAGGCTAGACCCAAAGGCGCAAGTTGTGGGTTTGAATGTCACAAAGCAAGGAGCGAGGGGGAGTTCAGAGAGTCCGGGGAGTGGTCGCTGCTGCCGTTCCGCTGGTGGATGGCTCCGCAGGTGGCTCCCTCTGGGTAGGTGAACACAAACGAAGATGTATAGGAAGGGTTAACTGGGTACGGCTCAGTCAGCTCTTCAGCATGGCTAAAGTAAGAACTAGAAAACGCTACCTCCGCCGGGGCCGGGGCTGCGGCTGGGAGTCCGCCCAGGACCTGCTGGTAGTGCAGAGGCACCGAGGAGTAGGGGACCGAGGGCCCAAAGGGGTCCTCCTTGACCGGCATGGCCAGGGCGCTGACCTCTGCCGAGGGGCCGGGCTGCCCACTCAGTTCCGTGATGTCCTGGTAGGGGATTTTGCAGCTGCCCTTGTGAGCCACGAGGACGAATTCCAGACGCTGCCGCTCCTTCTGCAGCTCCGCGATCTCCGACTCCAGCTCGGCTTTCTCTTCCTCCAGCTGGTCCGTCTCCTGGGGAAGAGGCAGCACCGGTCAGGCTGGGGCTGGAGCAGCCGGGAACTGGGGGGGGGAGGCAACTGGGTTGGCCTGGAGCGGCGCTTGTCTGCTCCTTGTCTGCTCCTTCCAGGCCCGTTGGAGACGCAGCTCAAGGGAAGCATTAATTGTTGGGACCCCTCCACACCCCCTCCCGAACCCCATCTTCCAGGCTGGCCCCTGCTTGAAGGGGCAGGGACGGGGTCCCTCCCAGGGAAGACCTCTGGCCTCTGCGGGGCTTCGGGGGTCCTTGTTTGTGGATTTGGCTTGGGCTGTGGCTCGCTGCAGCAGACCCCCACAGGATCTTGGTGAGGGAGGCAGAGGAAGCTTCTCCTCTCCCCAAATGGCCCATGAGTGCAGGAGGAGGAAAAGGTCCAAGGGGGCCCCTTCCTCGGCCACCCCCAAGCAGGCCGCTGGAAGACCCAGACCCGGAGGGCTGGTGGAGCAGCATCATCCCCAAACCTTACTTTCGGGAAACGCTGCCAAGTGCGGTCAGAAAAGTCAGGATGGCGTCGGCAGCAGCACAGAGGAAATTCTGCTGGCTTTCCAGCAGCTGCAATGGCAGCTTTGGGGCTGCGTTCTTGATTTTTTGACCGCACCCCACAGACGCCCCTGCCCCCTTGGAATAAAAGAATGAGCGATTCTAATTCAAAATCAAACATCCCTCCTCCTAAAAACAGATCAGAGCAAGTCCTCTCAAGGTAAAGTAACTCAAGGCCAGGGATCTTTCCTGACGACTGGATCCTCGCTTAAGCAGGTCCGAATGGCCGAAGCCTTTGACTTAAGAGTCAGAATGACATTTGAGGGACACGATCAGCCTGGATGGGGCTCCCACAGAGCCCTAATGAAATGGGGGGGGGTTGACAACATGCACCCCATGGGGCAGCCTCTGTGCAGCCACAGCAGGGACAAGACACCAGATTCCGTCCTGGGGTGCTTTACAAGGAACAAGGATAACATTAACTCAGAACAAGGATAACATTAACTCAGCCCCCCCCCCCCGTTTGCACCAAAACTCACCGCTTGGAGCCGGTCGGTCAGTTCTCGTCGTCGATTCCGGCACTTGGCGGCCGCCAGCTTGTTCCTCTCCCTGCGGACCCGGCGCTTCTCTTCCTCCTCAGGGGTCAGCTGTGCGAGCAGAGAGAAGAGACAGATCAGGCCAAGGGGCCTGGCACTTCCTTGCAACTGGAGGGCAAGTTAAAGGCACCCCCAAAATGCGGAGGGGAAGATGGAACTGGGTCCTCACCCTCTGTGACGGAGGGAAGGGGGGAGGGAAACCAAACAGCCGCTTGCCTATTGGAACACTTTAAAGATCTTTAAAGCAAATTTATTTCAACCCCAGTTCAGTTTTCAAGGCTTGTTTTTATGGTTAAGGCTGGTTTTTATCATGTTGGTTTTGCTTTTCATAACCTTAATGCCTTGTAACCTACCCAGAATCTTTTAGATAAGGTGGTCTATAAAACCTGTAAATTAAATAAATAGACCTAGCATATTTCTAAACTGATAATGCTCTAAATTGGGGTGGGGGAAGTACCATGAAATGTTTTTTTCCCATGAAACTCAAGAGTCTGTGTGCCTTACAAGAGGGGACTCTGCATGCACTGAAGTCCACTAGTCTTAAAGTTGCCAAGGTTGTTTATGAGAGAAACAGCGCTTAGATTTATCTACCGCTTCAGGCTGCTTTTACAGCCCCCTCTAAGCAGTTTACAGAGTCAGCCTCTTGGCCCCAACAATCTGGGTCCTCGTTTTACCAACCTCGGAAGGATGGAAGGCTGAGTCAACCTTGAGCCGGTGAGGATCAAACTGCCAAACTGCGGGAGGCCAGCAGAAGGAGCCTGCAGTGCTGCACTCTGACCACTGCGCCACCACGGCTCTCGACATATCTCCTCCTCAAGGCATGTCAAATCAGAATAGTACCTTATAGCCGCAAGTAACTCGCCCAATGTTGGTTAATGCAGCTTTTGGTTCAGCAGAACTAGCTTCTGTTTGGCCCCAAATGTGGGGCTGGCAGAACTCGTCCTTTGGATTTCCTGGTACATTTGAAGCCATAAAGGATCATCAAGATGATCTTTGCAACCCCTCAAACTCATCGCACCAGGAAGTTCCGTTTTCCAGATTTTTTTAAATTTTTCAAAACTGAATGCGAGCTTAGCAAATTGCAGCGCACCCATTGCTGCCCTACCTGTATCTTCCTCCCAAGACCTTCTTAGAGAATAGAATTGGGGAAGGGGGCTGCCTGCCAGGTGCTCTGTATTTCTTGAGGTGAATGTGTGTTTTTGTGAGCAGCAGCACGCCACACAATTCCCATTTTGTGAAAACACCCACAATGGATTCTCAGTGGTGGATGGACTGTTAGGGTGCTGGGGACAGTCCACAGGAAGCCCTACTTCTTCTAGCTATATTAAGCCCCGCCCCCAAGGCATCCCAACTTCCAAGGACACAGTACAGAAACTGGGAATTTCTTCTGGAAGATCTCAAACTTTCAGCAAGCAAAGGGAACAGAGTTCATGATCTCCTGGCCGAGGAAGGAAAAGCAGCTCACCGTTTCTTCCCGTGTCCTTCGGGGCCGGGCCCTGCTGGACCGAGGTGGGGTGGCCGCAGCCATGGGGGCGGTCGAAGGGCCAGCCCCATAGGTGCCCATTCCCGGGGCAGCGTAACTGGGGCCGGGCAGGTCATAGGGGTCCACTGTGGGTGGAGGTTGCCCCGAAGGCTGCGGCGGCGGCGGCGGCTGCTGCTGCTGCTGCTGCTGCTGAGACTGGGCCATTGAGGAAATCAAGGTAGGCTGCACCAGCCACTGGAGGTCTTGGCTTGTGGATATAGCAGTCACTGTTGGCACAAAAGATCCGGGCATTTCCCCAAGGCCGCTGCACTCCTGGAGGGAAGCGAAGGGGTCACGTGCTCATTAGGGGGTCTGCTTTGAAGGACGGTTCCACGGGCATCCCACGCCCAAAGTGGTCCCCATTTGCACTGCTCCGGTGTCCAGCATGCAGGGGCCCAAACTTGGGGGGGTCACCAGCCAGAGGGCAGCGCCCAGAGCTCAGGGCGGGCTCCCGAAGCCGAAAGCCGGCTCTAAGCCCTGGCCGGGACCCCGAGCGCTGCTTAGCGGGGGCTTCATCCTGGCCCGCTGGCCAGCCGAGATCAGCCCGTGGGGAGGCACGAGCCTCCGCACCCGGACCGGGAGGCGGGCACCCCGGCGGGCTCCGTTCCCCAGACCCAGGGGCTCCCCGAGGTCGCCCGAGCCGGGCAGGGGCGGGAGCGAAGCCCGGGGGAAGCCGCGCTCTCGGCCAGGGCGGCACCTCGAGACCCATCGTCCCCAGCGGGCAGGAGGTCCGGCGCTCGGCGGGGAGGCGAGCCAAAGCGCCGCTCCTCGAGCGCCGCCGGGCAGGGGCGTCATGGCAGAGGCCCATCCGGGCAGCCCCGCAAGAGCCCGCCGCCCGCGCCCCGCGTGGTGACCGGCCGGGGCAATCGCGGCGAACGCAGCCGGCGAAGGGGCGGGTCGGAGGGGGCGCGGCCCGGACGCCAGTCGGCCAATCCGCGCGGCCCTCCGCCCTGCTCCTCCCCTTAGCAACGGGGGCGGGCCAGCCTTCCAAAATAACCCGCGCGCCTAGGGGAGGAGGAGGGGGAGGAAAACGCGCCGTACGTGCCTCACGTCAGTACGAAGCGTTCCAGTACGTCATGCGTTACGCACAACCCCGCCCCCCCTTTCTCGCTCGCGTTCTCGCCTCTCCTCCGGCGCGCGTGCATGGAGGGATGGGACGGAGTTGAATGCGGACGGCGGGGAGGACTTGGGGGGAGAGGGCGGCGACCCCCTTTGCAACGCCTCGAAAGGCGCGGCGCCCGGAGGCCCCGGGAAAGACGCTCCGCGCGCAGGAAGAGCCCCCCCGACGGGCCATGCAGGCGGGGGAAGCGAGCGGACCCCTCCAAGTCTGCCCATGAGAGGGGCGGGGGGCGGGAAGGGAAGGACAGACGAGGGTCGCAAAGCCCCCCCCCCCCCCGATCGGACCATCCGCGCTGCTCCCGCCCTCCGCGGAACCCCCAAGACCCGCAGCCGGGCGACCCTTCCTTACCTGCGAGGAGGCGGCGGCGGGGACCGTCGGGCTCCCGAAGGAGTCCACCGAGGAGAGGTCATGGGACTCGGCCGAGGGGGACGAGCTGCACCGGGAGGTGGAGTCGTAGTCTCCGGGGAAGCCCTGATACATTTCCCCCGGGGGCGCAGGCGGGAAGCCGCGGCCGCGCGGGGGTCGTCTGGAAGCCAAGATGAGGGGCGACCGGGCCAGCCGGCGAGCAAACGGCCGGCCGAGAGTGTCGCCCCGCCGCCGCCGCGAGGTCGGTCCGGCGAAGTTGCCTCCGAGCGGAAGCGGCTGGCTGTGCTTCTCCTTCCTCCCCCGGCGGCCGTCAGTGCCCGCGGGGCAGGCGGCGTCCTCAGCGGCGGGGGGCTCGCCCGGTCCTAGATCCACGTGTTGCAGCGGCGGGGCAGCGCCGGTGGCAGCGTCCGCTCGAGTCCGCCGGTTCCCGGGAGGAGCGCTCCTGCCTCCGGTTCCTGCAGCGCCCGCAAAGCCCGGCGCCTCGGCTCAGATCGTGGCGGCCACGGGGACGCGAGCGAAAAGCGGAGTCCAGCGCCGCCGGGATCCCTCGCGGCTCCGTCTCCGTCGCGGGTCAAAATCTTATGAATGAAGCGCGCCCGACAGCCGGGCTTATTTATGCAAGGAAGGGGCGGGTCCCTGCTCACGTCACCACTTTGGGGTCGCCGAAACCAGGCTCCCGGGCCGCCTGCGCGCCCCAAACTCGAGCGGTGGCTTGCTCCGGTCCCGGCGGCTCCTCCAGCCCAGGAGGGTCTCTCGGCGGCCCCGGCAAAGGGGTCTTTTTCAAGCTTTTTCAGGCGCCAGAGCAGGGGATCCCTTGCTCCGCCCTGCGGGTGTTCCTGTGACGCAATTAACCATATTTGGTCTTGTGCTGTGTTTGTTTGGTATCCTTAGCAATACGTCAGAGGGAATCCCTTTCTGCTAAGCCGCGCTGCTGCGGCCGCACCAGCCGCGCTGATCCGCCCCCTGAGCGCGCGCGGCTTTTGTTGGATATTAATAGAAACTTTTACTATATTCGAGAAACGGCATGAAAGCTCCGCGGCGGGCAGGGAAGCGCGCAGAGGAAAAGCTTTCTCCGGCCGCCGCGGACAAGCGATGCACGGTCCCCCCCCCCCAGCCAGGGAAAGGAGCATATGCTGCACCCCGGCAGGGCCGTTAATGTGGGGAGCTCGCTGCCCCAGGGTGGAAGGACGGCGGCCTTTCCGCCCAAGGGAGCCCGATTCCCGAAGGAAGGTCCACGCCCAGCCCACCGTTGGGGTGTTAAAGCTTTCTTCCCCAGGCGAAGTATTCAGGTGTTTATGGCCCACATTCCCACAACCACAGCAAGGAGGATTGGCACCTTGAGGCCGAAAATGTGCGCTTTTTTATTCTGTATTGTCATTTAACCAATGCCAGAGCCTGCATTCAGCTGTGCTGTGGGTCCCAGAGCCCCTCAAGAGACCAGTGGGCACCCAGTCCCCCTAATCTCCAGGTGTGGTTTCATTCATAATCAGATGTATTACCATTTCCAACAACCGCTCTGCCACTTTACAGAGAGGACTCTAACGGAGCTGCCATCTGAAACTGCCACCGGCTGGGTCAGCCAGGCTAACCAGTTGCCCTTTAGCTGGCTCTGGGTTTGAACCCTGCCTGTGGGGGCTAGTTTCTAGGTCAGTGTGTTTCCCAAACTCATGAACTGGGTTAATTGAGCAAGACGTGGTTGACCTTACCAAGAAGATGGATGCATTGCAAAGTGCTGCCCCCCCCAACCTCCCCGCCCAGCCCCACACGCACCCCCAGCAGCTCTCTAGCCTGCAAAGCCAAGAAAAGTTTATGTTTGGGGTGAGAAGTCTTGAAGGGCTGGAAACTCTATCTCGGCCTTGCAGATTTTCCAGTTGGATGGAGCCTGTTTGAGGAGAGAGCGGTTAGAAAGAAAGGCAGGAACTTTACTTCACTTTGCGTCTATACACAACCCCTCCCTTACCTGACCTTTCTGGAGCTTAGATAAGACGTTCACACCCTCCTCCACTCTGAATAGAGCCAGCCTGCTCTCCCCTGTGGCTGGGGGTGTCACGGGGTATATGCATTACCCAGTCGGGTGCCAGGCAGAATGGAGCTTTGAATCTCAGGGGCTGAGAGCGTTCATTTTTTCCCTGGTAAATGTTTATTAAATTTGGCTGCTGCCCATCTCACTACAAGACAACCCTCGGTGGCTTACAAACATTTCATTACAGTGAAATAAGAAGCATAGTTGAAAGAGGTACCTGCAGTTGTCTTATCCATGTTTAGCTAAATCACAGTTTAACCAAACCCTTGGCTTGGCAGAACTCACTCACCCCTAACCTACTTCTTTTGTACAGAGTGTGGTTGACTCTTGGCGGTTCAGAGTGTCGTGTAAAGGGAGTCACAGAAAGGCAGACTCAGTAGCTCAGGGCTCAGTAGAAGGGAAACCACCTTGGCAGGGCAGGGAGTCCCTGCACAGAGGCAGGGATTGCCTGAGGAAAGCCCCGCCCTTCGCTTGGGAAAGGCTCAGCCATCCTTCCTTCTGGGTGAAAGGCTTGGCCGTTCTCCCCACAGCAAAATTGCAGCTGATATGGAAGAGGCTTTACGATGTGGGTCTCCATGCTAGCCTGGCTGCCTCTTTCCCTCTGTAATCTGTGGAATGGGCCAGTCGAGACTCTCCCCGTCAGCTGTAATCTTTTGATCTACTCCAGATGTGCTTTGGAGAACATCTGGTTATGGGACTGCTTGCAGAAGATTTGCTGAGCCAGGATCATCTGGTTTTCCTTGGCTTTGAATTAGTATTTGAATTCTACCACCAATCAGCAAGCCTGGCGGTAGAAACTCCGAAAAAGTTTTGAGCTTCTTAGAAGTCTGAAGCTTATATCCATGTTTACATCAGGGAGACAGAATGACAAGACCCGGCCTGGTGACCGGGCGCCTGCTTGGCAGCCCCAAAACCTTCCTGGAAGGGGCAGTTTCTGCTCTGGGACCTTTGGAGAAACTGGGGCTGAGTTGGGTGAAGAGAAGCATCTGTCTTCACTTCTCTGGAATTCTCCCCATCCGTCTGATGGACACCCTTTGCAGAATGGTACCGAGGCTGCTGACTGCATGAGTGTGGAATTGACCCATTTCTGAACCTCTGACAGCTGAATGTGTGAATTCACTCCTTTGCGCTGCCTGTAATAATAGCCCTCAAGTGCCCTACTCTGGAAGGTTCCTTTAAGTTTTGATTCAGTTTTCTGCACGTCTAAATGAATGCAAATGCTGTCCTTGGTTGCTGGGTCCATGAATGTAAACAGGGAGGAACGATCCGTGCTGCTCTGTTCCAGCAAGGTGTTTGTCCCCAATTCGGTAGGAAACAGGAAATCCATGGTCCTCTGGCGGAGAACATGTTCAATGCGTTGGGGCAGAGCAAGTGAAAACACTGTAGGCCTCCAGAAATGCGGGTCATGATCTGAGATAAAATTCCTGCTGCATTGGCTGGGAAGTGCTGGGGGGGGAGGCACTGGAAGCCGAATGCCAGCCATGAATGGAGGCATCTCTCTAAGTAGAGCACCCGCTTATAAATTTAGCAGCAAGCCAATAATCCGTCCTTCTCAGAACAAGTCTTGCAAATGCGCCCAAGGACACAGTCGTGCTCAGAAAGAGCTGGGTGGATTTGAGAGTCCCACGCAGCCCACAGAGCGTGTGGCAGGAGGAGAGGGGGCTCCAGGCTGAGCTCCTGTGGGCAGGGAGGGGGGAACAGCAGGAACCAAAGGGGTTTAAGTGTAAACTCTTCACCTTTGCCCTTGTAATCTGTTAGATCAAGAACCGCTTCCTCTGAGCATCTGGTTAATGTATAATCCCAGAAGTTGAGAAGCTTGGGGGGGGGGCTCACTCCTGGGTAAATCTGGAAAGCTGCTCTGATGGTCTCCTCCGCTCTTCCGTGGGGGTCACACTGGCTGACCTCAGACGTCTGACAGTCTTAAACAAGGCATACCCTGGGGCCCTAGAGGAAGTATTAAAGAGTAAGAGATTCTTCTAGGCATACACAGAGTGCCTTCCTTTTCCACTTTCCCCATCCTGGCACCTTTGAGGGTGGCCTTTGGGGATCTTGGGAGGAAGGTGCCCAAAATATGTGCCCTTCCCCTCAACCTCTGAGGTGGGTAAAAAAGTAGGTCAGGGGGAACACTCATTTGGGATGCAACTATTATCAAACATGTACAGAGTTTATTTTTCAGGGCGGCTGGCATTTTAAAAATAAGGCATCATTAGACTCTGGTATACAGCTTGTTCCGGTTTCGGCTGGGGCTGGGTGTGAGCAGCGTTTGTTCCCAGCGGCAAGAAACTTTCTAATCCGGTCGGTTGTTTGCATTCCACCCAGCCTGGCTCATAACCACAGAAGGAAGAGAGCGCGAGAGCCCCTGGCAGCCGCCACAGTCAGATCACACAAGGCCCGGCCAGCGGCAGGCCAGACACAAATAATGACAAAGTGGGACCAGGACATTTTGCCTGGTGACCAAATATAGCTCTTGCCCGCCTGCCCCACCAGCAATCAGATGGGCCAGGCTGGGCTATTCCGGTTCTTGCCCTGCCCTGCCACCCCGTCTGCTGTCTAACCAAAGGACCCCACCGGATGGAAAACCTGGGGCACCCAAATGGGCACCCCTGCTTCGCAAAGTCTTTGGGTGGAGCGCCAAATGTGCAGGAAGTGCTCTCAGGTAGTGACAGGTAGGTCTGGCAGGGCACGGCACCCGGTGCCTTGAAAGGGTCAGTTTTCCTCACCTGAATGCAGTTCAAATTTAGCTGTTGTAGCTGGACATCTGGGTGTTATAGTCCAAATGGTTCCATGCTGGGGATGCAGTGGGCCATAGAATCTTGGGTTTGGAAGATTTGGGCGGGGGAATCTAATCCAGCCTTGGCAGGAATCCTCACACCATTCTGGGCAAACGGCTGCCCAACTTTCCTTTGAAAAATTCCACTGGTGGAACTGCCTGGAGTTCAGAGGGGCAGCTCTCCCACTGCTTCAGACTCCTCCCTCCTTTCAGCTCCTCCATTGGAGTTTGCGTCTCTTCCTGTGAAGCTTCCACCTGGCCTGCCTTCAGGAGCCACACCAGGGTGAGAAGATGTTCTCTTCCTTAATGACCAGGTTCCACTCTGCGGCATTTCACCTCCAGGCCCTGGACGGTCCCTTGTCGCACTTGCCGCAGGTTTTCCAGGTTCTCCGCATCCTCTTTTGTATTATGGCATCCAGAACCAGACAGAATATCCCAGGTGGGACTAACCAGGGCAGGAGGAGCGATGCTATAATTTCTCATGTTTTATATCGTGCGGCAGTCGCTGCTGCCATTAAACTCAGCTGGTCAGGCTTGTTTCTCCCCGTGGCAAGTCCTTTCTAACCAAGCATAGGCTAATTTGAGATTTTAAAATCTACTAGCTAGCATCTACCTAATAAATCAATAGTGACTGGCTGGCTGTCGCCAAGCTGCAATTGAAGACACCAGAATTGGCTGGGTTCACATGATACAATTATCATTTTATCGTTTTGTAAACTGCTCAGAATTCCTGTAACAGTGAGATGGACAGCATTTAAATTTAATTAATAAAATAAATGATCAATAATATAATGCAACATTGCAAGCCAGACTGGCTGGGGAATTCTGGGAGTTGAAGTCCACAGGTCTTAAAGTTGCCCAAATTGGACACTCTTTGACATACAGAATTCTTTGCAACCATCCCAGTACTAACCAGATCTGATTCTTTAGATCTTGATCAATCAAGGTCAGTCAGTCAGTCAATCAATCAATCAATCAGAATAGAGTTGGAAGGGACCTTGGAGATCTTCTAGTCCAACTGAAGCAGGAAACCCTATACACCCTATACAGGGTGTGTGTGTATAAAACAATTCAATATGGCACCCACCATAATGTGATCACAGCCCACACCCTCTTAATGTCCTGATGTGTGTGAAAAAGGTTGGGCTTTAGGGTCCTGGTTGCCATCCTGACTTCACTGGTTGTTGATGCAGACCCTTCCGTCTGCCGGCTGCTTTCTCATCTCTTGCCACTTCCTCGCTCTGTGAAGCGTGTGTAGCCCCCCTGCGCTAGGTGGGTGCCACAACCCCAATTCCACCTGTACACCCAGAGGCTCCAGAGCAGAAGCTCAGAAGCCACAACTGGGTCCAATGCTGCTCTGGACATCTTTATTAATTACCTGGCAAGGATGCTCAGCGACCTCAGCATGTCCTCTGATGAGTAATCCCCAGTGAGGAGGAGGCTGAGGAGACACCCCCCCCCCAGACTCAGAGGACAGAAACAGCCTGTTTTCAAAACACCTTGTCTGGGGTGTTCACCACTGGCAGGAAGTCAACTTTGGTTCCTTAAGCTGCAGGGCTCTTGCAAAGACACAGAGCACTAAACCTTCCAACATGCTTTGCAAATTCAAGCTAACAAAGTGAAACAAATCTCTAACTTTGCATGTCCTCTACAACTCCTCTTCCCTTCCCTCTAATGTGACTCAAACCAAGCTGTCCTGTCCTCCTAGGGCCCCTCTGCTCCTTTTTGGGGGGTTCATGTGTTTGTCACCCGTCCCCTGCGCCAGACCAGTTGACCACTGGCCAGAAGGCAGAGGGGGTGCCCTTTCCCAGGGCTGACTGTGCCGGGAGACACCCTGCGGTGGGGGGGGGGGGGCTCTGAGGTTTCCGCTCAAAGAGCCTGAAGTTCACAGACAGGCCGCTTTCAGAGAGAGTCTGCGGTGACGATGCTGCTGGGCAGAGAGGCATTCCAGCTGGTCTGGCCGGCTGGCAGGGAGGGAGGGAGGAGGGGGTGGAACCCCAACACGGGGTCTGACACAGCACTTTGATGTCACTGGCCAGGAACGTGGCAGGCATGTCAGGGGGCTGAGTCATGCTTTGGGCTGAGCCTGAGCTCTGCAGAGGAGTGGGCAGGGCTGACATGAGTGCCCCCCCTCACCCGCCCCCCCATTCCTGCCGCCCTCCATACTGAGGGGACGTAGAAAGGAGGAAGGGGGCTTTTGATGTGTGCTGGTGGCTGCACCCTTACCTCAGCAAGCAGTGAGGGGAGCTACAACGCATAGAACAGAATAACAGAGTTGGAAGGGACCTTGGAGGTCTTCTAGTCCAGCCCCCTGCTCAAGCAGGGGACTCTACACCATTCTAGACGAATGGCTCTCCTGTCTTTTTTTGAAGACCTTCAGTGATGGAGCACCTGCAACTTCTGAAGGCAAGCCGTTCCATTGATTGTTCACGAAAGACCAGGAGGGCTAGTGGTTAAAGCAAGGAAGAGGGGGAGGTAGGACGGGCTTTCTGAGAAAGGAATGGGGTGCAACCAACAAATGAGAAACTGAGGGAGCCCCTTTCCAGAAGGGGGGCTACTCTGGTTTTTAAAGAATGAAAGGCAGGAATCCTGTGCTTTCTGAATGCTTTTACTGCATGTTTGAGGAAACAGGATAGGCCAAAGGTCTAAAGCATGGCTGCACACTCTTTTCCATGCTCTGGAGGCAGAAGCAATCCAAGGGTTACAGCAGCAGTTCCCAACCTTGGAAACTCAGCCGTGGGAACTTCCACACTGAGAATGACGTTGAAGTGTTTGGAGGATTCTGGGAGTTGAAGTCCACATCTCTGAATGCTGCCAAGGTTGAGAAACCTGGGTTAGACGAAATAATGTGTGGAACAGAGTGGAATGGCTTGTCAAGGAATCTGCAAGAGAGACCCCCTCCTTTATCAATTTTTTTTGGGGGGGCAGGATAGAGCGATCTGGCTGCAGCTGTGGGAGGCAGAATGCTGAGTCAGGTAACCTCTGTGGGGAACCCCAGGACCCCACTTCTTTTCAGTGGGCAGACCCATCATATGGGGCAGACCAAAGGTTCTCCTCTTCCCCCTGCCTAGAAGCATGGAGTTTGTAGTCCAATGGTTTTATTTATTTCTATCTCACTTTTATAAGTCCTACAAATAAGGCAGCAAACATGTCTGACACACCTTCCTGCTCCTATTTTCCCCACCACAACACTGTTGTGGTGGGCTGGGCTGAGGGAGAGGGCCTGGCCCAAGGTCCCCTAGCTGGCTTTGGGGACCAGTGGCTGAAGTAAATGGCGACCTCTTAGAGAGGCCTTCGGGTTCCTGGAGGAGCAGATAAAGCCCTGAGAGCAGCTTCTCAGCCACTCAGAATGCTGGGGGGGGGGAATTAGCCCCCCACCTGGATGCCGAGCTTCTTCATGCCATGAACATGCCTGGCTGCGGCTGCTTCACGCTCCACCTGGCCCTAAGGCTAAACCGAGAGGAGATGCTAGATGAACCTTGCTTTCATCCGTAAGTTTTAATAAAGTGTTTTAAAGGTCCTGCTGTTTTTCCAAAAAGGCAAGTGCCTGCCTGTGTGCTTCCAATTTCAAAGCTGCACAGTCTTTCAAAGCAAAAAGTGAAAGTTTATTTTTGTTTTGCAGGATTCCCAAGGAAAACTTCCCACTGAATTCAGTGTGGCTTGTCCTGTCCCTTCAGACAGGAGGGCTGCTGGTAAATAGGCATGAGGAACAGTTACAGGAACTGGCTAGCCAGGTGAAAAGTCTAGTCTAGAGAAAAGGAGGATCAGAGGGGCATGATGGCAGTGTTCCAATAATTGAAGGGCTGCCACAAAGGTGGGGAGGGTCAACCTATTGTCTGGAGCACCTGAAGGCAGAACAAGAAGCAACAGATGGAAACTTATTAAGGAGAGAAGCAACCTAGAACTAAGGAGAAATTTCCTAATAGTGAGAACAATTAATCAGTGGCTTCGCTCCAGAGGTTGCGGATGCTCCATCCCTGGAGGTTTCCAAAAAGAGACTGAGCAGCCATTTGTCTGCAATGTTATACCGTAGGACTAGAAGACCTCTAAGGACCCTTCCAACTCTGTTGTTCTATTCTAAATATTAGTGCTGCCTTCCTGGCACTTTTAACTTAAGTTAGCCCGCCCACCTTTGGAAGGAGTGAAAGTCTTTTTAGGAATCTAAACGGGAGCTTCCATTTCCTCCCCTTTATCTGTTCCTGGTCTCCCTCCCTCCCTCTCCTGGCTCTGGCATGAGCTTCAGCTGGACAGGACCCTCCCGTGCTGTGGGAGATGTGCAGGCATTCAACCACTCCATTTTTGGCTGCACATTGTGTCTCAGAATCCCCTTCCTTCCTTTCCAGCTGAAATACAAACACACATGTTTCTCTGGCTTCTGCCTCTCACATGAGCTGGAAGGAAAACTGCAGCAGCAGGCAGTAACATGTGTGTACGTGTGTGTCAGTGTGCCACACAGGGACCTGTGATGGTGGGACAGGGACGAATTGGCTCTGGACTTGGAAACAATCCACACAAGAGTAATAACAGCCACCCCCTCCACCCCCACCAGTTCAACCTGTGGTGGGAAGGGAGGGGGCTCTGGGAAGGCTGGTTGCAATAGGGTGGGTGGTCTTTAGAGCAGGAGGGGGAGGCTTCAGAGAAACCCACTGGGACTCCCATCCCTGCTGACATCATTGGAAAATGCCCACCATAGGTGTGGAGGGGGGATAGAGTAGAGGTAAGCTTTTCAATAATGTATTTTATTTCTACATCACCCTCAGCCCCTCTGTGAAGGGGGGGGCAGTTTTGAAAAGACAGGCAGGCAGGCAGATCCCGGAGACCCCCGGCCCACCCACAGAGCTTCCTGCTCTGGCTCCCCCGGTGGTGCTGAAGGGCCGCTGGGCCTGACAGCCCGGAAGAGAGACCAAGGGGAGACGGGGGCGGGGGGCGTCCTTCGCGGGCAGGTCAGGGGCGTCTGTGGCCCGACCGGCGGGCGCGCAGGGGGGAAGGAAGGCGGGGGCGGGGAGCGGAGGAGGGGTCGTGCCTGGGTTCCAGTCCTCGCCGCCCGCGGACGCTCTCCCGGGCTCTTCCGTCGCTTCCTTAAACGAGGGTCGGTCGCGGCGGGGTCTTTCCTGCGGCTCCGTTGTCCGGCAAGGCCGGCGAAGGCAGCTCGGCCCTCCGGGAACCAGCCGGGGAAGAAGGCAACGCCGCCGGGGGAGGCCCGGGGACAGAAATCCCGGGAGGGGCAGGGAGCGTGCCATGGGCTTTGTAGTCCAGCGCGTGGGGCTCGCGAGGGGCCTCGTGGTCCGCGCCGGGGTCTCGCGCGGCCCCGCCGACCACGCGGCCGGCCGAAGAGAACAAACAACCCGCCGTTGCCCGGCTACAGCGTTCCATTCTCCGCTGACGTCACCTTTCGTTTGTTGATGTTTCCGGGCAACGGCGCCGCTGCCCTGACAACGGCCCGAAGGGGGCGGGCCTCCCCAGCCCGGGCAGCCTCCTGAGGGGCGGAGCCAGCGGGGGGCGGTGCCTGTCGCGGTTCCTGTGTTTCGGCCGCGTTCCTGGTCGTGAGAACGGGGCGGGGTGTGTGTGTGTGGCTCCGCAGGGGCCATTCACGTGTGTCACGGAGGGAGGAGGGCGCCCCCCCCCGCTCGCGTGGGACAAGCGCTGCCGGCGCCTCCGACCTGCTTTCCGCGGGAGACGCGGGGACCCTTTCCGGGCACCCGGCGCCGTTTCGGGTCTGCCCGCCAGACGAGGGTTTGTTGCCACGCGAAGCTCCTGCTGGGCCTGCTTTGGGGCGGTTCGGAGAAAAAGTTCGGCCTCCGCTGGCCGCTGGCCAGGCTCCGACAGCCGCGGCGAGGGTGCCGTGGCCTACTACAAGGCCCATGGTGCCCTCCGTAGGGAAACCGCTCCGGAGGGCGGCCTTCCGCGGGAGCCCCCTGCAGGCGGAGAAGGCAGCCGGCGCCCGGGGACTTCGGGGAGAGACCAGACGGCGCGGCCGCTGCGCGCTTCCTTCCGCGTCGGTGCGCTGCGCTCAGCCGGCTTCTTGACTCTGGTTGCTGAAGAGGCCGTGAAAAGAGGCTTCGCCCCGGGCAGCCACGGGCGGCGGATGGGCCCCTCTGGCCCCTGGGGCTCTCCATTGGAATCTCGGCTGCAGCTGAGCATCCTGGGAATTGTAGTCTCCCCATCTGGCAGACAGCAACACCAGGAAACCCAGGGCAGAGCAGCGCAGGAGAGAAAATGACTGACCTGCCTATGAAACGTTACGCCGAGGGTTTCTTTCCCTCTCGTTGCTCAGTCGGCTTATTCATTTAAGTAAGTATTAAGTAACAAGAATACAGGCGGTCCTCTACTTACAATAACAGTTCACTTAGTGACCCAAGTAGCAACGGCATTGAAAAAAGTGACTTACGACCGTTTTTCACACTTATGACCATTGCAGGATCTCCATGGTTCAATAATCAAAATTCGGGCACTTGGCAACTGCTTCATATTTATGGCCGTTGCAGCGTCCTGGAGTCACGTGATCCCCTTTTGCGACCTTTTGACAAGCAAAGTCAATGGGGGAAGCCGTATTCACTTAACAACCTTGTTACTTAAGAACTGTGATGATTCACTTAACAACTCTGGCAAGAAAAGTCATAAAATGAGGTAAAACTCCCTTAGCAAATGCCCCAATTGTAGTCGTAAATTGAGGACTATCTATAGTTTTCTTGAAGATGAAAAAAATGAGAGTTTTAAAGGGATTTGCTGCTTGACATTTTGAAAAATAAGGGTCTGTCCACAGGCAGTGCCGACCTCGCGCGAGTAGAGAAAGCTTGAAAAATTCACAAGAACAATGGGGCCTTAAGGGTCAGGCTTTTTACCATTACAGTTCATAATGTGGTTGTACTCCATGATTTTAATTATCTTCCCTTCCTGTTACCTTGAAAATGAAAATTTGCCCCAATCCCTGGTTAGATATCTAGCCGGCTTTTCTTCTGGACTGCAAGACAGCGTATTTCGCACTCTGTCCTCTGATTTTTGTTCCCATCTACGTGGGGGGGGGGTTGCTCTGGCCCAAGGCCAGCTTTGAGCTTTCATTGTTGAGGAGGACCGAAACCCCGAAGAGGGCTTCTTAACCGTGGCAGCTTGAGGAGATGTGGACTTCATCTCCCAGAATTCCCCTGCCAACTTTGCTTTGCTGGCTGGGGAATTCTGGGAGTTGAAGTCCATTCCTCTTCAAGCTGCCACGGTTGAGAAATGCTGCCATAACGGTTAAGCAGACCTTCTGGCCAGAAGATCCTGGGCAATTGTGCAGGACTGAGGCCAGGGAGATGCTGCCAACCCTCTGGGGGCTCAGATTGGGCCCCCCTGGCTCTGGGCTTGGGCTTTGTTCTGGCAGTGTGGATCTCTGAAACTAAAAAGTTGCCCTTTTTCAGAGAGACCGAAATTGAGCTGTGAATTGAATTGAATTGGCTCTTCACATAACCTCCCCCCCCCATTCCGATGCAGGTTGCTCGGTCCACCACACAAAGCCTTCCAGATGTGTCAGCCGTGGAACATGGATGAATGCAACGATGTAAACATCATTGCAACAGCTGGTGAGTAAAGGATGCTCACAGGGTTTCTGGGAAGGGCATCTCGTGTGTGTGTGTGTGTGTGTGTGTGTGTGTGTGTGTGTGTGTGTGTGTGTGTGTCTGTGTCTGTGTCTCTGTGTATGTGTGTGTGTGAGAGAGAGAGGGAGTGAGGGAGAGAGATTTGCAGCCTAGGGCAGGAACAGGATTCCTTATCTGGGTAAGTGTGTCAGCGAAGGGACGCAGCTGAGTTTTTGCCTGTGAAAGGTGACTGCGGGCCGGTGCTGTGCATTCCAACATTCCCCTCCTGCCTTGCGTGCCAGGAACTGCTGGCAGTGGCAATCCAGCCTTTCCCCACCAGGCTGCGGGCTCTGGACCCTGTCCAGAAGAATTTGGCCTCTGGCCTCAGTAAACAACAACAGACAGAATGGGAAGCCAAAATATGTTGCTAAGAGACAGATGTTTTGCTCCCGACAAAATGGGGCCTCCCGGCTGGGAGGGGCTGAGGAGGGAGTGGGGGAGAGAGGGAGAAAGCAAAGGGGTGAGTGGGTCTCAGAAGGAGGGCAGAGTAAAATGGGGGGGGGATGCTGGAATCCCCTCCCAAAATAGGCTCAACTATCATTTCGGCACCAGGGAAAACTTTTAAGTTGCATTGCCTTATTTATTTGTTTTTATTAGTTTGTAACATAAAATGCAAAAGAAAATAGTAGGAAAAACAGGGAAGAAGGGGAGGGAAAAGGGGAAAAAGAAAGAAAAGGCATTGACTTCCGATTCCCTTTGATGCAGTAGAATAAGATAATAACATGCAACCTCAACTTTTTACTTTTACAAAATAATTTAAACTAGTCATTTCTAGAACAAACCTGTCTAATTGGTAAAACCCAAAATCAAAGTTTTGGTTTTTTCCTACCTCAAGCACAAAGTCCAGAATTGGTTTCAAGTAGAAACAAAAGTGTGTTTTTTCTTTTAATTGAAGCAATTTCGCCCTCTCTACTAACTTCACCAACTTTTGCAGCCATTTGTCCATTGTGGGGATCGAAGCATCCTTTCATTTTTGTGCATAAAGTAACCTCAAAGTTCCCCCCCCAAAATTCCAAGTCTTTTTCTTTTTATTCTAGTGGTATTGCTTTAGATCGTGGTTGTCCCGACTTTTTGGCTTGCCGAGGTCACATCAAGTGGAGAGGAATTGTGTTGGGCCACATATAAAAGATATAGGGTGCATATAACTAACAAACTTCCTTTATTTGTAAATATTTTTTACTCTGTTGTGGAGCCGCATTACTAGCTGTCCAGGGCCACGTGTGAATTACTGGACTGCAAATTGGACAGGTTTATTTTAGATTTTGACGTCTGCCTTGCTGTGGTTAAATTTGTAGTTTATTTTGCCTTTTATTTGATGTTATTAGTATATTTCAGCTTAAGTTGTCTTGTTTCTTCTTTGGTGTGTTTAAAGTAAACCACCCAGACAGCTTCTGCTATTGAGCAATTTAAAAATTGTGCTAAATTAATAAAAAATAAAATAATAAATGGTTGCATGGCAGATACATCCTCCACTACATGGTATCCTGTTCTGCCTTTCCTGCCTCAGTGGGCCTTACAGCTGTTTTTCTCCCTGCCCTTGGTTCTTTTCCTGCCCAGGGTCAAAACCTGGCCTGGTACACACCCTCCCCCTTGGGGCAACCCTGCCACCGCCCCGCCCATTTCTGTGCCGTCCTACAGCTCCCCCCCCCCTTTTCTCTGTCTCTGTCTCCTGTGCCCTCTAGAGTTCCTGCATGGTACCAAGGCTATTTATGTAACACCAAGGCTGCATCTTTGGATGGTGCTATGTCTAAGTGGTTAAAGATGCTGAACTTGTCAGCTGGAAAGCTGGCAGCCCTGGTTCGAGGCCCGAGTGCCACGCAATGGGGTGAGCTCCTGTTCCTTGCCCCAGCTCCTGCCCACCTAGCAGCTTGACAGCAGGCAAAGGCGAGGAGAGAAATAGGTGCCATGTGCCTCAGCATACAATCATGCTGGCCACGTGACCACAGAAACTGTCTTTGGACAATGCTGGCTGCCTCGGCCAGGAAGCCGCCCCCTACAGTTGACCGCGAATGGAAAGGGGAAACTTTTACCATTATTTGCATTTTATGATTGGAAAGCTCCAGCACAGGGAAGAACATTTCACAGAGAACCACCTGGGCCCCAGAAACAGATTCCTGACCTCAGCCTGGCACTGCTTCAGAGTGCTGCATTCATGGAAGTGTGTCTCTGGGTCGTTACAGGAATGGGGGAATTTTACAAGCGATGGCAAATCGGCACCCCTTTCTCGCCTCGTGGGTTACTTAAAAGTTCTGCAGTTTCTCTGTAAGGGAGGAGGACACTGTGTAACTGAAAAGTTGTAGAAAAAGAGCAAATAGGCAGCTGAAGCCCTTTTCAGAGAAAAGGCAAAAATGGGGGGAAAGGAAAGGGTAGAACAACCTTCTCCAATCCTTCCAATCACGTGGTCACCAAACTTCATTCAAGCCAGCTAAAGCTGTAAGGAAGCAAAATTCCAGCCACGCCACATATCCAGGCATTGTTTTGAAAAGGAGATTTTGGACCAGATAGCAGGCTGGCACCGTAGCCTGGTCCTTCCAGGGAGACCCTTCCAGACACCCCAGTTAGCGAGAGTTGCCTTCTGGACATTCAAAAGACCACCCACCTGCTCTCTGCCCCTTTTCCTTCCAGGACCTGCAGTGTGCCATATGTGCAAACAGCTCTTTCATTTCCCCCCCCCCCCCCACACAGGCATCAGTTTCCGTTTTCTAGTGCTGTGGCCAAATTTTCTCCGAGTTCCTGAAGGAAGCGAATCCTCTGGAAAAGAGCGAGCGGATGCTAATGGGACGAACAGACAATTCCTCTCCCATCAGGCCACCCTTGGCAACATTTTGGGGCGGGCGAGTGTCCTGAGGCCGAGTCCTGCGGACTGCAGGAAGAGTCAGTCGCTGCCTCTGCTGGTCCTTCCGCCAGCAAAGCTCGCGCGATGCCGCAGCTGGGGGACCGAAGGGGCCAAGCCGAGGCCGGCAAGGAAGGGGAGGGGTTGAGGGGCTCGGAGGGACCCACAGCGGGCAGGCAGGGACACGCAGGGCTGCCCCTCGGCGAACCCCGGAAGGCGCCGGGACCCGCGCCTTCCTTCGGCCGTTCAGCTGGGTCAAAGGAGCGCCGCCCTCGGGCGTCCCCTGGCGGCCAAATCGGCGCGGGTCATTCCAGGTGAGCGCCTGTCGCAGCGGCTGCAGAAGGTCGACGGGGGTCGCGGGAGGGCCCCGAGCAGCCCCAGCCCGGCGCCCGCAAAGCCCCCGAGCCCGGCTTCCCTCCGGCCGCGCGGCTGCGGTGGGCTCGGCAGGGAAAGAGCCGGTCCTCGCGGATCGCGGCGAGGAAAGAAGGCGGATCTCCGCTCCGGCTGCGGCGCCCTCGGTAGCCCCGACCCGCGATCGGGGCGCGGCCCGCGGGGGGCAGAGGCTGCCGGGGCCGGGCCGGGCCGCGTGAGCCCCGCCGGCCTCTGATTCAGCCGCTGCGCCGGTGCCCGCGTCATCCCGCTCGCGCCGCAGCTCCCGCGGATGCTATTTCGGGCGCGGCGGCTCTCAAATTAGCGCGGGGGCCGGCGCGGCTCCCTCTTGCGCGCCGCGCGTCAGCCGCGCTATTCTTAGCCCTGCGCCCCTCGCGCGCGCGCGCTCGCCCGGGAAGCCGCGGCCCCGCCGGACCGAGCCCGCCGCCGCCGCCACCGCGGCTGACGGCATTCGCCGCCCCGCCTGCCTTGCGCCGGCCGGCCGCGCACCGGCTTCTCGCGCATCTCAGCGTGGAGGCGCGCCCGTCTCTCCGCCCCCCACCGGCCCCGTAGGGTACATTCACAAGTGACGCGGGGAACACGCCTCCCAGCCTAGGCTGAGTCACCGGTGAGGTAAAAGCCGGCTCAGCCGAGGAGGGCCTGCTGGCGTCGGTGCCTCTCGCCCAGCTGGTCCGGGAAGCTAAAAAAAGCAGAGCGAGGACCGTAGCCGCGTCATGCCGCACAGAGCCTCCTTGGGCAGGGGCAGTGTACCCGGAGGGCGGGCGCCGGGCAGGGCCTGGCCTCGCTTTGCGCCCTTTGCCGTCAGGCCGCCGCACTCCGGGGCTACGGCGCTCTTTCCTGGTCAGGCGGCCGGAGAGCGGCCGCGATCCTCTTCCAGGGCGGGGGACGCTGACACTACGGTGGGGGTCGAAGGAGAGATCAATGGGGAGAAGAAGGCTGATCACCCAGCAGCCCTGCCGCCCTTCCCATCCACATCAAGGTCACTCGTCCCCAAACGCCCTGGATTATGGGTCATTGAGTCAGGGTCAACGCTTAGCAATCAGATAGATTTCTTTCAAGCACCCCGGAGACCCCAAAAGAATTTCCCCACTGACAGATGGTGGATGCTGGCTGGGGAATTCTGGGAGTCCACACAACTTAAAATTGCCGAGTTTGAAAAACAGCGGCAGGGGACCAAAGCGCTCCCCTCCTCACAGAACCCCCCAGTCCCTCCCTTTCCCCTTTGGCTGCATCCAGCCGGGCCTCTCGAAAGGGGCGTTGGACGTTGGAAAACTCAGGGCAGCTTTCGGGGGTCCCCTACAAGAGAAGACTGGCTGGATTCAAGAAGCCAAGCCAAGATGCCTGCTGGTGGAGAAACGGCTTTCTTTAAACCAGGATATGCAGCCTTTGCAATATTTTGGGCTTTTCCTCTCTGGGGCAGCTAATGGAGTTTCATGGCCGAACCCCACCCCACCCCACCCGCCAGCCGGCCATCAGGGCGGCTCCACTAGGTGGAATCCACACATTTACGTGGGAGCTACCCACAAGCGTCGCTTATTGAGGTGGCGGGGGGGGGGGCTTTGCCTGCTTGTCAGGTTAAGGGGTCCGTGAGGTGAAGGGCACCGGGTGCAATTGTCGAAGTCGGCTCCGGGGCGCGAAGGGAAGAGCGAGCGGACCAGCCTCCGAAGCATCCCGCAGCTGCACCCAGGGACCCAGAGGCTGCTGCGTAACACCTGCAGACCCCTGCCTGGCCTGTCGGGACCCTCCGAGTTGCATTGGAGGCCTGACAGGCAGCCAGCCTTAGAGCTCACCCTCCGATGCCTTGGAGAATTTGGGCCCCTTTTGGGGGGGAGGGGGCATGGCTGTGTGCTGAGCTGCACTGCAACTACATCATCATCATCATCAATAATAAATAATAATTGGAAGGGACCTTGGAGGTCATCTAGTCCAACCCCCTGCTCAGGCAAGAAACCCTATACCATTTCGGACAAATGGCTGTCCAGTCTCTTCTTAAAAACTGGAGCATTCACTGCTTCTGGAGGCAGGTTGTTCCACTGGTTAATTGTTCTGTCAAGAAGTTTCTCCTTAGTTCTAGGTTGTTTCTCTCCCTGATTAGTTTCCATCCGTTGCTTCTTGTCCTGCCTTCAGATGCTTTTGAGAACAGCTTGACTCCCTCTTCTTTGGGGCAGCCCCTGAAATATTGGAACACTGCTGTCATATCCCCCCTTGTCCTTCTCTTTATTAAACTAGACATAATCAATTCCAGCAACGGTTCCTTATATATTTTAGCCTCCAATCCCCTAATCATCTTTGTTGCTCTTCTCTGTACTCTTTCTAGAGTCTCAACATCTTTTTTACATCGTGGTGACCAAAACTGGATGCAGTATTCCAAGTGTGGCCTTACCAAGGCATTGTAAAGTGGTATTAATACTTCACATGATCTTGATTCTATCCCTCTGTTAATGCAGCCTAGCACTGTGTTGGCTTTTTTGGCAGATGCAGCACACTGCTGGCTCATATTTAAGTGATTGTCCACTAGGACTTGGTCTGTTTCTTTTAAATAATTTAAATCCCTCTAGCTGTGTTCCATTTGTGGGTTTCATCCCACCATGTTTCCGTAATGGCAACAATATCATATCTGCCCTCATTAACCTGAATTTCTAGTTCACTCTGTTTGCTGTTCATACTCTGTGCATTGGTATATAGACATTTGAGTCCTTGATAACTGACCCTGTGTTTACTTTCTACATAACCTGTGTGGTGCCTGAGTTCCCCTATTTTCTTACCACCTATTTGGTTAGTGCACTTGTTTGGCACTCGCTATTAAAAGCTTGATTTTGCTTGACAGCAAGGTTGATATTCTTGTCCACACACACATCTATGTTACATGCACTGGTAGCCCAATAATTTTTAGATTGCGGGGGGAAGGGATGTTCTGTATCAGTTAATTCACTGTCCCTGCTGTTTAGTTTAAATATTCCTCCAGAAAATCTGTGAATTTATTGCCGAGTAGTTCAGTCCCTTTTTTTGATGGATGTAAACCAGTGGTTCTCAACCTTTTTATACGGCGACCCTGGTCATAAGGACACGCCGCGCATGCGCGGCGCCGCCCTGAGGGGAAAAAATGGCGGATCGCGTTGTTTGGCGACCCCCGTAAAATGGTCGTTCGACCCCAAATGGGGTCGCGACCCACAGGTTGAGAACCGCTGATGTAAACCATCCCTTTTGTACATTTTTTCATTGGACCAGCTACAGACATTGTGACTAATATAACCAAAGCCTTTCTCTTTACACCACTCCTTTAGCCACATATTGAATTCTGCTATACGCTGGCCTTTTCCATTTTGCTCCTTATACACTGGTAAAACCTCTGAAAAAGTAAGCCTACAGCCTATTCTGCTAAGTTCCTGCCCCAAGCTCTGGAAATCATTCTGCACAGAGAGCGCATCTTTTTGGGACAGATCGTTAGTGCCAAGATGTATAATAGCCTCCACATCACAATCCTTACTGGCATTCTTGACTATTTTAGAAATACGCTTCTTGTCCCTACTGGCAATAGCACCTGGGAGATACCTGACCTCTTTCAAAACTTCTGTATCCTTTCCTAAATTTACATCCCTTATAATTGAATCACCAACCAGAAGGTGGCTTTTCTTTTTGAATGTCTTTCTGTTCTTGCATGACTGATGTGTAATACCTGATTCACACTTCTCCCTGTCGAAAACAAGTTCTTTATCTCAGACCACGATCCCCTGCTTATTTGGGTTATCATCACAAATACCTTACCTATTTCTTTAATGTCCCTATTAAGGTCAGCAAGGGCACTGTATCTGTTGTGCAGGGACACAGCGAAAGCTTTGTGTTTATGATTCACAGCTCTCACCCTGCCAGATCCCACGGTTGTCCACACTGCCCTTCTCCTGCAGGGTCTTTGTGGCAGAGGGGGCTGATAGCAAGGAGCCTTACTAAAGTAGAAGGGCTGAACTGGACATTTAATTTCTGCCTGAAGAGCACAGATTACAGATCCTAAAGTATAACTTTATACTTTATTAAAGTTATGTTTCCACAGTTTCTACTGAAATATGCAGCATTACTATATTTGTTAGAAATATTTGTATTGTACCTCTTAAACCAAAAGCGCTTCCTACAATAGACTAAAAACAGCAGGACTGTTTTAAATTGTATTAAATTCTTTTTTTTTTATTGAAAATTTTTAAAATTTTTACAAGAAAAAAAAACAACCCTCCCCAACCCACCCCAGACCTCCCGTTCCCTCCCTCAACCTTCCCAGAGCTGAATATAGGCTTAGTTAAAGTTTCTTAAATTCTTAAAAAATATATATAAACCATAGATAAGTCTAAATACATTACTTAAACAACTAATAAAGTAATTAACAATAATATATATATATAAACATAATTATTAAAAAATAAAAAATACTTAAAAAGAAAAAGAATAAAGAGAAAGAAAGAAGAAAGGAAATATAAGTAGAGTAATAATGAAAAATATAAAGAGAAAAAAAAGTAATTCAATCTATAAAATATTAAAATTTATATATAAGTTATTGAAAAACTAAATAATATTTTTTTATATTCTTAATACTAGGCAAGGTCAGCAAAATTTCCCAGAATGGGAATTGATTGGGAAGGAGCAAAATGCCAGGCCTGCAGCTTTTTGCCTAGTTCTGCTGAAGTCAACAGAGAGATGCCCCCAAAGCAGATGGCTACTTGTCCCCCTGACCGACCCCAGTGCTTATTCCAGCAGGTGGGGCAGGGGAGGGGCTGCACATCTGCAGGGTTCCTTGTGGGGGGGGGAACACCTTGTGTTTTCCATCGTGTGTTCACAGCCAAGGTTTTATGTGCAGCCACAAAAAATGCAGCGGAATCTGGGCTCAGCATCACATGGCCTTGCCACACAGGACCAAACCAAAGGGTGCCACCCACATTGGCACCTTTCTGCCATGAAGGCTCCTGCCCTTCCCCTACTGGCTCAGGCAGGGATCTGGCTGTCTCCCCCCCACTTTTGGGGCTGGCCAGCGGGAGGTGGAGAGTGACTCCACTCTATGTGTTTCTTTCCTATAGGCTGTGCCCCATTGCTTCTCCTCTCTGCCCCTTCTCCACCTTTGGGCTGGACCCTCTCTGTTCCTCTTATAGCTGCTCTTTGCTTTCCACACTCAGACAGCAGATCCCAGAGGAACGGACTGCCAGGCCCTGCCAGCTTCTGGGCTTTGCCTACTCTGTGCCTGCTGTTGTCCAACAGCTTCTGCCTTTCTCTTGTCCTGTTAAACCTCACCACCACCACCACCCCAGTCTGAAATTTGCCCAGCTCAGATCTCACCCCATCTCCTTCTTCTGAGCAGCTGTGAAGCCAGGAGGAGATAGGCCATGGCTGCGTACCTGCTGGCAGTTGCCATCCTCTTCTGCATCCAGGTGAGAAACTCTGGGGTTCCCTGGTGGGGATCTTACCTGGGATTAACTCCTCACGGGGGAAAAACAGATTAAATCTGTTATTTAGTCAGGGTAACCAATAAAAGTGACTTCTAAGGTTGGAGAATTCACGACCCTCTGCTGCAGAGGAGAATTAAATCACCTCTGTAGGTGGTGGCAGACTCTCCACTAACACCGGTGGCCACCCCAGCCGGCTTGCCTGGCAGGATGATGCACAGAGCAAGTTGGTGCTTCTGGGGAGCCCCGCTGCATCTCCCTCTAGTGGTCACCAGTGGCATAGAAGCTTCTTGATTTCAAAAGTTAGCCATTGCATTGTGACCACTGGGCAGGAGCTGCCGCGGACAAGGCAACTGGGTGAGGGTTAAAACATTCCACACCAGCAGTTTTCAAAGTTGGCCACTTTGGGATGTGTGGACTTCCACTCCAGGCTGACTGGGGAATTCTGGGAATTGAAGTCCACATTAAAGTGGCTAAATTTGAAAAACACTGACCCTGCCGCCACCCAGATGGAGGACTAGAACCGTGGCTCGGGTGCAGATGCATTCTTGTCTTTGGCACTTCCTGGTTTTCTCGCTTTCCTGCCCTCCGTGATGCTCCCAGTGCCAGCTTCAGGGCTGGACCCTTTGCTAACTGGGCCTTTCTTCTCTTGCAGGGCTGGCCATCGGGGACAGTGCAGGGACAAGGCAAGTTCCCCTTCTAAGATCTTATCTGGTAAATGGGGGTGGTGCCCAGAGCATCGCTCTTGCCCTTGAAAAGAGCCGGGGGCAGAAAAGGGGACCCCCACCTCTGCCCCTGCCCCAGGCCAGAACCTCTGGGTGAGATCTCTGGCGGACAGGCGCCCTGCCATCTGCTCGCTCAGAGCATGTGGGAACGGGCTCCCTGGGGAGGGCAAAGGTTGCAGGGTTGCCGCATGCAGCGTTTCCCCCAGGGTGAGGGGCCTGGAGGGGAGAAATGGCCCGGCTGGAGAAGAGGAGGGATTACCCGCCCCCCACCTGCCTTTCCCCCAACCCAGGGAAGGAAGGCTGCGCTTGGCTTAAGGCAAGAGGGGCTCTGAAGGCCGAGGCAGCGCCTGACTCTCTTCCTCCCCTCCTCAGCGATGCCCTTTATGGAAGTGTATGAACGCAGCGTCTGCCAGACCAGGGAGATGCTAGTGTCCATCCTCGATGAGCACCCCGATGAAGTTGCCCACCTCTTCAGGCCCTCCTGTGTCACCGTGTTGCGATGCGGTGGCTGCTGCGCCGACGAAAGCCTCACGTGCACCGCTACAGGAAAGCGCTCCGTCGGTCGGGAGGTCAGGGGCTGTTCGTGCTGAGGCGACAGGGTGGGGTGGGGGGTGTCAGGATAGCTCTTGGGGGCTGGGAAGAGCAGAGCCCAGCCTTGGACTGCTGCTGGGGTGCAACTGAACGGTGGCTGTCTCTCCCCTCGGGTAGATCATGCGGGTGGATCCCCGCAAGGGGACTTCGAAGATAGAGGTGATGCAATTCACGGAGCACACGGAGTGTGAATGCAGGTGAGGAAGGGGGCCGAACAGCGGCTGTCCTGGGTGGCTGGTCAGAGGGGTGGGGGAATGGGGGAGAATTGCTGGAGGTGGAAGATGACAAGCAATTCTTAGTTCACACAACCCTGCCTCCCCTCCCTCCCCTCCCTCCCTCCCTCCCTCCCTCCCTGTTTTTCTTGCTTGTTTGCTTTCTCCCACCTTTATTATTTTTACAAATAACTCAAGGTAGCGAAGATATCCTCCTCCTATTTTCCCCACCACAACAACCCCGTGAGGCAGGTTAGGCTGAGAGAGAGGGACCAGCCCAAAGTCACCCGGCTCATTTTCCACACTGGGGCTCTGCAGGGGTCTCTGAGCAGGAGGGCAGAGGTGGGGGCTCCAGACCTGTGCAGCCGCCTCCTCAGAGGCCAGGCTTCTTCGCCTCTCTCCTCTTCCTGGAGCCTCCAGCTGTGGGCCAAGTCCTGAGCCAGCTGGCTCTGCAGACTGCAACTGGGTTATTTCCTCTTTCCAGGCCAAGAAGCACAGTGAACAACGGGAAGCGCAAGAAGTACGTGGGGGGGGGGGCTGGGGGTTAACAGAACAAGAGTTGCAAGGGACCTTGGAGGTCTTCTAGCCCAACCCCTGGCTCAGGTTGGCCTGGGGCAGGCTGGGAGGGTGGGGCAGGAGGGCAAGATGGCTACTTGAGCCGAACTCCTCTTTCTTCCCCCCTTTGCAGGAACCCAAAGGAAGGGGAGCCGAGAGCCAAGTTCCCCTTGGTCTGATCAGCTTTTGACTCCGGGAGCCCTTTGAGGCTTCACAGCCCACCAAGGTGGGGAGGCTCTGGTCTGCAAAGCCAGCTGGGGACGGCCCTGGGTCCCTGTTCTCCTCTTTCTGATGCTGGGGGTGGGTGGGAAAGGGAGGCATCTCCAACATCTGGAGAAGTTGCTATGTATCCATCTACACTTCTATGACAGCCGGGCCTGGCCTGGCCTCTTCCATGTTTGTTGACCTGCAAAACACATCACTCCCAGGCTGCAAGGCCAGAACTGAAGAGCGAAGGCAGCTTCCTTCTCCAGTAACTCAGGAATCGAGTTTGAATTTCTGGCATCCGAAAGCCTCTTTGACCAGCTAACTCCTCAGAGTTTGCCATTTTGTGTCAGCCTTAATAGCTTGTAGTAAAATTGTCCTTGTAATACACAATTTTTAAAATTAAGATTTGCTATCTCCCGACCCCTCATCAGGGGAGCTGGGGAAAAACATTTAGTTTCTTTTAAAGAATGTGGAATTATGTCTTTTAGCCCCGTCTGGATCTGCATGACTTTCAGAGCCTTGGAATAAATGGAGTAAACTAAATGCGGCTTCGTTGCTTTACTCTCAATTTAAAACAGGTGGCGCTGTTCTGTAAGGATCGGCAATGTTTAAGCAACATCTGTCTCCTCTCTCACATCAGGAGACAGATGTTGCTTAAACATTGCAATGCTGGCTGTGGAATTCTGGGAGTTGAAGTCCACATGCCTTAAAATTGTCAAGGTTGAGAAACACTGCGCTTAGTCCATGAACCCAGGCGCTGGTTTGTATACTCGGGAGGTAGTTTGTGATCCCAGCTGTGGCTCTGACCGCAAAATCACCTATTTCCCTGAAACCTGAGGGCACCTGGGGAGCCGAGTCCCGACTCCCACCGGTAAACACCTCTGTTCCGGGCGAGGAGCTTAGTACAAGAATTGGAAGATGTGGAGGGAAGCCCCCCCCCTTTAGTGTCTGTCAACGGGGCAGCAATTTGATGGGGTCTCACCAGCCTGGAAAAGGAGCAGCTTGGTCCGTGAAGAGAAGCAATCTTGCGAGTGACTTCACTGGACTTCCCTCCTGATGAGGGAGGGAACGCCAAAGGCTCTACAAGTCCTTGGAAGACAGCCAGGGCCACCCCTGCCTCAGGGCTCCGGGGCAGGGGTCTCCAAAGGCACGGCTCCAACTTCCCAGAATTCCCCAGCCAGCATGAACTCCACAAGTCTTAAAGTTGCCAGTTTGGGGACCCCTGCTCCAGCGGGGGAATTCTGGGAGCTGAAGTCCACAAAATTGCCCAGTTTGGGGACCCCTGCACCAGAGGGCGGCACAGATGTTTGGCTGAGTCCGGGGGTGGGGGGGGTCCAGAGCTGTGCTGGCTGCTGAAATTCAGAGCGGTTCACGTGGCTCCACCTAGGGGAGTTAGGTGCTTTAAAGCGTTCACGTGAGAACGTGGGTGCATGTTTGAACACTGGACAGTGGCCTCCAAGGGCTGCAGGGATTCGGCGGGGCTGCATTCAGAAGAACTGCTGGGTGCTTCGGTGGTTCTCGATTGCGACCAGAGACGCCCCGGCAATTTTGGACTCGACAGGCAGAAATTAGCGGAACTAACTTGGACCAGGCGTTTTACTTGGCATCCCAGCAATAAAGGCGTCGGCGGAGACTGGGCGGAATCCATCGGACTCAACCGAAGAACAACTTGCAAAAAAAGCCGCCTCCAAATCCAGCGTTTTCCCACCGGGGGATCCCCCAGTGCTGCCCCCTAGTGGCGGTTTCGGTCCCGTTTCCCACCATGCAGACGCAGCCGTGTGGGGGGGGGGGCGAATTGGCTCCGCCATGCACTCTGCACCGGCTCAGAGGGCGCACCTCCGCTCTGGGGCAGGGCGAGCCCGGGCGGGGGCGGGGGGCATTCCAACGCCCTGCGTCACGCGGGGAGCCCGGGGAGTTGTAGCGCGGCGCCATTCCCGCTCCAGGTGCGGCGCCTGAGCCGGTCGCCGAGGCGGCCTCTGCGTCGTGCCCGATCCGAGGCCGCGGCGGTCTGGCTGCCCCGAGGAGCGGCTGCGGTCCCCGGCCGATCACCAAGGCGAAAGCCGGGACGGGGCCCGCAGAGCGGCTTCCAAGCGGCGGCCCGAGCGGCGGAGGGAAGCGTCAGGGCACCTGGCCCGGCGGGGAGGCGGCGCGGACTCCAGCTCCCAGGGTGCAGCGCGCCTACCTGCAGGCGGCGGGGGCGGGGCCTCCCCGGCGGGCGGAGGGCACAAGCGCAGCGGCGGCGAGTCCAGCGGACCCCTCGCGCCCCTCGGGAGGAGCAGGAGCGGTGGCGGACCGTCCCGGCAAGCGCGGACGGAGCTCATCTCCCCGCCGCAGGTCGGTGGCGGGAAGCCTGGCGGAGGGGGCGGCTAGGCGGGGGGGGGCTGGAGGGCGGCTCGGAGCGCGAGGGGGCTTCGTGGAGGGCGGGGGGCGGGCCGCCGCGTCTTGCCCGGGCTCCGGCGGAGAAAGCAGCGCCGCGCTCCTCCGGCGGCCCCGAGGCTCCAGCCCGGCTGGAGCGAGGGGGCGCAGTTCGGGGCTTGCCGCTCCTCTCCTTGGCCGCTTCAGCGCGCGACCCGCTTCCCGGCGCCGCGGCCAGAAGCTCCGGCGGGGACCGGAGCGCCGCGGCAGCATCTGGGCAGGCCCGGCCCTGGGACGCCCCCTCCCCTCGCGCGGCTGGGTCTTCGGGGGAGGGGTCCCCCGCGGGAGGGGCATGCTCTTGGCGCCTTTCCCGGGATGCCAGGATGTAGGCACCGCGTGGAGGCGCCTTTCTCGCCCCCCCCGCCCTCCAGATGGGCCCGAGGGCAGCGCCAGCCCCTCCCTGGCCGAGGGTTACGGGCCCCGCCCTCCCGTCCGGCGGGGGCCGGTTTGGAAGTCGGAGCCGAGCCGGAGGGTTGCCGAGGGGGTCCTTCTCTTCCCCCGAAGGCTGCGTTTTGCAGCCGGACTCTGTGCGTAGAGCCAGGAGGTCCCCCTCGCCGCTGATCGCCCGGCCGGCGGCCCCAGGAGTTGCTTGGTGTGGCGCTTGTCCCCCGCCCCATCCAGGTGGGCTCCAGGCTCTCCCCCCCTCTGCTTGGAAGAAGCCAGGTAGAGGGCCGGGATGGCCTCCCCCTCCCCACGCTCAGGAAGCCTTCAGGGCCTGGCCTGGTGCAGCCCCCTCCAGCTGTGGCTCTGAGAGGGCACCAACTGAAAGGTCTTCCCTTCTTGCTGATCCCCAGTATTCAGATACGCTGCTCCTGTTCAGGGAGGTTCCAGCGCTCTCCTGGCCAGGGGCTGCTGCTGGATGGGCCCTCCACTGCTGGACACGCCATCTTCTGTCAAAGGTGGGGGGGGGGCTCGAAAGAGGATGAGTGAGCCAGGGAGTGAGAATGCCGATCTGCTAAACCTGCCCTGCTTTATCTGGCGACCTTTTCAGGCTAAGCATGAACACGTCAGCCTCCAGTTATTCCAGGCTCTGTGTGTGGTATGCTCCCAGACACGTCTGTCTGTCTGTCTGTCTGTCCCTGGGTGGGAAGCCTTGGGATGGAGCAGGTTCCTCCCATCAGGCTCACGGGCACAGAAGGTGCCCGGCTGTGAAGAGATGAGGCTGCTTCCTGCATAGGCCGCTGGCTGAGACAAGTAGCATTCTGGGCACATTGTGGGCAAGCTGCTAGCTGGCCAGTGGAGCAGTCAGACTGCCCGATCCTGTTGGGTGAAGTCCCTGACCCAGGACCCGAGTGCCCCTGCTCATCCCATGTGCCAGTCCATTCTTGGTCTCCCAAAATCTCTCAGACTCCAACAGTCCTTTTCGCTCTTTCAGCCGGGACTGGAGATCAGGTGTCTGTTTTCGGTAGCTTCCCGGATATTCCTGGACTGCAGATCCCAGGATCCCTGAGCATTGATCCTGTGTGTTGGGGCTGCAACATCTGGAAGGCTGTATGTCCCTGGCACCGTTGGGCCCTTGCAGCAATCTTCTGTGCCAGCTGTTGAGCCAGAAAGCTGTCCAGATAGAATGAAGTGAAATCTATTAACCTTTTGGATAAAATCCTTCCCATGCAATTATAATGTGGAGAAAATCAGCACCAAGTGCTGATGAGGCTATTTATGCATGGCTGTTTGCATCCTGCTTTCTAATAAACATGTCACCAGTGACTTACAGAGCTGATTAATGCTGAATAGCCAACCAGATAAAAGAGGACTCCAGATTCCGCTTCAAACCATAAGCAGCAGCCCCCAGCCCTGATGGAGCAGGACTCTCTACGCCTTTGTAATAAATAAGGTCTCCATCTGAGACTTGAGGGCTAACTTTGGAAATCAAGCCAAAGATCCATTTAACATTTTAAAAACGGATTTAAGTGTAACAACTCTGTATGATTGGTCACCAATGCCAGGCACCTTGAACTGACGTTCTTGTGTTGTTTCTTGGTCCAGAAGAAGAAGAAAAAAGAAAGATATTAATGTGTAAAGTCAGTAATGGATTAGGAAGAAATGTGGTTGGGTAACTTAATAGGTGCCTTCCTTGTTCCCTGCAAATATGACAAGTGAGAAATTGCTATTGCGAGGTTACACAATGCTTCCCACTCTGAATAAACTGGTTTGGAAATCTCAGCTGCTCTTCTGTTTGGTCAAGTTGTTGCCTTCCAGATGAGCTACTGTTTCTTTTCCTCACAACTGGAGCTTCTTTGGACTGGTATGGCTATTACTTTAACTCAGCTCCAGCCACTTTAAGACAGTGGACTTTAACTCCCAGAATTCCCCAGGCAGCTTAGCTGAATTCCTCCCCTCTTAAAGGGACTGAGGTTGAGAAACTCCGGTCTAACCAGTTGTGCTGGGCCCGGTTGGGAAAAACTGGGATGGGCCCTGCAATCACCCCATTCAGATGCACATGCAGAAACAACGTGTGTGTGTGTGGGGGGGGGGGGGGGGAGAGACAATTTTTTTTCTTGCTGGGTTTGAGGTCAGGATTAAAGTCATTTTAGCTTTTTCCAGGCTGATTCATTTTGGCTGAAGCAACTTAACATTTAAGAGACCCCAGGTTTCTCTGAATCCAGAAGGGCCTTTGAATCTGCCCACGAGTGGGAGGGGAGGGGGCAGCCGCAGAGGGTCTCCCCCTGGGAAGAAAGGTTCCCAAAGCAGAGGAGGGGCGAGGAGGCAAGTTCTCTGAAGCAACCTGAGGCTTTGGGATGAGAAGGTGGCCATGGATGCTTGCAAGAGACTGTGTGTGTGTGTGTGTGTGTGTGTGTGTGTGTGTGTGTGTGTGTGTGTGTGCACGCGCACAACTTGTACAGGTAATCCTTGACTTATAACAGTTTAGTGACCAAAGTTACAACTGCACTGAAAAAAGTGCCTCATTACCATTTTTCATACTTATGGCCATTACGGCATCCATTTATGGTCACGTGATCAAAATTCAGACATTTGGCAACTGGTTCATACTTAACGACGGTCACAGCGTCCCATTATCCCCTTTTGTGACCTTCTGACCAGCAAAGTCAGTGGGGAAGCCAGATTCACTTAACGACCGTGTGACTAACTTAACAATGGCAGTAATTCACTTACCAACTCTGGTAGGAAAGATTGTAAAGTGGGGCAAAACTCACTTCACAACCGTCTCGCTTAGCAACAGAAGTTCTGTCTCAATTGCGGTCATAAGCCGAGGACTCCCTGTATGGAGCTCTCAGGCTTCTGTGCATCCTTGTGAGGAAGACCAGGCAGAAGTGCTCAGACTCGCCTTCCCCAACCTGGCGCCCTCCAGCTGTGCTGGACTTCAACTCCCATCCTCGGCCCAAGTGGCCGCAGCCGTGGAGGAGGGGTCCCATCAGAAAGGCAGCGTTCCCACCGGCTGCAGTACCCCACGGGGCTTGAATTGAAGGCAGCGATTTTGGGTTTTAATTTGTATCCTGCCTTTATGATTTTTACAAATGACTCAAGGCCTGTTTTCCCCACAACAACAACCCTGCAAGGTGGGTTAGGCTGAGGGAGAGAGTAACTGGCCCAAAGTCACCCATCTGGCTTTCGTGGCTAAGGCAGGACTTGAACTCGTGGCCTCCCGTTTTCTAGACTGAACTGGCTGCAGATGCTGAGATAGGTGCTCCTTATTGGTTCCACAAACTGGCTGAACTCTGCTCATGCTCAGAAATCCTTTCCTGTTTACTCTTTCTGTGGGTTCCATTCTCCAGGACTTCCAGACTCTTACAATAAAAGCAGAGTTAGTTGTCATGGTTTGGTTTCCTGTCTGGACTAGCTCAAACACGTGACCTCAGTCTTTGCAAGTCTGGACCCTTCCCCGTCCCCGCCTTTGCTTCCCAGAGAATTGGAGGGGGTCCCTTCCGGGTCCTGCCCCGCCTTTGGATTCGGACCTTTGGATTCGGATTTCTCTTTATCTGACCTTGGTCGTCTTCTTCCCAAGGTTTTTTTAAATAAGATTTTATTAATTTTTTTGTTACATACAATAATAATGTTTCAACCAACGTGCTGTCTGAGTTTAAAAACGCTAATACATATTTAATTCCTAATCCTTTATTCTTTCCTCTAACCCTTTGTAAAGTAAATCCCACGTTTGATAGTATTCTGTATCTTCTTTTTCTTTCAATCTCATAGTCTGTTCATCTCTGCGCATTCCAGTATTTTTTTAATTATTTCTTCATCTTCCTTCATTTTTCCAATATTGCACAAATATTCTTGCTGCTGTTGTGACATGTAAAATCAAATATAGGCTTTGTTTGTTAATCTTTTCTGGCATTATACCTAGTAAAAAAAGTTCAGGTTTAAAGTCTACACATTCTCCCAACATCTTTTCTAACCAAGTATGTATCTTTTTCCAATAGTTCTTTGCTTTATCACATGTCCACTGAACATGATAATATGTGCCTGAGTTATGTTTACATTTCCAACATCTATCTGACACATTTTTAAACATTTTTCTAATCTTGCTGGTGGCAAGTGCCATCTATAAAACATTTTATATAAATTTTCTTTGTAAGAAGTTGACATTGTCAATTTATAATTTCTTTCCCATAAATTTTGCCATTTTTCTAATTCTATATTATATCCGAAATTTTTCGCCCATCTTATCATTGTTTCCATTTCCAAAATTAATAAAAAATTACACATTTTTTCTCATCTGAAGCTAACAAAGTCTTATCAAATGCCGTTCTTTATAAAATCCATACAGTTTAACGTCTTTTTCATATCTAGCTTGCATTTGTAAATTTGCCCATGACAAGTTGATACCCTGATTTTCCAGTTCTTGTTTAGATTTTAAATTCCCTTCAGAATTTAGAATATCTCTATATGTCCAGATTTTTTCAAAATCCACCAAATTTGGGTGTACAAATGCTTCCATAGTTGACAACTACTCTGGAATTCTCAAGTATATTTTACTTTTAATTTTTTCCCATACTGTTAACAATGTATTTCTTATATAGTGATTTTGGAAATACTTATGAATTCTATTTTTCCCATACCATAGAAAGGCGTGCCACCCCAATTGTAAGTTATGCCCCTCCAAATATAACAACCTTTTATTTCTAAGAGTTATCCATTCTTTTACCCATGTTAAAACATGTTAATACAAAGCCCACTCCGGTAGCCCAAATCCTCCATTTTCCTTAGCATCTTGTAATGTTTTCATCTTAATTCTAGCTTTCTTTCCTTGCCAAACAAATGTCAAAATTAGTGAATTTAAATCTTGAAAGAATTTTTTCTCAAGTTTTATTGGAATTGTTTGGAATAGAAATAAAATTTTCAGCAATACATTCATTTTCACTGTGGCAATTCTTCCTATATTGACAGTTGTAGATTTTTCCATCTTTCCAAGTCCAATTTTATTTGATTCAATAATTTTGTGTAGTTATCTTCTTTTATTGTTGAACATCTTGCCGATAAATGTATACCCAAACATTTAACTTTTTTCACTATATGTAATTCTGTTTTTTCTGTATTTTCAATCCTGCCATTTCTCCATACTGTTCTATCTTTCCCAGTAATTTAGGAATCATCTCCAAAGGTTCTTTTAAGATAAATACCACGTCATCAGCAAATGCTTGTAATTTATATGTCTCGCCTTTTATTTCCAGTCCTTTAATTTCTGTGTCTTGTCTAATATTTCTATTTAAAACTTCCAGGGTGAAAATGAATAACAATGGAGATAATGGACATCCTTGCCTTGTGCCTTTTCTTATCTCAAAGTTCTCAATATACCGTAATCTCCATTCACAACCACTTTTGCTGTTTCTTCTATATTGTTTTTATCATATTTATAAAGTTCTGTCCAAAGTTCATTATTTGTAGTTGCTGAGTCATAAATTGCCAGGAAACATTATCAAATGCCTTTTGAGTATCTAGGAATATTAATGCTAATTGTTTCCCTGGATGTAATTTGTACTATTCTAGTACGTCCATTATCACAAGTTGTTTTTAATTTGTCTCTTTGGTAAAAAGCCATTTTGGCCTGGATATATAAATTCAACTAAGTATTTTTTCAGTCCCTCTGCCATTATTGAAGTAAAAATTTTATAATCCACATTGAGCAGTGATATCGGTCTATAGTTTTTAATCTTGTCAAATCTGAATCTTCTTTTGGCATTAAAGTAATGTTTGCTTCCATCCATGTGGCTGGAAGTTTAGCCTCCAACAAAAGTATATTACAAACGTCTTTCAGCGGTTCACTTAGTATGTCTTGTAGGGTTTTATATAACTCCACCAGTAACCCATCTGGACCCGGTGTTTTTTCATTTTATTTATTTATTTTTTTTTGCCTTCTTATGGCCTCTGATATTTCCATCATTGTAATTCTTTCCTCTAACATAGTTTTAAATGTCTCTGGAATTTTTGGAAGATTATTTTCTTTTAGATATTGGATTCTCTCTCTTGGAGTTTCCTCTATGTCATACAGTTTCTTGTAGTATTCCTTAATTATCTTTTTTATTTCTTCATTTTTAAATTGTAGACAGCCTTTTTCTTCTACCAAGTTGTATATCATTTTCTTCTCTTTCTGTTTTTTAACTTTATAGGCTAACAATCTTCCTGGTTTATTTGCATTTTCAAAAGAAAATTGTTTTGCTCTTTTTATCTGCTGTGCCATTTTTTCTGAATCCAACAGATTTAATTTATGTTTTATTATTTCCATTTCTCTTTTCAAAGTCTTTTTCTGCGGATTTTTTTGTAGTTCTGATTCTAACTTTCCAATTTTTTTTTAATAGTACGTATTGCTGTCTTCTCTGTTTGTTTTTTTTTCTTCATAAGTTTGGTAATGTTTGATGTACTCATTTTTCAGTCAACAGTCTTAGAGTAAGATCCAAAGTATAAGAAGGAGCCAGCTGCTTTAGGCCAAATCCACCTCTTCCAGTCGAGTCTCAGATGTAAAGCGTTCACTGTCTCCAAATAGTTCCTGTTTAAATGTAGCCAAAGTCAACAAATATGGTTATGAGAAGTCTTTTCCATTGTAGACTCATGCCAAGGCACTTTGTTTACAGCAGGTGTTGTTCAAGATCAAATCGGGCTGGGAAGCCGGAGCCCCGGCTTCTTCCATCCGTCTCGTCAGCTGCCAAAACCGGAGGTCCCGTCTTCTCACCAAGGTTATTCCCACAGCCCATTACAGGACTGGAAAAATGCCTGCTAAGGAAAAGCCACTGGCTGTTTAAAATGCATTTTTTTTGGTCTGTTTTACATTGCCGCCCTTTATTAAAAGCTTAGAACAGGACTGTCCAGCCTTGCAAATTTAAGATCTACAGAGCTGAAGAAGCTTCTTGGATGAGAAGCGAAACGTCTTCAAAGAAAAAACAAGGAAGTCCAGTTGCCTCATGAAAAAAAAAGCGTATTTGGGATAACTGTGAGCTGGATGACTGAGAATCTCCATAGACATCTGCAGACTTCAACTCCCAGAATTCTTTGCTTGCTGGCTGGGGAATTGTGGCAGTTGAAGTCCACAAGTCTTGGGACTTCCGGTTTTGGCAGCCGACGAGACGGGTGGAAGAAGCCAAGGCTCCAGCTTCCCAGCCCGATTTCGCTTTGCCCAACGACCCTTAAAGAGTCGGAAAGTTGCCCTGGAGGGGCAACGAAGAAGGAGGGACACTCCAGGAGCTCGGATCAGGTGGCGGTCGATCGAAGTAGACTGAAGAAATCCTCTGAAAGGATGGAGGAAAGGCTGCCGGATGAGCCAAGGCAGCCCAAGTCACCAGCCAGAAGGAAAGCAAGGAGCCACGGCCCTCTGCTAAACAGCTGTCAACAGCGTGCTGAAGCTGGGTGTTTTTTTCTTTTCCTTTTGGATTATAAGACGTTGAGCCCCTGATGGGGAAGAGCTAAAAAGTAAAGACCCCAGAAAGATCGGATCTAAAAGCAGTGAGCAATTACAAAAGGGGAGGATATTTAAGGAATACAAGAAAAACCTTTAAAAATTGAATTCAGATTGATTCAAAAAAGGACTGACTATTTAACCTACAAAGGTGAAAATTTTCCAGATATAATCTCAAGGGTAAATAACCTATAAGGGACTTTAAAAGAAAAACTTTGTGAAAATTTTCTAAAATCAGACATTGATAAATTAGTGTATGAGGACATCTAGTCGTGAAAGAAGAATCTACAGAATTATTAAACACTAAAAAAATCTGGAAATATTTGACCTTGAACAACACCTGCTGTAAACAAAGTGCCTTGGCATGACTCTACAATAGAAAATACTTTTTCATAACTATATTTGTTGACTCTGGATATAACTAAACAGGAACTACTTGGAGACAATGAACACTTTACATCTGAGACCTGACTGGAGCAGGTGGACTTGGCCTAAAGTAGCTGGCTCCTTTTTACATCTTGGATTTTACTCTGTTAGCACAACAAATATTACCAGACTTATGAAGATTACTTCTTCTGCACCCTCTGTTGGAACATCTAACCCAACAACCCAGGGATCTATTAAAACAATGCTGCAGCATGAGAAAATAAGCACTGCCAAAAATGAAATGCAGGCTACACTAAAATTGATTCAAGAGTCAATGCAAAGAAACCAGGAAGAGACACAAAGTATTTTTGAGAAATTAAGTGAAGAAATTTTGGATATAAAGGCACAATTTGAAATTCATCATCAAATGATTGTCAAAAATGAACAAAGAATTCAGAAAATGGAAAATAAATCAGATGATATTGATACAAAAATGGAAATATTATTGCAAGAAAATAAAAAATTAGAACAAGCAAATCAAAATTTATAAGGGGTGGTCGCGATCTTGGAAATGGAGAAGGTGGAACAGTACTTGAGATTTCAAAATATCCCTGAAGACAGAAAAGAAAACATAGCAGTTGTGATCATTGAGCTTCTGGCAGAAGCTTTGAAAGCAGATAGAGCAGAGATGCAGATGGAGATAGACGAAATATTTCTAATGAACTTAAGCTATGCAAAAAAAAAAAAAAAAAAAGACCAAACTACCTAGAGAAGTACATGTAAGATTCATAAAGAAAACAACGAGATGAAGTACTGAGAAAAGTGAGAGATGAGCCATTACAATACAAAAATAAAGAAATTGTGGTCTTAAAACAGATACTTAAGATAGTAAGACATACTCGAAGACATTACCACTTTTTAACCACAAAGCTGATTGCAAAAGGCATACATTTTAGATGGTTAATGCCAGAAGGCATTTTAATCAACTGGAATAATACAAGTATCGACTGGACTCAGTCTGAAAGCAGGAGACTTCGAAGCAAGAAATCGAGCAATTCTAGATGAAGGAGTACCTCTGGACTAGACATAAGTAATGGAAATGGAGAAAGAAAATTGAATTTTTTCAGTGAATGTAAATGGACTAAATTCCCCATCAAAAAGAAATAATTTTTTTAGGAAATTAGAGAAATTAAATATGTTTGCAAGAGACACATATAAAAAAACATCATAAACTGGAAAACCCAAAAATTGGGAAACTTTATTATGCATCAGTGCATCAGAAAAAAAGAGGTGTTGCTGTATATATTAAAGAGATAATAGACTCTAAAATGGTTACTCGGATGAAGAAGGAAGAATTGTGATGGTAGAAATATATTTACACCAAAAATAAACATTGTTAGCAGCAATCTATGCACCAAACAATAACCAAGAAGAATTTTACCAAAGCCTCCGTAGAAAAATAATAGAAATGGAGTACCAAAATATTTGTTTAGTAGGAGACTTCAATGCAATAGTAGGTGGGGCAATTGACTATAAAAGCAGTAAAATAGGAAAAACCGGAAGATTACCTAGGACATTTTTTAATATGATAGATGAAATTGGAATACAAGATTTTTGGAGGGACATTAATCCAGAAAAACTACAATACACTTATTATTCAAATAGTCAAAAATCCTGGTCAAGAATTTACACGATTTGGATGATGTCTGACTTGAGGATGAATATACAGGAAATTGAGATTGAAATAGGCGCATGAGCAGACCATAACCCTTTAAAAGTGACATGGAGAGGAATACAAAAAAGACCCAGATGGACTTTAAATCAATCTATACTAAAAGAGAAAGAATTTATAGAATTAGCGAAAAAAAAAATGAAGTTCTTTAGAAAAAACAAAAAAGAAGACACAACATTACAAAATGTATGGGATACAGCTAAAGCATATTTTAGAGGCATAGCTATAACATACACGGCAAAGAAAAATAAACAGAGAAGACAGCACTATGTACTACTAAAAGCAAAATTTGGAAAGCTAGAATCAGAACTACAAAAAAATCCGCAGAAAAAGACTTTGAAAAGAGAAATGGAAATAATAAAACATAAACTAAATCTGTTGGATTCAGAAAAAGTGGCACAGCAGATAAAAAGAGCAAAACATTTTTTTTTTGAAAATGCAAATAAACAAGGAAGATGGTTGGCTTATAAACTTAAAAAAACAGAAAGAGATGGAAGTCCAAAAGTCTTAAAGTTGCCAAGGTTGGATGCCCCTGGTTTAGAAACTGCTCACTTTGTCTTCAGTTGTTGGGAGTAACAAATGGAAAAGTGTCCCTTGGCCTGTAGCTGAATATGGCACCTTAAAGTGATCTGAACTGTAAGCAATAGCAGTAGCCCTAATATACCGCTTCACAGTGCTTTACCAGCCCTCTCTGAGCGGTTTATGGCCCACAATCATCTGGGTCCTCATTTTACTGAAGGACAGAAGGCTGAGTCGACCTTGAGCTGGTGAGAATCGAACTGCCAAACTGCAGTCAGCTGGCAGTCAGCAGTAGTAGCCTGCAGTACTGCACTCTGACCACTGCGCCACCACGGCTAAGCTTTGGGGTTCCCTCTTTTTCAGCAGCAGCCCCCCTTCAAAGTGAGAGAGCATGAGCAGAAAGCTTCTGCCTTCCCACTTGGTAATCCCAGGCTTGGGATCTTGAAAAAAAGGTCCATCGCTCACTGGAATGACTGTTCCAGGTCTGCCAAGGGACGTTGAGGAGCTGCACCTGGGCGGGATGGAGGGCACACCGGGGGGGGCTCCGCTTGGCCCCACCTGCTGCATAGCCTGGTGCGCTGCATCCCCGCTGGGGCTCCTGGGCCCTTAGTGCACTTTTGGCAAGGGCAGGCGCCTGCCCCGCAGGGCTGGGTTGAGGATTGGCACGTCTGGGTTGGCAGAGTGGCAGCATGTCGCACCCTGTGCCTTCTGAGGGCGGATTGCAGCCTCCATGCAAATCAGGGTAAATATTTTTAGTCTTTGCTCTCGTTTCCAAGGGGGTAATTGGCAGCTTGACCAGTAAGTGACCTGGCCTTGAATGGACTTACCTGGTCATTTCGCCTGTGAAATCGGCCTGTTGCAAGAATTCCATGGGATGAAGCCACCGGGGAGTCGAGCTTGAAGCCTGGTGACTTACAATCCATCCGTGTTATTTCCTTAGCAACAATGTGGAGTTTGTTTGCTTTCCTGTGTTTGGTTTCGCTTCCCAGCCTTGCCTGGAGACTTGGAATCCTGTGTGGTCTCCCATCCGATGCCTAAACAATTTTTTCAACTCAGGCAACTCAAAAGCGGCTGAAAGCTTCCAGGGGTGCCTTAAAATGTTGTATTGGCAGCCCGGCCCTGTGTGTTTGCAGTTGGAAGGAAGCGGCTTCCATCTTCCAGACATTTCCTGAAAAGCGGCTCTCTCTATGAAGGGTCTTTGGGGTGGGAGTGGGGAGACCCACACCCCTTGTGAGCCCCAGAGGTGGGGGAGGGTGCAGTTCTGCTTCAATGTTTCCCTGAGTTGGAAAGAAACTCGAGTTGAGAAAGAAAGACGGGCAAAGCTTCCTTAAGAGGTGTAGGAGGTGGACTCCCTTGCAACAGGGGATTCGCCCTGGGGATGGGGAACAGCGTCCTTGAAGGCTCAAGGCTGGAAGGAGGCAGGGCTGGGGTGAGGATAAATCGCTCCCCCATGGGAAATCTCCAGCTGTGGGTCAAGCAGGCATGGAGGGCAGTGGGTGGCGAAAGGGGCTCAGCCCTTCCTGGGCACAGCTGCACCGATGCCAACTTGCCAGCAGGAGACGGGGAAGGCTGGTTCCTCAGCAGCTGCAGAGCTGCTCTGGGCAAGGGCATGGGTGCCAGCCTGGGGCAGGGGGGCAAAGGGACATGCTAGATGCCATTTACGGGATGCTTCTTCTTCCCAGGTCGCTGAGACCCTCAGAGCTCTGCCAGCTGCCGGAGTGGAAGGCCAGATTGCTCGCCATGGCCAGCCAAGACCTTGCCAACGCTCAGGAGCTCCTGGACCTCACCTTCCAATGTGAGTTGGGCGGGGGTCTGCAGTAGAGGCAAGAGGGGAACAGGCATGGCTGAGAGAGAGCCTGGGAAGGGGCAGAGACCACACCTGGCAGGTCAAATGGGCGTCCTGAGCCCCTCCCATGGGCCAGAGGGAGAGTTGCATCTCAAGCCGGCTCAGTTCTGCAAAGCAGATGCTGCCAACTGCTTGTCTAGGGAGATTCTCCGTCCTTCCAGGTCACAGTTGTCCCAAAGGCAACAGAACTTCCTAGAGTTCTGACTCGGAAGAAACTTCTCGGATGGGAAGCAAAACCAGTTGCCTTTTGGAAAAGCACTTTTGGGGTTTTCCAACTGCTTCTGGCTGGCCTGGAGCATTGAAATCCTCCGCCAAAGCCCTGCTGACGTGCGCCAGGCCTTGGGGCCTGCCCGGAGTAGCGTCTCGGCCTTGGGACCCCGTCCTGGAATTCCTGGTTAAGGAGAAGAGAGCGCCTCAGAGAGGAAGGTGGGCAGGGCTGTTTGTGCTCTGGCTCAGATTGCGGCTTAGTCACAGCAGACTAAGAACTGGGAGGATCTCTGCCAAGGCCGGCTGTAGTCGGGAAGCCTCTTTTTGAAAGAAAAGTTTTTCCAGCGGCTTGAACAACAGTTTGCAGCTGCAGGCAGAAATGTGAACGAAAAGCAGCTTGTGTGTGTGCACGAGGCCTGTGTTGTGTATATGCAGATATGGTTATAATTTATTTATTTATTTATGAGACTTATATACCGCTTTAAGTGCAAGCACTCTCTAAGCGGTGTACACCAGTAAGCAATGTATATATATAATTACATTGCCCCCAACAATCTGGGTCCTCATTTTACCTACCTCGGAAGGATGGAAGGCTGAGTCAACCTTGAGCCGGTGAGATTTGAACCGCTGACCTGCTGAACACAGTCAGCTAAAGTGGCCTGCAGTACTGCACTCTAACTGCTGCGCCACCTCGGCTCAATTGTTGGCTAAACGGCCCCCCGGTTGCTCTGAACGTCTCTGGGGCTGATGTCTCACCCCCAAAGGGTTCCTCCTGCCCCCTTCCAGAGGGGCCTCGATCCATTGCTTTGCAGGGATCCCCGTTGTTTGGCTGTGGCTACTGGGGATGAGGGGGACTGTAGTCCAGCTTCTTGGCAGAAAACCCTTATCTAAAGTTGTGCAGATTCCCACAGATGGCTTCTGTCTGTTCTGCAGGTTTATCATAGCAAAATAGGGGTAGAAGCTGGAGTTGGTAGAGAGCAGGTACCCCCGAATTCAGGGTGGCCGTGATGGGGTGGCACTCTGGGGCTAGGAAGTAGCCAACTGGCTCATGTCCCAATCGCCAAGTAATTTAAATGCAAATATAGGACAACTATAAGCAGATATCCAATCTAACCAGGATATTTACACCTGGTTAGATTGCTTCCTTAAAGTGCAAATATTGTTAGGGAGCCAGTAATGCTTCCTCAGAAGAACCTCCGAAGGGTCCAGCTTTGCATCAGACCACCGGTTGGCCTCTGTCTGTTCTCCTGCAGTGGCCCAGGAGATGCTCCCTACTTGAGGTCTGCTGTCAAAAGAGGCAGACCAAGGTGAAGAGTTCCCTCCCACCCCTGTCACCGGCCATCTCATTTCCTTGGCTCCTGCCACTCTGCTAGCTGGGGAATTCTGGGAGTTGAAGTCTACAAGTCTTGAAGTGGCCAAGGTTGGACAGCCTTGAGCTAGAGGAATCTTTTCTGGGGCCAGTTTTGGCTGCGATGCAGGAGCGTCCCTACCAGCAGGAGCTGGAGAAAGCAGAGGCTGTTCACCTTAAATCCGAGAGGCAGAAAAGGACCCCCTCGCTGGAGCACCTTGCCAAGCCAGGGCCTTTGGTTAACCTCCTGCCTTGGGCTTTGATTCCCATCATCTTATACTGGCCAAGGGTACTGGGTGTTGAGGTCCACCACACGCAGAGGTTGTTCCTAAGGTGGGGAGGGGAGCCCTGTCCCTCTTCATCTGCTCTTCTTCCCCACAGCCCTGGCCTGCAAGCACATGGACCTCAAGCAGCTGGAGCTGGACACGGCCGCGGCCAAAGTGGACGAGCTCTCCAAGCAGCTGGAGTCGCTCTGGACAGACCATCCTGGGCCGCCCATTGTGCCATCCTTGGTGAGGCGGGGAAGGAGACGCCAAGGCCGTCCTCTGGGCAAGGGGGCTCCGTTAAGCGGCTCCAGGCTAACTTGGTGCCCCTCAGAGGTCCTGGGAGGCGAACGGGGTGTTATTCTTGGGAAATTGCAGCTCTGCCACGGAGCCTCCCCGGCTACCTGCATCTTCTGGTGCCAAGCAGGGTTTTTTTGGGGGGGGGGGCAAGTCTTTCTCTGGAGTGTGGCCAGGATGCTGCTGCTCCTGGATCTGCTCCAAAGGTTCTGGGGCAGAGAAGTTGGAAATCAAGCCCAGGGCAGGGGTAGGCAACCTTGGCTCTTTTAGGACTCCTGGACTTCAACTCCCAGAATTCCTGAGCCAGGTTGCCTACCCCTGCCCCAGGGTGTCCTGATCCCCCCTTCCATCCGTTGAATGAACAGGAAGACGGTGATTCAGGTTTGGGTCCCCCCTACCACCAGGGCGCTGGCAGTGAACCTTGCAAAGCCCCCCCTTCAGGCAGAGGCTGCCTTCACCCTGCTTGGGAGGAGGAAAGGTGGCTGATTCTTCCCCCCCCCACACACTTTGCTTGGCAGGTGGTGGACAGGTACAGTTCCAGCTCCTCCCCAGACCTGCTGAAGATGGAGGCCCGGACTGCCTCCCCCCTGCACCAGCTGCCGCTGCAGAAGAGCCCCTCCTGGGACATTGCTGAGCCCAGTGGCCCCCCCAGCATGTCACCCTACAGCTCCTCGCCCAGCCAGCTCCTGGCCCCCAAGCCCACCCTGGGACGCCCCTCCTCCCCACGGCCTTCCTTCTTCCTGCAGTCGGACGTGGATTGGAGCCCCACAGCACCGTCCAGGCCCAAGGTCATGGCCATCCCTTACGAGGGCCCGTCTGGCCCCGGGGCCCATGGTGGCTCCCCCCGCTCCCTCCGAACTGCCGGCCTTCCTGAGCGCCAGTTTGACTACCGGCCATTTCCTGCCACCGGCGGGTGGGGGGGCCGGGCCGGCTCTCCACGGCTGCCTGGGGAAGGCTCCATCTCCCAAGCCTTCTTCCCAGAACGAGGACCCTCTCCGCGGCCCCCTCTCCCACCCCCCTACGAGAGCCACAGCCTGTATCCTTCGGCGCCAGGCTCCTTCTGGGCACAAGGTGAGCGCGTGCTGGAGCCGTTTGGTCCTTTGGGGTTGTTTTGCTGCCATGCAGCTGCGGGGCACCTGGGCTGCAACCAGGTTCGATCCCTCCCAAGCGCTTAAGAGGGTAATTATGGGTTACATTCAGGGCGCAGAGAATGGGGTGTGTCAACTGAAAGGGTTGGAATGTGCTCTCCCAAGGAAGCCGAGCTCCCAATAACAAGTTTCCAGCTCTTATGAGAGCTGCTGAAACGTGTTTGGGCAAGGCTCGATGGATGCTGAAAACCGCCTTGGCTCAGCCAGATTTCTGGTGTGTGTGTGTGTGTGTGTGTGTGTGTGTGTGTGTGTGTGTGTGTGTCAGTGTTCCTTTTATATCCAGTTCCCCTCTTTGTGCTGCTGAAAGACGAGCGGAATAGCAAAGAGAAACTAGGCACAAGACGAGAAGAAATCCAAACAATGTGAAAATCTGCAGAATTTCCGTTGTAGCGTTCAGGGTTTAATAGCAAATGCATCTCCCTCAGCACCGTTTTAACTGCTTCACCCTCCCCTATACACTCACATTTCTGTTTTTAATTTGGGCATTTTGAAAGATAAAAGCCTTGGCTTTTAAGAGCTGGTGCAAAATGGCCCTTCCCACCTGGGGATCTCTAGTTGGACTGGACATGCCCCCCTTCTAAGCCACGGGGACCTCTCGGCAACAGGTGCTGGGAGTTGTAGTCCTGCATCGCCTGGAGGGCTGTAGGGTGCTGGAGCTGCCCTAGAAGAAAGGAAGTGAGCAGAGCTGGGAGAGAAAATGAGGCCACTTTGTTCTCCAAGAAGCTGTCCAGGCAGTCCCCAAAATCTCAGCTCTGCCAGGGTCTGGCCAAGAGTGTCCCCCGAAGGCTGGAGTGGTTTTTCCCAGAGTTGCTCCCCTCATCTGGGACAGAGGCAGCTGGAGAAGCACTTCTGACGCCATCCTGGCTTTTTCTTTTCCGCAGATGATATGGTGATCCGCAGGAGACCACCGAAAAGCTGGAATGAATCGGATCTGGATGTGGCATATGAGAAGAAGGCACCTCACCCTGTTGGCTACGAGCGTGAGTTTGCCCTGGGGGGCGAGAACTCCCTGGAACAGACCTGGCACTCATGGGGGGGGGCGATGCCAGGTCTCTGCGATGAGGTCCATCAGAGGCCACTCTACCCACGTCTGCACCGGCAGATTTTCCCAGAGGATCGTGGAGCAAAACCTGGCTCCCTCTGGTGGGTCCCATCCAAGGGGGTTGGTGCTTGGTGGGCCAGAGGGATCCCGCTGGCAGCTGAGGGCTGTGACCTTCTACTGAGCGAGGGTCCCTCAGAGGCCCGATCCCTGTTGCTGAGGACAGGAGCGACCCGGCCGATCTGCCAGGAAAACTGCTGGGCACGGGAGAGACCTCGGCAGAGGGAGGGGCCAGAGACTCGGTCACACTGACAATGTTCTTCCCCCAGGAGTGGATGCGCACTCAAGCCTTCGCCAGAACCCGGCGGGGCTGCCACCGGCTCCCTGGAAGGAGTCCAGCCTAGATGGTGGCTGGCCAGGCAAGGTCAGTGTCCCTGCTGGGGGCCCTGTGGCTGCTAAAGCCTTTGTGGCTTCAGAGACAGAAGCTGGCAGAGAGGAAGAGGAGGAGGGACGGCGGGTGGCAACTGACCGTCTCCCTTGGCTTCCTTCCTGCAGGAGGAGCATTATGGGATGCACAGCGCCACCTTGCCCAGGAACTACAAGGTCTCGGCCCTGGCTGGCGAGAGGCGGCCGGACAGCTCCTTGCGCCGCTCCCTGGTGGCCAACCAGGCGGGCACCCTGCCCCGCAACTGGCAGCCCATCTCCCGTATCCCCATCCCCCCACCCGCCCTGCAGGGGGGCAGCCTCCCCAGGCGCCACAAGCCGCTGCCCCTCTCCATGATCTTCCGGCTGCAGAACGCCTTCTGGGAGTCGGGCGCGGCAGGCGGCAAACTCGGGCTGCCCCCGGGGCCGGTGGGGTCGCCACTGGGATCGCCGCTGGCCCTGCGCTCCTTGCAGAAGCTGCTGATGCAACCACCGGCAGCCCCCCCGCAGTCCCCCCACCGGACCATGGGGCCCAGCAGCGAAGGTGAGTGGCCCGGAGGGAGGGGCAGCGGGAAGGGCTCCCTGGTGCCACAACCAGAGGGCCCCCCTCAGTGGATGCAAGCCAGGTTGGGGCGAAGGGCCCGTATGGCCCCGTTTCTTTATCCTGGGCCCCGAGGAGCCGGTCTTCAGCCTCTTCGACCGACGTGTTACCTCTGAATATGTGGACACAGGCGGTCCCTGACTTACAACAGTTCATTTAGTGACCGTTCAAAGTTACAACAGAACTGAAAGAAGTGACTTATGACCATTATTCACACTTCTGACCATTGCAGCATCCCCAGGGTCACGTGATCAAACTTAATGCTTGGCAACTGGCTTGTGTTTATGACGGTCGCAGCATCCCGGGGTCACGTGATCCCCTTTTGCGACCTGACAAGCCACGCCAAGGGGGAAGAAGCCGGATTCACTTCACAACCAAATACTAAGTTAAAACTGTCGTGATTCACTTAAGCACTGTGGCAAGAATTTTGTAAATGAGGCAAAATTCACTTAACGTATCTTGCTTAGTAACATGGTGTCATGAGCCAAGGACCCCCTGTGCAGTAATGCTTTTGCTGGGGGTGCCTTGCAGAGTTCCCCTCCCACACTCGGCTTTGCCCCCTCCAGGCAGTGGCAGCCCCAGGGCTCCCGCGGGGCCAGCCGAGCGCATCGTGCCCATCGTCCTGACGCCGGGCGACGCGGAGGCCGAGCTGGAGAATCTCCTGCCGGGCAGCGAGCCGGCCGAGATGGACGACCTGGCCCGGCCCCTCAGCCCCACCCGGCTGCAGCCGGTCCTCCCGCCTGAGGCCCAGACGGTGCCCGAGTTTGAGGAAGTGGCCCGGGTGCTGGCGGAGATGCCTCGGCCCCTGAAGCGGCGGGGGTCCATGGAGCAGAATCCCAGCCCAGCCCTGCTGCCCCCCCACAAGAAGCAGTACCAGCAGATCATTAGCCGCCTGTTCCACCACCCGCCCCGCAAGGAGGAGACTACGCCCGTGGGGGACCCCCCGCTCCTGGGGGACCTCTCACCCGTCCCTGAGGCTGCGGAGCAGAAGGCCCCGGCCACCCCCAGCCCTGCGATGACCCCTCCGCCGGCACCAGAGAGTCCGGCCACTCTCTCTCCGGTGCCCAGCCCGGTAAGTTTGGTGGCCATTTGCCCAGTTCCCCGAGGGTGGGGGGGCTTCCCCCCCCAGGAGTGACCTGCTGGCAACCACAGCAGGGCACCCTTTGCAATCCTGAAGGCTATTGCTCCTCGCTTGGGACTCCAGTGCTAGATGGAGAGGAGGCTGAAGGCTCCACCTTCTGCTCGTGAAGCCCCCAGGACTTCGGGCTGGACTTGGGGGGGCCTCGACTTCACCTGTTGGGCTGTTCTGGTGCGGGCTTCGGAAAATGTTTGTGGAGGTTAACCTTCATCACCCCTTGTGCTGCTCTGCAGGAGAAGCGTTCGGTGCTGCGCAAGGTTTCTTCCCCCCGGAAACGGACAACCAAGAAAGCGCGGCTCAATCCCTTGGTGCTGCTGCTGGACGCGGCCCTGACCGGAGAGCTGGATGTGGTCAAGGAGGCGGTGAAGGAGGTGAGCTGGCAGCTGGCAGCCTCGCAGGGGCACCTTCCCTTGAGCGAACATGCGCTGCGGTGGTTCTTATGGCACGTGGTTCCTGGTCCTCTCTTTAAGCAAACAGCAGCTGTACAAGGCAGGTTAGGCCGAGAAACGGTGACTCTGCTGTGGTGAGAGGGTCCAGAGCAGGGAGTTGGAGCAACGGGATTCCTAGAAGTGACTCTCCACAGCTGGGCCGCCCTCCGAGATCCTCGATGGCCTCTGAGCTTGGCAGTTTCCTTGTAAATGTTTCATTACCAAACTAGGCAACATCATCAGTGATAGACAGGAGCGAGGTTTGCAGAGTGGAGGAGAAGGAAAGGAGAGGGGAGGGGAGACCCGGGAGGGGAGACTGGGGAATCCCTGGTGCTCTCTGAGCTCAGCAGTTTCCTTGCAGACATTTTGTTAGCATCGGTCACATCCTCACTGCCAGCAACCCACCAAGCTGAAGGAGCACCAAGAATTTTGCAATAAAAGGGGGGAGGGCTAAGTAAACTTGGAGGGGGGGGCAAGGTAGAACCGGACTGGGTTTCTGGGAAAATCTGTCCCGTGAGCTGGTGCGGCCATTCCACAATTCGGGATGCTGAGCCTCGGACGGCTTTCTGCCTTTTCCTGCTGCAGCTGAACGACCCGAGCCAGCCGAATGACGAGGGCATCACCGCCCTGCACAATGCCATCTGTGGGGCCAACTACAGCATTGTGGACTTCCTGATCAATATTGGGGCCAACGTCAATTCTCCAGACAGCCACGGCTGGTGAGTCCCAGGGAAGGGACAGCAGGCAGGACGGTGGCCTCTGCGGTGCTTTCTGTCGGTGGGCAGGGAAGCGCCCTGTGCCCTTGTGGCCTGAGCCTGATGCGTCCCTTCCCTGAGCCGGCCACCTCCTTGCCTTCCAGGACACCCCTGCACTGCGCAGCTTCTTGTAATGACACGGCCATCTGCATCGCTCTGGTGAAGCACGGGGCTGCCATCTTCGCCTCCACGTTCAGCGACGGGAGCCTGGCCATTGAGAAGTGTGACCCATACCGCGAGGGCTACAACGAGTGCTTCAGCTACCTGGCAGGTGGGGGAAAGAAGGTTGGCTGGCTGGGAAGCCCTGCCAAGCAGGCAGGAGAGTCCTGGAAGCCCTTCGGTGTTTCTCAGGGACAGCCACGCCAAGCAGGACCCACTTAATGGCTTTCCCTAGATTCTCAGGTGGTGCTGACTGGCGGCACTGATGTTTCTGGGGCGGTAAAGCCCAGGGCCCGGCTGTTTCCTCATTGTTTGTCATGGGGGGGTCTCTCTTGCTGCAGATATGGAGCAGAATATGGGGCTGATGAATAATGGGGTGGTCTATGCCCTGTGGGACTACAGTGCTGAATTCAGCGATGAGCTCTCCTTCCGCGAGGGTGAGCCGGTCACCGTGCTGCGTCGGGATGGCCCGGAGGAGCTGGACTGGTGGTGGGCCTCTCTCTATGGCCAGGAGGGCTACGTACCCAAGAATTACTTTGGGGTGAGTCTCATCTTCCGAGGGCCGGAAGGTTTGCCTGGAGGAGCCCAGGCCAGGAGCAGCCCAGGAGGATCTGAGGGCCGATCAGCTGGGGTGTCCTGCTTTCCAGCCATGTCGGGCTGCTGGCTTTGCCTTGCCAGCTACTCAGCTGTAGCCTTCCCTGTTCCTTACGACTCCCTTCCTTTCGCAGCTGTTCCCCAGGGTGAGGCCGCAGCAGCGGAAGACATAAAGGTCCACTGAGGCCGTCGGAAGGGCAGAGCGAGAGCCCAGCGGTGGGACTGGCCTCTGTTCATGTGGAGGGGCCAGGCACAGGGGAGGGGGCTCTTTCTCTGATTCTGCTGGCCACCCTCCACTTTCAAAAGAGCACAGATGAAAGGGAGGGGGTGGATTTGACCCCGCCATACATCCCCCTCCCCCAATCGCCTGGCTGTTTTCTTGCTTCTCCGTGTGAACACCCCCCCCCCTGCCCAACCTGGAGGATAGCTTTGGGTTGGTGTCTCCCACAGCAGCTAATGCAGCAACACGGCTTTTCCCCATAGAAAGGCTGACCAGGGAAATTGGTGCAGTGACTCTGGGGCTCAGCTACACTGGGGGGCTCGGCTTCCAGTTCTCCTCTGCCCCAGTTTTGCTGACTTTCCTCTGGAGCCACCAGCACACTTTGCCTTTGGCGGAAACTCTGGCCTTCCATGACTTCATCCTTGGGGGAACAGCAGTGCTCCCACCCCCAGAGTTGGTGCGTCTTTTTTTTACTCTCACCAACACAGTGAAGGAAGATGGGGCACCCCTGGCTCTTGTTGCATCTTCTTTTTGGGAATCTGGAGAGAGAGTGAGCTGCCTCTGTGCAAGGACAGAGTGCAAAAGGGAGGAGGGGTGGCCAACGCCACCCAGGAGCTGAACTAAAAGTCATGGGCTCTGTAGGCTTGATGGAGGAGAACGTTGGCTCTAAATGTGCTGTTCTTTCTCAAAAGTTCTCACTACACCCAAGACACATAGGGGTGACAAGCACCCCATCTTTTTGCTACGAGTTGTCACCTCTCTGCACAACTCTCAAGTGAAGGCTGGAATCTGCTCCCCTTGTATCTTGATTCAAGGTTAGGACTGCTTTGCCCAGGACAGCTAATGCTGCAGCAGGCAACTTCTCTTTTGCAGAAACAGAGAGGCCTCCCTCTCGTAGAAACCTGACCCCCCCCTTTTAAAAATCACGTCTAAAGTTGAACCCCACCAGGGATTCAGTTCCGAGGCTGCAGCTGTTCCACCGGCGGAGAAGCGAATGCCCTCGGCTGCTTAGCCTGAGTAAATCAAAGCATCCCACTCCTACCCCAGAGGGGGGAAGGGGGGAGCTGCCCCCTGCCAGTGGGGGGACCCTGAGTCTGCCTGCCCTGCTGAGAGCCGACAGAGGCTGTGCAGCTGGGCAGCAACTGGGCTTCTTCAGAGCTGCTGATGCCCACAGGCTGATGTTCCAGTCATGCTCGTTGTGCATACTCTGCAACTGGAATGAGACTGGGGGTGGGGAGGAGGGATGCTGTCCCCTGCCCACTGCCTTCTTTTTGCCCACCCGGGCAGAAGCTGCAACGTGTGCCAAAGCTTGGTTTCTGTGCCTGCCTCTGCCAAGCCAGCGTGGGGCCTCCGTGAGAGCTTCGCCTGGTTAAGGGGCCCCTTCCTTTCATGCTGCGCCTTAATGTGGGACGGGATGCCAAGACTTGTCCCAATGCTTCTGGGGTGCCTTTGGTTGGCGATTTTGGAAGGGCGATTTTGTGCCTTTAAGGGGGTGGGGCCTTTCAGGAATAGCTCCATGTAGGTTGGGGGTCTGTAGCCTACAGGTCCTGCCTCTGAAGGCTGCTTCAGTTGGGGCTTGGCCAGACCCAGATCCAGGGAGGGAAGAGGAGTCGCTGGGGATCCAGGTGAGCCCTTCCTGGGATTGTTGGCAGCCTTGGCTGGAAAATGTAGCATTCCATAATAAAATGGTCTAACTGGATAAAAGTAGTGGATGTGTTCAATGCAAGGTGGGGGTAGGAACACTTCTGCACAAGGAGGAAACATCTGGCTGTGGGATGGAATGCCACTCCCCCACCCACTGGATGAGCTGGGTAAAGATTTCAGAGGTGACCTTCCTTGGACAGCAAAGGTGACCAACAAGTAAGTCCTGGAGCGCATGTCACTAGAAGGCAAAACCAGGAAACTGCATCTCACTTTTCGACCATTCACTGCAGAAAGCATTTATGTTGGGAAGAGTCAGTGGTAAAAGGAAACCATGCTGCAAAGAACACGGTAGCTGGACACCATCAAAATTGACACCAGCCAGAGCACAGAAGAACTCAAGCAATGCAAGATCAGAAGATGTGGCGAGACCTGGACCACAGAATCAGCAAGAGTTGGACTCAACTGATCGGATAACGCTGTCATCACATTTGAGCTGGCAGTGTCTGCCTTAGTTGATTCAACAAGTTATGTCTAATGGGGAAGGCTGCCCAAGCCGAACAATCAGATGAATCATTATTTGCTGCCCGAAGCCTCTGGGCTGACACTCGAGTCTTCCTTTGTTCCCCACTGATGGTTGTAAGAATAAGGGGCTGCTAGTTCTTATCCTGGTTGCTTGCTTCTGTTGCATGTCATCTGCCATTCAACATTTTCTGCCTGGGTTCACACAAAACTGGCGTTACTGAGTAAAGCACCTTGGAGAAGTTGACACATGGCTCTCAGCCACAAAACAAAATCTCACTTTGGATTGGTGCATGTGAATCCAGCACAAGAGGTTACCCAAAACATGCAACTCTACCTCTGGTGGGGTAAACCTGTTTCCTTGTGATTTGAAAATCACAATAATGCTAGGCTTCTCTGGTTGAGGGAACGGGTGCCCAAAGTCCCACCTGTAGTATCCCCCCCCCCCCAAATTACAGCAGCCGCGGCCCTTGCAACTCCCCGTCTTCCCTTGCAAAGAGCAAAATGCCCCCACCAGGCGTGAACAGGAGTTGCTGGACCATAAAGAGGGGTCTCGGTGAGGTCACATCTTGAGCTGGCTGGTCAGTTTGAGATTCAATGCCAGAAACATGAGTTAGTTATTTGTTGTTTCAGTTACCCAAACTTTAGAGCAACTCTAATCTGTTCTCTCGTTGCATCATTTATATAGGAAACTTCGGATTGAGTTGCTGGCTAAGGAACTGGGGAGGGGGGAGTTTTGGGGGTAGTGATTGCAATCCAGCGCATCTAAACGGTATACAATTAAGGAAAGCAATCCAACAGGTGAAGAAGGCAGGAGGAACTGCAACCACTTTGGAGGCTCGCGGTCCCTGGAGCGGAAAGCCACTACAAGATTTCAGCCTAGGGCAGGGGTCTTCAAACTGGGCCCTTTTATGACTTGTGGACTTCAACTCCCAGAATTCCTCAGCCGCAAGTGATAAAAGGGCCAAGTTTGAACACCCCTGGCCTAGGGACAGCTAAATCTATTCTCTCTAGATTCGACTTCTTCAGCCTAAATTGCAGAGATGCCGAACGATCATCTTTTGAGCGGCTCGTGATGCCTGCACACTGAGCGGGAGAACGCGGGGCAGGAAGTTTGATGGTGGACGGGGGCGGGCTCTTTTCAGATCAGCCACTCGGGGCCTTCGTCGAGGAGCCTTGTGAGCCAATAGGATCGAGAGCGACAGAAGAAGCGGAGAGGCGACCGAAGGAACAGTTTTCCTTTGAGAGGACCGGAGTGAGAACTCCCCAGTAGCGCGGCTTCCGCCGCGGACGAAACCATGAAGTAAGCGGCGACGGGAGGCGTCTGGGAGATACCACTTGGGCGGCGGGGGGCGAGCGAGCCCGGGAGCGGACGGGGGTTGCTGGGGTGCCTCTGCTGGCTGCGGATGATGGGATGCAGGGGCGCCGCAGCGGTGCCTCTGCTGGGGGCGCCGCAGCGGTGCCTCTGCTGGCTGCGGATGATGGGATGCAGGGAGGGGGCCAGCAGGGGCACGGGAGGCGGGCGCACGCCTCGCCTGGTTTGCTGCGGGACCGCTGGGTAGACGTGCCCGTTGGGACCCTCCACCACCCGCTCCCTCCGCGCAGGCTGAACATCGACGGGTTGCTGGTGCTCTTCCCCTACGACTACATCTACCCCGAGCAGTACTCCTACATGCTGGAGCTGAAGCGGACGCTGGACGCCAAGGTGGGCCGGGCGGGGTCCTGCGGGGGTCCCTGCCGCCTCTTCCGGGGGGGGACTGGCCGGGGGGGACAACGGCAGGACTGGAACTCGGAGCCTGCCGCCGCTCCCGTCCTGGCTCCTTCCCGTTCACCAACCGGCCCTCGGACGTAGGCGGCGGCGGCGGGGGTCCCTGACCTTCCCCCTCCCTCCCCCCCGCAGGGCCACGGGGTGCTGGAGATGCCCTCGGGCACCGGGAAGACCATCTCGCTCCTGTCGCTCATCCTAGCCTACCAGCGCGTGAGTAGCGGGGGGGGGCTGCGAAGCCCCTTCCGCAGCGGGCGGCCCTTTTTTGCAACGAGGAGCCCGGGAAGACTGCAGGGGCCCCGCGGAGGGGGGGCTGGGCGGGCCCCCTCCGACTCTGCCTGCTTTTCTTCCAGGCGGCCCCCCTCCCAAGCGTAGCCCTCTAAGCCAGCCCTCTCCCCCAGGCTCACCCGCTGGAGGTGACCAAGCTCCTTTACTGCTCCAGGACCGTCCCGGAGATTGAGAAGGTACCTGGGTGGTGGGCGGGCACCCTGGCACTGGGAGAGATGCCCGTGGGGCGGGAGTGCCAGGAAGCAGGCCTGGCTAGGAGGGCTTTCCTGGTGGGGGTCTGGACAGGGAGGGAGGGAGCTGGGTTGGGGGGGCGTCTGGGAGCCTCTCACATGCCCACTACTGGCTTCTTCCCCCCCCCCCCAGGTCATTGAGGAGCTGCGGAAGCTGCTGGACTTCCACCAGAAGCAGACGGGGGAGAAGCTGCCCTTCCTGGGCTTGGCCCTCAGCTCCAGGAAGAACCTCTGCATCCACCCGGAGGTGCCTCTGCCGGCTGAAGGGCGGGGTGGGGAGACGGCATCTGGGGGGGGGGCAGAGGAGACTCGGGGAGTCCCTCTCGGCTCCCTGTCATTCCACATGTGGTTCTGCCCTCCAGCCAAAATGCACTGCTTGGGGCCTCCTCTTGACTCCTCTCACCACAACCCTGTGTGGCAGGAGAGAGAATGGCTGGGTGGTCGTCTTCCTCTGGGTCCGCTCTCTTTGCTAAGAGTTCGCTGGCCGCTCTGGGCCACGGTCACTGCATGCCCTGGCAGCAAGGAAGGCAGGGCAATGTGGGTGCCGTGCCCCTTTCACTCAGACCTCCCCTCCCTTCCTTGTTTAGGTGAGCAGCCTGCGCTTTGGGAAGGAGGTGGACGGCAAGTGCTTCAGCCTGACTGCCTCCTACATCCGGGCTCAGCATCAGCAGGATGGCAGCATTCCCTCTTGCCGCTTCTTTGAGGTAGGGGTGAAGTGCACAAGGGGGTGGGGCAGACAGTCAAGGCCCCCCCGGGCCCTGGGGAGGGGGACCTGGGTGGCAGAAGGGCTGGGTGGGGCCGTGGACCTCCTTCCCTGGAGCAGAAGAGGCCAGACTGAAAAGGGAGGTGGGCCAAATCTGCTCTTCTCTTTTCACCATTAATCTGTCATTCGGGGGAAAAAAATTCAGGAAACTGGGCAGGAGAGTTAAGCAAACGTGTGTGTCCAAAGGCTTTTGTTCCTGATGTGAGAAAGCCCTGTTGAGAATTTGAGCAGCCAAAAACCATTTTGGCTCGTTCATAAGCCCGGGACAAGGAGATCCATTCAACTCTGATTCCCTGCAGGAATTTGATGCCCATGGGCGCCAGGTGCCTCTTCCCTACGGCATCTATAACCTGGATGACCTGAAGGCCTACGGTCGGCAGAAGGGCTGGTGCCCCTACTTCCTTGCCCGCTACTCAGTAAGACGTCTGGCTGGCCTTGCAGCCCACAAAGCTTTGTTTCCTGCATGATGGAGAAGCCCAGCCCCCCCCCCCAATTAGCATTTGGGGATTTTGAAGTTCTTCCTTCCCCAAGACGAGCGGTCATGCTCTGTTCTTCTTTCTCTCCCCACGTGGATCAGATTCTCCATGCCAATATCGTGGTCTACAGTTACCACTATCTCCTGGATCCCAAGATTGCGGACGTGGTCTCCAAGGAGCTGGCCAAGAAATCAGTGGTGGTTTTCGATGAGGCTCATAACATCGGTATGTATAAGAAGGGCGGGTAAGCGATCCGGTCTAGGAGGTGAATTGGGCTGCCTGAAAAATAGGTTCAGATCCAGTTTCTTCCTTTAGAGCAGAATTTCTCAACCTTTCCAACTTTAAGATGTGTGGACTTCAAATCCCAGAATTCCCCGGCCAGCTATCTTAAAGTTGGGAAAATTGAGAAACTCTGCTTTAGAGATTAACTCTGTTCACGCTTAGTTTAATTTGGATGGATGGGAACTCAGCCAAACGGCCAGTAATGAAACCATTAACGTGTTTTTAGTTGCAATTTTACCCTTAATTTATAATTTCTTTTTTTCCCTCCCTTAATTACTATGACTGCTAAAGGTGTCCGGATTGTGGGGAAGATCAAAAAATAAAATTAAAAATGGGTCGCGTTGAACCGTATCCCATCCAGGCAAGTAATTGACATCAGCTATAGTTGGCTTCTTTGAAAACCCTGGTTTTTCTTCTCTTTGACCCACAGACAACGTCTGCATTGACTCCATGGGGGTCAACATAACACGGAAGATCCTGGATCGCTGCCAAGGGAATGTGGCCACGCTCCAAGCTGCCATTCAAAAGTGAGCAAGGATTCGCTCCTTCCTTCTCCACTTCCTGGCCTTCTCCTCTGCGCAAAGGCCGATATTCTGTGCTGCTTACACAAATGACATCTGAAAGTTTGTGTGTGTAAAGACACAGAATAATAACAGCATTGGAAGAGACCTTGGAGGTCTTCTAGTCCAACCCCCTGCTCAGGCAGGAAATCCTTATTCTACCATCCTGGACAAATGGCTGCCCAGTCTCTTCTTAACAGCCTCCAGCGATGGAGCACCTACAACTTCTGGAAGCAAGTCTGGAGCTGTGGTTTTTCAATCGGACATATAGGACAGGCGCATCCAGGGGGCAGTCCGTGGGCTCTGGCTCTGACATGGCTGCCTCTGCTATCCAAGCTTCATGAGCTGACAGCCTGGGGGAGGGAAAGATTGAAGTATAAGGAGGAAGAAGGGGGGGGGGATGGAAGCCCAGCTGAATTGTGGGAAGCTTCAGCCAGCCAAGGTCAGCCATCAGAATGCAGAGCTGGGGACCAAGAGCCTCTTTCCTAAACAACATACAAGCACCTAATTGGACGTTTACAGATAAAAGGGAGATGGCTGGGGAGGAAAATTTACTTTGTGTTGTTCGTGTGGGAAAACCTCAAATTCAGCTTTGCTACTTTTGTAATCACTTAAGCTTCAGTAAAATATATTCTTAGCAAGAACAGTGGGCCAGGAGTCTTTCTTCGCTAGATGACTGAGTGGGACGGTTGACAGGCTCCGAGTTCCAGTCCTGTAGCCTGCAGCCCTCTCGCCCTCCCTCCCCACCTGCTCCCTTTCCAGGATCAAGGAAACGGATGCGCAGAAGCTGAAAGAGGAGTACCAGCAGCTGGTGCAGGGGCTGCGGGAGGCCAACGTTGCCCGGGAAACAGACGTCTATTTGGCCAACCCAGTGCTGCCGGACGAAATCCTCAAGGGTACGTCGGCCCCTTTGTGGGCAGGAGGGGTGGAGCTGGTGCTTGGATGCTCCTGGGGTGGGAGAGGACGCTGGTGCCTGCGCTGTCCCTGTTCCTATTGCTCTGCTGTTTGGCATCGTTTGCTGCTGCTTAGGGAGGAGGCGCTCGTATTCTCTGAGCCCCTGGCCTCCTCCTTCCATGAGGGGGGCTCAGGTGTGGGGGCAGCCCTGAGGCCTGTCTTTGAGCCGCTGCCCTGACTGGCCCTCCCCTTGCGCAGAGGCCGTGCCAGGAAACATTCGGACAGCAGAGCACTTTGTGGCCTTCCTAAAGCGCCTCTTGGAGTACCTGAAGTCCCGGCTGCGCGTCCACCACGTGGTCCAGGAGAGCCCCCCCTCCTTCCTGAAGGACATCTTTGAGAAGGTCTGCATCGAGCGCAAGCCCCTCCGGTGAGTGCAGGCGGGACCCCCTCGCCGGCCCCAGGAGGGATTCCCCCAGGCGGAGCTTCTTTCTGGAAGGGAGGCCCTTTCCCCCTCATCCCTTCCTCCTCCCCTGCCCCCAGACCCATGTTGCTGAGCATGGCTCTGCTGCTGGGAAAGGACAGGAGCAAAAGGGGGAGGTGAGGGAGAGCCTGGCCAGGTCCAGCAGGCTGTCCAGGGTCCCGGGCAGCTGTTCCAGGGCATCCTCGTACCAGCCTCGATTCTTGGGGTTTGGTAGGTTCTGCGCCGAGCGGCTGCGCTCGCTCCTTCGCACGCTGGAGATCGCAGACATCTCGGACTTCTCGCCCATCACCCTCCTCTCCAACTTCGCCACCTTGGTCAGCACCTACTCCAAGGGTAAGGAGGGCCTCTCTGGCGCACACGCCCGGCTCCTCAGCCAGCTACCTCCTGGGTGTTGCAATTTCTTCACATGCACGTCACCTCCTTGGAATTGGCGAGGGAAGGCGTGGGAGGGAGCTGGAGGGCATCCAAGAAGGAGCGCTGGGAACGGCAGGTCTGCTTTCGGGAATTGGCAGGTAGGCCAGTGGAGGACGAGGCAAACAAGCAAGCAGGCAGCCGTCTGTGCTGAAGGAAAAGCGTTGCGGCCTCTGCGCAGGCCGGTCCTGCTTTGACAAACCTTTGGGAGTCTTTTGGTGTCAACACAAATGTGTCCCAAAGTTGCTTTTGCAAAAGGCAACTGGACTTTTCTTAATTTTGTTCCTTGAAAAGGTTTCACTTCTTATCCAAGAAACTTCTTCAATTCTAAAGAAGCTTCAGAATGAACAAATACGAACTGAAGAAGCTTCTTGGATGAGAAGCAAAGCATTTTCCGGGAAAAAAGAACCGAGAAAACATCTTTGGGACAACCCTGACTGGAGGGTTGTGTCTCTCCAGAGACAGCACAAATGTGGGGAGGGGCTTGGATCCTTAAAGTGGTCTTCAAAAAGCCCTGGACGAGGTTCGTGGCTCATGAGCTCCCCGGAGGATCTGGGTGGCCACCGCCGGCTGAGGCTGACCCTCCCCGATCCCGCCGGGCAGCTTCTCTGGGCCTTCTCAGCTGGGGGGGGGCAGCTCTGTGCCCCCCACCAGCGTCTCTCCTCGTTTTGTGCCTCAGGGTTTACCATCCTCATTGAGCCCTTCGATGACAGGACGCCCACCATCCTCAACCCCATCCTGCACTTCAGGTGAGGCGCCCTGGGTTGCCCCCAGCTCTGGCTGGCTGGGCATTCTGGGTGTTGTGGTTCAGAGGAAGGCCACGCTGGGCGTCTCCTTTCGGAGCTGGTAGAGGGGAAAAGGTTCTGCCTTCACTCCTCAGAGGGCGAATGGGAGTCTTGGCCACGGTTCTAAACTTTGGCTGCCTGTGCTGGGAGGACGCGCGTCGCTCTGTCGCCTCCTCTTCCAGTCGCCGCTTTCCTCTCCCAGCTGCATGGATGCCTCGATCGCCATCAAGCCCGTCTTTGAGCGTTTCCAGACGGTCATCATCACCTCAGGAGTGAGTGCTTGAGGGAGCGTTTGGGGGCAGCGCCAGGACCCCCCCCCCCGTCTCTGGGGCTGGAGGCCTGGGAAGCGGCTGTCCTTACCTGCTGTTCTCCCCCCTTGCATTCAGACCCTTTCCCCACTTGACATCTACCCCCAAATCCTGGACTTCCGGCCGGTGACCATGGCCACTTTCACCATGACCCTTGCCCGGACCTGCCTCTGCCCGATGGTGAGTGCCAGAGGCCGGGAGGAGAGAGACCGTGTCCCCCTCCCCTTCCCAGGGAACCAAACAGGCCCCTTTCAGTCTGGGCTGTGAGGTCCCCTCTCCTCGACCAGCTCCCCTGGCCCTAGCTGGTGACACCGGGGGCCCCGGGCCCTTTCATCGGTTTCCCTTCCAGATTGTGGGCCGAGGGAACGACCAGGTGGCCATCAGCTCCAAGTTTGAAACCCGCGAGGACATTGGTGAGGGTCTTTGATGGGGAGGGGGCAGCAGAGCTCTTGCCTGGAGCCTCCTCCCTTCCGGGGTGCGGGGGCATCCCCACGGGAGGGGAGGGCAGTGCTGAGGCCGCTTGCAGTTGAAGGGAGGGGTGGGGCCCCGTGGGATTTTCCCCCCGCCTTGCCCTCCCCTCCTGGCCCCAGTTGGGAGCCTGAAGGGAATGTGCCTCTCCGACAGCCGTGATCCGCAACTATGGCAACCTGCTCCTGGAGATGTCGGCCGTGGTCCCTGATGGCATCGTTGCCTTCTTCACCAGCTACCAGTACATGGAGAACATCGTGGCCTCCTGGTATGAGCAGGTACGCCAGGACGCTGTGGCTGGCCCCTGCCCGCCAGGCCCCCAGATGGATGAGCTTGGGGATGCTTTTAATGGGGCCTTTAGGGGGGCTTCTGCCAAAAATTTCAACTCTCAAAGTCTCCTAAACTGGGAGTTGCGTTGTGTCCAAGACCAGGTTTCTGGGTCAAGCTCGCTGGTGAAGACAGTGGAGGGGCAGCCTGACTGCTGTGTGGATTTGGGGAGGGTCTCCCTCCCGTCCAGCCTCACAGCTCCCTTTGTGTTGCTTCTTGGTTCTTCCTCCAAGAACTGGTGTCCATGTCGGGCGCAAAGAACCAGGAACAGGAGTTGAGTTCAGAGGGCTCAAAGTTTATTCCCTGTTTCCGACACATAAAAATCGGATCTCATAACGGAAGTGAAATTGGCTGTGTAAAGATCCAAACCGAGGACGCATTTGACCCAGGGCCCCGCCTGGTCATCTACAGCTGAGTCCTCTCTATAGCTGATCCCAGACTGAAGGTCATTCAGGGGGGAGCACATCAAACACTTCTGGGGTGTGGAAACGGAGGGCCCCCCCCCCCGTTCAAAACAGGCCAGGCATATTCTGCAGGTCCCTCGGAAAGAGTCTGGCTACCCCTCCGTGCTCTTAAGGAGGCTGGGCGGGGGGAGACCGGAGGGCTGGGCCGGGCTGCAGAGTCTTTCCAAGCAGCCAGGCCAGGTGGGCTTTCTGCCGCTGGAGCTCCACCTCTCCTCTCGGGCTCCTCCAGGGGATCTTGGAGAACATTCAGCGGAACAAGCTCATCTTTATCGAGACGCAGGACGGAGCTGAGACGAGTGTGGCCCTGGAGAAGTACCAGGAGGTGAGGGTTGGGGTTGGGGGGGCTCTAGCTGCAGGAGGGAAGGGCTCAGTTGAGCAGCACACACACACACCCCCCCCCGTGCCTTTCTCCCTCCAAGCCTGGTCCTGAGGTGGGAGTTGCTGCCTGTTGGCGGAGGTCAGTTTGTTGACTTTTTTTTCTGAATTTGGGGTAAAAAGACGTTGTGGCTGATAAGATTGGTTGGTTTGCACCCCAGGCCTGCGAGAACGGCCGAGGAGCCATCCTGCTGTCGGTGGCAAGGGGAAAGGTCTCCGAAGGGATCGACTTTGGTGAGCGCCCTCAAACACCCCTCCCCTCGAGAAGCTGTGAGGGGGATCTGGACCGTCTCTTCTGCTGTTTGGGCAGAAGCCGGCCTGGGGCTGAGTTTGTGCCTTGCCTGAAAGTCACAAAGATCTCGAAACTGCAGGGGGAAGACATGTTTGCATGCAGTGCTGACCTTCCCCCCCCCCCACCTGCTTTCTCCCTTCCCCAGTTCACCACTACGGGAGGGCCGTAATCATGTTTGGCGTCCCTTACGTCTACACCCAGAGCCGTATCCTGAAGGTGGGCCCTGCCTCTGCTGCTGCTTGGGCAAATCCTGCTCCAATTTCCTCCGGGGTGCTGGCAACAGAGCCTTCACTTCCTCTCGGGGGAAGACCTGGGACCCCCTCAATTGGGTGGGGGGGCTCCTGTAGGACAGAAATGGCACGTTTTCCCACCCGCTGCTGGCTTGGCCGTTTCTCACAAGCTGATGGTGGAGGATACACACTTCTGGCTCAGTTGGCAAAGCATTGCCACACCTGGGCTGATTTCTGGGGGAGGGGTGGGGAAATGGGAGGAGACCCTCACTGCCTCTCCTCCCAAATCAGGCCCGGCTGGAGTACCTGAGGAACCAGTTCCAGATCCGTGAAAACGACTTCCTGACGTTCGATGCCATGCGGCACGCGGCACAGTGCGTCGGACGGGCCATTCGGGGCAAGACGGACTATGGTCTCATGATCTTCGCTGACAAGGCGAGTCCAGTAGGGGGCGTCCTCTCGGCTGCAGCCTGGACGGATGGGCAGTGGCTGATCCCGTGTCTCCCCCGCAGCGCTTCGCCCGGGCGGACAAACGGGGGAAGCTACCTCGCTGGATCCAGGAACACATCACCGACGCCAACCTCAACCTGACGCTGGACGAGGCCGTCCAGGTGGCCAAGCACTTCCTGCGCCAGATGGCCCAGCCCTTCCGCAAGGTGAGACGGACTCGGGCGGGGGAGGCACCGTGGGAAGAGGTGGGCTCCAGCCGGGGGGCATCTTGTAGCCCGGGGCTCTCCGAAATTCTGGGAGTTGGAGTCCATAAGCTTTAAAGTTGCCAAGTTAGGAGACCCCTGGAATAGGCAGAGGCGGGACGCTTTGCAAGTTACGCAGGGACAGCAAATTCTTTGAACCTTGGCAGCAACCTCCATCTCCTTTTCCTCCCTAGCTGACCTGCTAACCCAGAGAGCCCGGCCCCCACCCTCTGGCACCCAACAGGGGCTCTCATGGCTTGGGGGGGACACCATTTGCAAGAAGGGCCGCTTTGATATGCCTCTCTGGGCCTCCAAGTTTCAGTTTTCTGTCTTAAAATATCAAGAAACTGCTGGCAGTTTTGGCCTGGGGGGGGGGGCACAGAGGCAGCTGCATGCTGTAAAAGGGGGGCTCGGCCCCATAGAGACCACCCCTCTTCTCCAGGTCAGCAGCTCTACTCTTTCCATCATGACCTCCAGCAAAAAGGGGGGCAGAGCCTCACTTCCTGGGTGACCGTCAGCCAGGAAGGGAACGATGGGTGTTTATGGGGATTGCAATTCCCATAATGCCTCAGTGCCAGTGCCGTGGAAATTCTGGGGGAAGTTGCTACAGGACTTAGAAAACAAGAGAAACATTTGCATCCTAAATACGGTTTTGAAATGACAATGATGTTATCCATTCACTCAAATCCGACTCTTGGCTATTCTGTGGTTTTTAATATTATTTATGTTTTTTTAATGATTCTGTGGTTTTGAAGTACTGTACTCTGCTCAACAACAAACACTTTACACACAGCCCAGCAGCAGCAGCCAGACAAGCTGCCAGTGCACTGGGCACAGAGGTGTCTGCAGTTGCCCTGGGGGGCAGCAGTGGGCATCCTGACCCCTTCCCCTCCTCCCCCCTTGCCGTCTCCTCAGGAAGACCAGCTGGGCCTGTCCCTGCTCACCTTGGAGCAGCTGCAGTCGGAGGAGACCCTGCGCAGAGTGCAGGAGATCGCGCACCAGGTGTGAGTGGCAGCGGAGGAGGCCGGCCAGCGTGCTCTGCAGGGCAGGGGCCCCGGCTGGCCCCCTGTCCAACTGCAGAGCTCATCGGGGGCAGAGAAGAGAAGCTGGCCAAAGGCCTTTACTTTTGGCCTGGCCGGGCCCCTCATCCCTCTCCCCCCCCCAACTAATCCTAGATTTCTGGACTAGGTTTTAATAAAGGGGATTAGTGTGTTGCTACGCAAGTGATTTTCTTCTTTGTGTTTGTGTGTGCGTGCAAGTGTGTTCTGCAACTCTCCCTTCTCTAGCATAAAAGGCGGCTAAGTGTGTCTTTTGGTCCTGGGGTAAAATCCCCTTGAAGTGGAAGAACTGGAGGAGGCATCTGATCTTTTTCACGCAAAGCCACTGGGGGGGGGGACCATAGGAAGGTTTGCAGACAACCCCCACCTCTAAAGTAAGGAAAACTCTTCATTCCCAGCAGACTTTATTTAAGGAAAAATAAGGTGCATAAATAAACTAAGGTTTGGCTTCACAAGAGCCATAGTGAGGGGAGGGGGGAACAGGCTGCTGCTCCTGCCCCCAAGGAGTTTAAGGCAATAGCGAGGGGGGAGAAGCTCCCCTCCTTGTGATCCTTTGGGATGGCAGCAGCTGCTCCATTCCTGAGAAACAGTCCTCTGTGAGTCGGGAGGGGCGCTTGCTCCCCCCAAGGGGGACCTCCCGTGCATGCAGTGCTCAGCCCAGGGAGGGCCAGGTGAAGTGCTTGAACCAACAAGTGACGCAGGTTAGGCCTGGCCTCAGCCAGGGAGAGTGAAGGCCAGTGGGCCTAGTGGGCGGTGCGGTGCGTGAGGTCCTGGATGCTGGTGCTCAGGTTCCGGGTGGGCTGCAGGAGGGAAAGAGGAGGGGTCCCCTTCAGGCCTCTGCCGTCGCTGTTCCCTTTCAGGCTCTGATTTCCTGCCCCAAGTGCTCCCTGCGCCGATTCTTGCTTTTTCTCCTGGCGTTTGGGGCGCCCTGGCTGGATCTGAACACAGGCTGAGCCACGTTGCCCAGCGAACTACCGGTCTGCAACTGGGGCTATGCTGCTGAGCGTGGGGGTCCTTCTGGGCCCCCGACTCACCTTTGGGGCTGCGACAGCTGCACCCTCGTTCACATGCAGCAGGTTGAGGGACGTGGCCCGTGTCATCCTGAGGAAGAGAGACCCTGTTAAGCTCTTCCTGGCCGGCCTGGCTGAGCCTCCCAAAGCCCAGACCTGCCTGGGGGGGGGGCTTCTGGGGCGCTCCCATTCACCTGGGGGCTGCAGCTTCCTTGGGCTGCCCCACTGCCTGGCCCCGGAGCTTGGAGACCAGCTTCTCACTGCTGCGCTTGAGGGAGTCCCGGAAGCGAGAGAAGGAGCTGCTGCGCCTCATCCCCTCCTAGAGGGAAAGAGGGGGCGCAAGACTCAAAACCTGGGGGGCTTCCCCATCCCCCCCCCCAACCACCTGCGGTCCAAGGTGGGAACAGGCAATCACGGTCTGCCTGGAGCCCCCTTTGCCTCCCTCTCTGGAGGCTCAGCTGAGGAGGCAGCGGGTGCCAGAGTGAAGCAGCTTAAAAGATTTGCTCCCCCTTCATGCCCCCCCCCCCCGCTCGTCATCCCTCCAAAGGGATCTTTCGTTGATCTCCAAGCCACCTGCGGGAGAAATCCTCCGAGGACTCACCTGCCCTTCCCAGGTGTGGCCAGCTCCTGTCCAGCTATAATCTGAAGGAGGGGAGGGGTTTTCAAGAGGTGAGTGCAGATGCTGAGGACGTGGGCACCTCCCTGTTCCCCCCCCCAGGGAAACGGCTGCCCAACGCTGGGCTCTTACCAGCCCTGGGGGTGCTCAGCTCCTGGTCCTGCAGGGAGAGAATCTCCTTGTACAGCTGCTCAGCCTGCTGGAACTTGCCCTGTTTCACGAAACACGAGGCCTGGCCGAGGGGAACAAGCAAGGTGGGGGGGGGTGAGCACTTCCCCTCCACCAGTGGACCCCCAGTGGGCAGGTAGCAATCGGTCAAGTACAGCCACCATCCAAAGGGCAAAGCACACCAAGAAAAAAGCCACTGCTCAGGCTAGGATGCTTTTAATCCTGTTTGGGTGGCAGGAAGGTGAAGCGGGGGGGGGGGAGAGAGAACCGGCCCTTGTGGTGCCATGGTTGAAGCAGGTCCTGGCTCAGTGGGCCAGTACTATTTTATTTGTCAATAACAGCCTGGTCATTGGCATGCTGCCCTACCTTGAACGTATTTTACCCAAAGAGAGCCACCCAGGCAGAGCCAGCAGTAACCCTCCAACTCCACAGTTACCAGGTTATTCTTGGTCTTGGCCACGTTGCCGTCGCTGGGGCCCAGCTGGCTCTGGTAGATGCGAAGGGCCCGCTGGTAATACTGTTCCACCTCTTCGAACTTGCCCTGGTTTTGGCACAAGAGGGCCAGGTTGTTCAGCTGCTTGGCCACGTCTGGATGGTCGGCGCCCAGCACCTGTGGGGGAAGGGCAGAGGTGCCCAGCTGATGTGCTGCCTGGGGCAATGCGTGCCCCCCCCCACCTCTCTGGGACTGCATCTCCTCCGGCCCCTGAAGGCACAAACTGGGTTGCAGCAGCGTCTCCAGCCTTGGCCACTTCAAGACTGGTGGACTTCAACTCCCAGGATAGCCGGCTGAGGAGTTCTGGGAGTTGAAGTGGCCAAGGTTGGAGACCGCTGGATTACAGCCACTGTCTCCCTATTCAGGCAGACCTTTTGGCTGTCAGGACCAGCTCAGAGCCCCCTCCCTTTCCGGCCTTCTCCCCCTCACTGCTCCAGCCTGCGCCAGGGACGCTTCTGCCGGTTGAAGGGGGGGGAGTTCAATTGCTGGCTCTTCCTCCCCCTCCAGATCTAAACCTTTGACCCACCGGCTCTCCCCAAGGATTTGTCAGGTGGTCACCCAGAATTTCTCCCGGCAGGTCGGCTGGGAGAACGCTGAGCATTGTTCCTCCCTCTCTTTAATTGGCCCGTAGAGTTGGGTGGTATTAGCTTATTTATGTTTTTAGGTAGATAATTTTTAACTTTTATGATTGTAAGCCACCCAGAATTACTTTGTTTTAAGATGGACAGCCAATATGTTTTATTTATAAACAAACAAATAAGTAAATAAATAGCCCCTTTCAAGAGGCCCAGGAAACAGCCTTTCAGACTCTTCTCCAAATTGTGGCGTGTGTGTCTTGGTGTCTACCTTCTCTCGGATCTCCAGGGCCCTCTTGCACAGCGGCTCAGCCTCTTGGTACTTCCCTCGCTTACCGTACAGCACAGCCAGGTTGTTCAGGGTGGCCGCCACCTGCCAAGGACGAAAGGCGGCTTAAGCAGAGCCCAGGAAGCTCCCTCAGAGCAAGGTGAAACGGGGGCATCTTGCCTGGGACCAAGCCGAGAGGGTCCACCCCGGAAGGCTCACCAGCCCTCCTCCTCCTCCTCCTCCCTAGGGCCTCCACGTAACCTCTGCCAGGGCCAACCCCCTCCCTGCCCCCTCCCCACAGAGCCCGGGCACTCACGGAAGGGTGCTCCACGCCCAGCGCCTGCTCACGAATGTCCAGGGCGTCATTGAGCAGCTCCGTGGCCTCCTTGTACTTGTTCTGGTCCCTGCAGGAGGAGAAGCAGGGCGGTTGGGGTGGCAGGGTGCAGCCTGCAGGCGATGCCAGGGCAAGCCCAGGAGGCAGCTGCAGCTCAGAGGACTGGGGGCCACCAGCAGAGCCACACGACAGCCAGAACAAAAGGGCCCCTGGAGCCCCCCCCCCGGTCTTTCTGCTTGTGCTGCTGGAGGGGAGGCCAGGCGCCTCGACCATCTTACCGGTAGACCAGGGCCAGGATATTGAGCATCGTGGCCACGTCCGGGTGGCTGTGCCCGGAGCTCTTTTCCAGGTCCTCCAGGGCCTGTTTGCAAAGCGGCACGGCCACCTCGTAGCGCCCTTGAGAAGCGTACTGGATCACCAGGTTGTGCAGTGTCCGCAGGCGTGCTGGGATCTCGTACCCGCCCTGCTGAGCTGCCAAGGCGGCGACACCTGGACTCTGCCCCTCTGCAGGACAAAAGCCCGGCTGGGTGGTGAACAGAGAGCCTGGGTGGCCAGGCTGGGTAGAAGCCGGGCATCCTCCCGTCCAGCCCACCCTCGTCCCAGGCCCTGCCCAGCACCTGGCCTGCTGTGGGGCAGGTTAATGTGCTGCTCTTGGAGACGGCGGGGGCTCTTTGCAACCCAGTGCTGGGTTTAAGCTTCAGCCTCACTCAGGCAGACAGGCAGCAGTTCCTCAGGCTGACTTGGGGGCTGACTGAGAAAGCAAAGGACGCCGAAGGAAACGCACCTGGCCTTTGGTCGTCATCCGTGCTGAGAAAGCCTTCCTCTGTCTCCACCTGCAAGGAGAACCTGGGAAAGTCAGTGAAGGCAGGAAGGACACACACACACACAAACACACGCTCCATTTTCCTTTAGAAAACTCTCTGCTAATTGGAGGCTTTGCAGTGAGGGATGCAGGATCAAGCCCTTCCTCCCCCCCCCCCGCCGCCTCCTACGGTTCCAGTCATCCTGAGCCAGTGTGCTCTCTCTGAGCACCCCCATAATTCAGACGGAAGATTTAATTTGGGGTCAATGGTTCATAGGAACCTTCAAAATTTCTTGGTGGACTTGAATTCTCTCAGCTGCAAGCAGCCGGATGCAGAGAGATACAGAAGGCGCCTCATCCACAAACAGCCATGGTCACCCAAAGCAGTTTCCCCCCCTGAGAAAAGCCCCCCCCCGCCACCACCACACCTGCTCCTCCCGGGCCTCGTAGTGCTTAAGCTGGTTCAGGAAGCGCAGGTGCTTGTTCTCCTCCTCCAGCTGAGCCACGGCCTCTGCGCTGTGCTGGAGCCGCAGCTGGGTGCCGGCCAGCTCCTCCCTCAGCCAGAGGTTCTCCTGGCCCAGGCGCCTCACCTGGGCCCGCAGCTTCTGCTTCTCCGCCTCCAGCGCCCCGATGTGGGAGGAGAGGGCGATCAGCATCTGGGGAGAGGGAGGGGCAGCTCCAGCAACCATAGCCTTTGCACTCGGGAGACGGGGGGGGGGGGAGAGGGGGGCTGTGGAGAATTGCAAGGGAGTAAAGCAGGGACTGGCCGCAGGGCAGCACCACAACGAATGACGTACAGAAATACTAAGAATGAAGATAATGGGAAAATAGGGGAAGAAAGGGGGAAGAGAAAAAAGGTGAGGGCAAAGGGGAAACAGGAAAAAAAAGACATTGACTTCCGGCCCCTTTGGGCACAACAGAATAAGGTAATAACATTAGTTCTATATTTTGATAAACTACTTTTATTGAAGTTTTATATTTTGACAAAATACTTTTACATATTGTTTTTTGATACATTTTATATGTTCTATTGCTTCTGTTTGCATTACATTGGATTCCAATATATTGGAATTGGGTCAACTTATTTTCCAACGCCCCAGAAGGCAAGGCAAGAAACAACAGATGGAAACAAGGAGAGAAGCAACCTGGAATTAAAGAGAAACTTCCTAACAGTGGTGGACAGTTAACCGGTAGAACAGAAGTTGCCTTCAGAAGTTGTGGGTGCTCCATCACTGGAGGTTTTTAAGAAGAGACCGGACAGCCACTTCTCTGAAACAGTAGAGGATCTCGTTCTTGAGCAGGGGGCTGGACTAGAAGACCTCCAAGTTCCCTTTCTAATCTACTCTCTACTCTCTCCTCTCCTCTCCTCTCTACTCATAACTTGAAAGTACCTGACACAACCCAGGGAAGGCCAAGACAAATGGACATGCTTGACCTTTCCAGTTGAAGCTGACTGCCAGGGTGGCCCCCGCTAGCATCACATGCCAGGCTTGTGCAAAGACCCCCCCCCAGACTTCCCTCCCCAAGGGCTCCTGGAGCTTCCTTGTGCTCCATGATGCCATAGGTGGTCGAGCAGCCTCCTGGCTACCTCCCTCGGGGCTCCTGGTGTACCTGGCCTTCGGCAATGCCCAGCTCTATGCCTTCCAGGCTCCTGCAGACGAGGTCCTGCTTCTCTTCCAGCAGCTCCAGGGCCTGGGCATCCGCGGCTGCCAGGGGGGTCTCCCTCTCATCCATCAGCTGCCGCTCCTTCAGCAGAGCCTCCTGCAGGTGGAAGTGGATGCTGCGGTTCTCGCTGCGCAGGGCTTCCAGCCCCTTCATCACCTGGCGTGTTTGGAGGATGATGTCATCGCCTGTCATCCTCTCCGATTGGGTGTCATTCAGGCCCACCATGATGGACATGGTGGGCCACGTTGGTTCTAAAGAAGGAGGGCGCCGAGCTCCTGGTGTCTCCTGGGGGTCTCCTAGAAGGCAAAGGAGGAGCCTCTCTGGCAGTTGCATCTCAAGGATGGTGGGGGTCCAAACTTGGCAACTTTAAGACTTGTGGACTTCAATTCTCCTTGCACTAGCTGGGGAATTCTGAGAGTTGAAGTCTTAAAGTTGCGAAGGTTGGTGTCCCCTGCTCTAATCCTAGACACAAAGGTTATCCAAGCCCTCTGCACACTCTCAGAGGTATTCCAGATCTGCAAACCCTGGTCTTTTTTTCACCCAGGATCTATTAATCAGAAGGAACATCAGCTAGAGAAGTTGATGGGGAGAACTATCAGGATTTTTATTCAACCAAAGCAGAAGGCACCATTTGTAAATGTGATATTTCTGGCCTCCGGTAAAAGGCTGCCCTCCACGTTGGGAATGCAAGAGCCCTTCCATCACACCCAGGTGGGGCCGGGAGGCCGCCCTGCCTGGCCCAGGCCTTTGGGAATGCTGCCTGCTGGATCCACAGCTGAATCCCAAACCAGTCTCTCCAGCTGGATGCCACCACCAGAAAGCAGGCAGCAACACGCTCCTCGGCCAAGCCCGTCTGCAGCCACACACATGCCTGAGGAAGGAAGAATCCTCGGCCGCCTCCCTTCGCCAGACAGGCTGGGTCTCCTCTGGCCGGGATCGAGGCTCCCAGCCCTGGCCATGCGAAGGGTGCCAGCAGCCCATCAGGCAGCAGGGCTTTCCGAGGCTGCCCTGCGCCCGGACTGGCTGCTCGGCCACTTCAGAGACCCCAAGCAAGAGACCTCAGCGCTGCCCACTTCCTTCTGCTGAACGTGGGTTTAACGGGTCACCATCTGGCACTGGTGCCCGAGCCGTGGAGCTGCTGAGCTGCCAACCCCCTTTCTATGTCTCTCCGTCAGGTGCCCATTAATCCAATCTGGGCAGGAAAACTGGTCAGCTCTGCTGCTTACAGAAGCTCCTGCTTGGCCCTCATTTCATGCTCCCATCGAGCTGCTGCCCTAGACAGGCTGGGTTCTGACAGCACTCGAAATAGGAAATAGCACCTAGACTTATATACCGCTTCATAGGGCTTCACTGCCCTCTCTAAGCGGTATTTTACGGAGTCAATACACAGCCACAAGAAAGCAAAATTTACCCCTGCATTATTTTAGATCGTGCCATCATGTTCTCTCCAGCTTGCCCTGTGCAATTTGCTTTCTTGCAAGATTTTTAGAAAAAAATATGTATACGTATTTTGGGGGTCTGGCAGAGAAGCCCATGGTTGGTAGAAGGCCATTTCTCTCAGGCCGCCTCTGTCAAGCGGTATATCGGTTACCTCCAACTGAGGCACTCTTCCCATCTCTGCAGCCATCAGCGCAAGGATGCTAGTTTGTGGATGCTTTCCAGAAGCCCCCCCCCCATCTGGAAACAGCTGCAGGGCTGGCCCAGAGCAGAGGCAGGACATCCCCCCCCCCAGCCTCTCTCTGAGAGCAAGGTCTGATATAAAAACTCCTTCAAGGGGGGGTCCTTGGGGCTCTCTGAGCTTGGCTGTTTTCTTGTAGACGTTTCGCGACCCAGCTAGGGAACATCTTCAGTGCTAATGTGATAATGAAACGTTCAAGAAAAGAGCCAAGCTCAGAGAGCCCCCAGGACCCCTCAGTTCATCAGGAGGCTACAAATATTCTCTTCTTCAGCTGCTGCCACAACCGTGGACTTCCATTCACAAGTCTGGAAGCGGCTCCTAACTCGGGCCCTGTTTAGCCAGTGAAAAGATAAACTTCGCTTCAGTCATCTCTGTCGCCCGGGGAATATTTTGCACAAAGCTCCCGTTTCCCCCTTGCAGGTCCCGCTCTTCACTGCGGCTGGCCCCTCCGCGACACCCGCCTCGGCTGGACCCGCCGCGCTTCCGCGTGGGATGCCCAGACAAGCGAGCCGGCTCAGCGCCGACTGGAGCTCGGCCCGGCCCGGCCCATCTCGCGCCTCTTCGCAGCCGGGAAAGGCAGCTCCGGGGGAAGCAGGCCGGCCCGATGCTGCTGCGCCGGACCCCCGGCTCTGCCAAGAGATGGGTCGGAGGTCTGGGTCGCTCCCAGGAGCCCCCCCCCGAACACGACCGCCTGGAGGACGCGTCCCCCTCCCCTCTCCAAAGTAGGCGCCCCCCCCCGCGTCGCTTTCGCCCAGGGGAGGGGAGGCTCCCCAGGTAACCCAGATGGCCTCGGAGCCGGGGAGGCTGCAAGCTGCAGCTCCGGCGGCGAGGAAGATGCGCCCGATTCTCCCGGGCAAGGCCTGCCCCGCCGCTGCCTCACCTTCCTCCCTGCCGGCCTGTCGAGGAGAGAATCAGCGCTCGCCGCGCCCCGGCAGCCTCCGCCGCCCGCCCCGGGTTCAGCGCCTCGCTGGGGAGGAGGGGCGCTCCCGCCCCGCCCAGCGGAGCCGCGGCTTACCTGGGCCGCGACTGGAAGGCGCTCTGCACGTGCCCAGAGGCGCCCCGCCCCTCTTGAAACCGAAAAGCAGCTCTCCCCAATTTCTGTAAACCCCCCCCCCGCCTTTCCCCTAAAGAACGCCGCAGCTGCTTTCCATGCAGGAGCCCCGCGCCCAGCTCAGCCCCGACCTGCGCCCGAGTCGGGGGGAGGGGGCTCCGCCTTTTTTAAAGACCCTCCCGTGCCGACTCCCTCGCCCGGTCAGCCCCTCCGGTTTTTCGCAGAAGAAATGAGCTGATAGATGTTGGTGGGAAGGAGGCCCCCACCCCCACCTCTTGCCTGGCCTTGAGGCTGCTGAAGAGCCCCCAGCAATGAGCCGACCCCTCTCCCTGCCCCGCGCCGTCGGGAAAGCGGTGCCAAGCAGACCCTCCGGCTCTCTGGCCGAGGGAGGGAAAAGTCATCATCTGGCAGGCTGACTCCCTCCCCCTCCCCCGCAGGTCCTTGGCTGAAGTGAAGGGGCGTGATTGGAAGAGATAGAGAAGCCGGGCACACCTGGAGACCTCGCCCTGGCCTATGGTCCTCACCACCACCCCGCCCCAGCCCCCGGAGTTGCACTCTGTAATCTTCGGAGCCTCTAGCCAAAATTGGATCTCTGTGCTCAGGAACCCAGTTTGCGGGACGTCCCGAAGAGATGGGAGAAGGCAAGGCAAGAACCGCAGAGCCTGAGAAGGCCAGGCCTCTGCTCCGCTCCTGTGGACGCGTGTCTAACGGCAAAGGTTGTGGGTCTGCTCGCATTTAATAAACTTCTGCAAACCTCTGTTCGTTCTGGGTGGCTCGGCCGGACATCTGAAGCAGCCCTTTTGGTCGCTTTACAGCTCAATGTATTCTGTTGATCCAGGAAATGGCTCGGTTCAGTCAGATGGTTGTGTGAACGCACCCCCGTGTCTCCGACTGCTTCTATCCCTTCAAGTTCGAACTGCAGCAATTAATTCTCGGGAACTCTCTTTGACCGCGGGGTGAAATGGGAACTCCTCTGAGCATCCGTCAAGTTTCTTTCCCTCCCGTTGTGTCTCGGGGACTCAAGGAGAAGACTCCCACCCACCCACAAAGGATCCCCGTCCCGTCCTGGCCTTCGCTCCCTGCCCTTGGCCTTCAAGGCTAAGCCAAAGGGACACTGCTTGGTTGAGGGCAGGGGGCGCGGGGGCTTTGCAGCAGAGCCAGGGGGAGGGTGGAGGGGAGGCAGGCAGGCGGGTGCTGCCAGGCTGCTGGTGGTCGGGAGACGCAGGAAAGGAAGGAGGCGGGAGGGGGGCAGCCTCTTCCAATTCCTTTAATATTGTATGAGGAGAGCGCTTGGAATGCGCCTCGCTTCCCTGCTTAGCTCACAAAAAGCTGCGCTGGCCCAAAGCCAGCCCAGTTGCTCTCTTCCTCGGGGGGGGGGGAGAGCTCTAGAGCGGGGGGGGTCATGGGGAGGGGCCCCGGCAACGTCAGTCTCGAGACTGGCTGGCAGTAGAGACGGCGGAGGGGGAAAGGCAAAGGGGGAGCTGGGCCCCGTGCAGGCCCCCTCTCTCGCCGAGCATCGGCCAAGCCACAGCATCCCCTCGGCCCAGAGGGAGCAGCGAGTCGCTCCCTCCACAGCCGGGTCCCTTCGGGGAGCCCTTCTGGCATGGGGTCTTTTTCAAGGGGGACCGCGGGTGGCCGGGCGCTGCCTATGGGAAGGCAGAAACCAAACTGCCAGGACCCCACAAACCGACGGGCCAACAAAGCCAGGCACAACCACGACGAGGAGGAGGAGATCTCTTGGGACCGTTTAAAGCCGGGGATTCCCTGGTGGTCCCCCATCCCGAGTCAACCTCAGACCCGGAAAGGCGGGCCTGGTGCGGCCTCCCGCCGAGCGGGGCCTTCTCCTTCGAACAGGGCAGAAGAACCGGTATGGACGGGCGGCCCGCCACGGGGCTCCCCTTGCCTAAAGACCTCCGACCTCCCCTGCAGCCTTCCCTTCGTTCCTGGCCGCTCGGACGCTTCCCTGGGTGATTCTGGGGCACGAATAGAGCAGAGAGCCAGAGCCGCCCAGTCAGCGCTTTTCATAAATGCATTTATTCGGGGGGGGGGGAGGACAGAGGGATGGCCAGGCGAGAAGGCTCCTTTGCCAAGCTCTGAAAGCTGCAGAGACGCTGCCAACGTCCCCCCCCCCTCCGCCGCGCTCCCGGCTGTAAATTCTGAGCAAATCCTCTGGGCTTCTCCGCATCGCATCTGGCCTCCCGGCGGGTCAGCTGTCTCGCTCAGGAAGACTTGCCCGGCTTCAGATATCGGCCCGAGGCGACACATCCCCGAAGCAGCCGGGTTGGCTCTGGAGAAAGTGCGCGGAGGGACCCCCCCTCCTCCGGCCCACTAAGGCCCTGGTCCCCCGGGTGTTTTCTGTATGGGGCAGAGCCTTTAACCCCCCCCTCCCCCCCGCCCAGTGGCTCCGACTCTTCCCCCTGCAGGCCCGAAGCCACTCCCAGCCGGGGGATGCTCCGGTGGGCCTTCATCCCGGGGCGAAGGCGGCCCCCGGATCAGCTATGCCCAAGCCCTGCGGCTCTGCAAGCAGCCACCAGAGGGCGCTGCACCTCCACGCCGGACCCGCGAGCGGCCGAAATGGGCAGGGCAGTTGTTCCAAGTGGCGTTACTGCGGGCCGAGACCCCCCCCCAGCCCATCCCGGTCTGGAGTCTCCCTGCGGAGGGTCTCCTGGCGTGGCTTTAGGGGAAGGAGGGAATGGACGCCAGTCTGTCTAAGGGGCGCCGGCTCGGAGACCATTGACGCGAAATGGCGGAGGGAGGAACCCGTCAAAGGTGTGGGCCCCGTCGATGGGAGGGTCCCCCGTGCGGAGCCACACAAGGAGGCCCCGGAGCTCTTGTTTGCCGGCCCGCAGCTCTTCGGTAAGAAGGCCAGCCGGTTCTGCAAGCTGGGAGGTGTTGTGGGGAGGATGAAAACAATTGCCCCCAGCGATGCACTTTGCCGGTTCTAATTTCCCACTGCTTTCCCAACTTCGTGTGGGTCCAGTTCCCATCATCCCCTGCCAACCCATCCACTTAGGCAGTGTTTCTCAACCTTGACAGCTGGAAGAGGTGTGGATGTCCACTCCCAGAATTCCCCAGCCTGCTCTGCTCTGCTTCTGGGAGTGGACATCCACATCTCTTCCAGTTATCAAGGTTGAGACATGCTGATCTAGGGGATGATGGGAGTTGGAGTCTGTCTGGCACACCGGGCCCTAGTGGTTCGTTTCTGCCAGGGCCAGGGCTGGGGTTATCCGGTCGTTGCTGGGAGGGGCAGCTGGCACCCTTTGTGCATCCTCAGCAGCATCAGATAGAGCCTGCTGTGCCCGGAGCCAGGCCTCTCTCTCACTCGGACTGCAATACGCAGACCAGATTGGTTCATTCTTTAACCTACCAATGGCCGAAGTTGGCTGTGCATTGCTAAGAGATCCCAAACCTGAGTTGGCTGCCTGCATTAAAGCCAGTTCTGGAGCAGGTCTGTGGATCCCATCTACGTCAGGACTCCTGAGCCCATCTAATTATGGGAAGAATGAGCAAGCCCTTTCCCAGGATCTGGAGAAGATAGGCCAAAGCCGGCTAAACTCTCCTTTCCACGCCCAGGTGGCCTTGAGGACTTAATATCCTTGGGGCACAGGAGTTGGCACAGGCTATGGGTATAGGGGTGTGTGTGCCCAGAGCCCAGAAAGTTGTTTCAGAGTTTGCAGCTACTCAGAGATATTTCAATCTGTTGATAACCTTATATATTTTTAGATCTTGAAACTTCTGCCTGGTAAGCGAATACGGCAGGTAGGGGACCCCTTTCTGGGATACTCAGAGTTGTGGGGTGGAGAGAGACAGAGGGGACAACATGGCTCCGGACGGGGTGAGCAGCGTCTCTCCGCTGCTCTGCCTTCTTGACATGCCCCCCCCTGCAGGCAGAGATCACTGTGGAAAGCATCTGGGGGGCTTCTCTCCTTTTGAACTCCTGAATAACAGAGTTGGAAGGGACTTGGAGGTCTTCTAATCTAACCCCCTGCTCGACAGGAGAGCCCATATCAGGGGTGTCCAATTTTGGAACCTGAAGACTTGTGGACTTCAACTCCCAGAATTCCAAAGCTGGCTGGGGAATTTTGAGAATTGAAGTCTACAAGTCTTAGCCAAGGTTGGACACCCTTACTGTATAATATTCTGGACAAATGGCTGTCTGGTCTCTTCTTAGAAACCTCCAATGTTGGAGCACCCACAACTTCTGAAGGCAACTTCTGTTCCTCTGATTGTTCTCACTGTCGGGAAATTTCTCCTTAGTTCTAGGTTGGTGAGTTTCCATCCAGGCCATTGATTCTGCCTGAGTCTGCCTGTTGTGCTAAGGGCGGCTTTGCTCTTAATAGCTCCTTTATCAGCAACCTGCCCAGGAGTTGTAAATAATGAGCAGAGACAGCCGCTTCCCCAGGAAGTGAGCGTGGGGGACAGAGGCTGATGCAACAGCAAAATGGCCCAGGAGTTCCCTTTTGAACAGGATCTGGTGACAGGCTTTGCCAAATGCTGTGCTGGATCTATTTGGGTTTTTTTTTTTTTAAAAAAAAAAAGACGCCTCAGTGACTTTGAGCGAGGCCACAGAGCCTCCAGCCAAAGGGGCAAAGTGGGGGTTCGTTATCGGCACCCTACCCCCCTCTTTTCGGAAAGCCTCTTGAAAGTGGGGCAGGGCCCTGCTGGCACAGACGTCTCTCCTGGCAATGGGGCTGTGATTAAACCGGAGGATGGCATTAATTACCGAACCATCTCTTGAGGGGGGAGGGGGCTGATCATGTTCATCCTTTTTCCTTCCTCTCCTACCTGGCACAATGGGGGTTACCTCCAGATGGAAGAACAACATGGTGTTGGTGCTTTCCGTTTGTCTGCTTGTGGTTTCTACAAAAGTGAGTTGTGTTGCTGTTATTTGGCAGAGGGGAAGAGTCTGTCAAGAGCACTCAGAGCATGTGACAAGTGCTTTTCTGTTTTTGGAAGTGCAGCAGCTGAGCACAAAGTTGGGGATTTCATTAGGGATGACACCAGCGCAGGCTCTCTCTAAATGCCACACAGCTCTGCTCCAGAATCCATTTTTCACACCTGGGCTCAACACATAAAGCCTTGAGACCAGGCCCCTGAGCATGGGCAAAGTGCCTACATTGCCCCTCTTGTAATCCCTGCCTATCTTCCACAACCGAGTCTAAGGAGCTGGACTGAGCTTTAGAAAAACAGTCCGTCCGGCCTGCTGTGGCTTCACTGTTCAGCTGTTGCTCAGCTCCAGCCTGCTGCTGGCAGAGGGTCCAGCCTCCCACAAGGACCCCTTTGCGAGCTCCGCATACCATAATCTCTCCCACAGGACCCCTTCAACAGGTGGACCTGCCAAGGGTTGCTCAGGGAGGGGGGGAGGGGAATCTTTGCATGCCCTGGCGGGAGCCCAGCAATAGGGACTACCAAGCGCCTGAGAAATGGGGGGAGGGGGAATACAGCTGCTGCAGACCCCTGAAAGGTCTAAGAAAGGGAGCCTCTTTCAGACTGACCTGCAGGAGGCCTGGGAGGAGTGGCTGTCCTGCTCCGTGCCCTTTGCTTGCTGGAGAACCTCTGCCTGCCGGGCCATTCTCCTCTGCAGCCCCCCCCCCTTATGTGCCAGGCTTCTTAGAGCTTTGGCAAAGGGGGAGCCGAGAGGAGACCCAGACTGCAGACTTCCCCCTCTGGTGCACAGAAGGCCAGGATTTTCACAGGGGCACTTGGCCTAAGGCTCTCCTGCCCCACGGAGCCTGCCCCCTTGAAGGAAAAGAAAGGAAGGTGAGGGGGCAGCTTTTACAAGCATCCTCTCCCGTAATGGGAGAGCTTCTCTCCATCCATGCCTCCTACCCACGCCCAGCCAGACACTCACTCCCCGAAGCCTCTGCCTGGGACCAAAACTTGCCCCTTCTGGCCAGATCCCGTCTGCCTTTGGGCCCCTAAACTGGCCCTCCTCCTGCGGTGCCCACTCAGAGAAAGGAGCAAGCGGCCCACGGGCAGCCAGTCGGTGGAAGCAAGCAAACAGGACTAACTCAGTGGAAAGAATTGCATCATCACCAGAGGCCACGTGGCTGCTGGCATCTGGACTTCCAAGGAGGAGGAGGAGGGCAGGGCAGTTTGTGGCCACTGACCGCAGCCAAGTCCACCTCTGTGCCGTTTGTATACGTGTGTATACGTGTGTATACGTGTGTGAGTGTGTGTGTAAGAACCAAGCAGAGGCAGCTGCTTCGGTGTCCAGTTTGTCACTTTCCCAGAATCCTCTTGGCCCCCCAGAAGAGAGGATGGGCCCACTGTGCATTCTGGTCTGGGCTGTAAGAGCTGATCTTCTCCCCCAGTTCATAGGATCAGTGCCATCCTGGTCACTGCCAAGCTCCAAAGGGTGTCTGCCGTGCCCAGCCAAGGGGTAACCCTCAGGGGAGCGGCTGGCCTGGCATGACCTTTGGCTTTTCTGGGGGTATCAAGGCCATGCCACTCACTTGCAGGGGGCTTGCAATGCCCGGCCTTGAATTCCAGCCCCCAAATGAGCCCTACCTGCCCCCCTCCTGCCCTCTGCCCTTCCTTCATACAAGGGCAACAGAGAGCCATGGGAGTTAGCTACAGAAGTGGGGGCTCTCCAAGAGCTTTGGGGCAGAGGGGTGTGTGCACAGCCCTTCTTTTTCCTTCCTCTCTTTGGTGTGAAACCAGAGACAGTTGCTGATGTTGGAGAGGAGGCCTCTAAAAATACGCTGTCCTCGCCCCCCCCCCCCATGATAGAATTCCCATGAGCGAGCTGATCCGGTGGGCTGCTGACATCAGATTGGGTGCCCACTTTCCAGTGAGGAAGTGCCAGCCGGCCCCTGGGTGAAGAGAGGGTGGAATGTGGCCCTGCAAGCTGTGGGATGAGGGGCCCCACTGATTGCGCCGGGAGGGGGTCTTTGGGATCTGGGGCTGGTTTCCAAATTCCATCTTTGAAACCCTGGGGCAGTGTTTCTCAAGCTTGACCACTTTAAGCGAGGTGGACTTCAACTCCCAGAATTCCCTTGTGGGGGGGTGTCCCTCTTCACCTGCATGTCAATTGCTCAACAGGCTGACAAGTGTTCTTCTAATGTGTCTCTCCCGTGCCCCCCCCCCACTGAAGGGCTAGAGTTCCACCTTCTCAGCAGTCCGATTTGGTTGTGCAGACGAGGCGTCTCCCCTGCCAGGAAGACGTTCCAGCGGCCGGAATCCAGACTGAGCCAGTCCAAAGCCTGACAGCATGAAGGCATGAACACAAGGCTGTCTCTGAGCATGAGCTGAGTGTCTACCGCTTTTGGAGAGTCTAAACACAGGCATCTCTCTTGCCAGGCCGAGCACGGCAAAGGAGGCAACTTGCCTGGGGCAGGACCGGTGGTGGGATTCAAATAATTTAACAACCGGTTCTCTGGTTGCTTCCATACCATACCACAGACACGAGGTGGGTGGGGGGAGCTGCCAGTGCCACTGCCATGAGGCGAAGCCAGCAGGGGAACCGGGATCGGACCCATGCACCCTGCTTACTGGTACCCTGCCGCAGCCTCTCACACTGCCCCACTGTTTCTGCGGCCACATCACACATTGTGCCCACCAATGCCACTGCCATGAGGCTTGGCAGATGCTCCCGATCAGACCCACAGGGCACCTTCTTCCCAGCTCCAACACGGAACTCCATCACAGTCCACTGCTACTGTGTGCAGTCCCACAAACAAAAGAAGTTTGTGGGACTAAAAACAAAAAGTTCAATCAATTCCAATTCCAGTTCCTGCGGAAAACTTTTTTTTTTAGTCCCTGGACACAGCAGCAGTGGACCGCAATGGAGTTCCGCATCGGAGTTGGAAAGAAGGTGCGGTGTGGGTTCAATCAGGGGCAGGGATGTTCTGCAGCTTTGGTGGGCACGATGCGACTTGGCCGAAAGCGGCCGCAAAACAAGTGGGGCAGTGTGGAACAGTTTCCCCCTCACCTTCCCACCCACCCTCTTCCCTTTGACTCCCCTTCCGAGCCCTGTTCGCATTTCTCTGCCCCCGTGGAGCTGGAGAGCTTGCCCCACCCGCCACCACCCCGTGCCCTCCCTTCCCAACCCATTTCTTTTCTAACCTTCTTTCCAGCTCCAACGCGGAACTCCGTCATGGTCCGCCACCGCTGTGTGCAGTCCCACAAACAAAAGAGGTTTGTGGGACTAAAAAAAAAAGTTCAATCAATCAATTCCAATTCCAGTTCCTGCAGAAAAAAAAAAGATCTCATGAAGTTGGAATTGATTGATTGACCTTTTTTTTAGTCCCACAAAACTCTTTTGTTTGTGGGACTGTACATGGTGGCAGCGGACCATTTCGGAGCTGGAAAGAAGGTGCCATGTGGGTCTGATTGGGGTGGGGGGGGAGGTTCTGCCAGAGATCAACCGGTTCACCGAACTCAAAAACAAATTAGGTATCGGTTCTGCAAAACTGGTGTGAACTGGCTGAATCCCACCACTGGGTGGGACGTTATTGCTGCCATGCACTTGAGCTGGGGATGATGGGCTGTATTGGGCTCCAAGGGTGAAAAATGGTGCCGGTGAAGCTAGGGATCAGCTGCCTCCCCTCTGGACAGGGTGACGTGCGTCCTTCATTCCTCAAAACCTGAAGATCAGCAGATCCTCTTCCAGGGGCAGCTTGCAAACGCTCTTCCTCTGGGGAGCAGAACCATGTTTAAGAGGCTCTGCAAGATTGAAACGGGGGGTGGGGTGGATGCTGTGCCCCCCAGAAGCCACTTCCTTGTTTCTGACCGGAAACAGATGTGCTTGGGAGCCCCCCACCCTTGGATGAAAGTTAGCCCTCAGAGCCCAGGACCTGCCTGCAGAGTTGGCTGTCTTGGTGCCCTCCCGGGGGGCTCAGGGGCCAAGGCTGCCAAGAGAGAAAGTCAAGCAGCCCTTCCAGAATCCCCCTAAGTGGGCACAGCTTCCCCTTCCTCTAGAGAGGCACCCTTGATCCTGGCTCAGCTCTGCCTTTGGGGGTGTTGCTGGCTGAGGAAGGGGGGGGGGGTCACAGCCAGACACATGGGGGTTGGGACCCAAGTGGAGAAGGAGACACCCGTCAGGGCTTCCTCTGCTCTTAGAAACCAGGGGGGTCGGGGTCTCCTTCCTCTCAAAATCTCCAAGGGAAGACCCTGCTCCCTGCAGCTTTTAGGGCTTTTCTCAGCGTCCCCCATTTCAGGGCTGATAAAACCTGCCCCAAATGTCCTGCTGGTCCTGCCTCCCCCAAGCCCCCCAGTCTGGACGAAGGCAGGCAGCTCTTTGCACCTGGTCAGGCTGTAGGACAGGAGGCAGGTGTAGACGGGGGGGGGGGCGAGGGGGCAGAGAAGGCGAGATCGAATTCCCATCAATCCTTCCAAAGAGGCAGCTGCAGCAGGACAGAGGCTTCTCCCTAGAGAAAGGGGGCTGGGAGTGAGGAACCTGATCCCAGTTTGCAGGAGCCGCCTGCAGAAGTCCTGACCCTCTTGGAGGGAGCGAGTTTCTGTGGCCCCAGAGAAGGCCCCCCAGGAGGTTAAATCTGTCCCCTCCTTATTTCCAGGAATGCAAGGGGGAAAAGACCCTTTGAGTTTGTCAGAATGCTGTGGAACCAGTCCGGATCTCTGCCTGCAGCTGGCAGTGACTGTGGGTTTCCCATACGCTGGACTACAAACCCCATTGGAGCGAGTGCAGTGCATGATAGGCTCCAGCTGCGGCCCTTGGACTTCTTACCTAACCTGAATGCCTGGCTGGGAGGGGGGGCACCTTCCCTCCCAGCAGCGCCAGGGTTCCAGTTACGGCACACACACCCCCCCCCATTTGGGCAGCTGCTGGGTGTCCTGCACCTGCTGGGCTGGGCACTGGGGGCCATGGGGCGGGGGAGGGGGCGCATGGAGCAAGAAGTACCTGGAGCAGCTGAGAGTCGGGATGTGGCTGGGGAAGCAGAGCTTGTTTTCCCTGGAAATCAGGAAGCGAAATTTCCTTTTCCACTTAATTCTGCTCTCTCTGTGGGTGGGGCAGGGAGAAGGGGGGGGGGCTTTCAATCAGAGGAGCCAGCTTTCTCCTTCTCAGTTGGAGCCCACTTGCCAAAGGAGGCGGACGCCAGGCCCTTTCGGCACCAGCTGGCATCCCTCCTGCCATGGGATGGGTGTAGAGGGCCCCTCGAGGGCCCCCCGGAAGAGGGCCAGGCCTGGCAGGGGCCCACTCGCCCCAGAACTTGGGGGATTCTGTTGCTTCACAGAGGCAGTCGGCCTCCAAATGCCAGTTCTTGGGGGGCCTTCCTTGGGAGTCTTCCTGGAAGAGGAGCTGTTAGACTGCAGAGATCAATCAGGCGCCTTTTATGCACTCATCAAACCGCTAAGAGAGCAAAATCCTTGGGCAAAGAAATGGGGGGGGGTTGAGCTGACATTCTCTTTCCTCTGCACCCCCCCCCCCAGGCTCCCCCTCACACCCTGAGGTCCTTGGCAAAACCTGCAGAAGCCTTGGAAGGTCCGGACTCCTGACTAGTCCTCCTTCCTCTCCCCCAGACGATGGGCCCCCTTTCTCTGCCCTCCCTCTTTCTCTAGGGTGCCTCCAGCATGGCTCGGCCCCTCATAGAAACACACACACCCCGTGCTCTCTGCACACTCCTTGTCTCCTTTCAAGGCAGCGTTGAGGGCCTCTAAAAGACGAGCATTTGGTTTTGCAAAGGTTCGTCTCTACTTGGAGGCTTGCCCAGGAGCTCTGTGGCACCAGCTCAGGTAGGAAAGAGCACTCTTCACACACTCAGAGGCACTCCTACAAACCTCAGCCATTCCTGGCTAGGTCCTAGCAGGGGGGAGGGGGGCTCTGGGGCCGTGCAGGAGCCTGCAGCTGCCCCATCCCGAAAGGAGGGCGATGCCTTTTCCAGCACCCAGAGTGAAGACTCCCACCCAATTTCAAGTTGAGCTGAGGCTGCTGCATCCAATCACAGCTGGGCTGCCGGCCAGGGCTCAGCCAATGGGGACGAGGGCCAGGATTTATATGCCGAAGCCCCCAGCCCAGACTCTTGGGTCACCTGTTGTGCCGGAGTGAGACAAGGCAGCCCCTGGGACTCTGCAGGCTTCGCTTCTCCTGGTCAGGTAACCCCCTCGTCTCTGCTCTGGATTTGTGGGGGGGGGGGAGAATTGACCGAAACAGGTGGGGTACTTTTGCTAGCAATTTAGGGGAAAATTTAAATGGGTTTTTTCAAACGCTATCCGTGTACTCTTTTCCCATGAAATCAAAGCTGGGATTCTCTTCCAGGGGACAGCTCTTCCGAGCATGTATTTGGGGTGGTCCTGAATGGGGAGGGTGACCACAGATCTGGCCGTGACCTTGTGCTCTCCCTGCAGTGTGGGGGTCAAGGGTGGGCAAAGGAAGTGCCCGACAGAACCCCATTTGCAGAGGCTCCACTTAACCCCTTCCCCTCAGCAGCTCCCTTCCCGGACTCCCCCCACGCCAGAGACTGGGTGTCTGGCTCTCTCAGGGCTGCAGAGTGCTGACCGGTGGCAAAAGCCGCCTCTGGAATGCCACTGCACTTGTGACCAGGCCCCCCCCCCATGCAGAAGCCACGGGAGGCAGTGATCAGGGCCCTTTTGTGGACAAAAAGCAGCCACTATAAATAAACTGGCCTCTGAGGGGCTAAAATTATCCTGGCTTTCTGTGGGTGGAACTGGAGGGGAGGGGCAGAGCCTGTGCCCTGCCCCACACTCTGGGCACCCCCACCCAAGATGGTCTGCGCAGCTGCTGCCTTCTGGGTCAGCTGACATCTCCAGTGGTTGACCTTGATGGTGACCCTCAAGAAGGGGGCCCCATTTCACTTTGCATGCCATTGGGGATTAAGACTCTCACCCATTGGGAAGCCTTTTGGGGTACAGGTGAGGAAGAGGGTGGCCGGCTTTTCTTGCAGAGAAGACGGGCCCCGAGGGTCTCCAAAGCCCAGCCTGCCAAGGGCTTCCTCCTGCAGAGCTGAGTCCCCGGGCGGGCATTGCTTCCTGCCAGCTTGGCCAGGCTGGAGGGGCTTGGCCCTGGCTACCCTCCGGTGCTGGAGGCCCTCAGGCAAGTGGAGCCACTGGGATGGCTTCTTGGATGGTGGCAGAGCCAGACCCCGTCCTAAAAAGGGGGGGGGGCTGCAGGTTTGGTTTGAAGAATGCTAAGAAGGAGAACTCTTCGGATCTCTGAAGGGCTATGAGCCCAGTGATAGAGGGGGTCCCGTCTGCTGCCCCACATTGGGCAGATGGCCAACTCTGTCTTTGAAACCTTGGGTAGGGGTCTGACCACCCCCCAATGTTTCTGTTACTCAATATCTGACACCCCAAATGCAAGGAAGTAGCCCAAACCCAGGTCTGTCCTGCAGTAAAAATGTGGAGTGTGGCACAGTGTGAAGTCCTGATCCCTTTTCTTTTGAAAATGTCCCCTTTCTCACCAAAATCGTCACCTGCCAGGCGAAGCTTCCCCCGTGAATTTTCTCCTGCAAGACCCACGTTTCCCATCTGCCAGAGGGAACCTTTTAAGGCAATGATCCCCTCTTCCCATCATTCTGAGCCCAGCAGCCCCTTCTGCTCTCTCAAGGGGGAGGGATGTCCATAATCCCCGGTCTCTGGGCACATTTTTACAAGCCAATTTCAAGTCTGGATGCCCAGAAATTCCAGCCTCGCTCTGGATCTGCTGCAGCTCCAGACTTTTCACCGTTTCCTCGTTGGCCTCTGGCAGGACTCACCGTCAACCGCCACCATGCCTTTCGGAAACACCCACAACAAATACAAGTTGAACTACTCTTCGGAGGAAGAGTTCCCCGACCTCTCCACGCACAACAACCACATGGCCAAGGCGCTCACCCCAGAGATATACAAGAAGCTGCGGGACAAGGAGACGGCCAGCGGCTGCACCCTGGACGACGTCATCCAGACTGGCGTGGACAACCCAGGTGGGCCCTGCCCGCTTCCTGCTCCATCTAAACCTGCTGCTGCCCTTGCCCGGTTTCTCTCAGCTCACTAGTGTGGTCGGAGGTCACAGTTCGATTTGAAGCAGCCCCGGAAAGGGTCACCACTGACCTTGCCCTCCATGCAAAGCACAAGCTTTGCCCGCCAGAGTCCCCTCCTCTCCTATAGCTCACTCCCCCCTCTGGTGGAGGAGGCTGGCATCACACTGTGCAAGGTGGCAGCTGGCTGCCTCTGTACGTAGGCTGACAGCAGAGCCCAGCTTGCTTGCTTTCTCTTTCTTTCTTTCTTTCTTTCTTTCTTTCTTTCTTTCTTTCTTTCTTTCTTTCTTTCTTTCTTTCCTTTCTTTCTTTCTTTCTTTCTTTCTTTCTTTCTTTCTTTTCCTTCCTCCGTCCATCCATCCCATCCAATCCATCCAATCCATCCATCCATCCATCCATCCATCCATCCATCCATCCATCCATCCATCTATCTATCTAGCTATCTATCTATCAACTTGTAGACTGCCCTTCTCGCTATAGCAGACTTCTTGGCACATGGGGGGAGAAGAGAATTAAAGGGGTCGCATGTGAAAAAAAGAAAACCATTCCAAATGCTTTCAGTCTTATTATTCACACGGACTTTAAAAAATTGGTTATATCCAGACATTAAATTTGAATCGTTCTGCTGGCTGGGGAATTCTGGGAACTGACATCCACCAGTCTAAGCATGTTGGTTGGGGAGGTTTTTTGTTAATTTCCTCCTTAAAACTTGACAACATTTTGGAGTACAGCAAATGGGGAGGTGAAGGAAAAGGCTTTGGGGGCCACTGGTCACCTGCCTGGAAAAAGCACTGCTAAACTGGGTTAAAATTTTTAGGAGGGACATTTAGCCTGATAAATGTCACCAGGATCCAAGGGGACACAATGCCTGCCTGCCTTGAGCTGGGTAGCCTCTGGGGGTGAAATCCTGGATGGGCTTCCATTGACCCCTGCCAGACATTCCGCTGAGGGTTAGCGGGCAATCCCCCCATCCCCGGCCCCCTCCCCCTGGCACAACCTGGTCCCAAATGTGTGGGAAGCAGCTGAAAGAGAACGGGTGCCAGACAGGGGCAAGAGGGGACCTCCAGGTCTGTCAACCCCTCGTCCTTCAGAGAGAGACCTGGGTCCCCCCCCCCTGCTGAAGCCTCCTGTCCTTGCAGGTCACCCCTTCATCATGACCGTGGGCTGCGTAGCTGGTGATGAGGAGTGTTATGACATCTTCAAAGATCTTTTAGACATTGTCATCAGTGACCGCCACGGAGGCTACAAGCCCACCGACAAGCACAGGACCGACCTGAACCATGAAAACCTGAAGGTGGGGGCAGTGGGGGAGCTTGCTTTGCTGGGGGGGGGGTGTTAGGAACTTCAGGGAGTTGCTTGACGTTTAAGTGTGCAAAGATCAAAGGATGTGTATGTGTGTGGCTCCCTGGGTGTCCCTGCATAGCCCCAGGCAGGTGCCCCCCAAGGGCAGGGAAGGCACGGGGTCTGACAGATTCCAAAGTCTCAAGGGGCTGGGGGGGGGATGGTCAGCCTGGGCAGAGAGAGGACCCCCGGCTCTCCTTCCCTGCAGGGCGGTGATGATCTGGACCCCAACTACGTGCTCAGCAGCCGCGTGCGGACCGGCCGTAGCATCAAGGGCTACACCCTGCCTCCCCACTGCAGCCGGGCCGAGCGCCGGGCTGTGGAGAATCTGTCCATCAAAGGTAAGAGGGGAAGAATGGCGGGGGAGCCGCTTGTTCAAAATTGGGGGTCTCTACACAAACTTTGGAGGAGCGGAGTTGCCCTGTTTGGCTGGGTTCACACAACTGCACCCCACCAGACCAAGTGAACCCCAACCAGCCCCCCTTGGCTGGCTGAATGCAGCGGCCAGGAGGGTCCCCCACTGGTCCACCAAATGGCACTAGCCCTACCCAGGGCTTGCCCAGCCCCACTGGTCCTTTAGGGGCAGGTTTGGGGTACCTCTTTTGGGTCCCTATCAGGAACATGTCCCAGTAACAGAGGTCTCGGTCAGGGCCCAGAAGGTCCCAAGTTTGGGGTGGAAACTGAGGAGGTGCCAAGGATAACCTGATCATCCGGTTTGAGGATGGATGGAAATACGGATTTCAGCATCCTTAGATGTGGGGCTCTTGAGAAGCCCCCCCCCAGCCTTGTTGGGAGGATAAAGAGGGAGGGGAAGGACGCAGTGGCCTTTGCTAAGGGTGGTCCTGCTGTGTCCCCCTCCCCAGCCCTAAACAGCTTGACCGGAGAGTTCAAGGGCAAGTACTACCCCCTCAAGAATATGACTGAGGCAGAACAGCAGCAGCTGATTGATGACCACTTCCTCTTCGACAAGCCCATCTCCCCCCTGCTGCTGGCTTCCGGCATGGCCCGCGACTGGCCCGACGCCCGGGGCATCTGGTGAGCAGGCCTGCGAGCCCCGGGCTGCCCACTTGGCGCCCTCCCCACCTGGGGAGGGCACTCCAAATGTTGGGAGGGGCAGCACCTTCCCTCCCGTGGCCCAAAGATGCTGCAGCTGCCCCCACTTTGCACACCCAGTTCCTGAATTTGCCCCCCCAATCTGCCCCTGCCCCGAACAAGAGCTGTGCAAGGCTGCCTTGGCAAGTTGGGTAGCCGAGGAGGCAGGGAGGCTGCCTCGATGCCCCTTTGTGCCCGCCCCCCAGGCGATTGAGCCTGAAGGCCAGCAGGTGGGGGATGCTGAAGTTTCTGCTCTCCCCTCCCCAGGCACAATGAGAACAAGACCTTCCTGGTGTGGGTGAACGAGGAGGACCACCTCCGAGTCATCTCCATGCAGAAGGGGGGCAACATGAAGGAAGTCTTCCGGCGCTTCTGCGTGGGGCTGCAGAAGGTAAGGCTGGGCAGCTGGGATGGGGGCTCCTGGCTTGCTCCAAGGGGTGAGAGTAGGGCAAGAGAGGGCACCCCGGGATCCTGGACAGGCCACAATGGCTGGGCAGCTGAAGAGAGTCCTGGTGGTTCTGTGGTGACCCCAAAGTGGTGGGGATGGAGGTGCTATGACCGGGCTTCTCTACCGTGCCAATGGCATAAAGACCCTCAGAGGGAGAAACGGCCTTTTGGAGGGGGGTGAGGCACAAAAAGCAACGTGGGCATTGCTTGCTTTGCCACTAACCCCTGCCAATCTCTGCTTCCCCTCCCGGTAAGATTGAGGAGATCTTCAAGGAGGCCGGCCACCCCTTCAGCTGGAACGAGCACCTGGGCTACATCCTGACCTGCCCCTCCAACCTGGGCACCGGCCTGCGTGGCGGTGTCCACGTCAAGCTGGCCCATCTCAGCAAGCACCCCAAGTTTGAGGAGATCCTAAAGCGCCTCCGTCTGCAGAAACGTGGCACAGGTCGGCGGGGGGGGGGAACAGAGGTGGGAGAGGGGGCCCAGAGCAGGGATGCCAGCTTGAATTGGGCAAAGATGCTGCTTGCCACTCCTCCCCCCTCACCATCCAGAGCTTCAAATAAGCAAGAAAGAAGCCACCAAAGGGGATGGGGGCTCTGCACACATTGAAATCCCTCTCCCTGTTTCACTGGGGGGGGGAGGCAGCACTGGTGAATTTGCGTCTTCCCAAGAGCCCCTGCAACCCCCCTTCCTTCTAGCGCTTTTGTTTTGGTCTTCAAGAGGGTCTTCCGGTCAGCTCCAAAGGCAGCCCCTCGACAGCATTCCCCCCCTCCGTCAAGGATAAAAGCCGCTGGCCTTTGCCCCCTCCCCCTGTGCTGGGCAGCTGGTGTGAATCCTGTCCCTGGGCAGGTGCCTGGCCAAGCGCATCCACTCCGTGTTCTGCCACTGGGTCCTTCTGGCAGCATGCTTGGGGGAGCCCCAGGGTGCGCCCTCTGCTGGGGGTCAGCCAACTGAGTGGCCACTGTGCTCCTCCTCCCCAGGTGGCGTGGACACTGAGGCCGTGGGCGCCGTATTTGACATCTCCAACGCGGACCGGCTGGGCTCCTCCGAGGTGGAGCAGGTGCAACTGGTGGTGGATGGCGTGAAGCTCATGGTGGAAATGGAGAAGAAGCTGGAGAAAGGCCAGGCCATAGACGACATGATCCCTGCCCAGAAGTGAGGGGCCTCCCGCTGACCCTGGGCGGCCTGGGGCCTGGACTCCGTGGTGACCCCAACCCTGCCACTCGTGGCGGCAGCTCCTGGTGCTCCGCTCTCCCTTGTGAGGGGGGCCGGGGGGCCACTGCCCTTTGCCAGCTGGAAAGCTCTCCTCATTCGAGCCATGGCGGATGGAGTTAATAAAGATCGGCCCCACAGCCTTGTCTCCCCCCAAGATGACCCCCGTGCCTTTCTTCTCCTATGATTGGGGCGGGGAGGGAGTGAAATGGCCGAGAGAGGGGGCAGTTCAGAGCAGCGCGGTCTCCCCTCTTGCCTTTCAGCCCTTGAACCCGAGGCTGCCTAGGGGAAAGCAGCTGTTGAGGTATTCCAGGGTCACCCAAGGCTCTTGCGTTTTCCAGGGCTGGCACCCTTCGAACTCTCCACCCTTCCTCACCTCCAAATCAAGATCGGGCACAGCCTCTGGGTGGGCAGAGGGGAACGCTGACTCCTAGGTGGGGAAGTGGCCTTACTTAGAAGAGATCCAAGCCCACGCTCCTGGAGCAACTCTGCCAGGATGATTGAGCATCCAGTCACAGCAACAGTCTACCTTTATGAGCAGTTCGGGGGTCTCCCAAGAGCAGAGGGCTGCTCTGACCGAGTGAGCAGGGCTGCCCTTGGAAGGATCCCCGATGCCCACTGAGAGGCTTTGGCAGCTGTGTCTCCCACACTCAAAAGGCTGTCCCTGGCCGGACTCTCACCTGGAACCTTGTCAGCAACCAGCCCCCCCCCCTTCAGCTCCGTAGGGACCAAACGGAGCCAGGAGAGATTCTACGTTTATTGAGGGTTGGGCATGGACCGTCATTGGGGGCCGGAATAACTTACATTGTCCAGAGGTGAAAAGGTGGCGCTTAATATCTCTACCCAGTGATACGGGGCTAAGGTATTATTATATACAGGGATCTGTACAGATTGGGGGATACCCAAGAGGCCAGATTTGAGGGGAGGGGGGAAGTCACAGCAGGGGCACCCAGTAAACGAGGGAAAGTGGGGGGGGGGACTGCAGCTTTCCCCACCGGAGTGGCCAACTCTCCCTCTCCAGGCCCGTCCGCCAAGCCCCACCAGCTCCCCCTGGCCAAACAGCTCCAACCCGAGCCCAGGCCTGGAAGCTCTGCCACCCGCTGTGCCAATCCCCCTCTGCAGCTCCTTCACACTGCTGGGGCCCAAACACTCAGCGTGGAGAGGTGCCAACAGGCCCCCCAGCACGGCCCTCCGGCTGCACCTGAGCAGAGCTGCTTGGGCAGCTGGCACTGCCAACTCGTGCCCACCCCCGAGATGGCCAGCAGCCGTTGGGGTGACTGAATTCTGCCCCCTCAAGCCACTCAGGAGGACCAGCCCCCTCCGAGAGGGGTTTCGGCGCCAGCTCCATTTTCTTTCAAGCTTCAGATTTGGTTCGTAGTCCGGTCACAAGGCCTGCGTGGAGACGTGAGGGTCCTGCTGGCTGCCCACTGCTCGGGGCCTTCTGGCCTGCAGGCCTTTGGGCAGGAGGGCCTCCGGTGCCCAAACTGCCTGAGCACACAGCTGCCCGCCCGGTCGGGTGCCAATGTCACTGCCACGGAAGGCAAGGCTGGACGTGGCGCTGCAAAGACCCAGAGCGCCTTTGCCAGTCGGGTGGCCTCTCTCAGTTCAGCACCTACCCCAGGTCAGCTGCGCTCTACTCTCGCTGCCTCCCCCCACTGCTGATCACATTTGGCCCCCCTTGTCCTGGGAGGGTTTGAATTCCTGGGGGGGGGAGCCAGTTCTCCAGCCAGAGTAGAGCTGGGGCCAGGGGCCAGCTTTTGTGGGTGCCCAGGAAAGGGAGGCAGGACCCTCTATGGGCAAGCCCAAAACCGCCCCCTCTCCATTTGGGGAAATGAAAGCGTTTGAGCTCCTGGAGTTTGGATGGCAATGAAGTGGCGCGTGAAAAGGTCATGGCTGGTGGGCACAGCACGATGGGCAGGGGTCCTCTTTGTACAACAGAGGAAGCGGGGCTCACCAGAGTCCGGCCTGCAGTTCCCCCATGTGACTTGGGAAAGGGAAGGCCGGCCAGCCTTTCCCCCACCCAATTAGGGGCTAGAGGAGGGGCCAGCGCCCTTCCCTGCCCTTTCTCTCCCCTCCCTCTTGCCCTCCCCGTCCCCCTCCTAGCACCACTGACAGGCTGGCAGGCGCCTTCCGGGGCAGCAGCTGGGGATCCCCCTGGCAGCAGAGGTTGACCCAAGGACTGTCTGGGCCCTGGAGAAAAGCGGGGAGAGCCCCGGGGCCACGTCCTCCCCCGCATGGCTCCCCAGCCTGGGGGTCAGTCAATGCACGGAGCAGGCCGGGCCGCCCTAGAGTTGCAGCTGGTCTGTGATCTTGGCCACCAGGCTGCGGAAGGCCAGGGAGGTGCCGGCCTGGCGACGGAAGAGCACCCCGTGCAGCCCCCCCAGCCGCTGCAGCCGGCAGACCTCCACCTCGAAACAGCAGAAGTGCTCGCTGGCGCTCTTCCCGTGGGTGCAGGAGAGGACGAAGGGCTCCGTCTGGCGGCGGCAGCAGTTGGCAGAGTCCGTGGCCTGGCAGAGGGCAGCCAGGATGGCCTCGGCGGAGCGGGTGCTGGTCAGCTTCACATTCCAGGTAAATCGGAGCAGCCGGGGTTCTGCTTCCTTTTGATGCCAAGGTAAATTGCAACTGCGGGCAAGGAGGAGCAGGAGCCTGCTAAGCGGGCGCAAGCGGCAGATGCCCCGAAGGCCCGAGGAGGGGGACCCCGGCCTGGCTGTGGGCAGAGATCGGCCAGCTGCACCATAACTCCGGCCCAGCCAAGATGCCCAGGGGGGCTGCTTAGCCTTGTCTGGCTTTCCGATCTTGGCTTCAGGCAGGGGTTGTTGTTGTTATTGTGGGGAATGGAGGAGGAGGAGGAAAGAGGGTTAGGTACGTCTGCTGCCTTGAGTTACTCATAAAAATAATAAAGCCACAATATAAATAAATAAAAATAAACTTCAGCGGACTGTAGACATTGGACGAATCCAGATAACAGGTTAGGTAGCCCTGAAGACCACAGACTAGTTTGCAGAGGTAAAGCCAGCCCCCTCCGCCCCCCCCAAACTGAGCTGGGCTGCAGACACACACGTTTACACCACACAATCCTCCTCTCATGCCCCCCCCAGCTGAACTCTGCAACTGAGCTGAGGGAACAAAATCAATACAACTGGCTCCTCTTGCCAAGGTTTCCTGCTGCAGTCAAGGAGCTGAAGTGCCACCCCCCCCCCCGCTCTCCGTCAGCCCCCTTTGGCCTTTAGAGCTTTCGACCCAGCCTTCCCACAGACAGGGGGGGCGCCCCCCCCCCGACTCACCTTGTGAGCGCAGGTCCCCTGATTCTCTCAGGTTCGTCTGCGACCCTGCAGGGCAAAAGAGAGGAGCAGCAATGAAGAGGATGTGGGGAGTGGCCATGGGTTTTGCCCCCCTCCCTCAAGCGGGTGGGGTGCACCACCAGGCTTCATCCGGGGAAGCTCCCCCTCCACCGTCAGCCTCCAGGTCCAGAACCCCTGGGAGGCGGCCAGGGGCACACGGGCAGCCTGGCTCCTGCCATTCAGGACTACAAAGAGGGGCTTCCCGGAGCCACACAGTCCCAGAGTCTGCTGCCCAGAGAAAGGGGGGGGGCTCCTCCTTGTTTCTAGGGGCAGGGGCTCGGGCGGCTGCTTTGCCTGGGTGCCTTGCAGCCAGGGCCGAGCAGCCGAGGCCCAAGCTGACCGCCTGGCTGAGGACAGGGAGCAGGCTGGGCTTTTCCAGGGCTCCCATGCAGGAGCTGGCCTGCTGCTCTGCCTCCACCTGTGCGAGGGGCTTTGGGGCGCCCACAGGCGGGCCCTGGGCTGGGCGGGCTCTTAGGCGGCCTTGCTGAGAGCCTCTGGGGGGCAGGGGGCACCTTGGGCCTGGCTCCCACCTGCAGCAGAAGAAAGAGTCCTGGAAATCCCCTTTTGCACCTCTGGAATTGGGGAAAGCCAGCGGGGGGGGGGAGGGAGGCGCTCTGGAGCAGCCAGGCGCAGCCAAAAGGCATCCCTGTGTGGGGGGGTCAATAAGGGCTCTAGCCAAGCAAGGGGGAGGGTGGGGGAAGAAGGCAGCGAGAAAGGCAGCCGCAGCAGCAGAGAGGGAGGAGGGGGCGGGGGGGGGCAGCAGCCACTTACTGATTTTAGATCCTTGAGGCACTGAAGCACCCGAGATGCACCTGTTAGAATTCTGCCGCTTAGAGGGGTCAAGAGTGACCCTGAAAACAGAGAGAAGCCAGAGTGAAAGGGGCGTGGGGAGCCAGCAAGAGAGGTTAGTGGGGGGGGGTTTGGTCCTGCCTCTGAGGCTGCAAACGCTTGGGGGGGGGAGGAAGCAGAGCCCAGGATGTGCAGGGAAGAAGCTCCTTCCAGCTGGTTTTCGGGGTCGGGCTCCCTTTCACCTCGGACTGCCTCACAGAGGCCCCCCAGAGGCTGCTCCGGCTGAGCCCCCCCAAAAGCAGAGTGTGAATCCTGCCCTGCCCTGTTGTACCTCCGTGTCCTCCGTCAGCCAGGCAGCTGCCCGCCCTTCCTTCTGCCGCCTTTGACACCCTCACCCCCCTCGGGGATCTGGCTCCTTCCTCAGTCCACAAAGACCCCCAGCTCCTGCAAGGCCCCGCCCATCACCTTTTCTGCCCCACAGCCCTGCCAAGGGACTTGTGGGGCCCATGGAATCCTTCAGTGTAGGGCTGCCTCTGACTTTGGCCCTTCACTTCCACGCCCCCCTGGTTGGGGGAAGGGGCTTCCGGTTCTAACTTTCCTGCCTTGGACTGCCCAGTCCCAGCAGCTGGGACTGGGCAGGGGGTGGCCCAGAGCCTCCCTCTCCTCTCCCAAGAGGGTCTCCGGGGGACACAGCCGCCTTCAGCTAAGCAGTGCTGGGGAGGAAGCAGCTGTGCCCAGGCCTCTGGGCGGGGGGGCTTGAGAAGCCATGCGTGCCCCACCCAGAAGTCATGCTCCTTTGCTCGCCCTCCGGGGGGGGGGTGTTCAAAGGCAACCCAGCTTTCTGTCAGAGATCATCCCCCTCGCCCCCGTCATTTAGGAAATCTACAAGCCCCCCCGCCCCCGACTCCCAGGGCCTCTGCCAGGTTTATAACTGCCCACCTTTAAAACAGGCAGTTTCCTTCCTATTTCGCCAGCACAGCGGCTGCAGCTATGCAAGGACTTGGTGGGGAGGGGAAGAGACCCCTTGGTTTTCCCTGGGTGGCAGACCAGGGCCAAGCAGGCTGGGAAGGACCTGGGGAAGGCTTCACAGGGGGTCCCCAAGGCCGGGGTGGGGGGGCTGAGGAGGGGTTGCGCAGGGGGGCCTCCGTGGGGCAGAGGCAGCTTCCTTCAGATGGGAGAGCCTCAAGGCAAGCGGGCACCAAACTCCTGCTGGGCCGGGCGCAGCTGCTCCTGGCAGCCTCCGAGACCCCCAGGGGGGGGCCTGACCCAGTGGGGCAGTACTGGGGGAGGGGCCGTGGAGGGTCTTGAAGGCCTGGCTCGCTCTGGAGTAGAACGGAGGAGCTAAACATCCCCCAACCTTCCCCCCTTCACTCTCTCCCTCTTTCGAAGTACAGAGAGTCCTTGACTTACAGCCGTTTGTTTAGTGACAGTTCAACAGTACAGAAAAAAGTGGCTTACGGCTTTTTTCCACACTTATGACTGACTGTTGCATCATCCCTGTGGTCATGTGATCAAACTCAGTCACTTAGCAACTAACTTGTGTTTATGACGGTCGCAGGGTCCCCTGGGGGTCAGGGGATCCCCTTTCGTCACCTTCTGACGAGCAAAATCAATGGGAAAGGCAGGTTCACTTAACAACCGTGTTCCTAATTTAACAACTGCAGTGATTCACTTAACAACGGTGGCAAGAAAAGTTGTAAAACGGGGCAAAGCTCACTTAACAACTGTCTTGCATAGCAACGGCCATTGTGGGCTCAGCTGTGGTCGTAAGTCGAGGACTGCCTGTATGTTATCTGCAGAGGGGCCAGGAAAGGGGCCGAGGAGCTGCCTGCAGTCCACAAACTAACTGGGGGGTGGAGGAGCCAATGCTGCAGCCCCCCCAGCTTCCCCCCCCCCGGCCACTTACCTCCGCGTGAGCTTCGAGGTCAGTTTGCTGAAGAGGTTGGAGGTGGCCCGGCTGCGGCTCTGAGGCAGGGTGGGGGCTTCGTGGGAGAGGGTTGGCGAGGGGGGCGGCCCATTCTGCACACCGGTGCCACGCCGGTCCCGCACTTGTCCCCCATGGAAGGTGCTGCGGATGTTGGTGCCGCGAGAGAGCCGGCTGCGGTCGGAGGAGGAGGAGGAGGTGGCAATGCTGTGGCTGGAGGGGGAGGCCGGGGGCACCCGACTGGTGCCCGAGCTGCGGGGGGAGGAAGCAGAGGGCCACTCAGGGCGTGGCAAGATTCTTCGCCACCAACGAGGGCGGATGGGGGGCCCAGAAGAACTTTGGGGCAAAAGATTTGAGACATCCCAAAGTTTTGGCCTTTGAGCCCTGAGCCACAGCTGGCCTCCTGCAGCCCCTCCAGGCCAGAGTGACCCCGTCCTCCTTGGGATGCTGACCCTGAGTCTGGACTCTGGGCACGAGATGACTCAAGGCCCTGCTCCTCGGTGGGATGCCCAGGGCGACTCAGGAGCCGTGGGGCAGGCGCTCGCAGGCATCCTGTGCCCCTCCTGCACTCCTCTCTGGGGAGAAGGAAAGGGGGCTTCTGGGAGGGGGCTGCTACCAAGATGGACATGGCTTTCTTGGTCCTGTTGGGATGCAACAGCTTCTGTTTTTCCCTCCGGAAATGAGAATACATCTTCAGATGCAGCGTTTCTCAGTCACTTGAAGGTGGGTGGACTTCGACTCCCAGAATTCCCCAGCCAACATGGCTGGCCAGGGAATTCTGGGAGTTGACGTGCACTCAACTGCAAATGGCCACGGTGGAAACACCCTGCCCCAGACCCACCACAAGGCTACCGCACACGCCCCGCCCCACCCAAGTCCACCTGTTCTCCTTCCCATTCTGGAGCAGGGAGTGGCGGTCGCCCCCAGGTCTCTCTGTGCAGACGTAGGTATTCCGCCGGGTCATCATACTGGACGGGATGTTATTCTGAAACAGGAAGACGGCCGGTTCAGAGCCTGGGTGCTGGGGGCCAGGTAGGCCAGAGGGGCTCCGGGGCCCCCGAAATCAGGGGCATGGAATGGGGTCAGCTGCATCAGATTCTCAGCATCGTATTCGGCAACTTAGACATTAACAGAATTAACAGAGACCTTGGAGGTCTTCTAGTCCAGCCCACTGCCTAAATAGGAGACCCCCATTCTGGATAAATGGCTATCCAATTTCTTCTTAAAAACCTCCAGTGATGGAGCACCCACAACTTCTGGAGGCAACTTCTGTTCCGTTGATTACTTATTCTGTCAGGAAATTCCTCCTTAGTTCCAGGTTTCCTGACAATTAAATCAGTGAAACGACTTCCTTCCAGAGGTTGTGGGTGCTCCAACACTGGAAGTCTTTAAGAAGAGTCTGGACAGACACTTGTCTGAAATGGTATAGGGTTTCCTGCCAGAGCAGGGGGTTGGACTAGCAGATCTCAAGGGTCCCTTCCAACTCTTCCCAGACACGGAAGAGGCCCCAGAGGTCACCTAATCCAAGCACCTCTTTGGGCAGGATCTGCTTCGGCTTGGACACAAGAAGCGTGACCAGAAAAGTAGGTTCTGGATTTGGGGAGACCCGGCTGGGATCCAGTTTTTGCCTGGCTCCATGAATGCCGGGCCCAGGAGGACCCGGGCGGTGCTCGGAAACCAGCCGGCACCCTCTCCGGTCCCATCCTGCAACCCCCGGCGTCCAAGGAAAGCCCCTTGGTCCTGGCAGGGAAGGAATGCCTTTCTCCCCGGACCCTGGGGGAATGACCCTGGCCCCCCGCCTGCCCCCCGAAAGAGGGTCCGTGCTGAGGGAGGAGGCTGAGACCGCCAGCCCCCCCTCCTTACCGTGTTGACTGCGCTGTCCTTGCGCCGGTCGGGGATCTCCGATTTGTTGGGGTTGTTGGCGCTGCTGACCATGGGGCTGGAGGGCGGGAGGCCCCCCCGGCCGCTGCTCACCACGCTGCCGCTGGCCTTGCGCGAGGGCATCCGCTCCTCCTTCAGCTCCCCATCCCCGGCACTGGTCGGGCTGCGCTGGGGGTGCAGGGGCACGGGCGAGGGGCCGCCTGGGGGGAGGGAAAGGGGGCATTCTCAGGGGGGACGGCCAGTGACCTTGAGGAGGGGGACCAAGGGGCCCAGGACGGAAACTATGGTGGGTTTAATTTCTTTTCAATTTCCTCTCAGATGAAAACAGAATAAACACCTGTGTTTTTCAAGCAGGTAGTTCTCAACTTACAACAGTTTGTTTAGTGATCATTTGAAGTTACAACACAGTGGAAAAAGTGACTTATGACTGTTTTTCACACTTATGACCATTGCAGCATCCATTCATGGTCCCTTGATCAAAATTCAGATTCTTGGCCACTGGCTCATATTTATGACGGTTGCAGGGTCCCGGGGTCACGTGGTCCCCTTTGGTGACCTCCTGACACGCAAAGACAATGGAGAAGCCAAATTCATTTAACAACCAGGTGATTAACTTATCAACTGCAGTGATTCACTTAACAACAAGGTCATAAAAGGCAGCAAAACTCACTTAATAACTGTCTTGTTTGGCAACAGAAATTTTGGGCTCAGTTGTAAGTCGAGGACTACCCGTGTTACGTTCCCCTTCTCAACCTGCTGGCCGTCTTGGATGCCCCTCAAACCTCTGGAAGGAGAGAGCTCCACAGCTGCTGGAGTTTAGAGGGATCAGAGGACTCCTCGAGGCTATCAAGCCAACCCCTGCCTGCAAGAGGACCCCAAGCTCCCTCCAGCCTCAGCTTCACACAACTGCTGTGTTCCCATATTATGATGTGGGGGGCATTCTGGTTCAGACAAAGCTAAGAGAAGGGCTAGGGGTCTGCAAGCCAGGATGCTATGAACAGGAACCGCCTGAGGCCCTCCGGGCAGGGGCTGGGGGGGGGTCACCAGACCCTCCCAAGAGGGGTCCTCGGTGCCCCAGAGTCGGCAGGGGCACCGGCCACTTACAGAAATCGCTGTGCCGTCGCTGCCGGTGGTATGTGGAGGAGGCCCGCTGGCCCTTGGCGTGCGAGGAGGACTTGCTGGTGCCGTTGGAGACCTCGCTGGGCGGCCGCGCTCGGGCCAGCGAGAGGCTGCTGCCGGTGCGGGACTCCCCCCCTTCCACCTGCTGGACAGAGCAGAAGGCCAGGACCCTCAAAGCGGCGGCACACACGGCTCCCCCAGGCACGTGCGGGCCTGCAGTTTGGGGGCAGCTGCACCACTCTCGGGGGTGAGGGGGGGGGGTGGGGGGGCAGAGATGGTTCCTTCCTTAGGCAGCTGGAGTCCGGCTTCTCAGAAGCCAGGGACCCACCCCCCACACCCAGGATGGGTCCCACAGCCCCGTGGTCCTCGGCTGGATCCAAATCCTGCCCCCTGTAGCCGAAGGCAAGTCCTGGCCAACTGAGCACGTCTGAAGCACGTGTGCCGCCCCACTGCGGCTTTGCATCAGGGAGGCCCCTCCTGCTCGAAGAGGCAGCCTGGGGGGGGGAAAGGGGGGCTTTGGCAGCATCCATACCTCGTTCTTCCTGCCCAGCAGCAGGTAGGTGGCTGTGACCTCGTTGTACTTTTGGTTGGCCAAGGCTTCCTTGATCTCTTCCCGGGTGTAGCCCATGCCCACCATGACCTCTGGATAGGGAGGAGCGGAGGCAGCGGGTTAACCCAGCCCAGGAGGGGCTAGAAGACCCCACAGCCAACAGGGGCAGGCGATGCTGGCCGGCTGCCTTGGTGCCCAGGAGAGCAGCAGGGCCTTGGTAGCAGGCCCTTCAGTCTGGGGCACCTGTCCAGGTGGGGAGCTCAGGCAGCAGGATCAGCCGCAGCCGCGGGGGGGGGGGGTCCAGGGCCACTCAACCCCAAGCGGGGGGGGCGCCCTACCTATGCGCTTGGCATCCGCAAAATCCTCCTCGGGTTCTCGGTAGGGCTTCAGCTCCTCCCCCTCGTAGCCGATATTAATCCACTTGTCCTTCATTATTTGCTGGGGGAGGGAAGAAGTGTTAATGGGGGATCGACCTGCTGGGGCCCCTCCCAATCCTGCCAATGCAGCCCCCTCGGTGCCCACCTGGCAACCTCATAAACCCCACCTGAGGTATCTGGACACCCGGGTGAGCAGTCCATGCAGTCCTCAGCACATGCTCAGAGGCACCTTAAATTCTTCACCCTGGGCCAAGGGACTATCCCCCCCATCTCTTTCCAACATGGGTCTCCATTTCAGGGGAGGCACAAACAGCCCCCCAATAATCTACAGGGTGCCTGCAGAGGCTCAACCCCCACCCCTGCTGTAACGCACTGAGCTGTGCCAGGCGGGGAGGGTGTGGGCTGCTCAGTGCCTCCCTGACACACCATGCAATTATCCTTGAGTCAATTAGGCTAATTACAGTCATTGGTGGGGAGGGAGTCAGGGGAGGAAGGCTCAGCAGTGGGGAGGGCCAGATCCTGTGGAGACGGTTGCTAATTAAAGGCCCGGCTTCTGGTGGGTGTCCGGGAAACTGGCATGGGGGACGGGCAGTGCCAGCTGCGCTCCTTCAGCCCCAGAGGGACCACAAGGGAGGAAAGAGCATCTGGAGCCGCCCTGGCCTGGCAAACTGCCACGCGGTGCTTGCAGCGGAGCTGGGCCACGCCGGACCCCCTCACCTCCAGGGTGCAGCGCTTGGCAGGATTCAGCACCAGGAAACGCCTCAGGATGTTTTCACAGTCCGTGGACATGTAGAAGGGGACGCGGTACTTGCCACGCAGCACGCGCTCCCGCAGCTCCTGGTGGGGGGGGGGTGGAGAGGCCTGTTGGTCAGACACAGCCTGGCTCTCCCCCTCAATCCCTCCGGGCAGCCAGTCTGCTGGGGGGGGGCAGCACTGCCTGGCCAAGGGTGCCAAGGGGCTCATGCCAAGGCCAGTGGCTATGTGCCGGGGATATGTCACCCACTCGTTCCCCTGGTGGGAAGCAGCCTTTGCAGCTTCAGGCATCGGGAACCGAGCAGAGTGAGAAGAAAAGTTGCTTTGCGCAGCAAGGCGGGAGATCCGTCATATCAATTAATAAAATAAAGAAAGAAATAAACAGCAAAGGGCCCTGAGCACAGAAAGGGAAGGCCGTAAGCCCAGGTGCTGAATGCCCAGCTGCCCTTTCCTTTCCCCCAGGCTGAGGTTCGGCCCGTCCCGAGTGGATCCAGAGCCATGAGCCCATCTGGCACAGGCCCCCACGAGCATCCCAGCCAGCCCCCCCTTTGCAAAGAGGACTGCAGCAGAGGCTGACCTCGGGATCCCCTCCTTGCAACTGCGATGCCCCGACCTGCGCTGCCCTCTGCTCCCCAAAGCTTCTGCCCCACGGCCTCACCTTGAGGTTCTGCCCGTCAAAAGGAAGGGAGCCGCTGACCAGGGTGTACAGAATGACTCCCAGGCTCCAGATGTCCACCTCCGGCCCGTCGTACTTCTTGCCCTGGAAGAGCTCCGGGGCAGCATAGGGGGGGCTCCCGCAGAAGGTGTCCAGCTTGGAGCCGAGCGTGAATTCGTTGCTGAAGCCGAAGTCGGCTATTTTAATGTTGGCATCCGCATCCAGCAGCAGGTTTTCTGCCTGAGGGAGAGGAAGGAGGGGGGTAAAGTTTTGCTGCAGCCCCCGGGCCCAATAAACTGCATCCGAAGTCTAATGGCCAGCAAAATGCTGGACGGAGAAGCGGCCCAACTTGCAGCTTCCGTGGTTCTTCCAGCTCTTCCAGTGAATCAACCAACTCTGAGAGCAGGCAGCAAGTCTTCCCATTTTACAGGTGGAAGCACTGAGGCTCAGGGGGAAGGTTTCTCCAGGGTCACCTCACAAAATCCAGCCCCTCGGTGTAAGCTTTGGGGGCTGCCCCAGGATGGCTGAACCATTGCCCCCCCCTCAGGACAGGAATTGGGCAGGGGGAGGGAGAGATGGCAGCAGTGCTGAAACTCCCCACCTTCAGGTCTCTGTGTACGATATTCTTCTGGTGACAGTAGTGCACAGCCGAGACGATCTAGGGGTGACAAGGAGGGTCCTGGCTAGGGTGCAAGCCTCCCCCTCATTCCCCCCTCCAGCACCTCCACAGCCCCCTTCCAGGCAAAGCAGCTGAGCTGGAGCTTCTGCCCTGGAGACTGGACTCCTGGGCCAGGCGAGTGTCCAGTGGAGGAGGGGCTCTCTCTTAAACCGCCCCCCATGCCAGAGGGGCCCATTTGCCCAGCCAGGTGAAGGGACCCAAGCGAACTCTGCCAGGCAGCCAGAAATGCCCCCCTCTTGCTTGCCCACCCCTGTCCAAAGCCCAAGGAGCGGGCATTCTCGGTAGCACCACGAGGCCCAACCTGTCTGAACTTAGCCCGGGCTTCTTTCTCCTTCATGCGGCCGTGGGACACCAGGTAATCGAAAACCTCTCCTGAATGAAGAGAGAAAAGACGGGCAAGTGAGGCCAGCCTGGATGCCAGGGCCAGAAAAAAGCGAAGGGGGTGTGTGTGATGGTAGGGGCCATGGACATTTGGACCCGGGGCCATTAGTGCCAGGGAAGGGCAGGCGAGGCTTACCGGCGCTGGCATACTCCATGACCAGGTAGAGCGTCTTCTCCGTCTCGATCACCTCAAAGAGTTTCACTGAGCAAAGAGCCAGAAGCAAAGTCAGCCTCCCCAGCAAGGAGCTTCTTCTCTATGGGGGGGGGGGCTTCTTCACTGACGCTGCAACTGCCCCCCTCCCCCGGTCACCCCCACAAACCTCGCAGGTCTCTTTTTAAGGGTGGAATATTTTGTGTTATTTGGATTCTTAAATGCTGTTGCCGCCTCCAAGGTCCCCCGCTGGGGCAAGCGCTAGTGAGGGACGCCGCACTGGGCGAAATTGGGGGAGCTAAAATTCTGTGCGGCAAGAGGACAAACGGGCACGGAGACCCCACCAGGCGATTCTGCAGCGTTCCTTCCTGGGGGAGTGCGAAGCCTTGTGGGGGGCATCCCACAGCACTCCCTGCTCCCCAAAACTTTGCCTCTGTCCCAGATTCTGCTCATTTCTTGGGAGGGTCCTTTTTCTGACCCCCACATCTAGCAAGCTTTTGCAACCTGATGCCCTCTGAGCCCCCGTTCCTCTCTCCCACAAGCTGCCTGCTGAACTGAAAGATGAACCCCCATTTTGCCCCAGCCTCCCCTGCCCCCTCAGCTGCTGAAGAGCACGACTTCCTTGGGGGGGGGGTGACATGTCCACAGGGTGTCCTAGACTTCTGTTTCTTACCAATATTGGGGTGATTTAGTCCTTTCATGATCCTGACTTCTCTGAAGAGCTGCAAAAACGTCCCAAACAGGAGTTAGCTGACCCCTCCCCCAAAACTACAGCATAACATTTTTCTCTCCAACAATCCCCTCCCTCCAAAATGCAGACCGGTTTTAAATTCCCCCAAACATGGATGTTTCTGTAAAAAGGGAAGGCTCGTCCAGTTTTGCTGGCAAAAGGAAAATGGGTCTTTTCCTTCATTTATCCTCCCCTGCGCATAAATCTTTATTGTATTATTTTCACTTTTTGCTGTAGCTGCTATTGCTGTCATTTCCAACAGTCGCTAAAGGGATGGTTGTAAGTCCTGGCCTGCCTGCCTCTGCGATCAGGTCCTGGAAGGAGACCTGAGGCTGGGAGGAGGAAGGCGAGGTCTGGTCAGGTACCAAAAGTTTTGAATTTGACAAACTCCAGGGAGCCTCATCAGGCTTGGAATGCAGAAAAGGGCAACAATGTAGGGCTGGGAGGGCCCTGAGTAAAGTCTTGGGCTCCCAAAATGTTCATTCCAGCCTTTGAAAGGCCCCTTTACAGCTGCAGAGGAAGAACGGATCAATATCACTCCAGGTGGCCAAGATATTTTTTAAAGCCATCGCACTGGATGCAGGCATTGCGATGCGTTTTAGAGGCTTCTCTTTAGATCTTTTTTTTCTTTTTCTTTTTCATGTGCGTTAGCAATAAAATGATAATAACACATTAAAAAACAGTCTGGGGACTTGCCATGAGCCGTCAAAAGTGCCGGGTCAGGCTTCACTGGTCCCAGGCAGCCTTTCCTCTGTGCTTACATTTATGTCTCCCTCTCTTTGCAGTTTGGCTCACTTGCTGGAGCGCTTTGCTCTGAGTGTCTACAGCACCCAGCTCTGGGAAGGGCCCCTAGCTTTGACCTGCAGATAACGGATTACCGGGTTGTCAGGTCTGAATTGGCTGTGGTTGTCTTGCCAGGCTGTGCTGGGGGTTGGATGGCCTTTAATTGATTAACCATGATTAATAATAACCCCTTTCAAGAGGATCTCCCAAAGCAGTTTTTGTATAATTAAATTATAATGAATAACAATGCTGCAGAGCATGTCTGGCTGTCTGCTTGCCCTTCTCCCAGTTCCTTCTCTCAATTTCATTCACTCCCAGTGAAGACACTTTTGGAAAATTCGAGGGGTGTGTGTGTTTCTGTGCATCTGAAGGGCGCTTTCCGCCCCACCCCCACCCTGTCAGTCACAACATAGACCCCACATTCCCTTCAGGGCTCTCACTGACCATCCTTGGCCACTGATGGGGAGTCTGGCCCCTCACCACAAAGGAAAGCTGGGGCACCCAAAGGGTCAGCGGCTGAACCAATGGCGACTGAGTTTGCCCCTCTTCCCTGAAGCTCATTTGTCCTGGAGAATCCAGCCACTAATTAGCAGGTCCGTCCCTCCCCCTCCCCCTGGGATGCTGGCAGAAGCCGGGTTTCCACAGCGACCAGCTTAGACTCTGAGCCATAATTACGGAGGGGGGCAATGGGGAGCAGTGTCTCCCCTCCCCCCCACTGCTGGCAGGAAAGGCAGGGAGCCAAGAGGGAAGGGGGGGGGGAAACCTCAACCTGCATTGCTCCCTCCGAGGGTGGCACCCTGCCTGCCAGGCGGGGAAGGGGCTGGTTAGGCCTGCAGAGGGGAGGGGGCTGCATCTCTTTGTGGGGCTGCCCTTTCTGGGCAGATGAGGCCATGGCACCCCTCCCTCCATGTCCCCCCCAGATCCCCTGGAAGGGGATACAGTGAGCAGCTGAGCTCAGAAGCCCCCCTTCATCCCCCCAACATTTGCTCACCTTCTGGAGACTTGTTGGATTGAGCTGCGTCTTGTCAATTATTTTGATAGCCACCTTGGGAAAATACAATGCAGAAAATCAGTGGGGCTCCCAGGGTGGGGCCTCACAATGACTGGGCTGAGGCCTCAGTGGCTCCATGGAGCGGGGAGGGGGTCACAGGCCTCCTCTGCCCCTGCCTCGGCCAATTCAAGAGGGAAACCCACAGCACCCCACACACTGGCCTGGCTATCCCTGGGGCCGGGCGCTTCTCTGGGTCTGTGGGGAACCCTTCCCTCGTTCACCGCCTGTGCTCTGGCCCAGCGACCTTCCCCTTTGCTTGCCAGCTCTGCGTCTCCCCTGGCCAGTTTCAGCTGTAATGGGGGGGGGGAACTCTCCCACTTCCCCAACAATCTCTTACACCCCCCCCCCAGGTCTCCACACCCGAAAGGTCACCCAGCCTCTGCCGACTCACCTCCCTGCCCGTCAGGATGTGCCGGGCCAGCTTGACCTTAGCGAAGTTGCCCTTGCCGATGGTCTTCAGCAGCCGGTAGTTGCCGATGTGGGGCTGCTCGTCGGGGCAGGAGGCGATGGAGTTGCGGCACCGGGCACCCAGTGAGCGGCTGGACCATGACGAGCCCTTTTCGGACCGGCTGCTGGCCAGGGTAGAGGGCTGGGGGGACAGTGGTGGCGTCACCGGCAGGGGGGCCGGCTCGAGAGTCACCACTGGGCAGCGCTGGTGCTAGGGGGCAAAGGAAGGGTTACTGGGGTGCTCACATAAAGGGGGGCACGAGCCCTGCCTGCTGGCAGCCCCATTTCTCCGGGCAAGCCTTTGCCAACCTGTGCCCCACGCTTACCACCCAAAGCTCACCCCCCCCCACTATCCTTCGATGCTTGTGGCCAGTAGCTCAGGGAACTTTCCTCCCCAGGAGATCCCTCTTGGTCCCAGGAGTGGCTCCCTGGATCCTCTGTGACTGCACAGTTGGGTGGCCCAAAGAGACCCGGCTACCATGTTGCCTCAAGCCATGTTTTCTAACTCAGGTTTTGGTGCGTAAGCGGTAGTTCTTGCATCGTGCAAGACCAAATTGCTCAAGGAAGTGCGCACACTCAGATCGTGGGTCTTGCTCTCCTTGCTTTGGCTTGCGGGTGAAGGAACTGTGCTGAGTCTCCAGTCCGGTACCAGCTACCTTAATGTGTGAATGCAGCCAGAATGAAAAGCGAGCAAGGAAGTTATGCTGGGAAGAGACAGAGAAGCAGCTGGGGCTCCAGAGGATTTGGGCCATCTCCTGAACAGGGGGGTCGTTCACACGACTCACTGAACTAACCCACTTCCTGGGTTTGTACAACATGCTGAACCATGAACTAACCAAATTCATTTATTAATTAACCAATTAATCAATAGAATAGCTTGCCTCCTGGTGGTGTGGGTGCTGCATCACCTGAGGTTTTCAAAAATGGACCACCTTTTGACCTAGATGGTAAAAAGCTCCTGTCCTGAACAGGGGGCTGGACTAGAAGACCTCCGAGGTCCCAACCCTAGGATCCCATGTTTCTAAAATGGAGTAGATTCACACAACCCTCTAAGAAAACTATCCAAGGGGAAGACTAACCACAGTTGATTCTTCAACTGATCCAGTTTGGGGGTAGTGTGAACCCAGTCTCCGAGTCTGACAACCCCCAAAGCCTTTGCTACGCAGTGCCCTGTGCCGGGCAATCAGCCGGTGCCTTCTGGGCGCTGATTGCCCTCCCTGTTCTGGGCACAGCTTTCTGCATGTGTCAGCCAAGGGTGGGCACCGGGGGCCTGACTGCACGGGGCCAGGATGGGCAGGGCCAGGCAGCCTGTTCACCTTCGCCTTCATCTTTTCCACGGCTGAGAACAGAAAGGCCAAAGGCTGAACAGGGCCTTCTCCATGGCACAGTGTGTGTGTATGTGTATGTGGGGGGGGGGGGATGTTGTGTGTGTACCCTCCCAGTTGGGCTTTACAGACCACTAAGACGAGGGTGGCCTGCAGGATTCTGGGGGAGCGTTTGAGCGGGGAACCTGATCAAAAGAGCTCTTGTCTCTTTTCCTTTCTGCAGGATTCGCAACAGCCTGCCCCATGACTCAACCTGCCCCACCAGATGACCTCTTAGGGGCCTCGTTTCCCTTGGTGGAAATGCTTGGAGGAGAACCCCTCCAGGCTGCCCTCCCTGCAGCAGTGAAGAATGCCGGGCAGAGACGCCCGGAAGGAGCCGGGTGTGACGATGACCTTGTTACTTGTTTCCAGTTAGAACAAACCTCCTTTTGTGGCTTCTGGCCCTGGGCTGGGCGGGGGACGTGCCCATAACACAGCTACTTGTTGGGGGGAGGGTAAGGTGCGAGATTCCCACCCGAAAGCAAATCTTATCTGCTGAAGAGCGGAAACCCTCCCTGGGCCGGCCAGGAGGAGCGTCTCTTCCCGGGCTCCCCATCCTCTTGGCAGAGCAGCACCAAAGCGGCCCTTTTCCTCACCCAGACCCTCCAGCCAGCTGCCCTCCAGAGTTAGGATTACAAGTCCCACAATCCCCAGCCAGGAAACATTCCCTTTGGCCCAGGGGCTTCCGTTCATAACCAACAAGGCTCTGAACTCAGCCGTAAGAAGGCAGCAAGGACACACATATAGCACACACACAGACCCATCTGTCAGTTTTCCCAGATTTCCTGTCGGCTCTTCCCAGAGCCCGCTGACCGCTGACCGCCCGCTCCCTGGGAATACAGGCAGTCCTCACCTTACGACCACAGCTGAGCCCAGCATGTCTGTTGCTGAGCGACATGTTTGTTAGGTGAATTTGCCCCATTTCACGACCTTTCCTGCCACAGTTGTTAAGTGCAGTCGTTAAGTGAGCAACACAGTTGTTAAGTGAATCTGGTTTCCCCATTGGCTTTGCTTATCAGAAGGTCGCAAAAGGGGACCATGTGACCCGGGACACCGCAACGGTCATAAATGTGAGTCAGTTGTCAAGCATCTGAATGCAAGTTACGTGACCAGGGGAAGGCTGCAACCGTTGTAAGTCTGAAAAAAGTCACTTTTTTCAGTACCGTTGTAACTTTGAACAGTCACTGAATGAGCTGTTGTAACTCAAGGACCAGCTGCAGTGCACAAGATGGCCGCAGCCATGGATGTGGGCCGAAGGCGTTAAAGGGCGGGTGGAAATATCTGGGTTCTCCGTTTCTTTCTTTGTGGTCTCCAGGGCAGAGGAGAGAGGCCGAAGGAAGCGCGATTCGATTCCTCTCCCGGGGAAGGCAAAGGCCCAGCGCAGGAGGGGCCCGCCTGGCTTGGCGAAGGCGTCGGAAGAGCATTTGACTGCACTCTGGATACAGGTAGTCCTTGATTTACGACCACGACTGAGCCCAGGGTTTATGTTGCTAAGTGAAACATTTGTTAAGTGAGTTTGGCCCCATTTTACGACCTTTCCTGTCACGGTTGCAGCCGATGAGTTAGTAACCTGGCTGTTAAGTGAATCTGGCTTCGCCATGGACTTTGCTCGTCAGAAGGTCGCAAAAGAGGATTGCATGACCCCGGGACACCACGACCGCCATAAATACGAACCAGTTGCCAAGCATCCAAATTTTGGTCACGTGACCCTGCGGATGCAGTGATGTGAAACTCGGCCCATGTAGGCCAACCGAGGGGAGGAGCTGGGCACGCTCCCCTTCCAAAACCCGAATGGGGCAAGGAGAAGAAAACGGGCCCCTCCAGAAGTACAGGATATGGAATAATGAGAACAATTAACCAGCGGAACAGCTTGCCACCAGAAGTTGTGGGTGTTCCATCACTGGAGGTTTTCAAGAAGAGATTGGATAGTCTTTTGTTTGGAATGGAGTAGGATAAGGGGGTTCAACCTTGGGAACTTTAAGACTCCCTGGGGAATTCTGGGAGTTGAAGTCCACAAGGCTTAAGGGGCTGGATTAGAAAACCTTCAAGGTCCCTTTGTGCTCTATTTTGATTCCTTTGTTCCTTCCTTCCTTCCTTCCTTCCTTCCTTCCTTCCTTCCTTCCTTCCTTCCTTCCTTCTACCTGATTCGAGAGAGAAGTTGCTGCTGCTCATCTCTTTCTGGCCCCATGTCTAAAGGGGGATTCTTGGGGAGGAAAGAACAGAGAGCGCCCCCCCCCCCCGGTGCAGCTGACCAGGCAAGGACTGGAGCCAAGGAGGTGGGGGGGGGGCGCAAAAGTCAGAAACTTTGGCTGGCCTCCTCAGCAGGGGGGTGAGGAACAAGGAGGCCTCCTCCAGAGAAAGCTTTCAGAGGACTCTCCTTCCCTGGGCAGCTGGGCGGGGGGGGGGGGGAGCTGGACACAGGCCTGCTGGAAAGCTCCCTGCATTTCCTCGGTGCAGGAATGCCTCGGTGCATTGTGGGATGCCCAGGAACGCTGCCTGTCTTCTCGTGAGTGCGCAGGGCAAGGGGAGGAGGGAGGGGCTACAGCGGCCCCCCTCTTCAGCACTCATCAATAATGCACTGGAAAACAGCACTGCATGCTTCAAAGAAATGGAAATGGCAGGGTGGCGGTGCCCCTGGTGTGTGCCTGTTGTGTAGATCCTCTCACTCCAGGGGGGGGACCTTTTGGAATGCCTGAGGCGTGCAAAACACTGCCGTCCTTTGGACACCCCCTTTCCCCTGCTCGAGGCAAGTGCAAAACCTGGGCACATCATGAAAAAAAGGGTGCTGGGTACACAGCCGGTTCTAGGCTGCAGTAAAACCAACCATGACTCGAGGAATTTCAGTGCCAGTTCCCTCTTTCAGTCACTAAGCAGGCCAGAAGGGGGTCAGTTGGAACAAGGCCAGTGGAGTCCAGAGCCTTCAGCCCAGGGATTGCAGCTGCCCTGGCACCCTCAGCCCCAAAAGGTTTTGGCCCCCAGTCAATCCGAAGAGAAAGCCTTCGCCAGAGTCTTGTATTGCCCTTCCCCCAGTACAGGTGGGGGAAAGGAAGCCAGCCAGGAGGCTGAAGGTCAGACCGCTGCCAGTGTGGCCTTAGGCCAGGGAGGTGGAGTGCCACTCGGTCCCACGACCACCCTCAGCCACGGAAATCCTCTGGGTGATTCTCTCACCTGCTTTTCCAGCCTACCTCACGGGGTTGTTGTAAAAAAATCTGGAGCTCTTGGACGAAAGCCAGGATAGTAATCTAACAAATCCATAACAAATAAACTGTAACTACTCATTCCCTGTATTTTTATACAGCTTTTGCTTGCTAACATTCCAATTTAGATTACTACCTTTAAACTGCTGAAAATTTGGTTTGTTTTTCCCTACCGCTCTCCTTAACGGAGGCTCCTTTCTGGGTCCTTTGCCCCACGACTTCCTTTCTAATGGGGTCCAGGGGAAAGTTGTTAGCAGACCAGCCTTCCTTCCCAGCTTCTCACCCCTCTCCTTTCTCAAGGGCCAACCCTGGCAGGACCCTGCGGGAGGGCCAACATCCTCCCTGGTCTGGCGAAGAAGGGCCCCCCACAGCACCCACACCAGCCCCAGACTGAGCCCCAGAGCGCACCTGGCCTCTCTCCCCAGATCCAAGCGGGACTCTGCGTGCAAATCTGGACCTCCTCATTTCCAGCCAGACCTCTGTGGCTCTCATGGGCTCCACATCTCTCAAAAGCCAAGCCGGAGAGCAGATCTGCAAGCCTCAGGCTGCCCTCGAGGTTTACTCACGGGCAGGGAGGCAGCGCAGGTCCCGGGACCGTGGGAGGCTCTCTGAAGCACCCGGACCCAGTTGGGACTCAGGGCAGCACCTTCGCTCAGCAGCGGCTTCTGTCAAACTGGCAAGTCGTTCACTCCCCGGAAGCCCCAAACGTTATTAACTTTTAATCCAGGAAGATCATCACAACAACAACAGAGGAGAGCCCAGGTGATCCAGGAAGCAGCCCTGCCCTGACACCTCATCTCCGAGAGTCACAGAGCCAGCAGCTGCTGCTCTTTCAGGGGAAACCGGAATGGCGGAGGAGCTCCCCAACTGGGTGAGCGTCCCACTCGGGGTGGGAGGCTGGGGCACACCTAGACAGCCGCCCGCAGGGAAAGCCTGCACAGGGGTGGATCCACGCCCACTTTCCAGGCCCACACACCAAGGGTGTAGCATCCCCCTTGAGCCAGGGCTGTTTACAACAACCAGGTCCTCCAGAAGGCACAGAGCAGCCCGGGACCAACTCTTGGGGGGGGGGATGTTCTCTAGCCCAGCCTCCTCAAGGCCCAGCCGCACAAGGAGAAGCTGTTGGCTAAGGCCATGGGGAAGGCAGGGAGCTCGGAATCTCAAGGTTGCAAAGCAGGAGATGGTGCCTGTCAGTCTCTGCCAACCTGGCATGACCGAAGTCTCAGGACTCTGGAGCCGCCGCTCTCCTCAAGGGTGTAACGTGGGGCCAGGGGCAGCAGCTTCCCCTCCACACCAGCTTCGTACAGAGCTCTGGGTGTCCCTTGGAAGCTTGGGGAAGGGGCATTCGTGGCAGGGAGGGGGACTCGTGGCTTTGAACAGGCAGGACCTGTGGCCTTCCAGCTGTTCTTCACTGGGTTCACTGGCTTGGGCTACCAGGAGCTGCAGTTGCCTGGCCCTGTTTGGAGGCGCCCCCCCCTGAACTGGTTTGGCAAAGAGCTCTCGAGCAAGATGGCACCTCCTGTCTCACTCAGTTATTCACACTTTCTGTACTCCTTGATCTGAGTGAGCTGCTGGGCTGAAGCTGCTTGGAGCCACACCCGGAACTCCCAGGCCCAGGCAGGTAGGGGCAGGCTGCATTGCTCACCTGCAGGCCAAAGGAGTTCTCAGCACATGCTCAGAGGCACCCTGGTCATTTGACAGCTACTGGCCATGGACGCAGGTGCTAGGGGCGATGCCTAGCTGGCTGCCATGGTGAGGACCTCGCTGCCATGGCAACACAGCGGTGCGGCACTCTTCAGGAAGCCTTGGTGATTGGTGATGTGGCTGACAGCAGTGGCGGCGGCAGAGAGGGTGGGGCCTGAGCCAAGGAAGGCCTGGCAGACAGCAGCCGTGGGGCAGGGGGGGGGCAAGCGAGCAAGGACCAGCACGGGGAGGTGGGGGCACTGAGGCTGGAAACAGCCCCCTCCCAAGTGGGTGAGCAGAGTCCACGAGCACGCGGAAGGAGATGCGACAGGAAGCTGGGATTTCAGCATGAAAAGAGGTGACATCCTTTGTCGCACAGACATAAATACACCCGCCCACTGCAACTGGAGTCCCACACGGCTTCAGAATAGCCTGCTAGTGTTGCTAGGGTGTCAATCAACAGCGGAGAAAGTCTGTGCTTGGTGGCCCTGAGAATCTCTGGGGCCCAGGGCCTTTTTGCATCTAGGAATTGTCAGAGGCAAAACTAGGGCCTGCACCCACCTTCCCCTCAAAACCCCAGAGACTATTTGCTGACAGTCTCCCCCACTTGGACAGCCCTTGACAAGGGGCACAAATCCAGATGCAGCCAAACAGGTAGAAGTAGCTCAGCCTCGGGGGGGGGGGGGACTGGCTAGGTTGATCCAGGCAGCACCTAAAGCGCAAGGCACGGGCATTCACACGACACTCAGAGTCCACACCCGCCATTCTGCCTGGCCAAGGACACAGAGGCTTGCTTCTAACGTCTTTTGGCAAAACCTGGTCAGGCAGTTTGGTTACAAACACATCAAGAAAGAGCCAACTTATAAGGGCCCCCATGAAGTCCTGAAAATGGCATGTTGTGTAGGCTTTTCTGAGAGGAAGCCCCACAGAAGAAGGGCCGGCACAAACACACATGCTTCAGACTAAATGATGCGGAGGGGGGAGAATACTCCTTGTTTCTCTCCTTTGGAAACAGCTGGGCAGAGACCCCGGGGACACCAAATAACGAGCAAGCAGGTCTGCACTCAGGACATCCCCTCCCCGGGGAGAGTATTCCGGGACAGTAAGGAGCTCCTGGGTGTCTGTGGAGGCGACCAAAGCCTGGGGGGGGGGGAAGTATGCAGAGAATTGGGGGGGCTCGGCCTGCAGACCACTGCCCACCTTTGGGGCACTCCTTCGGGCAGCCGAGGGTGCTGGGGCGGCCATCGAGATCTCCGGCCGAGACCCGCTTCCCAGCCCCTCGGAAAGGACCCCCTTTGACCGCTTGCCTGCCGCCTCCTGCCTCCCCCCCCCCGGGCTGTAGCGGGCGAGGCCGCACGCAGCGCGGCAAAAGCAGCAGAGTCACTGCCGGGAGCTGCGGGCTGCCCCTCGCTTCGGCCGCTCACCGGAAGCCCCTCCGCTGGCCCCCGGCGAGGCCCACCTCCCGGCCCGCTAATACCTCCGCCAGGGCTCCGGCCCCCTCGCGGGCCTGCCTGGGAAGCCGCGGAGCGCCGGCGGCCGGCCCAACGGGGGGATCTCCGCCCTGAGGCTCGGTCCCGCGGGAGACCCGAGCTGCTCGTGTTCCGCTCCGCGGGTCCCGGCGCCGACCCCCCACCCTCGCCCCGGAGCGGGGGAGCCGAGCCGGCGCGGAAGCGCTGCCAACCCCGCCGCCAACGCCGGGCTCCCTGCAGCGCCCGCCCGACCCAGCCCGGCTTTCGTCCGGCCCCGGTTGATAGGAGGGGCCGCCGCCGCGGAAGACTCACCGGCTCGGAATTGCGTTCGTTGCCCGCCGCCAGGGCGATGCGCAAAGACATCTTCTCCCGGTGTCCAAGCCCGGACACGGCGGGGGCGACGACGGCCGCTTGCCTCCCCCAAGCGGCCACTCATGCGCCCCGGCGCGCTCGGAGGGCGAGGGGCGAGAGGGGGGGCTGAAGGGAGGCGGCTGGAGCGGCGGGGGCGCCTCTGAGCGGAGACGCGGCTGAGCGGCGCCTATTCGGCTCGGGGGGCCATGGGGGCGGGGGGTGGGTGGCGGGGCTGCCGCCGCGAAGGCAGGCCCGGGGACACTCCGCTCTCGGCCGCCGCCTCTCGCTCGCCGTCACTGCCGCCTCGGTGCCCGGCCCGGCCGCCGCACTCTCCCCGCAGGCAGGAAGGGGTAGCGGCGCTTCCTGCCACCCCCCATGTGGCTGCGTCCCCGCGCTGGGGGGGAGGGGGAGGAGGAGGAGAGAAGCGGACGCAATGCGAGTCCCGGGAAGCCCCCCCCCGTCGCCCGGAGCGGCTCCTGAGCCCCCCCCCGGCCAGGCGGGGCGCGTTCAGCGGGGGCTGCTGCCTGGGGAATCCGGATCCATGGAGGGAGGTGCCGGCATCGGCCGCTGGGTCGAGGCAGCGGCTGGTCCGGGCGGCCGGAGAGGCGGGCGTCGCGCAGGAGGAGGAGGGAGGAAGGGAGAACGGGGAAAGGAAGGAGGGCGTCGAAGAGGAGGCCGGACCGGGTAGACGACACACGGCAGGCGCAGGAAGCGCCCCCGAGCTGCTTAAAGCCGCCCGAAGGACGATTCTGGGCCGGGAAGGCCGCCGGGGGCTCAGGCAGCGGGAAAAGCAGCTCCCAAGGCCAGCCGGCGTAGTCCGGTTGCTATTCCCGAAGTCACGCCGCTTTCTGGTCCCTGAAAAGCCGCAGCGACCTGGAAGGATGTTTTTCGGAGCGCGCGCGGAGGCCGAAAGCCGGGCAACCAGAGGGAGGAGGAAGAGCTGCCCTTTGATTCTGAGCCGCAGGCGGAGAGGCCGGTTCAGATGCAACGGGATTTCTCACCGAGGACCTACGATTGGGGGGGAGGGGCGGGGGGGTGTATATTCCCTTCTCCCGGGCAGTTGGCGACTGTGTGCTGTCCTGAGAAGGCGCTTCCTCCAGGCAGGGTGAGCCAGGCGAAGGCTGCTGGACACTGGTGTCCGTGGAGCTCCGACCTAGCCTGTCCCGGTTTCTCCCCCCTGGGCACAGCCGGCCAGGAGACCGGGTGAGCAGGAGAGGAGGAAGAAAGCCTTGGGGGGCAGGTCGTGATTGCCCATCCTGGGAGGGGAGGCAGTCTGCTCTCTTCTCCGGCCAGGGTGGAAGCGAAGGACCGGCCATGGCAACCGGCTCGGACTTCACGGCGGGGCCGGAACAAAACGGCCTGCTTGCATCCTACCCTCGCCCGTCAGTGGGCTACGTGGCCATTCCAGGCTTTGGGCCAGTCTCCCGGTCATGTTTTTCCGAGGGTGGCCTGGGATAGATTATACGTGATGTATTAAAGGTCTTAGGTCGGCACGCCCGTGCAGAGGCGCGTAAAGGTCTTCGAAGGAGAATAAAGCACGGAAATTGTGTGCGGCTTGCTTCCTTCAAGCAGGGCTGTCCACCTGGCAAGGTGAAGACCTGGGGACTTCATATCCCATACTCCCCCAGCCAGCACCGCTGGGAGCTCAAGTCCCGGGTCTTCACCTTGCCCGGCCTTCGTGGGAAGCTCCGCCTCCAGCCGCGGCCCTTCCGTGTGGGAAACGTGTGGCATGCGGAGGGCAGGGGAGACCCGGGTTCCTGGGCGGCTCCTCACCAGGCCGGTTTGTCTGGGTCGTGCACAGCCGCAACCCTCTGCAGCCTCCAACCGGCAGCCGCGATCTGAGTGGGGGCCGCGGATGTCCAGGCTGGCATTTCACCTTTGCCACCGGCCAGCGAAGAGGGCGAAGGTGCCCGTTGGCTGCAGCTCGCAGAGGGAAAAGCCGGGGGGGGGGAGCAGCTTCTCTGCAGGGACGGCGATTGTGCAGCATCCCTCGAAATACGAAGCGCAGCCCGGCAGGGATCCCCACGGACTGCGCGGACGGACGGATCGGTCTCTGCGGCCGAGCCGCCGGGATTTACTGAACCGGCGGCGACCGAGCTCCGGCTCACGACACACACACACAGACACACACACCGCCCATTAAGCGCCCCCCGCAAAGTCGGCCAGGAGGGTGGGCAGCCCGCAGCCCCACGGCTCACGCGGGGAGGGGGGTCTCCGGGGGACGCCCACCCTCGCCCGCAGGATGCCCGCCTTGCCCGCCGCCTTGCAGGGCCCACGCAGCGGCCAGGCACCGGCCCTGATTGGCTGCGAGGCGGCATGGAGACAGAACGGCCGGCCCGCCCCTTTCCTCCGAGGAGGCCGAGCGGCTCTCACCCGCGCTTTCTATTGGCACAATGCACAGCCAATCGATGTCCGTCAAGCACAGCCCTTAACTCTTGCCTGCCTTGCCGGAAGTACGAGGGAGGCGACTCTGCGCAGGCGCAACTCAGCATTCGAGCCGAATGCTTCCGCAGAGGCGGTCGCCGGTACTCCGCCGCTCCCTGCGCGGGCTGGAGCCGTTGCTTCGCGACCCGATGCAACCCGGGGGGCTTTCCCGAAAGGCTCTGAGCCTCCGCCCTTTAGGCGGGGCCCCGGAAGGAAGAGGGGCTTCCCGAGCTGACTGGCCGGGGCTGATGGGCGGCGTGGTGGGGGGCGGCCTCTGCCCGGAGCTCATCAGCAGGGAGGGACCGGTGGCTTGTCCCCCCCGCCCTCTTCTATGGGCAGCCCCCCGCCCCGCCCCCTTCTTGCCCGGCAGCGCTTCCTCCGCCTTGAAACACGGAAGCCCGAGGAAATGGCTTAGAAGGCAGCACCTGGGGAGGTGGGCTGTCTCCTCCCCCGAAGCCCCCCTGTTGCTGCCAGAACCCCCTGGCTGGGCCGGTTAGCAGGCAGGGCGGCCAGCGTTGGTGCGCGGCTGCTGCGATGCCGGGCTACGCGGTGCCCTTCTGCCCAGCCAGCAGCCCCAAACAAAACGGAAATGGAAAGAGTTAAAGGGGCTGTTAGAAAGTCCAGACAGGAGACGCTCCTGCCTCTTCCTGGAAGCAGAAGGAAAGAGATGCCCAGGAAGGGGGCATCCCCCCCCCACGGACAGAGAGAACCCCGCCCCCAGAGGAGAGATGCCCTTCAGAGGGCTCCCCCCAGGGGCGCATATCCCCACAGGCCAAAGAAGTGAGGGTCCTCTTGGGCTTATAGTCGTGGCTTCCAAATATTTCCTAAGGGCAGCCCCAAGCACAGCACCCATAAAGAGGCCCCATTGTGCCCCAGAGCTATGGGTCTGCACAAATGGGTGCCGGATGCCAGGCTCCAGCTGCTCCCTTTGGGTGGGGCCCAGAAGTGGGGTTCAGTGGGCCCCGTGCCTGAAGGCAGCCCCAGAGCGTTGCCCTCAGCAAAGAAGCTCCTTGGAGGGAAAGTTGCTGCCTTGGGGTCAGCCCTTTGAAGAAGAGGCGATGGCCGCCAGGGGGCAGGGCCGGACCAAGGACCAAGGGCAGCTGAAACAAAGGTGGAGGAGGCAGCCAGCCTGGGCTGATGGATGGAGTCCCCACCTTTGGGCCTTACTGCAGGCCCTGGGTTCTGGGCCTGCATACATCAGGCCTCCTGGAGACAGTTTGGGAGTGGGTGGCGAGCCCGGCTTCGCCCTTTTGCTCCCTGGTTCAGGTGGGGGTCTATCAGCAGAAGGTTCTCCAGCAGAAGGCACGAGAGCGGCTGAAGACAGAGACCACTGCCCAGAATTGGTCAGGCCTCCTTAACCCCCATAAGCAGTTCAGAGGTTGGGGACTTCAGGCATCGAAGGTCAGAGGCTGGCAAAGGCACTGTGCCAGACCACAGATCTGCTTATCCTAATCAACCCGTGGCTTTGTTGAACCACGGTCTATTTAAAAAAAGGGAACTGACTTGACTCATGTACCGGTGGTCCTCGACTTACACAATAGTTCATTTAGTTATGTTGCATCGTCCTGGGATCACGTGATCCCCTTTTGCGACCTTCTGGCAAGCAAAGTCAGTAGGGAAGTAGATTCACTTAACAACTTTTAATAACAGCTGCAGTGATTTGCTTAACAACTGCTGCAGGGAAGGTCTTAAAATGAGGCAAAATTCACTTAACAAATGTTTCACTTAGCAGTAGAAATGTTGGCTCAGTTGTGGTTGTGTTGAGTATTACCTGTATGATGCTATATTCTGAATCCTGGCTTGTAAATGATCCTGGATGAGCAGCCCGTACATGCTAAGCCCAAACCATAACAATCATCCCAAGCTTAATAAAAGAGTGCCAAACTGGCCTCTAGGTCGGAGGAGGGTGAAGAAGGTGGGGGGGGATGTATCTGCCACTCCCCGACTCCCCCCCCCCAACAAGTACCTGGCTGCAATCGCCCATTCTGGAGGCAGGTGGAGGGCATCTGCCGTGGGCCTCCCCCCTCCTGCCTGGCAGAGCTGGAATTTTCCCAGCTCCAGCCCTGCTGAGCCTGAGACTTCCTGGCTTGTTTTCCGCCTGAGTGTGACCCCCGCCCTCCCTGCCCCTGCCCCTGCCCCTGCCCAGACCCACAGGAGAAGAGTCACAAGATCCTCCAGATTACATAAGGCCGCCTGCTCCGAATCACCTCCGGCTTGGCGGGGCTGGGAGGGGCTTCCTTCCAAGGCTCCTCGGCCTCCCCAGCCCGGCTGCCCAGAGCAGCCAGACCACCCGAGAGGAGGGAAGGCAGCAAGGTAGGGACTGTCTCCCCCCGGCTTTCCTTTGGGTGGGGGGCTGTGGCTTCCATGCATGTGCTGGGGGGGCTGGGGGGGGAGTGGCCATCCTACAGTTTATACCCTGGGAAACCCCTGACTCCTTTTCTACCCAGTGCAGACTTTGGGGGTAATTTGGGCAAACCTTCCTGAGGGGGGGAGCTGCATTCTGGTGCCACCTTTTTTCTTCGGGAGGGGGGGTCCTCAGGAAGGGGGAAGCTTCTCTCTGAGCTGCCCAGAGTCGCTTGGGTGAGATGGGCAGCCCTGCCAACCGAAGAAGTTACCCTCATCATCCTCATCTGAGTTTGCCCCCAGCTTGTGGCTGGCAGGGCTCCTGGGGGTGGTGGTGGGGGCACAGCAGCTCCGTTGCTGGCAGTTTTTCCTTTAGAAGCAGAGGAAGGCAGGCTGTTTAAGGGAAGCCCACCGGGACTCCTCTACTGTCTTTGGGAGGGAGGGTCAGGCAGAGGGTGGGGTCCCTATTTCCCTCCCGGCAGGAACCAGACCAGGGTCCGAGCCCAGATGAAAGGAAGCTTGCAGAGGGCTGAGCCTCGTCCTGGCCCTTCCCGAACTTCTCTTTGCTCCTGGCAAAGCCTTTTCTGCCTTGAGCTGGTCTAGCCCCCTCTGGACGGCCCTGGCTGAGGGTCCCCCGTCCCATCCTTGGGGGGGGAGAATGCTGAAGATGGATGTGGTCTCCCCAATCCTTTCTGAGCATATAAAAAAGGGAGACGCACATCTCTCCCATCCCCCCACAGTGCTTCCCTCTCTCATCCCCTGCCCCCTTTGCCTTTTCTTTTGCTGGGGGCGCTAAATTCTCTGCTTTCTACTTGGGGGGCCTTTCCCCAGACACTGAGTCACTTGCGGCCTTCTCTGAGCATTTGCAGTTCTACCTCTCTTTAAGATCCAGGATTGGCCGTAAGGAAGGATTATTTCCGGGGACCCCAGTGGGTTCCACCCCTTTGCATCCAGGGTGATCCCTTCCCCGTCCCCTTTCGTCCAGGGGCAGGGTGATCTCATCTGAAACCACTCAGACTTCGGGGATCGCTCTCAAGAGAGGGGTCTCCTCCCTCATTCCGGGATCCAAAGGGCAAGGCAGACCTGCTTCGGAAGATCGGCATGGCCACATCTGCAGTCTTTGCAAGGGCATTTGGGTTCTTACCTTCGGGCCCCCTCAACGTGGCCGGCTTGATTTGGGCTTGGCAGAGGGTGCAGACGCTCTGTGGGGTGCCTGGTGCCCTGCTGCCAGCGCTGGCTGGCTCTGACTGTGGACCGGTTCGGCATTTCGGTGGACCCAGCTTGGCTTTGGACTTATTTGGGATTGTCCCTTCTTGTAGGTTGCTTAACTGCTTAGCGAGGCACGTGATGGGGAACTCCTGGGGGTGGCTGGAGAGGAACCTGGGTGCAAAATAGGGCACCTCCATCGCTCTGGTGCAGCTGGCCAGTCTCTCTGCAGACTCCTTCCCGTTGAAGTGCCTGGCAGGGGAGCTGCTTGTCAAGGCACCCTCCCTCTCTGGCCCACCCATCTGTGTTTGGCATTGGGGGTCTCCAACTCAGACCCGGGAGCAGAGCTTGCCTGCACAGATCCAAAGGAGGGGGCCAAGTGGTGCAAAAGCTTCCCCTTCTTAGCCTTGGCTGCTGCCAGCCTTGCGAGGTAGACCACACAGGTAACTTGGCTGGATGAGCTAATTCTATTTTATTGTAAAGTTACATTAATCGAATCTTGGAAGCCTGGAAGTGCATCTCTTCCCAACCCCCCCCCACCCCTTTTGCAGTCTGAGAAACTGGGGAGGGTCTCTTCTGAGCTGCCTGCCCTGCCCGCACTCCTGCCGTTGCCTTTTATCTGACCGCTCCCTTGCAGCCTCCCTTCTCAGGTCTGCCAAGGTCATCACATCTGCCCAAAGCCGGCCTTGTAGCTGAACCTGCTGGAAATTTACTGGACAAGGCAGTGAATGTGTGGATTTACCTTCTAAGACCACCCCAAGGCCACTCATGACCCGTTTTTGAAGGCAAGGAGACAGCCTCCTTCTTGGCAGCCTGGGGATCCAGAGAGGCTCCTTGGAGGCTGCTCCCTCCCCCAGCAAATGCTGGGGCTTCCTTGGGGGAGAAATTTCCTCCTTCTCCCTCCCTTGCAGGACAAGCCAGAGCACCTCCTGGCCTTCCCCCCAGCCCAGGGCAAAACAGATGTGCTGGAGGAGAAGGATGGGAGTTGTAGTCCAGCAGATCTGGAAAGGCTGGTTCTAAAGGTGGTCTTTTGGGGAGGGTGAGTCCAGATCCTCCCACTTTGGCTTGGAGCCCCTTCACTGGGAGGCCCGGTCATCACTTTGCAGAGGTTCTGCCAACTGGGCATTTTCGCCTGTTCCTAACTTGGCAAGGGATGCGGAAGAGAAGAAGAAGAAGAACGCTGGCCTGCCCCAAGTTGCCCCCTAACCCTTTGCTGGAACCTCTTCCCTAGGGGGAGGCCCCACTTCCATTCTCGGGGGCAGTTGCACAGAAGTGGGGAGCAAAGCAACAAGCGACGTGCCTGATGCCTTCCCTGCTGCTTCTGTGGGTCAGGACTCCATGGGAGGTGGAGCTTCCACCTCTCACCTTTGCTACCTGCCATGCCAAGGGCAGCTTCCAGAGTGGGGGTGGCAAACCCCCTGGGCCAAGGGGGGTGGGTGGGGAGAGCCCCATCCAGCTCTGGGCTGTCAAGGTGATCCTTGATAGAGCAGCACTTTGGCCGGTCCATTTCAGCTGACAGTCCTGCTCCGGAGTGACCGGGTGGCATCTCTCCCTACGTAGCTTTTCTGGCTCTCCCCTCTGTGGGGGCCACTGTGGGGTTCCAGGTGGGCCTCTCTGCTGCCTACCTGCATGTCCTCCTCCATCCTCTGGTCTTCCTTCCACTCACCCCACACTTGCAATGTCCCCAAAATTCTTTGCATGGAAATTTTCCCGTCCTCTTCCGAGGACCTTTGCTGCCAGGGGGTTTCCAGTGAAGGGGGCATCTCCCTCTTCTTTTAACCCAACAGCAAAGCAAAGTCCCCATTTCGAATGGGGAAGCAAATATGTCCAGGGTGTCCCCTTGCTTTGGGCTGTCAATTATAAACCTCCTTTTATGGCCCAGTAGGTTGAGTAAACAGCCAATGAATGGCTGATTCAAAGCAATCGGCCCCCTGGCCCCCTATCTGAATCTGGCTCCAGAATTGGGAGGGGGGCTGGGATGTCCTTTCCCAGATCTCTTGCATCAAGTGGGCCCTCCTGAGGGCATCCGTGCGATTCCCAGCAGCGATGGCTGAGCGTCCCTTCTTCTCCGCAGGTCCCAGGGAAGGCAGCCGCCATGCCAGTCCTCAAGAACCCCTATCAACTCAAGATGGCCAGCAGGGGCCCCGGAGAGCGTGGGCGGGGTGGCAGCCGCAGCGGGACGCTGATCCTAGCCAAGGAGAGTCCGGGGACCAACCCTTTCGAGGAGGACCTGGAGGAGAAGGAGAGGGACTCCTTCCTCGGGGGCCTCTCCCCTGGCCGAGAGAGGTCCCTCCCGGGGGACTTGGAGAGGGGTGTCTTCAGCGGGAGCCCCGAGGACCGCTTCAGGCGCCGGGCCACCCTGGAGAAGCTGGTGGGGCTGAGCCCCTTCCGCCTGGGCAAGGGCCGGAAGAGTGGGGAGAAGCGGTCGCCTGGGGGCGAGCAGGGCTCCGACCGGCGGTCCTTCCTGGAGCGCATGATGCTGCCCCTGATGGAGGGCAACCTGGGCCAGCGGGTGCCAAAGAAGCTGCGTCGCTGCTCAGAGGACTTCAGCCTGATGCAGCGCTTCAACGCGCGCCGCAAGGAGGGCCTCTACAGCTCGGACGGCGGCCTGGCGGAGGAGAACGGTGGTGGGGATGCCGCCAAGCGCGGCTCCTTCCTGAAGATCGGGCTGGGCGGGAAGGTACGCCGGGCGTCCCTGGTGGAGAAGCTCAACCAGACGGAGGGCTCGGAGACGGCCCCAGTGGGCGAGAAGCACGACCCCAAGCCCAAGGAACCGCTCTCAGGTGAGTCCGGCCTGGCCAAAGCGGACACGGAGGCGGCACCCACCTTCCCTCCTGGCACTCCGGCATGCTAAGCCCTCTGGGGGTCCTGGAGAGGATGCCAGGGCGTCCCGATGGCTAGCTTAGGTCTAGGGGGGTCTGAAGAGCAACCTCCCTTGCAATGCACGGCTCTGCCTGCCTGTACAGGGAAATGTCTGGGAAGGCCGAGGAGTCCTGCCCCAAGCGAGCAGCTGCCGGAGGTGGGCCAGCCATGATCCAAACAGGCCGGCTCACTTTGGGGCAAACAGCCTGTCCAGGAAGCCTCAGACCCTCCGGGGGCTTCGTGTGTCCAAGGCTTCTGCCAAGCCAAGCCAAGCCAAGCCAAAGGGGAAGCCAGATTCGTTGAACAACAGGGTTCCTAACTCATAATGCAGAGATTCACTTAACAACTGAGACAAGAAAGGTCATAAAATGGGGCAAACTCACTCAACAAGTGACTCACTTAACAACATAAATTTTGGGCTCGATTGTCATAATTTAAAAAACCCAGAAAGATCCCCTTCCTTCCAAGGGAGGGCACCCATAAAGAGTAGCTTTGCTAGCAGGAGGGGCAGCTTCAAACTTCAGTGCAGCTACGATCACATGGTGTCCCCCCAGGCGTGCCGAGAGGCTGGCCATGGATCTTTCCCTATCCTGGGGGTCCCCTATGAGCGGCTGTGATGCCCAGGCCAGAGGAGCCTGGGGACCCCTTGCCTGCTCTCCAGCGCTGGGTCTCTGCCTTCCCAGGGGCGACGGCTGGCTGTCCAAGTGGCCCTTCCCAGCCCCCCCCAGGACGGAGGGGAGGAGGGGCCCTGGCGTCTCTGACCGTGGCCAGGCTGCTTATCAGCTCCTGAGCGCTGCAGCTAATGAGTTTCTCTTCCCTTCACGCACATATTTTGTGGGCCTCGGGCCCATTGTTCCCCTGCCGTGATTCAGTGCCTGATTGCCGGAGCGTCTCCTGAGCCGCGGCCTGTGACCTTCCCAGAGAAGTTGCCAAGAGCAGAAGGAGACGCTGGGGGAGGGGGCAGCATGGGCAGAAGCCATCCAGCCTCTGGAAAGACCCTTCCTCCCCCTCCCGGAGGCCCAGGGCTGGATCTGTTAGCGGTGGCGCCCTCCTTCCCGAAAGCCAAGGCTATGCCAGCCCTCCCCGAGTGATCCCTGCCCGTTTCCCTATGGTGCCCAGGGCCCTCCTCTAGCTGGGCTCAGCAGAGGGGCTAGCACCGAGTGCAGAAGGCGAGAGGAAGGCCAGGCTGCCTAGGGGGAGACACCTCCTGTACTCAGTGCGCCCCAAAAGGCCCCACTCGGCCCTCCCTCTCCAAAAAAGCACCTGAGACCAGCGCAGAGCTGCTCTCTCTGCCTGTGATGCTGAGGAACCCCCCCCCCCAGAACAGACAAGGGGAAGCCCTCAGGCAGGGGGCAGGCTGTGACTTGCCTCCCCCTCTTCTTCGAATGCAGTTAAAAGCTGCAGCTCTGTCCAGATAGGTAAGACCTCAAAGCTGCTGACCAGAAGCCCCCCCCCCCCCAGCCATCCACCAGAACGTGGGAGCCTGGCAGCCTTCTCCCACCCAAGGGAGTGGAAGCAGCCAGTGGCACCCCAATTGGCAAGGCGGGGGGGGGGGAGATGAGGGGTCACCCAAACCTGTGGTTCATTGCCCCCTTCATAATTCCTCTGAAAGGCAAATCCCAGGCACGTGGTGGTCTCATGCCTGGGCCAGGCGTGCTGGTATTTCAAACCTTGCTTATTGGTGCCATTAGACTTCACCCACCAATCACGGCTAAGCACTCGGGAGGGGGGGGGATGGCTGAACTCCTTGGCTGAAGAACCCCTCCCCCCAAGGCCCACTTGGTACCTCGGCATGTGAGAAGCCCACCTGGGGGCTTTGGGAAACTTCCTCGGGCTGCACAGCCATGAGGGCTTCGGAGGACACAGTCGGAAGCTTTCCTTGGGGGTCCCGAGGGCTGCTTGAGGGGCTCTTGGGGCTGCTTTAGCCTGCCTTCTTTGGGTTGAAGTTTTAAGAAGAGACGGGACAGCCCCGTTTGTCTGGAGGGGAGCAGGGGGCTGAAGGGGTCCCTTCCACCTCTGTCACTCGCGGCCCTTTTCTCTCCTGCAATTGTTTTTACCTGGCCCAGCCTTTTGGCCCTTTTGGGGAGGGGGATGAGGAAGGAAGATTGTAGTCCAGTCTTGTTTGGAGGTTGGGGAAGGCTGGGCGAAAGGAGCTTCCGTCTGGCTGATGATGGGTCTTGGTGCTCTCCGAGCTGGTGGTTTCTTTGCATGGCCCAGTTAGGGAGCATCCTCCACGCGAGGGAGGGGGTCTCTCGCAGCTTCACTCTCCCAAAGACCCCAAGGACCGAGCGCTAGAACACTGGGCAGGGCTTGCGAGAAAGAAGGGCTGTCGGTGTCCCTGGTCGTTTCTTGGGCCTAGGGGCAAATGGAGTGGGAACTGCCCCCTCCCACAGCCCCCTTCTCAGAGGGGCCTGAGACCCGGAAGGGGCACCTGGGAGCTTCGCCCCTTTTGAGTGGGGCAGCCCCATTTCCCAGGTTCACCCATGAATCAAACTGTGCAAGGAAAGGGCCCTGCCCCCTGCCAGCCCCCAAGCTGATCTCTGCCGTTCAGCTGATAAGGTCAGGTCATTGTGCGGCAGGCGACTGCGTCATCCCGTCTGGGGCATTTCCCCTCGGCGGAGGGCAGGGAAACGGAAGAGGCCGCTTTTAGCCCAGCCGGACCCCCGGCCCTCCGAGGCTGCGGAGAGGAAGGCTCTTTCCTGTGATGACGATGAGGACGGTGGGTGCCTTGAAACCCTCACAAGGCTGGTGTTCTGTGCTGGACTTCCTGCAAGCCGAGGATGTGCACGAAGCCTGGGACCCTCTCCCCCGCCCCCCCCCCCGGCCACCCAGGCCCCTTCTGGTTCCAGGGCGGGAGGCCAACTGGCCCGGTTACTCCACCCCCTCCCTGTGGTCACCTCTGGATACTGACCCCTGGTACACAGGAAAGGTCAGGGCGTCGTGAGAGTGGTGGTCCCCGGCAATGGATCCCTCTTCTCAGGAGGGCCACCTCAGGCATGCAAGCGGGAGTTGGGGGGAAGTTGCTTTGTCCATGGGGAGGCATCCGCAGCTCCACCGGTCAGCTGTGCTTCCACGGGCATGGTCAATACTTAGGACACCAGAGCGGCTGTTCCCAGAAATTTGGCCCTCAACACCCTTTTATTGCTTAAAAACGGGGGAGGCACCCAGAGGTTCACAGTGGCCGCGTCCCTCGGTCTTTGTGGTTTGGGTGAGGTCCACGACGATGGTCTCCATTCATCCCTGTCCGGCTCTTGGCGATTCTGGGCCCGGGTCTCTCCACGCCCTCCGATCCTGCACGGCCCATCTATGGTTTGAGGGAGCTGCTTCTGCTGAGTCGGTTCTTGGCCTGATTAGAGTCGCAGCCTTTTTTCACTTGGGGGCTCACGGGCACAGAGCCCCTCTGGGCCCTTCCCTGCCTGAGGGGGGCGGGGGACTCCGCCCCCCCTGCCCAGCCTCAGGCTCCCTTCCCGCTTGTGTCCCTCGCTCAGTCCTGGAGATCCTCAACCTGATCCACCGGCGGGAGCTCCGCCTGGCCGACGGGCACATCATGGAGCTGGAGGCCGAGTGCGCCCAGGGGGGCAGCGGGGCCAGCGGGAAGGACGGCAGCCGGAAGGCCAAGGACGTGGCCCTGCTCTACGAGGCGCTGCAGGAGGCGCTCTGGGCGGTGCTGGCCGAGGCGCTGGCTGCCAAGAGCGCCTACCCGCCCCTGGAGCAGCTGGTGCAGGTCATCGAGCAGGAGGAGGAGGCTGACCGCAGCTGGCGCCAGGCCCAGGGAGGCTCTGCGGGAAGCCCGGGGCCCCGGCAGATGAGGCAGCGGTGGGCCGAGGCAGTGGACCGGCTGGCGGGCCAGAAGCTGTGCCAGTGTGTGGAGGGCCGGGCGGGCACCATTGCCACCCGGATGGACCGGCTGGCCAAGTGCACAGTGGAGGACCTGAGCAGCGTCAAGCGCCACCTGCTGCAGGCCTACCCTGAGGAGTACCAGGCCTTTAGTGTCTACCTGGGCAGCTACCACCGGGGCCTGGCCCGCTGCCTGGCCGAAGGGGTCCAGAAGCAGCTGAGCCTCTCCGAGCTCTACTTCGTCTTGGACTGGAACAGCAACATCTACCAAAGGTGGGCAATGAGAGCCCCTTGGAGTGGGGGGGGGAGGTAGAGGCTGGGGGAGGGCCTGGGCTCTTTGCAGGATTGCCCACCCAGCACGGACCCTCCTGGGGCCCAAGTGGGAATGCCGGCTGGCAGCTGGCATATAGTTTGTAGGGGGGGGGCGGGCGAGAGGAGCGCTTTCAAAGAGGGGGTGGCCAAGGTAAGGCACCAGGAGTCGCAGTACAGAATTTTCTTACAAGCTCAATGGTAATTCAGCCCAGCTGGAAGTTTCCAGCCCCACAAAATGCCCTGGGCCTCTTCCGGCACTCAGGGCACAGCACTTTAAATCTCCCCCAGAGAGAAATGGGGGCCTGGATCCACCCCCAAACCTCTTTTCAATGGCAGAACTCACCCCCCCCCTCTGGTGATGCCCTGGCTGCTTCTGTGCCAGAGCTGGCAAGGTGACCCTATTCAGACCCCATGGAGGACCCTGGATTTTCCGGGAACTCACTCACTCTCTCCTCCCCCTACCACAGGGAGGTCCTCAGCCGGCCAGAGATCTCCCCTATGGTCAAGCCCCAGGAGCTCGGTCCCCTCCTGTCCCCGGAAACACAGCAGAGTCTGGAGGAGGAGTGCATTGCCGCTGTGAAGGTAATAGCTGGCCAACGGCGGCAGGGGGGGGGGTAAAGAACCCATTGAGGCTCCAGACAGGCCAAACGGCCACCACCCTAGCCCTGCTCTGCCATAAAAGTGGTATACAGCCACTAAAGTCTCCTTCCGGCCAGTCTCAGGGAGGAAAGAGATGGCTAGGTGGCCTCAAGAGGTCTCCCCACATCCCTCCTATCCCCAAAGCTGCAAGCCATGGGCGCCCCCCCATTGGAGCCCCCCTTTGTGGACTCTGTCCCGTGCATCTGCAGGTGGTGATCGGCAGGGACATGAGCCAGGAGCTGCAGAAGGAGGAAGAGAGGTGGGCCCAGGAAGACAAGGAGAACAGCTTTCAGTTCGGCTTGTCCAGCAAAGTCATCTTGGTATGTTGGGGTCCCCACCCTGCCCTGCAATCTCATTACCCCCCCCCCTTTATTTTTCTGCTTCGGGCAGCAGCTTCCTTCCGGGACGCTCAGCCCACACCGGAAATGGCCCCACACCAGACCCACTGCGGGAGGCTTCCCTCCGCTTTCCAGCCCTGGACTGGCCCTTCGGAGCCGGAGCCAGGAGGAGCTCCCTCCGTTGGCCTGGCTGAACAACTGGACAAGGGCTTGGCTTAGCCTGGGCAGCAAGGCTTAGGCTGGGTTCAGACGTAAGGCCGAGCCTCCTTGGTTTGTGTTGTGGGAAAGTGCCCCTTCCCCGTGGCTGAGCACAGTATGTGGACCAGGCCTTAAAAGCTTGCTGCCCCCCCAAAAAATCCGGGTTTAGCATTCTGTGTGAATGCAGCCCTAATTTGGAAGAGGGGAGCAACCCAGCTGGGCTTCCTTCTGTCCTGGAGATTTCCTGGAGGGGCTGGCAAAACATCCATCCCACAGAACTGCCCCCCCTAGCTTCATCGTCTCCCCAACAAACCCCACAGGGCAACAGGAGCTTCCCTCTGCCCCTCACCCGGGTGCCCAGTCCCTCGTCTGCAGTGCTGGGCCACTGGAACATGCCTGACCCTGCTGGTTGGGGATGATGGGAATTGCAGCTCAACTCATTGGAGAGCACCAGCTCAGTGCAGAGATAAGCATCAGAGGCCAGGCGTGAAAAGGGCCCCTCTGAGGAGGGCATGCTGGCCCTGGCAGCAAAGGGGGTACCTCACCCGAGCCCCTTGTGCCTGTCTTACCCCTTTCTCACCACAGGAAGCTTCGCCCTTTTGGCCAGAAGGCTGCCCCACCCCCCAAATCTCCAGGGAGGCTTTGTGGAGCTGCTGAGTCTTTCTCTTGCCTTGCAGGTGCTAAAGGGGCATGCCGACAAAGCCCCCCAAATCACGGAGGAGTTTGGAAGAAGGGTGGCTCACTGCTGCCTTGCCAGCCTGGCAGAGTTCTTGCAGAGGTATTGCCCAGGAAGGAGCTGGGCATGGGGCACAAGAGAGGCCCCAGTTGCTGCAGCATCTCTAGCCAGGCCCTCTGTTAGGGGAGGGTCCAGCAGTCTTTCAGGGGCGAAATCTGGCTTAGGGCATCACACCTGGGGCATCTCCTGGCTTTCTTTTCTTCAAATGTTACTGCCAGGATGCAGACCAGCCCGGCGTATTTTCTGGCTGAGCTGGGAGGTGCCTCCTCTCCAAAACCAAAGCCCTGGCCCTGGCGGCTTCTCTTCCCGTATGGGGTGCGGTGGGGACCCAAGAGCCAGGAAAAGCTGGGGCAGCCCTTCCCCTGATGCTGTCTCCTCCCCTCCCTCTGGCACCAGAATGGGTCAAGGTGGGACAGGCGTGAGTGGCTTTCTCAGCCCTCCTGTTTTCCCGGGCTGGGCTCACCACAGTTGCCACGTGTTTGCATCAAGGGGCAGAGATGGGGGAAAAGCAAAGTTGGGGGTGGTCTTGTTCCAAAGAAGGCCTCAGAACGGGCTGCTCTGCCCAAGGCAGGGGGGAAGCCAAGAGGCAGTCCCACAGAGAGCACTTCTGGCTTTTGCCCCCATCCGGACCCTCAAAGGACCGGCGATTCGCCCCCTCACTCCTTGAGGGGTGTCTGGATGGGCTAAAGGGGATCATGACACAAAGTTTCCATTTCAAACTGGCCGCCAGGAATACATTCACCTTGGGGTATAAATAGCCGCCATGGCCCATTTATAAGGAAATGCCAGCGAGGTGGAGCCAAAGGGCCCGGCGGTCAGGGATGCTGGGGTGGACGGCCAGAGCCCGGCCAGGGACTATTTTTAGCGGTCTGCTTCCTGACATGCCTGTTTTCAGAGAGCTCTGGCTTCCGAGTGTGGATGTGGTTTGTCTGAATCGAAGCTGCGTCTCCAGGGCCACTATGGAGTGCATTGGGGGGGGGCGTCTCGCAGGGTCCCTGAGCACAGGTGGGGTAAGAGGGCTATAGAGAGGGCTGTGGCTGTGTGTGCAATGACCCCCCCCCCAGCGCAGCTGCCACAGTGTGTGTGTGTGGGGTGTCTTCTTGCAGTCCAGAAGTGGCCAAAGGGTCCAGGGGGTCTTTGGTGAACCAACCCCTGCAGGGTGGAGAGGGAGGGCCTGTTTCTTTGACTTGGCAGGTTCTGATCCGGGATTGCTGCAAAAATGGAGGGAGAGGGTTTCCTGTGCTGGAGGGGCCATATCAGGGCTGGGAGGTGGAGCTGATAGCCAGGCAAAACAGGTGCCTTGGAGGGGGGGCTTCACCACTTTGCCTGCAAAGGGTCTTCCATAGTGGCATCCTCGTTGCCCCCTTCAGTTTCCAGAAGAAAGTTGAGAAGTTTCACGAAGGCCAGGTGGTCAGCAACCTCAGCCCAGAGAGCTACGTGGGCCGGACCATCATGCTGGTCAACTGCTGCCCCCCCTTCAGGTGAGTGGTCAACCCTGGCCCTGATGCCCTCTTTGCTGTGCATCCCATCCTGAGATCGGTCCAGTTCAGTCCCCTCCAGAAATAAATGGGCAGGAAAGGATGTGTCCCCCCCCCAGTTGTGAGCCCGGCTGGCTTTGCACAATTCGCACGCAGCTCGCTTGATAAGGCTGCTCTTCTAGGGACTACCTGGAGCACCTGGCCAGGTTTGGTCACCCGGACAGCGAGGCCGTGAAGCACTTGGCAGGATCGTCCCTTGACCGAGTGACCCGGCTGTGCAATCGAGTGCTGGCTGACCACCTCTTCCAAAGCCTCAAGGTAACCCAAGGGTCTCCCGGGGCCCGCAAGGAGGAGGGGTCTGCAGGGGGAGGCAGGGAGGGTTGTGCTGTTGGCCCCCTTTCTGCCTAAGCCCCCGGAGAGCCCAATCAGATGGCTGGATTGCATGTCCCATAAACCATGGTTTGTTCCCACCATGTTTTGAGAACAGACCTATTGGACGGGCCGACACAATAGCACCCTAACCCTTAAACTTGGTCTGCAAGGATGAGTGGGAGGATTCCCCCGGGGTTGGCTGTCATGAGTGGGCTTTGCTTGGAGCTCAGTGCAAACTCAGCCAGGGAAGCCCTCGACCCAGACCTGCTCTAAGGCTGCATCTGAGACCCTCTCCCTTCCCTGCCCCCCCCCCCGCCAGCCCTACTTCTACAAGCTGATGAAGAGGAAATGGCTCAACAACTCCGAGGCCTTCTCCGCCATCATGGCTCTCCTCGCGGAGCACGCCCAGAGGCTGAGGCAGATGAAGCTGGAGCCCTACCAGGTGAGAGCGTGAGGGAAGGAAGTGCTGGGAGCACCAGAGACCCTCCTCTCAAGCAAATCCTTCCCTCGGTGCCATCAGAGGCTCGCAGTCAGGGCCAGGTTGGGCGCCCAGAAAGGCCCATGTCCACCCTGGGTGGGTTTCTTCTGGCCTTCCACACAAAGGCCGGTCCGAGGGAGCAAATGCCGCCCTCTCCCAGCAGCTGGTGCCCTGCGGGAGTCTGTTCTCCTCTGTGCCCGAGACGCCACGGGGGGCAGGCGGAGAAGCTCTCACGTGCCCAGTGCCAAAGAGAAACCAAGCTGCCCCCAAACTGCCTCGTCCTGCCTGGGTGGTTTCCTCAGACCCAGCCGTGGCCTAACCCAAGGCCCAGAAGCCCTGGTCCTCTGCCAGCCCTGATCTGCCCCCCTTGCCTCCCCCCCAGATGCTGGTGAGGGAGGTCCACCGGCAGGTGCTGATCGAGTACGTCCGGCCGCTGATGCGAGTGCGGATCATCTGCACTTCGTCCAAGATGAGAGCCAAAGTGGCCCACAGACTCCGGAGCGAGGCCAAGCAGCTGCAGGAGTTCTTCATTCAGCTGGTGAGAAGTGGGGCTCACGGCCTTCCTTTAGGGGTGGACGTCAGCAGTCAGGGTTCCCCTGCCCTACGGCCTTCTCCCCAGGGAATTGGAAATAAAAAAGGAGGGGGATGCTGTGCCCTGGAGAAGGCGGCTGGGCTGGTGGAGACGTCTCCTGGGATCTCAGAAGAGCTCAGGGAAGTCTGAGCGCACACTTGTCGCATCCTTTTGTAATTCCCAAAGGTATTTGGGAACTCTGGTTCCCCTCCTCCAGGAGTGGGTTCCATGGGTCAGTGGAGAGAGGCCGCTTGCTGAGGGGGTTTGCTTGCAGATGAGGCACGGCAACCCTCCTCCTCCTCGAGGACAAGCGAGGGTCGCCCTAGAATTAACCCCCCTTGAGGCTCTGCTTTCCCCTCCTTTCCTGCAGGAATCCTCCTCCTCCTGGCTGGACTCCGTGGTGCCCCACCTGGCTGGGATCCTGGAGCTGGAAGACACGCCGGCCATCCAGATGGAAGTGGCTTTCCTGGCCAGGGCCTTTCCTGATGTGCAGTGAGTCAGGGGAGGGAAGGGGAAGTGGCCCCAGAGCATGTGCAGACGCTCTTGCCTTCACTTGGTCAAGGGTCCTCTTGGCCAGGGTAAGGCCATTTTGGGAAGGTGTAGGGCCATTGCAGCTGCCTCTGAGCACGAAGCCTGTTTCGGCTGCGTGAGGCCTATTCCCACCCTAAAGTGATCCTTGCCCAGTCTAGTGTCCTTCGGGTGCATCGGATCTCAGCTCCGTCCCTCTGAGCCTCTTTTCCCTTTGGCCAGTTGGGTGGTTCCATTGGTCCCTGGGCAGGCTGGATCTCAGCTCTCTAGGCTGGGCTGCATCTTTGGGGATGGAACAAGACATCAACCATCCCCAGTCATGGAACTAATGCATGGGGATGATGAGCATTGTAATCCAGCCTCCCCCTGAGAGCCCTGGGTTCCTCACAACTGCTTGGGCCAAAGTCCTCCTTGGATTAATGGCCAGAAGATCCATGGAGGCCTTCAAGAAGGAGAAAAAGACAAGAACCGGGGGCGAGGGCGGCCTTCACCTTCTCCCCATTCTAGGTTCGGGGCTGTTGGGCTGCTCATTCTTGGTGTGGCTCTTTTGCTGAGCTTGGACCCAGAGGAAGCAGTGCTGTGGCCTCTCCCGCTCCAGCCATGGAAAACCTGCCACGTTTCAGCTCCTTTGGTCAACCTCCTTCCAAAGAGCTGGTCTCCTGAGTGGACACCTGAGGCTCCGCTCTACTCAAGCCTTGGGCCACCCAGGGAACTGGCCCTGGCCCAGGCTAGAGTCCGGCCCGTTCCTCATGCTGTCCTGTGGCTCTGCCAGTTGAGAGCCAGGATCCTGCTCTGCATCAAAGAAACTGCTGCCCCACTCAGCATTGGCATTTGGGAGAGAGACGTGCCCCCGAGGGCAGCCCTCCGGGGTGGCTACCTCCCTAGCTGCTGCTAGGACCCCCTCCCACCCTCCCCAGAGACCTGCCACCCATCGCAACAGAGTGGTGGCCACATCTCTTTGAGGAAGGAACAAGACTAGGGATCCAGGACAGGTCCACGCCCAGCACCCCCTCCCTCACCCGTGGGCTTTCATAGATCACCCAGGCCCCTGCTCTCCCCCCTCCCCAAGCCCCTCCTAGTTTTCTACTGCTTCGACCATCTTCTTCCTTCTGCCGAGAGCAGAGGCCGCGCCAAGCAACTCGGAGCTCTCTGCCCAGGGCAGCCCGGGCCATCTGCTCATGGCTCCCTTGGCAGCCTCTGTCTGTTCCCCTCTTCCCTTGAGCACCCTTTGACCTCTGCGGGGGAAACTGAGGCAGGTAGATGATGCTCCCGTCAGTGTCCTCCTCTGCCTTCTCCCAAAGGACCCACTTCTTGGAAGCAGGACGGTCACTTCCACTTCCCAGGACAGGCGGCTGGGGAGTTATAAATACCCTTCCCGGCTCTGCCCACACGGCTCTGCTGGGCTACCAGCCCGGCTGCGTCAGGCGGGGAGGGCAAAGCTGGGCCTTATCGTGCCTCCCCCCTTGTTTTTCTTTCCATCTTCCTGCTGATTGCATCCTTAGGAATTGTTTCGAGGCGACAGATCGCCCGTTAAGTGTGGCTGACGGACGCTTCCTGTTTTATCTGGACTTGTTGTTTCTTGAAAGAAAAAAGAGAGGGAGAGAGAACGAAGCCGTCCAGCAGAGCAAAGCAAGTGGCCGAGCTTCAGACAGGAAGCAGAGTTTGGTGGCCATTTCCTGCCAGACTGCCATTTGGGCTGGCAGCAGGACAAGAACCACACGGGCTCTGCCAGGGTGCCCGGAAGCTCCCCTGAGGCGCGAAGGGTCCGTTGGCACGTCTTCGGGAGAGAATCTTTTGGCAGGCGCTCCTGGCCCAGGGCCACCGACCAGCCGCCTCGGTGCCCAAGACATGCCAGTTGCCATCCCTTGGGAAAGTGGGGATTCACCCACTGCAGTGCCCAGCCTGCGGGGGGGGGGGGAGAGCGTGCCTGCCTTCCCACCTGAGCACAGGATGCCAGCACCCCTTTTAAGCTGCCCTGGCTGGGTGACTTGGAGGAGCGGAGGGGCGCTCCTAAAAATAGGGAAGGGGAGCCGTGCTATCAGTCCCGCTCAGTGGCCACCGGCTTGGGTGGAGCCTCTGAGATGGAGGGGGTCCCCCGGGCCAAGCCAGACTCCCTGAAAGGTCTGGGTGGCTGGGGCTGGGGGCTGCAACGTCTCCTCCCCTTGTGCTACAGACCCCCGATGCCAAGAGCCCCCCAGGAGCCGTTAACCCTATGGCGGTTGCTGCTCTGCTCCCTCTGCCACCCCACCCTCAGGGTTTGGGGCCTGGCTGATTGTATGGCCCCGTGCCAGCTTCCTGAGATTAACGAGCATCCGAAGCTGCAGGGCTTTAAATAAACTCTTTCGCGGAACAGCAGAACTGGGAGGCTCCTGCGCTCTCTCACCCCAGGCTGGGGTGTGTGTGTGTGTGTCCCCAACTTGGTCCTCAGGCACGAAAGATTTCCAAAGTACCCCTCCCCCCCCGGGAAGCCCAGTCACCCCCAGGATAGGCTCCCATCCAGCATTTGAGGGTCCTGGCTGCACTTGGAGCCTGGGTTCCCTGGGGGAGTGTGCAGGTTTTCTCATATATTACGAGAGGGGTTTGCTATTCCTTCCCCCCCCCATTTCGTTCCTCAAGCAGGGATGGCTTGAAAGGGCCCCGGTGCCTTCTGAACCCGCTGCCTGCAGCCAGGGGCCTCTTTCTGGCTGTGCTGCTCTTGGGGGCCCAATGAGCATTCAGGGCCACGGCTCCCCTTTCCCTTCCTCTCCACCCCCAGCCAGCAGTGCCTCAGCCTGATGTGTAGGTGGGGGAAAGCCCCTCACCATAATTGCTGCCATTTCCCCCCCCCCCCCCCCCGCTGTAGCCTTAGCTGCCAAGTCTTTTCAGCCACATCCAGGGAGTTCTTGACTTAGTACATCCGTTCAAAGTTACAACAGCCCTGCAAGAAGTGATTTATGACTGTTTTCACAGTTACGACCTTTGCTGTGATCATCCCCAGGATCACGTGATCAAAGATCTGGACGCTTGGCAACTAACTCACATTTATGATGGTTGCAGTGTCCCCGGGTCACGTGATCTCCTTTTGCCACCTTCTGACCAGCAAAGCCTCTGGGGAAGATGGATCCACTTAACCATCACATCATTAGCTTATTAACTGCAGCCATTCACTTAACAACCGTGGCAAGAAAAGTCGTAAAGTGGGCCAAAACTCACTTAACAAATGTCTCACTTGAGAACAAAAATTTTGGGCTCAATTGTGGTCGTAACTGGAGGATTACCTGTACTCCCTCTCCATTCCGTGTATGGGAACTTCCCCCCCTGCAAGCCCCCGTCCCTTGGGAAGCCACGCAGCCTAGCCACCTTCGCCGTTCCCGGGGGCGGCCAAATTCCCTTCTGGCTCCCTCTTCCTAGCCATCCCCTTCTTCCCTCCCCCCAGAAAGAAGCACCTGGCAGCCCTGCTGGACATTCGGGGCCTGCAGAGCCAAGCCCAGCGGCAGCTCATCCTGGCGGTGCTGGAGACCCTGGAGCTGACGGGGGCCGAGAGGGACGTCTGCCAAGACCGGGCCTTCTTCTCCGAGATTCCCACCAGCGAGGTCTTCTGCGTCCGCCTCCAGCTGCATCGCCTCTCGCACTTTGGGCTCGCCTGCCTCTCCCGGGTGCGCCGGCGACCCCCCCGGCTGCAGCGACAGAGGAGGGGCCCAAGAGAGAAGGGGGCGGAAGCTCAGCTGTGAGCACCTGCTCAGCCCCAACTGGACGTTCTCGGCCTTGAGGTTCTGGCCGGAGGGCTAGCCGGCTCTTTCCAAAGAAGCCAACTTGCCTTATGATGCTCACCCCTGCGAGGAGCGCGGCTGCCTGCTGGACATGACGGCTGAGAGCCGGACGGGCAGCAGCCTCCCTTCCAGCCACTTGGGGGGCTGTGGCGAAAGGCCACTGGTCCAGGCAGGCTGGATTTAGGGGTGATTGCCAGGGAGGGGGGATAGAACAGGCTGGGGGACAAATCCATCCGCTCTTAGACCAGGGGAAGGGACCCCCTGGAGGGACCCCCACCCTTATACCCAACGGGTGGATCTGAAACCCCGATGCGCCTCAGCCAAGAATATTTCAGGGTTCACCGAGTCTTGCGCCAGGAAGGGCTCCCTGCAAGCTTGGGAGACCGAGGGAAGAAGCAAAGTGAGCTGTGCCCAGAGAGAGACCCAGGAAACAACCCTGATTCAGCCTTGGAACCACATCAAACCGGGATGGGGAACCCGCTGGTGGGGGGGGGGGAGTTGGGATGCCAAGTGCCGCCTTCCTTGCCCAGAGGAAAGGAGCACACGGGCTCCTCCTCCTCCAGATCTAGGAGGCTCCGAGTACATCGAACAGGCCTCTCCAGACTTGGCAACTTTATGATGGGTGCAATTCTCAGAAATCAAGTCCACAACTCTTAAAGTTGCCAAGTCTGGAGACCCGACATAGAACATAGAGCAATAGGGTTGGAAGGGACCTTGGAGGTCTTCTAGTCCAACCCCCTGCCTATAGCAGGAGATCCCATACCGTATGGGAACATCTGCCTACAGATACAGGGATGAAACACTCGATCTAGCAGCAGACCTGGAATTGGCTCCTTCACCCTGGCCGAGCTGGAGGATGAAGAACTGTTTGCATCTCGTCATAGTTTGGTTTCTGCAACACCCCCACCCCCATCCTATCTGAAGTGGGGCCCGAGAGGAAACCAGCAGCACATCACCACTTCCAGCCCCCATTGCAAACTAGCTTCACCTCCTCCCTTCCCACCAGCTCGGAGACCCCACTGCCACCTTCCTCGGGCTGGCTCAACTGGGCACTGGGGGGGGGGGCAGATCCCACCCCACCGTGCTGGATACCCCAATTAGTAGCTATTGCCGTTGGTCTGTTTTCCCTTTTAAAGTTTGGACCTAGGCTGACCTTGGAAAAGATCCCATGGAAAGCTGGGCCTCCTACTAGGATGCGAGACCACCAAGAGACCCCAGGTCTGCAGACTAAGCCCAGGAGGAGGGAATCGCAGGCCCTTCCAATAACAAGTTGCGGTCTGTTCTTCCTCTCCTTGATAGCTGCGCTGTCACCCATTTTATTTCTGCCAGCCCTCGAATGACGAAAAAATGTTTGCAATTTCTTTTTGGCCTTGGGCAAAGGCTGGTCTATTTTCTAAAGCTTTTTGATATATCTTAATTCAAAATGTATATGCTGCATAAAGACACTTAACTCCTTTGCCTGCTGGTTTAGTTCTTCCTTGTATTGATTAATGTGCTTATTTTGTTATGTATTTGGATTTTTATTTGAATTTTTAAATCCGGTGAGTCTAATATATTGTAAATGCGTAGATGAATGGCCTACAAAATTTAAAATTAAAGAGCTAAAATAGTCATCAGCCAGGTGTTGTTGCAGGTGTTGGCTGCTCCGGAGGGTGTGTAGTGGGTTGCAATCCAGGCGGAGGGAGGAGGGCAGGGCCACCTTGGAATGGCGTGCTCTGTCCGAGCTCTTGACCTCCCCTCCCCGCAGGCATCTGGATCCGCGCCGAGAGACAAAGTGTCCCCCCAGGGCCAGCTGCAGTCACGCTGCGTCCCCATCAATCCTGCTCCTGCCCTGACCTGTCCAGCCACCCGTCCCTGGCTGTAAACAGAGCGGGAAACGCCACTCATTTATCCTGCAAGATGTAAACTTTCCTGATGGCTGAAGAATAGCCGGCCTCTCGGACAGCCCGGTGGCCTCCAGGGAACATGCCGGCCGGGCTGGGCTTCGCAGGCAAAGCAGCAGCAGCAGCAATAGCGAGAGGCTTCCAGGAATGCCCCCCTCTCTCCCCCTGAAGAAAAACACCATGAAAAACAGTTTTCCTTCCCAACACTTCCCACTTTGACAAGGACTTAACTCATCAAGCCTGTCTCTGGGCTTGGCTGTCCTCTTCTTTGGCAGCCTGGATCCTACACTGGAAACATCCCAGAACGGATGCAGGCTGGGCGGAGGGGGGGGGGCAGAGGATGGGGCTGCTGACCTTGGGAAAAGAGCCCCCTGGGCCCTGCTCCATCCAGCCAGCGTGGGTCTTGGGGCCCAGCCCCTCACTGGGTTGAGCCAGGCAGGGGCTGGTTTCTGCAGAAGCCTTTGGGCTGCCACAAGCCCACCTCCCCCCTTCTCCTGTTGCCTCCCCACCCAGGAACCCCCAAGAGTGCCGCTCGTCACTCTCCTCTTTTGGGGACCAAGACAATTCCTGCTGTGCAAGAGAAACGGGGGAGGGGGGAAGAGTAGGACCTGGGCATGGCTCACCCACCCGACTCAAGGTGCCCACCCAGGCCAGAGGGCAGTGCCCGGGGAACGGAAGCCCCCCCCCAATTTCCCCTGTCCTCTCAAAGGCTTCCCCAGGACAGGGCCAGAAGGGAGCGAACGGGTGAGGGGTCAGGGGGATGTTTACAATCTGGGAAGCTCAGGAAAAAGCCCCCACTTCTTTGGAGCTCATTTCCTTCAAAACAGCCCTGCCTGCCTGCCTGAATGGTGAAATATGACCAGCAATGCCAGAGGTGGGGGGGGGGGAGAAGCAGCCAGGCTCCTTCCTAGCACCTCCGAAGCCTGAAGGTGAGGTAGGGCTGGGCCTGTTCTTGCTCTGTCCTTTGGCTTCCTGATCCCTTTATGGCACGGTGCCCTGGCTCAAATTAACACCCCCCCCCACAGTCCTTGTAGGAGCAGGATGCAATTCTAGGAAGCCCCTCAGGTCTCCAGTGGGAAGTGGGAGGGGTTGGGGGAAGCAAATAGCCTTTAGTCATAATAAGGCCACTCCTTATGCCAATCATAAAGCCCCCTTCGGCATTTTTCAACCCAGCCTCTGGGTCCAGGACCAAGAATGCCCCCCCCCCCGGTAAATGCTAAATGGGGGGGGGGCTTGCAAAGACATGCCAGGCCCTAAGAGGAGGAAAATAACTTTTAGGTTGGAAAATGCAGCCAACCCAGAGGGTCCTAGAGGTCTGAAGGCAGCTTGCAAGTTAATCTCCCCTGCAGCAAGCAAGTCTTGCCTGCAGCTGACCAGCTCAAAGGTCTTTTCCGGTTTGTCCCTTCAGCCACCGGAGGCTGCAAGCGGTGGGCACCTCTATACCCCGATGAAGACCCCGGAGTTCTTGCAGGCTGGGGAGGAATGGGCAACACATGGCTGCTGCCTTTCTAAGGGGCTGCTCCTCGCCTGCTGACTCTTTAGCAGAAATCCCTTCCCTAGGAGGGTAGGCACATTTTTGGAAGAAAAAGAGCTTTAAAAATGGCTCTTGGTCACAGGGGCCGAATGAAGTCTGGACTCGGAGAGGCTGGCTGAGGTCAAGCAAGCAGGGCAGGCTGGGACTCAAGTAGGATTCTTCCAGGAGCAACTTTGGCCAGGGCGGAAAACAAGAAGGATGACCAGCCCCCCACCCCCAGACACCAACCCGGTCAGCTCTTGGGAGGCTGGAAGTGGAGCTGCCGCACTCACGAGGGAGGAGGGGGTCCCAGCGGGTCTCACCCTGCCTGCAGCCCCAAAGGGCGGACGGAGGAAGGGAGGCTATTTTCAGCTGCCCGCTGGGGAGTCCTTCTTGGGAAGAAGCCTTGAGAGGCTTCCCAAGCACAAGCCAAGGGCCTTGAGGACAGGAATAAGCCCTTCCTGGCCAAGAGGGAAAGGGGCTGCGGAGGAACCCACGGCTGACGTCAGTGTGTGTGTGGGGGCTGTCTGTGGGCCTCAGAGAACAGGAAGGCGAGGCCTGGGCCTTCGCCGCCTGTCCCCCAGGCCGTGAGCCTTGCAGACCCATTTCGGCTACCCTTTTCTGGGGTCACTTTCTGCAGGCTCTGCTTTTTGGCGCGGGCAGGGCAGGCAGGCAGGGTAGGGCAGGGCCAGGATTTGGGGTGGAGGTGAGATCTGTTGACCAGCAGAATCTGCAAGTGGCCGCCTGCTTGTCTTTTGCCTCAGTTTCCCCAGCGCCATCTGGACGGAGTCCCCCAGCCTGGCCTCCTGGCCAAGCACCACAATCTGGGGCACCTTCCTCCCTCCGGCTCCGACAGCTGCGGGCGCTGCCCAGGCGCTTCTGGGCCGGGGTCCCGTTAGCGACAGCGGCCCCTCCGGCTGCCCTCCGCTTTCCTTCCCGGCTCTGGCGACCTCCCCGCCCATCGCCGTCGCCCCACGGTTAGCCTAGAGGAGCTGGCCGGCACTCTCCCCCCGGGCAGGGCTTCCTCCTCTGGCCACGGCGGAGAGGCGGGCGGCTCTCCTTGCTCCTGCCCCTCTCACTTGACCCCAGGCCCGGCCTCAGAGCGAGGCGGCCCTGCATTCAACCGCCAAGTCCGCCAAAGCCGGGCGATCTCTCCCCGGGAAGCGGCTGCTGCAAGGATCTTCCGCCGCCGGGCTCCCGGGGCGGCAAGCCGCTGCAATAGCGACACCCGGCGGCAAGACGGCGCGCTGCACGCGGCCAGCAGAGGCTAAACAGGCTGCACTCCTGATTGGATCGCAGTGCCCATCAGGCACCGCCGAGACAGCAGCCAGTTTGCTCGCCTCCAGAATGCAGCCAACATGCGGGGGGTGCCAGGCCTATACTACCAGTCCCATCAGCCGCGCCACTGGGCAGGGGCCTGGGATGATGGGACCTGCACCCTGACCAGTGAACCCCTCCCGGCCTGGGGCTGCCCCAGTGACGGGGCGACAGGAGGAACCGCCACTCTCTCCGAAGGTCTCCAGTCCCTTTAAGGGACCAACGATACCAACCTCGTGGGGGGGCGGGGCCATGACGGCGCAGGCGCACGCGAGGCCTCCGAGCACGGAGCCTCCCGGAAGGCGCTGCGCAGGCGCCGCACGTGGCCCGCGAGAGATGGGGGCGCCCGGTGGGGAGGCGGCGGCGGCCGGTGAGTGTCGGGGGTGATGGGGGGGATCGGGCCCGGAGTCTGCTGGGCACCGCAGCGCGGGAGGGGCGGGATGGGCTGCCCGACCCGGAGCCCCCGTGAGCGCGCCGTTGCTTCCCGCAGGGCCCGCCCGCTTCCAGTGCCCGGAGGAGTTCTGCGCGCGACATTTCGCCCCCGGGGCCGCCCTCTGCGCGCAGAGCCTGGCGGCGCCCGGCACGCGGCTGCTGCTCATCAGGGGCCCCGCCGACTTTCGCCCGGAGAGGTGAGGGGGCGCGGGGCGGGGGGCGTGGGGTGGGCGCTCTGGGCTCCGCTCCTGCCCGGGACGCCAAGGAGAGGAGGCGCTGCGGGAGGCAGGCCTGGCTGCCCGAGGATCCAGGCGCGGGGCTGGGCGAAGGGTCGGGCATGGCTCCTCCCCGGGCGCAGCTGACGCGGCCTCTGCTCCCTCCAGCCTCGACGGCCGCAGCCTGACGCTGCTGGGCTCCCGCCTTCTGAGGGCTCCGCAGCCCGACGGCAGCCAGAGGGTCTACAGCCTCCATGGGAGCCGGGAGGAGAGCGGCGCCCGCCTGCTGGTTGCCGCCGGCCGGCCGGATGGCCTCGCCTGCGCCCAGCCGTTCAGCGGCTGCCTGAGGATCCAGGAGCGCTACGGAGAGCCCGGAGCCGCCCGGCCCCTCTTCCCGGTGGCGGAGAGGCCGGCGCCCCGGGTGCCGGGAGGGCTCAAGCAGCGCTTCCTCCCCTTTGGGGCCCGGCTCAGGGACGCTCGCCCTGCCTCGGAAGCGGCAGGGGGGACCGCCCGGAAGAGGGGCAAGAAACGGCCGCTGCTGCCTGTGAAGCAGGGACTCTGGCGGCCAGAAGGGCCCGAGCCGCTTCTGGGGGGCTCCACGGAGCCTGCCGAGGGGCTGCTGCGAGAGCCAGCGAGCGCTGGGAACAAGCGGCGCCTCCTGAAGGCGGAGGCAACAGAGCCGGCCACGCTCCCAGCGTTTGGCGGGCGGCCGATGGGCCCCTTGGAGGAGGGTTCCTGGTTAGGAGGGGAGGAAGAGCCGGAGAGGAGGAGAGCCAGGAAGAAAGAGAAGAAGCGGAAGAGCAACCGGGAGACTGAGGGGTCGCCGGACCGCAATTCAAGTTCCTGGCAGCTTGAGCGAGACCCCTGCTTGCCGATTGGGAGCCGAGAGCCAGAGGGAGGCCTGAGCGATTGCGGAGGAGAGCCAGCGCTGGGCGGATGCAAAGCCAAGAAGAGGAGAAGGAAGAGCACGCAGGGGGCTGGGGCGGAGGGGCTGTGGGGCATCACTGCCATCAAGGAGGAGCCGGTGGACATCTCCTGTCTGGGGAGCCCCCTGGAAGAGAGTCTGGGGGCCGTCGGGGAGGACCCTGATGGGGAACCCCCTAGCTGCAAAAAGAAGAGAAAGAGGGGGAGCCGGGAGAAGGCGGCAGAGGGGCTGTGGGGTGTCCTTGCCATCAAGGAGGAGCCGGGAGACGTCCCCTGCCTGGGGAGCCTTCTGGGAGAGGGTCTGGGGTCACCCAGAGAGGAACCAGGTAGAGAATTCCCTGGCTACATCAAGCAGAGCCCAGGAAAGGGGACAGAGGGGCTGTGGGGCATTGCGGCTCTTAAAGAGGAGTTGGGGGATGTCCCCTTTCTGGGGAGCCTTGCAGAAGAGAGTCTGGGGGCCACCACAGAGGACCTAGCTGAGGAACTCTTCAGCTGCAAGAAGAAGAAAAAAAAGAAGAGGCGAGAGAAGGTGGAGGAGGAGCTGTGGGCCGTTGCAGCCCTCAAGGAGGAGCCAGGGGACATCGGCTGTCTGGGAAGCCTTCCAGAAGGGGGTCTGGGGTCAGCCAGAGGGGGCCCTGCTGGGGAACCCCTGGCCTGCAAAAAGGGGAAACTGGACGAGGAGCCTCTGCAGGAACAAAGGACAGAAACACAGCAGCTCTTGGAGTCCATCGTGCAGGACTGGGCCATCCCTCTGGGGCAAGAGGCAGGGCCGGAACAGCCATTGCAAACTAACGGGGAGGGCCCAAAGCCCAGAGCCAAAAAGAAGAGGAGGAGGAGGGAGGGGGACGACCAGGCTGGACTCTTTGCAGCAGGAACTTAACAGCCTTTTGAAGCGTTTTGTTCGTGCTGTTTGCCCTTCCAAATAAATCCAGGAACTCTGCATACCAGCGTTCCCTGCCATTTCTCCCCTTAAAAATCAGTGGCTGCATTATTTGTTTTTCCTGGCTGTTTTATTGCCTGTTCTGTTAAGCAATGTCCACATAGCAAAATAAGGGGCTTCATTTCTCCTGAGAGAGAGGGAGAGAGAGAGTTGTGTTGCTCTTCCTGGAGTTTTGAGGGCGGAAGGGGATTGGAAACTGGTCCTTTCAGAGATGATTCTGAATCATCCTGGGCCCATCCTCTGTTTCTCTCGAGCCCCCTCCTCATTTGGGCACCTTCAGAAATGGTTCGTGAAGGATATCAAAGAGCCTCTTTGCCTGGAAAGAAGATGTGCGAGTGAAGATCAAAAAACAAAAAATATTACTGCTGGGCTATTATTGTGTTTGGCTTCCCAAACTGAAATAGCCACACCTCCCCTGTGTGCCAGCTTGGTCTCCTTTCTGGGGGTTAAGGGCAGCAACTGAAGGATGCTGCGCCCTCATTAGCTTAGAAAGGAGAAGCCTCTGACTGGGAGGGGCTTCCAGTGTGCCAGCCGATGGGTTGGAGGGCTTGGGGCAACAGCCTCCACTCACCTTTTGAGGCCCAACGCCAGGACACAGGGAAAGATCCTCCTTGGACGCCTGGACAATATTGGCCAGTGACTGCAAGGTAAGGGCAGAGGGACTTAGCGGAATGATCCCAGTGCATTAGCGGGCATCAGACCCAGCGGGAGCTCAGTAGGAAGCGAATGCATATACACCAGCCCGCACCTGGGAGTGAAGGGGAAGGCTTGACGGCAAATATTGCTGAACTGCAAGTCCCATCCCTCCCACTTTTGCTACATTGGCTAGGGCTGATGGGAAGTTCAACAGCCTGGGGGGAGGGGGGAGTCATAGATGACCCCTTCTGGCTTGCACATTGCTGGGGGGTGCTGCTCTCAAAGCACCAAATCCTCCCAGCCCACCCCCAGCAGAGAACTGGCTCGCTCACTCCAAATGTGGACAGCAGGCTCAGGGTGTCTGTTTTGTTCACGGATTTGACGCTGGTCAGGCAGTCGGTCACCTGGGAGAGAACAAAACAGCTGTAGCATTAGGCCACATTTAGCAGAAACTCTGGTCGGCTGTTTAAGAAAGAAGCTAGGCAAGGCAACTGGCAGCCCAGGGCTGGGAAGGTGCCCTGCGTGCCCCAGTCAGGCTCTGCCTGCCTCCCTCCCCAGCCAAAGGAAAGGGCCGTACCCGCGAGAGATAGTTTTGCTCCACTTTCTCCTTCAGCAGGTCAGCCGGCTTCTGCTCGTAGGCCTTGTACGTTTCCAAGTAACGTCCGGCTTCTTCTGGACTAAGGGTGGGACAGGATCAGAAAGCCATTGCAGGAAGCTCATGAGACCTGCCTCTCTGCTCTGCGTTTATGAGGTTATTCCTGTTTGTCTCAGAAAATCTAGGCATGACTTTCTGTGTGAGCAGGGGCATCTCGCCTTAAGGAAAATTTAAAGCGGAAACTTGCTTGCAGGGGTCTTCCATAGCCAGGTCTCTCCCACCCGCTCAGCGTTGGGATCTCACCTCCAAGCCAGGATGAGGGTGCAGTCAGCAAGGATGCAGATCTTGGCCAGCTCCTTGACTGCCTGGTGGGGGTCTTTCTGAAAGGGCCGAGAGGAACTGCAGTTAAGGTAGCCAGCCTAGAAAGGCAGGAAAGGGCTCTGCGTCCCAGCATCTCCCCCTGCAATGGGCCCAGCCGTGCAGGCATCCTGACAGCTGCCAAACTCTCAGCAGCCACAGAGGATGAACAGAAGCACTGTGGGCCTGAGTTTGTTAGTGGACACTGGGCTAGCAAAGGAACATGGCGCAAGGAAATCCATGGAATTGGCTGCCCAAAGCAGGAAGGTGACATCGGGGTTTTGGGGGGGGGCTATATCTTACCACGTCAACCTGAAGCAGGAGCACCTGCAGCTGGTACATCTTCCCCAAGTTACGCAGCCGCTCATGGATGTAATTTGGATTCAGGTTGTGGTACCGGAGACTACAAAGAGAATCGTCAGAATGGAGTTTGTCTTTTTCAAAGAGGAAGCAGCTATCAAGATTTGGTTTTATCAAACTTCAATAATGTTGCAATAATGATTGAAAAAAGGGGCCTGATTCTGATCTGCATTGGATTCTGCAATATGCATCCTAAATCTTTATCTCCGTGTGGCTAAAATGGGCTGTTGCCTTTCAGGCTGTACCAACTCTTATCGTGGGAAGTTTAGAAACAATTTTAAATGCTCCATTCTGCTTATACCAAGGGGGAAACAGCATTTTGGACCTGAAAAAGAATTTGCTTAACTCATGTCAGATGGTTTCCCTTGCGGTACTGTGTGATTTTTTTCAGAAAAGGAATAAGCCCAATTCTTTTTCAACTGCGAACAAACATGGGTCCCCTACTTCTGGCAAAAAGCACCCCTGTGTTTCACCTGGCAAAGCTTGCATTCAAAACTGATATTACTATACATGCAAGTACATTTACAGTGAATTATAAAAACAGTTTCCCTGGTGCGGGATTTGAGCCCAAAGTAGCTACCTGAATAGCTTGTGGTGGAAGTCAATCTGATTCCTCTGCTTACCTCAGGAAAAGGGCACAGGTGCTCTGGCCCAACACATAATCTGGGACAATTTCACCAAATTCCCAAGGCACGTTGCGGACAAACTTCAGAATGGGGTTCCCCCTCTAAGGGCAGAAAAGAGTCCACTGTCACTGGGGAGAATTTCCCACCTGCTTGTGGTCACAGAATCATGCAGGCAGCCCACTTCTATGAGGCGAGACGAGAAGCTGTAATTGGGCGCCAAAAGCACCAGCAGTATGTGTGAAATCCTGAAGAAAGTGGAGTTATTCTATTAGGGTGTGGAGAAAGGCCTTGCCTTCTGCTGCAGGAACAGGAAGGGACGGGAGCTGGTGAGAGGCCGGGCCAGTTAGAAAGGCCAGTTCCCAGAATTCTCAGTAACGCCTAGGGTGTCTGGGGTAGCCTGATATCTGAGCACTTCCCAGGATGGGGAAAGCTGATCTTCTAAGTGGTCTGCACTGGATGTGAAGAACAGCTGCGCCCAGTCCTGCCACCTTCCTGGACAGCTGTCCCTGAGCACTGGCCACACAATAGCCAGGCTGTCAAAATGGGGAAGCTGACCAGGAATGTCCCCTGCTGGCCTGCTTGCTTCATCTCACCTGCCGGGGACTGATGATAATAGTGTTGTGCTTGGCCCCTGCTTTGGGGGCTGTGGGGTTCAAGAGGGAGCTTTTGTCTTCTGCGGTGCTTTTGGGGGGCACAGCACTCTTGTCCTGGTTCTGCAGAGGGGCTTCTTCCAAGATGTTCCTGGCCGATGCAGCGGGAGCATCAGAGGTGGGTTTCAGCTGAGCAGCAGTGCAGGAGGAAGAGGAGGCGACGGCTTGTCCAACGATGTAGTCTGCGTAGGATGCCCCCCTGGGCGCAGCTGAGGGCTCAGGCAATGCTGTGGCTCTGGCTGCTGAAGCGGGTTTGAAGAGAGGCTTCACCTGGGAACGAGAGGTCAAAGGATCCGTTTCAGATGCTGAAAGGAGAGATGGCAGCCCCTAAGAGAGACTTTCCTCTGCAGACTTTCTGGGTACAAGTTAAGGAATAGGAATCTGCAAAGAGATTCACGGATCACTCGAGGAGGAGGTTGCTGGGGGCAGAGAGTGGAGTGGGAGGAGAGGAGCCGGAGAGGGGCAAGTGGGGAATTAGCCTCCCATCCCTACATGGGCACAAGAAAGAATTTGCAGAAGGTCTGTAACTGTCTCCAGAGGCTTCCCCTTGCGCTGCTGCGAGATCTTCCAGAAAAGGAGCTAGCCCCGTGCCTTCTCCATGGGGAATAGAGGAGGGTCCCCTGCGCCTGGCACAAACGGCTCCCGTGTCTCAGCCGGCAAAGCTGCCGTTCAGAACTGGCCTCCCTCTCCTTTTGCGCTCAGTTCTGAAAACTCTCCCCCCGGCGGGGCCCAGAGCAGCCCCCTCTCTAAGGGCTGGAGGGCCCCCCGAATCTGGGCTTCCTAAATGCCCCCCCGCCATCCGGGAGGGAGGGAGGGGCTGTTCAGCCCTAAAGCGGCCGGCCCCTCCAGAAACTGCTCCCGCCTGACCGCTGCCCGGAGAAGAGGCAGGGGGCGCTCACCGCGGCTGCCTCCTCCTCCTCCTCCTCCTCCTCCCCCGGCGTCCTCAGGGCGAACCTCCTGGCCTGCTTGGGCCCCGGGGGCTCCATGGGCCGCTCCTCCTCCCGGCGGGCCCTGCGAGCTGCACAGCCAGGACCGGGCGCGCAGGGGGGCAGCTGCCAGATCTCCCTCAGACGGGCGGATTTTCACTTATTTCTTGAATCGGGTCTCCGCCCTTCTCGCGGCCTCTGCACCTGCCGGATGACAACCGCGCTGTCCGGGGTTGCCCTTGTATAGTGGTGCGCCCCAGACCGCCTTCCGGTGGGGCAGAGAAGGGGGCAGAGGCCTGGCTCCGGGCAGGAACCGCCCTCCAGCAAGGGCGAGCTTCACCGGTAGGATTTCCGCCTGCTTTTGCGGAGGCGCCGCCGACCCACGTCCCGCTGCGGGACCAATCAGGGCGTTCCCTGTCTGGCGCATGCGCACCATCTCAGACCCTGTGGGGGGGCAGCTTATTCCACGTCGCTGAGAGGCGGGCTCGGAAGGCATGGTTTCCGCGGCGGCGCTCTGGCGATCCGAGCTCTATGGTTTTCCGCCGGCGGGACAGAAAGGCTCCTGCGCCTGGGCGGGAAGCGGCTCCGAACCCGGAACTTCTTAGACTGCCGCTCTAGCCGCGGGATCTCGCTAGTCCTTCCGCCGGGTGGGGCGGTAGCTCTGGCGGCTCACAACAATCCCGAACTGACCCTCAACTGGCGCTGCCGCCCCGCCCCTCGCCCGCCTGGCTTGGCCGGGAGCAGTCTCGGGGCCCGGGAGGCGGAGCCAAAAGTCCATTAAAGGGCCAATTGGGAAGTGAAGCAGCCCGACGAGAGGCACCTTTGGCTCCGCCCCCACACGAGTCCCGCGCTGGGTCCGCCCTTCACGTGGGTGCAGACCGAGCGCCTCGCTCCGCACGTGGCTCCCGTGCCCGCCCTCTGCGGGACGAGGGAGCAGCCTATTGGCCGCTGCGGCTGCCGGTCATGTGGAGGGCGTGCCCGCGCGCCGCTTAGCGAAACGAGCAGGTAGGGGCTGCGCGACCCCAATCCCCAATCCCCTTTCCGCCACTGGCCTCCGCCCCGCCTTCCCAGACGCCCTCCGAGGCGGGGGCTGCTCTGCGGGAGTGCCCTCAAGCAGGAGCTCCTCTGCAGGGGCAGCCAGGGGGGGGGGGCGCCCACCGGCTGGCCTCGGCCGGGGGTCTCTGCGCGGAGCCGGGCGGCTGTGCGGGCGACGCAGCCTTCCCGCGGGAGCAGCCCTTGGCCCAGGCGCCCCCAGGAAAGGGGGGCTCGGCCCGACGCCCAGGCCACCTGAGCCTCGCCCGACGCCCTCTTGGCCGCGCCTCCGGGAGTCCGCGCGTTGCCTCGGCGTGGCGCCCCGCTTGATTTCCCCCATCGGGGATGCGGAGGCGGCCCCCGCCGGGTAAGGGGCCCTTGGCGATGGCAGGGCCGCCTAGGGTGGGGGCACTGGGGGGGGCTTCTGGGCCGGGCAGGGGTCGCGTCTCTTGAAGGGGCGCCAGACTTTTTGCAACGGGGCTGTTGGGGGGGGGTCGTGGCTTGGAGGGGCTCTTCCCTCCCGTCCTTGCTGCGTGAGCCTCACCTGGGGCCGTGGACAAGAGCCAGAGTCCCAAAGGTTGCAGCTGCAGGCCAGCGTGGTGCGGATGTCGGGATTGTGCAGTTTGTATTGCTGGACAGGCTTGAAGGGGAACGGCAGGTAGCATTTCAGGCTAAGCAGGTACAGCGGAAAGGCCCTCCTGCTGCCAGTCCCGGCTGGGTTCCCAGGGTCGGGTGAGGCCTTGTGGCTGCCTGGTTGCTTCATGCTGGGGCAGGTGAGTGAAGAGGAGACCTGTGGAGGCACAGAAGAAGCTGGAAGCATTCTCGCTAGCAAGAAAAGAAGGGGCCCTTCTGCACCCCCTCCCCATGAGACGGATTGCAGCCATCCTGCTGGTTTCCCCCCTAAAAGCTGCTGTTTCTAAGGTCCCAAGAGCTTTTCCCAGCATCCTGAGCACCTGCTGGCTTTCCACCTTCTGGGTTCTGGAACCATTTTGGGCTAGGCACGAACATGCAGGCATGTCCACCTGAGAGCAGCTGGCAATCTGGACAGTGACTGTGCTCCATTTAGCTGGCACCCCTTGGCTTCCCATGTTCAGGCTGAGCTGTGTTCACCAGCTTGCCCTTCTCCCCAAAGGCCATCCCTGAGTTGGTGATGGTGAGAGAGAAAAAGAGTGAGAGAACGAGAGAGGCAGGTTAGTAATGCACTGCATTGGAGGGTTGGGAGAAGGAAGGGCATGGATCAGTTGCATAGTCCAAAGCAAGTTCTCCCACTGCCCAGAAAGCGCGGCTGGAGGCACCTGTGACCCCACTCAGATTAGCCAGGAGATCAGCCTGACATTTGGGGGGTCTGGCATTCCGGCCTTGGAGGAGGGACGGCGTTGCCATTTTCTCCAGCCCTTTGGGCTGCCTGGCTGTCATTAAGGTGGGCCTGGGCCTGCTGCAAGGGAGAGACTGAAGCCTGCCCATGGCTGCACAGCCCACAAGCCTCTGTCCTTGGGCCTGGAAGGGCCCCAGTGAGAGAGGAGGGAGCAGCCAGGCAGGCTCACTGCCCTCCAGCCGCCTCTCAGCCCCTGCCTCCCAGGCCTGCTGCAGCAGGCAGAGGGGCCCTGCGATTCCCGGGAAAGAAGGCCAGGCTGAGCACAGATGGGAGAAGTGCCAGGGATGGGTTCACAAGGGCACACAGGCTGAGTCCAAATGGACACTGGAGGTGCTGCCCCTGCGGGCGCCCCCTCCTCAAGGTTGGCTTCATTGGGCCCAGGGTTGTCTGCTCTTTTTCACCGGAGACCCTCAACCAGATGCAGGCAAGGCTCCTCCCCCCCCCATGACAGGGGAAGGTGGATGGGGCTGGCAATTTGGGAGGGGAATGGGTCCCGCTGGCGCCATCTGGTGGCCTCTGTGGTACTGCAGGGATAGCGCTCCAGTGGTTTAGTGGGTGGGATGCATTTCTTGCAGCCCCTCCACTGATGGAACAGGGACTTCCCCAAGATAAATCCCCCCCAGCTCAGTTCCTGGATACTAGGGGTGCCCTTGAGGTTGCTCTGCTCTGCCCTTTGGTGCCTGTCCTTGCTTGGGGGGGCTGGGGGGAGCCCTGTTAGCATGCCTGCCTCAGCCCAGCAGGGGGCTTGATGGTTCAGGAGGGGCACAGGGGGACCTGGAGCCTTCCAGATGCTGCCGGTTGCCATGTTTGTGGCTGGTTAGGGGTTCTGCTTCGTGGGGTTCCCTGACTCTTCCGTGTCTTCCCCACTCCCATTTTTGCCCCCCTTACAGAACTGAGAGGCGCAGTCATGCCTTTGAATGAGCCCTCAGCCTCCCATTCCTGGCCTGCAAAGGAGGAGAGGAGCCCGTTGGCCAGGCCAGGTTCAAAGTGGGGGGGCCATTTGGGGCAGCCTGAGAAGATGGAAAGGGCCACCCGTAATGACCCCCCCAAGCCCAGCTGCCCAGTGAGTGAAGGAGAAAAGGACTCCGGATTTTCAGGTATAGACCCTCGCTGGGAGTCTTCCTATAACAACCCCGTTGCTGGGGGAGGGTCTCTGCCTGAACCAGGGGTGGGGAGTCGATTGGCGGGGGGTGCTGGATGGAGGTAGACGGGGCAGGAGGGGGAGTGGTGGGCTTCTCACTGGGAGTAGAAGGGTGACCCATATGGTACGGGGGGAACTGGTGCAAGGTTGCCCCGCACGGTGTGGGCTGTGCTGCAGGACTGGCAGCCACCAGGGAGTTCCACGGTCAGGAGCACTCGTGGCAGCAGCCACCCAGCCTGCCCTCTCGCTGGCCTGACCTGCTTCCCCCCTCCTCTCTGCACAGACGGGAGCTCGGAGTCCCTGAGCGCCATTGAGCAGATGGACACTGAGGACCAGGCCGCCCCTTCCTTGCCCCCAGGGCCGGCGGAGTTGCAGAAAGCGAAGGAGGGGCTCTTGGGCGGCACGTTCCCTGCTGCGCTGGCGCCTCTCTACTTCATCAAGAACATGATCCCCAAACAGGTAGCCCCCTGTGTTGCTGGCCAGTCCGTCCCCTGGCCTGGCTGCCCCAGCCTGGTCACACCTCCTGGCCTCCTGCCTGCCCGGCACCCTGTCCGAAAGAGTGCCCGGTCAATTGGGGGGTGGGCTCCCCTGGCCTGCAGGAATTGGATGCCGTTGGGTGGTGAGGCCGGGTGGGCGCCCAGCCCAGGGAAGCCCCCCTTCTGACCCCCTGCCCCTCTTGCAGACCCTGGGAGTGTCCCCCACAGCCCCCTTCTTGGCCTGGAGCAACCAGCACCCCCTGGAGAGTAACTACAGCTCTGCAGCCCACCTCCTCCTCCAGGAGCCCATGGCCTCTCTGAAGCCCATGCTCTCCATCCAGAAGCCCTCTGCCAAGGAGATCCACTTCCCCACCCTCGGCGCTTATCCCAGAATTGCTCCTCACCCAGGCCGGCAGGCCGAGGAAGCGCCCAGCCCAGTGGGAGAGCCCAGCAGGCACAAGCGGTTCTGCGTGGCGGAGGCCCGGACACCTCCAGACCCACCTGCCACAAAGGACAGCTGCGAGAAACCTCCAGAAGAGTCGCCTGCCAGCCCACAGACTCCTGCCCTTGGGAGCCCGGAGGTGCCTGCTCGGCCCACCCTGCCTTCCTGTCCTGGATTAGCCCCTGCTGGGGGCAGAATGGTTACCAAGAGCGCCAGGAGGCAGGGGGGCCACAGCCTGGCGAGACAGCATCGCCTGCACAACACGGTGGAGATCCTGCGCAGGTCAGGGCTGCTGGCCATCTCGCTACGGACCAAGGAGCTGCTCCGGCAGAACAGCAGCACCCAGCGGGAGCTGGCCCAGCTGCGGGAACAGGCCCAGCTGCTGTGCGAGGCCGTCCGGAGCAGTGACTCCCGGGCATGGGCTCGCCTCCAGGATGCCGTCGGCCGCTCAGCAGCCCCCTGGCCCAGGAAGGGGGCCAGCACTCTGACCCACTTGGGGCAGCAGCCGAATTTAGCTGCTCAGCCCACAGGCCTTCTCCTGCCCAGCCCCAGGGAGCTCCTGTCCAGCTCTGGGCCGGCCCTTGGCCCAGACACCCCCTTGGCCCCAGCTTTGCCTTAGCTGCCCCAAGAGCTCACGTTGTGCCCTGGGCACAGGGGCAGCGTCTCTCTTGCCAAAGGAGCTACCAGCGGCCACCAGGCCCTGCCTGGCCTGGCCTTGCTGTCTTCTTTCCCCAGTGTGGGTCTCGGTCTCAGGGCGGGCTGGTTTCTCTTGAGCCCCCAGAATGGGGTTTAGCAGGTGCAGGATCAGCCCAGCGAGACAGGGAGGGAGGAAGGAAGGAAGGAGTGGAAGCCGTTTGGGAAGCAGCCGCCACCGAGCTGGGCGTTGTTTGTGTCTGCCATGAGCCTTTCTCTGCAGAGTTTGGACAGTCGGAAGTGGGGGACCCACCCAGAGAATTGGCAGTCTGGACAGTCTGTCCTGAAGGAGCTGGTTCTCTGCTGATGAACATTGGCTGCCCAGAAGCCTGCTCTGCTGTTGCCAGAACGGGCGTTAATTAAAAGAAAGCAAAAATCTGGATGGGATTCAGTCTTTGTCTTTTCCCATAGCCCTGTGTGGGTAAGAGAGTGCCGTGGGGTGAGCGGGTGCTGGGGCAGCAAAACCACCTTGGGGTGAGGAAAGTCTCGGGGTACCCCTAGCTCAGCCCTTCAGCCTCCCCCTTTGGCCAGCCCCACTTTCCCCAGTGATCAATTTCACAGAAAGGCTTTTGAGAGATCGGCTCCTTCTCGGCATCCTCTGAAGCTCAGAGGCCAAAATTTTGCCTTTTAATGCAATGCAAAGGTGCCAGGAGGCGCTTTGGGCATTTCCTGCCAAGGAAAGAAGGGGCCAGGCAGGAGAGTGACGATGGATCCTCACAGGGCAGCTGGTTGTTGGGGTGCAGAGGCCCATCTCCAGGATTTTGCAGGGGGTTCCCCTTCCCTCCCTCCCCATTTTTTTGGGCTGCAGCAGTGGGTGGAGGGACCCAACGCCCAGGGGCTGCCGCCCCCTTCTGTTGCTGCTCAGTGACACATCCCAAGAGGTACACTGCTCCTGACGGGCGGGGGGGGGGGCTCTTCGTTCTTGTTTCAGAGCGGGGAGATCTCCTTCCCACCCACTCCGGCTCAGCTCTTGGCCCAGGGTCACTCGGGGACAAGGACTGTCTGGAGGGTTGCAGGGAAGCCAACTTGGGTCGCTGTCCAAGGTGGGCCGGCCTGCCCTTTCTCCAGACACCTGCCCAGCCCGGCTGCCTCCAGCCCAGCCTCCCCCCACCACAGCAGCGCTGCCTGGAACAGGCAGGGCAGTGGGCGAGTGGACTGGCCAGGCCCTCTGGCCGCCTGCCCTGCTGGGGTGGCGTTCCCATCTTCAGGCCCGATGCAGAGCTGCGGACGGGGAGAGAACGAGCCGTCTCGTGGTGCTGCTAATTGCCTCGGGACAGGCAGGCAAGACCCTCAATGAGATCCTGCAAGGCAAGCTGTGATTGGTGGGGCAGCTTTGCCAAGGCTTCTGCTCTGGGCCCTGTCCCTCCTCCAGTCGGGGGACTTCCATCACCTTTGCCCGGCTTCGGCTCCCTGCATGGGGTCAAACTCCACTGGGGCTTTTTTGTTTTTGATGAAGGTGCTCTTCCAACTTCCTTCCAACGCTGCATGAGCTTTGCCCTTCGGTCTCTGAGCGGCTGGCTGTTTGGGGAGAACAGGCTTAAAATGCACTAGGAATGGTCAAAAATTGATTGCATGTTTACACTTAGGAGCAATATACACAGCTGGCAAGATGAATATTGTCTCACACCTGGCACTAAAAAAATAGGGAAGACTTTGGGTCACCGAGGGCACAACTTTGTGTGCTGCAAGAGTCCCCAGATGATTGCCCCCCCCCACTTCTGCAAGATGTGGTGTAAAAACTGGCATTCCCTGTTAGCTAAAGTCTTTTCTGAGAATATTTAAAGATTCAAATATAGTCATGAGGAAGATGCTGACACATAGCATTTCCTACGTCTACCGTCTGCCAGGTCTGGCCTTGTCCTGCCTGGCTTGTAGTGGGGAAGAGGGCGGCTGTTTCCCCATTGACTTCCGTCCTAGGAGAGGCTAAAGGACAAGTCCTGCTTCAGCCTCGCCCCACTTCTGGCCCCACTGATGGTGCCCTGAGAGAGCTTCTTTGCCCTCCTCTTGTGCACAGGAGAGTTTCAGCTCTTGGCTGCAGATGAGCTTCCTGGCTTGCAGAGTGCCCAATGGCAAAGCCCAAATGCCAGTCGGAGGCCCCACCAGATGCCAGACCCATTTGGTCGTCAAGAGGACTCTGGGCTCCTGATCCCCAAGTCAAGGCCTGGAAGCAGCTGTGCCAGCTAAATTCGGCCAGATGCAGATTTTCCCACCAGGCTGGGCACAACTTGACTTCCCCAGAGATACGTTTAAGATGGGTGGCCTTATAAATCTTTTAAATCAATCAAGCAATATCAAGCGATCCCTGGCAGAGCCTGAAAGGCTGGAATCTTGCATTGGTGGGACTGGCACTGCCCAAAGGAGCTGCCGGTCCCCATCCCCAGGCCTGCCACTGCCTCCCTCCAGGCTCCCGGGGTGCCCTTGCTTGAGCTGGGCTGGGAGGCGATGGCTCCCGAGTCTTCTGGCAGTCTTGGTGGCCCTCTGAGCACCTGGAGTGGAGAGGCAGAGGGAGGCCTCTAATGCCAGGACCGGCCCTGGGCAGGAATGAGGCCATTCCCATGGGCACCAGGGGAAAAACAAAAGCGAGATAAGGCATGGCCTAAACACTGCAGAGGTATGACTGATGAGCCTAGATCATACGATTATGTTACAAAAAAAAAAAAAAAAAAACCACCAGTGTTTGCGATTAAGCATTTGATATATTTACCTAGTGCTCTTACATAACCCAGAAGCGGTGCCAAACCCAGCCCCAGTTAAATGCCCACAACCCCACTGAACCTGGGCAGAGGCTGACACCATGGAGCTGGCAAGCGCAGTCTCCCTCTTCTTGGTCGCCTATCTCTCCTACCTCGCCTTGCTGTTTGTCCGGAGGAAGTCCTCTGCCAGGGGACGGCTGCCTCCTGGGCCCACTCCTCTGCCTCTGATTGGGAACTTCATGCAAATCAAGGCGTTCGAAACCTTGGCGTCCCTCCTCAAGGTAAGTCCACCTCTTGCCCAGGAGAAGCCCCAGAGATGTTCTGCCCTTGTCCACTTCCACCATGCCGGGATCTCTGCTGGGTCTCTCCAGCCAGTGCCCGGGTCTCCTCCAGATCCCCCAACTGGTGAATGACCTCAAATGTTCCCAACCTTCTCCTTCCACCACACCTCCTTCCTGTGGCTTTGGCAGGATTCCTCAGGAGAGTGGGCTGAATCTTCTTTCGAGATCCAGTCTGCCTCGGTCTTCCTTTTTTCTTTCTCTTTTGGCTTCCATTTATTCATTCACACCTACATGAAGCCTGGAAAAAGGTTTTCCCCCTTGGCCGCCATGTCTCAGATTTACCCGAATCATCTTCTGATCAAGCAGATTGAGTGTCTCCTGAGGAGCCACACAATCCGAGATTAGAGAACACTTTTCTAGGCTAAGGCGGTTCTTGAGAAGCCTGATGGGGCTGGGAAAAGGGTTTGCTTACCTTGGGGAAACGTTGTCAAGATGGTTCTGCTGGCAGAGGGAAGCCCGTCCAGCACTCCCCCCCCCAAAGGGATAATACACAGCCTTGGCGTGAAGATTGCTTTTGGGGAGCAATTCTATAACCCAGAGTAGCCACCACCTCTACCACCCATTTTAAATCCATCTAGTGTCTGGGATATTAATGATGAAACAACAGGAAATACAAATATCTCCAACACACCTGAAGGATACATGCTCCGCCATTGTTCTCAAAAGATCCCCCAGGGCTGTTTCCTAGAATTTTGGAAGCTTTGTTTCCAATATTTTAGGAGGGGGCTGGGGTCTCTTCTGCCTTGGCGAGACTTTGGGGCATTGTGCAATTTGCCTGTGGACTAAGCGGACAGGGTTTTGCCAGTGTAGTATGCTACACAATGAATAAAGGGATATTTATTTAATAAACAATATTTATGTTCCAAGAACTGGATTCTCAAGGCAACTGGTGATTCATGAGGCAATTCTTCTGGCCTTAAGATTGCACCTCACAGCAACTTCAGCGGCTGCACTGCAAAAGTTCTGTGTAAATCGCAAGGCGATTGAGCCACCGAGGACTCTGACTCTCTCTGTAGGAAACAGTCCTGCGAGCTGAATGACTCTCGGCTCAGCCCAGGCAAAAGACTGTGCTTCAAATGGCAGTGGAGGCCAGATCCCACAGCAGAGAACCTCTGATTGCATTCCAAGAGCTTCTAGTAATCCAGGGACAAGAGTCCTGTGGGTGTATGCAATTTGCTGAGGGAGGAAGAGCTTGGAAGCAAAGTTCAAGGGAGCTTGGATGGATCCCAACCCTCCCAGGTTTCCACCCTCTGGCATGGGCACCCCTGGGCCTCCTCACAAAGGCACGGGAGGGCTGCCTTCTCCTCCCTCCGCCCTTCAGCCCCGGGAGCCCACTCTGTTCCCCATCCGAGGTTATCCTCAGGCTGCCCTGGCTTAGCTTTTCACGGTTACCCACTTCCTGAATGTGAGAGGGGGGCTCTTAAGTCAAAAGAATCCGTCGATCAGCCAAAGCTGGGTGATGCAGCCACCCACTGAGGCAGGCAGGTGATCTCTCTGTGGAGAGAGGGATCCTGTGAGATGGGGCAGAGGGTCGAAGCCTCCTGGGAGCTGCTTCCCCCCCCCCAGGGAAGGGTTTTGGCTGTGGCTGCTGCTCCCTTGTCCTCGGAGGCAGCTGGCCCAGCTTCACCCGAAGCAGAATGATGGCCTTTCCGAGAGGCTCATTTCACGGGGCCACCTGGCGCTGGAGGTCTGGATCGGAGCACAGGCAGCCCTGACTTGCAACAGTTCATTTAGTGACCATCCAAAGTTACAACGGCACTGAAAAATGTGACTTAGGACTGTTTTTCCCACTTACGACCGTTGCAGCATCCCAGGGTCAGGTATCAAAATTCAGACACTGGGCAACTGGCTCACAGTTACGACGGTCACAGCATCCTGAGGGGGTCATGTGATCCCCTTTTGTGACCTTCTGACAAGCAAAGTCAAGGGGGGGAAGCCAAATTCATGTAACAACCACATTACTCGCTTATCAACTGCAGTGATTTGCGTGACAAAAGAGGCAAGAAAGGTCGTAAAATGAGGCAAAACTCACTGAACGACTGTCTCGCTTAAGAACACAAATTTTGGGCTCAATTGTGGTTGCAGGTCAGGGACTAGCTGTGTTTCCTCTCCCTGTGCAGTTGCAGGAAAAATACGGCCCCGTCTTCACGGTCTACTTTGGGAACCGCCCGATTGTGGTGCTGTCCGGCTATGAAGCGGTGAAGGAGGCCCTGATTGACAAGGCGGAAGAGTTTTCCGGGAGGAAAACCAACCCTACCCTGCAGAGAACCTTCCAAGGATATGGTGAGGGCTCCAGGCTGGCGGGACGGGAGCCGGTCAGGCCGACCCCTCTTTCCTGGCCAGGGGGCCCATCGTTCTCCTTTGCCCTCAGGGGTGGTCTTCGCCGAGGGAGAGCGCTGGAAGCAGCTGCGCCGGTTCTCCCTGACCACCCTGAGGAATTTTGGGATGGGGAAAAAATCCATCGAGGAGCGGATTCAAGAGGAGGCCCAGTTCCTGCTGGAGGAACTGCAGAAGACCCAAGGTGAGGCTGGGCAGGGGGTGGGGGAGGGGATTGCTTGACAGGCCTTTGAACTGACTGGCCAACCAGCCAACCACTATTGGAATGCTGAGTTTGGACGCCAAGATGTCCAGAAGATAGAGGTCTAGGGCTGGAAGGGACCTCCAAGGTCTTCTAGTCCAGCCCCTTGCTCCAGCCAGGAGACGGTGAGCAGAGGATTGGACTAGAAGACCTGTAGTCCAGGAGAGGCTTCGGTTGGGAAAGAGCACCGCAGGATGTCTTCCTCTTTGCTGACCCGAGGAACAGAACGGAACAGAACAGAATAGGGATCCCTTCCTCGCTACACAAATAGATACCAGAATGGGACAACTTGCCACGGGACAATTCAACAATTCAATTTAAATATTTAAAATAATTTTAAAAATTAGTTTACTTTTTGTCCCTCCTTTGGCATCCTTTCTTTAATGATTCTATTCCACCATTTCTTCGCTAGAAGGGTAACTCTTGTCCCGTGGCTAATTGTCCCAGCAGGGCGAGTTGGCTGTGGAGTTGCCCTAGAGCCGTCTGTACAGGGGAAGAGAGGAACCGCCCTCTACACTCCCAGGACAAATCAGGAGAAAATTGTTTACCTTTTTGGCCTGAGTGGTTCCTACAACAAGTTGATCCCTTCTTTCTCCCCCCGCACCAGGGAAGCCCTCCAGCCCCATCTTCCTCCTCAGCTGCGCCGTGTCCAACATCATTTGCTCTATCGTCTTCGGCAATCGTTTTGACTACAAAGATAAGGAGTTTCTGGCTCTTATGAAGATGATGAACGACAGCTTTCGGCTAATGAGCAATAGCTGGTCTCAGGTAGCTCCACACAGCTCCTCGCCTCCCTTCAGCAAAATGGAAGGATCAGAGATTGCTGCTCCCTGGACAAGCTGGCACCATCCCAACAAGTGGGGCCGTGCCACGGCTTGGGAGGGTCCAAGGCCCAAGGGGCATCCAGGCGGGAGGAAAAGACCCTTGGAAGAAAAATCTCCAAGAATATTTAAGTTCCTCTCATATCAGCTGTATTCTGCAAATACATCTGCTGATTTATTCTTGAAATGCTGCATTGATTGATTGATTGATTGATTGATCTCATTGTCTGACTCCCTTTGGCTAGGCTGGAATGAGCTCTTTTCCAACAGATCCTTTCCCACTCATTTCCCGCAGTTCTACGATATCTATGCCAACCTCTTGAGATACTTTCCAGGGCCGCACACCAAGATCTATGACATCCTGGAAGACATGAGGCTCTTCATTGCCAGGAGGGTGAAGAAGAACAAGGAGACCCTGGACCCCAACTCTCCCCGGGATTACATCGACTGCTTTCTCATCCAGATGGAGAAGGTGGGAGGCGGGCAGGGAGCCAAAGGTGAAGCCCCCAGCTCCGAGGCTGGGGGTGGGCCCAGGGGGCTTTGCCCCGGGGCAAAAGATGGTCCAAGGGGACAAGCATGCTGTCCCTTCCTGAGCAAAGGGCCGGGAAGGTTGGGGGATTGGAGCTCCTCAGCCAGATCTCGCAAAAAGAGCCCCCAAGTCTAGCCAGAGGGAAAGCAAGGAGACATGTTCCGTGTCCAGACGGCCCTCGGTCCCACCAACCCATAGGCCACAGTCTCTCCAGCTGCCCTTTCTCCCCCATTCCGAGGGCAACCTTGGGATGCCCGGCATTGGCGGCTCCTTTCCTGCAGAGGGCACTGGGGCAGCGGCACAGATGGGGACAGAGGCAGCTGAAGCAGGAAAGGAAGGGGCAGTGGAGGCAGCCGGTCTGGTGGGAATCCCCTTGGCCAGTCCGGCCCCTTTCTAGGACCAAGGGGCGCTTGGGGACATGGGTGCTTAGTCAGCCTCCAAGCAGGGAACCCCCCCCAGCCCAGCTGGAGAGGTGCATTCAGGGCCCCCCAAGGTTCTCCTTCACTTCAGTTCCACTTCGTCTTCAGGAGAAGGGCAACCCTGACAGCGAATTCAACCTGAAGAACCTGGAGTTGACCACCCTGAACCTGTTCTTTGCTGGGACTGAGACGGTCAGCTCCACCCTGAGATACGGATTCCTGTTGCTGATGAAGTACCCCGAAGTGCAAGGTACTTGGGGGGGGGGAATTCAGCCCCACTGCAGCACTTGTCTCTAGGCCAGGAAGCTGCCCCTCTGAGAGGCGCAGGGATAACCAGGCCAGGGAGAAGTTGCTGTGAGCTGCACAAAGGCCTGGATTTCAGCCTAAGAGCCACCCATATAGGAGCTTCCCCTGCCATGGGGAAAGGGGGGCGGGGGATGCCAGCCCCATGGCCTCTCCTCAGCAGATGGAGACCCTCCAGCACAGCTCTTTAGTCCCCCAGTAGCTGATCCAGGTACATCAGAGAGGGTGCAATGGAAGCAACTGAGATCACCTTTTGACAGCAAAGATGCATGAAGAAATAGACCGTGTGATTGGCCAGAACCGAATTCCCAACATTGAAGATCGCAGCCACATGCCCTACGTGGACGCGGTCATCCACGAAGTGCAGCGCTTCAGCGACCTCATCCCCATGAACGTGGCCCACGCGGTCACCCGTGACACGGAATTCAGAGGCTACCTCATCCCGAAGGTGAGACTTTGCGGGGGGGGGATGGGCCAAGCGGGCATGGGGGGAGGGCAGCCTGTCCCCACCCAGTAGGATCAGGCAGAGAGCTCCTGCATGCTGGCCAGAGAGGAGGACTGGCCAGCATGCAGGAGCCCTGGGCGGAGAGTGCCCACCTTGAGGAAGTAGCATTTGCTAACTTCCCAAAGCCAGTGCCTCCTTTCTGCCCATCCAGCTGGCCATGTGCGATGGGAGTCCCAAAGGACAGGCTGGAGAGAAGGGTAAGAAAGCCCAGACTCAGCACCAGTCAAAACCAGCCCCTGCTCTGACCATCTCTTGGCCCAAATCACTCAGGCATCTGTGCCACTCGAGTACCACCTGCCCTGAATCTCTGCCCCTCTGAGTCGCCCTCCTCTTCCTCAGGGCACAGAAATCTTTCCCCTGCTCAGCACCGTCCTGCATGATGGCACCAAGTTTAAAAGCCCCGAAGGGTTCCACCCCGAGAACTTCCTGGATGAGAACGGGTGCCTGAAGAAGAATGACGCGTTCGTCCCCTTCTCCGCAGGTACAGCCACATCCAGCCCCCCCTTCTGCTCCCCCATCCTTCTGGGCCAGGCGGCTGTCCTTGGTTTTCCTCCTCTTATGCCCTGTTTTTCCGGTTCCCATGCCAAGCTGGCATTGGGGGCTGCCTCAGCACTTCTTGCCCATGCTGGACACACCTTTGCTCCCACTGGCAACCCAGGACCCCTGGCGAGAGGGGGATGGTGGCCCCCTAGGCAGCTGCCCTGCCTTTTCCAGAGAATAGTAGGGGGCTCCTGACTGTCCAGCTTTGGGCCAGAAGACAGCTTGGACCTGCCGGAGGGTCTAAGCCTGCTTCTCTCGCCCTCACAGGGAAGCGCCTCTGCCTGGGGGAAGCCCTGGCCCGGATGGAGCTCTTTCTCTTCTTCACCAACATCCTGCAGTGGTTCCGGCTGAAGCCTGTGGGGGAGCCCAAGGACATCGACCTGACTCCCCAAGAGTTTGGCTTTGCCACCATCCCGCCCCTGTACGAGCTCTCGTTCATCCCCCGCTGAGAGGAGGGAGCCAAGCGGGAATGCGTGCACTCCCCGCCTCTGCGCTCATGTGCTTTTGGGGGTGGTGCTGTGTGGTCTTCTTCTCTGCGACCCATCCGGGGCTGAGAACTCTGAGGGGCTGGGAAAAGGTTCCTCTTCCAGGTGTTTGCCTTGACAATATAAAGCTTTGCGGGGATGCAGATGACCTGAATTGGTAGAGCCTTGTTTTTTTCTAAGCTGGGGGGGAAGGGGGGTCAGGTCCTGTTTCCTGGATGTCATAGTACCCCAGCACAATCACCGGTGCAAATCTAGGTGGTCTACATGATATTGCTTCAAGACAGCAAAACAGAAAAAGCAAGAGAGCACAAAAGCCAGAGAAACTGATCTATCCAGCACGTTGCATGAAAAGCCAAGAGACGCCCTCGGCCCCCACTGTGGCACTCAGGAAGTCCACTTACAGGGGGCATGGGGGCCGCTTCCTCTTTCTCAGGCCATGAGCTTTGGGGAGGGGCGCGGAAGGGGCTGGCCAAAAAACCAGGGATCCTTCACCCCTGTTTCTTGGGCCAGGGGAACAGTTGGCCTGCATTGCCCCGGCCGCCTCTGGCTGCCCTGCAGGACTGGGGAAGAATGGCTCCCAGGTAGCACCGGTGCGCACTGAGCTACGGTCAGCTACTCGGGCCAGTCTCTGGGCCAAAACCAGAACACGAGGATCCAGCCGAACTGGCCAAGCTTCAGCGGGATCTGAAGCAGCTGCTGACTTGGGTTGCAGCCCAAAGTCAGTCAAAGGAAACAGTTTGCACAGAAATGAGGGAAGCCCCAAAGCAACAACACCTTTACCAGCCCTTGACTCCCAGGCTGCATTCGCACAAGATGCATAATTTAGTTGCAGAGTCGTCCCCCAGTGCATTCAACCATCAACTCACCTGCATCCACTCAGTATGCTAAGAGCCCCAAACCCCTCATTGAGGATGATGCTAAGTAAAACATTGGGCAACTGCAGCCACTGAACCTGATCTGAATTAGTTGTGTGAACGCAGTCAGGAAGAAGGAGAAGAGGAAGGAAGAAAAATAACAATAATATGCTGGTCTATGGCCATAACATAAATTGGGAGGAGGGGGGAGTCCACATCCAGAGGGCTGAAAGGATGGCAAGGCAAAAGAGTGAAGGGGCCACAGCCAAAGGGCTCCCCTTGCAAAGCAGCTTTTCTGGGGCAGGATCATCATTAGGATTAAAGCTCTTTCTCTCCTCCCTCCCTCCCTCCCCACAGACATCATCCAGACTCTGAACACCCTCAACAGCTGCCATTCACTTTTCAGAAAACTGCTCCACTGAGAGTTTTTGTTTGCCCAGTTTTGCATTTGGGCATATTCTGACTTAAGACGTTTCCTGGGTCAGCCATTGCTTTGCAGTCCCCTGAATTCCACCACATTAGCCAGCCTGGGCTTTTGGGGGGTGGGGAGGGGGCTGGGAGGGGGCAGGTTGAGCAAAGTTGGGCCTTCAACACCTCTTGAGATAAGTCATGATATCAAGGCAAAATACGTGACTGGCTGTCCGGGACCTCTTCACAGTCCTCACAGCCAGCTGAAGCCCAGTTGCCAACTCCTGCGCAAGCCTAAGCATCACACTGAGGCCAGGCGTTGTGGCAACCCCAGGGTGTTACAAGCCTCTGAAGCTATAATTGCTCTCTTCCTGCAGCCACAGGGCTCAACAAACAGAAACACAACCGCAACTAACGCAGCAAGGGAAAAAAACCCTGTCCAACGCCCAGGGATATGCTGCCGTCTCTTGCTTCACCTGCTGAGTATCTATCAGAAGAAAGCACCAGCCAGAGGAATGTTGCTTGCATAGCATAAACATTTCAAAGGACTCGCTGGCACCTGTCTGGGATATCCAATTACAACAGATGTCAACATGTTGTTCAAAGCTCCGGCTTGGAGCAAAGCTTCAGGAACAGCATGATGGGGCAGGGGCACGAACCCTGAGCTGGATGGAACACTTCTGAATGCTTTTCTCATCCACTTTCCATGCTTGGGGCACTTTTGCAGTCGGAGAGTGGCTATTTTAAAGATGGTCTTGTTTCTTCTCTGTCACCTTGGCTGTGACCTGCTGAGGCCCCCCCCCCACCCAACCCCACTGCGCCACGCTTTTAGGCAGCCTCAGGGTCCTCCCCTTGAGCAGCCACCGCCTAGCTTGGCAAAGTGTGTCCTGCGAAGGGAGAGCGGATTACATAACCCATCCTCTGCTTAAGCCTCTTTCTCAACTCACAATGGGAGCTCTGGGGAAGGGCTCGAGTTTCTCGGGCCTCTCACGGTTTGGTTTCTCACGGGGCTCAGCCTTCCTCGCCCGGCCCTTTGTTTGCCAGGGCTTCTTTGCACGCCTGCCAGCTTCCTTGGGCCGGGGAGGGTGGCTGCTCGGCTTGGTTTCCGAGGAACCGTGACAGAAATGAGCATCGTGTTTGCAGGAGACGTTGTGAGAGCGAATGTTGTGCAACCCCTTTCACAGGTGGAAATTCACAGGGCAGCGCAAGAGCACACCCAGAGGCCAAGACCTGGGCAAGGCAGGCAGCAGAACCTGATGTTTAACATTGGGGTGGATATAAGGGAGGGGAGGGAATTTCAACTCTTACTTGCTTTCTGGCAGGAATGAATCGCTAGTGGGGAAAAGGGGAGATTTGCTGCTCAGCAGGAAGGGGCCAGAGGGCCAGCTGGGGTCCTTCAGAAAGGGTGGGGGAGATGTCCCCTTCAGGGACCAAATGTTGTCCAAGTCCACCAGAGCTGGAACATGAAGGCAGCTCGGGAGCCCCAGTCCCTGGGGGCAGGGCAGTCACGCCCCTGCCAGTGGAAAGACGCACCGGAGCATCCCAGCTGGTTAGACTGCCTTCCACGATGAATGCGCCACGCTCCCCTGGAGCAGAGCAGCCCCAGACAGAGTTCTGGAGCAAAAAGAGATGGGATGGAGGTTTTCCCAGCCCTTGCAGCCCACAGATGGAGCCGCTACTTGGAGCAGAGGGCGACCCGCTTGCTGGCATCCCAGAGCAGACCCTCCCCAAGCCCTCAAAACAGGCGGGCAGCCTCTTCCTCTGAGGCCGCATCTTGCAACAAAAGTGCTTGCACAGCACGGTGGGAGATGGGCCCTTTGCCCTATCAAGCCACTTGGCTGAGCCCCCACCTGAGCCCCAGCAAGGCCCTAATCACAACCTTTACTTTATTTAAACTCAGACAACCGACCCTGAACTCCAGCCGATGCCAGCCAGATTGCGCCTGCTGCCTTCTGAGCCCTCAGCAAAAGATAACCTCAGCGTTTGATCCTTGGGGTCTTTCAGTGGAAAAATGATAAGGGACGTGTTGCAAGAAAAAAACACAGAAACTGAGACTGATGTCCTCTTCATGGGATTTGCAAAAATGGAGGGGTTTTTTATTTAGAAAAACCTCCCCCCCTTTCCTGCTCAAAGGTGCCTGTGCAAAGTTCAAAGGATTATTATTTGATGAGTCAAGCCATCTCCTCAATGGAGGATCCACATTGGAAACCTTCCCGGAGGAGTCCTGAAGCCCGGAGACATCTTGGCTAGCCTTGAGCACCACCCAGCTCCCCCCTCACCCCATTTGGGTTCCCAGGGGATTGTGCCACACGTGAGCAGAGGGGAAGCCACGGAGGAGAGGGGAGGATTATTGTTTTGCACCAAGTTATATAACATCAGTCAAGAGGTAATTCAATCATCTTTACATAACTGTGATCTTGCAGTGGCCTGCTGACTTTGGGGCAGTTCCTCCAGAGGGGCCCTCGCAGGACGGCGGTTATGTAACTGAGGATGGAAGGGAAGGGACTCTGTGGATGTTCATTCTCCTGGCCACAAAGTGCCTCTTGGCACCCTACTTGTTCATCCTCCTTCACTTAAGAAGGAATGAACACGAGGCCGATGGCGACGCCACAAATGAAGCAATGCGACGGCTGAGCTCTGTGATCACCACAGGCAATCTTTGCCAATTGTGGCCTTGGTGCCAAGCCCAGCATGCCATTGGTGCAGGCCCAAAGAAAGTGCAAAGGTCCCGGCTCCTTTGGCATCCTGCCCGTTGGATCTCTCTGTGGGGAGAGCGATGGGGGGAGGGCTGATCCTAAGGAGCAAACAAGCAGTTAACTTGAAGGGAGAATCTGGGCCAAAGCACTGGCTCCTTGGTTTCTGAGATCTGGCAAGCCAGTGGAATTTGCAAGAGGGCCACCCCACCCCATCCCAATACTACTCTAGCTGAAGAAAGCTGATTGGCCAGGAGGCCAGCTCCACCCCATCCTCCTCCTGACTGTAATCTTTTCCAGGCAGGCAAATAGAGAAAACATTCATGCAAGTGCAGCCTCCCCTCCTTGCCCAGGGGCCTTCTGGGAAACAAAACCTTACCTGGATGTACCTTGCCTTGCAACACTTCCAAATTCCTTTTTTGTTTTTGTTTTTAACCCAAAGCAAACTGCATATTTTTTAATGTGCTCTATCAAAATTCTGGTAGTCACCATGGAAATTGTCTGCAATCCATCTGGTGCCCACAGGCATCACCTCAGGGAGCCCAGACCCCAACAAGACCCTTCCAAACTGCTCTCCCTTCTGGAAGTGTCACCTGGCCACCCATCTGACCCAAAAACCGTAGCATCCTCTCTTATTCTACTCTCTTGCAGTTTGGTGAAGGGGGAGGGGCTCTCCTGGGTAGTTCCTCGACTGAGTGACCCAAACTCATCAACCTCTGAAAGGCAGATCTACCCACGCCATTTGGCGCATCTAACTCCAGTTGCGGAAATTCTTGTCAGCGTCATGGTGGGAGGATGGCAAAGCTCTTCTCGCATTAGTCCAGAAGACCTCCAGAAGCCCTTCCCGCCCAGGAAGATGCCCCCTCCCTGCCTCCATCCCTGCCAGGTGCCCAACAAACGTGGCTTTGAAACCCAATCTTCCTTTCCTGCTCAGCTCCCGGGGTTCAGTGCCGGGAGAGGCAGATATATAGCAGCAGGTCCTGGGCCACCAGGTGCATTTCCCGCCTGGTCATCATGGAGCTCGGGGGTGCAGTGGGCATCTTCCTGGGCATCTGCTTCTCTTGCTTGCTGCTCATCTCTGCGTGGAAGCGGATGCACAAAGAAGGGAAGCTGCCCCCGGGACCCACCCCACTGCCCTTCCTTGGCAATATCCTGCAGGTGAAAACCAGCGAGCCCTTCAAGTCCTTCCTGGGGGTGAGTGGCCACCTCTTTGGTGCAAGAAGGAGCAGGGAGGAAGGCCGGGTGGAGATGATCAGGCTCATGGGGTGTCTGAGCAGAAGCTCCAGGTTGCCCAGAAGGGGGAATATTAAACTCTGCAAATAAACACCCCACCCGGTTCCTCAACTATCTCTAGGGGTCCATGAAAAAGGAGGAAGAGCTTTTCCCGAGCTTGGTTTGGCAGCACCACAGCCAACCGTGCTCTCGGGCTTGAAGGCGATGCCACCCCATTATTGGCCCTAGAGTAAGCAGGCTCCAGGGATAGGCAGCTCCCAGCCATGAACATGACACTAAAGGCTCATCAAGGCTGTTGGAATCCTTCATGGAGAGTAGATCAATCCAAATCCATTTTAAAGTCATCGAAGATACGGGTTTCACCGGACAATCCTGAAAAGAAAAACTGTTCTGCTTCTGGCCTAAATTTGCTGCCATGGCCCTGAGTGGAAGCTAGCAAAGAAGACTTTCATGCCCTTCCTTGGTCTTTCCTGCAGCTGAGAGAGAAATATGGCCCCGTGTTCACAGTCTATCTGGGCCCTCGGCGGGTGGTGGTTCTCTGTGGACACGACACAGTGAAGGAGGCCCTGGTGGACCAGGCTGAGGAATTCAGTGGCAGAGGGGAAATAGCCAGCATTGACCGGAACTTCAATGGTTTTGGTAAGTAGACCAGATCCAGGGCCTCTCCTCAAGAGAACCCAGGTTTTCTAGCAGAAGGGGGAACTGATGGGAGGTTGAGGGAACATCACGAGGGAATTCTCTCATCTTCTGCGTGGTTCATTGCTTCATTGCTTTCATGGAACTGAAGATGTTGCCTTCAAAGGAAACGTGGCCCCTTCCTTTCCAGGTGTTGCTTTAGCCAATGGGGAGCGTTGGAAGCAGCTCCGTCGCTTCTCCCTCACCACCTTGAGGAACTTTGGGATGGGCAAGCGGTCCATTGAGGAGAGGATCCAGGAGGAGGCCCAGTACTTGATGGAGGAAATCAGAAAAACCAAAGGTTGGTGATGACCAGATCCAGCAACCCCTGAATGGAGTTTGGGCTTCACGTACGTCCGGTTCAGGGAAAGCTGCACCCTCAAGTAGCCCTTTGTTTCCTGTCTCTCAGGTCAACTCTTCGACCCCACCTTCTTCCTGAGCCGCACGGTCTCCAACGTCATCAGCTCCGTCGTCTTTGGCAGCCGCTTTGACTACGAAGATAAAACCTTCCTCTCCTTGCTGCAGATGATCAACGAAAGTTTTATAGAGATGAGCACCCCTTTGGCACAGGTAGGGAGCAACCCTGGAGCAGACCTTGCTCCCATGTGCGTGGGTGTGGGTCAGAAGGTTCTTCCCAGTGGAGCCTCCCTTGCAGAACTGGGAACAGTCTTCTTCCTGGGACTCCGGAACTAGGTAGCTAGTCGGTCCAACAAACCAGCCGGGTTTCTCTCCTTTTCCTCCCAGCTCTATGATATGTATTCCTGCATCATGCAGTACCTGCCGGGACGACACAACCGCATTTATTACCTGGTTGAGGAGCTGAAGGACTTCATTGCCGAGAAGATCAAAACCAACCAGGCGACGCTTGACCCCAACAACCCTCGGGACTTCATTGATTGCTTCCTCATCCAGATGGAGAAGGTCCTGCCAGGAATTTCTCATCAGTAGAGAGAAGCACGGAAAGACCAGAGAGACTAGAAGAAGGGGCAGAGTGGGAGATGAATGCAAATCACCACTGGGGCTCATCCCACGAGACAACTCCATGAAGCAGTGGGAAACCACCTCAGGAGCCGGTTCTTCCTGCAGCACAGATGGTGGGCCTGTCTGGTGACAGTAGGAAGCCCCCCACCTTAGATTAGTCTTCCCCAGCCTGTTTCCCTCTGCTCCCCCAGTAGTTTTGGGGAGCCATTGCATTTCAGTTCCAGAATACCCAGCTAGTAAGTATGTGAGTGGCCTGCAAATGTGGACTTTCTGAATCCACGTTGCTTCTGACCCAGCTGCTCTACTCGCCATGCGTGCCATGTTGAGATAAACTGTTTCTTCCCTTGAAGGAAAAAGGAAACCTTTCCACTGAATTCAACCTGAAAAATTTGGTCCTCACCACCCTCAATTTGTTCTTTGCTGGGACAGAAACCGTGAGCTCCACCCTGAGATACGGACTCCTTTTCTTGATGAAATACCCAGAAGTGGAAGGTAGGGTGGCCAAAATCTGGGACAGTTTGCATGGACTTGACCAAGGGACTGCAGCTCCTTCCACACAGATTCCAGGAAGCCCCCCACCCCACCCCAGGTGGGAATCTCTGAATGGAGCACCGCCATTCACCCACATAGGCAGCTTACAGGAGACCCGTTCAAAGTGAAAGCACAGTGCCTGCAGCCAGCTACTTCATGGATTTAGAGCCTGGTGGGGTCTTCATGGAACAAATGAGACTTTCTTTTTTTTACAAAAGGAAGTTAATTAGTCAGTGTCAGGAAAGCTGTCCTGCATCAGACAAACAGAGGCCTGCCTTCCTCCCAGACCAGGGTCTGCATAAGCTCCGTTGGTCACCCCAACAGCAGGAATATTTCTGTGGGTATAGTGGGAACGTGGGTGGGTAAGCGGGGTATTTTTCATCAGGATGGCCCCAATGCAATAAAAGTGGGAAGGGGGCAGCGCGCCCCTTGGGCGAGTCTATTCCCAACTGACCTCTAATGACGTTTCTACCTTGGCTGTGAGAATGGGGGCAGTGGGGCTTTGAAAAGGGGGAGGGGATGGGAGCTGCTTTGGGCCCCTTCAGTTTCAGAGGCCTATCCAAGTTTGCTGTGCCTCCTGGCTGAGGGGCTCAAGGCAGTGGCCCCCACTGGGCTGAGAGGCCTGGACCACTCGTGGCTCCCCCAGAAGGTTTCCCTTGATGTTTTGGCAGAGAAGGTCCACAAGGAGATTGACCAGGTCATCGGCCCCAATCGCCTCCCTGCCACGGAAGACCGGCTGAAGATGCCCTACACCGATGCTGTAGTCCATGAGATCCAGAGGGTGACGGACATTGTCCCCATGGGAGTGCCCCACACGGTGATCCGGGACACTCAGTTCCGGGGGTATCTTCTGCCGAAGGTGAGGCTCCCCGGAGGAAGGGGGCGTGTGCAGTGATGATCTCAGCTATCCCTGGTGAATGGAGCCCCACTCTGGATTTGGGGTTTGTGTTTTTGCAGGGCACGGACGTCTTCCCCTTGCTTGGCTCAGCCTTACGGGACCCCAAATATTTCAGTGACCCAGAGAACTTCAACCCTGGGCACTTCCTGGATGAGAACGGCCGTTTTAAGAAGAATGAGGCTTTTGTACCATTCTCCTCCGGTAAGGCCCGGGGTTTAGGGCTTGCTCTTTTTCTCTTGGCTGTCCTTGCATTGGGGCACTGACCAGGGCAGTGCAAGGGGCAGCACAGGTGAGACTGAGAGGTGGAGCTGCCTGGAGGCCCAGAGCGGACCCTCCCAAAGAGCTGCTTCATCCATCTGAGTTGCAGTTTTACAGGCAGAGAGGAAGAAACACCTTCCGCCTCTGATGCCCATCGGCTCCCTTTGGAACTCCCTCCCCCCCCCCCCGGACTTGGAGGGGCAGTATGGGTGGCCTGGCCCCCTGGAAGCCCAAGACCTGCTCCAGGCTGGCCCTCTGACCCCTGGCCCGGCCCTCCCACTGGCTCTCTGGGCCAGCAAGATGGGGGATGGAGAGAGCGATGGCCTTGGCCTGAGCCCCCCCCCCATGATGAGACCCCTCTCTGCCTTCAGCCAAATTCCTCCTCATTCATCAAGTTACGGCCCTCCCCCTCCCCACCTGGGGTCCTTGCGAAGATCCCCATGGCCAAGGGAAGGGGGAAAGGTCTCCCGCTGTGGAGCCCGAGGCTGATTCCTTGTGGCAGAATCTCCGACCGACCGACTGATGTCCTCCGGCCCAGCTTTTCTTCTCTCTTCCAGGGAAACGCGTCTGCCTGGGGGAAGCCATGGCTCGGATGGAGCTCTTCCTCTACGTCACCACCATGCTGCAGAACTTCTCCCTGAAGTCCCCCCTGCACCCCAAGGACATTGATGTCTCCCCCAAAATGAGCGGCTTTGGGAACATCCCCCCCATCTACCAGCTGAGCATGCTGCCCCGCTGATCCCGGGCATCTGCTGCTTCTCTCCAGCTCTCCTCCTGATGCTGCTCTGTCCAAGCCCCACAGCCACCTCACCCGGGGAGCCATTTCCATCCAGCACGGCTCTTGTCCTGGGCGCCTCCCTGCCTTCTGCTGGGCTACTTGAACCAGATCCTTGGCTCTGGGATCTGCTGGGTCAGATGGATCCCTCCCTCCCCTGTTCTTTTCTTGATCTTAATCAGGGGGCACAAGGAGGGCGTCTGTGGAGGAACCGATGGCACCCCAATTCTGCCCTGGGGAAAGGGGTTCATCTCAGTCAGCTGGCATCCTGTTCTATCCCAGCCCTGACCAACTGCTTGGACCTTCAGCTGGGAGGTCTGGCCTCTGCCCTTCTCTCTGTCCAGCTGGTGCCTGGTCCAGGGTTGCTGCACCCACATCCCACCTAAGACCTTCTCCCAACCAGCAGTGGTAACTGGATGGGACATAGATTTGGAGCAGAGCATGATAAATTCAGTTCCTGGAGAGTTGAAGTCAGACCAGTCTGGAAGTATTAAAAAATGTCACAAAACTTACATATTTCTTCTGTCTCTGTTTGGCTCTTTAGTTGGAGATTTCCTCTTGTGCTTCAGCCTTCCAAAGCCCCTTCACAGCCTAAAGAGAGAGTCTGCAAGCCCCCAGCTGCAGAACATGTACATTTATACTCGGGGTGATTCCGGAGAGGGACCCCTAGTCTTCTTCCCACAAGCATTTAACCCAGTTAGAAATCTCACTGACTTTTAAAAGTGAAATAAAACATCTCTTTAGGTATTGGAGGAGTGTGTGAAACTGCAGAAACAGAGGCTGCTGCAGCCAATCTTCCAAAGTGGAATTTATTTCAAAAATCCTGTTTTAATTTCCTATGAATATTATTTTTATTGTAAATATTGTGAAGACATAGAGAGTATGGATGAAGTGTTACGGGGATTAGGACATATATGTGGTGTATACACCTAGGGCTTCGATAGGTATACCCCACTGCCTCTGCTTGGGTCAGCGTCAGCCCAGGAGAGCAATTCCCACAGGGAAACTGTAAGGGGTCCTCTTGGACCCCTCAAAACACAGCGAAGCCACAGCAGAATCCACAGAACATCTGGTGACCAGCAGAAGCCTCTACTTAGGACTGGCTTAGCTGGACCAGCCCCTCTTCCTTTGCCCGGAAGCCCCTCCTCCCTCACTGCAGGCAGAGCAGTGGGGGCCGTCTTGACATTGCTGTAGCGCTGGGGTGTGACAGAGAGAAACCTTAGGGCAGCAGATGCAAAGAATGGCCTGCCCAGGCCTTTGGCTGGTGCAGCGATGGGGTGTATGTGGGGGGGTGGGAAGGAATTGCAAAAACCTTCGGATCTGCTCCAGCCAATTCCGGCCTGGGAGAATCCCCCAGGAGCAGCCATGTGCCCTAAGGAGATCCAGAGGGGATTCCAGAGAAGATTCCAGAGGGCAGAGGGGCAGAAGGGGGCACAAGCATTGCCCGCCCATCATTAGGGCATCTCTTGGTTCCTTTCAATCCCCTCCTTCCAAGCATATGGAAGTGAAACCCTGGCTCCATTGCCCGCAGCCCTTAGTGACCCCCCCCCCAAGGCATTGGTTTCTGCCCAGGATGGGTGAAGCAAACGCCACTGCCTTTCTTCCCCACCCCCCCCCCCAAAACATTAAATTGCATCATCTGTGCAATAACTATGTGATGGAGGTCACTATAGTGGCTCTTTGATTACTGAGGTTTGTGCAGCTCTTGCCTTGGAAGAAAAAGTGAGGTAATTAAACCGCAAAACTATTGTTGAACCAAAGCCTCCCTTCTTTGGCCCCTGAGCAGCATCTGACTCCAATTGGAAAATATTTGCACAATAGGCAGGTTGCCCGGCTTGGAAGGGACCCGGGCTGTTGCACAACCTGGATGATGAGGTGGGCGTTGCATTTCTTTCCAGATCCTATATTAGATCCCGGAAGAGCCAGGCTGACACTTTCTCCACAGCAGCACCTGGCAAGTGCTGGAGCTGCTCGTCCCCATGGATCTCCTGGGAGCAGGGACCCTCTTCCTGGCCATCTCCCTGGCCGGCCTCCTGCTCCTCTCCTCTTGGCAGCAAATGAGTCGAAGGGGCAAGATGCCCCCTGGACCCACGCCCCTCCCCCTGATTGGGAACCTGCTCTGGGTAGACCGAAACAACCTGCCCAATTCACTCATCAAGGTAAGCCCCTCCCTCCCTCCCTCTCCGCCCACACCCCCTGCCCTTCCGCCTGCTCCTTCCTGCCTTCCCCACGACCAGCTCAAGTGGCCCTTGCTGGCTTTGGACTGCCAGCCTCGAAGGCCAGCTGACTGGGGGAGCCCAAATCTTGAGTGGGACTTTCCCTGCCCCCTTAAGATGGAAGAAGAGGAATCAGATTGCTTGGGTGGTTGATCAGAGGCCATCAAGCCCTTCTTGACTCCTAGTTGCCCAGCAGGCAGGTATTCCCCAGGGAGAGCAGCCCAGCTTTAGAAAAAGAGAGATAGCAGTCCAGGAAGAGAAGACCCTGTATATTCTAAAGCTTAATTTTAATAAAAATAAACCTTCCATAATTGCTACAGCCCTCGAGTCTCCTTTTCTGTCGGATTCCTTTTCAGGAACCAGGCAGGTAGGAAATTGGGAGCACTGGGGAGCAGAATTTGGGGGAATTGTGTAAAAAGAGCTCCTGAGGCGGAGGGGTCTCTTAGCCAGGAATGATAACCTCAACCTATTGTGGGGCAAACAGCCCTCTTCCCCAGCATCTGTGGGTCCTGAGGATTGACCCTCTGCTGTCTTATAAACCTATTGATGATGAACAGCTTGTCCAGAGAACTGGAGTCCAATGATGCTTTCTTGAGGAGAGGGGCACCAAGGCCTCTTTGAATGGTGCCAGAAACACCGTCTCTTGCATCGATGCATTACTTACTGCTTGGACCCACCTGCAGGTCAGCATCCTGGAGGCTTTCACCAACCAGGAGGGACAAGTTTCTAATAAGCTGCCTTAAGAGCCCAAAGGATCCTGTCCACTTCCTCAGGATCAACAGGGTCAAACCATTCCCAGATAATCTGGAAAGTCCATTCTTGGGTATCTCCAGTGGACCTGTTGCATGCCAGGACTCAAACTGACACCTGCTCCGAGCAATATCCTGGCTCCTTTCCGTCACCCTCTTCCAAGGTCTCCAGTCTCTCCTTCCCCCTGGGAGAGCAACAGCCTGACCCCCATTGGCCATGGCTCCTACTGAATCCCTCCCCTGCAGAGGCCAATGGCCATTCCCACCTGCATTTCTGAGCTGCAGGTTCTCTGCTGAATCTGTAAAAGCACTTTGGAGTTGACCCAAAGTTCAATGTATGAACGTTCCTTGGCTAGCATATTCACGGTCCCTCTGCAGCCCCTCACCCCATCCAACCTGGCATCAGGTTGTGCAACAGCCCAGGTCCCTTCCAAGCCAGAAGGGACCTGGGCTGTTGCACAACCTGGATGATGAGGTGGGTGTTGCATTTATTTCCGGATCCTATATTAGGTCCCCGGAGAGCCAGGCTGACCCTCTCTCCACAGCAGCACCTGGCAAGTGCTGGATCTGCCCGTCCCCATGGATCTCCTGGGAGCAGGGACCCTCTTCCTGGCCATCTCCCTGGCTGGCCTCCTGCTCCTCTCCTCTTGGCAGCAAATGAGCCGAAGGGGCAAGATGCCCCCTGGACCCATGCCCCTCCCCCTGATTGGGAACCTGCTCTGGGTAGACCGAAACAACCTGCCCAATTCACTCATCAAGGTAAGCCCCCCCCACACCCTCCGCCCTCGCCCCCTGCCCTTCCGCCTGCTCCTTCCTGCCTTCCCCACGACCAGCTCAAGTGGGCCTTGCTGACTTTGGACTGCCAGCCTCAAAGGCCAGCTGGCTCAGTGAGCCCAGGAGCCCAAAGCTTGAGTGGGACTCTCCCTGCCCCCCTCTTCAGAAGGACCTAGGATGGAAGAAGAGGAATCGGATTGCTTGGGTGGTTGACCGCAGCTGGGGTTCGGTTGGTTTTCCAGTCAGGGTGCAGGAGCGGCATTCGGCAGTGCAATGCCCTTCCTTACCACATTTGAAACACCCAGTGGTTCTTTCGGAGGTTGATGGTTGCTTTGCTGACTCGTGGGTCAGCTCCTGTGGCGATTTCCCCCACGGTCTTCCTCCTCTGCGATGCCTCTTGGCTAAGTCGATCTTGGCTTCCTCAGGTAGGACGTAGCAATCTTGCAGCCGGTGATGATCTCCCCGAGGGAGGCAGGCATCGTAGAGGTCATAGTTTAAACCGTCTTTGAAATGGCTAAGCAGGATGTCCTCCGGCCAGTCCGGTTTGCTGGCCAGGATTCAGAATTCTTCGGTGTATTCCGCCACTGGCCATCTGCCTTGCTTCCCTGTCTTTATCTGCTCTTGGCCTTTCCAGTTGGCCAATGGATCTTCGAACCTGCGCCTGAGGGAGACCATGAATTGGTTGAAATTCAGTAGCTCCAGGGCGTCAGTGTCGTGGAGGTCTACGACCCAGTCCACTGCGATGCCATCCAAGGCGGCTTGCACCATGCGGACTCTGGCACGGTCAGTGGGGATGTCCCGGCCGTACTCCTCCATATAGTTTAGTACCTGGGTTAGGAAGAATCCCAGGTGCAGTGGCTCCCCACGGAACTTCACATTGAGTGGAGGGAACTTCTGGATGGACTGTTGTCTCTTCTTCCATTTGTGTTGTCTCCCCTCTCTGTCTGTGGTTTCCATGTGACGAGGGGTGACTGCTGCAGTGGTGACCGCGGTGGGTTTGGTGGTTCTGTCGGATGGGTCTGGAACTTTGGGTTCAGGCTCCTCTTCATTTCCTCTCCTGCCGGATCCCAGGCAGATGGTGCTTCGGTAGGATTCGGCTCTCTCCTCCTTCATGGAGTCGAGGGCTACCTTCATCATGCCGATTGCCTGTTCCAGCAACCGACTGGAATGCCCCGGGCGATCCTCCTCCTCCTCGCTGAGATGGAGAGACCTTTCCATCTCCTCCCTCCAGTCGGGTTGATGACTGCCCTGTCTGAGCGTCACCTTCCTGGACTTCTTCCCCCAGTCGTCCTTCTTCCCAACGCCCATCGACCACCTAGGCTTGTGGTGGCGTTCTGTCAGCACCTCCTCTTCAGAAGAGCTTGAGGGGATTGTGGGAAAGAGCAGATAACGCCCCAAGTGTCTCAAGGTTGCAGCGATGTTTCCTCAGCTCTTCACACCTTCCCTTCCAAAACGGAGATAAACCAGTTGCTGGAAGCACATTCCTTTCTCCCCCCCCCCCTTCTAGCTGACATCAAGAGGAAAGATAGTTCACAGAGGAAATATGCAGAATCACTGTTATAGTGTAGCGATAGAGGAAAACAGAACAATAATCCACAGTGCTTTTCCCCCCCTCCCCTCCAGGAGCATGGCAGAACCCAGAATACAGAGAAAGTAGAATTTGAGTTAGAAAAGAGTCCTTTTAGAACAGGGGTAGTCAACCTTGGACTTCAACTCCCAGAATTCCTGAGCCAGCAAAGCTCATCTAACCCCCTCCCAGAGAGGGGCAAAATAGCCCTCCTCCCCAGCTCCCCAGAGAGCTCCCCTGCTGTTGAATAAACATAACCTGTGGCAGGAACCCCACCCCATGGATTTCCCCACTGAGATCATCTCTGCCCAGCAGCTTCTGCCCAGGGTCATAGCTGGTCAGCTGGGGGAGGATACTCCTGAGGACCAATTGAGTTCTGCCAGTCAGTTCTCTCCCCTTCGCTTTCCCTGTTTGTCTGGCAGCTGAGCAAAAAGTACGGGCCTGTCTACACGCTCCATCTGGGTCCCCGGCGCATTGTGGTGCTAAGTGGCTACGAGGCCATTAAGGAGGCCCTGGTGGACCAGGGGAACGAATTCCGGGACCGGGGGCATCATGGCACCTTTGACTGGATCTTCCGGGGTCAAGGTACTTTCCAGATTTGGTGATGGTTGACCTCAAGGGAGCTGTGGGGGAAGCTGTATTTGATGTCCCCTGCACTGAGAAGAAGACCTGGACCGTCCCTATTGTTCCAGGATGGTTGTTCCTACCCTAAGCCAATTTTCAAGATCCCTGGAGAGCCCCCCCCCTCGTTCCCTGTCCTCTGTTCTAAGAAAGGGCTCGGAAAGACAGTCTCTACCTTCCATTTGAGTGCTGGGAGGTTTTCTTTGGGTCTCAACACCCCTTTCCCCCTTGTGCTCTTTTGTTCTGCAGGAGTTGCCTTCAGCAATGGGGAAAAGGCCAAACAACAAAGACGGTTCTCCATCACAACTCTGCGGAATTTCGGGGTGGGAAAGAGATCCATTGAAGAGCGGATCCTGGAGGAAGCTCACTTCCTGCTGGAAGCCCTGAGGAGCACAAAAGGCAGGTGGTTCTGGAGCCCCCTGAAGTGGGGCCAGGGAGCAAATCATGGGGGGTTGGGGAAGAAGGAAAATGGAGCACGCCTGGTCAGCGAAGCCCAAATATCCACATGGGGAACTGGCTTAAACCATCCAACACCAAGACCACCAAGGGAAGACTTCCCTTCCTGCCCCCTACCCCCCAGCACCCTCTCTGCATGGCTCCAGATTGAGGCTGGCCCAGTTGAAAGAGGCATCCGTGCTTTCCTGACCAGTCCGAGGAGATCTGCAACCAGAGCCTGTTTAGCCAGGGCGGTTTTGTTTTTTTCCTTCATGGGGGGATGAGGGGACCCTGAGAGAGCTTTGGGTCTAAAAGGGCCTCTGTCCCCCCAGGAGCCCCCTTTGACCCCACCTACTTCCTGAGTCGCTCCGTGTCCAACGTCATCAGCTCCATCGCCTTTGGCAACCGCTTTGACTACGAAGACCCGGAGTTCCTCTCTTTGCTGACTGGAATACTGGAAACTTTCCGCTTCAGCTCCTCAGCTCAGGGACAGGTACCTCCCCCCTTCTGCTGCTCCTCGGTGGGGAAGGCATCTCTGTTAGGTCAAGGCTCTGAATCTCAAGGCACTGCAGTGGATGGGGGTGAGAAGGAGGACCATCTTCTGCAGACCTGAAGGAGCAACTGTCTTGGGGAAAGAAGGAAGGGCCAGGGGCCCACAGATCTCCTGGGACCTTTCATCTCCCCCTCCCAGGCCTTGCCCACCCCCATCCCACCCCAACTCCACTTGCCAGGGCCTTCTTCTACCAGTAAATCCTTCCTTTCCTCCCTTCTCCAACCTGCCACCCAACCTGCAGCTCTTGGACATCTTCTTTGGAATCGTGCAACACCTCCCTGGCTCACAGCAAAAGTCTTTCAAGATGTTTTCGGAACTGAAGGAATTTGTGGCCAAGAAGGCAAAAGCCCACCAAGAGACCCTGGACCCCAACTCCCCACGGGATTTCATTGACTGCTTCCTGGTGAAAACGCTGCAGGTAGAAGGGAGGACATCTTGGCTGGCTGATGGGCTGAGTCTCACACACACAGAAATACAGACCAAGTTGAACATGCATCCCATTGTTGCTGGAATACCTGATATGTATGCTGCAGTTAGGTCTATAAACAGGGCTGTGGTTTTGAGGCCCCATTGGAATCCTGCTGCCACATAGCTGGAGTCAAAAGAGTGACTGGGCAGTAAATCATAAACTGTAAATCACATTGTGACCAGCTGTAAGCTGAGGGCATATACCGGTATTTGAACATACAGCTTTTTATCATTTATATTTTATTGTGTTTTGCTAATCTAGGTAAAATATTGCTAGTCCAAGAATGATATGCAATATACTAAATAAATAAACCCATTCAAATGGGACCATATACAAACCTTTGGCAGATTCTCCATCCAAGAGTCTCTTGAAAGGAACTGCCCCAAATTCCTGCCCTACAAGAGCCCAAACTAGTGAATGAGAGTGTAACCAAGGTCTGGTCCACGGTTCAAGTCAACAAAAGTCCAGTGTTGGCAGCAAAGTCAGCCTCGTCGAGGTTGAGGGTGTCCAAACTTCTAGAGGAGCTCGGACATCAGCAAATTAGGAAATCTGTGGAATACCTGGAGCTCCACATCTCTCCATCAGTGTATCTCAGGCCATTTAGAAGTTGATGTAAGAACTGGGCTACTCAGTTTGGACTCTTACTCCCTAGTAGATCTTCAGTCAAGATGATGGCTCTTTTGGCGGAGAGATGGGGAGGAGTTTTAATCCTGGTGGACAATAGGCTGAACTAGCGAGATAAACTTGATTAAAAAAAATCCCTTTTCTCCCATCAAGGAAGAAAAAAACCCTGACTCTTTCTTCTCCATGGAGGAACTGGTCGCAACCACACTTGCTGTCTTTATTGGTGGTACCGAAACGGTCAGCACCACTTTGCGTTATGGGTTCCTGATGCTGCTGAAGTACCCAGAGGTGGAAGGTAATTTCCATGGCAACAGAGGAGTAAAAACCACCTGCTAGGGAGGAGGGCAACGGTTGGAACAGGAGCAGTTGAGACCTCCAAGGCCCAAGTCTTTCTTCTCCCAAGTAGCAGTTGAGGAATTTGTTGGTGTTCTATCACCTTTTCTTTATGGATAGGTGGAACTGAGAAGGATTGGACAAAGCTGAGCATGGAATCTGGGATTTTCTGCTCCTCATCCATTACCTTAATCACTACTCAAGAAGTTCCCCAAAGATAGTTGTGCATACTCAACTTACATCTTTTCCATGTTCTTCATCTCCCCATAACACACTGCTTGTTCAGGCAATTCTTACCACTAGTTTTTCATAAGAACCAAGTTTGTGAAATTCAGACCTGTTACATGGTTTCTTCATGCTAGGTGGCGTTCTTCTGTCCTCAAAAAGCTAGTGATGTCCCCAGACCACAACTGGAGGGCCAGAAGTGGACCTCCTTGGGTTCAGGTCACTCTCTTTCTGTGTAGGTGGGATTGATAAAGAGGAGATAAAGACATCAAGGGAAGTTCTCCAGCTGAGGGTGGAATCTGGCCTTTCCTGGTCCTGATCCATCATCTTAATCACTACTACATATCAAGAAGTCCCCCCAGATAGTTGTCCATTCTCAACTCACATCCCTTTCCCTTTTCTTCTCTCCATAACACACTCCTTGTTGAGCAATTCTTACCACTAGTTTTTCCTAAGAATGAATATGTGAGAAATTCAGATCTGTTGCATGGTCTCCTGCATAGTAGAGTCCCCAGATCAGAATTAGAAGGGCAGAAGTGGACCTCCTCTGGCTCTTAGTCACCCTCTTTCTGATCTCTCCCCAGAGAAGATCCACGAGGAGATTGACCGCGTCATTGGTGTCAATAGGACTCCCACCATGGAGGACCGGCTGCAGATGCCCTACACGGAAGCTGTGATTCATGAGATACAGAGATTTGGGGACCTATTACCCATGGCCCTGCCACGACGTGTCACCCAAGATGTCCAGTTAAGAGGATACACAATTCCCAAGGTATTGGGGAGGGAAATATCTCTGCTCTCACCTTTCAGCTATAATTCCAGGGTTTTCATCAACGGTAGCTGTCTTCCACGAGTTGGATGAAGCCTCCCATCATCCTCAGCCAGAGTAATTGATGCTTCCTTTATTTCCTGCCCTCAGGGGACAGAGGTATTCCCCATGTTGGGAACAGCGATGAGAGACCCCAAACATTTTGCAAGACCTGAGGAGTTTGACCCCCAACACTTCCTGGATGAGAAGGGGCAGTTCAAGAAGAAGGAGGCTTTCATACCCTTCTCTACTGGTGAGCCCCCTCCCCATTTCTTATGGCAGAAAGTCATTTATTTCTTTATTTATGAGACTTATATACCGCTTTAAGTGCAAGCACTCTCTAAGCGGTGTACACCAGTAAGCAATGTATGTATATATATATATATATATATATATATATATATATATATATATATATATATTACATTGCCCCCAACAATCTGGGTCCTCATTTTACCTACCCCTGAAGGATGGAAGGCTGAGTCAACCTTGAGCCAGTGAGATTTGAACCGCTGACCTGCTGACCACAGTCAGCTAAAGTGGCCTGCAGTACTGCACTCTAACTGCTGCGCCACCTCGGCTCTTCTGACAACCCTGTATAGAACTCCCCCCCAAGGTCACACCTGTTCCCTCCTTGCCCCTCCCTGGTATGTAGAGATGATCCAGAAACTCCATCCTGGCTCATCCCTCTGGGACAGTTGCGAGTTTGATCCACAAAGCACAAATTTGGAAGAGATGCTGAGCCCACAGAAGGGACCCCCAAGTCCTCCATTGCATCTGCAGAATATGGATGCTCTCAGACCCCCGTTGGGGAGGCAGCCAGGGGGTCCTCCTGCCCACTGGCCTCTCTACTCTGGTCTTTTGCAGGAAATCGTTACTGCTTCGGAGAACATCTGGCCCGTGCTGAGCTTTTCCTCTTCCTCACCAGCATCCTGCAGCATTTCCACTTCAAATCAGCTGTGCCCCCTGAAGACATCGACCTCTCCCCAATGTTGTTGGGGTTCGCCACTATCCCACAGACCTATGAGATCTCAGTCATCCCCCGCTGAGTGAGGGGCCCAAAATGCCTTTCCAGATTGCCCCCTGCCTCACCAATTCATTCCTAGCAACCTTCTAGGTGGAGGAGATGCCCTCTAAGGACATGGCTTTCTTGCTGAGGGCACCACAGCTCATCTCCAGAAAGCCTGGCACCTAGAGCCACCTCACACCCTGCATTTTGTTCTGGTTCCTGCTCCTGTACCCCAACCTTTGTGCCCTTTCCTCCAGCAACCACAGGGAGGATGGCATCAGGTGTGGGGGGGAGTTCAGCTATGGTGCTCTGCTCCTCTCCCCCCTTCTCACCACACTCTGAAGGTACTCTGCATGCTGATGGGGCTGTTCAAGCTAGAAATATTCACCATTAAAACCCAGGACTGCAGGAGAAGTCTAGCTGAGCTGGGAAAAGATTCTGGGATGCCCACATCAGTTTGGGCAGGCTGATAGCTCAGGCAGGCAAAGGGGCAGCAGACAGTCTAGTTCGATCCTGCCTCTCTCCTTTGAAGTTGCCAACACAGGCAGGTTTCTGTCCTGAAAAGTCTCCTCTGTATGTTGACCTGTTTTGTGTACCAATAAACATTCTTTGCCAACCTAAAATGGAAGTGGAGGCGAAATTGAAGGGTCCTGTGCCAGCAGGTGGGCCTGGAGCTTGAGGCTGGTGCCTATGATGCCAAGAGTTGGCCCACCCCTTCCCCGTCCATCCTGAGCAGAATTTCAGGTCCTGCAGCCATGTTTCATCCAGAACTCCTCTGGGCTGCCCCGAAACATCTGGCACTGGGGATCCCCCAACACTGCACTTCTAGTGGAAACTGGGACCACCAGTGGATGCTTTGCAACCACACAAAGAAGGGTGGGAACTTCTCTTCTGTTCCAAACCCTGCTGAGATCTTTCTTGTACCTCCATCACTCACATCATCTCCCTTTCCTGCCCCTCCAGTGTCCTTCAAGGGCTCCACTGAGGTCTCCCTTCACCCTGGGCAGCAGCAAATGGCCAACAAAGGGACCTGGCCAAGGGCGGTTGAAAGGGACAGGTGGAGTCCTGTTAGGAGTAAGGTGGGGATCCCCCTGACAGTAGTCACCTGTGATTCAGAAACTTTAACCAGAATTCCCAGGACTGGCCAGGAATATTGGCAGGGTGTACAACTGTTGCCTAGAGCCACACTGGCTGTGATTTGGCTGCCCCTGATGTGTGAAAGGTTCACCCTTAAGAATTCTTTTCAGACTAGGTGGGAAAGAGCAGCTGGAATTCTTTTGCAATGAGGGTCTGCTTGCACTGCTCTCTTTGAAGCTTGTCCACAATAAGCAAAGACTTCCTATTGGCTTCGGACACTCTTTTGTCTTCTTTGGCCTCTCCCACCCGTCCCCACCTCAGAGGAGAGGCTGCTCCCTTGCGGGCTTTCTCAGGGGCTGCCGTGGCTTCCTCTGTTGGTCAATGGTGGCCTTGGACCTTGAGCACAGAGGAGCTTCTTCACCAGACACGGAAGAGATTGCAGGGTCTCAGGTGGGCAAAGAAGCTGCTGTGCCAAGGATGGCCACCCAACCTCCTCCCACCTGGCCCAAGGGAGCAGGAGGTCAACTGAGCCCCGAAGGAGGAGGGCCATTGGGGGAAAGAGAAGCGGCTGTCCTGCCGAAACTCTCTGGCTTCCTCACCTGTCCTGCCCACCTGGAGAAACCAAGTCCCCTTTTGTGTCCCCTCCCTCCTTGTCCCAGGCAGGGCAGTGGGGGGCATCCTAACTTGTTTCCAGGCCCTGTCAGCAGCAGCACAGGGGTCTGTGAGAGATAATCCTTGTGTCAGGATTCCGATAGATGAGAGTGGTGAAAACAGAACACCAAGGCAAGAGGTTTCCTTAAATAACATATTTATTGGCTACATAATATCCACGATCAAAAGTGATACCAAGACTGAAGTTCCCTCCCAAAGGACTTGAACTTCCCACCCCAGTAATATGTCATTCATCACATTCCCCAATAAACTACTTTGGTGGGCTTTCTAACAAAAGCTCAGCCCGCCAAAAACCCAGCAGCAATGACCTTGGTTCCCACAGGACAATTTATTGTTTTGTCTAACGTTAAAAGCACACATTCCCTCCCCTTCAACTGTGGCAACCAAAAATGAAGTTGCAGTGTTGACACCTTGCTGCAGCAGGTACAAAGAGGCACCTGCTCAAGTCTTTGGCCAGTCTAGCAGTCAGGGGAGGGCAGGAATTGCAGAAACTTTGGATCAGCCGATTGCCCCCTGGGAGAATCGCACAGAAGCAGCCGGGTGCTTGAGGAAATCTCAAGGGACTTCCAAAGAGGCATCCTTTTCTGCTTGTCTCATCACCTGCACTCATCGCCTATGGAGGGCAGAGGGGCAGAAGGGGGCATGGACATTGCCCGTCTATTGCCCGTGCATCCCCCGCCTCCTTTCCATCCCCCTTTTCAAGCAGGTGGCCTCCAGCTTCTCCTTCCCCGGAGTGAGTGACAGACCTAATTGCTATTGGCCACAGCGCCTAGCACCTCCCTCCCCTGCAAAGGCCAATTGGCCATTGTCCCCTGGACCTCTGGGCTGCTAGTTCTCAGAATAAGAAAATAACAGGATAACGGAGTTGAAAGGGACTTTGGGGGTCACCTAGTCCAAGCTCCAGTTCAGGCAAGAGACCCTATACTATTTCCAACAAATGGCCATCTAATCTCTTCTTAAAAACCTCCAGCGATGGAGCACCCACAACCTCTGGAGGGAAGCCTCTTTAAAAGCACTTTGGGGTTGACCCAAAATTCAATGATCCAAAAAATGAATGCTGCTTACTCTACATATTCATGGTTCCTCTGCAGCCCTTTGCTCAATTCAACCCCTTGGCTGAAGCCTCCATTCAAGCGTTTGGTTTCTGCCCAGGATGGGTGAAGCAAATGCCAATTCAAAGGTTGCCTTTCTTCCCCACCCCCCACCCCCCAAAAAAACATTAAATTGCATCATCTGTGCAATAACTATGTGATGGAAGTCACTATAGTGACTCTTTGATTGCTGAAGTTTATGCAGCCCTTGCCTTGGAAGAAAAAGTGAGGTAATTAAACTGCAAAACTATTGTTGAACCAAAGCCCCCCTTCTTTGGCCCCTGAGCAGCATCTGACTCCAATTGGAAAATATCTGAACTGGCAGAAATGCACAATAGGCAGGTTGCCCGGCTTGGAAGGGACCCGGGCTGTTGCACAACCTGGATGATGAGGTGGGCGTTGCATTTCTTTCCAGATCCTATATTAGATCTCCGAAGAGCCAGGCTGATACTCTCTCCACAGCAGCACCTGGCAAGTGCTGCTGGAGCTGCCCGTCCCCATGGATCTCCTGGGAGCAGGGACCCTCTTCCTGGCCATCTCCCTGGCCGGCCTCCTGCTCCTTTCCTCTTGGCAGCAAATGAGCCGAAGGGGCAAGATGCCCCCTGGACCCACGCCCCTCCCCCTGATTGGGAACCTGCTCTGGGTAAACCGAAACAACCTGCCCAATTCGCTCATCAAGGTAAGCCCCTCCCTCCCTCTCCACCCACACCCCCTGCCCTTCCGCCTGCTCCTTCCTGCCTTTCCCATAACCAGCTCAAGTGGCCCTTGCTGGCTTTGGACTGCCAGCCTCGAAGGCCAGCTGACAGGGGGAGCCCAGGAGCCCAAAGCTTGAGTGGGACTCTCCCTGCCCCCTTAAGATGGAAGAAGAGGAATCGGATTGCTTGGGTGGTTGATCAGAGGCCATCAAGCCCTTCTTGACTCCTAGTTGCCCAGCAGGCAGGTATTCCCCAGGGAGAGCAGCCCAGCTCCTGCTGTTCTCTTCCCTGCTGGTGCACCTGCTTCCTGTGGACAGCCAGAGGCCTGCTGTGACCTCTTGCAAAGTGGACAGGAGCCCGGAGGGAAGAGGGCAGGGGAATGTCTCCTCTCCCTTCAAACAGCCAGGCTGCCCTCCATGTCTTGCTCAGGGTCCTTAAGTACCTCTTCAAGGAGCCCGCTGGGTGCAGCTGGTGGGTGCTGGTCCCTCCAAGAACTATTGCTGAGAAGGGGGCAGAGACTGTGAGCGCAGAATCGCCAGGAGTCACGGCTGGCCAAAGAACCGCAGTCCTTGCCTGGAAGCTCCAGAAGGAGAGCTGTGTTAGTCTGCAGGCACCAAAGGGCCGGAGGAGCCTTGGAGTGGCTTTGCCCCTCACCGGTCTGGAGAAGAGGCAAGGAAGCTTTCCCCAGCTGCCTTCCATCAAATGTGCTTTTCCACCCAATGGGCTACTGGGAAACGGCGCTCTCTGTCTCCTTTGGATTCTGGGCCAGCACACACTTCCTCCCACGAGCCTCGTGAAAGCTTCCACCTTTTCCTAAATGTCTTATTCAGAAAAGGGCCTTCCAGATGCCTCCTGATTTTTTAAATACTTAAACAGGGAGAGAGAGGCTGTAACATAGATAGAGCAAACCCATGTATACATTAAATCTCAATTTTAATGGTTGCCCTACCTGTGTTTCTTTTCCTGTTGGATTCCTTTTCAGCAATCAGGGAGGCAGGTAATTGGAAGCCCCTGGGGGGGGGCAGTGTTTGGGGAGATAGGGGGTGTAGAAAGGTTCCTGAAGCAGAGAGGATCTTAAGCCAAGAATGATGACCTCACCGCAGAATAGGGCATTGGAGGATCTGGGAGGTTTAACCTCTGCCTAATCTGCAGCAAGAGACGCACCACATGGAGTTCCCCAGCAAGATCCTCTCTGCCCAGCAGCTCCTGCCCAGGGTCACAGATGGTCAGCTGGGGGAAGATGCTCAGGAGACCAACTGAGTTCTGCCATCCAATTCTCCCCCCTTCTCTTGTCTGGTTTCTCTGGCAGCTGAGCGAAAAGTTTGGGGAAGTCTTCACGATCCAGCTGGGTCCCCGTCGCATCGTGGTGCTCTGCGGCTTTGAGGCCATAAAGGAGGCCCTGGTGGACCAGGGGAACGAGTTTCGAGACAGGGGCCAACAGGCCAGTTTTGACTGGATCTTCCAAGGCCACGGTGTGTTCCACTTTTTGCAGCCCCAGCAACTTGATGATGAGTTTCCACTGAGACAGCCATCAGTGGGGGAAGCTGCATTTGATGTCCCTTGCACTGAGCAGGAATGCTGGACCAGACAACCCGCTAGGTCCCTCCATCCCTCTCACTTCAGGGCTGACTTAGCATGACTCACTTTTGAAAACTCCTGGAGAGACCCCCTTCTCTGTCCTCCAGGGAGGGAGCTCTGTGCTGCCTCTGCTCTAAGGAAGGGCTCAGGAGGACCGGTCTCTTCTCTTGACCAGAGTGCTGGGCAATCCTGCATTTGCTGGGAGATCTTCCTTGGGTTCCAACACCCCCTTTCCCCCCCTTCTCTTTTGGTCTGCAGGAGTCGCCTTCAGCAATGGGAAAAAACCCATACATCTGCGACGGTTCTCCATCACGACCCTGCGCAATTTCGGGGTGGGAAAGAGATCCATCGAAGAGCGGATCCTGGAGGAAGCCCACTTCCTGCTGGAAGCCCTGAGGGGCACAAAAGGCAGGTGGATTTCTGGAGCCCCCAGAAGTGGGGCTAGGGGCAATTCATAGGGGACTGGAGAAAATGGCACATGCCTGGCTGTCCAAAGATCCAAAAGGGGAAGTTGGCTTAAGTCACCCCAGCAAGCTTTGTGGAAGGCGCCAAGACCACCAAGGGAGGATTCCTCTTCCTGCAACCCAACCGCCCAGCACACTCTGAGATTCAGCCTGGGGCATTTTGTTCATTCCTTTACGGGAGTTTCCAGTTGCTTTGGCTCTGGCTTCACCAGCCTGCCTGGCCCCTGGCACAGCAAGTTGAGGCTGGTCTGGTTCAGGGTCCAGGATGCCCTTTGCCCTCTTTGCCTGCACAGGAAGGGCTGGGCTCAGATTCTCCTGCTGCTGTCAGCGGTGGGCACACCTGAACTCATCCCATTTCCAAGGGTCTGGGCTCCCCCTCTCTGGTCCAGGGGTGCCCACAGCATCTACTGCTCTGTTTGAGCCCTGGCAATGGCCCAGGCTTCCAAAGGGGGCCCCTTGCCTTCCTGCTCCCCAGGAGGCAGAGGGGAAGCCAGGAGAGTTTGAGGAGGGGTTGGGCATGGCAAGGTGGAGACACCAAAGTGTCTGCAAGGCCTCAGACCCCACAGTCCCTCCACGAGCATCGAGAAGGGCCTCTCTTCCCCCAGGAGCCCCCTTTGACCCCACCTACTTCCTGAGCCGCTCCGTGTCCAACGTCATCAGCTCCATCGCCTTTGGCAACCGCTTTGACTACGAAGACCCGGAGTTCCTCTCTTTGCTGACCGCAGTGACAGAAGTCTTTCGCTTCAGCTCCTCAGCCCAGGGACAGGTACTCCCTCAGTTCTACTGCTTCTCCTTGGGGAAAGCATCAGCTTTCATCTGGGGCTCTGAATCTCAAGGCACTGGGGGTGAAGACTCTCCTGTCCTTGACAAGAAGCAATGAAGTTCTCTGTTTATCTGCCCTCAACAGATTCATGAAAGGGGGGCAGTGCCCACTTTCAGAGTCTTTTTTCCAACGTGAGATGAGACAGAATGCCAGGGTTACCCCCAGACTTTGGCTGCTTGAAATATACCTAAAGGGACACCTTCTCCCCTCCCAGTGAAGAAGGTGTGGGGCAGCAGTTGGCTCTCTCCTCCCATGAGGGTGAAGGAAGTCCTTCTTCTGCAACCTGAAGAACCAACTCGCCTGGGAGAAGAAGGAAGGGTCAGGGGGCCACAGATCTCCTGGGATCCCCCTCCCAAGCCTTGCCCAGCCTCGTCCCACCTCAGCTCCACTTGCCAGGATCTTCTTCTACCAGTAAAACCCTCCTTTCCTCCCTTCTCCAACCCGCAGCTCTTGGACATCTTCTTTGAAATTGTGCAACGCCTCCCTGGCTCACAGCAAAAGGTTTTGAAGAGGTTTTCGGAACTGAAGGAATTTGTGGCCAAGAAGGCAAAAGCCCACCAGGAGACCCTGGACCCCAACTCCCCACGGGATTTCATTGACTGCTTCCTGGTGAAAATGCTGCAGGTAGAAGGGGGGACACCTTGACCGGCTTGATGGGATGAATCAAACACACAGAAATATCCTTAGACCAACTCAAATGAGGAGTCCTTGGTGCTCTCTGAGCTTGTTTTCTTGCAGACATAACATTACTCAAACTATATTACATCAGTGCACTGATGATGTTACCTAGTTTACGTAATGAAATGTCTGCAAGAGAACAACCACTCTCAGAGAGCACCAAGGACTCCTCATTTCAACCCTGAGCTTTATTGGAAACTGGAATGGGGCAACGTACAAACCGTCGGGAGATTCTCCTTCCAAGGCTCTTTTGAAAGGAACCGCCCCAGACACATGCCTTACAAGAGCCCAAACAAGTGGACAGGTGTGTAGCCAAAGTGTGGTCCACAGTTCAAATCAACAAAAAACCAGTGCGGACAGCAAAGTCAACTTCATCAATGTTCAGGGTGTCCAGACTTCTAGAGAAGCTCAGACATTAGCAAATTAGGAAATACCTGGAGCTCTACATCTCTCCCTAAGTGTAGCTGAGACAATTCAGAAGTAGATGGAAGAACTGGGCTACTCGATTTGGACTTTTAATCCCAAAAAATAGATAGACTTTCAGTCACAGTGCTGGCTGTGCTGGCTGAGGGATGGGGGGAAGTTGTAATCCTGGTGGGGAATAGGCTGAAATAGAGGGAGTTGATAAATAACAGTTCCCTTTACTCTCACCAAGGAAGAAAAAAACCCTGACTCTTTCTTCTCCATGGAGGAACTGGTCGCAACCACGCTTAACATCTTCTTTGGTGGTACCGAAACGGTCAGCACCACCTTGCGTTATGGGTTCCTGATCCTGCTGAAGTACCCAGAGGTGGAAGGTAATTTCCATGGCAACAGAGGAGTAAAAACCACCTGCTAGGGAGGAGGGCAGCGATTGGAACAGGAGCAGTTGAGACCTCCAAGGCCCAAGTCTTTCTTCTCCCAAGTAGCAGTTGAGGAATTTGTTGGTGTTCTATCACCTTTTCTTCAGGAGAAGAAGCTCCTCCTCTCCTGTTGTCCCTCACAACTCCATGGGTAGGTGGGATTGATAAAGAGGAGATAAAGACATCAAGGGAAGTTCTCCAGCTGAGGGTGGAATCTGGCCTTTCCTGGTCCTGATCCATCATGTTAATTACTATTCCATATTAAGAAGTCCCCCCAGATAGTTGTCCACTCTTAACTCGCATCCCTTCCTCTCTTTTCATCTCTCCATAACAAACTCCTTGTTGGGCACTTCACCATTTAGAATAGAATAGAGCTGGAAGGGACCTTGGAGGTCTTCTAGTCCAGCCCCCTGCTCATGCAGGAGAACCTATACCATCTCAGACAAGTGATGTCTAACCGCTTCTTAAAAATCTCCAGTGATGGAGCGCTCACAACTTCCAGAGGCAAGCTGTTCCACTGGTTAATTGTACTCACTGTCAGGAAGTTCTTACTTAATTCCAGGTTACTTTTCTCTTTGATCAGTTTCCAAACATTGTATCTTGTCCTGCCCTCTGGTGCTTTGGAGAATAATTTGACCCCCTCTTCCTTGTGGCAGCCCCTGAGATACTGGAATACTGCCATCATGTCTTTCCTATTTCTTCTTTTCTTTAGACTAGCCAAACAGACAAGTCTTGCAGCCGTTCTTCATATGTTTTAGTCTCCAAGCCTTTGATCATCTTGGTTGCTCTTCTCTGAACTTTTTCCAAGGTGTCAACATCTTTTTTGTAGTATGGTGGCCAAAACTGGCTGCAGTATTCCAGGTGTGGTCTCACTTCTTATCACTAGTTTTTCCTAAGAACCAATCTTGTGAAATTCAGACCCGTCATGTGGTCTCCTGCATGTTGGGTGGTCTTTCAGGCTCCTCAGGAAGCTGGTCATGTTCCCAGACCACAACTGAAGGGCCAGAAGTGGACCTCCTCTGGCTCCTAGTCACCCTCTTTCTGATCTCTCCCCAGAGAAGATCCACGAGGAGATTGACCGTGTCATTGGTGTCAATAGGACTCCCACCATGGAGGACCGGCTGCAAATGCCCTACACGGACGCTGTGATTCATGAGATACAGAGATTTGGGGACATTCTCCCCCTGGCCCTGCCACGACGTGTCACCCAAGATGTCCAGTTAAGAGGATACACAATTCCCAAGGTATTAAGGGGGGATATCCCTGCTCCCAACATTCAGTTACAACTACAAGGTAGTCTTCAAGGGTAGCTGTCTTTTGTGTCTTTATTTCCTGCCCGCAGGGGACAGAGGTATTCCCCATGTTGGGAACAGCATTGAGAGACCCCAAACATTTTGCAAGACCTGAGGAGTTTGACCCCCAACACTTCCTGGATGAGAAGGGGCAGTTCAAGAAGAAGGAGGCTTTCATACCCTTCTGCATTGGTGAGCCCCCCTCCCTCAGTCACAGTTGTGAATTAAATCCACAAAGCACAAATTCGGAAGAGATGCTGAGGCCACAGAAGGGACCCCCAAGTCCTCCGTTGCATCTGCAGAATATTAATGCTCTCAGACCCCCGTTGGGGAGGCTGCCAGGGGGTCCTCCTGTCCACTAACCTCTCTGGTCTTTTGCAGGAAAGCGCTACTGCTTTGGGGAACATCTGGCCCGTGCTGAGCTCTTCCTCTTCCTCACCAGCATCCTGCAGCATTTCCACTTCAAATCAGCTGTGCCTCCTGAAGACATCGACCTCTCCCCAATGTTGGTGGGGTTCGGCACTATCCCACAGATCTATGAGGTCTCAGTCATCCCCCGCTGAGTGAGGCGCCCTCTGGAGCACTTGCGGCGTTCCTTTCTACCTCTGCCGATTCCTTCTGGCTGCAGGAGGTGCCCTCTAAGGACACGCCTCTCCTGCTGAGGGCACGTAGCCGCCTCTCCATCTGCAGAGAGCCTGGCACCTACGGGCACCCCCTCCCTTGCATTGCACTGTGCTCCTGCTCCTGTACCCCAACTTCTGTACCTCTGTGGTCCTTGGTCTCCCTCCTTCTCAGACAGTCTAGTTCAATCCTGCCTCTCTTTGAAGTTACCAACTCAGGCAGGTTTCTGTTTCGTAAAATCTCCTCTGTATGTTGACCTGTTCTCTATACAAATAAACATTCTTTGCCAACCTAACATGGAAGCGGAGGCAAAGTTGAAGGGTCCTGGGCCAGCAGGTGGAGCTTGAGGCTGGGGCCAGTTGGTGCCAAGGGCCGGCCTGTCCTTTCCCCGTCCTTCCTGAGCAGAATTTCAGACTCTTCTGCCCTGACGTGGGAAAGGATCACCTTGAGGAATCCCTTCCAGGCTACCTGGGAAAGGAGCAGCTGGAATTCCGGAATTCCTTGCAATGCTTGTAGCTCATCCGCAGTAATCAAAGAGTTCCTCTGGGCTTCTGGTTTGCTTGAATCCCAAGAATTTGAGCCTCCAGAAGGTCTTTTGACATGTTTCCCTGAAGGAGGTAATTAAGAGCAAACTGCCGTTTTCCCTCCTCCCCAATGTTATAATCAGCCCCCCTCTTTGCTTTCCCTGTGGTCTCACCTACTGAGCTTCCTGGGGAACCTCGAAAAGTGGGTGCAATGGCACATCTACCAAGAGGGAAGCTGAGGCAAGGGGTCTGGGAACAAGCCGTGGCCTTCCTGAGCTACTGATGTGTCCTCTTTGGGCTGACAGTCAGCCCTTTTCTCTGAATTGGATGCCGCTGCATGGAAAGGAGCCCAGGCCACTGGGCAGCAGAAGGGGCCCCACTCCCAGGGACCCCCAGGCAGATGAAGAGCCTTGCAGAGAGCTGTGCCGGCCCTGGGGAGGATGGTGGCTGCCTTTCCCTTGGAAAGAAGGGGTGTCCCATGTAGGAAAGAAATCCAATCCCCCTCCCCAGTTTCCTCCCACTCCTCATCAACCAAACTTTCAGCCAGTTTCAGGCAAAAGGGGAGAAATTGCACTGAAATGGATTTAATGCCAAAGTGGCATTAAAGATGGCAAAGGGCATCACCCTCCTCAACTACAGGAAATCTCTCCTTAGGCTATCAGAGAGCTCCCTGTTTCAGCTCCCTGGCTTTTCCGGCAGGCCTGGGGTTTATAAAACCTAACCCCTGGATGATTGTCTTTGTACTGTTGTTTTGTTATGTTTTATGTGTTTTTTATTGTTAGCCACCCAGAGTGGGGCGGCTTATAAATTTAAATAATAATAATAATAATAATAATAATAATAATAATAATGGAAAAACTCCAAGGCCAGCGGGGAGCCTGACTGCTTGGCCAGACGGCTTATTGTGCTTCCCAAGAATTCCCAGAGCTGGGCTCTCTTCATGCCCCTTCAGGGACCAGCGGGAGAGCTTTTCTCTTACAGAAACTCTGCGGGCAAATTGACTGGTGGCCTCCTCAAATGGCTGGTTTCGTATTCTGTATTTCGCTTGTACTCTGCCTTCCGGAATAAACTTCTGCTACAAGCAATCGCCTCCTGTTCCTTCAAAACCGGCTTGGAATGGGCCTGATTTTCCTTCTAATACCCCCTTGGGGCAAGTCAGGGGGCATTCGCAGAAGTGCCCGTGTTGCCCACCAGCCCACCCTCCCTAGCCCCAGGTATGGATCTCCCTCTGCCTCCCTCCCCAAAATGTCTGCTGGCATGCAAGGAACTCCTGTCCTTTCTCTGCCAGGGCCAAGGGGACCCCCCTCCCACCTGCCACTGGTCCTTTTCCATCCCCATCCAGCCTTCTCCTTCCAAGCTCTGCTTCCCCCTCTGCAGCTATTACCCCACAGAGCAAAATGATGGGCCTTAAAGGGGGGCAGTGGGCAAAGGTCACAGGGCTCAGCAGCTGCCTCTTGTGCTGCCTGGATGGGTTGTATCCCCCGGGGCACCCAAGAAGAGCAGAGCTGCTCAAGGCCAGGAATGTCCTGGGTGAAAGCGAACCTGCCAACATCCTTTCCAAGGTCTCAGGTGGGGGCTGGGGTGACCAAAGGCCGCCTCCCTCTTTCCCCTTATCTCCTACCAGTCCCTCCTACCCCACCCCCAAGAGGAGAAGGCTGCTCCCTTGCGGGCATCCTCAGGACCAGCTGTTGCGTTCTGGTCTCCCTTCCAATGGGGGCAAAGTGAAAACAGAAATTGGCATTACTGAAGTGAGCATGTTTTATTCCAAGCAGTTTGTTTGTTTGTTGTTTGTTTGTTTGTCTGTTTGTTTGGGAGCTGTGGGGAAAGTGCCCATCTAAACATACGGAGTGACTTGATTTGGCGCTTTGGAAAGAGTGCCATTCTCAACCTCAAATGGCCGACGCTGCCACCTCAGCCCCTGGGCTCCAGGTGCTCGTCCCCAGAGCAGCTGCTTCCGGAGTTGGGGAGTGATGGCTGGGGGAGGCAGCTGCCGCGCCATGCACTCTCCAGGGAGCCAGAAGGTGTGGGGTTCTTGGAGCTCCCAGAGCTGGGTGGTTTCCTTGCAGAGGCTTTGTGACCCGGCTAGGTCAGAGAGGCGCTGAAGACATAACCCAATCGGGTCATGAAGCGTCTGCAAGAAAAGCACCCAGCTCAAGGGAGCACCAAGGACCCCACAGCTCCACCTGAACAACAGAGATTCTTTTCTATTAACAGCACTGTGTGCTTGTACCAAGAATCCACTGCCAATAAATGGCACTGTGGAAGGAAACCATAGTTTCCCACCCTCTGGGCATTTGAAGAGAGTGCCACAGAAGGGAAACTGAGTGAGTAAAGCACTATCAAGCTTGGCGTGGCACCAGCAAGAGCTGGTATCTCATGGGCACACGGCTGACGCCACTTGCATTGGGCACAATGCTGACCTCGCCCAGGGGCACCGGTGACATGAGAGTGAAGGCCTGCAGGATGGTGGTAAGGAAGAGGAACAACTCCATGCGGGCCAGGCCCTCGCCCAGGCACAGCCGCTTCCCTGCAGAAAGGGGGCAAAACAGGTTCAGCCTGGTGGATGCCAGAGGCAACTGAGGACTCCTGCGCTCTCCAAGCGGCCTGAGGCTGAGCCACCTTCTGAGAAGGGAGGCCTAGTGGAGAGGGAAGGGGCAGGAGCGAGTGGCACAAAGAGGGAAGGGGAAAGGGCAGGGGAGGAGAGGGGAGGGAAAGGGAGGGAAGGGGAACCCCCACTCAGCCCCCACCCCCAGGACACACCTGCTGAGAAAGGCATGAAGGCATCTGCCTTCTTGAAATGGCCGTGGCTGTCCAGGAATCTTCCGGGGTCAAACTGCTCAGGACGGGCATGATGCTCACCGTCATAGTGCACCGTGCTAAGCAGAGGGTAGACATAGGTCCCCTGGCAGGAACATCCAAGGAGGAGGAGCAGAAGGGAAACGGGAGGAAGAGGCAAGGAGAAAAGCCCAGAATGAGGTGCCCGCATTGCCAGAGGATGGGAAGCCAGGATTGAGTGGCATTTCAATGGCGCTATCCAGGGAGGAGGGCCTGAGAAACCTTGTTTGGTGGTGGCTAACAGAGATGCCCACTACAGAACATCTGCTTGGGCATCTCCTCCACCCACAGGATCCTCCCCAAAAGCCTTTCTCTGCCAGGGAGCCCAGCAGTTTGGTTCTGCTGCCCATCCCATTAGACAAGATTCAATGGAAACTAAGGAATTACTTTCCCCTTTCCCCTCTGCTCAGGTAACATTTTAGCAAAGGCCAGCTGGCTCCTGGGCATGCAGAACTGGCTTGGCCAGGCCAGTGGAGCAGCTGCTGTGGCGGAAATGACACCCCCTCCTCTGTCCCCCAGCAAACTGCAGACCCCAAAGGCCAAAATGGAAGGGAGCATGTTGGACAAACACTCCGGCCGGTGCTGAGCTCTGAGCCCTGCCCTGCCCCAGAGCCTCACCTTTGGGATGGTGTATCCCCTGAAGCGGGTGTCTCGAGTGACGGCGTGTGGGAGGGCCATGGGCAGGATGTCGCTGAACCTCTGGATCTCATGTAGCACCGCCTCCGTGTAGGGCATCTGCCTCCTGTCCTCAGCCGAGGGCGAGCGGCCGGCCCCGACCACTCGGTCAATCTCCTCGTGGAGCTTTTCTGGGGAAAGATGACCGAGCGGGCTCAGGAGTCAGATTTGGGGGGGACAGGACTGCAGTGGATTCTTGTGAAGCCCCCTGGAGGCAAAGCAGTGACGGACCCGCCTGCTTGCCAGGAAATGGGCATGCAGAGCAAAGTAAGGGGGTCCCCTGCACAGCTGGGAGAGAATAGCAGTTGTGGTCCAGGCACCATGGAGGCTGGATGGGCCAAGTCAGAATGGGAATATGGTTTACTCCATGTGCAGAGCAGGTCAAGAAACGGGTCAACGAATGAAGAGCACTTAAAATGATTGTTCCCATATAGTTAATTCTTTCATTTCTGTCCTACATATTAGAAACACATACAAAAAACCTGGAATGGGCCTCCTTTGTTGTGCAGGGAAAAGACCACTAAGTGCCATCGGCTGAGGCCCGAATGTTGAGGACCGTCCACCTTCCCAGATCAGGGGCTTCCATCATGCCAAATAGACAACTGAGAAAGGAAGCCCCCCCCCCAAGGCCGAACTACGTCCCTCCCCTGCTTCCCAGTCCACCACCCCCTCCAGTGCTGAGTGGGGGGGCTCCTTCCTCCCTTACCTTGGACCTGAGGGTACTTCATCAGGATGAGGAAACTGTATCTCAGGGTGGTGCTGATGGTTTCTGTCCCAGCAAAGAACAGATTGAAAGTGGCCATCACCAAATTCTCCACACAGAATTCAGAATCCGGGTTGTGCTTTTCCTGCCAAAGATCAAGGAAGAAAAGAAAAAAATCATACTTGTTTTCTGCGTGCCACCTGTGACATGCGTGCCATAGGTTCGCCACCATGGGGCTAGAGAGAGACAGATATTGTTGTGTTATAATCTCATTTTACAAGCTTTGTTTTATAAGGTTCATACAAGTCAGTACCATTCTACAAATAATACTCTCGGTATTTCTTCCAACAATGCTTCCTAAGACACTGTACACGCCAGTGGTGGAAATCCCTGTTTCTCAGCCTTGGCAATTTCACGAGGTATGAATTTCAATTCTAAATGGCGAAGAAGGTTCTGGAAGCTGAGTCATATTTCACTGCTAATCCTGGGTGCTTCTTCAGACTAAGAGAAATGTTTTGAACCAACAGGAATGGAAGACTAGCTGCATTGGCTCAACTTCCATTCAACTCCTAGAATTCCTCAGCCAGCACATATGAACCTCAACTCCCAGAATTCTCAGAGTTGGTCCACACACTTTAAAGTTGGCAAGGCTGAGAAACCCTCACCTGAAGCATCATTGTCCAGGAGTTCAACTCCCATAGAGCAGGGGTAGGGAACCAGGGCCCTTTTATGACTTGAGGACTTCAGCTCCCAGCCATGCTGCCACAGAGGCTCAAACCCCCTTGCGAAAGCAGTCCAGTGATGAGCCCCAGTAGAACAAACCAGGATCTCCTGATGGTCAATGGAAGGAGAAGCGTGGTACTCAGATAACACCCAACCAGCGTGTCAAGTCTTGCTCCCTCCCCCCTCTCCCCCTCCTCCGGTTTTGCAGCTTTCCGTGTAATCCACTTCTAATCAGACCAATTTGGCATTTGGGAACCGGAAGTGCACCCTGCTCTGTGGCAGGCAGCGTGAAGTCTGCCTTGGCTGCAGTCCTGGGGCAAATCCTCTCAAGCTGAATAGGAGTTGACCAAAGAAACAGGCTTTGTTTGTTCCTTCTCTAGCCCAGAGTCCCCCATCCTTCCTTTCCCACTTTGCAGGCCGGCGGGGGGGGGGGAGATGGGATGGTTCCAAGGGAGTGCACGCACATGCGCAAAGCGCTATTTGCACAAGTGGAGGGCACGTTCACCCACCACTCACACAAATGGACCTTCGCACACATGCTCACCGTCTACTTATGCAAGTGCAGCTATACATGCACACACGCACACTTACCTGCCGCTTCCACAGCCCGGTTCCAAATGGGCCACAGCCTGGCAGTGGGCAGCAGCCTGGGGGTTGGGAACCCCTGCTCTAACCAATTCATTGCTTAGCTAAGCTCTGAGTTGGAAGGTGACTGTAGAAGTGTGTTGGGTTGTCCTTGCCTAAATCTGAAGACCGGACAGACGGGCAACTGACAGACAGCGAGTGTCAATTGTGTTTGATGGCCATAAGAAATGGGGGGGAATAACTTCTCCTCCTTCAAGCCGGGGAGCTCTGGGGCCAACAGGAAGACAATAGCTGCACCCCAAAGACTCACAACCAACCCCTTTGCCTGGCAGTTGAAATGCAGTGAAGCACCTTCATGTCACTGAAGTGAGAAGTGAAACTCCTTGATAAGTAGCATTACCTGCTCCATCTTTGCCAAGAAGCAATCAATATAATTTTGGGGGGCGCAAGGATCGAGCAAGGCCTGCTGCATCTGGATCCTCTCCTTTATGAAGCTGATGATCTGCTGAGAGCACCTGTGGCCTGCGTGATGCGCTCCAGGGATCTTCTCCATGATCTCCGGAAAGATGTTGTAGAGCTATCCCATGTTGGGCAGAGGGCAACAACAATATTATTAGCTTTTCTTGACCACAGCTTTTGCGTGCACCATGCTTAACTTGGTAAACAAACTAACCTATCTGGACAGATTGCACAATACATGCATGTGTTAACTGGCAAAACAGACTAAAAAAACTACGCAAGCTTAGATAGTTGTGTGCAAGCAGCTGCCCTTAATCAAACTGGTGAAATGCACTTGTGAGCATGTCCTTCTGCTGTGTGCGTCTTTGAAGATGTTGCTTCACTTTGGGAATATTGTTGAAAATTCACAGGAAAAAAAAAGGAAGACAGGATTTCAGTTGGACTAAATCCACCAGCCTCCATCTTCTCCCCACTGAGGAGTGAGAGCTGTGGGGAGCTCTTTTCTCCCCCAACCAGGATAGCAAATTTTATTATGGACTTTCAAATATTTTGCAGATAAAATAACTAGCACCAGATTCTAAGCAAAAAAGGGCCAAATCACTTCATAGTTTGAGTAGGGAAGAGGCAGCAAAACTGAAGAAATACTCCTGCTTAATAAAATATTCCTGCTTTATAAAATCTTAGTAAGAATACAGCATCCAGTTTTGGTCACCACATTACAAAAAAGATATTGAGACTTTGGAAAAAAAAGCAGCTAAGAAGATTAAGGGCCTGGAGACTAAAACATATGAAGAATGGCTGCAGGATCTGGGTATGGCCTGTCTAGAGAAAAGAAGGATTAGGGGGGACATGATAACAGTGTTCCAGTATTTGAGGGGCTGCCACAAAGAGTAGGGGGTCATCTTATTCTTCAAAGCACCTGAAGGCAAGACAAGAAGCAGCAGATGGAAACTAATCAAGGAGAGAAGCAACCTGGAATTAAGAGAAACTTCCTAACAGTGAGGACAATTAACAGCTTCCCTTCAGAAGTTGTGGGTGCTCCATCAGCTCAGGTCTTTAAGAAGAGACTGGACAGCCACTGGTCTGGAATGGCATAGGGTCTCCTGCTTGAGCAGGGGGTTGGACTAGAAGATCTCCAAGATCCTTTCCAGCTCTATTCTGATCGACTGACTGACTGATTGATTGATTGATTGATTGATTGATTGTCCTCACCGTGGCTGCAGTTAAGCTTGCTAGGCAGAAACGCTCTGTTATCAGCTTGTTCAACGTGAGGAACTTTCCATCGCTGTATTTAAACCGATTCCCAAACACAATGGAGCAGATGACGTTGGAGACAGCTCGACTAAGAAGGAAGGTGGGGTCAAAGGACGTCCCTGGAGAAAAGAGAGGGGAACCTTGCTGGCCCTTCAGCATCCCCTCCACTCACTCTGTCCTGAGCTGCAGGCACTCCTCTTATATTCCCAACCTGCCCAACCATAATAATATCCAGGCTGAACATCTGGCTGACTGTGCAACAAACCATAATAATAATAGCAATTGAATGTGGACTCAAAATCTTCACTCGCAGAAAGGACAGACAATTGCAGGGAACATGGTGACATGATGGTGTGGAGAGGAGGGATAGCGGCTCTAGCGCCCAGGAGCGCCCACTGCAGTGGAGCAGCAGACAACTCTGGACCACGGGAGGAAGGGCTTGCAGGGTGCATCATGTCTACGGCATGTGGACAACTCTACAGTGGAATGGCAGATTCATGCAGGAGAAAGGTGAGAAAGTCAGGATCAGCTGCTGGGGAAAGGACTGCTCACAGATCCCAGGGCATCAAGCTGGCCACTGTAAAAAACCAGTCCTTCCTCTGTTGGGACTCCTGCAACCTCCTGATCAAAAGGAATTGGGAGGGGAAGACTTCCTTTGCCTGCTTTGAACTGCTATTCTTGTAACTCACTTGTAAGACTCAGGTAAACCAAGCCGAGGGAGGGAGGGAGGGAGGGAGGGAGGGGCTACTGCTGCCAAATGAACGGCTACCTTCTGTCTTCCGGAGCTCCTCCACCAGGCACTGGGCCTCCTCCTGGATCCTCTCTTCAATGGACCTCTTGCCCATCCCAAAGTTCCTCAGAATGGTGAGGGAGAAGCGACGGAGCTTCTGCCAGCGCTGCCCGTTGGCAAACACAATCCCTGCCCAAGAGACCAGGAGGTCAGGTGGTTTCTCCCAGGACTCCCCCTCAGTGCAACACAAGCCCAGCAAGGCAGGCTCAGGACCCTCTTGTGGCAAGACCATCCCTCACCGTGGTGGTTGAAGTCCTTGGAGAAGGCGGGCAGCTGCCCTCGCCCACTGAATTCCTCTGCCTGGTCCACCAAGGCCTCCTTCACGGCTTGGTAGCCACACAAGACCACGACCCGCTGCAGTCCCAGAAAGACGGTGAACACCGGCCCGTATTCCTCAGCCATCTGCCAAGAAAGACCAGCAGTGCTCTGGAGCCCCCACCCGTCCATACTCGGAGCCTTTAACAGCCCAAGGAAAGCTCTTTGTGAAGGAGATGGAAGGCCTCCAAAGTCCTGACTGCTGACCGGCTGCTTGACCCTGCCCTCCAGACGCCAGCTTTAATCCCCCTCCAGCAGAAGGGATGCACAACAGCTGCCAAGCAACAACTCTGATTTTGACTTTTCCCCAAAATCAGAATCAAATGCCGAACATTTGTAATTGCAAATAGTCTAAGCTGAATTTCAGATTATGCATAAAGACAGATTTTTGTTTTACAAAAGCATCAATCCTACAGAAACCCCGTATTCTTGCATTAATAGTTGGGGCTAGAAGGTGCTTGAGTTGCTTTGGGCTAACAGAAAAGGGTGTCGGATAGGCGTAAGTTGAGATCCACTCACGGGTGTCCAGCCTAAAATCCTGCAGAGAAACCTTCATGGATGGAAGTTACCAGCTGGGTGGAAGAAACATTTCCGGCCAACAAAGACATCCAGTTCTGAATTATTCTCCCTGCCTCTCCCTCCCCTCTGGGCAGGATACCCAACTCTGCCTGCCACCCGGTGCCACCCTCTGGGCTGAGCTTTGATGCCAGCTTCAGATGTTGACAGAGGAGGGGCACCAAGCCAGGTTGGAGGGGTGGCAGAAGAAGTGGGGCATGGGAACGGGGCGGAGGTGCTGCAGCTGCTCCTTGGCTCCTCCTGGCCCGTCTCCCTGTCCTCGGGGCTCCTCCTGACACCTTTTTCAAGAGGCAGAAGCACCAACCTGTTTCTGCGGTGAAGGAGAGGGGAGGGTGGCCATCACCAGCTAGATTAGAGTGATGGAGCCAGTGGAAAATGAAAAGAGCTGCTGGTGGCTGGCCACACCTCAGAGGAGCAGGAGGGGAGGGGGCTCTGCTGTGGTTGACCAAGGGGTCTTTGTGGTCTTTAAAGCTGCACACACACACATACACACACACACACACACACACACACACACCCTCCACTCCCAGCATGGTTCAGTCAAGGGGGCCTCCAGAAATTAAATGGCCCCACATCTCCCTAAGGCTCCTTTGGGTCAGGGACTTTTGGTGAGCTGCCACCCTTTCACCCCCAGCAGAAAAGGCAGCCCAGCAGAGCCCAGTTGCTTGCATGCCAGGCCCCACATGTGGATGCTGAGTTGTCTTTGGGGGGTGGGCAGGTGGAACCTCCTTCCTGCTCCCTGGGAGCCATTTCCATCTCTTCTCTGAAGGGATCAAGTAGGAAAACCTAGCAAGACTAGGTTTTCCTACTTGAAAACCCATCATTCAGTCTCTTTTTTCTCAAACTGTTGGGAATTCAGAATAAAAATCAGGGAGATTCCTCGGTGCTCAGGATATTCTTGTAATTCTTTCTTACTCTGAGATGAGACGTCAGGATTTCTTCCCCTACTACTTATCCCCTTATCTCCACCCGCCCTTCAAGTCTCTTGCGATGGGGACAGAAGTATTGGTGCCTCCTCACTTTCCCCCTATTTGCTGTGAGATAAAACAGAAGAAAATGGAACACAGATAATTATTGGTGGCCCTTAAAAGTTGAAAGAAGTTACTGGGGTTTAGTAATCTCTCAAGCAGATCGTCTCCTTTCCTGGGCACTTCCAGGGCTGTTCGGTCTCATCATCGGCTGCTCAACCTACAGGAAAAGCTCACTCACGTGTCCTGGGCATTATGGGCAGCACCAGAACGTGGAGAAAGGAAAGCAGAGAGCTGTCTGAGTGGAAAAGGAAGAAAGAAAGAGCCAAGTATGACGAAGGTCAAGGCTACAAAACCAGCTCTAAAGACTTGCATGTTCCTCTGACTGAGGTCAGGAAATTTAAGGTCCATGGGACAGTAGCCAGCCTCCCTGGAGGTGGCTACGAAAGGAAAAAATGATCCTGGGTCTGAAGGATCACTCGATTGGTGGAGAAAGAATCAAGGAAAACTTCAAAACAGAACCAGCTGACTTCCAAGATCAAGGGATGACCGTATCTCCAAGAGAAATGGGTGGGTCAAAACTGTGAAAAATAAATAAATAAACAAAATAAACATCAAGTGCTACCATCTGCTGCTGTCTACCTGAAAATGGCCTCTATAGTAGAAGACCCAGGAAGACCTCACTTCTGATAGATCCCCAAAAGCCAGACTGGAGTTTGCTAATATGCATGTTGACCAATGATGTTTCTTCAAGAACAGAACACCATCCCTACCCTGAAACCCAGAGGAGGCTCCATAATATGGTGGCCTGGTCTTGCTGCCGGGGGCACTGTACAGAACACAGTGAAATCAGAAGAGGATCCAGACTTTCTGGAGTGAAACATAATTCTGTGTGAGAAAGTTCTGTTGCAGATCATGTCCCGTTTGTGTTGGAGGCACCATTGAAGGCGCTTCCGGGTTGAAAGGATTAGCTAGTGACGTCCCCATTGCCTGGGGGATGCTTGGGGGGGGAGGCTCCTTTCATGTCCCCATCAAGGGAGCTGGAGCAAGTGACAGGAGCTCACCCGGCCATGCAGCAGCACTCAGTTCTCAAACGCAAGCTTACCAACCTAAGCCCGTACTCCTTCCAGCAGGATAATGACCTCAAAACATACATCTAAGAAAACCCAAGTAACAGGTTCTGGAGTGACCTGCTGTGATCTGAATTCAGTAGAACAGAGGTGTCCAACCTTGGCAACTTTAAGACTTGTGAATTTCAATTCCCAGAATTCCCCAGCCAGCATGGAGGCCCCTGCAATAGAACATCTATGGAAAGAGCTGAAATTCACAGGTGGGAGAAGGAGCCCACCCAGCCAGAGGCACCTGGAGCGGTGGGATGGATGCCTGTTGAGAGTCTTCTTCAGAGCTAAAGAGAGTGCCGGACTGCAGCTACTGCCCCAAAAGGGTTTGCTGTAGAAAGATTAGGCACAGGTACCAACAATTATGTCCGTGGCATTTTCATTTCTTTCGTGCTTTATGACAATATGTTAAGCCATTGACTCACAGTGCCTGCTTTGTGGACTATGGAGTAAAGAATGGTGGGTATCAGGATATCAATATTTCTGGCCACATCTGCCAGCTGCCCTCTGAGTCTCTGGGATGGCCTGGGTTTGCCATCTATTTCTGCCCCCTGCAAAAATGCCTGAGGGGCACATGACACCCGATCCAACATTGCCCATCAAGCTCGCTGTGGGTTTGCACCCCAAGAAGAAGCCTGCTGGCTCTCAAGGAAGGAAGGAAGCCCAACTCACCTTCATCAGGGACTGGACCAGGTTCTTTCGGTCCAGCTGGAGAAAATTCCCCAGGATGGGGAGCGGGGTGGGCCCAGGGGGCAGGAGACCTTTCACTCCATTCTTCCCCCCATTCAATGTGAAGGAGACCCAGAGCAACAGCAGCAGCAGCAGCAGCAGCAGCAGCAACGGTGAAAGAGGGACCAGCTCCATGTTAGAGACCCTGGGAATCTGAAGGAAAACACACCAGCCATAACTGCAGCCATTGGCCAGGAAAAACAGAGAAGAGGAAAACAAAAGGTGATACTTACATCTGTCCGGCTACGACTTTGAGCTACATTTGGTGGCTGCAGACTCAACCATAAAATCTCTGTTCTGCGGGGACTTTTATGGTGGACTAGTCCAAAGAAGCCGGAAGCTTGGGAGAAATTCACAGACAGAAGCGGCTTTTCACATTGGTTATCCTTTAACAAAATATGCTTCGCCCATCTGGATTTTGGCGAGCCAACTGAGGGCGTCACCTCATCTAGCCCAATTGCAAGGAGAAGGGTTGTGGTCACTTAATAAAACAAACCTGCTTTTTAAAATTTAATCTTGGCAAATTCTGTTAAGAGCAAAAAAAAACCTCTTTAAGATGAATAAAGAGATTTTATTTTTTTTTAAGGGAACTACAGCCCAAGGCTGAATTCATATAACAGGTTAAAACCTAAACTATGATTAGCAAAACAAAGCTTCCACAATCATGCTTGCTAAGTCCCAAGAAATAAACTGCATTGACACTTAAGGTGCTGGCCCATTCACACAAATGGCTAAGTCGACTGCTAGATTTCCACAACCCATAATCCACAAACCACCAACTTGTCCCCCACTTGGAAAAAGGCCAGAAGTTCCATTTCACTGGAACACAGGACTGCGGCCGTGCCAGGCAGAGCCCAGATGAGGGCAGAGCCAGGCTTCTCTGGGTCCTTGCAGTGCAGGAGACGTCTGCCTGGAACTGAGCAGCAATACAGGGGAATATGTGTAGCTCAGGGATGACAGGCTGAGCGCTGAGGAGGCTGCCTAGTTTGGGTAATGAAACTGTCTGCAAGAAAACCACCAAGCTGAGAGAGCATCAAGGAATTGACCAGGGCAGGAAAAGAGGAGCGATTCCAGTGAAGGCTGATGCAGCCTCCTCTTCCTCACTCCACACACACACACACACACACACACACACACACACACACATTTCCTGTTGCCATCTGGGTTCTTGCCACCTGCTTATCCCTGATGAAGAGTACCAAGCTTTTCTCGGCCAGCCTGTTCTTCTGGGCCTCTGGTTCTACCAGTTCAGAGGCACGTAGGGAAGCCGGCTGGGGCTGGGCTGAGTTCCCAGGGCCACCAGTGGAATGCAGTGGCGAGTTGGGGACTCAGCCGAAGCCCTGCTATCCTGTCTTTATGGCCCACTTTCACAGCAGAGCTATGGAGGGGCCGACTGGCCATGATCCAGGAGAAAGAACCTTTCCCCAGCGCGGGAAGGTCTTTGGCGGAGAGAAAAGTCTGCCAGGGAAAGGCAGCAAGGGAGCAGGAAGGGCAGAACAGAGGGAAAAGCTCTTTGCCCCCAGTGCCTGGCGCAACAAGAAGAGCGTGGCGCAGCCGTGCTGTGGCTGTCTTGGACGTGGCTGGGTTAATGTTTGGCAAATGGAGCAGCCCTGCCAGATTTCTCTGGAACTGCAAAGCAATGTATAAATATGGCTTGAGAAATCTGAGTCACGATGGTGGCTTATCTTCAGGCTTGTCTCTCTGTCAAGGGAGTGCATCCTCAAGCTCCGAGGCAACAGAGAGGGCAGATCACGTGCATGGAGTCGTCTTGGATGCTGCAAGAGAGCACAAGCGAGGAAAGGGAAGGTGCCAAGACATTCCAGGAAAACCAAAAACTTTTTTAAAGGGGGACTTTAAAAGGAATCGCACCCCTTACGTTCCTAGATCCCCAGCAGAATTGGCTCTTTCAGCCCAGCCCCACCCAGCTGACCCGGGTCGAGCCTCAGGCTGTGAACCAACTTCCGGTGGCCCAGGGACTGGCACAAGCGAGGGCTTCGGTGTCCTGACCGTATATATCCTGCTGGCAGGAGAGGGCCGCCAACCACCTTGTCAGCACCAGCCGAGCTTGCAGCAGCCATGGAGATCTCGGCCATCACTCGGATGGATTTTGCGGGACCCTTCAGCATTCTGCTGGCCATGGCTGCGTCATGCCTCCTCTTTCTCCGCTTCACAGCCAAGAAGAGGATCACTGGCCTCCCACCAGGCCCCCCCACTCTCCCCTTCATCGGCAACATGCTCCAGGTGGACGTGAAGGATCTGATCCCCTCCCTCAGAGAAGTGAGTCGGGGAGGGAGGGAGAAATATGGAGCATATGAGGGGAAATTGTTTATGGTTTGTCTATGTGTCTATCATCTATCACTATCTATCTATATCTATCTATATCTATTGATCAATCTATCTGGCGAACTATCAGTCAGTCCTATTTAGAGACTGCCCCTCTCCTGCACAGAGAGACCCTGGGTGCTGTGCAAATAAAATAGAAGAGAAAACCAAACAGGAAGTCAAGACATGCCCAAGTGGGTGGAAACTAGACCGGCCCTCCTTTCCGTCAACTGAGCCCAGTGTGGGTCCTCACAGAGCCAACAGCATCTCCCTGAAGGCAGGGAAGTGGCCGTCTCCCCCATGCAGCCATCAAGTCAACCAGCCTTCCCTTCCCAGGCCAACCCCCTCCCTGCCTTGGCCTGAAGCAGTAAAGCCCCCCTCGGTTGCAGGGGAGCAAGCATGAGGACCTGAGTCCTGGGGCAGCTCAAGCTTCTCTCCGCGGGACGTGTCTGCCCGGAAGGAGGTGGTCCTGCACAGCCCCCACCGGGCCAGAGAGCCCACGGCTGGCCCAGGGGGAAGCAGGCAGTGCCCTGCGACCAAGGAGTTGGGAGGGGTCTCCTCTTAGCAGAGCCCTCTGCCACCTTCTAGGTTTGGCCTCTTTTTTCCAGACATTTGCAGAGCTTTAACTGTAGATCAAAGAAAAGGCACGGCTTCCCCCAGAAAGGTGTGTTTGTGTGAGCAAGTTAAAGTAGATTAAATTAAGTTAGATTACAGAGGAACCCAACTCTAAGCTAAGGGTCCTTCCTGTTGGGAAACTACCATCCAGGCAAGGAGAAAAGGCCAAGCAGGGAGGTAGCCTTGAGCTTAGGGCTGACACACACACACACACACACACACACACACACACACACACCATCTAAATTGGGACAATAATTCTGTTCCCCAGAGAAGCTGTGCAGTCTGGGGGACTCTTGTACTATAGTCAGAATGCCGTAAAGGAGGAGAGGGCTTCCACCCTTCACTTATGGGTCTGGTTGCCTTGCCTGACACTTCCAGGCAATCAAAATCCCTACACAATAAACTGTGACAACAGAGGTACAATAAAGCACTCCTGCCTGCCCCCTGCCCTGACTGGGAACCCTCGCCTCTTCCAGTGGAGGAAGAGGAGCTCTGAAAGCCAAAATCCCTGCTGAGTTGATGGGTCTCGTCCCCTGCTAAGGGACCCCCTCCCCATCCCCACCCCACCCCCGAGAAGGAGCCCTGCCCTGACCGGCCTTCTTCTTCTTCTTCTTCTTCTTCTTCTTCTTCTTCTTCTTCTTCTTCTTCTTCTTCTTCTTCTTCTTCTTCTTCCTCTTCTTCTTCTTCTTCTCCTCCTCCTCCTCCTCCTCCTCCTCCTCCTCCTCCTCCTCCTCTTCCTCCTCTTCTTCTTCTTCTTCTTCTTCTTCTTTTATTCTTATTCTTCCTTCTTCTTATTATTCTTATTCTTCTTATTCTTCTCCCAGCTCAGCAAGACCTACGGCCCCATGTACACCTTCTATCTGGGCTCTCGCCCCTGCGTGGTCCTTTCGGGGTACCAAGTGCTAAAGGAGGCGCTGATTGACAAAGCCGAGGAGTTCAGTGGCCGTGGGGACTTCCCGGCAGTCCAGATGTGGAGCAAAGGAAACGGTGAGACTCAGCGAGGGGGAGGAAGCAGTTGCCCAGTCCCTGGGATTTGGAGTGGCTGGAGAGCAGTGCAATGACAGACTCTCCTCATTCAATTAAATGTATTTTGGGGTTTTTCCGGAGCTGAATTTTGACTTTTAAAAGAGCTAGTGGGGGGGAGTGAATCGTAGCCCCAAATAAGCCCAAGGAAGTCTCACAATAAGGGCTTTCTCAAAAATCTTGTTTCTGATTCTCCTGGGCTGCCAGGCTCTGGGCTGGAAAGAACTTCCGCGGTGGGGAGCTGGTGGCCTTTCTGGAAAGGACAAATATTTGGGGGGGGGGGAAGCTGGACTCTGACCTGGTCTCAGGTATGTTCTCCTGTATCCCCCCCCCCCTTTCATCCCCAGGGATCGTGTACGGGACGGGGGAGCGCTGGAGGCAGCTGCGCAGGTTTGCCATCTCGACCCTGAAGAATTTTGGGATGGGGAAGCGGTCCATGGAGCAGCGGATCAAGGAGGAGGCCCAGTTCCTGGTGGCCGAGTTCCGCAAAACCCAAGGTAGCTGGGGGGGGCTTTGCCCCACCCTTTCCTTCCCTTCCTTATAAGTAGAAGGCAGGACAGGCTGCCTTGGTTGATTCCCTGGTGTTTTATAGCAGCAGCCGAACACGGCACATCCATTCAGGGGGCCAGGGGGTCTTCCCTTCCTTTGGGGCCAGAAGAATCCCACCCACTGGATCCCAACTTTAAAAGAGGCTACGATCCTCTCTGGGTGAAAATGTGCTTGTTCAACTGGAGTGGGGGGCTCCCTTCCAATTCCTTCTCTCTGGAAGATCTCCAGGACTTTTCTGAATAAAAAGTGCCTGGTTTTCCAAGAATTCCTTTCCTGAAGAGGCCGGAGGTGCTTTGCAGCAGAGGTGCAGCCTCATCCTCAGGCTGTGCTCCTCCAGGTGTGCCGGGCCCTTCCTTCATCTGATGCCCTCTGGGAATTCTGGAGGCGTCAGGCCCCAAACCTGGCAGCTTGGCAAGACTGCTAGGCAGAGATTTCATTATGCCAAGTTATTTCATTTAATTATTCAATTACATGATTTAACTCAACTTTTTTGAATTGTGCCAAAGAAATGCTATATGCGTGAAGCAATCCCCGTGTGGGCAGGGAGTGGAGGAATGTTATCCAATCCCCCCCCCCCAGGAATGTTATCCAATTCCCCCCCCCCTCACCGCTGCCTCCCTTGCTCTCAGGCCAACCCTTTGACCCCACCTTCCTCCTGAGCTGCTCTGGCTCCAACATCATCTGCTCCCTCGTCTTTGGAGAACGGTTTGAATACACAGACCAGACCTTCCTCACCTTGCTCCACCTGATCAACAGCAACTGGAAGCTCATGAGCTCCACCTGGGGACAGGTGGGTCTGATCGGGAGGAAGGGACTGGCTTTCCCAGGCGCCCCAGAAGGAAAGCCCAGATGCGCCCAAGCCCAAGTAGAGTCTTCACGGGGCCCGAAACCCATGAAGCTCCATGAAGCATTTGGGCCACCTGCTGTGTTTTTCCACTTTTGCCCCGGTTTATTTCATGTCTTGTGAACTCAGGTCCTTCGGGGCTGCTTCTCACCTGCATCTGCTGGGGGGCTGAAGGGACCGGGCAAAGGCTGCTTGGCCAGATCACTTTGGGAAGGACAGCAGATTTCATTTTGTACAGACGAGGCAGCTGGTAGTGGTTAATAATTTAGCCACTCCGTGCCAGTCCAGTGGAAGTTTCCAGGCTCTCCTCCCATCACTGTCCTTCCACATGTGCCAGGGGTGGCCAAGTGCAGCTGGGGCAATCCGAGGAGGGCAAAGAGCAAGAACAAGTCCAGACCCACATCAATGCCCCTCTTCAGGGAGCCCTCCTCCCCGGTGAAAATCCTTATTGGAGGGGGCCACCATCCAGAGGGAGGGAAAGAGAGAGAGAATGGAGGAAGTTGTGAAAGAGATCACCCAAGCTGTCCACTCTCAAACCCCCTCCCCCTTCGAAGGGATGTGCAATATTGAAGTTGCCACCTGAGCCTTGTCTGGTGCCAGGGAGCAGCGGAGCTGAAGGCCAGAGAGAGAGAGAGAGAGAGAGAGAGAGTGAGAGAGAGAGAGAGAGAGGACAATGAGCCAGAGAGCACTCTTCTGGGGAACGTCCATAGGAGGCCAAGGGCCACGGGTCCAAGGGACAAGAAGGACCAGGCTGATGAAAGATTAAAACCTGAGCATGGGATCTTCAGCTGACCACTTGCTGCCACCCCCAGAGCAGCTGCCCTGTGAGAGGGCCTGGCGCTTTGGCTCTTGTTCCTCTGGTGTGGGGGTTTTACTGACCCCTAACCCCACCCCACCCCCACCCCGTCAACCGAGGAAAAGGTTGCAGTTGGTGGCTGATGGCCCATCCCAGAACTGGAGGGGACCAGAGAAGACCTCCCGGGCCAGTCTCTGGGGTCCCTCCTCCCCACCTCATAACGCAGGGGGTTGGGGTTGTGACCTGCAGAACAAGTCCCTGAGTGCCCCCCTCGGTCCCTGAGGGCTCCCTCCATGGCTCAGGGGCATCTGGATGGAGGGGCTGGGCTGGGCAGAGAGCAGGTGGGCTCCGGCCGGCCAGGAACCCCTTCAGAGCAGAGTTTCGCCCTTCTCCTTCAGCTGCTTTTCGTCTTCCCAAACATCATGAGGTGGGTCCCAGGACCCCACCAGAGAATCTACGCTAATTACCTGAAGCTGGCAAAGTTTGTGGGTGAGCGGTTGGAGATGAACAGGCAGACCCTGGACCCCAACTCCCCGCGGGATTTTATTGACTGTTTCCTCATCAAAATCCAGCAGGTATCTGCCTCCGGCCCAGCACTGTGGCCCCTGCCCGGCCCTGCTGACAGGGGAAGGGGCTTTCTCCCAGACTCCCATTCCCAGGATTCCTTGGAGGCCACGACGGTTGCTGCATCCCCCTCTGGGGTGTCACACCCAGGGCCGTGCAGCCGCGCTGGCTCTGCTTGGGCCTCAGGGACAGCAGCTCTGTTGCGGCAGAGCCAGGCTAAGCCTTCACTTCCCGGGCCCCGTTCGAAAAGGACCAGTGGGTGGGGGAGGCTCCGATGTCTAAAGCCTCCAAGCAAGATCTCTCGGCCTCAGTTTCTCAACGGTCGAGGAGCCTCTTTGCAGCCATGTTTGAAGAACCAAACCGGCTCTTCCACCTTGCAGGAAAAGAACAATCCCAATTCTCACTTCAACGAGGACACGATGTCGAAGAGCACCGTCAATCTCTTCTTTGCCGGTACCGAAACGGTCAGCTCCACCCTGCGCTACGGGCTGCGCATCCTCCTGAGGCACCCCGAGGTGGAAGGTAAACCGGGGGAAGGTACAGGGGAATGGGGGGGGCCTGCAGTGTCTGAGCACGTGGGAGTCTCAGAGGGAAAGGACCGTTGGGGATGCAGAGTCCACCATCTGAAGCAGCAGGACAGGCAGCACCCTTGGAATTCCTCCTCCCCCTGCTGCCCGTGGGGACCTCGGGTGGTCCCTCCCTCCCCCGTGGCTTTCAGGGTGACTCTGGTGCTTTTCTGGCAGAGAAGCTGCATGAAGAGATCGACCGGGTCATCGGGGGCAACCGTGGCCCCTGCATGGACGACCGGAGCCAGATGCCCTACACGGACGCGGTCATTCATGAGATCCAGCGCTACGCCGACATCGTCCCGATGGGGGTGCCCCACACAGTCACAAAGGACACCCAGTTCCGGGGATATCATCTCCCCAAGGTTAGGGAAGTGGGGCGTGTGAGGCAGGGAGATGGGATGGGGCCCAGCAGCAGCAGCCTCTGCCACAATCGGCCTGGGCCGGTTCCTAAAGTGAGAACCGTGTCTGTCTTCTCTCCAAGTCCAAATGGGGAGGCAAGCAGGAGGGTGCCCTGAGCAGAAAGCACTCTGCCCACACCTAGGAGGACTGCCTTCTCCACTCAGTAGGGGAGCACTGGGCTTAGGGGAGGGTGGCATCGCCCACAGCCTGCCGTCTCTCCACTGAGGCTGTCCAGCCCTAACCCTTGCCCCTCCCTCCCAGGGCCTCAACATCATCCCCTTACTCTGCACGTCCCAGTTTGACCCCACGCAATTCAAGAACCCCAAGGCCTTCGACCCCACCCACTTCCTGGACGAGGCCGGGCAGTTCAGGAAGAGGGAGGCCTTCATGGCTTTCTCAGCAGGTAAGGGGAAGGGGTCGCCCTGGAGAATCCCTGCTCCTCGCTCCAGCGACCCCTCGGCCTCCCTTGGTGCCAAGAGGCCTCACCCACCCCTGGGCACCTCTCCATTCCTCTGGCACAAAAGGGAGGCAGAGAGGTGGTCAGGCTGGCACAGGAGGGTCGCCTGGCATCTTCCCAGGAGTGGCTTGAGGCAATTAAAGAGGTGCTGGACTGCAAAGCTCATCATGCTCAGCCAGTAGGGCAGGATCAGCAGGGAGGAGCTTTGGAAAGAGCAGAAGTTTTTGGGGGGTGCCAGGCTGGGTCTCCCCCTTCCCCCCCCCACTAGTAGAGGCGCCAAGGAAGTCTTCTCTCCACACAGGCAAGCGGGTATGCCTGGGCGAAGGCCTGGCCAACATGGAGCTCTTCCTCTTCCTCACCACCATCTTGCAGAATTTCCGGCTGAAAGCCCTGGTGGACCCCATGGACATCGACATCACCCCCGAGTCCACCGGCCTGGGCAGCATCCCTCGGCCTTACCGGTTCTGCCTCCTCCCCCGATGAAGGGCTGCTCTGGGTTGCTCACCTTGCAGTCCAGATGCCCATGCCCCCATTCAGGTGGACCCCCCCAACCCCTCCCTTGTGACGCTGTCTCGTTTTCCTCTGGCCCCAGTGTTCCCAGCCTTCCCAGTCCCCGCCTGCCTGCCTGCCCCTTCCCGGTGGGGCTTCCTCTGGAGACGCTTGCCTTGGTGCCAGGGGATGCCCAGGCATTCTCTCGGGCTCTGGGCTGCGCCTGGCACCCACCAGACCTTGTCTAGTGCCGGAGAGGAGGGCCTCGGCACATGAGCCTCAGGGGCGCGACCCCTCTGCCCTGGGTGCTTCGAAGGGTCTTGGCAAGGCTGAGGAGGTCTGCATTAGGAAGCGCTGGCTCTGGTTTCTTTACCCAAAGCCCCCTCACTTCATGCCACATTTTCCAGGGGAGGGAAACTTGCAGAGGGAGTGCCAGGGGTGGTGATGCTGAGTGAGCAGGCTGGTTGCCCAACTGGCAGAGGGAGAATCCACTTTGAGGGCGTGGCTTTCAGAAAGAGGACTGGGGGGGGGAGAAGCACATCCAGGTGCCCCATAGGCTAATCTGCACAGCATCTGAGCGGGTTGCTGCTCCTCACAGCCACCAAAGGAAAGCTGATGGTTTTCAAAGGGATCCCCTCTGCCCCCCCTCCTCCGGTTGGATGGGTTTCTATCATGCTGCTACTCCGGGGTGTGCCATTCCTGCCTTCCCGGACCCCAAATCTTGCTGGCTGGAAGTCATGAGAGCCTGGAGAAAGGGAGGCTTTGGTCACACCGGTGATTGAATAGTTTGTGTGCAAATCCCACGCAGATTCCCATCCCTGGTCCCGAATGCAGAAGGGGGTCTACTCTTGCTTGCTTGCTTGGCATTTTATTCAGAATATTTGTATCCCACATTCCAATCCCGAAGACCCTCAAAACAGATTATAAACAATTCTGAAATATAAAAGCTTGCTGAAATTGATTAGTAGAGCAGAAGAACCTCTACAAAAGCAGGATTATTCCAGGCCCCTGGACTGTGAAACACCTGTCAGTGTTTTAACATAAAAATCTGGCAATGTCCCTTCGGTGATTTGGAAGTAAACTTTGAAAACACTGGGTACTGTGCAATTCAACTTTTGCATAATAATGTTACTTATTTCTTTTTGTCCATCTGCGAAATTATCACATTTCAGCCCCACCCACAGGGCCTGAAAAATTCCATCCCATGAAGGGTTCTCAAGTGCCGTATTAGATGGAGGAATGTGGGGGGGAAGGGTGTGGATTAATACAATTCAGCAAAACGTTCCCAGCCTTTTATTGCACGACTTACGGGGGGGGGGGCATTTGCGCCGGGCGTCCTTTTCTTCCTTTTGCCTTCGGTGCCTCCTGGAACCGTTCCAGGAGGAAAACAAGGCCGGCCGAGGCTCCCTCAGGGGACAGCTCCACGCGCTAAACGGGGCTTTTGTGCTCGCAGGCCCCCGGCTCCGCAGGCCCGAAAGCCAAAGCCTCGAATCCGGCTAAGGGCAGGGGGACCGACAGTTTCGCCCGAGCACCCCGGGCAGATCCCCCGAGGCGGCGGGCGGCACCTGCGGGAGCAACTCGGGGCTCCCCAGAGAAGTCGGGGCGGCGCTGCCCTCCCCGAAAGGAGTCTCGCGAAGGGAAGAGGGCTGGCCGGCACCGCGGGGCTCCGCGCCCCTGCCGGTCTCCGTCCAGTCGCAGCATTACGAATCGTGGTCAGAAAATTGAGCGGCCCCACCGATCTGCCCGGCTTTAGCCTGCCGGTGTCCGACGCCCGGGGGGGGGGGGAACGAAGTCCGCGCGATGGAGCCTCCCCGCCGAAAGAGGGGAAGCGGGACGCGGCGCGCGAGGAGCCCGCGAGCCGAACGGTTCTCCCGCCGCCCAGATGCTCCCGCTCCGCTCGGGAGGGCGGGCTGGTCCAGGCCGGCACGGGCTGCCCCCTCGCTCCCCCCCGGCGGCGGCGGCGGCATCAGCGGGGCAGCGGGCGGCAGGAGTAGGGGCGCGGCACGTTCCCGATGCCGCTCATCATGGGCGAGAGGTCGAGCTGATCGCGGGGGCAGCTGGGCTGGAAGGAGAAGCGCTGCAGGAGGGCGGTCAGGTAGAGGAAAAGCTCCATGCGCGCCAAGGCTTCGCCCAGGCACAGCCGCTTCCCTGCAGGGCCGAAGGGGGGGGGGGGGAGAAGCTGCTGAGCTCCCCTCCCGGCTGCAAAGGGCGGCCGCTGCTCTCCCCAGAGAAGGGGCCGATGCCAAGTCAGCCGCCCCACTCGCCCTTCGCTGGGAAAGCCAGCCTGCCCTGCCCCCCCCTCCCCCCGCAGTGGCGCCCCAGGCACAGTCAGGGAGGCCCTGGCTGGCCTTGACCGGCCCCCTCCCCTCCCCTCCACTCACCGGCGGAGAAGGGCATGAAGGCGTTAGAGCGGCGGAAGGCGCCCTCCTCGCCCAGGAAGTGCCCGGGGTCAAACATCTCTGGGTTCTTGAACTGGGTGGCATCTCGGTGCACGGAGTGGAAGAACGGCAGAACGTTGGTGCCCTGTTGGGAAGGGAGGAAGGGAAGCAAACGAGCGGAGGCCGGAAGGTCTCCGCCTGGAGGCCGCCTTAGCTGGCCTTCCTACTCCTGCATCCTCCTATTTAATCCCCCCCCCCCGTCTGAAAGACCGGACCTCCCGTCCTCCCCTTTGCTCGTCCTCCGCAACCGAGAAACACGGGGACAGATGGAAGGTTCCCACTTGGTTCGTGTTTTCGTGGTTTTGCAGTCAAGATGGACAGCAGGTTGTAGAAGAAAAACACAGGGGCCTGTTGAAAGGACACCCAGCCAATGTCACAGCAAAGCTTGCAGCTGCGTGTAGAATGCACATCCTGGGAAAATGCACATATATGCAGCAAAGACTGTCCAAAATGTATTAGGCACAAGACAGGGGAAAGAATCACTGAAAAAATGTGTAAATAGGAAAGTCATACTTACATTAACTTAGAGGAAATATGTGTGAAAATGAACATAAAATTTTGCACACCTGTTTTGAAAATGGCTAAACTGAGAAACTGCGCAGCAGTGGAGATCTTTCTATGCTGAGACACAACTCAGGAAAAGGGCAGTTCCCTGGCAGGAGTGCTTGACATACAATTAAAGCTACAGATATTTGTTTAAATGAGTATTAAATAAAAATTAACCTAATATTATTTGGTCCTTCGTTCAACCATTTTCGGAAAAGCCCCTTCAATTTTCTTAGCATGATTTTCAACTTGCCTCCTTCCTAGGGCTTGGAGATAGTGAATTGCTCAAGGTCGCCCAGCTGGCTTCATGTCCAAGGCAGGATTAGAACTCAGCTCTCCCAGTTTCTAGCCAGTGTCTAAATTGCTACAACAAACTGGCTCTGCTGATATTTTTTGTTGACTTAAAAAATTAATATCATCACCCATTTACCAAAAGGAACTCTGGGTGGCAAACAAGATTTTTTTAAAAAAAACACACACAATATGATTAGAAAATAAAAATCATTTAAAGCAATCCAACAAAGAAATGCAACAACAGCATGCGGGCACAAATAACATTTGCATCCATCCACCAATCAGCCACCTCTGTTGGCACCATTAGTGTAAAAGAGACGGGTGTGAAACCAGACAATTGTGCTGATACCACCCAACTCACCACCCTCCTCTGCCCTGCAGAGAGGACAACGCAATCCACGCAGGCCCTCCTCTAAGGGAGAGCAGCTGCCTTGACTGCCGAGGGAGAAGCACAGCCAGGCTGAGCAGGCGCTGAAGGGCAACCCTCTTCCAGCCCAAACCCACGGCACACTCTCTGGGGCCCTGCTGCTCTCACGCACCTCTGGAAAGAAGAAGCCCCGGAAATGGGTGTCCTTGGTCAGGGCATGGGGGATGCCCATGGGGATGATGTCGGCGAACCTCTGGACCTCATGGATCACGGCATCCGTGTAGGGCATCCTTGCCCGGTCCGCAATGGAGGGCTGGCGCTCTGAGCCAATGACCTTCGCGATCTCCTCCTGCACCTTGGCTGCAGACAGAGGGGCGAGGAGGGGCGGGAGCCCCCCACCGGCTGCTCTGAGGACTGAACAGGCCCTGATCCGCCCCTCCTGCTCCACAGTGCTCCGTCTCCCGGGCTCCCCACCTGCCTCCCTCCTCTCTGGCCCATTTTCCCAAGCGGTGCCTGCTGGGCAAAGCCGGCCTTGGAGAGGGGCGATGGGCCAGGGCCAACCTTCACCCGCCTCGGGTGCTCAGATGCCGGCCTCTCTGGGCACCTAGGGGGAGCCCCCCCCTCGGCCTCACCTGCTACTTCGGGGAGCTTCATGAGGATGAGGAGAGCGTAGCGTAGGGTGGTGCTGATGGTCTCGGTGCCCGCAAAGAAGAGGTTGTGGGTGGTCATGATCAAAGTGTCGGTGTGGAAGAAGCTGTGGGGGTCTTCCTTCTCCTGTGGATGCAGGGATGCCCAGGAGTGAGCGTGTGTGGCCATCAAGGGCGCCACCTCCCCTTGCCGGGCCAGGCAATCCTTGTGCAGGGAGGGGCTCCACTTTCACCGAATGTGCAACCCCATGATTGCCTTGCCATGAGAGAGGAAGCGATTTTCCCTCCACATCCTGAATTTTCAGATCCTGCAGCTAAAAAAGACGATTCCCTGCATGGGAGGTTTGCCCCTGGGCTGCCTGTGAGCCCATCAGCCATTGCTCTTCCCTGCCCTGCTTGGGGGGGGGGGCAGGTGTGGCTCAGGAAGCTGATGTGAGAAAAAGGAGGGCCTCCTCTTTGCCCTCCCCCTCCCCTTCAGGGATGGGCCGAAAGGAGCAGAAGCCGCTGCCCTCCGAGGGAAGTCGGCTTCTGCTCCTTTGCAGCCGGGCTCTGTGCGGCTCAGCCAGAGGTTCAGCCTTTGGACAGCAGCACCAGCCGGGGAGATTTCGCAGAGAGGAACACAGCGCTGCCTCTCCCCTTCCTCAAATTGCACTCTTACTGTAGCCACCGCTCCGCGTTTGACCAACATCACCCTTGCCCTCCTCCACCTGTGGAAGCCCCCACGGCCCCCATAAAGGACTACAAAGCCCACTCTCACCTGCTGCATCTTCAGGAGGAAGCAGTCTATAAAATCGCGCGGGCAGTTGGGGTCTAGGCTGGCCTGGTGGGCTTTGGCCATCTCCTTCACCAGTGCCCGCAGCTTCTCAAAGTTGGCAAAAATCTGGTTGTGTGGTCCAGGCAGATAATACATGATGTGGGGGAAAATGTTGTACATCTAGAAAAAGCAAGCAGGGATGGGATGTAGAGGCAGCCAAAGGGGGAAGGGGAGTGGAAGGCAATCCCTATTGGGAAGCTGGGACAAAGGATACAAAGATACACACACACACAACCCCACCCTTCTCCTGCAGCTTCCCAGTTTCCCCTGGGCAGTTAGGGCAGCGGCTTCAGGAAGCTCAGCAAACACAGGAGGGCCTCTCCCATCTTCAACCCTTGACCCTGGAGAGGATAAGAGATGGGAGTGCGGGGGTCTCCCTCTCATCTTGAATGTGCTTTGAGATGGGCCTTCAAGGCCCAGGTCCAGATCAAGACCTGAGCCAAAGGTTGCCTTTTCTTTTGCATCACTTTCATGGTATCGTCCCAAAGGTACTTTTTCAAAAGGCAACTGGACCTTGTTTTTTCTTGAAGATGTTTCACTTCTCATCAGTTCTGTTGGAGCCCCTTGGGGGTCCATCTGTGCCCTGAGGGTCCCCGAATCAGAGTGCAAATGGGTGTGGAACCTTCTTGGAACTGCTGAAAGGACTGTGTTGTAAACAAGAAATGGGTAGTGTTGTATCCCTCCCCTTCTGTTGAGAGAGGGCAATCTTAATGTAGATGGGCTCTTTGACTCCTCTTTCAAACCAAAGCACCTTTGGGAAGATGCCATGAAAGTGATGCCCGAGGCTGAGAAGAGGTGTGAGGGCTCTGATTTCTGCTGCTCACCTGGGCACAAGGGGAGCTGAAGAGGCGGAAGTTGTCATTGATCAGCCCGATGAATGTCAGGAAATGCTGATCCTCGTAGTCAAATCTATCTCCGAAGACTATGGAGCAGATGACATTGGAGACCGAGCAGCCAAGCAGGAACGTGGGGTCAAAGGGCTCTGCAGCATCGAAAGCAAAATGGCTGAGTGGCTGAGCAGCAGGCTGGCCAGCGATCTCCCCCCCCCCTCCACCCATGCTGGTACTTCTTTACGAAAGTGAGAAGGGAAGAATTGCCCAAAGGGAGAGCCTGAATCTCTCACCCTCCACGAAGATAGAAAAATGTGGGATGGACAACATCACCACTGGATGGATTCGTAACTGACTGACCAATCGGGCTCAACTTAATGGAACTGCAGCTACGTGGAGGGAAGTAGGCCGTGGGGTACCCTGAGGCTCTGTCTTAAGTCCAGAACTCTTCAATATCTTCATCAATATCTTAGGACAAGTGGACAAGAAGGGGAACATCAAATTTCCTTACGACATTAAACTGGCAGGAAGAGCCAACACCCCAGAAGATAGGCTTAAGATACAGAACGTTCTTGGCAGATTTGAACAATGGGCCCTATCCAACATCATGACATTTAATCTGGAGAAAAGCAAGTCAGGAAAAACCAAAGATTAGGCAAAACCCGTCTCGAAGGCAGCAATTGTGAGAGGGAGCTTGGAGTGCTAGGGGACAAGCACTTAAATGTGAGTCAGCAGTGCAGTCCTAGGCTGCAGAGGGATAGAATCAAGATCACCTGAAGTGCTAACACTGGTAATACCACACTTGCAATATTGCATCCAGTTTTTGTCACCAGTTTTGTAAAGTCTGGAAAGCGTGCAGGGCAGAGCAACAAAGATGATCAGTTGACTGGAGGCTAAAACATACTGCATGAAGGACGGTTGCAAGAATTGGGAATGGCCAGTATAATGAAAAGGACTAGTGGAAATATGATATCAGTATTCCAGTATTTGAGGGGCTGCCACAAAGAAGACGGGGGTCAACCTATCCTCCAAAGCACCTGAAGGCAGAAGGAGCAAAGGATGGAAATTAATCAAGGAGAGAAGCAACCTGGAACTAAGGAGAAATTTTCTGACAGTGAGATAAATCAGTGGAACAACTTGCCCCCAGAAGTAGTGGGGGCTCCATCACTGGAGGCTTTTAAGAAGAGACTGGACACCCATTTGTTTCCTACCTGAGCAATGGGTTGGACTAGAAGACCTCCGAGGTCCCTTTCAACTCGGTTGTTCTGTTAAAATGAACAGTCTGTTTCTCCCCCTGCTCTTCAAATTTGCTACGATCATTCTCACCCTCTTCATTTCCCCCGCAGGCCTCCCTCCTTGCCGGGGCCAGGCGGAGCCTTCCAGAGTGCTTTGCTAGATCCCTCCTTGCTGATCAGCCTTTTTAGAGCATGCCACAAACTGTTCTAAGGAGTTGCTGGGGTGAAGTCCTGCTTGGAGGGGGCAAAAGTGCAGCTCTGCCATCTAAGCATCCCTCCCCCCCCCCCGGCAGCCCTGAGCACCTGTCTGCTTGGCAAACTCCTTCACCAGGCACTGGGCCTCCTCCTGGATTCGCTCCTCGATGCTGCGCTTCCCCATCCCGAAGTCCCGCAAGGTCTGGATGGCAAAACGCCTCAGGATCTTCCATTTCTCCCCATTGGAGAAGGCGATGCCTGGATGAGAGGCAGAGGAGACAAGGGCGGGAGGGGCCCCAGCAGTTGAAGCAGAGCAGCTTCTCCTGGACAGCCAGAGGGCCATCAGCTGGACAGCCGGATAGCAAGCAAGCAAGGGCAGACTGCCCCTCCCTGGACTCTGACGGAGGCCCCCCTTGGTCCTGGAGAAAGGATCGCTCACACGGAAGAGACTGACTTGTGATAGACTGCTTGGAGCCTGCGAGCTTCTCTCCCTGCCCAGCGTTCTCCTGCTGAAGGGAACCCCAAGGAAAGCTCTGCAGCCAGCTAGACTCACCGTTCCCCTGAGTAAATCGGAACAGGACTGGCATGTCTCCCCGGCCGCTGAACTCCTCGCCTTGGTCCACCAGGGCCTCCTTCACCGTCTGGTACCCAGACAGCACCACCACCGGCCGGGACCCCATGTGGATGGTGAAGAGCGAGCCGTACTGCCTGCTGAGCTGGGGATGCACCAGAGGAGGAGGAGGAGGGCTAGGCTGTGCCTCCTGGGGAAGCCCCATCCCTGGGGCCTTGGCTCAACCACTGCCGCCCTCAAGGGCCACAGGAGTCCTCCACAGAGCATCGCCAGGCTGCCCCAACATTTCTCCCACATGGATTTGCGTCAGAGGCTGAGCTTACCTCCATCAGGGACTTGATCATGTTCTTGGCATCCAGGTGTGGCAGGTTGCCAATGAAGGGCAAGGGCCGAGGTCCAGGGGGCAGCCGTGCCTTGGTACCCCCTCGTCCTCCTCGGAGGAGCAGCAGCAGGCAGGAAAGGCAGAGAGCCAGGAGGAGAACTGTGGCCGCACTTGCTTCCATGGTTGGAACCCCGTTGCCCTGGTTGGGAGAAGGCTTTGACCAAGCCAGCGGGCACAGGAACCATCTCCCGTGCCTGCTTTTATGCCCTGGGTACAGAGACCAAGAGAAAGGCGTGTCCCCCTGGCAGAACCGGATCCCTCAAGGCGGCTCCGAAGGCAGGCTGGGCGTTGGAGGTGGGGTGGCTTTCGATCTCTGATAGCCACACCACCTGCTTGCATAACGCTTTCTCCCTGGGAAATCAGAAGCCGTTGCCAGAAGACCTGCAACCTGCACCCTGGGAGAATCACCAGGCAGAGAGGAAAGGACTCTCCTGGACATTTCTCCATGGCCTGGCCTGGGAGTAGCCGGTGGGGATGGTGGCCCTTCCTCCAGATAGTCTGAAGGCTGCTGGCAAAGCTTCCCACCCATGTCCCTGTCAGATACGCCAGGCAGGCTGAGCTCTCCGCGGAGCCCAGAATTTTCACCCAAGGCTTCTGCAGAAAAGCCTGAGATGCCAGGAACCCACAGGGCCAGTGCAGAAGGAAATGGGGATATGGGGGGGGGTCAGGAAGGTGAAAAAGATGAGAAGCCCCCCCCTCTGCTTGGAGACCCTCACAGCTTCAAGGGCCTCCCCTGCAGAGCGGTTTTGGCAAAGCTCCCCATCTGAGTACCTGTCGGTTGGCCTCTCTTTGCGCCTACCTCAGAGGGAGACGTCCAGCCGAGAGCAGAGCCCCTCTTGCTGTTCTCCACTGGGAATGGAGAGCTCTCCCCACATGCGCAGAAACCTCTGCAGTTGCGCCACAGCCGTTTTCTGATGTGAAGATTCAGCAAACATGCCCCAAGAGGGGAGAGGCTCTGGTGCCAGGGGCTTATCAGGCTGACACAAAAGCAGCAGGATAAGCTTACATATTAAGTTTCCACCAACCTTGGAAACTCTGCCATTGCTGATTCCACCCCCGACCTCAGGGCGATTGTGAAAGCCTCACCCATTCCTTTGCCCTGCGTCAGGGAAGCGGAGGGAGGGCTCAGAGGCCAGGGAGGTTCCAAGGATCCAGCGGCCTCCTCGGCTTTGGCTTTGCGTCTTTTCTCCGAGCAGGAAGAGACCCGTCCCAGAGGGGACAGATGACCACCCTTCCTGCCACCAGCATCCGCAATGCAGACCCAGGCTTTGAAATGCCGCCAAAAGCTGAAGCAGCCACCCACTTCTTTGCCCCACAGCCCAGCCCTGGGTTTGGGGGGTTCAGCTGACCGAAACAAGCAGCGGCCTGGCAGAAGCACCCCTGGCCTCGCCTTGGACAGGTCGAGCTCTGGTTGGGAACCGGAGGAACTGCCTAACCCAGGTCAGATCTGGGACCAAGCATTTCCCCAGGCAGCTGTTAAAGCTATTGCCCTCCAGGTGTGATGGACCACAGGGCCCAGCATCCTGATCCTCAATGAGGGTGGTGGGAGCTGCTGTCCACACGAGGCCACTGGCAGGCTGGGATAAGCTGACCCACTGCCACTGTTCTCCCCACTTCTTGTGAAAGGCCCCGTGGCTGCCTGGTCCCTGCCACTCCGAGGCTCTCAGTTCCCGTCACTGCTGTCAGTTCCCCCAGGCACCTGTGAGAGGGAAAAGCAACTCCCTCCTACAGGACTTGGGTGGTGGGGGTCCTCTCTCTATGCTCCATTGGTGGTGGGGGGCTGTCCAAAAGCTATGGCAGATTTTGGAGAAAACTCTTCAACAGCCATTTTAGATTCCTGACATTCACAGCCAAGAGGATTTGCAAAAGGCAGCAGGGGCCACTTCTGGCTGAGAGGGGCCCCGTCCCTGGGGGTTTCCTTCTCCCTTTGACTCCCCCTCCCCTTAAGAGCAAGAGACCAGGCCTGCGTCCTCATCTTGTGGCCAGTCTTCCCACAATAACTGGGGTATTGACTTCTAAGCAAAGGACGATTTGGGATGGGGAGGTGGATGCACTGGGAGGAAGCTGCCCCAGTGATCGCTCGGCGTTTCCTGGCCTTCAGCCAGCTGGAGCCTCTGCTGCAGCCTCCCCCGGTGCCAGGGCTGCCGTGTGATCTGCCACCTGAGCAGCTGCCCACTCCCTGGGACAGAGAGCCGGGTTTCACTTTGGCAGAGCAGCTCAAGGGTGGTAGAAATGAAGCAGCCAGCCTTGCTGAGGTTTATCCTGCCTGCTTCAGCTGCCCTGGAGAGCCGGGCGGAGAGGAGGGCATGGCTGCCAGTATCCTTTGTTGCTGTCTTCGCTAGGAGATGCTTCACCAGAGAAAATCCCCACTCGGCTTGTTTGTGCACTTACTGCCTCTTGGGGAGGGTCTAATTGGCAGCGTTTTTCAACCCTGGCAACTTTGAGATGTGTGGACTTCAACTCCCAGCATTCCCCAGCCCAACCCAAGCAGGAGGCCCTGAGGACCCTTTGGGGGCCTGGCCTGGCCATCCTCTGGCCCTTTCTTGGCTGACTGTGTGTGTGTGTGTGTGTGTGTGTGTGTGTGTGTGTGTGTGTGTGTGTGTGTGTCAGATAGACAGGGGCCCCAGTCCCTGCCAAGTCAGCTCAAGGGCCCCACCTGCTGGCAGCCTCCTTGGCTGCACTCTTCACTTCTGGCTGCTCCTCAAATTGCACCCCCCCCCCTGCAGGCCTCCCCACGGACCCTCTGGAGGCTTCACAGGACAAGAGGGCAGAGAACTGTTTCTGACAAGCCAAACAGAGCCCCCCCCCCCAAGGAAGGAAAGGAGAGTTCAGAGGAACACCACCTACCCCCACAAGGGGGGGGTCTTGCTCTGGGGCTGCCAAGGCAGGCAAATGGGGAGACGCTGCCCGCCAGAAACAGACCAGGCTGATGTGATCCTAGCTCTCATAGCCTGTCGGGGGAAGTGGGTCGACAGTGGGGCATCATGGTGGGTGCACAGCCGTCAGGGAGCGCAGCTGGGGCCCTTAGACCTGGGTCGCATATCAGGCCTCCCCCCGCCCCCCCAGAGATCAGCCAAGAGCATTTCCAAATGAGGTATCTTTATTGCACTGCGCACCTCTCTTTCTCTCTCTCCTCGTCTGCAAATGGGCGATGCAGGCAGCAGCAGGAGGGGGCAGCCATGGACGCCCCATACGCAAAGTGGAGCTGCGTTTACAGACTGACCAGAGCACAGCTGCACGCCGGAGGAGCAAAACACACATCCAGGCTTGTAGGGTGCCTCCTTGCACCCCAGGGCTCCTCTCTCCCCCGAGACCCCATTCCTGCATAGGGGCATCCCAGCCCAGCAGTGGCAGCATCCACAGGCAGCTGGGATGGCCAAAGGAAGGGCGGGCCGTGCCAGTCAGCTTCCCACGGCAAGGTCTTCCATCCGTCACGTGGGGCCATCCGTCCCTATCCCAGAAGAGGCTCCTTCCTTCTGAGCACAAGCTGCAGGGGAGGCTGTGGTTAAGGAAAGCCTTCCTCCCAAGCATAGCCGAGCTCCACATCACCAGGTGCCCCTGCTCTTTCCCCCAAACTGCCCTCCATCACTTTGCCCGCCTTTTCCTGCTCCCTTCCTGGCTCTGCTGCAGCCTTTGTGAGCCCCAATTGTGAAGCACCCCCAAAAGCTGAAGGACCCTCACAGGGGGCTGCAGCCTCTGTTCACTGCTCACCGGCTGACTCTGCTGACCATCAGCCCAGCCTGTCTGGACAACAGTCTCGGCGCTTCCCAAGCTGGCTCTGTGGGGCTCCGTCCTGCCCACAGCTAACTGGGCCAGCCATTCCCAGGGAAAGACCTCCCGGGGGCTGCGGGCAGATGGCTCCAGCACCCAAACTCAGGGGAGCATCCCCATTGCACCTCTGCTGAAAGGAGCCCCCCCCACACACACACTTACCCCGCTGGTGCGCCTCTTTGGCTCTGGCCCGCTCCTTGGCATCAAAATACCAGACTGTGATGGCATACCTGGGCAGGTGGCAGAAAGCAGATCAGGCGGCAGCTGGGCTGGGGGAGGGGTTGAGAGAGCCCTGACTGTTCTAATGGGGGGGGTCTTTCTAGGACAAACCCCACAGTGATAAATTAGCGCATAAGAATACTTCCCCCATCGGTGCTTCCTAGCAACTTCCCCACATGCCTGATCTCAGAAGCAGGGCAGCCCCTCCCACAGAAAAGCCCCTGCCACAGCCTTCCTCAGCAGCAGCGCCAAAGCCTCACAGGGGAAGGGGAGGGGTCTTCTGTTCCAGCCTAGGGACCCAGTGTCATCTGGCTTGGCATCCCAGTCCTCCAGCCTCTTTGGGGGTGCTAACGCTGCCACTGGAACTCCCTGCCCCTTTCCTGGGAGGCAGCTGGTCCGAAGCCTTCCTCTCTATGGACAGGGCCAGGGGCTCCATCTGGCTCAGAGCAGGAAGGCCTTCCCCACTGCCAACACATCATTCTGCATGTCTGGGGGGGGGGATTCATTTGCAGGTGGCTCTTGCCCCACCCTTTCCCTCCTGCCGGCCCCGTCACCTGGTAGCGTAGGCTGGCTTCACTTGGTGCGGGTTGCGCTGGTCCGACCAGAAGATCAGCAGCCGGTCAAAGATGGGGTCGATGTTGGCCACCACCGGGCGACCCTCTGGGAAGATCTGCAGGAGGCCCCCGTGCACCTGGGGGAGAGGGGGCCAAGGAAGGTCCTTCAGACTGCCGTGGAGGATGGGGGCTTCGTAAGGGCAACCCCTCGTCCCCACGGTGAGCCTGGGGGATACCCAATCCTCCACCACGAAAAGGGCCCAGTTGTGTCCCAGACCCCAGACCCCTACCGCCAAACTCCCTTTGAGGGAAGCCCACCCACTCTTTCTAGAAGACATTGAAACCCCCGCTTTGAGGCGGCTTTAAACTTCCCATTTTTCAAGACTGGAAATTTTGCTTGTGGTTGACTTTACTTTCTTTCCCCACGTTCACATGGAAACTCAAGCTGATGACATAACTGCTCAGAGCTGCCTCAGAAGGCAAGGAAGAAACACTTGAAGCCCACCAAAACCCAGGAGTTTCAGCCTTGCCCCCTCCTCACACCCCATCTGCAGCGGAGCGAGGAACCGGCCGTCTCAGGAAGTTGGATGGCAACTTCTCACAAACCCGGTTTGCCTCCTCGAAGAGAAGAGTGGAGCTCTACTATCCAAGCACCGCAAACTAACCCTGTAGAGCAGGCCAGTTGAATGCGGGAGCCATCCCCGCACCCCCTTGTGCATTTGGGGCTTGGAAGAGAGGCGGTGCAGGGAACAGGAAGAGCTCTGTGCGCGAGCTGTCCCCCCTCGCCACTACCTACCTTGCTATCCCACTTCCGGTTTAGGTAATAGATGCAGGTGATGCAGCGCCCATCTCCATGGGGGTTGTCCACATGCCGCACGTAGCCCAGGCCGTTGCCAGGATAACATGCCACCATGGCCTGGAAGGCAGGAGGAGAGGAGGGGAAGTGGGGAGACTGAGCAGCTGGCAAATCCACTAGGGCTGCCCCCCAGAAGCCCCTCACCCCTCCAGCCAGCCCCTTTGGCGCAAATGACCTGGGACCCATAGCCAAGGACCACCCTGGCAAGGCACTTCCCAGCATTCCAAAACAGGTGTGTGTGTGGGGGGGGGCAAATGTCGGGGGATGGACTCTTCTGCCACCATCAAGCAGGTGCCAAGGGCGAATGCTGCAGCCTGTCTGGTCTCAGAGCTGTTTGACCCACAAACCTCACTGCAGGCACCCCAAACATAGAAGGCAAGATGCTCTGCTTTCAGAGGGGAGGTTCCCCCACATACATACTCCCTTGCCTAACCAAAAGGTTTCTCCTTCAAACCCAAGGCAGACAAAAGCTGGACTCAGCATATGCTCAGAGGCAAAGTTATTTGCAAGTGTCCCCATCATGAATTGTGGTTCACTTGAACACTGGCGGGGAGGGCAGGGAAAGCCCTGCCATGAAAGGGATGCAGTGGGCTGGTGGGGGGGGCCCCCACGCAAGGCATCTACCCTCTCTGTCCCCTAAGCCCATCTCTGCCTTCGGAGGCCGACCTCCCAGCGAGTGGCGCTGCAGAAGGGACCTTCACCCCACCCAGGGCTGGAGCAGCCTGTTCTTGGAAACATCGAGGACATCCAGTTCCCGTGAGGCAGGATTTGCTCCCTCCCAGCTGGGCTACTGCCAGCCCCCCCCCCATGTTCCCTGCAGGGTCACCAGAGGACAAAGCAGAGGAGATGCTAACTCAGGGAGCCTTTTGACCAGGCTGCAAAAGGAGGGGAAGGCAGGGCTTGTTGTCCGAGGGGGTGTCGGCCTCTGAGGCGCCTCTTATTACTTCAAGGATGGGGGGCAGCGGCCAGGGTCCCTCTGGGGTGCAGGCTGGCAAGACTGGCAGAGGGAGGGAGCCTCTTCCGTGGGGCTCCACAAGTCAGAGAGGGCTGGTAGACAGACCTCAGCCCAAAGGGGGGGGGAGATGCTTATTCCCCTTCTTGGCCTGAAATCCACAGCAGAAAAGACCAGGAGGACTGCTCCCATCACCCCATCATCCACAGCTGCCCGCCCCTCCCCTCCCCAGCAGCCTCCCTTCCAGTATACCAGCCCAGGAAGGAGAGACCCAGGGCAGTCCCAGGAGGAGCCAAAAGCACCGAAGGCTTTCTGGGGGGGGGGAATCGGTTTTTGTCGGGCTGTCTGCCCTCCTCCAAGCCCCGTCCAGCAGCAGGGCTCCGCCCACCTCCCCCCCCCCAGCGTAAAGTCCATCGCTTTTAGCGCCCTCAAGGGGGGGGCAGGATCACCGGAGACCGGATCCCTTGGCCTCCCCCCCCCCGCCGCGTCCACCCGAGGGGCTGGCTGGAGGGGCGGCCCGCAGGGTGGGGGGCTGAGCCGGGCAGCGGTACCAACAGCCGGGCTCCGGCCTTGCGCTCACCTTCGTCCGGCCGTTGATCTGGTAGCCGCCCAGCTTCCCGGCGCACTGCAGGATGAGCTCGTCCAGGTGGGCCATGAGGGCGCCGATGGCTCGGCAGCCGGGCTCCCGGCCCTCCACCCAGGCGACCTGGTCCCCGCGGATGCGGCGGGCGGGCACCGTTCTGCGAAGCACCAGCTGCCCGTCCCGGAACTTGCCGCCGCGGTGCAGCCCCTCCACCTGCGCCAGGACCTGCCCGCCCAGCGCCTCGCCGAGGAAGGCGTCCTTCACGCAGAGGCCGTAGCGGTTCAGGCAGGGCACCACGTAGTCGCGAGCCAGCTGGCCGCCGGGCTCCCCCCGCTGCCGGCGCTCGGCCGAGCCCTCCGCCCCCGAGCGCGGCGCCTCCGGGCCGGGCCGCTTCAGCTCCCGGGTCAGGGCCAGCCAGAGGAGGCCGCGGACGGCCAGCCCTTTGCAGTCCGCGCGGCCCGCCTCCGCCGCCTCCGCCGCCTCCTGGCTACCCGAGCCCGGGAGCAGCCCCACGGTAGGGCCCGCCGGGCGGGAGGCGGCCGTCTCAGGGCCGGGGGGCGCTCGGCGCGGGCCGGCAGCATCGTGCAGGGGCCGGGGCGGCCCAGCGCTGACCCGAAGGGACTGCCGGCCGCGGGAGGGGCCGGGCTCGGTTGCCTACGGGAGGAAGAGAAGGGGGCGAGCTCGCAACGGCCCCGAACACACTGAGCGCTCCCAAGCGCCCCCCACCACCACTATCCCCGGGAAGGGACGAAGACGGCGTGGGACGGGGGGGGGGGAACGGCAGGAGACTCTGGCGAGCAGAGACCGCCCCTCCCACGCCAGACCTTGCCAGGTCCCATCATCCCTGGCCTGCGGGCAGAGGCTGGCGGGTCTGCCATCCCACAAACGGCGAACAGCTACGGGGGACAACCTGAGACCCCGGCAAACGGAGGCACGAAGCGCCGCCACGGCCGAATCCCGGGGAAGCAAATGACGCACAACTTGGCCCTCCCCGCCACCTCTGGCAGCCGCAACTCTGCGGTGGGCGCCCTGGGGACGCGGCCGCCGGGCTGGCCTCCGCGGGGGAGACCGACGACGGTCTCGGCCACCCACCGCCAGGAAGAGTCGTCACCTTCGAGGCAGCCGCGGCTCTGCTTGGAAAGAGGCTAGTCCTCGGCGCGCGCCAGGCGCTTCTCACCTTCGCTGAAGCCGCCGCTTGTCCTCCCGGGCTCTGGCCAGGCGCCAGCCGGGCAGCCCCCCGCGAGCCCCGGGAGCGAGCCGCCCTCCGCGCTCGGCCCTCGAGCAGAGGAAGTGGAAACGGCCCTCGGGAGCGCGTGGGGGCCTCCCCGGACGCCGGAGTCGTCGCTTCCTCCCCCGCAGCAACTCCGGCAGACCTCGCGCCCCTTTCCAGCCAGCGGAGGTCGGCCTCGGGGCGAAGCTCTTGGCCCTTCGCCGCTTGGGCTGGTTCTCCCGACTCGATCCGGCCCCAGTGTCCCCCGCCGCCCGGTAGGTTTTCGGAGGAGGCGGAGTTGTTCCTCCAGATTGGACAAAATGTTCCTCTCTCTCTCTCTCTCTCTCTCTCACACACACACACACACACACACACACAAAACCTTTGCAGTTTCCAAAACTCTTCAACGTGCAAAAAAGGGAAGGAGGAAGGCAGGATCTTTGATGGCACCAAAGGCAAAAGAACTCAACACTTCCTAAGCGGCCACGTGTGTCATCCCCACAGAGACCATTTGCTTCCTCTTTTCCAGGAATTGTTTGCCTTGATTTTCCAAAAGGCTGGAAAATCAAATCATGGGGAGGGGCTAGCTCTGGCAGAGGGGTTCTGAGTCTCCCCATTTCCTCCCCCCCCCGCTGCAGGCAAATCCAAAGGGGCACTTTCTTCCCTACCATCTTTCTAGGGCTCTGCCTGTCTGTGGCACCCCACTGATGTGATGAGGCTGGAAGCCCCGCCCCCCCCAGCTTGGGTCCCAAGAGAATTTTTTGGGAATGCCAGAATCAGAGGCCGCTACCCACAAAGGACCCTACCACCCCAAGTGTTTAGAAGGGGGGGCATCTTGGAAGGTTCCCAACTAAGCCCACCCACCCAGTTTCAGCCAGCAGAGGCCGTCTGCAGTTCAGCTCTGAATTGTAAGAACACCAGCCTGGGTTCCTGATTTGGGAGCTCAGCTAAGATGCACCTTCACCTTCAGATCACAACCTGGCGAGAGTCATTTGTAGCAGAAGCCTCTTTGTGGGTCCCGGCCACCCTCTTGCTCTGCTGATTCGGAAGAGGAGACAAGAACTTTTCGTTTGGGAAGAGGGGCTCCATGGATTAACTGGGAAACTGGTCTTTTAATTGTTGCTTTTTATTTTCTGATAGTTTTCCATTTTTTTTTCTGTTTGTTTTCTGTTCAGTTACAGTCAAGAAATGCATTAATGCATGTAAATAATGGAGAACTCGTGTAAGGATTGTCTGAATTAAGTAACTACAGAATCATTCTTTGATGTGGTTATTGCATATATGTTCTCAGTTGATGGCTTCTTGTTACAATGCTGATTTGTTATTAAAGCCCTACAGAATCTGTCTACAAAGAAGGGAGAATCGGGGATCGAGTGCTTCCTTATCCTTCCCTCCCAGGAGTAAAGCACAGGGTCAGTTTATAACAAGAGTCTTAACTTTCCTGTCATTTTTTTTCACACCATGAAAAATGCCCATTTCTCCCTTGGAGTTCTTTTGCCTCTCGGTCAGTTGTAAAGCACTTTTTCCTCTATTAGAGCCTCCCTTAAGGCAAACTGCAAGGCCTGCTCTTCCCCTCATCTGGGGGTGACAGACTGGGGATTCCGTTACCTTTGGAAAGAATAAAAAATCATTTGGGCCTTGCCCACAAGTATGGGCAGGGACATTGGGCCAGCGGCTTTATGACCACCAAGCCCAGAGGGAAAGATCCATTGCCTGAGTTTGGGCTTAGCTTTCTGGGTGGAGAAACAATGGGGGGTTTTAAAAGGAGGCTGCATAAATTATGGAAGAAGGCACGATGGAGATGCAGCAGCACCAGGACCTTTAGAGCAGGGGTCTCCAACCTTGGCTACTTTAAGCCTTCTGGACTTCAATTCCCAGAATTCCCCAGTCAGCATGTGCTGGCTGGGGAACTCTGGGAACTGAAGTCCACAAGGCTTAAAGTTCCCAAGGTTGGAGACCCCCGCTCTAGACAGCAGTCAGAGGGCCCACTGTCCTATGCCTGACTCAGCTTCCTTCAAGGCGGGGAAGGGGAGAGCCCTTAGCTGAAGGGCCTGCTTACCAGGTTCCCAAATCAGATCAGCTGTGGGTGGAAACCACGGCAGCCTGGTACTTTTCCCCCCACGACCAACACCCGCAGCCTGTCCTACATTTGAGTAGCCTTCGGTCCTTCTGCTGCTTATTGACCATTTGTGTATTGCTTCAAAAAGGAAAAAGACATCACCCTTCTGACATTTGTAAAAGAAAAAAAAATGTTTTATGTATGAGTATCATATTCACAGCCTTGAAATTGGAGGGAATGTTTGCATTTATAGGAAAACAAAATAAACCGGAAGATTTAGGTTATAAACTGCTTATAACAGTCAGCTGTTCACCTCTGGATGGAAAGCCTGTGCAAAGAACCCCCCCCTCCTCCTCCAAAGCTTCAGGGAATCAAAGCAGGACCAGAGAGGGATAATCTGCAGAGGGAACCCAGGAGGGCAAGTGAAGGCAGGGACCACCTGCAAAGCCAGCCTGTTCCTGCCCTTGACACAGAAGAATAAATAACAAAGGTAAACATTATACTTAAAAATAAAAGCCAAGCCTTTTCGCCTGCCTTTCTTTTGCAGGGGAAAGGGGAGGGCTCAGCAGGAGAGGAAGCAAAACTTCCCCAGATCAATCCAAACAGAACACCAGAAGAGGCAGTGATGCCTACATTCTAGCAGAAAACAGAGGTAGACCCCCACCTCTAGGTTCTGACCTTCCCATGATGTGATGATAAAACCAGGAAGGGAGGGGAAGGTGGAGGAAAAAGTCCCCAACTCAGAGCACCTCCCCTTCCTGCAAGGGGGGCAGCCATCCATGGCCAAAGTAACTGCCAACAGGAACTGCCAGGTCAAGCCTGCAATTCTTTTTCTCCACTTCATGTGACAAAACTCAGGGCTGTGCTCTTTGGAAGTCAGAGGTGCTTTGTCAACCGTGGGACTTTTGCCTCTCATGCTGGCACCTGGTCAAAGGTTCTAGAGATACGGACATCTTGCAATACATGAAAGCATGAGGGGATCCAAACTTGCCAAAACGGGGCAATATCCCCACGGCTTCCCACACCAGTAGGGAAGCGGAGATTATTCTGCCGATGCTGTGGCTTCCTTGCTATGGACCAGCCCAGAGCAAATCACCCACAAAGGAGCTCACAGAAATTGCCCAAAGTAGGCATTTCTCGCTCCATCAACTCCAGGCCAACAGCCCCCCCCCAAAGCCAAGCCAACCTGCCCACTGGCCTGGGCTGGCCTAGCCACTGCAGCCCCAGGAAAAGAGGGGTGCAAGCAGAGGCACTGGCCAAGCAGAAGAGGGGGCGGAAAGTGAAACAAGGCATGGAAACGCCATCCTGCACAAGTGAACCTGGAGAGGAGAGGCACTCTCCCAGGACCCCATCCTGCAAAGGAGAGTGCTGGGGATGCTGCAAACAACACCAAAGTTTCCGTCACCACAACTGTGCTCCAACCTGCTCCCTCCACCCCCGACTTCTCAAAGCAGGTTGAGATTCGATGCAATGTGAAACAATTCAAGGTCTTAAAAGGTAGAAAGTAGAGCATCCCGGAAGGGGCATGGACACTCTTTCCCAATCAGAAGGATCAGCTGCTATTCAGCGGGAGGCAGCTACGGAGCGCAGAGGTAGTCACTCCAAGGGGCCAAGAAGGCCCTACTCCCTCTAGGAGCACCCCCCACATCTTTGGGGAGCCGCAGTGTGCAAAGGGGCAGATGCAGGGGCCTGGCCACAGCTTCTGGTGCAAACCTTCTGCTAGGAAACCTGACAGCCAAACTCACAACATTTCTCCTTAGGATGGGAGGCAAGGTGAGGGGAAGGAAGCGGCGGTGGCCGTAGCAGCCACCGAAGGGGGTGCGGCAGGGTCTTCAGCCCACGAGGCCTGTTGCTTTGCAGAACCAAACAGAAGGAGAGGCTTCATGTAGCCCTGGATCCAGAGCAGCGGAGTTCCAGCACTGAGGAAAGAGGAGGAGTACGTTGGGGCCCTGCAGGGGCTCCAGTTCTTCACACTTCCCTCTGGGGGATGGACTCATGGCTAAAACCTCCCGACCACATAGCTGCTGGAGATTATTCACTGAAGCTTTCCAATCCCCACTCAAAGGTCGCTGAAGGAAAAAGGGCCCACGTGCGCTTCTTGCCAGTGGCTCCAATGCACGGGGGCTAAGCAGGCCACGGGGTGGGGTTGGGGGCTGGAGGACTGCTGGTCACCCGTTTTTCTGAAATGAAAAGGGTCCCCTGCCCACGCAGCCCAGCCTCAGGTGCAGGAGGCAGAGGCACACAAAGGGCATTGAATGGGAGAGTCACTGGAGAGAGCAGCTCCCAGGCTCACCTTGCAAGCCGGTGGGGACCTGGGCCCTAGCAGGTGCACTGCTGCCGCGTCTGTGCCTGGCTGCTCCTGGGCTGCCGCAGCTGCTGCAAAGACGCATCCCCATACTGGACACCTGAGCCCATCCTCTCCGGGTCAAGCTCACCTGGTGGGGGAAGAGAGACTCAGCTACCACTGGCTTTGGCCACATTCTCCCACAGCCAAGCGCAGCCCCACAATGCTCACTTGGTTCCAAAGCCCCTTCACCACATGTCAACTTACCCAAAGAGGGTCTGGGCAGGCTCTAGCGTAGCCACCTGGCCTTGGCACATCGTCCAGAGCGTAGGAGAATGAGTCCTACTCAATTTCAACCAGCTCAAAACCATTTTGACCCCAACCCCTGAGCTGTGTCTTTCCGCCTCTGGCCCAGGCGACCGAGGGATGAACCGAAAGACTTGTACTGCTGATTGCACAACAGTTTCCATAGTTACATAACCCAGAGCCCTTGAGGACTGAGATGGTTCATAAATCTGCTAAAAAAAATGTGACACACCTGATTCTATTTTATTCAGTATGGTCCGTGCACATTTCAGAAAAGCTTCTTCTACATTCTCTCCAGTCAAGGCACTGGTCTCAAGAAACATCAGCTCTGCCGGATAAGAAGCGCTGGATTAAAACCACTGTCTTAATGCTTCAATGTATGTTCTGGGACCAGAACTGAGTCTGGTTAAAGCAATGGATAGGTGGGACAAACCCAAACCAAGGGGAGGAGAGGGGGGTTATTGGAGATCAAGTCCAGGCCTCCCAGAGTTTTCAGAATCTTCAGCCCTCAACAAGAGAAGGATGCTGGGAAAAACAAACCAGCACTTGATCTGAGCTGGCTGCTCCAGCCCAAAACATTTTAGCAGGAGCTCACCACGGCCAACTCTCCTTGCTCTAGTCCAGCAGGTTAACTGCACAGCTGCCCCCAGAAGGAAGCCGAGAGCAAACTGATTCCCTCTCAACCCAGCAGCACTGAGGTGCCCCCAGGAAAAGCAAGGCTCCAGGGGCTCAACTACCTCCAGCCCAGCCAGCCTCACCACCACCACCACCACCCCACATTACCATTCTCCTGAGCAAAACGAGAAGCTTCCAAAAAAGTGACTTCCCGGTCAGCATCCAAATCCTTCTTGTTGCCGCACAGAATAATTACAATATTGAGGCTGGCCAGAGTCCGGGCATCTGTTAGCCAATTGGTCAAGGCATTGTAGGTCTCTCTGCTGCAAGACGGAATTGACCGATTGAATGCCAGACAAGCAGATGATTAGGAAGCTCAGAGAAGGTTTTGTCCCAAAGAGGGAAAAGAAATAGATTTCTGCACAAGCTGCTTTGCTGGTTTCCTCCCCAAAATCTCCCCGCACTAAAATGTCCTCTAAGAAACAGCATCGCAGCTTTTCTTCTACAATGAAAATTGTCTGTGAACAGCCGTAGCTGAAACGGCCCCTTCCCAAGAATTCCTACTGCTGAAAAGCAAGAGATGGGGATGCAACTGCTCACCTCGTGATGTCATACACTAAAAGTGCCCCAGCTGCACCCCTGTAATAGCTTCTAGTAACAGACCTAGAGAGAAGTAAATAAGGTTTCATACAGGTATGGCAGAATGGATGTAATGCAAACAATTGAAAGGGCACTCGCAAATGCTAACCTGAGCCTTATGTCTAAGTGGGATCCTAGATGCTGCGTTGTGCAGTTAGAGCCACAATTATTCTGAATCCTTCTGTGAGGTAACAAGAGCATTCTCTAGGCCAACATGTGGGGCTAGGTTTGGATTCAAAGTTCCAGACAACATTCTTTGTTTCAGAGGAGACTTTGGCAACTGAAGCCTTGCACAAATCAATCTTAATCAGGAGGGAACCTCTCCCCCCACCTATGTCCTTGGCATCTTTTTTAAAACAGAACTTTAACTGAGCATAACATCAACCACAAAATTCAGCAGATGGCTGATCTTGCAAGCTTTGATGCATCCATACAATCCCTGCAGCACAGGCTCTCGTGAAAATCTACTTTATAAACATCCTACCACTGCTAATCTAAAACTGGTTATTCCAAACCCTTTAAAAAACCCTTCCAGCTACCCTTCCTAGTTTGGCACTACCAGGGCTGGTCTCCCGGTGCCCAGAGGGGTGCCACTCTCCAGGCATGGCAAGCAGGGATCTTCCCGCTTTCCCCAAAGCAGCACAAGGCTCCCCCTCAACGACTGGGGGGGCTTCCCTCTCCAAGGCCCCCTTCAGGGGCCGGACCCCCAGCCCCCCCCCCCCCCGGCTTACCTGAATCGCTCCTGCCCAGCCGTGTCCCAGATCTGTAGCTTCACCGTTTTGCCGCCGACGGTTACCACCTTCGATCCGAATTCCACCCCGATGGTGTGATTGGAGTCCTGCTTGACTGCCGGGCGCCGAGAGGGACACGAGGGCGGTGGGTCACGCGGGGCGGCCCGAGGCAAGCCCGCGACCTGGAGGGGGCGGCGGCTCAGAGAGCGACCGCGCCGTGGCTCCGCCGCTCGCAGAGGAACCGGAAGGTTCTGCGCCGCCTGCAGCCCAGCAGAGGCCCGCGGGAGCCTCAGCCGCCCGGGGACTTCCCGAACCCACCAGGCTCTTCCCTCCCGCCCCCTCGCACCTCGGGCCGAGGCGGTCCCTCCGGCGCCCCCCCCCACGCGACTCACATTTGCTCTCGATGAACTGGTGCAGCAGGCAGGACTTGCCGGCGCCGGCGCTGCCGATCACCAGGAACTTGAACAGGAAGTCTGTGGGGGAGACAGAGAGACGGGAGGCATCCCTTGCAGAGGCCCCCCCGCCGCCGCGCCGCCGCGGCCCCCCGCGGCCCCGCCCACGCACCGTAGGTCTCCGACATGGCGGACGACGCGGCGGCCCTCGCCCCCTACTCCTCCGCCGCCGCTTCCTGCGCCCGCCGGCCTCGTCGCGCAATATGGCGGTGCCCAGGGAACCGGCCGAGAAGGACGTCGCGGGGGGATGACGTCACACGCCGTGGGGAACGCCCCCTGGCGACCTGCAGGCTCCGGGACGCGGCGCGGGCCCGTCCGCAGGGTCCCGCTCCGAAGGGCGCAGGAAAGAGCGACAGAACCGGGAAGCACGGAGGGTCACACGACTCACCGAAGACCGGCCCACCCCGCGCGTGGAAGGAAAGGCCGGCGAGCTCTGCGGTCATTGGCTCTGCGGCTGAGCCAATGAGAGCTGAGGCTCAGGCCGTGCCGCCAATCAGAGGAAGGTATAAAAAGGGCAGCGCGCTGGCAGGAGCGCAGACCGCCCGGCGGGGTTGGTGGCGTGTGTGCGTCTTTGTGTCTGGTGGCAGAGTTCCCGCTCCCGCCTACCCTTATTCAGCCAAATCAAGGGAATGGGTTATTTGGGGGTCCCCGCGAGACATCACGGCTGGCTCTCAGCCAGAAAGGTGCTTGCCAGGCTTTCTTCCGGGGAAACCCCCCCCCCCCGGCCAACTGAGGCAGAGTTGTCCTCTTTTCTCCACCTGGCCCGGGCATAGCCTGGCTCTAACCCCGCAGAGGCAAGCCGTATGGCCGCGTGGGTATCCAAGGCCATCTGTGGCCGTGGGAGGAGGCTCTGGCCTAGTGCCCAGTGCTGTTTCCACCCAAATCCTTGTATGAGAGGCGCTTGTATGGCTGCGGGTTCGAATGTGGTTCTTGTGCTGGAGCGCAGGATCCAGGTGATCTGGAAAGGGATATTGCAACCTATCTTTGCAAGGGAGGAAAAGGGGGGCTGTTCCCTCTGGGAAGCTGGGCGTCTCCTTCCTTCAGCCAAGGCTCTCATCAAACCTTTGTTCTTGCAGTCCCTGTGCACTCATGTACTCACACACTCACGTGGAAGGGCTGTTGGGCCAGGAGATCCTGGGACCGTGAAGGAACCAAGGGCAAGCCACAAAGGGTAAAAAGCACTGATTGACCTGGCAGCAGACAGGCATGGGCGCACACACCACGGGCAGCCCACCTCAGCCTGGTAGAACCTTATTCCCCAACCTGTGGGGAGACACTGGCAAGGCAGCTAGAACCTCCCCCCACCTCACTGAGCCTTTCCCCTCCCCTCCAGTCCCACAGGCTCCCGCAAGCCCGCTCTGGGAGGCTGGCAGAAGAGACAAGTTACTCTTGGCAGAAACACCCTGTCTCTGCCAGGGAAACAGCCATGCCCAGCAGGCACTCAGGGCACCTCCTCCTCCTCCTGAGTCCTGCAGCAGGCAGGGAGAGGCAAGGGTTTAGAGAGCCCAGAGGACATTAGGGATACATATGACCTTCCCACCCCCTCAGCAAGCAGCTTGAGACCCCAAGGGAGGAAACACCAAGAACAGATCATGCCGAACCAATCTTATTTCATTCTTCAACAAAGTGACCAAATTAATAGACTAGCGAAACACTGTGGACATAGTATACTTAGACTTCAGCAAGGCATTCGACAAAGGAGACCACAATCTACTTCTTGGTAAGCTAGAAAAGGGTGGAATAGACAACAACACCAGCTGACTACTCAATGAGTAGTCCTCAATGGAACTACATCCACATGGAGAGAAGTAAGCAGTGGGGTACCACAAGGTTCTGTTTTAGGCCCAGTACTCTTCAATATCTTCATAAATAATTTAGATGAGGGAATAGAAGGGGAATTATCAAATTTGCAGATGACACTAAGCTGACAGGAATACCCAACACCCCCAAATCTCAGGATCCAAAAAGATTTTGACAGACTTGAACAGTGTGTCCTATCCAACAAAATAATGTGAGAAAAGTAAGGTTTTACACCTGAACAGGAAAAACCAAAGGTACAAGTACAGATTAGACAAGAAACCTGGCTCAAAAACAGTAACTGTGAGGGACCTTGGAGTCCTACTGGACGATCACTTAAACATGAGCCAGCTATGTGCGGCAGCAGCCATAAAAGCTAATACAAGCCTGGGTTGTATAAGCAGAGGCATAGAATCAAAATCATGTGAAGTATTAGTACCGCTTTGTAAAGACCACAGCTAGAATACTGCATCCAGTTTTGGTCACATTAAAAAAAATGTCGAGACTTTGGAAAAAGTGCAGAGAAGAGCAACTAAGGTGATCAAAGGCCTGGAGACTAAAACATATGAAGAACGGTTGCAGGATTTGGGTTTGGCTAGTCTAGAGAAAAGGAGGACTAGGGGGGACAGGATAGCAGCCTTCCAGTATTTGAGAGGCTGCCACAAGGAGGAGGGGGTCAATTTATTTTCCAAAGCACCAGAGGGCAGGACAAGAAGCAACGGATAGAAACCAATCAAGGAGAGAAGCAACCTGGAATTAAGGAGAAACTTCCTGACAGTGAGGACAATTAACCAGTGGAACAGCCTGCCTCCAGAGGTTTTTAAGAAGAGATTGGATAGCCACTTGTCTGAAATGGTATAGGGTTTCCTGCTTGAGCAGGGGGCTGGACTAGAAGAACTCCAAGGTCCCTTCCAGCTCCAGTCTGATTAACTCCAACTGACCGCTAACCCACCCACCCCTCTTCTTGGCATCTCTGCTACCCTGTCAAGAAGGGCGGGTTGGGCCTAGATGTCTTCCCTCCCTCTCCTCCCCATCTGGCATTTTTATCTTGAGCAAGTCAGCACTGTTGTGTGAGTCACCCTTTCTGGGTTGGGCAGTTTTCAGGACTGGGGGAGGAAGAAGCAGGTTGCCCTGAAAGGGCCTGGACTGATAGCGGGTGGCAGGAGGGAGGCTGAACTTCCTCCTTATCAACAAAGTTCAACTCCAACCCCTGCTCCAGTTAATATTAACCTCACAAGTCCCATTACATCATGCAAAGCGCACAACACTGCCAGGCCATAGATTTAATGTTTCAGTGCTTCTGCTTTGTGCAGAAAGCTCTTCTCTACTAGCACGGATGATGTTACCTAGTTTAGGTAATGAAAGGTCTGCAAGAAAACAAGCAATCTCAGCACCACGGACCCTGTTCTTCTCTCAGAATACCTACATCTTGGGGTTCAAAGGGGAGTGTCCCAAATACTCTGTTTAGGGGAAACTACATTTAAACAGATAATGGTTGCAAAGCAAATATTTAGTACAGAAAGCCCAGGGGAACAGAAACCTCACACCACCTCAAATTAAAGATATTTGGGCAAGGTGATCAGCTGGCACTGGGCATTCCTGTCAGTCTGTGGGGCTGCAGCCGCTATAGCTGGAAGATCAGCAGGATGGAGATCCCACCCCTGAGGGACCCCAAGGTAGAGAAGAGGGCTAGAAGTCAGCAGGCAGCGTCAAAACAAGGGCTCTGAGATTAAGGCCTGGGATTTGCCTACTGTATGTAATAAAAAAAAATCCAGTTCTCTGAAATGTTTTGTTATTCATATTTTTTAAAGCATGTAATTTCACTTCTAAAAATCATACTATTGGATTATGCATTTCTGTTTAAAACACAATAAAATCAACTCCTTGGTCAAAAACTTTCCACCGTCACTTGGGGTGATTATGACAGGAGCTCCATTTCATTCTGTCCCTCGAGTACCCAAGGCCTTCCCCCCCTTTTTTTGTGCTCAGCGAGGGAGGACAGCCTTGATCTGCCCTTCCTCAGCACTTGGGAAGAGCCCTGGTGGGTACTCTCCTGCACAGGCAGCCCTCCCCTGCTTGAGGCTTTCACCACAGAGGGCAGGCTACAGACAGGCATGATGGCACAGCTCTGGGCATCTCCTAAGCCCCCGACCCAGGAGAAATGCACCACAATGCACCAGTTCATGGAGGATCCCCGCGCCAGGCCCCATCCCTGGGGGGGGGGGAATGCTGTACCCAGGGCTACCGCACACAAACGTACTTGCTCCACCAGTCTTTGGAGAGGGCCCAGATGCAGCTGGGGGGGCGCCTCTGCCCCCTGGCTCCCTCGCCGGCCTGCAGCCCCAGCACAATAGCAGTGTCAAAGACCTCCTTCAGGTTCTCCTGGGTGAGGGCCGAGCATTCCACATAGCCAGCCAGGCCCAGTTTCCTGGCCAGAGAGCAGGCGGCTGCAGGAGGTACCGGCTTCTCCTGACGCCGGGAGAGGGCAATCAGCACCTTGACATCCTGGCGCAGGTCCGACTGAGTCCCCACCAGCAGCACCCGGGCGGAAGGGCAGTTGCGACGCACCTCTGGGTACCATTTGTCTGCAATGTTCCTGAAGGAGGTGGGTGCCACCACGCTGAAGCAGAGCAGGCAGACGTCAGCCTTTGGGCAGCAGGTCTGCCACAAGGCGTCAAATTCATCCTGGCAGCAGAGCGGGAAAGGCACAGCATGAGGATAGACTCACCACTCACTCCTAGAAACCCTCCCCCGTCCAGGGCCCAGCCTTGGCCTTTGCAAATTCGATGCTCAGGGCAAGGTCAGGAAGCCTGGCCAAAGTTTGCTTTGGATGCAACACCAACATCACAGCTGTGAACAGGAGGCCCTGAAAGCCCCACCCCCACCCCGTACTCAGTCTCTTCCAGTAGGAGAACTCCAGTTGCTCGTTGCATTAATAATGTAATAAATGATCATTGGAATTTTGAGTGTGCCTAATGTCTGGCTCCCCACACTGGGGTGGGGGCAACTGGAAAGAAGCTAGAGGCCAGCGAAAAGAGCCCCAATTATTCGGAGTGGGGATCTGGGAACCAGGGTGTATCCCAGATGGGAGTAAAGCAGAGTGGGGACCAAAGAGAGGGGGGCTGCCTCGGCTCCGTTGGTGGTCCCGCCCGGGGGAGGCTGCTCTCTTTGGAGCTGAACCCGGCTCGCTTCCAAAGGACTCCGGGAAGCGGCAGCCGGATCCGCGGGATCCACTTTGGCTAGGCGTCTCGAGCCAAATTTTGGGCCGCCGATTACGGCAGCAAAAACAACGCCGCGCGCTGCAGCCTGAATTCCGGGCTGGAGGGCCGCCTTCCGGGGCTCCAGACAAGCCCTTACCTGCCCGGCGGTGTCGCACAGCTGGAGACGGATGGGGGCGCCGTCCACCTGGACCACAGCTGGGGAAACACAACAGGCGCTCAGATTAGCCAAGGGGGTCCGCCGCCCAGAAGCGGGAGGCGAGCCGCCGACGCGACTCTGAGCTCCTCCTCGCCGGGCCGCCCCGGGGGACTCTGCTCCGGCGCGCCCGGCCCCTCCGCCACCCGCCAGCTTCCGCACCCGGCGCCGGCCTCGGGTAGCGCCCTTCCCGTGGCGGAGCTGCCGCGACGGTACCCGAGAAGCGGTCGAGGGCCGTGGGCACGTAGCGCGCGGGGAAGCCGTTGGTGCTATAGCTGAGCGCCAGGCTGGTCTTGCCCACCGCGCCATCGCCCAGCAACACGCACTCCAGGCCCCGCAGCGGCCGCCACCGGCGGGGTCGGGGACGGTGCGGGGGCACCGGCGGCAACGGCATCGGCGAACCGTCGGAGCGCAGCGGAGACTGCGGCGCTCGGCGGCAGCTGGAAGGCGAGGCGCCTCATTTGCCTGGCCACGCCTGCGGGGCGCGGACCTCCGGCACCTGCACCCTGGACCCGAGGGAGGGGAGACCGGCCCGTCCGCGCCTTCGAGCAGGGAGCGCCGCGCACCAGGCTTGGGGGCTCCAGGAGGTCAGGCTCAAGGCTGCTGGAGCTCCCGGCTCTCTGGGGAGCCCCGAGCGGCGGCTTCTTCCCCTCCGCACGGCAAGAATAGGTGCTCCTCGCGAGGTCCCAGAGGTCTGCCTGGCAGCGCAGCCCCATGGAAAGGATCTTGGCCTGGCCCTTCCGCCCTCTTGAAGCCCCCCAACTCCTGCCCAGGAAGAATTCTAGCCTCTCCGAGCCCCCCAACCCCGGAGGGGACCTTCCGCTCACCAGTAGTGCAGGTTCAGCCCGGGCAAACCTGGACCGTGGGGGTAAAGGACAGGGGAGGAGACAAGGGAAGGCAGCTTCTCTGTGACTGGGAGCACTCTGCTCATGCTCAGAAGTGAGATCTTAAATATTCCTAATTGATGGCTGGATGAGATCCGATAGGTTTTTCCACATGAATTGAAACACATCCTTTTTCCCACTAAGCTTTTTTAAAATTTTGGGATGGGGCGTTTCTTCCTGCTTTCCAGACCTCGCTAAGTGGAACAGGAACACCCCTCCTCTGGGGCTGGGGATCCCTGCAGAAAACAGGAAACGCCCGAACCCTTCCTGGAAGATTGGGCCAGGAGGGTTTCTGTGCTGCTGCTCCTCCATAGCCTCCTGGCTGCACCTTGGCAGCCTCCCCACCCCCACCTGGGGTTACAGGATCCTGCAAAACTCGTTTGGCAAGGAAAACCTCTAGCCCTGGGCAGGGATCCCAGAAGGAAAACAGCAGAGCTGGGGAAGCGGCAGGCAAACCTCAGGCCTGGCCAATCCTTGGCCTTGGGAGCAAAGAGGCAGGCGGGACCGCTCTGGGCTCAAAACCTTTGGGCAGCAGGAGCCCCTCTGCCACCAGGCAACCCACCGCACAAGCTCCAAGCTGCCGTTTTGCCTGGCCAGCCAGGAAGCAGAAGCTATGGCTGGGAGGCAATGACCCCTCCCCATTTCTACTTGGGGGGATAGGGAGCCCAAGCCTTGAGGGCCTTTCCTGCACTGGAGGAGTTAGCCATGAGGCCAGAGCAGATCTCACTTTGAGTGACAGAAGAGGGGAAGGGGCCAGAAGTTGTATCCCTTTGGTGAAGTCCCGCAGGGGACACAGCACCCCCCCTGGAAATCTGGATGGCCCCCACCCTGTCAGCCTTTATGCAAGGCTCTGGACACCTGGCAGTTTCCCCAGGGGCTTTGAGTCTGGTTGTCCAAACTCTGCTGCGACTGCTGTGCTTGGGGCTGAAGTAACCTTGGGCGATATGATGTATGCCACTGAGAATAAACTTGCTCTTTGGCAGAACCTGCAAGGGTCCCTTTCCTGTAGAAGGCACGCAGGCCGCGGGTTCAGTTCTGCAAGACTTTGGTAGCTCTTGGTCACTGCGGCACACCCTCTCCCTCACCTTCTGAGTTCCAAATGTTTGTCCACTAGGGATTCCGAACTTGTAGTTAAGCGTTCAATACAGCATCTGCTTTGGCAGTTTTGAAGCAACAAAAAACCCACTGATAACCACTCTTGGAAAGACCACCTTTGCTCTCTCAACCAAAAGCAAAGGGTGACTCTTTTATGAACTAAGCAGCACCACCCGGCAAGCTTGCCTACAATAAGCCAGCTTGGAAACGCAATCAGCCAGGTGGGACCAGGGCCCAAGCTGGGTGCTGGCTGCCCCCCCTCTCTCCTTCCCCGCCCCGGCAAATCCTCTCTTGGCCTATGGTAAGAGCCTCTTGATGCGGGTGAAGAAGGAGAGTGCAAAAGTTGGCTTGAAACTCAACATTAAGAAAACCAAAATCATGGCATCCGGCCCTCTCAATTCCTGGCAAATAGATGGGGAAGAAATGGAGGTAGTGACAGATTTTATTTTTCTGGGCTCCAAGATCACCTCAGATGGGGACTGCAGCCAAGAAATTAAAAGACGCTTGCTCCTGGGGAGGAAAGCTATGGCAAATCTAGACAGCATACTAAAAAGCAGAGACATCACCCTGCCAACAAAAGTGCGTATAGTCCAGGCCATGGTTTTCCCAGTTGCAATGTATGGCTGTGAAAGTTGGACCATAAGAAAGGCTGAGCGCAAAAGAATTGAGGCCTTTGAACTATGGTGCTGGAGAAGACTCCTGCGAGTCCCTTGGACTGCAAGGCGTTCAAACCGGTCAGTCCTAGAAGAGATCAACCCCGACTGCTCTTTAGAAGGCCAGATCCTGAAGTTGAAACTCAAGTACTTTGGCCACCTAATGAGAAGGAAGGATTCACTGGAGAAGAGCCTAATGCTGGGAAAGATTGAGGGCAATAGAAGAAGGGGACGACAGAGAATGAGATGGCTGGATGGAGTCACTGAAGCAGTAGGTGTGAATTTAAATGGACTCCAGAAGATGGTAGAGGACAGGAAGACCTGGAGGAACGTTGTCCATGGGGTCACGATGGGTCGGACACGACTTCGCAATTAACAACAACAACAAGAGGAGGGACAGAAAAAGTTTCAAGGGCTTCCACAGCAACCCTTGCCATCCTCCGCCCCAGGAACGGAGACCCACAGCCTCTGGTCAATAAGAGCCAAAGCCAACCAAAAGAACAAAGGAACACGTTTATTGCCAAAAGGAAAAGCTCCAGGTGCGATGTCTGGCCGTCAGACTCTGGGTACAAAGCTTTTGCCAGGAATCGGCTGCTTCCTTTCAGACGCCACTCACACCTAACGGACAAATAGCTCCGCCTGCCTTTCGTCCAAATGCGAATTCTCTCTTTCACTCACCCATACACGCACACACACCCTTACCTTTCACAGGAGACAACATTAGAGAAACAACACAAACCATTTTACAGGCAAAAACTAGAAAAAAAGGCCCAGAGTTCAGGAACTACCCCCGCCTGGGGAGGGCAGCTCACTTCTTGGCAAAGGAGATCTTCATAGCGTTGTTCTGGGTGATCTTGAATCCCTGGAGGGCATCACGGGCAGCACCGGCCTGCACCTCATTGTCGAATTCAACAAAGGCAATGTCATGGCGCCCGGGCACCAACCGCACCTCCTTGAAGCCAGGGAACCTGTGGCCAATCAAAGAGAAGCTCAGGGCTGAATTCACAAGGCTGGCCTCTTGGGGGAAGAAGATGGCCGCAGAGATGCAAGAAGTAAACAAGGACAAGCAAGCAGGGAACTTGCAGGAGGCACTGGAGAACAGAGTGGCGGTCTGTGTGCTCAAGGCCGCATTCTTGCGGACATCAGGGAAGGAAAGGCGGCAGCACACAAACCGTGGAGGGAAGCCCAACCTTCCCCACCTGACAGTCCTTCGCTGCCGGCCCTGCCTGGCCCTCCCCCCAAAGCCCCACCAAAGAGCCGAGCTTACTGATTGAAGAGCATGGACAGCATCAACTCATTCGTCTCCTCGGGAAGGTTGGTGAGGAACAGGATGTGGTTAGGCGGATTCTCCGACAGCTGCAGGGAGTAGAAACACCGCATCACTCTGATCGTTTCAGGCCCAGGGAATGGTGAGGCAGCCCTCCGACCCCCTGACCAAAACGGGAGCAAGACAAACTCTCAGGGATTTCTACCCGATTAACCAGCCAAGCTGGCCCTTGGTCACTCACCTGCTGCGCTGTGGCCATCTGTCCTGGCAGCATCTGTTGTGGCGGCATTGCCCCTGGGGGGATGGAACCCGGCGCCATGCCAGGTGGTGGCATCATGCCTGGGGGTGGCATGTAAGGGGGCTGCCCTGGCATGTGGTGCATCACACAGGGAGCCTGGTTCATGGGGGGCATGCCCTGAGGAGAAAGCAAGAGATGCGGGGAGATTCAAGCTATGCCTCACTCCTGAACCTCAGCCCATGGGACACCCCTCCAAAGAGCAGAGACCCCCATTTCCTGCAGCTGCCATTCAAAAGCCAGCATGAAGCCCCCAAGGACCCCTGGCCAGGAAGGAAAAAGTTCACACTTCAGAGCCCGCTTTCATTAAAGGTAAAAAAACCCCACAATTCCCCCCCCCCATTCTCTCTGCCAGGGTCTGGGTTTCATCTTGGAGCTGGGCTTCCTGAAGGAAAGCAGAGGAGTTTTTCCCCCAGAACCAACAGCCCCAAACTGCCCAGAAGCAGGCACTCACTGGCACGGTGCCCTGAACAGAGGGGGCCACTGGGGCAGCTGCTCCTGGTATCTGCTTCTTAGTTACTTGTGCCTCTTGGCCTTTGGGCTTTCGCTTTTCTCTCTTGCGGTCCCGCTCCACAAAAGTGCCCTTCATCTTGGCTATGATGTCAGAATCTACCTTGGCGTACTGGATCCTCTGGGTGTGGAAAAGAAGCACTGAGTTACCCTTACCCAATGCCTGGCCAGCAAACTTCCAAGCTTCCCTGGATCAGAATGGCAGAAAAGGCCATGTTGGTCAAGCCGCATGGGAGTGCACAGGCACCTGGCTGACTACAATTAGATCTCCTTTCTCAGGAGAGCCACCTGCCTTCCCTCCCTTCCTCCAGAAGCCAGGAATGGTCGCCACTCACCATGGGCTTATCATAAAATGGGAACCCCTGCATGGAGCGTAGGGCATTGGTGGAGCTGCATATTTCTTTGAAAATGACAAAGGCCTGGCCTCTCATTTTCAGGTTGCGGGACACCAGAATGTCGAGGATCTGCCCAAACTGGGAGAAAATGGCATACAGCGACTTCTTGAGCTCTGTGGAGAAAAAGGCACATTTTTAACTTTTGCTCTATGCTGCACAACTGTATCTCCTGCAGTCAAAAGACAAGTTGGTTTCTGTTTTTTAAAAATACCTCAACTTTCTCTGAACTTTGGGAGTTATTGCCCTTCCATAAATACCAAGAAAAGAATAAGCAAAGTTGCACACAAAGTACAGGCACTGTGATATGGGCTCACCCACTCTAAATATCCTTCTTTTTCAGAAGAATCTGGGAACCCCAAAGAAATCACCAATGCAGGAATTGCAGCCCTTCTAAGGCAAAATGACCACCCATAAAGCCACACCGTATTAGCACTGAATTAGCACCCACAACTCCTCACCGTCTTTCTTGATTTTCTCATTAAGGTTGTTGATGTAGATGGTGTGATTGGACCGGGGTTCTGGAACCGCCATGACAACTGCAAGTCCAAGGTTGGCGGGGAATGGAAAGATTCAGCCAAACGGAGTAATAAATTTCTGTGTTAAAAGAAAAAAACGAAAAGCAAGAGAAAACGCTTAATTATGGAGAAGCTGAATTGGAACACTCAGCCAGCCCCAAAGAAATGGCCATCCGCCCACCAACGCTCCACAGAAGACAACGGAGGAGCCCGTGGGTCCCGGGTTACTGAGATCGCGTAGCTGGGAGCAAAAAGGGGACCACTCGGTAAAACATGAGGTGGGTGTGACGCCACCAGATTGCCTTGAAGGGACAGGCAAGGCGGAGGGCAGGGAAAGCGCCTTCCTCCAAACGGTCGGCCGGTCGGTCCGTCCTCCTCCTCCTCCAAAAGGCGACCGCCGCTTCCGCCTCCCCCCGCCTTTCCCTTCTCCGTAATTGCGTTCGAACTGCGACGGCCGTCAACCCGGATGCTAGGGTTCGCCCCGACCCGATGCCGGCCAGGAGGCGTCGGCGGAGAAACGAAGGTCCCAGTCCGCACGGCTGCCCTCGACAGGAAGGCCCGACCCAGCGGCACCCCACGCGCGGATGGCGCCCCGCTCGCCCGATCCCTCACCGATCCCGCGCAGGCCACGTCAGCCACCCCACCGGCGCTCCCGCCGACCCTTCCTCGTGTCCTGCACTAGTGGACGATCGTTGGCCAATCACGGCTGAGAGATGACGGCTTCTTCCTGCCTCGCGGACGTCCAATGGCCAGCGTGCCTCACCGTTGCTCCCGTCCCAAATGGGGCCGGGTGGGAAGCCCTCTTCCGGGACACAGCCCGCCCATCATCCTAGCCGCAGTGTTCGATTGGTTGATTGATCAAATCGCGACAAGATCGGCGCGTCACACGCCGGGATATCCTCTCTGACGCGAATGGATGACGTAATCCGAGCGCCGCCTAACCTACCAATGGCGATTCCGTAAAGGGTCGTGACCGTTGACCCCCTGGACTTGCGGCGGCGGCATGGCGGAGAGCGTGCTGAATGCGATGGCAGAAAGCCCGCCCCCGCCCCCGCCCCCGCCGCCCCCCTCGCGGGCCGCTGCGTTCCTCCGGGCGACGCCACAGCAGGCGGCCGGCATCGGGGACCGCGACGGCGTGAGGGAGCTTCTGCGGCGGCAGAAGGCCCGGTAGGGCGCTCGTCACTCGTGCACGTTAATGGAGCTGGCTCGCCGCTTCTTCCTGGCCTTACCAAGCGCGGCTGCTTCAGGGGCGGCGAGGGCGGGAAGGGCCGCTGGTGCTCGGCGGGGCCTCTGAGACTCCCTCTCCCCGCTGCTGTTGCAGGTTCAGCCAGTGTCTAACGTGGCTGCTGTTCCTCCAGCCGGTCCCGTCCCTCATCCAGGAGGGCCCGCAGTGAGTATCGCCCAGGAGGAAACCTCTGGCCGCTCCGGCCCAGACGGAGCCGGAGAAGCTGGCGGGGCCCTGGCCTGTCTCCCTCTTTGGGGCGGCCTGAATGTGAAAGCCGATAACGAGTGCCTGGTCTGCGGTAGCTTCCCTTTGGAAAGCACCGAGCCGAGCCTTCGTAACTGGCCTTTTCGGTATTGGACACTCGGGCTGAAAAGCGTCAGACTTTGTGCAGCCAGCCCCCCCCCCCGCCGCTTTCTTCCTTCTACAGGTGTGGTTTGGTGGCCCTTTGGATGGCCAGTGCTCACCTCCACCTGCCTTCTGAGGTTCCCCTGGAGAGAATTCGGCAGGTGGCTTTGGAGAGAGGCTACACGGTGCAGGGAGAAATGTTCTCAGGTCGGTAGCTGAGAAGGACAGGCAGAGGCGCCCGACGAGGCTGTCAGGGCTCCTGAGAGAAGGTTGGCAGCAGTTTGGCTGCTCGCTTGGATCCCCTCTTACGCAGGGCATCGCTGGGGGGGGGGCTGCTTGGTAGCTGTCCCAGCATTTCCTTTGCCACCCACTTCAGCCGCTGACATGGCCAGGCTGGCCGAGGAGGTCTTCCCCTGTAAAGCAGAGCTACTCTCTGGTGGCCTGCAAGGACGGAACCACGACAGAATTCTTCAGCATCTTGGTGCTGGTTTCCCTGTGCTGATACCGTATCCTCTACGGAAGCTTTTCCTTTCCATTTCCTCCAAGGCTTCTCTGAAATTTGAAACTGTTTACTGTGAAAGCTGAGACTTTCACTTGGTCTCTCGTCAGTGGCCCCTTAACCTGGGGGGGAGGGCATTTTCACCAAAGACAGCCAATGCTATGTGGGAGCGTGGTCTTGAGCCAAAGTTTCCAGGCCGGACCTTAATGCCTACCACAGCTATGATGAGGATTACAACCACGAGCCCTGCCTCCGGAATGGCTACAAGGCTCATTGGGCTGTTGCTTCAGGTATGCTCTGCTGGCTATTAACTGTCCACAAGGGGGTGCTGTTGCCACACTGGGATTATGGGTTGGGGTTCCTCTCTAGATATCCCAAAGAACAGCTGTGTGCTTTGCTTTGGGGGAGAAACGTGGCAGAATGGCATGGCCCATCCATGTCCCTGGATGGGGTTCTGAGAATCTTGGTTCCAGTACATCTGGAGGATGACCAGGTTGGGGGGGGGGACAGATTCTAAGGAATCTCTGTTGTGGGAGGTCGGTTGGGAAGGACAGATTTGGCCAGGGACAGGCTTAGATTTCAGTATCAGGACTGGCCTGTGTGAACAGCAGTAAAGACCCCCTCCCCTTCAGCAGTTCCACTAAGGCGTTGCTGGCTGTGGAATTCTGGGAGTTGAAGTCCTCATGCCTTAAAATTGTCAAGTTTGGGAAACACTACACTAAGGGCTCAGAAACCCAACCCAATCTCGTTTGTTTCCCAGGAGCGTTGCTTGGTCTGAAGAATGATTTCCAACTGCCTGCCTGCCAAGAGGACAAGGACATGCCGGGACTCTTCCATGCCAACCACGCTACTTCAGCTGTCCCTTTAGAGGCTGTCACTGAGACCTACTTGCTGTCAAAGCATGGCAAGAGTTACCACTATCAGCTGTGGAGCTATGCTCAGATACAGGAGAGCAACGCCCAGCTGACGGGCTTCAGTCCCAGGCGGGCGGCTGACGGAAAGGTGTACATTGTGCCCGCAGGGGGGGTGCGAGAGGGACTGTGTGGACAAGCGGTGCTGCTGCAGCCAAGGTCCGGAGGGCACTCTAGTAGCAACAAGCCTGTGCTGGAAGGAGGCTGCTCTCCCCCCTCTCCCCCCCCCCCCCCCGGTGCCTGCAGAGCTCCAGGAGAAGGTTGGGAAGACACAAGCTTATCCCTGAAGGCCCCTCTTAAAGCCCACTTACATCAACCAACCTGATATTAGGCCTTTGTGTTTCAGTAGAAGGAAGAATGGAGGAAATAAGGCTTTCAGGTAGCTTAAATTTCCTCAGCAGAGTGCTTTTTGCCTTTAGAAATTAGAACAGCTTACTGTTCTGATTATAAACAAGACCAACTTCGAAATTGTAAGTAGGAGGGAATAGAAATGCCCGTGTGAAAGTGAAGCTACTACATACCTTTTCACCCTGTGCTACTGGTGTTAATAAAGGAGCACAACTCTCCTTGATACTTTGGGCCTGGACTGTGTGATGTTTAGGGCCTTGTTGTTTGCTTCTCCCTCTCTTTTAGCTGTTGTAGCTCCCTCACTCTTTACTGCCACCATTGTTCTGGCCAACACTTTCCCTTATGCCTGGTTTTTAAAATAGCCTCTCCTTCCTCATTCTGTGCCAAGCGAATGCAAGAAACGACTGTTGATTGGGATGCTTTGAAGTTCCCCCCTCCCAGGAGCCAGCAACTCAAAGTCATTTTGAATTTGAGATGGTCTCTCCAGATTTTTCTTGGATTACTTCCCTAGGCTCACCTAAGCTGCTGGTTCACCTAGAGTACCAACCATAGATCGCTTGAACGTATTCATTTATTTAATCAAACATACAGGCCACCCCAGTCAGGATTGCCATTCTAGGTGTCCTTTAGATTGCTTAATAAAGGGGAACCAATAAAGAAGTGCCTTCCTAGCAATCCTCCTTTGTAGTCCAAGTCACCAGTGCAGAGACAGAACCTGTCTTAGGGCGGCTCAGCATTCAGGTTGGAAGGAAGGTTAAAAGGAACCTTTTCCATCATGTTTCTATACATGCTTACATTCAGCACGTGACCTGGAAGTTCTTCAGCCGAGCTCCTTTTTCAAGCACGGGAGGATGACCAGGAGGGCTCTGCACCATAAAACTCGATGCCTGAGCCACACAAAGATGTTTTGCAGAGACTTCTCGGTGCTGCTCACGTGGAGAACAGCAACTCCACCTGGGGTCCTTGCATCTAGCTGATTTGATTGATGGGTGCTTAAGAAGCACCCCCCCTTCTCTTAAGACATTTTGCCATTGGTACTCTTAAGTCTGCCCCTTCTGCTTGTTCAAAAACTAGCTTTGCTCCCTACAGGGCACTCCGTACGTGGGATTGCAGCTTCTAAGAAACACCTCAGGACTCCAACTCTGTCCTGGGGACCTCTGGCCTTCCGCACACCTATAAAGATTGACTGCTGGGCATTCAGAATGCTGCTGCCAGGTTTCTGGGGAGCTGCTGTCCAGCCCTAGACATTCCTGGGGTTTCTTAGCACCTCTGCCTGAGACTAAGAGTTGCTGGAACTAAGCTGCAGCACGTTGCTCCTCTGGTTATGTCGGGCTTGTGTCCAGGACGCTGTCTGGCTTCTCCAGCATGTTCTGCATGATTGTCATGAGGTTTTCCAAGCCCCACAAGTATCCATCCTCACGGTTGCCTTCCACCCAGGGCAGCCGATGGGTCAGGGTCTGTTTGTCGGGCAGCGGCACCGTCTTGCCAAAGTCAATCATCCAGACTCGGGCAAGCCCTGTTTTGTCATGCACGAAAAGGAGGGAACTGCCCACAACCTGGAAGCAGAGAAAGAGAAGACTCAGCAAGGGCCATGAAGGTGCCAGACAGATGCTCGTCTGGTTGGCAGGAAAATGCCAGGAAGTGTATTTCGCTTAGCCAAGTTGGTCCAAGGGGCATCTAAACAGGCTTTACTGAACCAGCCAACAGTATCAAGCTAGAAGGTGCCACTGCTTGTCAATGCTAATATATTGTGCCAACATAGCCAGAAAAGGCATCCAGATAATAGGGCAAGTCTACCCTTCTGGCAGGTTCTCCCCAAACAAACGTAAAAACATGCCTCATGTGCCTTGAAGAACTCCGACTGAGCCAGCGCTGCTCTCACCTCCCGCAGCTGGTCCAGGTAGCTGTTCTGTGGAGAAAGGAATGACCCTCGGGAGTGAAGCAGCACAAGCTGGGCTAGGGATCCTTCCCATTGAAGAGGCTTGGAGTATTGCCGGAGGCCCCTGGTTCAGCTGGGAGCTCCATATATCAGAGCAACAAAGCTGCTGCATCAAATTCAACTCCAGTGAGAGGCTCCCTTGCTGGGGCTGCTGGGCCATCAAAGCCACCACCGGAGCAATGGCAGAGGAATCCTGCAGCAGATCCCCAGAGCTGAAGGGCTGAGAAAATGGCAGGGGCCCTCCCACTGGGGCTGTCGGTGATGGGAATACCCCAAGCCCCACTGGGCAGAAGCTGGATCCTTACCAAAAGGTGTTTGTCCCTGTCCAGGAAATCCCAGAAGGCTTCCGCGACCTGCTTAGGTTGCCGGGTCTTCTTAAAGCTGGTGCTGCAGGTGCCACTGGCCCTCTGGGGGAGGGGGAGGAAGAGGAAGAGCCTGGTCAGTCTACCTCAATCGGAGAACAGGCTCCGCAAGAAGAGCAGGGTCTGCTTGGAGGTTTCCTCCCTCCTGTTTATGCTTCAGGGGAGCCACCCTGAGCCTCTTCTGAACACCTTTCCCAGAGTACAAGGCTTGGTTCTGGGATGGCTTCCCCCGAGTCTCTCCCCGAACAGAGCATCGGATGGCAGGGGACCGGCTCTAATGGACAAAAGGCAGCTAAGCTTGGGCAGGAGGAAAGCCCCCTCCCCAGCCCACACTGGGCTTCCCTGGCAGCAATGCAGAGAGCCAGCCAGGCGATGGAGCACTCTGCCTGCAGCTGGTTGCTTTCCTAAGGAGAAGGCCTCCCTCTGCCCTCCTTACCTTGATGCCCTCGATGCGGAACCCAAGCGTGCTGGTCGAGCTGAGCGACTCCCGCCATTGCATGTAGCGGGGCTTCAGCACGCCACGCTGGGCGTGTTCCTCTGGCGTGGGGGCGGAAGGGTCCAGTGCCATCATTTTGTCATACATGTCGTGGCGCAGACAGGGCTGCTGCCTGGCCTTCTCCAGCTCCTCCTCCAGGTATGTCCTGCGCAGGGCAGGGAGAAGGAAGCGCCTTGAAGGACTTTGTGGGGCAAACCTCCCTGCAAGAAGGCTGCCCGTCCCCCATCCCCACCCTCCTGCCAAGGGTGTTTGGCCAAGTCGAGTCCCCCGGTAGAGAGCAAAAGAAGCCTCACCGGGTGCCCATTTTGCAGTCCATGATGGAAGGGTTCTCGAAGCCGGCCAGCAGGTCTTCCATCTGGATGTAGGGCTCCCCATCGTGCTCCACCATCCCATAATATGCTGGGACATAGGGCTGCAACGCATCGCCTCCCAGGCACTCCAGGCACTGCTGCTCGTTGGAGCAGTGTCTCTTCAAGACGTGGCCCAAATCCCCAGCCTTGAAGTTGCCTGAAGAGGAGGAGGATGGAGAGGTTGGTGGGGGAAGGGCTCGGCAGGCCCCCCCGGAGGATGCCAGCCTAGCCTCCTCCTGGTGCGAGAATCGCTCTTTACCTGCGTGGCCGGCCAGCTGAACCCAGGAGTAGCACTTCCGGATGGAGACCACGCAGGGCGACCACTGCACCGTGCTCTTCAGCTTCTTCCAGGGCCAGTTCTGCAGAGGATGGGGGGAGGATGAGGGGGGGAGTCTGCACCAGATTCAGAGAAATCTGGGCCAGGACGGTGTTGATCCAAGGAGCGGAACTTTTTAAGAGACAGAGAGAGACAGAGAGCAAGCACTTCGCTCACATGTTAGAGCTGGATGGGGACAGGCTGACCCAGCAAAGGTGAGGCGGCTCCTTGCAAGCACGAGAACAGCCGGTCTGGCCCAGAACAGTCACGCTGGAGAGAAGCACCTGCTGTCACCCCCGAGTGGGTCTCCCAAAGAAAATGGCACAAAGTGTCAGGAGAGGCCAAGGCTGACTGGCACCTGAAGGGAAAATGGGCTGGAAAGGGTTGGAGCTCATTGGCTGATGAGCCCACCTCACAGGGTTGTCGTGGGACAAAACAATGGGAGGGGAAACCGCCATATTTGCTTCCTAAGATTCTCAAAGCACAAGCAGCATGTAGGGGGGGGGGGTAAATAACCACAACCCCGCTATTATTTTCTCCGCAGCAATGAGTTCCAATGTCCATAATACACGATTGTTACTGTATTGAATTGTCTCCGTCTAGTTTCTCTTGAGATAATTTCAGAAACTTACAATCAACAGCCAAACACTGAAGGCCCAGGAGCAGCCCCTCTCATAACCTGCAGGAACTGGAGCCACCCAAAGCACCCCCATTCCAGTTCTTCCCCCCTACTAGATACTCAGAGCAGCCCCCAAGTAAAACTAGGCCCAGCCGTGGGGAAGAGCCTGCTCGGAAGATCTTGGAGAAGATGGAGAATCGGCCAGATCTGAACAGAGGCCTCTGGGTGCCAGAGCAGCAGGAATTGGGGTGATGATGTCTTTTTCAAAATAAACCACAAAATATGTTGCTTCTGTTGTATCACAGGATGCAACCCCCCCCCCCCGATAGAGGAGGCTTTTTATCCACAATATCAGGACAGGGAGGGGGCCAGGCAGGGTCCGTCTCCTGGCCACGTCCCCAGTTGCACCCAACTGATGAAATCCGTTCCCTCAGCTGAAAGAGCCACCAGCTCCCAAACCATAACGGAGAGCTGAAATCAGCTGGTGCAGCAGCCCCACAGCATCCCGTCATGCAGAGCTCCTCGGGGCTTCTGGGCAGGGGCTGGGCAAGAAAAAGGGGGAGGGAGCATCCTGGGAACCGGCTCTGGCAGAAAGCCCAGCACCTCCCCAACAGGCTTGGCTGGTTAGCAGAGGACGGGTTGCAGGCAGTGGCAGCCATGGTGGCAATGGCATCTCTCTCTCTCTCTCTCTCTCTCTCTCTCTCTGAGCTGAGCATCCCCACCAGCCCCACCCCTTAAGAAGGCCAGGCCAGGCTTGTACTGACGGCCAGCTGCTCAGGAGCTCCAATTCCCGGAAGGAGAGAGAAGCCCATCAACAGAGAGGGGGACACCTGCTTCCCCCCCAGGCGAGGGAGTGTCCCTTGTCCCCAGCAGAAGCCTAGACGACAACTGCCGGAGAGGGTCTGTGCCTGGAAAGAGTGGGGAAGAGACTAGGGAGTCCTTGAGGGTCAGCCCCTTCCTTTCTTCTGCCCAGGACAGAAAGCATTTGCCCACCCCCACCTTCTCCTTTGCAGGAGGACCCTCGGAAGGAGGGGGACACTCACCTGAAAGGAGCCCCTGTCCACCTTCCTCATGACTTTCCCCAGGCCAGGAATGCCGGCTATCCAGCCAGAGGAGGTGGGCATCTACCCAGCCCTGGGGTGCACACTGCCAGGTGTTTATGCACTGCCCTCTGGCCACGCCCCCTGGCATGATGCGGATGGCACCCGTGGCCCCTCCCTTTTCCTGGAAGTGGGGAAAGGAAGGACAGAACGAGAAGACAGCAGGTTGCTCAGCAACCTGGGGATGTTGCAAGAAATTTTCCATGACAGGCGAAGTGGAGAACAAGAGAACCGTCATTGGTGACTGAGACGTCTCTGCCCTGGAGGCCCCTGACAGCACACAGGGTTCTGCTTAAGTCCAAGGAGAGTTATCTGGCCGGGCTCACAGAGAAACATGCCTCAGGTAATTCAGGCACACCTGTTGGCCCACCCGAGGGACCCCATGTTGTCCCTCACGCAGGAGGGCCAGATTGGAACTTGCAAGCTGGAATGAGTGAGGATCACAGCTCCATTTCTGGGTGCATCTGCAAGTTTCAGTCTCCAAGCAGGGGCAGAAATACGCAGCTTTGGGAACTCAGCTGAGGGAGATGGTCTCCACCCAACGCGTGCTGGACAAGCTTAACAGGAACGCGTGTGCACACATGCTTCAGAGCCAAGGGGTGGCACTTGGAAGGCATTGCCCTGGAGCCCACTCTGCCCCCTCTGCCCTCAGAGGAAAGCACATGCAGAACCACCACCACGCTTGGCGCTTCGACTCCTCCACTGAGCAAGCAACACAATGATCTCCACACAAACCAACTCGGCCACTTGGCCCCCCAGGACACACCACCCAGCGATTCAGGATGAGAAGTTCCATTCCTCTGGAATGATTCTTTTGTGCAATCAAAAGCTTTTTGTGCTGCTGACCAGGGACCAGGAGGAGGACCCTCAGGAGCATCCCCCCCCCCCGGTCCTTCTGTAGAGCAAGCACCATCCCTTCCTCGCCACTCTTGATTTTGATAGACAAAACTCCTCCAGAGACCCTCAGGAATCCAGCCTCATCCAGACTGAAGGTTGCAAAAGACACAGGCACACTTTGGACTTGATCCTGACTAGAGAAGTGTGAGGCTTTGCAGACTCTCGTGAACTAACCATTCTGTAGAACAGCAGGCTGAGCTGATAGGTGGGGTTAAATGTGCCACCAGTTTGAAGTCATTGCATTGCCACAAGGTCCAGCCCCCCATGAATTCTGTTGACCCTTACCTAGTGCCAATTCAGGTTTGATCATTAGTTGACTAGATTTTTGTATAATAGTAGAAGTAAACTTTTCTGGGTTTTGAACTCAGCAAATGCTCCTGGTTCATTTGCGCCTGACACGTTCTTCTTGAATGACAGCAGCATCTATGTTCCCCTCCCCAGGCTGGGGGGAGGGAATGGTGCCAAGGAGGTTTGTTCGCCCTGTGAGTGTTCAGTCGGCATCCAAATGCTTACAAAAGAGCCACAGGTGGGGAAATGACGACCATTGAACTACACTACCGTTCAAAGAAGTTTGAACTGAAGAAGCTTCTTGGATGGGAAGCAAAACATGTTCAAGCAAAAAAGAAAGTCCATCTGCCTTTTGAAAAAGCACCTTTGGGACAACCGTGACCGGGAGGACGGAGAGTCTCCCTAGCTGCCTTCAGAGCAACTTGTCTCACCTCCACTTCTTGGCCTCTGAAATCTCAGGGTCACTCACAGGACGATGCAAACTCTGCACCAGTGCTGCAGCCTGTCTGCATCTGAAGATCTTCTGGAGAAGTTTCCCCAAATACTCTTTTGCCCGAGGGTCGCTAACACCTGGAGGCTTCCCTCCTTCTGCCAAAACCCCTTTCCTCAAGAGGGTCATCAATTGCTGCCAAATCCTGGGAAAGCTTCCTTCGAAGCTAGGCACTAGAGGAAGTTCTATTTTTATACTTTTGTCATTTTCAGTGTGACTAATTCCATTATGTTTTTATTACAGTGAATTTACTTGTGTAAACACATTCATTAGTAGTTCTTTGAACACTGCCCCAACATCTTTCTATGAAGGGAAACGCAGAAATATCTTAAATAAACAGAAATAAGCCCTTAAAGTTCATGGGAAAATCCCATTGGAGGAAAATTCCACTTAGGGTTAGGGTTACGTCACAATGAACTCCTAGAGCAAAATAGACATCGCCAACAAACTCGGAGTGCTTGGGTATGGTTAGGAGGGCACTGACTTTTCTAGGCTGCAATATCTATGTTTCCTGGTAAAATACATGGGAAAATCCCACTGGAGGAAAATTCCAATTAGGGTTAGGGTTATGTCACCATGAACTCCTAGAGCAAAATAGACATCGCCAACAAACTCGGAGTGCTTGGGTATGGTTAGGAGAGCACTGACTATTCTAGGCTGCCCTTTCTATGTTTCCTGGTAAAATACATGGGAAAATCCCATTGGAGGCAAATTCCACTTAGGGTTAGGGTTACGTCACCATGAACTCCTAGAGCAAAATGGACATCGCCAACGAACTCAGAGTGCTTGGGTATGGTTAGGACGGCAGTGATTTTTCTAGGCTGCCCTATCTATGTTTCCTGGTAAAATAAATGGGAAAATCCATTTGGAGGAAAATTCCACTTAGGGTTAGGGTTACATCACCATTTCCTAGAGCAAAATGGACATTGCCAACAAACCGGAGTGCTTGGGTATGGTTAGGAGGGCCCTAGGCTGCCCTATCTATTTTCCTGGTAAAATACATGGGAAAATCCTTAGGGTTAGGGTTAAATTGGGGAATGGGATTACGGGTAAAATACATGGGAGGAAAATTCCACTTGAGAGAGTGGACATCGCCAGGGAGTGCTTGGGTATGGTTAGGAGGGCACTGACTTTTCTAGGCTGCCCTATCTATGTTTCCTGGTAAAATACATGGGAAAATCCCATTGGAGGAAAATTCCACTTAGGGTTAGGGTTACGTCACCATGAACTCCTAGAGCAAAATGGACATCGCCAACAAACTCGGAGTGCTTGGGTATGGTTAGGAGGGCACTGACTTTTCTAGGCTGCCCTATCTATGTTTCCTGGTAAAAAACATGGGAAAATCCCATTGGAGGAAAATTCCACTTAGGGTTTAGGGTTACGTCACCATGAACTCCTAGAGCAAAATGGACATCACCAACGAACTTGGAGTGCTTCAGTATGGTTAGGAGGGCACTGACTTTTCTAGGCTGCCTTATCTATGTTTCCTGGTAAAATACATGGGAAAATCCCATTGGAGGCAAATTCCACTTGGGTTAGGGTTACGTCACCATGAACTCCTAGAGCAAAATGGACATCGCCAACAACTCGGAGTGCTTGGGTATGGTTAGGAGGGCACTGAGCTTTTCTAGGCTGCCCTTTCTATGTTTCCTGTAAAAAAAGTGGGAAAATCCCATTGGAGGATCATTCCACTTAGAGTTAGGGTTACATCACCATGAACTCCTAGAGCAAAATGGACATCGCCAACAAACTAGGAGTGCTTCGGTATGGTTAGGAGAGCACTGACCTTTCTAGGCTGCCCTATTTTTCCTGGTAAAATACATGGGAAAATCCCATTGCAGGAAAATTCCAGTTAGGGTTAGGGTTACGTCACCATGAACTCCTAGAGCAAAATAGACATCGCCAACAAACTCAGAGTGCTTGGGTATGGTTAGGACGGCACTGATTTTTCTAGACTGCCCTATCTATGTTTCCTGGTAAAATAAATGGGAAAATCCAAGGAAAATTCCATGGGAAAATCCCTAGAGCAAAATGGACATTGCCAACAAACTCGGAAAATTGAGTTTTCCATCTTGTTTCCTGGTGAGGGATCCCATTGGAGGAAAATTCCACTTAGGATTAGGGTTACACCATGAACTTCTGGAGCAAAATGGACATCGCCAACAAACTCGGAGTGCTTGGGTATGGTCAGGAGGGCACTGACTTTTCTAGGCTGCCTTATGTATGTTTCCTGGTGAAAAACATGGGAAAATCCGATTGGAGGAAAATTCCACTTCGGGTTAGGGTTATGTCACCATGAACTCCTAGAGCAAAATGGATATCGCCAACAAACTCGCAGTGCTTGGGTATGGTTAAGAGGGCACTGATTTTTCTAGGCTGCCCTATCTATGTTTCCTGGTAAAGTACATGGGAAAATCCCATTGGAGGAAAATTCCACTTAGGGTTAGGGTTACGTCACTGTGAACTCCTAGAGCAAAATGGACATCGCCAACAAACTCGGAGTGCGTGGGTATGGTTAGGAGGGCACTGACCTTTCTAGGCTGCCCTTTCTATGTTTCCTGGTAAAATCCCATTGGAGGAAAATTCCACTTAGGGTTAGGGTTACGTCACCGTGAACTCCTAGAGCAAAATAGACATCGCCAACAAACTCAGAGTGCTTGGGTATGGTTAGGACGGCACTGATTTTTGTAGACTGCCCTATCTATGTTTCCTGGTAAAATAAATGGGAAAATCCATTTGGAGGAAAATTCCACTTAGGGTTAGGGTTACAATACCATGAACTCCTAGAGCAAAATGGACATTGCCAACAAACTCGGAGTGCTTGGGTATGGTTAGGAGGGCGCTGATTTTTCTAGGCTGCCCTATCTATGTTTCCTGGTAAAATACATGGGAAAATCTCATTGGAGTAAAATTCCACTTAGGGTTAGGATTACGTCACCATGAACTCCTAGAGCAAAATGGACATCTCCAACAACCCCGGAGTGCTTGGGTATGGTTAGGAGGGCCACTTAGGATTAGGGTTACGTCACCATGAACTTCAAAATGGACATCGCCAACAAACTCGGAGTGCTTGGGTATGGTCAGGAGGGCACTGACTTTTCTAGGCTGCCTTATGTATGTTTCCTGGTGAAAAACATGGGAAAATCCCATTGGAGGAAAATTCCACTTCGGGTTAGGGTTATGTCACCATGAACTCCTAGAGCAAAATGGATATCGCCAACAAACTCGCAGTGCTTGGGTATGGTTAAGAGGGCACTGATTTTTCTAGGCTGCCCTATCTATGTTTCCTGGTAAAGTACATGGGAAAATCCCATTGGAGGAAAATTCCACTTAGGGTTAGGGTTACGTCACTGTGAACTCCTAGAGCAAAATGGACATCGCCAACAAACTCGGAGTGCGTGGGTATGGTTAGGAGGGCACTGACCTTTCTAGGCTGCCCTATTCTATGTTTCCTGGTAAAATCCCATTGGAGGAAAATTCCACTTAGGGTTAGGGTTACGTCACCGTGAACTCCTAGAGCAAAATGGACATCGCCAACAAACTCAGAGTGCTTGGGTATGGTAGGGTTAGGGATTCATCACCATGAACTGCCCTATCTATGTTTCCTGGTAAAATAAATGGGAAAATCCATTTGGAGGAAAATTCCACTTAGGGTTAGGGTTACAATACCATGAACTCCTAGAGCAAAATGGACATTGCCAACAAACTCGGAGTGCTTGGGTATGGTTAGGAGGGCACTGATTTTTCTAGGCTGCCCTATCTATGTTTCCTGGTAAAATACATGGGAAAATCTCATTGGAGTAAAATTCCACTTAGGGTTAGGATTACGTCACCATGAACTCCTAGAGCAAAATGGACATCTCCAACAACCCCGGAGTGCTTGGGTATGGTTAGGAGGGCACTGACTTTTCTAGGCTGCCTTATCTATGTTTCCTGGTGAAAAACATGGGAAAATCCCATTGGAGGAAAATTCCACTTCGGGTTAGGGTTATGTCACCATGAACTCCTAGAGCAAAATGAATATCGCCAACAAACTCGGTGTGCTTGGGTATGGTTAAGAGGGCACTGATTTTTCTAGGCTGCCCTATCTATGTTTCCTGGTAAAATACATGGGAAAATCCATTTGGAGGAAAATTGCACTTAGGGTTAGGGTTACATCACCATGAACCCCTAGAACAAAATGGACATCACGAAGAAACTCGGAGTGCTTGGGTATGGTCACGAGGACACTTACTTTTCTAGGCTGCCTTATCTATGTTTCCTGGTAAAAAACATGGGAAAATCCCATTGGAGGAAAATTCCACTTAGGGTTAGTGTTATGTCACCATGAACTCCTAGAGCAAAATGGACATCGCCAACGAACTTGGAGTGCTTCGGTATGGTTAGGAGGGCACTGACTTTTCTAGGCTGCCCTATGTATGTTTCCTGGTAAAATACATGGGAAAATCCCATTGGAGGAAAATTCCACATAGGATTAGGGTTACGTCACCATGAACTCCTAGAGCAAAATGGACATCGCCAACAAACTCCGAGTGCTTGGGTATGGTTAGGAGGGCACTGACCTTTCTAGGCTGCCCTTTCTATGTTTCCTGGTAAAATCCCATTGGAGGAAAATTCCACTTAGGGTTAGGGTTACGTCACCGTGAACTCCTAGAGCAAAATAGACATCGCCAACAAACTCAGAGTGCTGGGGTATGGTTAGGACGGCACTGATTTTTGTAGACTGCCCTATCTATGTTTCCTGGTAAAATAAATGGGAAAATCCATTTGGAGGAAAATTCCACTTAGGGTTAGGGTTACAATACCATGAACTCCTAGAGCAAAATGGACATTGCCAACAAACTCGGAGTGCTTGGGTATGGTTATGAGGGCGCTGATTTTTCTAGGCTGCCCTATCTATGTTTCCTGGTAAAATACATGGGAAAATCTCATTGGAGTAAAATTCCACTTAGGGTTAGGATTACGTCACCATGAACTCCTAGAGCAAAATGGACATCTCCAACAACCCCGGAGTGCTTGGGTATGGTTAGGAGGGCACTGACTTTTCTAGGCTGCCTTATCTATGTTTCCTGGTGAAAAACATGGGAAAATCCCATTGGAGGAAAATTCCACTTCGGGTTAGGGTTATGTCACCATGAACTCCTAGAGCAAAATGAATATCGCCAACAAACTCGGTGTGCTTGGGTATGGTTAAGAGGGCACTGATTTTTCTAGGCTGCCCTATCTATGTTTCCTGGTAAAATACATGGGAAAATCCCATTGGAGGCAAATTCCACTTAGGGTTAGGGTTACGTCACCATGAACTCCTAGAGCAAAATGGACATCGCCAACAAACTCGGAGTGCTTGGGTATGGTCAGGAGGGCACTGACTTTTCTAGGCTGCCTTATCTATGTTTATGGTAAAAAACATGGGAAAATCCAATTGGAGGAAAATTCAACTTAGGGTTAGGTTACGTCACCATGAACTCCTAGAGCAAAATGGACATCACCAACGAACTTGGAGTGCTTCAGTATGGTTAGGAGGGCACTGACTTTTCTAGGCTGCCTTATCTATGTTTCCTGGTAAAATACATGGGAAAATCCCATTGGAGGCAATTCCACTTAGGGTTAGGGTTACGTCACCATGAACTCCTAGAGCAAAATGGACATCGCCAACAAACTCGGAGTGCTTGGGTATGGTTAGGAGGGCACTGACTTTTCTAGGCTGCCCTTTCTATGTTTCCTGGAAAAAAAGTGGGAAAATCCCATTGGAGGATCATTCCACTTAGAGTTAGGGTTACATCACCATGAACTCCTAGAGCAAAATGGACATCGCCAACAAACTAGGAGTGCTTCGGTATGGTTAGGAGAGCACTGACCTTTCTAGGCTGCCCTATTTTCCTGGTAAAATACATGGGAAAATCCCATTGCAGGAAAATTCCAGTTAGGGTTAGGGTTACGTCACCATGAACTCCTAGAGCAAAATAGACATCGCCAACAAACTCAGAGTGCTTGGGTATGGTTAGGACGGCACTGATTTTTCTAGACTGCCCTATCTATGTTTCCTGGTAAAATAAATGGGAAAATCCATTTGGAGGAAAATTCCACTTAGGGTTAGGGTTACATCACCATGAACTCCTAGAGCAAAATGGACATTGCCAACAAACTCGGAGTGCTTGGGTATGGTTAGGAGGGCATTGAGTTTTCTAGGCTGCCCTATCTATGTTTCCTGGTGAAAAACATGGGAAAATCCCATTGGAGGAAAATTCCACTTAGGATTAGGGTTACGTCACCATGAACTTCTGGAGCAAAATGGACATCGCCAACAAACTCGGAGTGCTTGGGTATGGTCAGGAGGGCACTGACTTTTCTAGGCTGCCTTATGTATGTTTCCTGGTGAAAAACATGGGAAAATCCGATTGGAGGAAAATTCCACTTCGGGTTAGGGTTATGTCACCATGAACTCCTAGAGCAAAATGGATATCGCCAACAAACTCGCAGTGCTTGGGTATGGTTAAGAGGGCACTGATTTTTCTAGGCTGCCCTATCTATGTTTCCTGGTAAAGTACATGGGAAAATCCCATTGGAGGAAAATTCCACTTAGGGTTAGGGTTACGTCACTGTGAACTCCTAGAGCAAAATGGACATCGCCAACAAACTCGGAGTGCGTGGGTATGGTTAGGAGGGCACTGACCTTTCTAGGCTGCCCTTTCTATGTTTCCTGGTAAAATCCCATTGGAGGAAAATTCCACTTAGGGTTAGGGTTACGTCACCGTGAACTCCTAGAGCAAAATAGACATCGCCAACAAACTCAGAGTGCTTGGGTATGGTTAGGACGGCACTGATTCTTGTAGACTGCCCTATCTATGTTTCCTGGTAAAATAAATGGGAAAATCCATTTGGAGGAAAATTCCACTTAGGGTTAGGGTTACAAAACCATGAACTCCTAGAGCAAAATGGACATAGCCAACAAACTCGGAGTGCTTGGGTATGTAGGAGGGCTGCTGACTTTTCTAGGCTGCCCTATGTATGTTTCCTGGTAAAATACATGGGAAAATCCCATTGGAGGAAAATTCCACTTAGGGTTAGGGTTACATCACCGTGAACTCCTAGAGCAAAATGGACATCGCCAACAAACTCGGAGTGCTTGGGTATGGTTAGGAGGGCACTGACTTTTCTAGGCTGCCTTATCTATGTTTCCTGGTGAAAAACATGGGAAAATCCCATTGGAGGAAAATTCCACTTCGGGTTAGGGTTATGTCACCATGAACTCCTAGAGCAAAATGAATATCGCCAACAAACTCGGTGTGCGTGGGTATGGTTAAGAGGGCACTGATTTTTCTAGGCCTGCCCTTATCTATGTTCATGGTAAAATACATGGAAAATCCATTCGGAGGGAAAATTGCACTTAGGGTTAGGGTTAACAGCACCATGACCCCATAGAACAAAATGTGCATCGAAGAAACTCGGAGTGCTAGGGTATGGTCACGAGGACACGTCATTTTCTAGGCTGCCTTATCTATGTTTCCTGGTAAAAAACATGGGAAAATCCCATTGGAGGAAAATTCCACTTAGGGTTAGTGTTTTATGTCACATGAACTACTTAGAGCCAAATGGGACATCGCCAACGAAAATTGGAGTGCTTCGGTATGGTTAGGAGGGGCACTGACTTTTCTGGTGCCCTATGTATGTTTCCTGGTAAAATACATGGGAAAATCCCCTGGAGGAAAATTACACATAGGATAGGGTTACGTACCAGAACTACTCTTTGCCCCAAAATGGACATCGCCAACAAACTCCGAGTGCTTGGGTATGGTTAGGAGGGCACTGACCTTTCTAGGCTGCCCTTTCTATGTTTCCTGGTAAAATCCCATTGGAGGAAAATTCCACTTAGGGTTAGGGTTACGTCACCGTGAACTCCTAGAGCAAAATAGACATCGCCAACACACTCAGAGTGCTTGGGTATGGTTAGGACGGCACTGATTTTTGTAGACTGCCCTATCTATGTTTCCTGGTAAAATAAATGGGAAAATCCATTTGGAGGAAAATTCCACTTAGGGTTAGGGTTACAATACCATGAACTCCTAGAGCAAAATGGACATTGCCAACAAACTCGGAGTGCTTGGGTCTGGTTAGGAGGGCGCGATTTTTCTAGGCTGCCCTATCTATGTTTCCCACCATGGTAAAATAAGGGAAAATTCCATGGAGGAAAATTTACCACTAGGGTTAGGGTATGTCACATGAACTCTAGAGCAAAATGAATATCGCAACAACTCGGCGTGCTTGGGTATGGTTTAGAGGGCATGATTTTTCTAGGCTGCCCTATCTAGTGTTTCCTGGTAAAATACATGGGAAAACCTTTGGAGGAAAATTGCACTGAGGGTTAGGGTTACATCACCATGAACCCCTAGAACAAAATGGACATCACGAAGAAACTCGGAGTGCTTGGGTATGGTCACGAGGACACTTACTTTTCTAGGCTGCCTTATCTATGTTTCCTGGTAAAAAACATGGGAAAATCCCATTGGAGGAAAATTCCACTTAGGGTTAGGGTTAGGTCACCATGAACTCATACAGCAAAATGGACATCGCAAACAAATTTGGAGTGCTCGGGTATGGTTAGGAGGGCACTGACTTTTCTAGCCTGCCGTATGTATGTTTCCTGTGAAAAAACATGGGAAAATCTCGAGGGAGGAAAATTCCACTTCGGGTTAGGGTTATGTCACCAGGAACTCCTAGAGCAAAATGGATATCGCAAACAAAACTCGCAGTGCTTGGGTATGGTTAAGAGGGCACTGATTTTCTAGGCTGCCCTATCTCTGTTTCTGGTAAAATACATGGGAAAATCCATTTGGAGGAAAAAATTGCACTTAGGTTAGGGTTACATCACCATGAACCCCTAGAACAAATGGACATACGAAGAAACTCGGAGTGCTTGGGTATGGTCACGAGGACATTACTTTTCTAGGCTGCATTATCTATGTTTCCTGGTAAAAAACATGGGAAAATCCCATTGGAGGAAAATTCCACTTAGGGTTAGCGTTATGTCACCATGAATCTAGAGCAAAAGGGGACATCGCCAACGAACTCAGAGTTCTTGGGTATGGTTAGGAGAGCACTGACCTTTCTAGGCTGCCTTATCTATGTTTCCTGGAAAAATACATGGGACAATCCCATTGGAGGAAAATTCCACTTAGGGTTAGGGTTACGTCACCTTGAAATCCTAGAGCAAAATGGACATCGCCAACAAACTCGGAGTGCGTGGGTATGGTTAGGAGGGCACTGACCTTTCTAGGCTGCCCTTTCTATGTTTCCTGGTAAAATCCCATTGGAGGAAAATTCCACTTAGGGTTAGGGTTACGTCACCGTGAACTCCTAGAGCAAAATAGACATCGCCAACAAACTCAGAGTGCTTGGGTATGGTTAGGACGGCACTGATTTTTGTAGACTGCCCTATCTATGTTTCCTGGTAAAATAAATGGGAAAATCCCATTGGAGGAAAATTCCACTTAGGGTTAGTGTTACAATACCATGAACTCCTAGAGCAAAATGGACATTGCCAACAAACTCGGAGTGCTTGGGTATGGTTAGGAGGGCATTGAGTTTTCTAGGCTGCCCTATCTATGTTTCCTGGTGAAAAACATGGGAAAATCCCATTGGAGGAAAATTCCACTTAGGATTAGGGTTACGTCACCATGAACTTCTGGAGCAAAATGGACATCGCCAACAAACTCGGAGTGCTTGGGTATGGTCAGGAGGGCACTGACTTTTCTAGGCTGCCTTATGTATGTTTCCTGGTGAAAAACATGGGAAAATCCGATTGGAGGAAAATTCCACTTCGGGTTAGGGTTATGTCACCATGAACTCCTAGAGCAAAATGGATATCGCCAACAAACTCGCAGTGCTTGGGTATGGTTAAGAGGGCACTGATTTTTCTAGGCTGCCCTATCTATGTTTCCTGGTAAAGTACATGGGAAAATCCCATTGGAGGAAAATTCCACTTAGGGTTAGGGTTACGTCACTGTGAACTCCTAGAGCAAAATGGACATCGCCAACAAACTCGGAGTGCGTGGGTATGGTTAGGAGGGCACTGACCTTTCTAGGCTGCCCTTTCTATGTTTCCTGGTAAAATCCCATTGGAGGAAAATTCCACTTAGGGTTAGGGTTACGTCACCGTGAACTCCTAGAGCAAAATAGACATCGCCAACAAACTCAGAGTGCTTGGGTATGGTTAGGACGGCACTGATTTTTGTAGACTGCCCTATCTATGTTTCCTGGTAAAATAAATGGGAAAATCCATTTGGAGGAAAATTCCACTTAGGGTTAGGGTTACAATACCATGAACTCCTAGAGCAAAATGGACATTAGAGCAAAATGGACATTGCCAACAAACTCGGAGTGCTTGGGTATGGTTAGGAGGGCGCTGATTTTTCTAGGCTGCCCTATCTATGTTTCCTGGTAAAATACATGGGAAAATCTCATTGGAGTAAAATTCCACTTAGGGTTAGGATTACGTCACCATGAACTCCTAGAGCAAAATGGACATCTCCAACAACCCCGGAGTGCTTGGGTATGGTTAGGAGGGCACTGACTTTTCTAGGCTGCCTTATCTATGTTTCCTGGTGAAAAACATGGGAAAATCCCATTGGAGGAAAATTCCACTTCGGGTTAGGGTTATGTCACCATGAACTCCTAGAGCAAAATGAATATCGCCAACAAACTCGGTGTGCTTGGGTATGGTTAAGAGGGCACTGATTTTTCTAGGCTGCCCTATCTATGTTTCCTGGTAAAATACATGGGAAAATCCAGTTGGAGGAAAATTGCACTTAGGGTTAGGGTTACATCACCATGAACCCCTAGAACAAAATGGACATCACGAAGAAACTCGGAGTGCTTGGGTATGGTCACGAAGACACTTACTTTTCTAGGCTGCCTTATCTATGTTTCCTGGTAAAAAACATGGGAAAATCCCATTGGAGGAAAATTCCACTTAGGGTTAGTGTTATGTCACCATGAACTCCTAGAGCAAAATGGACATCGCCAACGAACTTGGAGTGCTTCGGTATGGTTAGGAGGGCACTGACTTTTCTAGGCTGCCCTATGTTTGTTTCCTGGTAAAATACATGGGAAAATCCCATTGGAGGAAAATTCCACTTAGGATTAGGGTTACGTCACCATGAACTCCTAGAGCAAAATGGACATCGCCAACAAACTCGGAGTGCTTGGGTATGGTTAGGAGGGCACTGACCTTTCTAGGCTGCCCTTTCTATGTTTCCTGGTAAAATACATGGGAAAATCCCATTGGAGGAAAATTCCACTTAGGGTTAGGGTTACGTCACCGTGAACTCCTAGAGCAAAATAGACATCGCCAACAAACTCAGAGTGCTTGGGTATGGTTAGGACGGCACTGATTTTCTAGACTGCCCTATCTATGTTTCCTGGTAAAATAAATGGGAAAATCCATTTGGAGGAAAATTCCACTTAGGGTTAGGGTTACAATACCATGAACTCCTAGAGCAAAATGGACATTGCCAACAAACTCGGAGTGCTTGGGTATGGTTAGGAGGGCCCTGATTTTTCTAGGCTGCCCTATCTATGTTTCCTGGTAAAATACATGGGAAAATCCCATTGGAGGAAAATTCCACTTCGGGTTAGGGTTATGTCACCATGAACTCCTAGAGCAAAATGAATATCGCCAACAAACTCGGTGTGCTTGGGTATGGTTAAGAGGGCACTGATTTTTCTAGGCTGCCCTATCTATGTTTCCTGGTAAAATACATGGGAAAATCCATTTGGAGGAAAATTGCACTTAGGGTTAGGGTTACATCACCATGAACCCCTAGAACAAAATGGACATCACGAAGAAACTCGGAGTGCTTGGGTATGGTCACGAGGACACTTACTTTTCTAGGCTGCCTTATCTATGTTTCCTGGTAAAAACATGGGAAAATCCCATTGGAGGAAAATTCCACTTAGGGTTAGGTTATGTCACCATGAACTCCTAGAGCAAAATGGACATCGCCAACGAACTTGGAGTGCTTCGGTATGGTTAGGAGGGCACTGACTTTTCTAGGCTGCCCTATGTATGTTTCCTGGTAAAATACATGGGAAAATCCCATTGGAGGAAAATTCCACTTAGGATTAGGGTTACGTCACCATGAACTCCTAGAGCAAAATGGACATCGCCAACAACCTCGGAGTGCTTGGGTATGGTCAGGAGGGCACTGACTTTTCTAGGCTGCCTTATCTATGTTTCCTGGTGAAAAACATGGGAAAATCCCATTGGAGGAAAATTCCACTTCGGGTTAGGGTTATGTCACCATGAACTCCTAGAGCAAAATGGACATCACGAAGAAACTCGGAGTGCTTGGGTATGGTCACGAGGACACTTACTTTTCTAGGCTGCCTTATCTATGTTTCCTGGTAAAAAACATGGGAAAATCCCATTGGAGGAAAATTCCACTTAGGGTTAGTGTTATGTCACCATGAACTCCTAGAGCAAAATGGACATCGCCAACGAACTTGGAGTGCTTCGGTATGGTTAGGAGGGCACTGACTTTTCTAGGCTGCCCTATGTATGTTTCCTGGTAAAATACATGGGAAAATCTCATTGGAGGAAAATTCCACTTAGGGTTAGGGATACGTCAACATGAACTCCTAGAGCAAAATGGACATTCCCAACGAACTCGGAGTGCTTGGGTATGGTTAGGAGGGCATTGAGTTTTCTAGGCTGCCCTATGTATGTTTCCTGGTAAAGTACATGGGAAAATCCCATTGGAGGAAAATTCCACTTAGGGTTAGGGTTACGTCACTGTGAACTCCTAGAGCAAAATGGACATCGCCAACAAACTCGGAGTGCTTGGGTTTGGTTAGGAGGGCAGTGAGCTTTCTAGGCTGCCCTTTCTATGTTTCCTGGTAAAATCCCATTGGAGGAAAATTCCACTTAGGGTTAGGGTTACATCACCATGAACTCCTAGAGCAAAATACACATCGCCAACAAACTCAGAGTGCTTGGGTATGGTTAGGACGGCACTGATTTTTCCAGACTGCCCTATCTATGTTTCCTGGTAAAATAAATGGGAAAATCCCATTGGAGGAAAATTACACTTAGGGTTAGGTTACGTCACCATGAACTCCTAGAGCAAAATGGACATCGCCAACAAACTCGGAGTGCTTGGGTATGGTTAGGAGGGCACTGACTTTTCTAGGCTGCCCTTTCTATAAAATACATGGGAAAATCCCATTGGAGGAACATTCCACTTAGAGTTAGGGTTACATCACCATGAACTCCTAGAGCAAAATGGACATCGCCAACAAACTAGGAGTGCTTGGGTATGGTTAGGAGAGCACTGACCTTTCTAGGCTGCCCTATCTATTTTTCCTGGTAAAATACATGGGAAAATCCCATTGCAGGAAAATTCCAGTTAGGGTTACGTCACCATGAACTCCTAGAATAAAATGGACATCGCCAACAAACTCGGAGTGCTTGGGTATGGTTAGGAGGGCACTGACTTTTCTAGGCTGCCCTTTCTATAAAATACATGGGAAAATCTCATTGGAGGAAAATTCCACTTAGGGTTAGGGTTACGTCACCGTGAACTCCTAGAGCAAAATGGACATCGCCAACAAACTCGGAGTGCTTGGGTATGGTTAGGAGGGCACTTACCACCTTCTGCTTCCCATCCCTTGCAAGAGCCTGGATGGGCACATGCCCCAGAAGGCAGCGGGAACTCAGCGGCCAGTTCAGCCCTCCAGCTGGGCATGAGTCAGCCACGCTCAGCTCTACAGACCGGCCAGAAGCAGCTGAATCAGCCCAGGATGATTCATTCCGCTGGAAATGAAGTCATTGCCCCTGCAGCAACTGAAGCAGCTCATCAAAAGAGGCCAGACCTGTGCCTCACAGATAGAAAAAAGTGCTCTGTGTGTTTCAGAATATTCCAGAAAACAAATGACGTCAGAGAGTGGTGACTGGAGTAGTTTTTCTCTGAGTCAAGAGAGTTCCAGCACTCTGTGGGTGTTTACTTGAAATAGAACTTTTACTAGACTTTGTCCCTTCTCACTCTTAATCTTCTCCTCTCAAGATAGACAAAGTGTCCTGGGCCTGCATGCACACCCTTCCCCATGCTTGCCATTCACGTGACAGAAGGAGCAGCCCCACTCTTGGGACAGGAGAGCCAAAACCCTGTCCACCTGTCTGGGAATTCTGAAAGTCCCCAAAGTCAGCCCCCCCCCACTTGGGGACGAGGATTGAAGAAGCATCTGATCCGCAAGCATTTGATCCCCTCGATCCCCGCAAGCATTTGATCCTTTCCTGGGAGGATCGGAGGGGCCAGGAGGAGACAGGCCCCCTATAATCACCCCAAAGAAGAGGCAGGAGGCAAGCACATTTCCCTCTCCTGCCGAAACCAACTGATCACTCATGGAAACCAGGTTTTTAAAAAGCAAGAAAATGTGGCTGAATTGATGAGAAATCGCAGAAGATACAGGATTCAGAACAAGCAACCATTGTTGATTAAGTTCCTCATCTCTTGTAAAGCTGGAAATACTTTGCACATCTGGCACTGAGTCAATGGCGTCAGCTGGTGCTCCCTGGGTAGGAGTATGCGGGGGTGGGGTGCACAAGAGGGGCTGTGAAACAAGGGAAAGGCTACCCTTGACTTGTGGCTTGTGACTGGCAGATGTGAGATTTCATTCTTCCTGCCTGTGCAGCACTTGGATCTGGTCGATCTTTGACCCCTCCAGATGGAAGAGCAGGTCCATCAAGATAGCACCTCCATAAAGGAAATTTCCTTCTCCTGTGTCAGCAGGAAGAATTCTCCGGTTGGTGGCTCCACTTGCTCTGCCTGACCTTGAAAAGGAAGCAGGATCAGACCACCAGGACACCCTCAGGTTGGGGCTGGGCAGGAAGCGTCCCAGGGAGAGCAGAGGCAACTTAGTTCCATGCTGCTGCAGCTACCAAAGAAACTCCGTGCAGAGGCCCAAGGGATCCAGAATCCAGTGAGGCGCTCTCGCTGTAAAATGGAGCCCGACAGGTTGCCCTCACTAGCAGAATCATTGGTGCCTTTGTTGCTGTTTCGGTGGCCACAATATTGGGCACATGTGACACCACCGCCCTGCAAGCGGCATTGGCTCCCATTGTGTGTTCAGCTCAAGGTGCTGGCGGTCTCTTTTAAAGTCCCTGCGTGGCTTGCGGTCAGCCTCTTTACTCCCCAGCCGTTTCTCCCATTTGATCCAGCAGGAGAGGCCTCTTGCGGCTACCAGAATATCGGCCACCAAGATTCCCTTGCCAGCCTCTGAAAGGCCCTGGAGACCTGGTTCTTGCCCAGGCTGGGGCCAAAGTGTGCAAAGAAGCCCAGGCCCTGGCTACCTGGAAGGCCTTTTATGGATCTTCAGTTGCTGTGGGCTTTTTGCTCTTAAAGGTATTTTAGTAACTATATTTTATTTTACATTTGTACTGTGCCCATGTATGTGATCTGGGCAACCATATAAGAGGAAGAAATCAATAATAAACCACAAATCACAGCTCGGCTCAATCGTTACCCACCACTCAAGACGCCCACGGGAGAACCGCTCCCCTTGAGGTAGCCCGGACTCAACCAGAGGCTTCCGAGGTTGCTTGCTGGGAAAACGAGCCGCCGCCGCTGCCTGCATTACGTGCAGAGCCGTCCTATCGCCGACCCAAAGCCGCTGAGCCCTCAATGCCCGCAAGGGGACCCGTCGGCCGGCCCTCCACCCACCGCCTCCCGGGCTCCGGCAAATGGTCGGGCAGCTCGGCGTCCGTGGCCGGAGCTTCTCTCTGGCCACGGCAGGCCGCGCAGACGTGCTGAGGCGCTCCGGCCGCTCCGGCAGGGAGGGCTCGGGCTGCGGTAGCCACTCCTTCCCGGGAACCTCGCAGGGTCGCCCCCACCGCGCCGCCTTTTTCCGGGGGCAGCCCCCCTCCGCTCGCCCCCCTCCGCGGTCCCGGCAGCGCAAGCGGGCCATGCCGGCTCAAGACCCGCGCCGCAGGGGAGCGGCCCCGGCACCGGCCCAGCCCCGCCGGCCGCCCGCCCGCCCACCGCCTCACCTGCGAGTCCCCGCGCTCGTCCCCGCCTGAGGGCGCTTCTCCCGCGCCGGCGGCCTCCAAACGCATCGCCCTCCCGCACCGGCTGCCGGCGAGGGGCCGCCGCTGGGGCGCCTGGGCGTCGGCCGGCCGGAGGAGGCGCGTCCGGCGGCCGCGTGGGGAGGGCTGGCCTCCGAGGCGATCCCCGTCCCTCTCCCGGCGAGCGGCGAAGCGGAGCCAGGCGAGGAGAGCGACACCCGCGGAAGGGGGGGCCCGGCCACTGCCAGCTCGGGGCGGGGCGGAGCTGCTGTTCGGGAAGGGCCGGGAGGGCGGCGAACCGCCAGATGCCCGGAATCAGCTGCGGAGCCCGTCCAGCCTCCTGCCTTGGCCGGCCGAAGCAGCCTTCCCACTCGCCCGGGCCTTGGCCCAGCATGAACCGGCCTGGAAGCCCCAGACACCCGGAACCGCCGGGAGAAAACGTCCATTTCATCCTGTGTGATGGGCTCACACACTAGACTCCCTGATCCATAAATTGCCAGAGCCTTTGAAAGGGGCTTGGGGGGGCTTCAAGAGGCTGGAGCAAATCGCCTTCTGGTGGGTGTGACTTGCACCCCAAAGCTCTGAGTTTGGGCCTGCCTCCGCCATGTGTCACCGAAGCCAGGAGCTCTCTGGACCTTGCCCATCTCTTCTTTGGGAACTTTGGCTGTGCCCCCTTTCACAGCTGGTGCAGTCATCCAGCGTGACTCACAGCATTTCCTGTTAATGTTATGTCACTCATGCTGCCTGGATGTCTAGTCTGGGGTCAGGGATGTTTTGCCCTACGTCTCTCTTCCCCCGCCCAGCCCTACCAGATTTGTCAGCAAATGTTGCATCATTCACCCCCAGCACAGCTCTTCCTCGCATGATTCAGACAAAACACAGATCTGGGAGCAAGTCATGCTGCCGTGACTTGTTCCCTTGCAGGAAACATGCAAGTATTTTCTGAATGACCAGTTTTGTGGTTCCTCCAGAAAATATGTGATAACATTAGTCAGTGATGCTCTGGGACTTGTACCCCTGTCCATGATTCACTAGTCCCAAAGAGCAAACAAAGTCCCAGTTATTTATTTTATTTGTCAAATTTATTGGCCACCCATCTTACTGCAGGGTAAGTTATGGCACTGGAAGACTGGCACGTTCAGGTTGGTGGGCCTGATCCATTGGCCAAATGTTTCTTAAGGAGAAAGTAAGGGCGAGCCTGTGTTTTTTATTAAATGCACACAAAATAGCCCAAGAATTACAGTATAAGAACATTCTAAAAACACATATTAAAAACAATGCACTCTCAAATAGCTGTAATAGGCATCCATTGACCTGGCAATTTTTTTTTTTAACTTAAGATTTTAACAAATGTTTTAAGAATTTCCGATAGGCCTGAGAAATAAAGGCTATAGTCCCACCAGCACTGAGATGAGGTTAAATGAGTTGGTGTGATTTTGTGTATGTGGGAACCCAGCCAGCCATTATGTCAGCAAGCTATGTGAACAGACAAAAAAGAATTAATGTATACATTTCCAACCAGTTTTAGGGTTTTAAAAAAGTTATTTATGATGTCTAAGCAGGGTTTTTTGGGTTATTTTCTGTCTGTGTGGTTAGTTTACAACAGATGGGAAATCCAGAGTAATATGCTAAACACCACAACCCATTATCCTGCTTGCACAAAAAAACCTGCCCACCGCCTGCCCTCCAAAGCAAGTGCAACCAAAGTCAGCCGGAAATGTTGACCTCAAAATCAGCCGGACGCTCTGAGGCAACTGGTGGCCAGGGAAGCACAGGGCTTTATCCTGCAGCTCAGGTTCCCCTCACCGCACATTTACACGAGGAGAGCTGCGTCGAGGGTGACAGTCAGAGTCTGGTAGCGCTTTCCCAACTGATACTATTTGTGTTCTTGGCTAAGGCTGCCGATATTAGCCCCCTTTTCCCAAGAGGTCGCTCGCTCTGCCTGCTGCCGGTTCCGAGCAACAGCTGGGCTCGGTCTCAGCGGGCAACGGGATTTCTAGAGCTCGGCGCTCAGAGACGGAAGCATCTGCAGCTGCCCAGCCCGGGTAGCAAAGCCTCCTCTGCGGCTTCCCCAAGTTCAAAAGGGCTTCACAGCTGCCAAATCTCCTCCCTAGTCCGGGGAATAAGCGCGAGCCCGTATCCCCCATTGGCTCGGCCAAGCTGCCTCTGGCCCCGCCGCGCGCCCACCCGAAGAGAACCGCGCGTGGGGGGCTCCGGCACCGACCCACCCATCCTTCCAGGACTCCAGCCCAGAAGCGGCTCCTGCTCAAGCCTGGGCGGCTGCCGACCCGGCTGCCCGACTCAGCGAACGCGGCTCGCCCTTCTCCTGGGCGCGCAGCCCCCTCGGTCCCGGCCGGGGCCGCCCACGACTCAGCCAGGGTGGTCGGCGAGAAGCGCTAGGACCTCGCGGAGAGCAGAGGGGCGGAGCGCGAGAGCACACCGGAACCTGCCATTGGGCGCCCGGCGGGAAAGGCGGGTCTGAGGGGAGCCGGCGACTTCCGACCGGAAGCGGGGGCCGGCGGAGATGTGGCGGCGGGCGCGCGCGGCGGGGGCCCCGGTGAGCGGTGCGGGGGCGGTCATGCTGCGCGGCGGCGCTCATCTCCTCCTCCGGCCGCAGGGGCTCCGGGCGCCGGCGCGGTTCTCCCCCGCCTGGGCGGGCCTGCATCGGCCGTCGTGGCTGCGCGGCCTGAGCGCGGACGAGGTGCGCAGAGCCCGGGAGGCCCGGCCGCGGAAGAGCGCGGAGGCGGCGGCCAAGGCCAGGCCCCAGGTGAGCGCGCCTTCCGCGGGGCCGGCGGGCGGGCCTCCGGCCGAGGCGACACCTGACTTGCTTTCTCCGCAGCTGAGCGAGCGGGCCCGGGAGCGGAAGGTGCCGGTTACGCGCGTCGGGCGGCTGGCCGCTTTCGGAGGTGAGCGGGGGGGGAAGGGCGGCGGGGGGGCCGGGCGGGCCGCAGCCGGAGGAAGGAGCCCAGTAGGCGCGTCTCGGCCCGGCGCTCGGCCTCCGGCCCGGCTCCTGGGCTGAGCGGCGGGATTCCGCCGGGGCTGCTGCTTCCTCCCCCCGGGGGTGCCGGAACTGCCGTGGGGCCTTCCAGGGGGAGACGGGCCGCCTGCTCCACCGGGCCTGCCCCGAGGAGGTCGGCGGCGCCCCTCCCGTCGATCTGCCTCTGGGGGAGGCCTGCGGGGGAAGCCTCTGCTCGCGGCACCGCTACTGGCGGGGCGGCCCTAAGGAGGCCAGGAGGCCCAGCCGCGGGGAGCGGCTCGAGGGGCCGGGAAAGGGAAGCGGAGCCGAACCTTGTGCTCTGTTTTGGGGGTCCCTCCCTCCACCGTCTGCAGCGAGGCTCCCTGCGGGGCAGTCTGGGCTGGGCTGCTCCCCTGAGAACCTGAGCGCCCTGCCCTGCCCACTCCTTTCCTCCCAGGTCTGGCCGTGGGCTTGGGCTTCGGGGCCTTGGTCGACATTGTGAGGAACTCCCTCAGTGGGGACCAAAGCGCCAAGGGTAAGGGAAGCTCTGCGTCTGGGCCTTGGGGGGGCAGCAGGGTGAAAGCTGGCGTGCAGTTTTTCCAAAGCCAAATATGTCGGACCAGGGCCTGGAAAGGGAGGGGAGCAACCAAGTGTCCCCCCCCCCGCTTCCTGCCCAAGTGTTGCTGTGCAGGCGGGGCAGATGAGCCCGCCCTGGTGAGTTTGGCTCCACATTCCTCGCCCCCAATCTCCCTGCAGGGAGCAGCCTTTCCGAAGCCAATGCACAGCGGATGGTTGACACTCTCTGCAAGATGCGAGGGGCAGCTCTGAAGATCGGGCAGATGTTAAGCATTCAAGGTAGGGATGGAGCTTCTCTGCTTGCTTTGCCAGAAACTCCCTGGAGCAGCTGCATCTCAGCTGGACCAGCCTCCCTTGCACAGAAGAGCTGTGCCCAGCTGGCAGTTCCCTGACAGATGTCTCTCATTTTTGCCGGGGGGGGGGGGGAGTTGCAGCCTGCTTTCAGTGGCCAAGCACTGAAGGTATGCTTACTGCTTTCCTGTCACTCCATATTTAGCAAACTGTCTCTTGCCGTCCGTTGCAAACTTTGTGGCAGGCGTATTTTATTGGGACCAACCCCCCAGTAACCCTCCGTTCTCTCCACAGACAGCTACTTGCTCAGCCCCCAGCTGCAGCAGGTCTTCGAGCGTGTCCGCCAGAGTGCAGATTTCATGCCTGTCTCGCAGATGACTGTGTGTTCCTGATGTGGTGTCGGGGGGGAGGGGAGTTCAGTTTTAAGCCCTTGGAAAGTTCCAGTTGATGGGACAGGATGGAGGGCAGCGGCAGCTACAATCTGGTGGCCTTGAGACTCTGCAGAGGACAGGTCTTCCCAGGCAACCATTGATGTAGTTGTTTACTGGCTGGCTGACCTTAAGTGCCCCCAATCCCCCCCTGAACCTGATCTGTGGGATTCTCTCCTTCCAGGAGGTGCTGTCCGAAGAACTGGGCACTGACTGGCGTGAGCGGATGGCCTCTTTTGATGAAATGCCTTTTGCTGCTGCCTCTGTGGGGCAGGTGCACCTTGGAGTGCTGAGGGATGGGATGGAGGTGGCAATGAAGATCCAGGTAAGGAGAGTGGAAAGAGGCCCAGCAGGGAAGAGGTGGGAACTAGCGTGGGAGGCCCTGTCCTGCCCCAGCTCTAACCTCTGCTCTGCCTCCAACCCTCGTCCTTGCAGTATCCCGGCATTGCCCAGAGCATCCAGAGCGACATGGACAACCTTCTGTCGGTACTCAGGATGAGCACGATGTTCCCAGCAGGTAAGGGGAAAAGGTGTAGTTTGTAATGCATTTCTCGGGCTTCTGACTGCCATGAAAATTGGGGTCTTGGGAGGAGGAAGAGCTCCCAGAAGCTCAGCTGTGGCCCTGTCCCTAAAAAATGAGGCTGCTGGGCTGTGAGCCTTGTGCCCCTGCAAGGAAGGTGCTCGCCCTCTGTGAGGAGCCAGGAGGGGTGGGCATTGGGAAGGGCAGAAGGTGGAGTCAGGCAGCCCTCCGCTCTTCCCTTGCCAGGCCTGTTTGCAGACAACACCCTGCAGATCCTGCAGAAGGAGCTGGAGAGGGAGTGCGACTACGAGCGGGAAGCCAGCAGCACCAAGAGGTTCAGGTAGGCCGTGGCCGGGTGGGAGTCCTTGGGCCACCCAGTTAACGACCCTTGCATGGGGCTTCCCCCAGATGGTGTCCTGCTGGCTTCCTGGGCCTCAGAGGCTCTGGGGGGAGGATTGCCCAGGGAGGGGCTCGGGGGGGCTCTTCTCCGGCAGGGGTCCCAACAGGGCTCCCTTTCCCCAGGCAGCTTCTAGAAGGTGACCCTTTCTTTGAGGTGCCGGAAGTGGTCGACGAGCTGTCTACCAAGAGGGTGCTGTCTATGGAGCTGGTGGGGGGCATCCCGCTGGACCAGTGCCAGGAATTGGACCAGGGGACTCGCAACGAGGTGAGGGCTGCTGGGCAGGATTTTTGTCAGAGCAGGATCTGAACGGCAAAGTCTCCCTTTGGGGACCCAGTGCCCTTCCTGCCGTGATCCACCGGCTGCCTTTCTTCCTCGGCCAGATCTGCTCACAGGTCCTCCGTCTTTGCCTCCGGGAGCTCTTCGAATTTCGGTTCATGCAGACAGACCCAAACTGGTCTAACTTCTTCTACGACGCTGAGAGACGCAAGGTGGGCCTTCCCTCAATTCAGTCTGGGCCGTGGGGGGAGGCAGCCCTTCTTTGGAGGGAGGACTGTGATTGCTGTGGCCCTCAGCACTGCCTTCCTTGCAGATCACCCTGCTGGACTTTGGGGCTAGCCGGGATTTTTGCAAGGAGTTCACTGACCACTACATTGAGGCAAGTGCCCCGGCTTGGCAATTGTGGCGGCCTCAGGGATGGAAGCAGGGCAGGCCCCTCCCTGGAGACACCCCCGGGGTTCCCTTCTCCCCCTTCACGGAGCAGGAGGGAAAGGAGCCCCACTGTGGGCCTGCTTGCTCCATTAGCACGTTTGGTTCAGGAACTGGAGGTAGGCAGGGGGACCCACCTGATTGCCGAAAGGGACGGCCCCCTGGGCCCCCTGCCTGCCAGGTGGGCTCTTAGACAAGGAGGGTCTGAAGGCTGCTCTCTGCGACCAGGTGGTGAGAGCCGCTGCTGATGGCGACAGAGAGAAAGTGCTTCAGAAATCAAAGGACCTGGGATTCCTGATTGGATTTGAAAGCAAGGCGAGTTCAGCAGCAGAAAGCAGGAAGGAATGGGAGGCCTGGCTTTAAAAGTGCTTTTGGGAGGGGCAGGAAAAGTAGCAATTGCACCCCCCCCTTTCCCCCATGAGCCCAAGGAGCTCACGCCTGCTCCGGGTGGGCAGGACCCAGGCCTCACCCCACACAGACACTTTGGAAAGGTAGAGAAGCTGTATGGCTGACCGCATCTGGGCTCTCCCTCCTCCAGGTCTTTGAGGAGGCCCACGTGGATGCAGTGATGGTCCTGGGCAAGGTCTTCTCGACCCCAGGGCCCTTTGACTTCAGCTCCCAGGACACGACCCGCTGCATCCAGGACCTGATCCCCGTGATGCTGAAGCACCGCCTGTGCCCCCCTCCGGAGGAGAGCTACTCCTTGCATCGCAAGATGGCCGGTGCCTTCCTCCTCTGTGCCCGTCTCGCTGCCGCTGTGCCCTGCCAGGAGCTGTTTGAAGAGGCCTATAGCCAATATACAGAGGCCGGGAACAGGCCGCCCATGTGGCAAGGGGAGCAGGGGGAGACCCCTTCTAGGCTGCAGTGAGGGTCTCTGCCCGCTTCCACTTGGTCACAAGGCCTGGCTGCCTTGGCGCATAGGTAGCCTACCATGACTGCTGGGTCATCTGAGAGATCAGCTCACCAAAGGGGTCAATAGAAGAGAGTTGGTCTCCTGCCCCTCCCTGGCCAGGAACCGGCCTTCGTCTCCAAGGAAATCCTGCTGCTTTGGGGGCCTAAAGCGAAGCCTGCCTTCCCTCTGCTGAGCCCGCCCAGTTCTCTGTCGCATTTCTGTGGGAAGCGCATCAGCAACATGTGGGGCTGTGGGTTGCGAGGGAAAGGAGACAAAAAATGGCCGAGCCTTTTGTGACTCAGGCTGGACTCAGCTGGCAGAGGCTTGTCTGGATGTGCAGTATGCAGCTTTTGATAAACTGCTGCCCTCTAGATGGGTTGGGATATCACTCCCATCATCCCAAGCCAGCATGGACCACATTCTGGAGAAGCTCTGCAGGAGAACAGAGCAGGGGGTCCAGGCTGTCCTGCCAGAGGTGCTGATGGCTCCTTTGCAGGAGCACCAGGGAGTGGCTGATGCCTGGGAAGGCTCCCCAACTCGCAGTGGGGAGGGGGGGAAGGGGGCCACCCTGCCTTTGACAGCCCTTCCTCTTCTTGGTTTGTCTGAACTTCTGTAGTGGCCTTGCTGCTTGACTTCTGGGTTGTCGAAGGCTGGCCAGGAGCCAGAATAAAGAGAATTGACCATCTCAGTGGCTGTGGATGGAAGGGGGGCCGAGCCACCCCAAGGCTCCTCCACAGGGCCCCAGCCTTTCTGTGCCTTTCTCCTTCAAGACCTGGTCTTGAGGGTCAGGGAGAGCAATGAGAAGGGGAAGTGATTTCTGGCATCCCCTTGGAGAGGGCAGGCCTGGTTGGGCTGGGAGGCAGGCCCAGAGCGGCCCAGTTGCTTCTCAGGGGAACACGGACACACACGGCCCCTCGAGTGCCTGGGAAGGCTTTTGCTCTCTGGGCCTGCAGGGCCTCCGCAGCTTCCTGATGGCTGATTGGGAGGGCCCATGGCTCCTCTTCCCCCCCCCCCCGAACTTTGGGGGAGAAACTGTTGCCTGGCAGGGAGACCCTCAGCAATTGTTCCCTTCCCTCCAAGTCTTCCCCCACCAGTCAGCACCAGGCTCCCGGATGGGAAAGCAGGCCCTCTGGCGACCTCTGGAGTCTTGGGGGGGGGGGCGCTAATGGCAGGTGCTCCGCTCAAAAGCACCTTGGGACCTTGAGGGAGAGGAGGGGGGGATGTTTGGCTCCTCCGGGCGCACCTGGCAGGTGCTGCTGGGACTCAGCCCTCTGCAGGTGATCACTTCAGCTCAGGCAGGCAGGGAGCTGCTGAAGGTTGGCACTTGCCCACTGCCCCCCCCCATCCTTGTGAAGTCACCCCAGGGGGAGCCCCAGTTTGGCCTGCTCCTTTGGGCCAGTGGGGTTCCTGTGCTGTCTCTGTTTCTGCTGCCCAGGAGTCAATCAGGAGAGTTGCTGATCTTGCAAAGAGGAAAACGATGCACAGTTGGGCTCTTGCATAAGAAATGGATCTTACTGTCGGTCCGTGTTCGTTTGCCAAGTTTTGTAACCTTGAAAAAGTCCATTTCAGAGCTGTATAAATATAGAATTCAACCTGGTTCCCCTTCAATGTCAATTCCACATGAAATCGATGTTTAGTTCCTCAAGAAAAACTCTCTGATCTATGTTTTCATCCTGGAAATTGTGAGGACAAGAAGCCTTTTTCTGGTACAAAGTCTCTGAAAATGCTGCAGCCACAGGCAGATCAGCCCAAAGAATCGGGAAGTTTTAAGCAACCTGCACAGATGCTGCTTAGCCGCCCCTGCTGTGACTCCCAGCATCGGCAGCACAGAGCGTTCCCAAGTAGGTTGGGAATGATGGCTTGTTGACATACTTGAGTTGTGCCACCCTGACAAGCCAGGACTATGGCTAGGGTTTCTTTTCAGGCCTCTTTGGGGCTTGAAAACCAACTGGGGGAGTCCTGGGGGGGGGAATGGCCCTTGGGGGGGGTTCCAGCCCCAGATGCTTCTCTGGGCTCCAGACTCTGTCTGCCTGCCGCTGCACAGCTGAGCTGGGGTGTCCCCAAACTCTCCCAGTCCCTGGAAATTTGCCCGCTTACAAGCAGGAGCTGGCTGGCAGAGGGGCTCCCCACTGCTTGGGGAGGCTTGACCTCGAGAGGGAAGATGGCATCCCTCTTCCCATGACTCCCCAGGGCTGCCATTGCATGGTGAACCTTGGCCCCGGCTGCCTCCTCTCTAGCTTGGCCTCGGAGGCCTCCAAGCCTCTTTGGGATCGGAAGATAGCCATGGGCCTCTTCCAAGAGGGGCAGAATCTACCCCCCATCTCCTGCCTGCCTCTGACTGTAATTCCCCCCCCCCATTATGAGCACTTTGGCATTCTGTGCACCTGTGCAGTTTTTGCGTCCAGGCATCGGTATTTAGAGGAGAGAGTGGGCAAGGAGAGAAGCGGTGCTGAAAAAGAGGCTGCTTGGCCTGAGTTTTGTGCACGCTTTGATTTATAACCATGGTTATTCCTCAGTGTGATTGCAACAAACCTTGTTATTCAATAAACAACAGTCAAGTGTTGGGCAGCCCTGAAGTGTGCAGAACAAATAGCCTCCAGCTGCTCCTTCCAAGGAAGCCGTTGGCTGAAGCTGGCATCCATTCGCCCCTCATGGCTGACAGGCCTCCCTTGACTGCCAGGCTTTCTGAACGTTGTTAATGGCCATAAAGTGCTTCTACAGACATTCTGGGCAAAGATTCCATGAAACCCTCAGCTGGGCTTCTTCTCTGGATGTTTCACGGCCTGAGCAGGGTCTCCTGGGGTCTGTTTTGGCCTGCTCAGTGGATGTGTCCTCCACAATTTTAGAGGGAGGCTGCAAGGGGGATTGGGGGATGGAGAGATTATGCAACACATAATTAAGTGCCAAGGCCTCGCTATTCTTAGTTATTTTTCCTTCCAAGTGTCTACTTTGTGCTCAAGCTCTTTTCTCTAAGAAAGCTGATTTTTATGGGAGACACTTAAGAGCCCTTGCGCTGTGCCGCCATGTCCCCCTCCCCTTGGCGGTTCCGGAGGCTGCTCCTTTCCAGTTTGCTGGAGTGTTAATCCTCTCCGTTCCCCGCTAATCCCCTGCTGGGAAAGCCTTACTCCTGGGTTTAGGGTTTAAGAAACAGGCTGTTCTGTGGGCTAAACTTCTCATCTCGTTATTGTTCCTACTGCCTCATATCTGCAAGAGGCATTTTCCAAAGGAAGTCTTTGCCCAATCTTGTCCAAAAAAGGGCCTACAAGGTTAAATACCTTCTTTCTGCCCAACACATCATGATGCTGAGAGCATATAAATGTAAAACAATATAATACAAATTAAGAATTTTGAACAACAGCGTGCAGGTCATTCTTGCAAACCAATCATTCCTGTGAAGGGTCTGTGGCCTTCTTTAGCCCAAGGCCTGGGGGAGGAGCCAGCTTTTCTGGGCCCATTTGAATAAGGCCAGAGGATGCTTCCAGGTGGCCATTACAGCTTACGGAGCAGTTGTGTGACACAGGCAGGCCTGGGGATGCCAGGCAACAGCGTTGGGTACCAGCCGAAGTGCCCAAGTTGCTTTCAAGTGCAGTCTCCTTGTGCAGACCGTCTAAATGCAAGGTGATCGAGATACGAGTGGCTGTCTAAAGGACTCCCCCCCCCCGCTCTAGCAAGGGGTGCATTCAATGAATGGGTACAAACTCCTTCCTGGCCACAGTTGCCTCCCAAGTAGGAGCTGCGAGTCCATGAAGACCCTCAAAGTGAGAAGTGGGACCCTGTTCAGAGTGAAAGAGTCGGTTCAATACCCACAGCTAATCAACCTCTTGGGGTTGCTCAAGTTCCCACCTAGCCTTGACCCCCTGGGACAAGACCTTGGCAACAGCCAGATATTCTGAGTCAAGAGGTGCAACTGGGCAGCATCCTGATGATATCTGGCCTCAAACCAGCAATTCTCTTGATCAGCAGCCTTACGTGGACATTGAGCAAGAGAGGTGAGAGCACTGAGCCCCCTCTCGGCTCTCTCCCCTGGCCCACGTCTACGACCCAATCACAAAGGAGGAGGAGATCCAGCCCAACATAGGGTCCCTGACTCTTAAATCCTACCAGCGGTATAACATGGACAGTGGTACCAAAGCTGCCGAGGGATCACAGAGAACCAGGATGGCTGCACAACCCCCATCCTAGCTCCACCAGAGGCCATCAGCAAGCACTCCAAGGCCATCTCAGGACGATAGCCCACTCTAACCCCTGACAGAACAGGGTTTCCATCATCCCTGCCTTTCAGGATGCTCTGTAGCCGGACAACTTTCTCCCCCTCCTTCTCCAGGAAAGGAGGGCTGGAGGCAGGATGAAAGTTGTCCGAGGGAGAATGGGCTTGTTTTGGTCAGATCCACAGCTCCTCCTCCCAGGGACTGAGGAACAAGACTGACCCTACCTTTAACTCCAGCAGGACACTCACTCAGTTCTCAACAATTTCTTGGTCTTGTGGGCTCTACACCCCACTACAGCCAGACCCGGTTTCCATGACCAATTCCTGGTTCTTATTTCTTTGCCCGTTTGAGTTTTCTCCAGCTGGTCTTCCCAGCATGTTTCCTCCTGACCCAATGCCTACTGGGAGGCAAGCTCTTCCTTGCTGGCTAAGCAGAGCCCCTCCCCTCCCGAAGTTAGCCGGGGCAGAGAAGGATGCGTTTCCTGGGTCCTCCTTGAGCAGCCCCTCAGTCTGGCTTCTGGTTTTCCTTGCAGAGGAGGCCCTGCTCCTCCCTGCCCAGCCCATCAGGAGCTGCCAGCTGGATTTCATTGAAGCCACCTTTCCTGGAAAAGAAACCACCACTCTCCAAGGGGGGGGGGATTTTTCCACTGCAAGGGTGTGTGAAAAGGAGAGAGTTGTTGGCTCTTTTTCTCCTTCTCTGCTCTGAGAATGGAGGGAGCCCTAGATCCCTGCCAGGGAGAGGGGAGAGTCCTCCCCTCACCAGTCTCCTCGCCCCAGGGATGAAGGTCATAAGTGCCCCGGAGTCCGACTTCCTGCTCTCCCAGCCCGTCGCCAGCATCTTCCCTCAGAGTGGAGACGCCGCTTGTGGTATCCAGATTCGGAGTCACCGACACACACCCCCCCCCAGCATGTGCTCTGTACCAGCCCGAGGAGGCGCAGAGGGGGCCCTTCTGCACACAGATTGGTCCCCCTCTCCAAATAGGTGACTCTCGCCCAAGGGATTCCCTCCAGGAGGGGGCTGATCAGCAGCCGGACAGCGGCGCCTCCCCCGCTGCCTCGCTCTTCCTCTCGGGGGTGGATGTCGGTCTATCGGCCGGCCGGCCTCGCAATCTCTTAGCTCTCGCTGTTACTGAGGCTGCGCCGTTGTTTCTCGCGGGAAGGAAGAGGCGCGGCAAGCATGTACAAAGTGCCGCTGCCTTCTGAAAGGCGCCCGTTTCTTCCAGGCGCGTCCTTTTCGCAGGCGCTCCCGGGCACCAATCGGGGACCTCAGCAACGGGAGCCCGGCCTAGCGAGGGCTGCCTTCTGCGAGGCGGGCGGGGAGGGGGCGCGGTCTCGCAGAGGGGGCGGACCTGCCTCGCATCCTCCGGGCCCGGGGCGGGGCCAGGCGGGCTGGAGTCTCTCCTCGGGAGGGGGTGGCGCGTGCGTGCGGCGGCGGCGGCAGAGACTAAGCGGGGTCCGCGGGCGGACGGAGCAGCAGGGGCGGGATCGGGCCCTTCCTCGCTCGCTCACCTTGGATGCCGAACCGGGAGGAGGATCGCCGCTACTGCATCCAGGTGAGGACGCCGGCTGGCCGGCGGCAGCAGTAGCTGCCCGCTTGAGGGGACGCCGGGGAGGGTCTCTCTCTGCTTTCACGGTCACCCGAGCGCCGCTCCCCCGGCCGCATCCTCTCGGTCGAGGCGGCTCCGAGGCGCGCTTCTCGGGGACGCCCTGGCGGAAGCCTCTTCGCGGCGCCCGGAGAGGGACCCCCGGCGCAAGAGCCCGAGCGTCGCCGCCCTCCGAAGCAGCCCTCCCCCGCCCTCCGCCGCCTTCCACGGAGAGCAACCTTTTCCGGGTTGCCCAAAGGGGGTCGCGGGGAGGGGGCAGGAATCGCATCCCGTCGCCCCCGCGCCTCCGCCCAGCCGCTCCTCGGCAGCCGCGCCGGGAAGGGCTGGGTTCCCACCCTGGCGAGGCGGAGGCAGGCGGTCCGATCCGCCCCCCCGCCCCGCCACACCTCAAGCTGGCCGGGAAGCTCCAGCATCCTCTGGCCTTTGCCCGGCCGCCCCACCCGGCGCTCCGGCTCTGGCGCCTGCCGTCCTTCTCCACCGGCCCCCGAAGGGGGTGGGATGGAGCAGCCTCAGCGCCGGCGGTAAGTTGCCAAACGGGGCTTCGGGAAACTTTTCTCTCTGCCTTCCCCCTCTCCGTCTCTGAGAGTGGGCTCGTGTTCCCCGCGAGGCTAGCAAGGTTTTAGGGGTGCAGCGCAGGATGCTGCATTTGTTGCATTACTGGGAATTTCCAGCAATGGCGCTGTATGTGTATGTGGGAGTTGGGGTGCGGGTCACAGGGCAACATCTGAATGCGATGCTACCAAGCAGAGTCTCTTGAAGTGGGGAGAATCAGGGGAGGGATCTTAATTTTCTTGATGGTGCAGGGGAGATGGTTTGTCTCTCGAATTCTTTTTGGGGGGGGGGAATTTCCTGTCTGATCCAGCCAGTTGGACCTACTCAGAAAATGGGGTTGATGAAGTCTGCTGATCTACACCCTTAATACATTCTCTGATGTGCTTCCCAACAACAACCCCTTTGGAGAGCAGCCCTGACATAGAGAGGCGGGGTGGGTTGCAGGTTTAGCCCCCCCGCCCTGCCCCCTTTATCTCCCAGAGTTTGCATGGGGGGGCTGCCTCCCAGCCCCTCCACCTACCAAGCCCCAGTTCTAGGCGGGGGGGGGGCTGTTTAGCTCCAGGGTTTTCATGGGTTGAGACAAGTTCCCTTCTCTCCCTCCCTCCCTCCCTCCCTCCCTCCCTCCATCTCCTCTCCTGGACCCAGGCCCTGAATGCCCCATTTGCCACCCCATCCCCCTGGCTGCCTCAGCTATTTTAAGCTGCTTACAAAGTCTGCCCGCTCTGCTTCCTTCCCTCCCGGAGCCTCTTTTCCTGGGTGGGGCCACAGAAAGCTTGGTGACCTGTTCAAAGCAGGCTCGGAGGGGGGCTCCCTGGCGGGCTGGCCGTGTCAGGGACTGACTGACATCAAGGGACGGGGGCAGGATGAATGGGGCTCTTTTCAGCTGAATATTGGGGAGCTCCATTTTGGAAAATAGCCATAGGGGAAACCAGGTAGCATAGCCCCCCCATACACACACACCCATCATTTCTTGGGAAGGTGTTTCACAGGAGAGTGAGTAGATCCAGAGTTCAGGAAGAGGCTCCTTTGCTTTGGAGGGCCCCACCCCACCCTGAGAAGCCCCTCCCTCCCGAGCGTTCTTGTGCCAGTCCCAGCAGGAAGCGTTCTCGAGATTCCCTTTCCCAGCAAAGCTCTGGTGGTTCCGATATCGGCCCCTCCCTCCCACAGGGGGCGTTTCTTTGGGAGAACACACTGAAAAGGAAGAGGAGTGGTTTCTCTGTCCCCCCCCCAAAAGGTGCTGCTCCCAGCATCTGTAGTGGGTGGAGGCTGGGGAGAGCTGCTAGAGCTCCGATTGAGTTGGGACCCAATCCAAGTAGCGGGGAGGGGGGTCATCCTTGGGGAAGGAATGCTACCTGCAATCTGCATATGGCTCAGAGGACACCTGCTCATTGCATATCCTCAGGCTCAGGGTCCTCCCTGGGCTAATTCAGGCAGGGGGCTTCTGCCGAGTGGGGCTGGGGGAGCAGGTCTTGCACGTCCAGAGGGACTGACGGCGTCTTTGGGGTCCTCTGCCATTTTTCATTCCTGACACTGGAGACCTGCCAGGTGGGCTCTCTTGCGGGCTTGCTTTGGCCCCACAGGGACCGGTCCACCAAGGCCCTTCCCCGTTCCTCTCCCGGCACCTCTTGGACCAAAGGGATGGGCTCCGGCTGGTCTGCCAGGTCCTTCCGGAGTTTTCCCAGAGGGAGTTCAAGTGGCCCAAGAGCCTTCCTGGCCAGGCAGCCCTTCCCTTTCTCGGCTGCAACTGACCAGCCGGGAGCCCAGGAGGCTGGACTAGGGCAGGGTAGGGCCAGCTGGAGGGGGGAGGGAGTCCCACTGTGTTTCCCTGGAAGCCCCCTAGCCCTATGGTGGTGGGAAGGGGGGGGTGAGGCCTGTTGATCTTGTCCTCTCCAGCTGCCAAAGTGATGGGGGCGTCCAGGGCGAGACCCAGCCACAGGGGAGACCCCCCCCCATGGGCATCCACTGGCTCTGGCCATTCTGAGGTGCCCCCCCCCCCCGTGCCTGGCTGCTTTCTTCCCTGGCTCCGCCAGGAAGCACAACGGGAGCCTCTCCTGGTCAGAAGCTACACAGAGCTCGTCCAGCCCCCCCCCCCCCCCAAACACACAAACAGGCTGCTCTCTGGTGCAGGAGAGACAGAGGACCATAACCTGTCCCGGGTGGGGACAAGCAGCAGGCAGGCCTGGGGAAGGGCCCCTCCTGCTCGCCCCCTCCCAGAAGCCTGGTCCGTTTGGTGGGCTTTTCGCACTGCTGGGATGAGCAGCCAAGGGCAGGATTGCCGAAGCTCTCGGGCACCCGCAGGGCTTCCCAGCTCTCCCAAGGGACTGCCCAGCCTCCCCAGAGCCTTCTGCCCTTGTCCCGATCCCCAGGGAGAAGTGCTCTCTCTCTCTCTCTCTCTCTGGGGAGCGAGAGCTGGCCCCTCTCCCGCCCTCCTCCTTCACCTGGGAAGGAGGCCCCCCCATCAGGGCCCACAAACCCTTCAGCCGCTTGGGTGTGCCAGGCCAGCAGTGGCGGCGGAGGGGGGCATTCTGGTGGCAGCTGAGGAAACAAGCCCCTCTTGGCCAAATGTTTGCCCAGCCCTGGTGCAGCTGGTGTGCTCACTGAGGAAGGGGGAGGGGGCCAGGACACACACAGCTGTTGAGGACTCCCCTAAGACATTCAGGGGCAGCTGCTCGCCTGACATGGGGGGGGCCTCCGTGTGGCCCTTTTGTTCCCACCAGCTCCGGGGCAGCTGTTGCGTGGAAAAGTTTGACTTTGCTAAAAGGCCATCTCTAAACAAGACCTCGTCCCCCTCCCCACAGACACACTTCCCCTACCATGTCTGCGTCTGGACCCCTTTGTGTGTCTCCCCAGCGTTCTGAGGGCTTCACTTTGTGGCCATTGTGTGGGGCACACGCTTTGCACAAAAGAAACCGGGCTCTGTTTGCGCTGTGGGGCAGAGTCCATTTAATGGCCTGGACCATCTGTGAGCTGAGGGGCGCTTGCAGGGACGGCTACTGGATTTCGGGCAGAAACTTTCCTGAAGAAAGGGAGAGCTTGCCAAGTTGAACCGAGGCCGCCGCCTCAGCCCTTGATGACCTTTGCCCAGCCCAGATTGGTTTCAAATGGAGTCTGGGGCTCAAGGAAGCTGCAGTTGTTCAAGACAGCAACACTGGTGGAGAGCAGAAACACGGAAGGGACGGAGCTGGGGTTCTACCTGCCTTCCAACGCTGGGAGCAGCATGCAAACTAAGGGCCCCCCTTCTGAAGGGGGCCAGGATACTTGTGCAATATCAGACCATGGCTGAGAGCCCTTCCCCCCTCGCACCTACTCCAAAATGGAACGGGGGAAGACTCTCTGCCGCCCCCCCCTTATTTGATGAGGATGAGGTGTGGTGATCCAAGCCCAGGCAAGCCCTTCTGGTGGGACCCAGAGATTGATGTAGGGCTAAAGCAGGAGAAAACACGGAAAAAAAGGGCTGCTGAGTGGGGGCTGGGAGGTGTCAGACAAAGGGGAGATCCTGCAATGCCAGAAGCTTCCTTTGGTCCCGAGTTTCCAGGAGGCTGCAGCCCTCTGAGGCCACCTGGAGCCTGAGAGAAAAAGAGGGGAGGGTCTCCCCCTCTCCGCAGGTGAACTCTGCTCCCACCTTGTAGAGAAGGGCCTGCTGGACGGTGCCTCAGGAAGCCGGAGAAGCAGAGCCAAGGCTGGGCCAAGGGAGCAGCTCTGCCTGTCCCTGTCAGGGGCTCATCCGTGGGGAGCTGCCCCAGTGCCCACTTTTCTGGGAAGAGCCCCTCCTGTTAGGATTTAAAGACATCAGGTGGGAGGCCGAGGGGAGGGGCTGCCCCAAGGACTTTAGCCACCAGCTCAGGCAGAACTTCGGAGCCTCTCCGACACCCCCCCCCCCCAGCCAACCACGTCCTGATGAGGACAGGCTGGCCTGGGGCTTCAGGGGGATGCTGGCCAGAGGCCGACCACTCCTGGATACCGGAAGGAGAGCCTCACTGAAGCCTGGGCCCATCTGTCAGGGCTGTGTGCCGTTCCTTCCCCAGACGGCAGCTGGCTCAACTGCCCTCTCCTACCTCAGGCCTGGCACAGGTGAGCAATGAACAGACTGCGGCAGAGTCTCCGGCGCAAGAAACCGTCCTACATGCCCGAAGCGAGCCGCCCCCACCAGTGGCAGGCCGATGAAGAGGCGGTGCGTAAGGGGCGCTGCAGCTTCCCAGTGCGGGTGAGTGACCCTTCAGCCCTGGCTTTGGCCTCTCCTTCTCAGGCTGGCCCCAGCGCCCCTCCGCAGCCCCGCTAAGGCCCTGACCAAAGGGGCTGATCCTCCAACCTTGTGGGTGGGCTGTGGAGGGGCAGTCCCTTTATTTATTTGTCTTGCAATCAAAGGGGGGGAACTCTAGTGATTGGGGCTGCACTGGATCCCCTCGATTTGTGCCTCGCCCACCAGCAGGGCTGATCAGCTTCTGGGTATCTGGGACAGCCATGCAATGTGGCCTCTGCTGCCCTTTCACTTCCATGGCACCAAGATCCCCTTTGCTGACAGCTCCCCCTCCCTCCCTCCCTCCCTCCCTCCCTGCAGTACCTGGGCTACGTGGAAGTGGAGGAGTCCCGAGGGATGCAGGTGTGTGAAGAGGCGGTGAAGAAGCTGAAAGCGGTGAGGGTCCAGCTGGCCAGGAGGGGGCTGATGCCCAAGGAGAGCTCTGACTAGACCAGAGGCTGCGCACCTGTCTTGGGCCACGAGCAGTGGGAGTCCAAGGGCCTTAAGCCCACTTTGCAGCTTCCTCATTTCTTTGACTTTCTCTTAATTAGGCCTCTGCTAGGGGGGCTGCCAGATGGCTGCAGGGTCTTATTGGCCACACAGAATCATAGTGGATGCTGGACCCTGTCAGCTCCCAGTGGGAGTCTGAGTCTTGCGGGGGGGGGGGTTGTGCCCAAAACCGCCTCTTCGGTCTTTGGGTGACTCATCAGCAACTTTGCACAGAATATTGCCTGGATTCATCTTTGCACCATTCATGAAGCCAGTAACTCACCCAGGGCTCTGAGTTCACACGACCTCCTTACTAAGGCTGACCTTTGGCAATTTCAGCATGTTATGTAAGTGCAATGGTTGTGTGTGTCGTGTAAACACAGCCATCTCAACATACTACAAAACAAAGTTGCTCCTTCTAAAACGTTTTAAAATAATTATTGATGAGTTTTAAGGATTATCTTCAAATCACAAGACTCAAAACAAGCAGGCAGGCTTTATGCTTTAAGCTGCTGTTTGTCATTGGTGTTAATTCCAGCAGAGGAAGCCGAGGCATTGATTAGTGAAAGATAATTTGATGGATTTAAGGTGTGGCTTTTATATAAAACCATTGTTTTGCAAAGGGCTGAGCAGGCTACCCCTGGGTGGGGAAGGGCTGAATTTCCCAGAAGGCAAAGAGCAGGGGGGGAGGGAAGGAAGGAGCTGTTTGCACTGCAAACTGCAGTGTTTATAAATAATGTGCCAACAAAAATAGAGTGGCCTGACTAAGAAGGCCTTTTAGTCTTTTGAATAATTTAGCTAATTAATCCGAGGCACAGGTTGCAATGGGCACTTTGATTGCTTGCTCTTAATCCAGGAGTCTCCTGTCTCCTCTCTTCGCTTCCCCCTGTTCCTGCCCTCAGAAGGCCCACCCCCACCTGGACGGGGGGGGGGACCTGGGGGGGCAGTTTTGCAGGCACAAGACGGCGGGATTCACCCATGTAAAGTGACACGGGTCCCCAATCTAGTGGCCCCCACCCCTGTGCCAAGGAGAACAAAATAGCCCATAGAGTTCTCTCCTGCTCCCCACCCGCCCTCAGTAGGCCTGTTTCTGCCCAGAGGAGTTTGGAGAAGGGGCGAGCCTGGGGGCAAAAGGGCTAAGCCCCACGTGGGAGGTGGGCCTAGGCCGGCTCTTGGTGGCCCCGCTGATGTGGTCCTTCTCTGTGGCCTCCACAGAGCAGCCGCAAATCTGTGAAGTCCGTGCTGTGGGTCTCGGCCGATGGGCTGCGCGTGGTGGATGACAAGACCAAGGTAGGCATCGTGGTGGGGGGCAGTGTGCCAGTCCCAGGGGGTCTCCCCTTCAGTGCCCAGAAATTGTTGGCTTCAGCTGGGCTCTGATTAAGCGGGGGGGGGGATGGCAGGAGGCGAGGCTTCCTCCCCCCTTGAGCCAGAGCTACACCGTTGCTCATGGCAGGGTGAGAGTGGGGGGGGGTCCTTCCCACTCCAGGTCAAGCAACAATCATGAAAATACCCAGAGCATGTGCAGATTGCTTCTCCCCCCTCCACCCCAACAGTCCTCCCAAGGCAGGTAGGGGGCAAATGTCCTATTTTCAGTCTGGTGGAGCTGTGGCTGTTTCCCCCCCCCCCAGGACTTGATTGTGGACCAAACCATCGAGAAGGTTTCCTTCTGTGCTCCGGATCGCAACTTCGACAAGGCCTTTTCCTACATTTGCCGGGACGGCACCACCCGGCGCTGGATCTGCCACGGCTTCCTGGCTCTGAAGGACTCGGTGCGTGCTGCGTGTCACACATGCACACCCCCTGCCACAAGGGAGGGATGCTGCTCCTGGCAGAGCCCCTCTGCTTCTTCTCCTGGCCCTCTGCCCGGAAGGGAGGGCAGTCCTGAGGAGCTGCCCTGGCCTCAGCGCCCCTTGCCCAGTGGGTGGCCAGGGTGCCCAGCGAGCTCCTCGTGGATCGGAGAAGGTCTGGTGTTTTCCAGGCTCTTTTGGAATGCTGGCTGGTCAGTCGATGGGGAAAGTGAGTCGGAATGTCCTGGCTGGGCTCACCCTTTCTGCCTTCACGGCTCCAACCCCCTCTGGCTCTTCAGTCATCTCGCCAGGCTCACGGAGGGGAGGGGAAGGCGCACCCCTTTGGCCAGGTCCTTCCCCCCACAGCAGAGCCCCGTGTTCACTTGCTTCGTCCATGCCAGGGGGAGCGCCTGAGCCACGCCGTGGGCTGTGCCTTTGCCGCCTGCCTGGAGCGCAAGCAGAAGCGCGAGAAGGAATGTGGGGTGACGGCTTCCTTCGACGCCAGCCGCACCAGCTTTGCCCGGGAAGGCTCCTTCCGACTGCCTGGCCCCCCGGCTCCCACCTCCCGCCCCTCTGGAGCACGCCCCCCCCACGACAGGAAAAAAGGTAGGCGGCACCGGGGCATTCGCGTCAGCTGGCACCCCGGGCTGCAAGCTTTTGTGCTGTGGCTGCCCCGTTGAAAGATTTGGAAAGATAGCTGGCTGTGGATGGTGGATTTCTGTCCAGAGAGACTGCCTCCCTCGGGTGTGAGGCGAAGGGAGCTGCTTTCTTGTGATCCCTGAACTCTACAATTGTGGCCTCTTTACGCTCCGTGGGCTGGAAACAAGCCGGGATCAAACCGTAATTTGATGATTTTCCAGTGGGGAGGACCCCAGCCCTCCTGAGAGACTCTGTACCCTGACCTCTCTCTGGGCCGAGCTTTGCAGAGGACAAGGAAGGAGGAGGGGCTTGGCCGCGCTGGTGGGGGTGCTCCAGTGGACAGTAGGGGCCTTGGGGGAGCGGCACCAGCGAGACCCCCTTTTGTTTCCTCTTTCACAGCGGAAGCAGCAGCAGCTGCCCCCTCAGCCCCAATCCCAGCCCCCGCCCAGCCCGGCAGCGCCTCCCCTCCCCAGGGGGCCACCTCACCAGAGGAGAAGGCCTCTGAGGCTGGGGGGGCACATGCCATCCCGCGCCGCCACGCCCCCCTGGAGCAGCTGGTGCGTCAAGGCTCCTTCCGAGGGTTCCCCAGCCTGAGCCAGAACTCCCCCTTCAAGAGGCAGCTCTCCCTCCGCCTCAACGAGCTGCCCTCCACCCTGCAGCGCAAGGGCCACTCCGGGAGCAGCGCAGGTGAGGCGGGCAGGGGTCTCTCGGCCGCCTGACAGAGGCAGAGGCTAGTTCTGGGGACTGGCACTCGATGCAGGGAGGGAAGGAGGGCAGGAGCTACTGGCCAGAGGGAGGCCAGAGGGGCTCTCTGGTCCAGGGGAGAAGGGGTCAGAAGGAAAACAGGGGAGGGGGAAACAGAAGCCCCCAGGAGCCAGCTGCTCTGGAAGCTGGACTTCTCCCTCCCTCCCTCCCTCTTCTTCTGCCAGTCTTAGAGGCGGAGGCAGCCCCCAGCAGGGACTCAGACGGCATCTCAGCTCTCTGCACTCAGATTGACACATCACTCGCCCAGACGGCTGGAGAGCCCCCCGCAGCCCTCATGCCCACGGAAGGGGGCAGCACAGGTAGGGCCAGAAGGCCCACTTCCCCTCTGCTGGGGAGGGGGGAGCTCTGGAGGCCTGTTTGGGAGGGCCACTGCTTGACTTTTGTCTTGCCCTCTTCTCAGGACCCCCTTCCTCATGGACCGACCCCCAGGCCAACCCTCTGTTCCAGCCGGGACATAAGAGGACCCCCTCGGAGGCAGAGCGCTGGTTGGAAGAGGTTGCCAAGGCTGCCAAGGCCCAACAGCATCAGCAGGTGCCTCTGGCCGTCCCCCCATCTCTACCCGGCTTTCCTCTGAGCTATGAGGCAGCCCCCCTCCCTGCAGGCATCTTTGCGTCTCCCCACATGCCCCCCACCCTTGTGCCTGTGGGCACTGTGTACACGCCCTTTCCTGCCCTCTCCAGCGTGCCCATAGTGGGCATCACGCCCTCCCAAATGGTGGCCAATGCCTTCTGCTCCGCCACACAGGCTCCCATTACAAAGTTGGGGGTCAAGGCCAGCCCCTTCCCTCAGGCCCTCCTGGACCCCCCTCTGCTCAAAGCCAATGGGACTGTCTGGGCTCCTGAGCAACCCTCCCCAGGCATTTCTGAGCCCCACCCTGACCCCCCTGACCCCTTTGAAGCCCAGTGGGCTGCTCTAGAGTCCAAGGCTCCCCTTGCTGCTTCCAACCCTTTTTCTGGTGACCGGCAGAAAACCTTTGAAATAGAATTGTGATCCCGATTCTTAAGGTTACCCCTTAGCACCCCACCTTGCTAGGCCAGGTGGTCTAAATTCTGAGGTGGGGAGAACTGGCCGGGAGCAGCACTTCGAAAAGCAGACTGTGGAAATGGGGAGAGCTGCCCCCAAGCCTGGCCAGATCACGGCTGGGAAGCCAGTTCCTCTCCCGCCCAGACCCAGAACGGGTGGCCAGTTGGAAATCAGGGTGAGCAAGAGGCCTTCCTGCCACAGCCTCCAGAGAGCAGGGGACGAAGCGGGTGGTCCCTGCTCTCTTCCCCCCACCCCTCGCGCAGCAGCAGCACCAGAGCATCCGTGTCTTCGTCAGTAACAGTGTCCATCTTTCTTTGGCATGCCCCACTCCACGCATGACAAGCCCCCTGCTCTCTGGCCAGCTGTCCTCTCCTCTTCCCAGAGGGGGGGATCTTTGTGGAACTGTTGGCGCCTCAACCCCCCCCCCCCATGCCTGTGGTTTGGCCTGAAGCTGTGAGATAGGCCCCTTTCTCTCCCTATGCCGAGTAACCCTTCCTAAGGCTGAGATTCTGACACGCTGTGCCCCTGGGGGAGGGGGCACAAACAGGGTTAGAGTTAGGGTACTACACCCCCCCCAAGAAAAGAGTTTGGATTAAAGGGGGACCCATGAGCTCTTTTTGTTCCTTTGGGGGGGGCAGGAGGAAGAACCAGCTTTCTTCTTCAAACAGTGGTAGGGGATGGTTATTGGAGAAGAGGTGCCCCCCACTTGGCTGGGATGGAGAAAATCTCTTCAGGTTAATCTTATTTTTGCATATTCCCAATTATGGGTCTGGCAGGGTACTAGTGCTCAAAGGATAGGGGGAGGGAGGCAGGGGGGGAACAGGACATTCCCGAAAAATTTCAGGGTGATGTCAGGGTGATTCCCCTTGCTTTGCCTCAGTAATCCAAGCATGTGAGTGTGTTGGAGGTGCGGAAGAATCCCTCCAAGATGTAAAAGACTTGGGAAGAATCTCTTTCCTGGGGGGGGGGGGGCTCAGGATCACCGTTCAGGGATGAACTGGCTGAGTGTTTCCCCACAATTTGGCCCAGGCAAGATCTGGAAGGAAAAGCTGAAGGAGGACTGGGGGGGGGGCTATTCCTCCTCCAATGGGACAGCCGGCTTTAGGCAGGCTCTTGAAAGCAGCTGCCTCCCACCCCTTCTAAAAGCAGAACTGCCCTTGCTTCTCTCCCTGCCCCTCCACCTCGGGCGAGTGGAGAAGACAGAAGTTGGGGAGCAATGCCTTGCCTGACTGCCTGGAGGTTTCCAAAAATGGCAGGGGATGTTATTTTTTATCTTATTTTGAAACTTTTTGTATTAAAGAATCCCACCTATTTGTATTATATAATAAATAACAGAGCCAGTAATATAATATCCGGCTGCAAAGCTTGTATCTTTTATGGGGGGGGTGAAGGAGGACACCGTGAGCCTCTCAGCACAAGCAAGGCAAATGTGGGAGGGGGGCTTCCTGGCTTGGGGCTTTTTGCAGCCTCTGCAGTCCCAGCAGATACTTTATGGGGATGCAAGACCATCCGTGGTGTTTGCAGGACCAGCTGATGGTGCTGGCTGGCCTTGCTCCTGCCAAGGGTGCCCAAACGCTGCTGGGAGTCTAGGTACATGCCCAGCCAGGCAGTGGTTTCTCCGGCTCGGGCCTGGCCCCTTCTCCATTTTAGTTACATGTCAGGGACCCTTCAGCCAGGGCTCGGTTCTTCCCAAAGGGCCGCCAATGCATCCCGGGGGCGATTGAGGCACCCTGACCAGCCCGCGGTTACGACCTTCCCCCAGGGACGGGCGCAACACAGGTGGTGGGGGTCGTAGCCGCAATTCGGACCCGAGATCCCTTTCCTCCTTTGAGCGGCGCCTTTCGAGGAGAGCCAACGCCGAAGGAAGAGTGAAACCGCCAAGCGGACGGACGGACGCGCCGAAGGAGAGGACGCCCTTCACGCGTGGTGGCCAGCGCGCGTGGAAGTCTGCGTGGGGGCAGCCGGGCGGGCGCACGGGTCATTGGGCTGTCGGAAGGGGAGGCGAGGCGCGTCAACCGCCTTTTGCCAACAGAGGCCCAGGGCCGACTGGCCCGTCGGCTCATTTCTCGCTCAGACGCCCGCCTCTCACCCTGAGGGGCTCCGGCCCCCCAAACCTTGCAGGGCCGTCGTACGAACCTCTCGAAGGGAGGAACTCGCAGCCACTAGGAAGGAGGGGCGAAGGCCGCCGAGGGACGCTTTTGCCCAGCGGAGGGGAGGTCGCCGAGATCGCCGTCCCTCCGCCGGCGGCCTTCGTTGAAGGAGTCGGGAGGCGGATTCCTGCGGTCTCGGGAAGCGGGGCGGCGGGTTAGGTCTTCGCCCGGAGGGCAGCAGGAATTCTTCCCGGGGGCCGAGTCCAGGGGCAGCGACTCTTCTTTGTGTCCACGCAAAAGACGGAAGCGGCAGGAGGAGGGGCGCTACTGTGCCCGCGGGTTTGGTCTCGGGGATTAGCTACCGGGGGGGGGGGCTTTGCTATAGCGGGTCGTCGGGAGACGTGAAGGGCCAAAAGGTGGACGGTTGAAGTCCCCCTACTCGGGTCCTTCGAGGCCGCTTCCAACACAGTTGAGCGGAGCGCCCCCAATCCGAAAGGGAACGGAGGAAATGGGGTGCAGATTGCCGAGCAGCTCTGCCCAACGAACGGTGGAGAAACTGCGGGGGTGCTGGACCTGGAGCGGAAAAGCCCTGCGTGTCCAGCTGCCCCTTGACCCCACGTATTTCCTGCCTGGAAGCGCTCTGCACATGTTCGAGAGCACCCTATCGGTTCCGGAGCCAGACTCGGTGATTGCGCGGATCAGGTGTTGCCCCTGCTGGTTCGGCATCGCCCGCTTGCACTCGACTCAGCAAGCCCGGATTGCGATCTTGGCGGTCTCTGCTCCGCGCCGGGGCTAGACCCGCGCCCGCCAGAGCCGCTCCACGGAAGCCGCGCGGCAATTGGCAAGGGCGGCTTCTTGCAGCAATGCAATTTACAGTGAGATTAACTCCCTCTCCCATTTTTTTTAATATCCCCAACCCTCCCTCAGTCCCTGGGAGGTGGGTCTCCCAGCTGTCAAGCGCATGGCCTTGTGGGAGTTGTAGTCCTCTTGTGACAGATGCCTGCTTCCCACCCCCAGCGGGTAAAGCGCTTGCAAAGGAAGGAGGGGAAAAATATTAATGCCAAAAAAGTGTCTGTGTGTGTATGTGGAGGAGAGAAGTCTTCTGTAAGACCCAGAGACTACATTCCCCATGGTGCACCGGGCTCAGCGGAGCTGGACTGTGATTGGCCCCCCTTGCTGCAAGCTGCTCGAGAATGAATAAAATTGTACAGTATATTCCGATGTGAGAGGTAAAAAAGGGGGGCTGGGAAAAAGAAAAAGAAAGAGAGAAAAGAAAGGGGGCAATCCGTGGCTTCTCCCACCAGCCCAGACAGGCTGGGTGAGGCATTTTCCTACCGTATCAAAATGGCCACAGCTGTGCACAAGTCTATCAAATGGTGAGTGAGTGCCCCACATCTGGGGGGAGGGGGTGGCACGATTCCCCGGCAAGCACAAGGGGCAGGGATGCAAAATGGGGGGAGGGAGATGACTGGAGTCTCCCTCCCCTCCCTTCGCGCGGCGGGGGCGCAGCCGTTCCGGCAGCTGCTCTTGGCGGCGAAAGGAGGAGGAGGGGGGCGGATGGGGGGCAGGAGAGGCTCGGTCTGCCTGGTTGCTGGCAGTACAGATGGGCACGGGGAGGGCGCTTGGGGCTGGAAGGGGTGGGGAGGCTTCTGAGAGAGGCCCCCGCGTGTGTGTGACTGCGCGTTCGGCGGATCGGCACCAGCGTGGGCTGGGTCTCGACGTCCTTCCCGGTGCCCCGCGTGGACGTCTGTAGGCACGCGTGTTGCATGAGAGCCACCGGTACAGGTGTGCCGAGGGAACAGGTGCCGGGGCTTTCCCCAACAGGATGCAACGGCGAGCCGAAGCAGCAGGCGGCCCGGCTGCCGGGGTGGGGTCCGCTACTGCTCTTTCCCCCATTGTTCGGTGCCGGAGGAGCTCAGCCTCCCCGTGGGAGGAACTGAAGGCATTCCGCATCCCCGGGCACTCCTGGGCCGGGCCAGCAGATAGACAGAGGGCCGCGTGATGCCATGCCCCAGCCGGTGCCTGCGAGCCGAGACTTTTCCGGGCTAGGAACGGTCTTCGGATCCCCTTTGGGCAGGGGTCTCTCGGGCTGGTTTCCCAGGGGAGGGGACTCTTCCAAGGACGAAGGGTCTCCTCCTCCTCACCCTTTGGGTCAGCCGAAGCCATCGCTTCTTCCTCTCGTGGACCAGCTCTGTTTCTCCTGAGCGGTGGGAGGGGACGCGGGGGTCCCATGCCCTGCTGCCTCTAGTGGTGCGGGGTCTCTCCACGCTGCAGCCGGCGGTGGCCTTCTCCAGTCCTCGCGGGGAATCCCTGGATCCGCTTTCTCAGCTCCCGGCAGCTTCGGGCGAGGGCTGGTCTCGGAACCGCGCTGGGCAGCCGGAGCGACCGAGGCGTGCTGGCTGAGGGCCGGGCCTTCTCTTGCAGCCTGGGCGAAGATTTCTATCGAGAAGCCATCGAGCACTGCCGTAGTTACAATGCCCGCCTGTGCGCTGAGCGCAGCATGCGCCTGCCGTTCCTGGACTCGCAGACAGGGGTCGCTCAGAACAACTGCTACATCTGGATGGAGAAGACCCACCGGGGCCCAGGTGCGGACATGCCCACTAGGCTGGGTATTGTACGTAGGAGCCACAAGAGCCAAGTGTTTAGCTGGGGGAGGAGAGAGAAGCACAAACTCTGACTTCATGAGGACTAGGAGCCTGAAAGAGATGAGAGAGGCCGATAGGTGGGCATCCCTCCCCCCAGGGCTCAGTTATCCCTCCTGAGGTCCCTGGGTATCAGGGCGGGCTGGGTTCATTGGTGGAAAAAGAGCAGAGAGGAATGAAGCCTGCTTTTAAGGCACCCCCCCCCGCCATGCCAAGCGCCATACCAGGAGAGCACAGCAACCCAAAGCTGCTCCGCTTCAGGGAGCTGGCAGAACTGAGACTCCGCTGCCAGCCTTCTTCAGACACCAGGAGAGGGAGACTTCCCCCCCCCCATTCCCTGCCAAATTCAGGAAAGACTGTGGGCAACTCACCCTTCTTCCCTCCAGGCTTGGCACCCGGTCAGATCTACACCTACCCGGCTCGCTGCTGGCGGAAGAGGCGGCGGTTGAACATCCTGGAGGACCCACGGCTGCGGCCCTGTGAGTTCAAGATTGGTAAGGAGCTGGGGGCGAGGGGGGCCGAGGGTGTTTCAGCTGCCCTGGGGGCCTTCTCTGCAGCACCCTGGCCAAAAATGGCCCCTGGGATTCTGGGAGCTTCAGAGTTGCGAAAGATGCCAGTTGCCAACCGAGTGAAACAAACCAGTGGGGGCCGCGGCTAAATGGAACGCTCGAAAGGCCCGATCAGAACTTGGCTTTGAACCATGGTTTACGGAAAAGCACACGGAGCTCTTGCCGGGTGGTGGCCACCCTTGCCGAGCAGAGTTGGGGAGATGGTTTAGTTATTAAGCCAACTTATGGAGCTGCCCGTCTGCCAAAAGGAGCTCTGGGCAGCCAACAAAATTAAAGCATCTGCGGTGAGGAGATCATTGAAAAGAGTTCCCTACCTCACAACATTAAGAGAGGCCCTTTTCTGTGTGAGAGCCTGTGGAATTGCTGCCTGCAGACTCCCCTCTTGCACAGGCTGAGACTGACCTTGCGGCTTGCAAAAGGGATTGCAACTTGCTGAGGTGGGGCTGGGGGAGGTCAGGGTGGCCCCCAGACCCTTGGGAAGAGCTGTGTGTGGTGAGGATGATGCCCTTACCTTGGAAGAGGAAGGGGCCAGAGGCAGGAGGCGGCGCGGGGGGGAGGTACAAGTAAGGAGGAGTTCTGCAGGTTCTGGGTGCGAACTAAGCCAGGTGTTGCTCTGGGATGAAGCGTCTGCCTGGCAGGAAACAGCAGTGGGGGGGGGGAACATGCAAGGAAGACCAGAGGAAGGGTTTCTTCTGCCTGACTCATCCTCCACTGTCTCCCCAGATTGTGAGCCACCCCTGAAGAAGGAAGCCTCTCTCCCAGAAGGCCCCGTCCTGGAGGCCCTGCTCTGTGCAGAGATGGGAGACAAGAAGCCGGAGATGAAGGAGGATGAGCTGATCTCCGACTGCCCGGTGAGGGAGGCAGAGGGCCGGGGTCCCCCCCCCCAGGCCCTCAGGATGAGGGAAGAATCTGGGAGGTCTCCTTGCGGTTTCCCCCCTCCCCTCCAGCCTCCTGGTTCTAGCATCCACAGGCCCTTCAGCTGAGCCTGGTCTGGGATCTGGGGGGAGCAGCTTCTGATGTGCCCCCTCCCCTTTCTCACAGAAGGCTCCTCTTGGGGAATTCCTGCACGATCTGGACCCGGAGGACCTGGACGATGACGTCCCCCGGCGGAAGAACAAGGCCAAGAGCAAGGTGGGGGGCCCCCTCCGCTTGGCAGCACGGTGTGTGTGTGAGAGAGAGGTGGGGGGGGGTCTGGAGCAGCAGGGGCACAAGTTTGCAGCATCTTCGGCTCACAGCAGCCACTGACAAGAAAAATGTGCCCGGCTGTAAAAAGCCCTGGCTGAGCCACACCACCAACAGGCTTGTCCAGCTCACAAACCAGCATGTTTTCTACAACTTCGAAAATACGACCAGAAAGTTAGAGGGAAACGATCACTTGGTTTCCAACTGTTTTCAGGCAGGGTCAAAAGTTTGCTGGAGTAGTTGGCAGAACCTTCAGCAACGGAGGAGTCTAGCTACAGGCTTCCCAACAAGAGGTGGTGGGCTTCCTCCGGGCCCCTCAGAGGCTGCTTGGGGAGAGCCCGCCTGACCGAAAGGGGCTGCCTTGGTCCAAGGCCTTCTGCCACAGCTGCCTTTGGGGCACGTGGGGCCTGGTGTCCTCCTTAGCTGCCAGCCTGGGCAAGGGGGGAGGGCCCCCACCAGAGCGGCTCCTGGCCAGCTGCCTTGGAGCCTCTGCCCAGGACCAGCCAGGGCAGCCCCTGGGTTCCTCACCTGACACCTCTACACCAGGGGGCGTGCTGGATGGCAGCTCCCCCCTGGGGAAAGAGCCACGGTGGGGAGGAGGGGCAAGGAAGGGGCTGCTTGGAGGGGATCCAGAACCCCTTTTTCTGGCACGGACCCCGGAGAGCAACCAGGAGGATCAAGCCTGGTGCCTGTAGTTCTGGGCTGTTCCTGGGTTGTGTGGAGGGGTCAGTGGAAAACAGAGAGCGGGGTCTCTCTCTGATCTGCTAGGGACCACTAAAGCTGCTTCCAGTCGCCCTCCCCCTATGAAACTCAAAGCAAAATGCCAGAAATAAAAGTAGATCATTTCCTTTAGGGTACAGACTGGATTCAAATTGTCTCCCCTCGGCTGTGTCAGAAGGCAAAAACGCGGAAGTGATTCCTAGAAGGGGGCAAAAAGCAGGGAGGGTGACAGCACAGGTGACAGTGGGGAGGGGGAGGCCCCCCCTGAAAACAAGAGACGCTTGTGCAATGAGGTCCAAAGTGTGTCTCCTTTTCCCCACAGACCACCCACCAATGTTCATGAGGTCTAGAAAGTTGCCTCCGTTTAAGGGTCCCGGGAGTGTTTCATTGCCTTTCTTTCCCACACAGGCCTACGGGATCGGAGGGCTGCGGAAGAGGCCGGAGGCAGCCCTGCTGGAAGAGCGGGACAAGCCCTATGTGTGCGACAGTGAGTGCAGCATCCTTCCGGGAGAGTTGCAGGAGGTTTCTGGGCTGAGGTTGGGGGGCGGATGGTTTAGGGCGTGTCCCACCAGGCTGACTGCTGTTATGAGGCCCCACATCCACCAGTTTCCTTGATGGGGCTGCAGGGGAAGGAAGGGGAAGTGGGCACAGGCTGGCCAGGAGAATGCCCCTGTAGGGCCTTTTGGGGGTGGGGGGCACCCTTGGCAGCCCCCCAAAATCACCTTGGAGAGAGGAGAAGCCTGCAGTTTCCAGGAGGGCAGAGAAGCTGGGGAACTTTTGGGGTACCAAGTGGGCCAGCCTTTGCGGTGCCTCCTCAGCAGCTTTTTGGGCTTTTCAGTCTGTGGGAAACGCTACAAGAACCGCCCTGGACTCAGTTACCACTACACGCATACACATCTGGCGGAAGAGGAAGGTGAAGAGGGTCCGGAGCGGCACACCCTGCCCTTCCACCGCAAGAACAACCACAAACGTGAGTGTCGCCTCCCCCTCCCTTTGTGCCAGTGCTGTGCCCTGCCTCTAGCCCCTTTAGCTGGGTAGTCGGCTTTCTGTTGGGTTTAAAGGGGAATAGGGTCTCCCAGGCAGCACCCAGAGGGCTAGCAGCACAACTCTGGGCAAAGGGCCGCAATCTGCAGCCCCCCACCTTGAGTGGGGAAGCTCTCAGCTCTAAATCCTGCCAGAGTTCCCAGCCGGCTAAGGAAAACCCTGGTCCATCCATGCTGCCCTTTCCTCCCACGGTTAGTCCTTGAGGGCCCAGCCTCCTTTGCTGGCCAGGTCTTCCGGTGGAGGAAATGCCCTAGATGCCAGCCCACCCATGAAGGAAACCCCCCCCCATGGAGCTGCGATTGCTTTCTTTTGTGAGAGTGCAGCAGCTGGAGGTCTCAGCCTGGGGCGGGGGGGGGGTTGGGCACGGGGGACACTCAGTTCCCAGAGCTGGCACATTAGAGACAGGCAATCGCCTCACCCTCCCAGAAAGTCTCCCCCCCCCCACTCATCTGCCACTGCGGGAGGCTCCACTCCGAGCATCTCCCATCCTGATGCAGTTGCCATGGAAACACGGTGGGCGAACTTGGCAGGTGGAAGATTTCCAGCTTGGGTTTATCCAAGGAGGGGGGGGAAACGGGTCTAGGGGAAGCCGAGGCTGTTTGGGGAATGGGAGCTGGGAAGGCAAGCAGGTGGGGGGAGCATTCATGCTTGCACATATATGCACATGGAAGTCTCTGCCTACCCAGGAAAGCTTGGGGGCTGAGTGTGCAAAGAGATGCTGCACAGCTTCTGAAGTGTGTGTGTGTGTGTGTGTGTGTGTGTGTGTGTGTGTGTCTGAGAGAGAGAGAGAGAGAGAGAGAGAGAGAGAGAGAGAGAGACCCGACGGGGCAGAAGAGGAAGGGCTCTTCCGCTGAGAAGGCTGCAGAGATGGGACCCCCTTTCTTTTGGGGAGGAGGGGGACGTGGAAAAGCCTCTGCAAGTGGGCATGCCGGACGAAGCTTCTCCGGATCCCTTCCCTAGACTTGGGGGGAGGGGAAGGGGGAGGGAAAGAGGCCGCCCCCTCCCCAACAAAGACATCCCCTCCCCGATCTTGGTGGTTGCCATGGAGACACCAGCGCCGTCGCCGGAGCAGAGTCTGCACAAAGCAACCGGGAGGTGAGGGAAGGGGCTGTTTGGAGCCGCCGTCCCTGGAGAAAAGGGCCGGGGCCCTGCAGGGTGCCCCCCCCCCGCCTCGTCCGAGACCTGCTTTCTCTCTCCCAGTGCCCGTCGCCGACTCGCTCGCTCGCACCGCCTGGGCTGCTTTTCGCCCAAAAGATGCCTCCCCGCCCCTCTCGTGGCCCCCGCCCCACGGCGTCCCCATTCCTTACCAAAGCAGCTCGGCCGTTTCCTTGCTCGCTCATCTGCTCGTCCAGACAAGCCAGAGGACCGGAGAACGCAGGCGCCCCTCCCAGGCTTGGTTCCCCTAAGCCGAGTCAAGTCAAATATATTCCTTTATTATTTTTCTATGCTTATTTCCTTTTTTTCTTTTTCTTCTTGCCATTTCTGGCTTTCTCTAGAGTTTTACAAAGAACTGAACTGGGTCCCAGAGAACCAGCGCAGGCACACAGGTAAACCCCCACAGCAGTGCTGAGAGGCTGGAGCCTGAGAACGTGGGGTCTGCCTGGGACCCCCGTGCGGCCTCCCCTCCCATGTCCCTCAGGGGCTTCTCTAAAGTTATGGGGAGGGTGAGAGGAAGCGCTCCCTTCCCCTTGTCTGTCCTGCGGGCAAAGTCTCCGTTTGGGATCTCCTCCCAACTATTCCGGGATCCCCCGAAAAGCGACAAGGAAGGGCAGAGAGCGGAAGAGGGAAGAGCTTTGGAAGCAGCAGGGAAGGGCAGCACCTTCTCAGCGAGGAAGGCGGCTTCCATCAGGCAGCTGCGCGACTGCGACTTGCCACTTTTTGCAATGTGCCCACAATGCAGGCTGCCCGAGGAGCGCTTGAGCTGGGCGCGCGCGCGCGCGCGCGCGTGTGTGGGACTTCTCCCTTGGGGGCTCTATTGTGCACAGTCAGCAGCTTGCTACGCCCCCGCGCAAGGCAGAGGGGCGCAGGAGGCCAGAGCGAGCGTCTTCCCGCCTCGGGAGAGCAGTTTGCGAGCGAGCGAGCGAGCGAGCGTGTGGCCGGCTGGATGTGGCAACCCCACCGCGTCCGCGGTGCGGGGGGGGGGGTGATTTGAAAAGAGAGGGGCGTATGGGCCCACCCCTGATTTCGACCTCTCCTTGCTGTTTTGCAGCTAAGAAAGCTCCGGATGGGACAGTCATACCAAATGGTTATTGTGATTTCTGTCTAGGCGGCTCCAAGAAGACTGGCTGCCCGGAGGACTTAATCTCCTGTGCTGATTGTGGACGCTCAGGTGAGCCGCCTCAGTCTCTGGCCAAATGGCACCTGCGGGCTTGATGCAGCTATGGTGTTTGGGGCCCCCCCCGGGGACCCATGAGCCCAAAACTTTGCGCTCCCTTTTTGGAGGAAGGGAATAGGATGGTAGTTGGGAATTTGGTGGCTACAGACAGCACAACGAATGAGGATTGCTAAAGCCCTGCTAGGCCTGGCAATTTTGTGGCTTGGCATGGTGAGTATGCCCAACACTTTTATAGGATGAATTTTCTGAACCCTCCCTGCCACCGGTCAATAACCCTCAAACTGGTTGTGTGGATGCTCTGCCAGCAGGCAGTCTTTTTTGCCCAGTGGCAGGGCTCACCTGGGGCTCAGAGGCAGCCGGGGAGTTCCTGCAGGGTGCCTTAAGGTCCTCGCCTGGTGAGGTGTGGAAAAAGCCCTAGGGCTGGGTTGTGGTTGACAGAAGGGGGGCGGAGCTTTGGGTCTTGCGTGCCCTCTCTGCGAGGCCAGGGGTCCCTGCACTACTCTGCCCCAATCCTACCCCGAAGTACTTCAGCTTCCCTGCTGGGCTGCTGGCCCTTGGAGGCCATTCTGCCCACCTCAGGGACTGCTGGTTCTTTCCCCCCAGGGCACCCGTCGTGCCTGCAGTTCACAGTGAACATGACGGCTGCTGTGCGGACCTACCGCTGGCAGTGCATCGAGTGCAAAAGCTGCAGCCTTTGTGGCACTTCCGAAAACGACGTAAGCAACCTGCTGCTGCTGCTGGGTTTGGAAGGGCCACCTGGACAACTTCTCCGCTCCCACTGCAGGGTTGCCAGGAGCTGCCTGCCGTGGCCTGCAGAAAGCGTGGCCCTTTCTGTGGCTCTTTCCTAGGCTGGCGGCAGGCTCAGTCATGGTAGCCATGGGGGGGGGAGCTGCTTCCCTTGCCCCTTGGAGCAAGGTCCCCAATGCCTCTCAGTGGCGGCCCCTTCCTCCCCCCCAGGACCAGCTGCTTTTCTGCGATGACTGTGACCGTGGCTACCACATGTACTGCCTGAGCCCACCGATGGCCGAGCCCCCTGAAGGTAAGGGACAGCCAGCCAGCCAGGCAGGGGCAGGGCAGGGCAGGGGGTGGCTCCCTTTGTGGAGAAAGCCAGGCTGTGACCCCCAGCTGCTTCCGCTTGCAGGGAGCTGGAGCTGCCATCTGTGCCTGCGGCAGCTGAAAGAAAAAGCCTCTGCCTACATCACCCTGACCTAGGCTGCAGCCTCTCCCCCCCCCCCCGCCAGCCTCAAGCCCCCCCCCCCCCGGGGGGCTGGAATTGTACTACAGGCCGTGCCCAGGAGCAATGCAGGACCTCCACCCACGGTTAAGAGGAGCAACGAGGTTGGCCACCCAACATTTTAGTGGGGCTCCTACAGTGGGGACTGACACCTGCCACCTCCTGGCCCCCACCTAGGCCACCCCAGAGGGGTCAGTCCAACCAAAGCCATACGTCGGGGGGGGGGACCAGAACCAGCTCATCTGCCCTGGTTGGGGGAAGAGCTCCTTCCCTCCAGACTGATGCATGTGAAATTGTTTGCCTTTGCTTGCAAGTCCAGAGGCTGGCTTCCCGGAGGGAAGGGGCGTCCTGGCTGTGGAGCCCCTTCCTGCCATTGGAAGCAACTTGCAAGGCTGTTGACCAGAGTTGGGACTGGCCGGGTGGGACGGGGTTGGGCTGGGGGAGGGAGAGCCAAGCGCAATGGGGTTATAACCACTAAGCTGCTGCAAGGCTGGGGGGGGGCTCTGTTTATGATTTTAAAGGTGGGGGGAGAAGAAAGTTTTAAAAGGGCAGCCTTGAAATAGGGTAGGTGGGCTACTCCAGGGACAGAAGTGCCTGGGAGCAGCAGGGGGCCAGTGGGGGCCTCACCCTGCCAACCTCTTCTGTAGCTGTGTTGTTCCATTGCCTGCAACTTTTGTGTGCTTGGATTGTTACGTGCATTAAATGTGGTCAGAATCGCTGCTTCCATCTCTCTCTGCCCTGACTTGCGACAATGGGGGGGGGGCAAATGCCAGACTGGGGTGGCTATTGGAAGAACAGTAGTCCCTCCTGGCCCCGGTCAGGGTCACACAGGCACCCTGACAATGGCATCACCCCAGCATAGAGCACCCCAGGGGCTGAGGTTGGACGGGACCTCCCTCCCATCTGGAGCTTTACCACCCCCAGAAAAGAAGACTGAGATTTCCAGCATATTAGAGAATTTATTTTACAAAAACTGATGGTTCTCTTCATCAGCAACTTTAAAACAGAACAAAATTAAATAATACAGATTTGATCTGCAACGATTTTTATAAAATTAAAAACGAACACATAATATAACTGATAGACATGAGGTGTTGCAGGAGAGCACTGTGCCCATCATCCCAGGCCAGACGCCGGGGAATTCTTTTTAGAAAGGGGGGGGGGAATCCTTAGGCTACAAATTCCAGTGAGGTCCCACTACAAAATTAAAAAACCTAGGAAGGTTGCTGAGGTGGTGAGCCCAGAAGAGAGCCGGGGGGGGGGGGCTGGCACCGATCTCCCCTTTACCCCCTGCCTGCCCAGAGTCCGACATGGGGATTCCTGGAGGGCCCTTGATGGCTTCCCACACCAGGAGCCAAGAGGAGACGGGAGCCCCTCTGGCCATGTGCAGAATTAAGGCTAGAGTGGAAGGGGAGGGAGGTCGCCTGCAGCCCAGGAGCCAGCTGGAGAGTCTGGCCTGGGTGACAGTCAGCAGCAGAAGCCTTTTTGCCTCCCTTTGTTATTTCCCTGAAACCCTGGTGGAGGGAAGTGGGGGGGAAGGCAGGCTGACCCTGGCAGGTCTGGCCCAACCCCCGGGGCCAGGATGTGCTTCGCATAGATCATACGCTGGTTTTGCAATGTGAAGTGGGGGGTGGGGGGAAGTGGTCCAGGCCAGCTGCTCCCTGCTGCCATTGGCAGAAGCCCCAGCCCAGGGGGTGAAGGGCCCTGCAGGTCACAGAGCAGGACAGACACTCCCCCCCTTTTCTCAACCCCAACACCCTCTTTGGGTGGAAGGGGCTCCTTGGCCAGAGCGTTGTGGAGACAGTGGAGTGCCCTCGGTGTGCCCTGCTGCCAGCCAGGCCGGCCCAGCAGAGGACTGGCACAGGCAGGGAGGCCTGGTGCTCCAGAGCAGGCAACCAGGAGGCCCGGGGGGGGGGGCGTCTGGGACACGTTCCCCAGCCAGGAGCCTTCCCCTGGGCCTCTATGGCTTTGTGCCAGCGCAGGGTCCCTGCTGCAACTGGGGAAAAAATCAACTGTGCTGAATTCAGTTGCATGCACAGAAATGCAATTGAAAAAAATTACAAACAGTACCATTGATACAAATATAGTGTTTTATAAAGAATGTAGACATTTAAACTTTTTTTTTTAATTTCCTGAGGCGCTCTGCATTCCCTAGAAAATAATTTAGTTGTGAGAAAGTGCTCTGAGAAGTTTGGCTGCAATCTGCCGCCCAGCCCGTTGGACACCAGCCGGCCCCCTGATGGCCCTTGACCGGGGCGGGGGGAGCGTGCCTGGGCTGCTCCCGGCAGGGCTTAAGGATGCCAGCATCTGGCTGGCGGGGGGGAACCCACATCCCTGGGCAGAGCAGGGCTGCTTCTCAACCCAGGCGAGGCACAAAGGGGGCCACGGGGCCGGGGCCCAGCTGGGGGACGGGGGGACTGATGGTTCGCTCTCTAGGGGAGCCCCTGTGCAGGTGCCACACCTGTCTGCCCCCCCACCGCTCACAGCTCCTCTTTGTCAACGGCGCTGGAGAAGATCTCAGCGAACTTGCGCAGCCGCTGGTTGGCGTGCTGGGACTCCTCCTGCAGCCGCTGGTTGTTCTGCCTGAGCGTGGCCACTTCTGCCTGCAGCACCACCTTGTCCTGCTTCTCCTGCGGGGGCCGAGAAGGGGGGGGGGAGTTCCAGGATACGCAGAGCCTGGTCCGGGGGCTACCTGCACACCTTGGCCCAGCAGCCTCGTCCCTCCCTCCGGGAGTCCCACCAAGCCCCCTCCCAGCTCCTTACTTTCTGCAGGTCACTGTGCAACTGCTTCAACATGGCTTCCAGCTGGTAGACCTTGCCTGTCAGATCGTCTGGTGGGCGCTGCTGGCTGCAAGGGCAGGCCGGAGAGGCTGTGACACCAGACCAGCCCGGGGTTCCCGGAGAGGCTCTGCCGGGGTGTGTGTCTCCCCACCCAGCTATCCAGAATGAAGGCAGCATACCTGCAGCCTGAGCCCTTGGGGAGGGGGTTGAAGCCACACGGAGGAGGGAGGAGGTTTACCTCCTTACCTGCAAGGTGGGCTCCAACTTCACCCAGACTGACAGGCAGACCCTTGGGGGTTCCAGCATCCCCCCAAAACTTCACTTTCCTTGAGGAAATTTTCTCACCCTTCTCAAAACATACGTCTGCCCCCCGTCCCCTGCTCACCTTAAGACAGGAGCAGTGTGTGGCGCTGGCTGCCTCTCCAGGCTCAGGTGCCCAAGGCTGGGGTTGCCAGCCGATTGCACATCTGGGCTCAACATGGTCTCATGGAGGGAGAAGAGGGAGACAGCTCTCTGCACTGGGGGGGGGGTGAGAGAGGGAGAATCTATAGGCTGTCAGGCAAAAGCCCCTAGGCTTCTGACTGCTCAAAACTGGCACTGCTGCCAGGGCAGAAGGCCATGCCAGTCTGGGCAGGTGGAGGAGCTCATACGCCCTGGAGGGCAGCCCCACCTAGCCCCTAAGCAGCCCCCCCCCCAAGTATCCTGGCAGGCCTTTTCGCTGATTGCTTCCATGTGCCTCTGTAGACCGCAACCCTGAGTTCAGAGAATTCAGCCCGGCTGCAGGAGAGTCTGCCCCCGTCGCCCCTTGCCAGCTCCTCTCTGCCCTCCTGGGGAAAGTACACCCAGGCCAATGTCCCCAATTTGCACAGAAAAGAGGCACAGCTGACACAAAGCCCATGGGGGGAAAGCCCTGCTGGGAACTCCACCATCTGCTCTGGCATAGCGGCTGGTCTTGCCCCCGTCTTCCGCCATCAGCTACCTTTGTGCTGGCTGGGCAGGGCAGGATGAGGAGGAGGAAGCACCCTGACCACCGCCCCGTCTCTCTGCTTGGGGAGGCAGCCCCTCCCCTTACCCAGCAAGCCCTTGCCCTGAAGGGCAGAGCCAGCCGAAGGCAGCCGGCAGGGAGGGGGACGTCCGCCTAGGCGGAGGAAGGAGTTCTGCCCTGACAGGCAGGCTGGCTGTGAGGCAGGCAAGGCAGGAGGAGGCGAGGGGGGGGGAGGGCAGGCTGGGTGCAGAAGCTGTGCCACCAGTAGCAAGCAGCCCATTTAGCTCCTGCTGATGAGGCACCAGCTCAGCACCATCTTCGTGCTGAATCATCTTCCCTCCTGAAATTGGGGGCAGCCGAGCATCTGGGCTGGAGGGCAAAGCTCTTGGTGGGTGCTTGTTTCCCATCCCTCTGCACGAAGGGTTTGCAGGGGTCTTCTGCCCCCTCAATGATGCTGCTTGGGCCCTGCCATTGGGGGGGGGCGACACACGGGCAGCAGAGGAGACGGTCAATTTCCTTCCTCAAAGATCAGCTGCAGCCCCCTCCCAAGAGGCTGCTCCCAGCTGGACGGAGGGGGAGCCAGAAAGGGCCCCCGAAGTAAACGGGGCTCCTGACAGCCAGCTGGCTGTGGGGCCCAGGGCTGAAGCCCTTTCCCGGACTGCCGCATCACCTGCCTGGGCAGGAGAGGAAGGAAGAGTTACCTTCATAGGCCTTCGCAGCACTGACCAAGCTGGACCATTCCAGGCCCGCGGCTGTGTCTGGCAGGGGCATCAGGGCCGGGTCAAGGCGCCGCAGGGGCTGGTCACGCACCTCGGTCAGGGAGAGCTCAGAGGCCGAGATGGTGGCTGCGGACAGAGAGGAGGTCAGCCTCCCCCCCCAGACCCATCAGCCGACCTGCAGAGGCGGCCCACACAACCTCCTTCTGCCCTGGGTGTTGGGGCAAAGACTGACTCCCCCCATGCTCCAAGATTGTTTGGGAAGACAGGGACCCCCGTTGCCTACCTGCATCCGGTAGTGGGGCTCCACCAGACTCACCCTTCTCCAAGGAGCACCCCCGGCCGCTGCTGGCCGGCTTCCGCACAGGGAGGGTGCTGGTGAAGAGCATGTCGCTGGAGAGGGGCTGCTCGAAGCAGGCGCTGCTGGCAAAGGAGGGGTCTCGCCGGCCGCTGCACAGGCTTTCATCCGAGAGGGTCCGCTGGAGTGTTTTCTGGGGGGTCTGCGGGGAAGAGCAGAGACCCCCTTCAAAGTCCCAGCTAGTCCGCAGCTCTCAATTCTCCTCATCCCCAAAGAGTTGAACAGGATCCCTGGGAATACTCTAAGTGGGCAAGTCCTCCAGTGCCCAAAGGCTCAGGTCCCATGGGGAGCCCCCAGGTTGCCTCAAGGGGGGTTCAGAGACCAGCCCCTTCCCTCTCCACCTGCTCACTCAGATCCCAGAGCTCTGTGGGGAAAAGCAGGAGCGAAGCCCTCCGACACATTTATGCCGCAGGTTCTAAAAATGCCGCCCTGCAGCAGGCCCCCCTTTCATGGGGGGGGAAGCGGTTGGCAGGCGCACCAGCTCGTCCTCCTGCTCCAGCCCAGCGGAGTCCATGATGATCAGCTTCTTCAGGTCATCCTCGATGGTCGACTTGTAGGCCTTGCGTGGGGAGCGAAGGTCCCGCAGAGAAGCCCGCAGGCGAGGCTGCCCAAAGACGTTCTTGGTGCTCAAGTCAACCTGCCTGTGGGCAGAAGAGGGGAGGTCAATCCCCCTCCCCGGCAGCCAGGCTCGGTCTAGGGCGGAAGCCCTCACACCCCCCAGGCAAAACAGCTGGCCATGGCAGCCAGCCAAAGCCGGGCTTGCTGCTGCCCCCTCCCTTCTGCAGGCACTCACTTCTGGGGCTCTGCGAAGGGGGCTGGCCTGGCTGAAGCCTCCGGGCTCTTCTTCCACCCGGCAGGCAGAGGCCTGGTGCTCCGTCCACTCTGCCTGGAGAAGAAGGACTTGGGCACAGAAGCCGAGAGCTGGGAGCTCGACTGAGACCCGGGAGCCGCCCGGGAGCTGTCTGCGGGGGGGGTCTTGTAGACCTGGATGGGGTACGTGGCCCTAGAGGCTCCGGGGCTGAAACAGAAACAGTCAATCTGCGGGTGGTTGGGCCCCCAGGCCGTGCAGGGCCACTCCCTCAGCAGCACCTGGGCCGTCCGATGGCTGGAGGGAGCGCAACTGCCCCTCCCCCAATGCTTGGCCCTGGACACAAGGCACGGGCCTCTCTCTGGGGTGGAGAAGGAGGAGCTTCGCCCCACTTCTAACCCTGGACAAATCAAGCCTGGGGCTGCTGTCAAGGGCAGCTCTGGCACTGAGGCTGCAAATACATCAGCAATGAGGACCTCGCTATTTGGCCAGGAGGAGCCCCCCTTTGGAAAATCAGGCAGCCCACCCCCCGTGCCCAACCGGCCTGCAAACTCGCCACATGTTCAGGGTCCTGGTTATATTGGAGGGGCAGCTGCAGGGTCCCTTACCTGGCCTGCCAGAAAGGCTCTGGGGTGCTGTTGTTGCCCCCCCTGGTGGGGCCGCCAACTCCTCTCCCGAAGGCCCTGGGGCAGTAATTCCAGCTCCGTCTGCCTAAATGGCCGGCAGGCCAGGCCGCCTCGGCCCTCTTCCCATGGCCTTCGGGGAGGGCGGGGCCAAAGAGAGGCGAGGACACGGGCACCCGGTCGCGCCGGATGGACGTGGCACTGCTGGCATCGATGCCGCCATTGCTGGAGACGCCGCCCTTGGCCCAGCGCTCAGCCGCACTGTCAGCAGGATCGGCCGGGTCATCGCTGTGGGCGCTGCTGGAGGCCGTGCTGGAGAGCGTGTTGCTGCTGGACGTCTGCCCCTCACCCTGCGGGGAGGGGAGGTGTGCTGAGTCGCCCAGACGGAGAGGGAGGCACCCAACGGACAAGCTCCAGGAGCCCACACTCACCTTGGGGGGCTGCTCTGGGAAGTCCTTGCCAGGCAACTCCCACTGGCCTGGCCGCTTGTTCCCAGAAGCCGCTGAGAATCCGGAGTGCCCCGGCATGTGCCATAGCAGCTCTGAGAGGGCAAGGAGAGGGGTCAGTGGGGAGGGCAAGTCGCCAGGAGGAGCGGAGGCAATTGACCTCCCGCTTCTCCAGAGCCCCAGTCCTTGGCTGGAGGCCTGGTTTGTGCCCCGCCCAAGCAGGCATGGTGCCCCTGCCACCCGACTTCTCCTCCGCCACCACCCAGTCCCAGGCTGCAGGAGAGGGCAATAGCCACCTGCCCTTCTCAGAATCTGCCAGGGGAGCCTCGGGCACCTGCCGTCTGTCTGGCTCCATGCTGGCAAGGACAGCCCTCTCTGTGCCCAGGGGGACATGGCTGGGCTCCCCAAAGTCTGGTAGTTTCAGCAGAGAGGTCGCTTCCGAGATCTCAGCCCAGGCACACCACCCAACCCCTCTGTGCCTGCCATCCGTGCTCACCAGGCTTGGGCCTCTCCACGGTGCCTTCCTGGCTAGCCAGCCCCCCGCCGGACGAAGAGGAGTCCCCGTTTGAGGTCGCTTCGGAGGGGCAGAGCGGCTCAAAAGGCCCTGGAGGCCTCAAGGGGACCACATATCTGTGCACAGAACTGAAGCCAAACAGGGCAGCTGAGAAAGCTGCCGAGACAGTGGGAAAAACACCACCCAGCCTGTTTGTTAGCAGGTTTTAAAAATACCAGGCTTATAGGAGGGAGGGAAGAGGGAGAGGGCCACAGGAGCAGAAGGGAGCCAGCTCCTCCTGCATTCGGCTCCATAGGTGGGCGACGGAGGGGCATCCGGAAGGGGTGGAAGGCCAGGCAATCCGAAGGAGCATCGGTTGGTGCATCCAGTACAGAGCCATGCCGCTCGACAGCCATGGGCCACCGACTGCAGCCTCTGGCTGTCCAGAAGGCCTCACAAGGGCCCTTCCCAGCACGCGGATTGATTCCTGGGGAGGGGATGTTTGCACAAGGCAGGCTGCCTTGTGCCAATCAATGCCTTTGGCTCCGCCTCATCCGAATTCCAGGCCATTCTGGGCATTTCATCTGGATCAGAACGCCACTGGGCAACTGTTCACTGCAACTGAGGGTGCAGACAGAGATCTCCCTCTCTCCCTCCCTCTCCCAACCTCTCTTGAGGCAGAATCATGCAGGGTCAATGTTTCCCCCTCCAAGCCCCCTGCTTGCTACCAGCACAGCCCCTTGCTACTCCCCAGAGCAAACGCCTCAGGCAGGAAGCGGCTGCTACCCAAACAGCCAAGGATGAAGGCACTTCCCCAGCTCCCAAAGGAGACGTTGGGGGCTCAGCTCTCTTTGCATTTCCTGGTTTGCCCCTCACCCTGGTGGGCTTGCAAGGCCGGCACAGCGTGGCCCCTGGCTGCTATTTCGAAGCCCCCCCCCAAGCCCTGGAACTGGAGTGGGACACAAAGTGCTAGGCAGCAAAGTAAGCCCCACCCGGAGCCAGGAAGAAGCCCTGCGTCTTTGCTGCCAGTGGGGCAGTCCCTGGATCAAAAAGAATCCGTGGGAGGGAAAAGCCAGGTGGGTCGAGAGGGCCAGGACCTGGGCCTGGGCATCCCCCTCTGTCCACGTACTTGTCCGGCGAGAGCTTGTACCAGGCAAAGGGTCCTCCCGAAGAGCCCGGAACAGAGAAACTGCCTGAGGGCTGCCGATATGGCTGGGTCTTCTCTGTGCCACTCTGGGAGGAGGGGGCGACACGGGGGGTCTCTGGGAAGCTGGCAGGCCTAGAGAAGGAGGGAGAGCCTGAAGGCTGGGCCCAGGCCCAGAGTCATGCAGGTCCCCTGAGGGGTCACTAGCCAGGCTGCATCCAACACAGCAGAGCACACGCTACAGGCTCCACGTCTCAAAACTCATCCTGGCCCGGAGCCTGCAGGCGGCCCAGGAACATCAACTGACCCCGAGGCCTCCGCTCCTCCTCACCTTTTGCCATGCAGGGGCTGGGCCTGGCGGTAAGGGGTAAGGGCACTCTGCTTTGGGGTCCTGGTGAGGGACTGGGACTGGCCAGGCCCCGGCTGCTCAGCCCACTTGGGAGGCTGGGAGGAGCTGTGGGTGGCGGAGCCGCTCCACTGCCAGGCTGAGTTGCGGTATGGAGGTCGGTAGCCCCCTGGCAGGCTTTCGGGTTCTCCTCTGGGCTCCATCAAGCTCATCTTCAGGGACTCGGCCCATCCCCTGGAGAGAGAGAGAGAGAGAGAGAGAGAGAGGAAAGCCAGGCGTCTCTGCCTGCCCAGCCCAGGAGGGTCAGGGATCGTGCAGAGAAGGGTGCCCAGCAACTCTGTGAAGAGAAGCTGCAGGCATGGAGGCCGGCCTTCCTGGTCCTGCCAGCCACCCAGCAAACCACACCTGGAAAATCAGGCAGGAAACTGGGAGCTGGGTGAGGGCACCCCCTCATCCTCCTCCCCCCTCCTGTCTCTTAACTCGCAAGTTTTCTCTGGAGGAGACAGTAAGTCAGCAGAGCCTCAGGCAGGGAGGGGGGACGTTCAAGAGAGCGCATAACCATGATGACTGGGGAGTCCAGAAGGAAGCGGGGGAGGGCTGAGCCTCGGCAGTTTCCCTTCCACATGGCCCGGCAGATTTTAAACTTGCCGCACACCTGGATGCATCCCAGGCCTGAGAGGCTCACAGGAATCCTCAGCCTCTGGGCTTGCCTTCCTCCATTTGCATTTAGTGGCCGCTTAGCCACTAAATGCCCCGGAAGGCTGCGCCCTGAGCCCCAGGACCCACTCAGCTCCCTTTTGGACCTGACAGGGCATCAGCCAGCCTTTCTCTGCCTCGCCCCAAGAAGCAGCTTCCCGCACCCAGCAGCTTCCCGCACCTGCCAGAAGAGCTGCTGCTGCCATTCCCCACCGGCTGGCGAAGCCACAGTCATCCCAACAGGATCTGCCCAAGGTGCCCCCCTCTCAAAAGCCATCTGTCTTCGCTCAGTGGGTCCCAGGCCAAACAGGGCGAGCCACCCAAGAAGGGCAACGCAGTCCAAGAGAACCAGCCCAGTAGGGTAAAAGCCCCCCTCTGAGGAGCTCCCGCTCCCACCAAGGCCAGGAGCTGGTGGACCAGGGCAGAGAGGCTGGCAGCCTTGGGGCTTGGCAGGGTGCCTCCTCCCAGGACAGACCTCCTGCCCTACCCAGGACCTACTCACTGCACAGGCTATGGGGCCGGATGGACCCAGGCTATTCAGAGGGTCCATTCTGCCATAAGACAAATCAGCTGCAGAGGATTTTGCCTGACTCCGGCTGAGTCAAAAGGGTCCCAGTGGCCCCTGACTCCTTCCTCCTCCTGTGTGGCCCCTGCCTCCTTGTTAATCCTGCCCAGAGATGCAGAGGCTCACCTGCGTGGAACACCATCCTCGTGTGGTGGAATCACCACCACTTTCACGGTGACCGAGGTGCGCAGCCAGTCGACCATCTGGTCGTGGCTGAGGGTAACCACGGCCACCTTGCAGATCTCCACCAGCCGGCTGCCCTGCCGCAGCCCCGCCTGCCAGGCGAAGCCGTAGTCCTCCACCTCAGCCACCGTCCCGTCAAACTTCACATGGAAACCCAGCTGCCCCAGCCCATTCCTCCGGAGAGTCATCTCCACTGTCTCAGCACCAGAGGTCATAACCTGGGTGAAAGCACACACCCCGGGGTCAGAAAGATCACTTCCCTCCCAGTGTGGTGGGGGCATCTTAACTAACCAGTGGGCAGGGGCACTACTGACCTTCAGCCTCTGCACAATCTCTTTAACATCTTCAGGGTTATTCTCTGGGGCCCGGACAAAAATATGGTCCCCACGTCCATAAAAAATTTTGAGGTTGCAGCTATCTGGCGTCCAGCCAATCACATCCACGCAGAAGCAGTTGAAGACCACTTCCTTGGTGGTAAGGTCCAGGAGGACCACGAACTCGTTGGAGATGCCCAGCAGGCACTCAGTCTCCATTCCCTGCAAGTAGTCCTGAGCCAGAACGCGCCACACGATGGCCCCTGCACTCTGCTGCTCAGCCCCAGCACCCCTCGTCTTCTCCCTCTTCTTAGAGGCCAACGAGATCAGGTTGAACTTCCCCGAGGAGTCGATGGGGGTGCTGGTGACGCTGTTCTCGGCCAAATCCTTCAGGTACTCGTGCCGCGTGCGTGTGGCCATGGTGTGGAACTTGTCTGACTTGTGGGCAGCGTTCTCGGCGTTGATCACCTTGGCAAGCAGGAAATCTCGGAAGACGTCCGACTTGTGGAAGGCGGCCTGACTGGGGATGGTCGGCCCAAAGGGGGGCACATCCTTGGAGCGGGTCACTGCCACGCTTGGGACATGGAAATGAAAACACAGGCCTGTGGCTGAGACTACACAGGCCGCTGCCAGGTTACTCCTCGGCTGCTCCCTGTGAGTCAGTCCCAGGGTGCAGGACAGCCGAGGCCCACTTCAACCCGAGGACTCAAGATTGGAGGATCAGCTGCCCGAGAGGCCAGAGTTGCGAGGATCACCTGCAGCCCTGATCCTTTGTCTGAGAGAGGCTGCCTGCTCAGCCAGACCTCTGGAGAGCGGACGGGTCCCCACTGGCCCCAGGATGCAGCCAAAGCCCGGAGCTCTGCTCCTCACGTGGCCGAGCCCAAATACCATCCAGACCCCCCTCCCGCAGCCTTACCTGTAGCAGACGCTCTCCGTGCAGGGATTCTGGGCACAAACGATGATGAAGACATGCTGGAAATGAGAGCGGACATTCTGGGGGGTGAAGGGCAAGGCTCCTGGCTCCTGGAAGATGATGGTGACGATGTCATTTCCGATGTGCCTCTTCCGCAGCAGCTGGAAGAGAAGGCGGCACTTGAGAGCCTGGGAAGACAGCCCAGAGCCCAGCCAGACACTCACGAGACCAGGAGGAAACAGACCCCTCATGAAATCCCTCCCCAGTGGGGTGGGGGGTGCGGTCATTGTTCAAAAGAGAAGCAAAGGGTCAAGACCACTAAGTTGGTGGCAACCCCACAGTTCAGTATGTGCCATGTGACCCCCCCCCAAAGCCAGTCCACTCTCTCCTCTGGGCTAGGCCCTGACCTGCCCTGCCTGGTACCTGCTGCCTATTGTTGGGGGTGTAGGGGAGCATCGTGGAGACGTGGAACATGATCTCGTAGCCCTGGTAGGTTGTGTAGAGGGAGTGGGTGCCGGTGGAGTCAGCTGTGAGGAAAGCAACAGGGAGGACTAGCAGGGAAGCTGGGTCCCTCAGAGGGCAGGCACAGTGCTAGCAGTGAGTCCTGCCCTGCCAGCCCCCCAACCACCCTCGGCAAGAACCTACTTTTGGTATCCAGCTGCGCGGCATACTTGCCGAAGCCCCTCAGGCAGACCTTCTCCCCCAGCAGGGCCAGGAACTCCTCAAAGGCCGGCCCAGCCTCCTCGTTGTTGTACATCTCCTCCTCCGAGCTCTGGCCGGCCTTGCAGTACAGGATGCCCACCTTGTGCTTCCGGCAGAGCTGGGGGGAAAGCAGGGAGTGTCCCCTCAGAGCTGGCTGGGGGCCAAGCCCAAGAGTGACTCTCGGGAAGAGGGTCTGGGAGAGAACAGGGCCTTCCTGGGCCACAGGCAAGATGGATGGGCAAGCAGGAAAGCCCACGGCCCCCTCCAGGTTGCCTGCAGCATGCTTACTCCTTGCTCGTCCAGCTTCCGCAGCTGCTCAGAGACTTGAGGGACACTCAGGGCCAGGCGCAGGCAGTGTGTGTTCAGCTCAGGGACCACATGCTCCAGCACGTCCTTCAGGGGGATGCCACGGACAGTGCCGTGCTTGGTGGTGGTGGGCGTTGCGTCTTCTAGGATGGCACCACGGAGGGTGGTCAACTGCAAGGCCCAGAAAGAAAGGCAGGAATGACGCTTGGCCCATCGCAGGGGTCACATAAATTCCCCCTCTTCTGGCACAGCAGAGTGGAGGGCTGCCCATGGGAGGGCCCCACTTGGCCAAAGAGCCTCTTCCTCAAGAGCACCTTGTGCCCGGGGCCAGTGGGCAACATCTTCTGCACAGGGGCTGACCATGGGCTGGAGAGGCCTCAGGGAGGAGGAGCAGAGCCGTCAACCAAACCTCACAAAGTTCCTGGACAGTCTTCCAGAATGGCACTCTTCACGGGAGAAAAAGAGCCCTGCTCTAGAGGAAATCCCCAATCATTGGAGAGCTAGAAGGAGCCTAAGGATGGATCTCTACGCTATCCAGGGCAAACTTTGTCTCTGAGGCTCAGTCCCAGCCTGCAAAAGCCTAGAAAATGTTTTTTTTTAAACAACAGGAAGTGTGCAGGAGGAGTGCCAGTCCTCCCCACTCGGAGACAAGGCCCCTTGGCCCTGGAAGGGACACCCCCCCCACCCAAAATCCAAGATTCCACATGGAGACAGCAGCCCCTTTCAGCACTTCAGACCATTTGCCGGTATCCAACGCATTCAACCCTTCGTCAGTGGGATGGTTGGGGTTTTTGGGGGGGGCACGAGTGATTCGGATTGTCCTTGTAAGGTGAAAACATCCCCTTTGGGAAGCTTAAACTGCAGGGCTGCAGTTCAGCACCTCGCAGGGCCCACATGGGGCTCAGGCTGGTCTTCTTGCCCTTTCAGCGGAGAAGTACTGGGCACAGAAGTAGGAACTGGCGCTATCAGCTTCACTGCCAGGCCCTCTCAGTGCTGTAGCGCCCTCTGTTGGCTCGGATGGATTTGCTTCACAAATAGCCAGCTCAGGTTGGACAGTTTCTATTCACCACTAGAAACTCCACCACTAAGCAATACATGACATCACTGGACTGACTTATGACAACTTTTCTATCAGTCCCGGTCATGATCATTAGACGAGTCCCATCTGATTGCAGCATCCTGTGCTCACGATTGCCTTTTCTGACCTCCTGCAGGCTTCCCCAGTGCTTGCCGGAAGGCAGCAATGAAGTCTGTTAGTGGCAATTGCAGGCCCCCAGGACTTTGCGATCTTCTATTTGAGACTAGGTTGCCAAGTGCCCAAATCACGATCTCGTGACTGCGGGACACTGCAATGGCCACAGTTACGAAGACCCATAAATCCCCCTTATTCAGGGCCATTGTATCTTCAAACCGTCGCTGGACAAGTGGATCACCTGTATATTATAAATCGGTCAGACCCCACCTGCTGTCTAGACCCCACCCTTTGAGGAGGGTCCATAGGAATAAGAAGGATAGCAAGGACGGTCAGGAAGACAGAAACTGCCTGCTACAAAGAAGATAGACCTGAGCCTTGAAAAATCCAAGAAGGGGCCTGAAAGAGGGCCACCACCATTCCAGAAGGGAGCATGAGAGAGGACAGAGCTATTCCAAAATTCCAGCTGAACACTGCAGGAAAAGGATGAAGATGATGAGCTGTCTGCCAGGGCCCACACAGTTGCCGGCCTCCCCTTTCCTACAAATGGTCAAGCTGGGGAGGCTTCAGTCTGGAAGAGAGACGAAGACCCCTTTCCATTGTGGGATTTGAACTCTTGGGCAGGAAGGATTAAGGCAGCTTCTAAGCCTGCATCCCTCCTGGTGTCCTGGTAGGATAGCAGCCAAGGAGAACAAAGACGCAGCTTGGGCCAGCCGGACAATTCTCCTGCCCCTTAAGCTTCTCCGCACTCTGAGGGGGGGGGTGTATCTCCCAGCCAGTTTGGGAATTAATGGGGATCAAAGCCCCCTGCCTCACCCATCCCAGCGTGCCCACAGGACCTTCAGTGATGCAGAGCAATAGCAACTTGCCTCGCTGGTGCGAAAGATAATCCTGTACTGGTACTGAGGCCCGAAATCCCGATGGTCCTCCAGCTTCTCGCGCCTGATGCTGATAGCCACGGGGCCCAGCTTCTCATCCACACCAAAGTAGTTAAAATGTTCTGATGGGGGAAAGAGGAAGAGGGAAGAGGGGAAAACACCTTAGCCATTCATCCTGTGCATCAGGCCCTAAACGGCCGTATAGTTCCAGCCATTATTTACCAATATGCAGAATTGCCCACCCACTCAAAAGCTTCTTCAGCAAGGCTTGGCTGCCCAGCTGAACCAAGGATCAGTCCCAAGGCAGAAAGGATATGAGTGGTAATGAGGGACTGGGAGGGGGGGAAGAGATGCACCAGAGGAATCTGTGCGGCTGCGTAGGGATGGGAAAGAGGAGGATATGAACCCACCACTCAGGAATTCAGGGTTGCTGTCATGTTGGCATACACTAGGATCAAGCCTCATCCTCCTCAACTGTCCACTTTCTCAGGGTCCTCTTACCCTCCAGCACCCCAAATGGCAAAGCCAAAAAGTGCCAACCTTTGCCAGAGAAGTAGTCCCGGTAGTACCGGGCGCCCAGGTCCACGTGCTCGATGCTATAGTGCTTCAACCGGCTGAGGCTGCGCTGCAGCTCTTGGGGCGTCTCCAGCACAGAGATGCTGGCATTTGTACAGTAAGGGGCAGGGGCCATCTCCGCAAAGGCCCCTTCCCCACAGCTACCTACAGAGGCAGGTGAAAAACTGATGTTGCGCTCTCCCTCGCCCCCAATCTCATTGCGGAAGTGAGGACAGCTGAGTAGCAGACTGTTGCTGTTGTTGTCCCCTGGGTCGTGCTCCAGATTCTCCTTGGAGTTCAGGTCCTCAGGGCTGAAGAAGGTGCTTTGCGGGTCCAGGTTGGCCAGTCCACAGGTGGCAGCAGCTGAGCCAGCGGAGGCAGCCGAAGCCCCAGTGGTGGTGTTCTTCCGCTGTGCCACACAGACCCGCCTGGCCGCCACCACCTCGTTCAGGTCAAAGAGCAGGCTCTGGACATCGTAGTGGGCCAGGCTTTTTGGGCACAGCCAGCCCCGGCCTACCTCCTCCACCTCCCCTGGGGCCCTACTGCATTCGCCTTCCGCCCGGCCACTCCGCAGCTTCCGGAAGATGGAGTCCCCCCCGCTCCCCTCTCCTCGGAGACCCTTCTTGCGGGGCTTCTCCTTGGGCTGAAGGGGCAGCTCTGGTTCTGCTCGGGCCTCTGCCTTGGCGCTCCTGGCGGTGTGGAAGGAATCCACCAGCCGTTGCCGCTGCCGCTGCCCAGCCACCAACTTCCCACTCTGGAACTCCTTAAGCATCTCATAGAAGGTCTGCTCAGAGAGGCCCTGCACATCAATGGAGGACGTGCTGCCATACTCGCGGAAGAGAGGCAGGCCACCAGCCAGTCGGGCTCCCCGGGGCTCCATCACAGTTTCCAGGTCGCACTCGCTCAGGGTGACCTCGCTGCTGCTCCTGTTCCTCAGCGCCAGGAACGCCCTACTGGGAGAGCACGGCCACCCATCCTGGAACTCAGTGTCCTTGGACCTCCTCCGAGCCAGGCGCCGGGAAGCCCTCGGCCCTGAGGGGAAGGCAGCCTCCTTGGGCAGCTGCCCATTCTGAAACTCCCACTGCATGGGGCACGGGGCCTCTGGGGCCTTGGCAGCACTGGGGGTGGCTGGATCCTTCAACCCTTCTCTTTTGGGGGGCCAGTCGGCAATCCGGGCCCGCACCCCCATTTTTGGCACGGCAGGCGTTGTGGTGGCTGGTCGCAAAGGAGATGCATCATCCACATGTGGGGTGCAGCCATTCTGGGCCCAGGATCCTGGAGAAGAGTAATCGCCCCCTGTGGGGTCCAGGCCCCCCACGTCGCAGCTCTCATGCACAGGCCGATACGCTGTCATAGTCTGGCTTGGGCTCCCTGCAGGAAGGCGCTCTTCATCTCCATCGGGACATGGGTACACCACAACCAGCGTTGGGCGGCCTGGAAGAAGCTGAGGCGGCTTAGGGCAGCGTTGCCCCCTGCCCCTTCCTCAGGGCCCAGTGCTAGAAAATGACGACAGCAGTTGGGCTTCCGTTATTCCAGCAACATGAATCATTCTGAAAGAGAAGGAGAAACAGCATTAGTCTTGGAGTTCAGGAGCAGAACATGGGGCAGACCCACTTTGCTGCTGGGGAACAGAGCTGGGAATCTGCTCTTCTGCAGAAGCCAAAATACGATATTTGTAACATGCTCTATGCTGGGTAATGAGGAAGCCCAAGCTCCCCGAGATTTGTAGACATCACCAAAAATTGATTGTGGATCAAGTAGCTCCCCTCAATGCACACCAACCACCCTCCCCACTGGCGGATTCGGGGAGCCATCATGTAGTGGAAAGGCTGGAGGGGGAGGCCCAGGATTGGGAGTCCATCGTCATGCAGCTTAGGGGGCAATCCTCGCCCTGCTAAGCAAATGGGGGGGTGACTTTACCTGGAGATTACGGTGCCCCAAATCCCCCTAAATCTACTCATTTATTTAAAAGATCTGTATAGTCACCTATTTTAAACACAAACCTGGAATGTCCCACAACAACATAACTGCTTTACTAGCAACAGCCCTCGCAGCCTAGCCAAGATGAGGCCCACAACCACAAAACCTCAGTGGGCCACAGGGGAACACTGGTAACTTTGGGAAGTGGGCAGCCAATAGTCAATGCCTCCCTCACCCCCTCCCCAGCCTAGATCCTGCCCTCCATAAGCCTCAAAGCCAACACAGCCCCCCCCCATCTAGAACCCCATTTCCATGCAGGCTGTCCAGGTGCAGAGCGAGCCCAGACCTGGGTGCCCCAAAGGACACAGCAGGGCCCCAGACAGGGCAGAAGGGAAGGGGGCAAGCACTCTCCCAGGGCGGGGGAGGGTGTCCGTGTTTGCAGCCATTCTTCAGGCTGCCTGCAGTGGGGACCCAGCAGGGAGCACTTCAGCTCTGCTGCCCCCATGTCTCAAGCGATGGAGGAGGCAGACTTCATGGGGAGGAAGACAGGGCAGGCCTGAGCAACAGAGAACAAAATGGAACGCTCCCTCTGAAAAACAAAATGGAAGTGCCAGCACCCTTCTCTCGAGGTTCAGCCCTGCACTGCAAGAAGTATCCTGGCACCTCTGCTGGCTTGAAGGGGGCCCGGGAGCAGCAGGAGCTGCCCTGCCTTTGCATCAGGCTGCAGAAGCTTGCAGAGCAGGGGGGTCCTGTGCCCAAATGTCACTCTCACAACAGCCTAAGGGGAAATGTCAAGCTGCCCCAGCCTCAGTAAAGGTTGGCAGCCACCTCGACATTCTGCGTCCCCTCAAATAAATTTCTCCCAGACATTCGAGCTCCAGAGGCTCTGCTTGAAATGAATAAATTTCTCCTGGACATTTGAGCTCCAGAGGCTGTGCTTGAAATGCTGCGGTGGAAGCCCGTCCTCCCAATGGGCCCCAGCCGGCTCTCGCTCACACAGCCCCCCTCCCCACCAGCACCAGTGCCCGGCCCCGCTTGAGCCTCTCCAACATGCCTCAGGAGCCCTGCTCTACCACAGGCAGAAACATCGGGCGCCCTTGACTGGCATGCAAACAGGCTGGACTTTCGACCCTCATCCAGCACTAGACAAACATTTCAGACCAAGCAGAAGTTCTTTAGAGAGGGCTCTGGCTTTCAGAGGAGCTGCAGGCTGGGGAAGGGCAATGTGTGCGTGCTCACACGCGCGCGCACACACACATGGCTCTGCTGCTGAGGTCCAGAGATGTCCAGACACAATTGCTGCTACCTATGCCAGGCAAAGCTGGGTGCTTGGCTCCCTCATTGCAGGCTGTGCAGAGCCCTGGCCTGTCCGGGCTCCGGTAAGAGCAGCCAGGAGCCCCAGCTGCCCTACCCCAACCAGATGGCCGGTTAGGAGCCAGGAGTGCCTGGCAGCCTGTCCATGCCTTGAGCTCAGGTAAGGGAGCCCTTGGGAGCCTCCTGCCAGAGCTGGCTGCTGACTCAAGTCCCTGCAGGGTCCCAAGCTCTCCTACCCGGCCAGGCAAGCCAACAGCCCAGGCTCAGGTGCCCAGACCCGAGGAGGCAGAGAAGGCACACATAGACCCTCACTTCCTGCAGCTGAAGCCTCTACTCCCCCCAGGAGCCTGCAGAGACTGGGCCAAGCAAGGACAGGCGTTCTCCAGGAGGGCCCTTTTGGCCATGCACCACCACCACCACCCAGTAGCTGCAGGAGAGCACACCCAGTCTGCCTCCTGGGCGGCAATGGGGCTGTCCAAGTGGCACGCAAGTTCCCCTGCCTTGGAGTGGAAACTTCCATGCCAGGCCCTTGGAGCCAGCTGCCCACCTCCAGACTCTTCCCAAAAGGCATAAACCTGAGGCTAAAGCCTTGGTAATTATCTTCAGCTGTGTGCAAAAATGACTACACAATGCAAGTTTCAAAGACGCCCTGGGGGAACAGAAGCCAGCTCAACCTCTGCATGGAAGAAAGTTTGTCAGACATTTTCCCCAAAGGCCGAAGCAGACTTCCTATTCAGGTGCAATCATGCACAATCTGAGAGCTCACAGTTTGGCACATGCCCCAGCTATTTCCTCTGAAAGAAGGTTGCTCAAAGGACAATGATGAAGAACTATTTTGTACTGCTATAGAACCAGGACAAGAAATATCAGTTGCACGTGCTTGAATTTCATTCAAACACAAGGAAACAAGATCTGTGCAACCGTGGAATAATCTATGTATGGGAGTTGTGAGGTCTCCATCTCTGGAGGTCAGAAGAGGCTAAACAATCATCTCTTAACTGCTTTTCCTGCACCGCAGGGGGTGGAAGAACATATTATACCTGAAGTCTCTTCCAACTCTACCGTGGTATATTTTACATTCTCACAACACCTATTCTAATAACTTGTATGCAGATATGAAGCTTTGCCTAAAAGTCTATGCTTCAGTCATGTCCACATGACCCTCAGCTGCTTAAAAGGCCCCACTCAGCCAACTGACTTCCAAGTCCTGGTGGAAGCTAGGACTCCAAAGCCCATTTCTTAGGGAGCTACAGCCTCCTTTCTGGGCTCCTGGTTCTAGGCAGAGTGCACAATGACACACTCACGGTGTGCTTCCTGCAATGATGTTTCCTCTAATGTTGGAATACAGCAAATCATGGGGACCCATAAGCCCATGGTCACCGTGTGCTCACCAAACGGAGGAGCCACAGGCTACAAGTTCGGGGGCTGCTCCTTGGCTTTCTCCACTAAGCAGGCCCCTGGAAACCATACAGGACCCAAAGGAACATCAAACACCAAAGGGGTGTCAAACTCACCGCATCATGTGATATGTCACGATGTATCGCAATTTTTTTCCCCTTGCTGGAGCTGGGTGAGCACAGCTTCCGCCTGACGCATCTGGCCCACGAGCCGGCAGTTTGACACCCCTGATCTAGGGACTCCAGGGCAGAATCCAAGAAGCAGACCCTGAGGTGCCCCACAGAGGCATCTCTAGCAAAAGGCTTGACCTGCTCCACGCATCAGGATCCTAGCTATTAATTCATCAGTGGACCAGCATAGTGAGAGGCGCCGGCAGAAGGGTGCCCCTCTTGTCAGGTTTCTTGCCCGCCAAGGCCACCCACGCAGAGTCCTTGGTGGTCAGCAGGCAGTCCCATCTCCTTTGGGTCCTTTCAGTCCAACCACCACCTAGATTTGCTTCTGTGAGGGCAGAACCAGGCTGAGGCTAGGCAGGATGCCCCATCTTGGAGTAGGGCAGCGAGGAGGGAAGAACCCGGTCACCTCACTAGAGCCCGGGATGCATTGGCTCCTTTTGCCAGTCAGTCATGAGCGCATCTGAGAGTTCTCAAAAGGAGCAGAGGGCAGAAAAAGAAGAGGTGCCGTCCAGAGAGCCAGGGGGTCAGCAGAGGCCCGGAAGATGCAACAAGAAGGCTTCCATGCAGGGAAGAAAGCCAAAGCTCCAAAGAGGCCTGGCCTGGATCAGGGAGATGGAGCCAGCCGAACCCAGTTCCAAGTCAGGTTTACCTTCTCCCACCCCCAATCCGAATTTGGGGAGTGAGGCAGCGACATTCAACGACTGGAAGGATTGGCAGGCAGGTGTGTAGGCAGCCTCAACTGCTTGTCAGCTCCCTGGCAGTACACACCACTCATCACGAGTCCCAAAGAGACTGGCCTGACGCCTTCTGTTCCTTCCCACCAATTCCTCACCCAGCCCACCACCCTCAGGGGTGGGCTCTGCTACCTCTGCCTGGCCCTGTATGCCCACCTCTCCCTGACCCACAGTGCCTGACTCTGGCCCTTTAGTTTGCCCAGCAGGCATCCCAGCTGCTGAGGTCTGACTGGCATTTTCCTTCTATAACCATATTTTATTATTTTTTTATAATCACAAATCCCTAATATTTTATCAGCAACTTGTTGTCTGGGTTCCAATATTTAGCTTACTAATACATGTTAAACTCCTTTCTCTCTACCTCATTTTTCTATAGCCATTGATAAAATGTATCCCATGTTCTAAAGTATTCTGAATCCGAGAGTTGTAGGTTTTTCCATTTATCCAGGTCTAGTTTTATTTGTTTTAATAGTTTTACATAGTTGCACATCTTGCTGTTTAAGTCTATCCCCAGGTATTTAACTTTCTTAACTATTTGAAGATCTGTTTTTTTCTGACAACTGATTTCTTTGTTTATCTGTAAGATTTTCAGTTTGGTCTTTTCTCTATTTATTTTCAGTCCTGCCACTTCCCCAAATTCTTCTACCTTCTTCAGAAGTTTGGGGCTTGTCATAAGCTGCTTTTCTAATATGAAAACCAAGTCATCCACGAATGCTTGTAGTTTATTTTTTTCATCTTTTATCTTCATTCCTTTAATTTCTGAGTCTTGCCTAATATTTCTGACTGCCCTGCTCTGGCCAGAGCCCAGCCACCCTGTTCCTCATGCTAGCCTTGGCTGGGAGGGGGGAACTGTCTTGCATGCCTGGACCAAATCTGAAGGGCAGATTTGCAGCAGCAAAGCAAAGCGACTGACTGCAGCTGGAGGGAGGGAGGCACATTCCTGCTCCTCTTCCTCCTCTGAGCAGTGCAAGCAGGGAACAGGCTTAGAGGCCTTGGAGGAAGGGCACGGACAGGAGGGGGGCCATGCCCTTTTCCCATAGTCCCCCAAATACCAGCAACACCATCAAGCGGGGCTCCAGCAGTCCTGCACAGCTTGGCCAGGACAGGGCAGGCCTCTTGGTAGCCCTGTGGAGTGGACTGGGGACACTAATCAGAATGACGCCATCTTTGGCCTAGCAGAGTCTCAGGGGGGCCCTTTGAAAGTTGCATCTCATGCTCCCCCCACCGATGGTTTCAAAGCAGCTCCAGATTTCAGGCTAAAGAACCTGACTGACGCGTGGCTCCTCTGGCCACTGCACGGGGTCTTCCCTCTGCTTCCCCAGGGACTCCACTGAGTCACGAGGCCACTGCCCGGGGTGGGCCAGAGGCTGCTTCTCCCTCTGAATCTCGGGGATGGCGGAACCTTTGCCGCCCAGCATTGGGGAAGCAGCTCAGCGCCTCTGGAGTGGCTGGAAGAAGCAAGGAATCCCTAACAAAGAGCCAGGGAGATGGCAGGTGCACGGATCAGGACCAGGATGCGACCTTAATAGTTCACTGTTGGGAAAGAGCAGCCATTTCGATGACAGGGTGGACCGGCTGAAAGGGGAAACACCTGTGTCATTTCAGGTAGCCAATCTCGTAAGATGAGGCAGAAAATGCAGGGAACGGACCTGGGGCATCTGCCAACCCCACCACCCAACCTAACCCCTAACGCTGCACTGACAAAAGCCATTCAACTGCACAGTGAAGCCTCCAAGCAGCCCACTGAGGGGCTCCCTCGGGAATTGGGGGGGGGCAAGGACTACCTCACAGGGACCTGCATTTTATGCACCCCTGGAAAAGGATGGGGGTCCCGAGCAGAGCTCTTCCTCTATTCTTCATGCCAGATGCAAGCAGGGAAGGGAGAGAGAAAAGTGCAGAAAGACGTATGGCGTCACAAGGTCTCCTCTAGCACCTTACAGAATATTCATGCTGTTTGTGTCTGTTTATTTATTAAAGTTTATTGAACTATACAATCCCAGACCAAACACACAAAAAGTTTTTAACTGCAGAGCCCCCCCCCCTCAAAAAAACCTGTCCATGCCTAAAGCTGGGGAAGCCATTCTTAGCTACCCCTGTAGAGCCTGCTCATGGATTATGTAGTGCAGAACTGCTGTCTGGGAGGAGTTGGAAGAGTTTGCAGTCAGGGGAAGATTAACTCAGCTCCCCAAAGTGGCAGGTGCCCCCCCCCCCGTGGAACAGCTCTCCCTGTGGAGCCCTTGGTGCTCCCTGAGCTCCAGGATTCCCTTGCAGAGGATCCTGGGGCATTCAGAAGGAGGAGCTGCCCTCTCAGTTTCAAAGGCCAAGCAAATCTTATAGGTGATCAAGCAGAAACCGAGAGTCCATACAAGGGAAAAGTTTTTTCCTGTCAGCTTAAATCACTCAATCATTCTTCATATATCAGCTTCGAACTCCTCCCTAGCTGAAGGAATGGGGGAAAAAAATCTCCCCCCCCCCTTATATTCACACACAAACAGAAGATCACAAATGGTTTAGAAAATGTCCTTGCAAATCTCCACTGCCATTCGGGGAAAGCTTTCCTTTTCCAGAGAAAGGCCAAGTTAGGTCTCCCTGTTAAAGGGGTGCTGCCCAAGCCGAGAGGGGCCTTGCTCCCTCTCCAAAGCCTGCTAGCCTGCTGGCCCTACCCGAGGAAGAGGAGCCAAAGGCCACAGCAGCCACTGGGCACAAGGCTGAGCTGCTTCCTAAAGACCACCAGGAGGGTCTCCGGTATAGCAGACAGGCACACTGTCTGGACAGGAAGGGGGCAACGAGCATGGCTCCTATCAGTTCTGGCCCGAGACCATGGGAGCTGAAATTCACACACACACACATACACACACACACACACACACACACTCCAAATTCTAGGGTGCCTGCTCCCCACCCCCATGAGAACCAAGCCCCACTGCAGTTCACAGAGCTCTGCAGAGGGGCAGAGAGGCCCTAATCCTAGACACAACCCCCAGACCGTGGGCCCTAGGCTGGCCCGTTCCCTGCATTTCAGCATTATGACTGGGTGGATGCCAGAGCAGGACCCTGAGCTCTTCCAGCCATCGCTCCCCCCACTGGGTAGAGTGTCCGGAGGCCACCCCACTTCCAGGTGCCTGAGCAAGAATGCAGGCAAGGCAAACACAGCCAGGAGTGGCTATTTGTTTAAGGGAGCGATTGTTGCCTCAAAGTCAAACAGAAATCTCTCTCCGCCTTTGTTTTTATCAGGGCAGGCTTGCACTGATCAGGGACATCCCGCCACGTGGTTTCTCCAGCAGGCAGGCCCATTTTTTCAGGTGCCACCTCGGAAGAGTGTGGGAGGCACCTGCTCTGTGTCCGAGAATGGGCTGGAAGCCCTGGCACTGCAGCCTTCTCAGAGACACCGCCCGCAGAAAACCACCGAACCCTCTGGCTGCCCCTTTCACCAAAAAGCACGTGGTCCAAGAGGACTTGGAGCCACGTCTCTGGAGGCAGCCCCTTTGCTTGCAGCCACGGTCCAAAGGCACCGTCAAGGGCTGGCTCTGCTCCTGCAGCGATGCTCCAGATGTGCAATGTGGGACCCAGAAACTGTCCAGGCCCAGGAATCTTCTAAGTTACCTGCTGGGCAAGTTCCGGAATAGAAGCTGCCCAATGTTGAACAGAAACTGCCCCTCCTTTTGGGTGTCCCTGGGACAGGACAGGCCGGCTAGGACGTCAAGGCTGGCCATCCAGCTGGCATCCTAGACTAAAGAGGGTAGGAAGCGGGTGCCTTTTGGGCTAAGGATGGCAGCCCCCCAGCAGGGAGACTTTGCAGAGGTGACAGGACAGAGATGCTCTGGCCTCAGGGTCTCTGACTCTGGGCCTGAGGCGGGGGAGGCAAGCAAGCCCCTCCGTGGAGTCGCTCTGAGGAGGCCCCTTCGAATTGTGAAGGGTCCCAACCTTCCTGGAAAGTTACCAGATAAAAGGGACAAAAGACAGCCTCTCCAGCCATGCAGCCTCCCAAGCAGAAAACGGGTCTGGCGCAAAATGGAAACGGGGCGGCTCTCTCAAGCGTTTCTGACCGGCGGCTCGAGGCTTAGGATCAGGCGCTGCAGTCTCCAGCCGCCCCCGGGGATCGGGCTGCCCGCGGCAATCGGGCCAACCCACCTCAAACCCTGACCAGGAGGTCCCCTCCAAGGGCTGAGCTGGGGGCAATCGGAAGCCGGGACAGGGGGGCTAGCGGCAGACTACAACACCCATCCTCCTCTGCCCGGCGGAGGCAGCCTTCCCGCTTCCCCGGACCCTGGGAAGCGTCGTCACTCCCACCTGGAGGCTCCGCGGGCAGCGCCAGCCACACGCCGGGCGGGCGGGCAGCCCTTCTTCCGCGAGGGGCAGCCGGAGCGCTTTCGGAGCGGCCCAGCCTCGGCCTTGCTGGCTCAGCGGCGGCAGCAGCGCCGGACGGGCATGCAGGGCCCCCGAGGCCGCCCTCGCACCTGCCGCCGTGCCCGGCTGGCCCCGAGCCCGCAGGGGGCGGCCCGGCGTTTCTCGGCCCTGCGCTCGCCTGCCCGGGACGCGATCCGCTCCCCCGTCCGGCCCGGGGCGCCCACCGGGGACGACGGCCCACGCCCGCCCGGCCCGCTGCAGCGGCGGCTTCCGGAGCACAATGGCGCCCGGGCTGGTCCGGGCAGGAGCCGTTTTCCGCAGGCCGGCAAGGAGGTCGCCGCTGCCGCTTCGACTCTCGCGCCAGGGACCCCCCGGAGCCGCCCCGCCGGACGCCCCGCAGCCCCGCGCCGGAGTCCCCAGGGCGGCTGGAGCGGCCCCCTCCCGCCCCGCGCGCCGATCCCGCGGCCTCACCTGGCGCTCGGCGGGGGCAGCGGCGGCGACGGCAAGCGCGGAGCACCCGGAAGGAGGGCGGGAGGGCGGTCGGCGGAGTCTGGGGGCGGCGCCGGGGGAGCCCCGCCCCAGGCCCCGCCTCCCCCAGGGCCGTATGAGCGAGCGCCGGTGGGGGGAGGGGCGCCCGGCGTTCTCCTGGCCGGGCCGGTCCGCTCGGAGCGGGGCGGCGGCGGCGGCGGCGGCTGGAAGGTGGGAGGTCGCGGGTTGCGCTTTTGCTCTCCGGCCGGCGGCGAGGGTCGCCTCTGTGGTCGCCGCCCCGTTGCTGCCCCTCCCCGCACTGCTGTGCCCGGCGGCGGCCGTGCCAGAGCGGTTGCCCGGCGGGAGAAAGAAGCGGCGTCCGGTTGCCGCCGGAGGAGCCCAACTGGACGGGACGGTCTCCCCTCTGGGCTCCACGCGGCCGCCGGAGGGAGGGCGGCTGTCCTTCCCGGCCTCGGGTGGCTTCCTCTGGGGCGCTGCCGGCCGTCGCTCTCCTTGGGGTGGCTTAGAGCGGAGCTTCTCTTTTGTCTCCCATCCGTGGCGGATGATATTTTTGTCAAAATTACAAATAATAAAAATAATGCTTATGTTTTCCCAGAGGTTTCCGCCCTTGACAAACTGCCCCACGTGGATTCCGCGCTTGGAGGTGCCCCTGCGGACACTTCTGCCTGGGGAGCCCTTCTGCAGAAGAGCAAGGAAGGCCTGGGCCACGCGTGGAGCGGAGCCTCCTACCCCCCCCCCCATCGGCCTGGGCCATCGGGAGCTGCCCTTCCATGCTCCAGATAAAAGGGCCACCCAGTCCGGGCCCACCTTTCTGTAACCTGGCCCTTGTTTCCTGGAAGAAACCCTCAGGCTCTCAGCCTGTGCAAATGTTGCATTCTTGACCTGTGGGATTAAAACATCTCCAAACATCTCTTCATTTTTCACTCCTTTTGGGGTACAAATTTTTGGACCAATTACCATAATGGTGTCCCTAACATAACATCCCATTAAATGGAGAGTTTTTTATTTTGCAACATGGTACAGAAAAGGTCCACCTGAGCTGAAAAGGGACACCACCATTATTGTTTATAATCATCAAGGTCTAATAAGGCTAACCAACTTCATGGTGGCTCTGGGTGGCCTAGTCGCCTCTTTCTGCCCCCCCCTCCCCGCCCATCAGGAGGTGTCCCACCCCAGCCTCCCTCTTTCCACAGGGTTTCTTTGCCCATTGGGCGGAATGCTACGATGTCATAAAACCCTCCTGGGATTCTCCTGAGATTTCAAGGCTCCAGGCAAGTACTTCCTGGTCCTTTGGGCCTTAGCTCCCATCCCACCCCCCCTCCTTCATCCAGATGCCTCCCACCAGGACTCACTTGGGCAGTGCCCACCAGCTACCACCATGGGTACCAGGCCCCTCCTGCCACAGGCCTGTTTTCTTCCAAGCCAATGCTGCAGCAGCTGGCAGCCCCTTGCAACCATGGGGAAGCTTAGCTTTTTTTTTTTTTAAAGAAATCTCTAGCCAGGATGGTGGTCCCTGGGGGGGAGACCCTCTGTAAATCTCAGGGCTGAAAGGGAGATTGGGACACTGAGAAAAAACTTCTAAAAAGGAGGAGGATGGCTGCCACTGTTTTGTCAAACACCCACCCCCCAAATCAAGCAGTTTATGTCACCCCCAGCAGGGGTGCCAATCTCCAGAGGCCCTTCTGAGCTTTTCCCGTGGCTGGCTGGGATCAAGCCACTTTCATGTGGCTTGTTTGCTTTAAGATCTAGTAGCTGTTATGGTTTATAGCCAAGCCGTTATGGCCTCTTCCACAAAACATAGTGGAGCTCTATGATAACTGAGCCAATGCCCGCCATCCTCTCTGGCCAGATCCATGTTTTCCAGCCTGCTACCAGGGCAGCTGCCAGCAGAGACAGGATGTTGAAAGGCCCCATCCCTGTCGTGCCGCAGTGGAAGGAGCTCCAGAACCAACTCAGGGGGAGGCTGGAGCTACAAAAGGTGAGGATCCCGAAGCCGGTCTGGGAAACTTCTTGGCCCAGAAGGGAGGGGTCATGGGGTAGGGGGGGGGACCAGGACATGGAGTGGGGATCAAGGCCAGAATCTCAAAGAATCGGGTTTCTTGAAAAAGGAGAATGGGGACAACATCCTGGGAAGGGGATTCTTTGACCCTCCAGCTATCCCTTCCCCAGCGATAGGGAAGCTGCCTCTGGCCCTGCTGATCCTGGAGAGCGTGCAGCTGTGCCAGCAGCCAGCCAGTAGCATTTTCTAGCCCCCCCTTTGTCAGCCCTCCTGCCCCTCGCTCAGTGCTGCCCCCTGACCTCTCCAGCCCCGTGTGAGTGCTGCCTCTCCTCCCTCTTGGCCAGGCCTTGCCGGAAGGGGCCGAGGGAACCCCCTTTCTTCTGAGCGACAGGCCCAGCATTGTCTTCCGGGAGAGCTGCTTCCCCAGCTACATGCCCCTCTTCTGCTACTACGCAACCGAGCAGGGGAACTTCTTTGCCTCGTTCACCTGGAGGAGGGCCAAGCAGAGCAAGGTGAGTGCGAGGAAGGTCCTGACCCCAGTCTAGAAAGAGGTTCCCTGAGGGGGTCCAGAGGTTCTATTGAGAAGGCTGCCTGCAGGCCATGGCTACCAGCCTTCGGATCTCTGCTTGATCAGATCAGGCCCCCTCAATGGGCTCTTGCCAGCCCTCCTCTCCGTATCTGCACATGGAACTTTCCTGGCCTCAAGCTGAAAGGGGCTGCTGGAGCCTGGGCCTCCTCAGTTGTGCCTGACCTGGTTTAAAGGAAGACCTGGCTGGTTCTCTCTCCCCCCCCCCCCGCCGTGTCTGAGGCCTCTCTGGTCCTATGTTTTCCAAGCTGGCTTAAGCAACCCTGAGCCATTCACCCTCTGTGCCCCACTCCTGGTGGTCAAACGAATCAGCAAGTCCTCGTCCTTGTGCCCAAGATGCTCAGATTGCAGTGGCATCCTCTTTTACAGCTAGACAAGATCCTGAGGCCCTCGCAGTCTGATCTCCCGGATCCCTTTTCTCCCTCTGAGCAAAGACTACCTGGCGGCCCAACTCTTGTTTTCCCAGCCTCCTGCTCTGTCCCTACTGCAGGCAGGGCTGAGGAGGGAGGGCCTTTTCACTCTGCCTGTCCAGCCTCTCCCTTTGCCATAGAAGTCCAAGCTGCGCTAGGTTGAAGGGCTTGACAGGGCAGGTGAGCACAAACCTTGAATGGCAGCCACTTTGGCTGACTCTAACCCTTCCTCTTTCCTGGCAGGTGCGTGTCTGGAGTTATAACATGGAGGATGAGACTTCAGTGACCGAGAAAATGTATACCTTAGATGAGCATCCAGGGGTCCTCACCATCACCTATGTCCCCCATGTGCACCTCTTTGTGGCCTACTGTGATGACATCCACTTTCGCTTCTTTGGGGACCACACTCGGGACTTCAAGCTGCTTTCCAAAATGTCTTCTCCCTATTCAGTCACCAGCCTATGCTACAGTCCTGAAACGTGTGAACTAATTTCTGGTGCCATTGGAGTGCTGGCTTTCTGGACCTTTTTGATGTTAGAGGTTCCCTCTATGAGTGTCACGCAGGAAGTATATGTTGCAACTGGTGAGTTTGTGCACTTTCTCAGGGTGGAGCAGGAGCGGAGGATGCTGGTGGCCCTTTGTGAGAACATTATTCGGGTGTACGACTATCAAACCAAAGCCCAGATCTGCACCTTCCAGATGAGCCAAGGTGTCTCCCTCACTTGCTGTGCTGCTTATTGGCCCCAGAACTTCCTCTATACAGGAGACTTGGCTGGGGAGGTCAAGGTGTGGAACTTTGATACAAGGACCCACATCAACCAGTTCAAGGCCCACCAAAGCGCCATTAGCAACGTAATCATCCGGATCTCTGTGCACAGCTTCATGACTGCCTCCTTGGACGGAATGCTAAAGGAGTGGAACCTGACAACTGGTGAGCTTCTCCGACGGGTGGACATTGGCGAGGAAGTCTTCCAGATACAGTTCCTCAATGAGCAGACTTTCTTCCTCCGCACCCGGTATACCTTCTCCATCCGTACAGTCAACAATTTCTACCAGCTGTTCAACAGAAGCAAATCGATCCTCAAGAGGTTGGTGCGCATACAGTGTGGACCAGACAAGGCCCGCATCCTGGCCACCACTGAAGATGGAATCATCCGATTCTTGTCCCCTGTGACAGGTGAAATGTTGTTTGTCACCTGGCCCTTCCAACTGCTAGAAAAAGCTCTGGACTATGTTTATGACCCAGATCGGGAGGAACTCTTGGTGACCATGGGCACAAGTGACATCTATGTGTTGGATACCACCAAGAACCCTTGCCCAACCAAGTACATTTTGCGCACCACAGACAGCGTGGATGACAAGGTTCTGTGTTTGGCCTACAGCCGTCTGGACCTGAATGGCCGAACCACCAGCTTCATCTTCAGTGGGTTCAAGAGTGGCAAAGTGCGCTCCGTCAGTCAGCAGCTCTATCGAATGGGCGGTCGCAAACTGCACGACGGCAATGTGGTGGCCCTCAGCAGCCTGTCAGACTCAGGGTACCTGTCATACCATTCAAGGGAAGCCTCCTTCCTCTGCTCCTATGGACTCGATGAATACATCGTCCTCTCGGAAGTGATCTTAAAGAAGAACAGCCTCCTGGAGGTGCTCCCTCTGGTGGTCATTCCCAGCACCAACTGCAGGATCAACATTCTCCTGCTCATCCCTGGCTACATCTGTGCCTTGACGGAGCAGAACCGAGTCCGGCTGTGGCGCCAGGCAGCCTTGGTTCCTGGCGAGAACAACCCCTTCTGGAAGGAGACAGCAGCCATGCATTCGAGCACCATCACCTCTTTCGACTACTGCCACACCCTGAGCATATTGGTGACCGGCGGCTCGGACGGCTCCGTGCGCATTTGGGACATCCTGGGAAAAATGTTGGTGGAGTTTGACACCACCCTCAAATTCAGCCGTGTCTGCTTTGCCAACCAACGAGGGGACCTGGTGGTCGGCTGCAGCACGGATATCTACTTCATCTCATGTGTTATGTACCTACCAAGGAAGCATCTTGCCAGGCTGTTGACCCATCGTGTAAAGGATGATGTTGTTGAATACCCACTGCCCTTCCTTCCCTGCTTCCTTCTTGCCTTCGACATAGTTTTTGTGCCCAAGTAAGTGGTTTCATTGTGTTTTGGTGGGATGGCTAAAACTATCTCTCTCTCCTCTCTCTCTCTCTCTCTCTCTCTCTCTCTCTCTCTCTCTCTCTCTCTCTCTCTCTCCCTCCCTCCCTCCCTCCCCCCTCCCTCCCAAATGGACCGTGGGGGTGCTTGTGGGTGGCTCAGACACTGTTTCTGCTTGAGGATCATTTAGAAGAAGAGAGGCTGATAGAGAGAGACACCGGGAAGTTTGTGGGCCCCAGATCCTTTGAGGATAGATGAAAAAGTGATGCTTTTCCATTAAAGATGGGGACATTGAGCACTGTTGGGGAACCAAACCAGGAGATGGCATGGTCACCATTTCCAGTCTGATGCCCATATTTAGGCTACAAATTCTGGGAGTTATAGTCTAACTTATCTATGGGGCAGCAAGTGGGTGTCTGCTGGTGACTTCTTGGGAGGTCAGGCATGATGTGCTGTATGGTTAGAAAAAAGATGTAGCTTCGACTTCTCATGCACCACTGTCCTTCCTTGTTCAGGTACCTCCAGGTAGGCAAGCAGGCCAAGAAGTTTGAGCGGATGGAGCCCCTCACCAACCACACGGAGGTGGTGATCGAGAAGAATGTGGCCAAGGTGGTGGAGTTCATTGGCAGGGATGCAAGCATCTTTCCTGGCCCCGATTTCTATGGGCTGCCACCACTCCCCCCCAAGGAGACCCTGCCAGAGTTTGCAGTGGAATACCAGCTCATTTCTCAGCCCACTGTCAGGCCTTCTCTGGAGAAGAAACTCACTTCCCCACCGCCTTACCGTGGCCTCCCGCGAATGGTGGAGCATGTCCCCGTACTCCAGACCCTTCGGTTCCAGGAGGGGCACTCCTGGCCAATGGCTCCTGACGGCTACATCCCGAACTCAGTCATCCGGGCTCGGCTCTTCCCCAAAGGGACTCCCCCCGATCTCTGGTGCCCCTTGCTGTCAAGCCGGGACCCCCTGCCCAAGAGGAAGCTGGTCAAGATCCAGATACCAGAGTGGGACACGTCCGAGGTGGTGGAGAAGGCGCGGAAGAGAAAGGCTCAGAAGATGAAGCAGACGCCTTCGGGCATCAGGGGCCACCGGGACCTGCTAGCGGAGATCATGACCAAGCCCTGGCTGAGGCACAAGCCCAGTGACACCAGCCTGTCCTCCGTCATGAAGGCCATCCTCAACCTCATGGACAACGTCCCCTACTCCACCTACCTGCTCTGCACCTCTGCGCTGGTGCAGCTTTCTGAGTCTTACACACTGCCCTCCTCCATACAGGAAGTAGCTTTTGAGCGCCTCATCCAAGACACAACACACAAGGAGGTCAGGGCAGGCAAGACTGGGGACACTTAGGGCACCTCTGGGGGGGGGCGGTCCTCGGCCATCACTCTCCACGTCCTCCTTGGAATGACAGAGAGAAGAGGTAGGAGAATGACAGTTGGATGTTGACTAGGTGAGATGGAGGAGGAGGAGGCAGTTCTTCCTCCTCCCCCCCCCAGCCCAGGATGGACGCACAGCCAGAGCCAAGTGACAACAGTGGGGACTCACCGAGCAGGAAAAGGCAGGAGCTCTCCACCTTCCAGGGAGAAACAGCTGCTTTTCAGGAGCTGCAGGGCTGGCAACTATCTAGCAGGTTGGACAGGAACATCCAGGGATGACGATGGGGGTGTCCAACTTTTCTCTCCCGCCCTTTCCTTCAGGGGTTCAAGGCAGAGGGAAGAGCAGCTGGCTCAGGTGGCTTTGGGCTCGGCATCCCAGGAGGCCTTGAGAGTTGCTCTGAGGCGCTTCCAGAGTTTGAGACTCCTGCCTTTAACCAGTCCTGCTTAGTCTTTGACCAGCATTGTTATTTAGCCAGTGCTGCTGCAATTGAATAACCAACTGAGTTAGTGATGGAGCACCAATCCTTGTAGAGATTGGCCTGAGCCAGATCCAGGCCTAGCTCAGACCATTCTGGTTCAGCTCAGGCATCTTGTTTCCCAGGTGAGGATGCGGCTGGCGGCCTGGGAGGCCTTGGAGAAGATGGACCTCCTGGGTGAACAAGAGGTGGCAGCCCTGGCACGGGCCCTGCTGGATGAGAATAGGAACGTGCGGGACCTGGCCCGTTCCTTGCTTGACTCGGTGGCCGGCATCACCGACAAGTTTGTCCTGAAACAGGAAATGCAGCGGCTGGCAGCAATGAGCCTGGAAGACCTGTGAGTCCTTCCCTGCCTGGGTGGGGGCAATAGAGGTGTCCCGCTCTTGTTCTTCTTTCTCTGGTGCCAGAACCAGGCACTTCTCCTCTGCCCGGGGGGAGGTCCTGGAAGGGTCTCTTGTCCAACCTTGCAGCGGGCAATTAATCTATGCGGCTGATTCCCATCAGATGGCCATTAACCTGGGTAGCTGGATCCCTTCCTGGCCCTGAGGACCCACTGGGGCAGCTCCCGATTCCAGCTGTCTCCCCTCCCCCCTCTCTCCACTCTGGCTCCTAAGCACCCCAGAGTCTTCTGGGTGGCCCCACGAGAAACAGGCAGGAGTTGGGCTGATGTGGTCTTGGCCTGATCCAGCAGGGCGGTCTTATCCTTTTGTGTGGTTTTACCTTACCTGCCAAGATAGACCGTGGGCCTGTCTAAGGGGCTGAAAGATACCCCCCCCCATCCTGGGGCCCTGGGGGCTGCTTTCCTCTCCACTTAGGGCGGGTCCAAAAGAGCTGCCAAGGCCTTTGGGGACCAGGTTCTCCTCAAGGAACCGAATGATGCTTGTCTTCCTGTGGAGCAGGAAGGTTTCCAGGGTGGGAAGGACCCTCCCTCCAGTTTGGCTACCTCATCCTCCCCACTGTGCCTTCACACGGGTGTCTCTCTGCTTTTCCAGGACGGTGCTGAGCCAGAAAGAAAGAGGTGCTTTTCCTCGCAGGGTGCGAGCTGCCGGCATTGTGGCTGAGTCGAAGGATGAAGCCGTCTATGCCTTGACGGAGGGGACCGAGAGGCTGATGACCTGTGTGGAGAATCAGCTGACAGCCAATCTCTTCCTCATGTCCGAGTACCCCCCACCAGAGGCCCAGCTCTTGGGGCATCCTCCCCCCTCCCGGCGCAGACGCATCTCTGGAAAAGTGGCTGAGGAGTACGGAGAGCCAGATGGACCAGAGGCAGGCCGCGTCCGGTGGCTGGGGCTCTTTGGCCACTCTGGCAGGAAAGCGGCCGAGGCTCGAGGTAAGACAATCTTGTGCCTTTGCGGCAGTGTGGCTTCCCTGCAGCCCCCCCGCCCATCCACGTGGGGGGACTTGAGGCCTCTAAGGCCAGCCATCTGTGGCTACGCTCCGGCAATGTCAGAAGGCTGTTGGAGGCACCCCAGAGATTCTTAGGCTCAGTGCCGGGATCCTGAGGGGGAGGTCATCTTGACTCCCGACCACATGGAAACCTTTGCTCTGATGGGGGACAATTCCCACTGCTCCAGAAAAGGACATTCATCTTCACACACAGATCCCAGAAACCAGTAGGGGAGCAGGGCGTCTACTTCTGAGGTGTCTGTTTTGGTTGTCTGCACCTTCCCCCCTTTCATCTCGCCTCTCCCATTGCCCCCACAGCTACCACTGAGGAGGCCAAGCAGATCTCCCCCAGGAAGCTGCCCCGCATCCAGCAGGCCCGAGGGAAGGGGGTTGCCATCATGCTGACCCCTGAAGCCCCAGAGAGCAGCAGCAGCAGCCCCAGCCAGCGCACCACCAGCACTAGCGGCTCCCCCACCACCAGCAGTGGCAGCTCTGCCTCGCGGGAGCTGCGGGCCGCCAAGAAGGCGCAGCGTGAAAAGGAGAAGCTACGGCAGCCCAAGGTCCCGGCCACCTCTTCCCAACATGTCCGCAGGCTCAGGAAGCTGCGCAAACAGGCCCAGCCTGTTCTCCTGCAGCGCAGAGACACCCGCACGCAGCTGTACACGGAGATGCTAAAGAGCATGAAGGTCCGGAAGGAGCAGTCGGCACCAGTGGTGGTAGTGCCTCCAGCAAAATCCAAAGCCGGCAGCAGCCTAATGCAGGCCAAGCTCAGCCCCGTGGAGCCACCCACGCTGCCCCCGGTGCCCCCAGTGCTCCCTGCCAAAGGCAGTCTCATCGATCCTAAGCAGCAGTACACGGCTGACAAATCCAACTGGCGCAATGACCTCTACAAACTGATGATGCTGCGCATCGCCCCCTCGGTCGAGGGGCGCACTGCAGGGGAGGACTTCCTGGCCTCCGCCCGAATTGCCCTTGCCGGCCAGAACCTCTCCTGGGAGCTCTTGACCAACCTCAGCCAGGCCCTCCTCAGCTCCCAGGAAAAGCTGACCACAGAGACCCCCGCCTGGAAAAAATACATGGACGACTTCATCAAGCTTTCACTGAAGGAGTCATGGCTCCAGTCTTCAGTGGAGAGCTTGGAAACCATCTTGGCCGTGAGGACAGCCGGAGACGTGTCCAGCAGCTCAGAGACAGATGAGCTCAGCCAGGACGAGGCGGAGAAGGGACTGGGGGAGGAAGCTGAGGAGAGAGACAGGATGGCAGAGAAGAAAAGGCTCCAGGAGCATGCAGCTAAAGAGGGCAAGCTATTCCAAGTGGCCTCTGAAAAAGAGGCGAGGCGGACTGCTAAGTTGTCCAAGAAGTGGGCTGCTAAAATGGAAGAGTTTGCCAAAAGGAGGCAGGAATCAGTGGCCAAGGCCAGGGAGCAGGAGCTTGCTTGGAGCAAGGAGCGGATGCCTGCCAGGGGAAAAGAGCAGGAACGCCTCCTAAAGAAGGAGCGGGAACACCTGGAGAAGGAGCGGGAACACCTCCTGGAGAAGGAGCGGAAGCTCTCCAGAGGCAGAGCACGAGCAGCAGAACCTCGGAGGCCGAAGGAATGGGAGGCTGCTGAAAGAAGAGGAAAAGAAGGGACCATGTACAAGGCCGGACGGCCTGCAAGCAAAGAGGAGGAGGCAGAGGAAGTGGAGGAAGCAGAGAGGAGCCTGGAGGAGCTGCCCAGTGTGGAGGAGCTGCAGAAGAAGCCCCTCCTGACGGACTCTGAGAGAATCCTGGCCCAGCTGTCGGAGGACACGCTGACTGAAATGAGGACAGAAGGCAAGGCCAGAATGAGGGAGGAACTGAAGGCCAGAGCTTTTCAGGAAGCCCTAGAAGAGGTGAAGGAGAGAGCTTTGGCGGAAGCCCGCCAGATAGCCCTGGCCGAGGCCAGAGACCGGACATTGCTTGATGCCCGAAAGAAGGCCCTGGTGGAAGCTTGGGAGAAGGTGCTGGCAGAAGCCCATCAGAAGGCGCTGGAGGAGGTGATGGAGAGGGCACTGGAGGAGGCAGAAAAGATTGTCCAGGCCGAGGGACTGGAGGGGAACCTGGCGGAGGAAAGGCTGCAGGAACTGGTGCTGGTAATAGCCGAGGAACTGGCCAAGGAAAGGGCCATAGAGTTGGCCATGTTGGCCAAAATAGAAATAGACGAGGCTAAAGTTCTGGAGCTGGCTGAAGAAGAGGCAATAGAGATAGATGAAGTGAGACTTCTGGAGCTGGCTGAAGCCAGGGCCCAGGAACTGGCCGAGACCAGGGCCCAGGAACTGGCTGAAGCTGCCATGCTGGAGATGCCAGAGGAAAGACTCCTGGAGTTGGCTGAGGTAAGAGCCGAGCTGCTGGCCCAGGTGAAGCTGATGGAGAAGCAGCTGGAGCAGGAGGAAGAGGAGTGGGCTGAGAAAAGGGCCCTCTTCTTTGACAAAGAGAAGATGGGCTCCCCGGAGGCCCTGGATGACAAGAGTATTTGGCTCCTCTCTGAGGACGAAAGAGAAGCCTTGGTGACTCTGTGGGAGATGGACCAGGCCCCGGAGCCAGAGGCTGAGCTGACAGACCAGGCCCAGCTGCTTCTGGAAGTCCTGACTCAGCCAGAGAAGCTGCAGAGGAGGGATTCCACCACCTTCCAGAACCTCTTCCGTGTGGTATCCCTGGTCGGGGTCCCCTCAACGGCACACCTGCAGGAGATGGTTGACGCTCTGCTCCAGAAAGCCGAGGACCTGTTAAAGGAAGCTGAGCAGAGGCAGGAGTCCTTGTCAGAAGAACAGGTGTCCGTGCTCAGATGTCTCAAGGAGGCGGTGGAGGCCCACAAGCCCTGGAACACCAGCCCCAAGCAATATGGCGCCAGGATGAAGAGGCTTTTTAAGTCTGTCCTGGCTGTGCTGCAGGCCAGGAACCTGAAGAGGCGGCTGACCAACAATGTCTGGCTGCAGGCTTGGCAGCGGAAGGCAGAGAAGGCCTGGACCCAGGAGGAGGGCCTGGAGGAGCGCCCGGAGGAGCCCCGGGAGGAGCGCCAGGAAGAGGACCGGAAGGCTTGGCTGAGGAAGAAGCTCAGGCAGGCCCTTGGGAAGCTTCAGGCAGATCAGGAAAGGGCTCAGCAGGAAAGACTGGAGCAGCAGCGCAGGGAGAGGTGCCTCAAGTTCAGATCGCGGCCCATCGTGCTGGGCTTCCCAGAGGGGGCAGAGGAGAAGAAGAGCAGGGCAGAGGAGCGGGGTCAGAGGGAGGGGATGGGGGGAGAGGGAGAAGGTCTGGAGGAGGCCAGGGTGGCGGACAGGAGGAAATCATCCCTGAGAAAGGAGAAGGCAGCAAGGGACCGTGGGAAGCTGACGTGGTCCATGGGCCAACAGTGGGAGAAGGCCTGGCATGCCTTCCTGCAGACCGAGGAGGAGCTGAGCCCGGCTCTGGCGGTCCCCCGGCCCAGGGGGCACCGCCTGCCCAAAGACTCTCTGTACAAGACGACCAAGCCCACCATGCGCCTCCATCGGAAGATGCTCAGGCGGGGGGGCCGGCAGCACATCTTCCGCCTGGACGAGGCCAAGGGGGTAGACTGGGAGACCTTCATGGGGCTGTACTTGTCCATTGTGTCCGTGAAGGAGAAGGGAGTGGAACCTGCCGTGTGGCAGGAGCAAGCGGCCAAGCTGCTCGACCTCTACGGCATGAGCAACCCACTGGTCCGGGCCATGATCCAGCAGCTCTTGGTGGGTGACCATCGCCAGCACAAGTATGTCCCCAGCAGCCGCCTGAGACTGAAGAGGGCACAGGCCAACCTGGGCCAGAGGATCCTCTACGAGATGATTGTTCATTCCACCCGGCTTCGGCCCCCACAGCCCACCTTCCACCACGTCATCCCACTCAGCTACCAGAACAACGTGCAGCCCTTCAAGATGCAAGGCGTCACCCATTTTGGTCCCCTCTACCTCAAGTGGAAGACCTTCTCCAAGGGGAAGCTGCCCAAGATGAGCCTCTATGTGTATTCGCATCCCTCTTCATAACTTTCTGCTCCCTTTGTTCCCGTGGACCGGCTCTGTTTTGCTTTTTTCTTGTTTAAAGAATAGCCTCAGAGAGTTTGTGAGATTTTTTTTGGGGGGGGGGAAGAGCAATTTATGCAAACTGTAGAATAAATTAGTTATTCAAGCCATCCGTCTGGTTCATTGCTTTAACTTCGCTTGATTGTTTATTTAAATATTAGTCCCCTGCACCAAGCAGAGAGAAGAATGTGTGGGGCTTTTGTGCAATTAGTATATATTATAACATATACGTTGAAGCAGGTACAGAAATCTCCTCCCTGGATTGGATATTCACAGGAATGGTGAATATGAAATAAAGCGACTTCTGCTTCTTGGCAGAAAGACTAAGACAGGTGTAGGCAAAATAAGTGTAGCGCATTGAGCACAAAGGGAGAAATTTTCATTATTATGATGTTTGTGACATGTGACTGTTGAAGCAAGACCACCAGAAAAGCTCAGTGGAAAAAGGTCACTGCCTTTGAGTTGCACTCCTGGAAAAAAAAGGGAAGAATATTTTGGATGGCAGGGAGAGCAAATCTTGGTATCTCTAGAAACTCTGCTGGGCACAGAGGTATGAAGGCGCTGCCAGAAAATCACCACCGGGACCTTTCCATGGCTTGGCTGGTCCCAGGAGGCAGCGAGCAGAGCTTCTCACATTCCCATCCAGTGTTCCCATGGAGGGGCTTGGACCCTTTTCCTGTTTAGAATTAACGTACGTTGTTCAACTGACATTCTTGTTTTCCTAAAGTATGAGTTCCACCTGTCACACTCCATTTGTTTCAAAGCATCACACATTATTTGAGAATTATTATTTCCAAGGAACCTCACAGGGACTTCAACACCAAATGATCTTCAAATGTACCAGAAGAGCAAGCTGGTACAGCACAAAATCTGCTAGATAAAGATTACTTTTAGAATAGAATAGAGTCACTGTTCCTCCAGATACAATTTTAGAGCACTGCCTTTCTCTGATGGTCACACACCATTCCTGGTTGACAGATCCCTTTGCAAAAAAACATGCAAAACTTAAGAAATTCATTTCCAAATTGGTGGTTCAAAAATTATTTTCACTGAAAAACCAGTAAAACATCTTGGGAAGTTTTAGGTGAAGGCTGATGCCTGAAAAATCCTGCAAGGCAATGACACCTGTGGGCCAAGGAGCCCTTCCTCACTGGCCACTCAACAACCACAAAGCCTACAATGGAAGAAGACAAAGGAACAGCATCTAGGAGACCCATCAGAGCAGAATCTACAGCGTAATCTTGCTTAGATCCTTTAGATCCTGTTTGGACAAAAATTACAGGACCACGTGTGTTGTTATTTACATTGTACTGATTATCCGTGTTGATCTTATTACTTGGATATCAACAATTGCCTGCAGTTTTTAAAATAATCAAAGGGATTCAGTAACATGTAAACCAACTGAGATATTGAAAAGTCTTACTTAACCAATCTACTCCTATTCCACTTTGTGATAGTTGCAAATTCCCTGTTCATTTACTTTGTCTTCTTTTTCTTTGAGCCTGTTTTTCCTCTTGCTTGTATTTCTTCTTTCTTTTCCTTCTTGAATAATGGAAAAGGAAAGGAAGGAAGGAAGGAAGGAAGGAAGGAAGGAAGGAAGTGGATGGGAAGCAAAAGTAAGGAGGGCCCCGGAACTCTCTTCCTCCCCCTCATTGCTGCTGGCTCAAGGGGCAGGGGAGGCTCCCTGAGAGCTGCTGCCCCTTCCTTACTCATGCCAGAAGCCTTGAGAACATAGAAGATCCCCGTTGCTCACTTTGCTCTTTTCCAGTCCCAGTTCCATGTAGAAAGCCCACTGGGACAAAAAGTAACATTGGGGGGGAGAGAGGCTTGCTTGTCTCTGGGAGCTGCCTTCCAAGATAAAGTGTGTCTCGGGTCCCCAGCTGCTTCCCTGCTTTTTCATGGGGTCTCCAGAGGTCCTGTATCTGAGCCACTGCTCAGTTTGCCCTGTGAGAAGTCCTTCTGGTCAAGCAATTCAGGCCAATGATCAAGGGCCAGACGGGGAGACCTGCAGTTGAGACCTCCTAAACATTTGCAGACCATGTCTATGGAGAATCTCAGTCATCCAGGTTATAGTTGTCTCAAACGTGCTTTTTTCAAAGGCAACTGGATTTTATTTTTTCCTTGAGGAAGAAGTAGTTTCGCTTCTCTTCCAAGAAGCTTCATCAATTCTGAACTGAAGAAGCTTCTTGGAGAAGAAGCGAAAGGCCTTCTTCCTCAAGGAAAAAACAAAGTCCAGTTGCCTTTGAAAAAAGCACTTTTGACATTTGCGGATCATCTTCCAACCCTCCCAAACGCCTACAGGCTTCTCATTGTTGCAAGGAGAAGGAGTGCCAAATAACGAGAGGCCTGTTTTGGGCACGCGCGCGCGCGCACACACACACACACACACACACCTGTTCAAAAATACTGGTTCTTGCCAGGTTGCTAATTGGCCACTTACCACAGATGTTGCCCTGCAACCTCCTTCGGATTGTGAAGGAGAAAAGCGGCGGCCAGAAATAACAGCCAGCCCGCTGCCGCTGGAAAGCAAAGAAGCGCGAGCCGACTGGCGAGAGGACCGGGGGCAAGGCAGGATGAACCGGCGCCCGCAGCTGGAATGGAAGAGACTCGTAGTATTCGCGACCGGGCGGGGGCTGCAGGTGCTGCCCGCTCTCCACCTGAGAGGGACGCAGTCGTGGAAACTACGAATCCCAGCATGCCCCGGGCTCCCTTCCTCCCCCCCCCCCAGCCCGCCTGGCAGTCCTCGCACAGCTGACAGATCCAGCAGCCGCGGCAGACGGGAAAGGGGATGGGGGGAGGGGGAGGGAGGGAGCGCGGGCAAGCGAGTGCAGCAGCCGGGCGCGCAATCCTGGCCGCTCCCGCCTTCTCTCCCGGGCAGGATGCCTGCGGGGACGGCCAGCGGGAGCGGAGATCCGGAGGCTGGGCCTCCGACGCGGGGGCAGCTGCGGAGGTAGTCCCCGGCAAGCCAAGGGAGGAGGCGGAGGTTGCCGGCCTGGGGCCGCGCCTGAGGGCGCCCAGTCTGCGCGCAGAGCGCGCTGCGGGGGCTGGAGGGCGGCGCTTTCCGCGGCGGTCGAGTGCCGCGGAACCCCCGCAAGAGCTAGCCGGCCAGGTGGGCGGTGGGCGGTGGGCGGTGGGTGGTGGGCGGTGGGCGGGCCGATGAGCAGGTGAGGCCGGCGCGAGGCAGCCCCCCCCCCGTCCCCCAGGTAGCTGCCACCTAGCTGGCCCGGATTCCCCCTCCCTCTGTTTTGTCGGGCGAGGGGAGCATCCCGGATAGATCAGCAGCAGCCCCGGAACCGAGAAGATCCCAGATACACCGCTGCCAGCCGCTAAGGAAGATCTCCACCCGGCGCCGCTCGTCTCAGAACCCGGACGCCGGTCCAGCCCTTGTGGCCAGGTGCTTGGGGCGCAGGTATGAGGCGGGCGGGTCAAACAAGGCACGGACGTGGCCTCAGCGGCGAAACGCCCTGCGGGGTCTTTGGGCCAATTGTGTGGTCTCGGCCCACCACACAACTGGCCCAAGTTTTAAAGGTACAGTGAACATCTTCGCTCCATTGAAAGGAATACCTGATGACATTGGGGGAAAAGCTACCAGGAAAAAAAGCATCTTTAATTGGCACTCAGTGACCAAATGACAACATTAAGTATGGTGGCACTTTTTCAAGCTTTGCATAATTCCAGTTGGCCCCAAGCAGCCGTTCCCTGGGCGTGGGCAGGCAGCAGAGGCTGCTTCCACCGTGCTGGGAGCCGCGTCCGACTCCGAAGGGCTCCCTCCAGCTGGGCGGCAGGGGCCGAGTCCTTCTGCTCCCGGCTGGGGCCAGAACTACGCGGCTTCCTCCTTCCTCCCATCTCGGTGGCGGGGGCGGGCTCTTACCAGTCAGGCTGTCGTAGCGCTCAATCTCGGTGCTGTCCGCCTGCTCCCGCTGCTCGGCGGACAGGCGATGCCAGGCGACCAGCGAGCTGCTCTTCGCAGCCGCCGCCTCAGCCTTTTCGTCGCCGGCCGGCGGATCCAGTCCCTTCAGCTGTAGCAGGGCTCGGTGGTACTTGCCGATGGCTTCGCGGAGCTTCTTCTGCTTGTAGCAGCGGCGCCCCTCCGCCTTGAATTCCACCGCCCGCTGTAGCTTGGCCTCCAATTCCGCAGCCGCGGCGCATCGAGCCCGGCAGCCCCCTCCGCTCTCCCCCAGCACCAAGAAGGCCCCGCCAGCTTCCGGGCAACTCTTCTGATACGGGCTGCGCTCCTCCATCCCCGCCTTCACTGACCGAGGCCCATGCTTAGCCCGACGCCTGCTTCCGCCGGACGGGGAGCTGGGAAAGCGGCTGAGCGTAAAGGGAGGGATGCGGGGAGAGCCACGAGCGCCACTTCAGCACCGCGGACAGCGCGCTAGTGCATTGTGGGAAACTCCCGCCTCAGCACCACAAGCCTGACCTCGCCTGGCTCAGGACCAAACAGGAGAGGCGGCTCCAGGCAGCACCCCAGCGGGTGAGCGGGCTAGCGCCTCTCGCTCAGAGGACTGCTCGGATGCTGCAAAACGTCTCCAGCGATTCCCAAGCTGGACTCGCAGACCGGGTTTCCCAGAGTTTGGAAAGCGGTGCAGGGAGGGAGCTGCGGGGTCAGACAGCCGGCTAGGCTGAAGTTAGCTTGCTTTTTGTTGAGAGGCATTGTGAGGAGCCAGTCAACGTGGGTGTATTAGCAACAGCACAGGTAGTAACAGAGGGCTTATGGCTACCTATGAGTTAACGTTGAAATGGCTTGTAAGCGGCTTGGAAGGTCTTTGGAGGGGGAGAATTCAAAGCCTAGGATGCCCTCCAGCATGGTGAGCCGGTAGCCACAGCAGCAGCAGCAGCTCTCCCCCCCCCCCCAGCCGCCCTGCCTTCAAGCAGAGCCATGAAGGCTGGGCCCCTACACTGTAACTCCTTTTTCTTGGGTCCTGCCAGTTCCATGGGAGGGAGAGGCACCGCATTTCTCTGACCTCAGAATGTTTTTAAGAGAATAAAACACTTTATTAGACATATGAAGCCCCTTTGCTTACAATCTCTTTTTTGTTTTTAGTCAGGGGAGGGTTGCACTAGACTCGAGACCTCAGAGAGAGGGTGGGATAGAAAGACAGACCAGGATGAAGTGAGAAAACGTCCTGTGTGAAGGAAGAAAAGGAGAGAAGGGGCCCCACAATCTTCTGAGCCGAGTCAAGCCTGGGACAATGCTTGTCTTCCTGCACTCCCTATTCTCACATGCAGTGGGAAGGGACAGTTCAAACATCACCCCAGCATCCTGCTCCTTCATGGGGTGGGATCCCTCAGGAAGTGGCTCAGGAACTTAGAGGCAGCAATGGCAGGGTTGGTGCTGACACAAAGCTTCTGTGGCCTGGAGTATTTCAGGAAGATGGCACGAAGGGAGGCATTGCCCCCCTGCAAAACCGCCTTGGCCATGTATGGAAAGACAGCCGACAGCTCAGCCTCACTGTGAGGAGAGAGGAGCACTTACTGACTGAACCCATCCTTGGTCTGTTACTGTTCAAATGCCCCGGTCCCTGCGGTTGCGGGGACAACCACGGCCCTGTCTCGCTGGGCTGCAGCTGACCTCCAGAGTGTCCTGAATGCCCCACAGCTGCACAGATGGTAACCGGGCACCCCATGGGGCACGAGCCATCTGGTGCCATGCAAGAATTGGGGCAGCAGCCACACCTGCAGTTCCCATGCCCTCTGGCACATGAAGGAACAAGCAGCCACACATCCAAGAGGCCGTGCTTTAAGAAGCTGGGAAATAAGGGAAAGACCCCAAATTATTTGCACTTTTGCTATGTTTCATTGTCATCCCATCTGTTCCTTGGGGCACACACCGTGCTTGCTCATACCTGTACACATGGAACTTTGGAACATGTTCCTGAAGTGCATCCATGTCTTTGATTCTGGCTTCACATGTCAGCCGGTGTGCCAGAGACAAAGCCGCAAAGGACAACTGAGCGGGCTCAAAGCACAGGCAGTCCACCTCCAGCAGAGAAGATTCCAGGAAATAGAGGGCCAAGAACTGGACCTGAACAAGCATGGGGAAGGAGAAGGGAAAGAATGCTTGCAGCCTCTTTCCCCCCCCCTCCAACTCCAAGACTAAATCACTGGGGGGGATGTCCAGGTCTGCAAGGGTATCTCTCTCTCTCTCTCCTGCCCTCCCACAAGGCCAGGGCACATTCGACCTGGGGATCGCTTGGGAACAGCAACCGGTGACCCTGCAGGCGGTTCTGGGCCCCGGCCGGCCCACTTTGGGACCTTCACCTCCAAGGTGCAATGAGCCGCTTCTGCCAGGAGGCGGGACAGGTGGATGGGGTTGGCGTAGTGCAGCTCAAACCTGAGCCGGGCCAGGATTTTGCGTTCCATTCGCAGGAGATCCTTTCGGGTGCAGGAGTTTTCCATCATGAAGCACAGCTGGGCTGGCTGCGGGAGAGGCGAGAGCATGACGGGGCTTTCCGGAGAGGCCCAGAGGCCCTCCTCTTCTGGCCTCAAAGGCCAAGGACCAAGAAGGGCTGCTGAACTAAAGCAGAGCGAGTCGCTCCAGTTGTCCTGGTCTCTGGAAGGCCAGTGGACACTCCCGAACCCAACTTTCACACTCTCACCTCTGGACAGGTGTGTTCCTCCAGTTTGCATGCCAGAAAGAGGCAGGTGGCACTGAGGAGCTGCAGGTGAGGGATCCTGACATGGCTTGTTTTCATATAGGAGTTCATGAGATGGACGGCCAGGTGGAGGGTCTCATCAGCCAGATTCAGATACTCCTGGGGGGGGGAGGGAGGAAAGGAATAGAATCCATTGCAGAAGAGCAGAGGTAAGGGGGAACACCCCCCCCAATGTGTAGACCCAACAAATCAGGCCATTCCAAGCCCAGCACTTACATGCACTTGCACCAGCCAGTCCACCAGAAGGGCTCTCATCTCCACCGTCACTGACCGTGGCAGGTCAAAGCCCTGGAAGGCATAGGACGGCTGCTTCTGCTGTGAAAAGGTTGGAGCCAAGGGTTCGGCAGGCCCTGGCCCTTGGCACTGGCAGGACTGGGGAGGCGTTCCCTGGAATGGAGCTGAGGGGGAGGCAGTGATGTCTTCTGCTCTGCTCTGCTCTGCTCCAGGGCAGGGCAGACGCCTCTTGGCAGCCCTGTGCTCCCCGGTCAGGTGGTAAATGAGGCCCACATGGCAAGAGGCCATAGGTAGCCATCAACCCCCAAATGATGGAGGTTCAGGCCCCCTTGGCCAGGCAGAGGCGCCATCAGAGGGACCTTGAAGCCTGAGCCAAGCCAAGGGGTTCCCGCCTCTGTCTTGCAGTTACCAAGACTACTGGCAGTGTCTTCTTCCATCCCAGAGGATACAGGCCCACCTGGGATGCCTTCACTGGGTTTCTGCAGGGAATACAGCAAGCTGCCTCTCCTGGCTTTCGTCTGCTTTTCAGGTATGGAGCGTTCTGGGTGTACAAAGGTCTGCCAGGGAAGGGGGGGGCTCTGCTGCATCTGCTCACCATCAGGTTGCTGAAGATGTCGAGGGCGTACTCGCGTTCCAGGGCCATGTCCATCCGCAGCATGGCTTGGGGCAGCTCCTGGGCCAGCGAGGCTGGGACCACTGGGGGAGAGGGGGGAGATGGGGAGGTCGGAAGGGCTCCCTCGCCACAAGGGATGCTGGCCTGTCACAGAGCAGGGTGCATGTCTAGGGTTATTCCCCCCCCAAATGAACTCCCACTGCTGCCCTCCAAAGCCCTCACCTCGCTCTCTCGGCAAAGGAGCTTCAGGCAGGGCTTGGGGGCACAGCACCCGCCGCTTCTCTGCCTGCTCTTCATAGCTTTGCAGGCCTTTTTTCTGGAAGAGGAGAGGAATCAGGCAACCAGGGCACTGCAGTGCGGAAAGCCGTGGTGCCCCTCCCTGCAAGGTCAGGGTGGGGAGAGCTACCTGCCAAAGCAAAACCCAAGCAGCCCCCCCACACACACACACATGACCTGCTGCCCTCCATCCCAGAGCCCGGAAGGCTTGCAGTTGCCTCCTGCCAGGTCCAGGGCTATTCAAGGGCAGATGTCTGGCCCTTCACCCCAATGGGGGAGCCCACCCTGACCCCTGAGCTCCCCCCCTTGCCATCCAATCTAATGGATGCCAAGCTAATGCTCCGCCTCCTCCCACAGGCAGTTTTTGGTGGCTCCTATTTCATCCCCCTCCCTCCCTCCCTCCCTTCCCACAGCTCCCCACTGCAAGAGCCACCCACCTTCCCAGATGCCTTTTCGGTGCTCTGCCCTTCGTTGCTCTTGCTTTTCAAAGGCTCCCTTTTCTCATCCACCTGAAACCGAGCAGCACTACTGAAAGAGGGGGGTCTTTACTTTAAAGGAACAGGCAACCCTCCTCCTAGGCGGATGCAGCTTTATTAGCAAACCTTCCTGGCTGGCCCAGAGATAGCAGGGATTTCACTGGCGTCTTCTAAATTGGAGGGGGGGGGAGGGAAGAGAAAGTCCGTGCTCGCAGTCCCTTTGCTCCTCCTTCCCCTCCAGTTTGAGCAAGCCGGATGAGCAGGGGGGAGCTTTGCAACTCAGGCAGAGGAGCTGCCGAGGCCTGTTTGTGAAGGCCAAAGAATTGCTCCTCCACGCTGCCAGGACTGGTAGTGCACCTCTTTGCTGAAAAGTAATGGCAACGGCTCCTCCCTTTGTGAGAGGACAAGAATGGCATTTCTTCCATGACCACCCTCTGCCCCGTCCCCCAACAGCCCAGACTGCCCGGGCCACTTACTCTGCTTACAGTCTGCCCCACAAGCAAGGCCCCTACCGAGAGAGCGGCTCTTTGCAGCTGCAGCGTCCGGGGCCTCCGCTCGGGGCCTGCCATGGCCTTTGCCCACACACCCACAAGGTGGGGAGGGAGCTGAGCGCCGGGACTCCCATCCACTTCCCGGCTTGGCTAAATTAGGGCTCATTAGTGGAACGAGCCACCAGGGAGCGGAGCGGGAGGGATGTTTGGATGTTCTAAGGTAGTCCTGAATACTGCAGGAAGTTAACTTTAGGTAGCTTTTCACAACTGGTGGCAGAATGGAAGTGGAAAGTGACACAGAGAACAAGTTGCCTGGAGGCCTGGCATGCCGCCTGTTCCTGAAGGTGGGGCAGGTGAGTGTGTGTGAAGGGGCGCTGCCTGCTGTTCAGATTGGAGGGACGGTAGTGGGCCTGGGGCAGCTCTGGGGTGGTTTGCTTTGGCGCTCCCTTGAGCAGCACTGAAGGAAATGGCCCACCATTTGAGAAAGGGGGCTTAAATTCCAAAGAGAAGGCAAGGAAGAGGGGGACAGGTGGGCTTTGCTAAAATTCCATGGATAAGACGCTCATCCTTGCGAAAATGAGGCAAGCAGCCTTCCTCAAAAGACTGTGGCTAGCTGGGATTGAATTTTAGACAGATGTCAGCTACGATTAACTTAGATGTTGCTTTAAAATTGTACAGTATTTTAATAAACATTAAAAAAGCCCACCACATAACCAAGAAATAAAATCTTTTATTGCTTGTACCGTACAAATCTGAGGGTAGAGGAAGGCAATTTGTGGTTTACTAAAAAAAAAAAAAAAAGCCTTTCCAGTTTTTGTGCTTATCAGCCACATTTATACAAAAACTCTCCAGCAAACTTTATTTTATGAATGGAGCTCAGGATCTCGAGCCAGCCCTGTCTGTGAAAGGCCAGATGTGCTGTTGGCTTCCAGCAGTGGGGAGAACAGGGGAGGAAACGGGCCGCAACAGAGTGGGTGCTTCACTCTAATCTAACAGGGGCAACATTAAATTAGTAAATCTGAATTAGGACTACAACAAAAAATAGTGAAAAACTATTCTTCCCCAGCCCCCACCCCACCCCAAGCGTCACATGGGGCGAGGTCCCACCAGGCGCTGCAAGTCCAGGGCACAAGAGTTCCTCCCGAGGAAGCCGAACCGCAATTTGAGGAGCCTCCTCAGCTGAATATTCTGGGCAGACCCAAAAGGCTCAAAGAGGCTCGGGGGCTGCCGGCACTTCGGGTGTGCTGAAAAGGCCATGTGGTGGGTCTGGAGCAGCTGGGGCTCGCCCTCCCTGCTCTCAGGAGGGACTGGGCAGGAGTGCCCGACGGGAGCCACCCTGCACAGGCTGCAGGGCACAGGTAAGCAGGCAGCAACAGGGCAGCCGACTGGGAGTCCTAGAGCTCCTTCAAGGACAGGGGAGACCGTATTCACTGGGGGAGCCCCAGCTCTCTCCTTCCGACGCCGCGGGGCCTCTCGGGACATCGGGTCAGGGAAGGGCCTGCTTGGGGGATCAGCACAGTGGAATCGTGCAATTGTCACTGGCAGCCCGCAAGAGAAGATATGGGAAGGCAGCCAGGGCCGCCATGGATATTTGCAGCCAGGTCTATGCCCCCCCCGCCCCCCCAGTTTTGTAGAAAGAAGGCTCCCCGTGGAGCCCAGAGCAATCGTGGGATTGGCAGAAGTCCCTGGCAGATTCCAAAACCCCGGGAGGCACGAGAGTCTCAGGTCTGCTGAGGTCACCAGGAGGGTCAGGTAGGGCAAAGGTGCACTTGGGGGCCTTTGCTGTCCTCCAGCCCATCAGGTGGCGTCCTCCAGTACCTGCCTGAGAGGCAACACAGATAGGCAGGAGGGGCTGCTCTGGCCTGCCAGCAACAGGCAGAGGCTGGGGGTGTTAATAACAAGGGCTGGGGCAGCCCCTTTTCTTGAAGGCCTCCCACTCTTTGTACAGTGTGTGCGTGCGGACTGTTAACCAGCTGCAGGAAGGACAGCCCACCTTCCGGTCATTCTGGCCAGAGGACAACCCCTCCTTTAGCAAGACGGGGGTCTGCCTGGGTGGCTTCCGGGCCCCCTGCAGCAACTCAGCAGATCCTGGGCTGCCCTGGCAGAGGCCAAGAGGCTCCAGCCTGCCTGGCCTGCTCCTTCCCTGGCCAAGCCACACAGGGCTGGTGGGGTAAGGTGAAAGGTGCCTGGATACCAAACCTCCCTTCCTCCCAAGGCAGGGCCCTGCAGCCATGGCAGGCAGGCAGGGAGAGGGCCTGCCTGGGGGTTGCCTTCCTCTCAGGCTCAGAGATGGGCAGAGAGGCAAGCAGCCTCTTCCACAGCTGAAAAGAGGGAGGGAAGCGTTACCAGTGCCACAAGGAGCTCAGCCCCCCCCCCCCAACCCCACACGGACAGCCCCCTTCAGAGGAACAAATGGGCAGGGGCAGCTGGGCCCAATCCCTCCAGCAAAGGGAAGCAGCAGCTGCACACTTGTCCAGGGGCAAGAAGATGTTACCTTGCCCCCCCAGCTGTTTTAAATGGGGGCCAGCTTCCACCCCATTATTTGGAGGGCACCTCAAAGTTCTTGTTAACAGCAGCACCCACAGAGGTGATAGGGAATCCCTTTGCTCTGCTCCATCGAAGGTCAACAAGTAACAGCTGCCAGGCCACTGATCTCAAGAGGCACCTGAGTGGTGGCCGGCCAGCCGGCCACTATCCCACAAAAATTGGGTGGTGGGATTTGGGGGCTCTGCCCGTCTTAGCACAGCCTTGCAAGCTATAATGCTAGGGCCATACACATTCCGGGGTCCAGGGTGGCACCCCTTACAGGAGGCAGCCAACAGCGTCCCTGCCTTCCACCGACACAATCCTGTGGCAGAGCGCAGCCTCAGAGACCACCCAAACACGCCAAAGCAATGTCCACGTAAAACTCAGCTGTGGCCCAGAGGCAGGGAGAGATGGGGGGGGGTTAGGGCCACAAGGCCACAAGTGAGCCAGCTGGTCCTGACTGGAAGGGCTGATGCGGCAGGTCCAGGGTCCTCCTTTTGCCCCCCAGAAGTGGGAACCACCCGAGTCCTGGGTCTGGCTGGCCCCACGCTCTCTCAGGCAGGCGCTCCAGCCCTACTCCCGAATGCTGGCAGAGTAGGAGAACTGAGGGAAGTGGGTCCGCTGGTCGGCATCCAGGGGGTCCACGCAGTCGTCTGTGGAAAAGGAACAGCCGGGCCGGTAGCTTCTCAGTGAAGCCAGAACCAAAGAACTCAGCCCCACCACCCCGGCTTGCCTCCCAACGCAAAGCCCCCTACTCACATCGATCTGGTGGCGTAATGGTGATGGACTGGGCTGTGAACTCGTCATCAAAGTACCGCGTGTCTATTTCGGATGTCACCTGGGGCTTGAAAGGGGGGATGAGCTGGCGGGAGAGAGCCTGCTTAGTACACACCAGGGTGGGATCGTACTGCAACTCCCCCACCCTGCCTCCCCATCCAGGAGAGCACCAAGGGGAGAAGGGCGGCAGCGGCAGCAGCACAGCGCCTACCTTCTTCTGAACCACATCTTGCCAGTTAACGGCAGCAAAGAACCGATGCTCCATTACTTCCTTGGCATCATTGGGGCCGCCCCCCAGCCTGGCAAAAAAAGGCTTGGTTAACAGCTTTGTGTGTGCGTGGATAGTCATGGCCACGTGAGTGTGCCCAGAGATTCAGCTGGAGGGCCAATGCTGAGATGCCTGTTTGAGGGACAACCAGGCCCTTTTGGGAGGACAAGAGGGAATTCCTCAGAGTGGGGCCAGCCGCTCTTCTTCCCCCCACATGGCTGCAACGGAACACCTGCTCACTGTATATTCTGCCCGGAGAAGTGCGCTCACATTATATAGGCATCTGTACAAACTATGCACTACGCATTTATTTCAAACTCTAAAATATAGAAATCAACTGTAATTTATACCAAATGCTATATTCGTGCAAACCATGGCTTGGCCTTTGAACCTGACCAAGGGAGCCCCAAATCCAGTTCTTAGCCACCCCTGCTCTCCGGCAGGTCCAGCAACCCAGACCAAGGACTGCTGACTCCGGCAACTCAGCCCTTCTGCTTCCTGGACAGAAGTGACCGTGCCCCGGGCACACGAAGGCACCAGGCCAGGTTGCTTCTCGAGGTGCAGGCTTCAGAGGGCCCTGCCTGCCCTCACCTCTGCTTGGGGTCCTTCTTGAGCAGGCCGGCCAGCAGGGCCTTGGCGTCAGGGCTGAGGGTGCGCGGGAAACGGATGTCCTCCATGAGGATGAGCTCAAAGAGGCGCTCGTGGTCCTGGCTGTAGAAGGGCAGCCGGCCACACATCATCTCGTACATGACCACCCCCAGGCCCCACCAGTCCACGGCCCGCCCGTAATCATTGTCCTCCAGCACCTGCGGGGCAGAAGGCAGGACAAGCAGTGAGACACACAGCCTCTGGCAGCAGGGCCTGAAAGCCATCCCACCTGCTGGCCTTGGCCCCAGAGGTAGCCCTGGGCCCCCAGCAGCTGGGCGAGACTGGACCAACCCTTCCTCCCATACCTCTGGGGCCAGGTACTCTGGTGTCCCACAGAAGGTCTTCATGGTGGCACCATCGGAGACGCCTTCCTTGCACAGCCCAAAGTCCGTGATCTTGATGTGCCCATCTTTATCCAGCATGAGGTTCTCCAGCTAAAAGGTAGAAAGACGCTTGGGCCCCAGCAGAGAGGACTTGCCCCCTGCAGAGCTGACCCAGGGGCCACCCGTTTAGACCCTTCAGGAAGTGCTCTGCAAGTGCGTTTTCACCTTGATGTCACGGTAGACAACGTCCCGAGAGTGGAGATACTCCAGAGCAGAAACAATCTCAGCTCCATAAAAGCGGGCACGCTCCTCCGTGAAGACGCGTTCTCTTGAGAGGTGGAAAAACAGCTGGAAGGGAAGGCAGAGTCAGGGGAAGCAGCCGGGCAGGGATGCCAAACCCAAAGTTCACTCCTGCTTCCAGTGAGCGAGTTGCAACAACTCCAAGGAAGGGACTCCTGGCAAACACCCACCTCCCCTCCGTTGGCGTATTCCATGACAAAGCAGAGGCGATCGTTGGTCTGGAATGCGTATTTCAGGGCCTAGAAAGGCAAGGAGCAGAGATTCCCCTCAGAAACAGCGCCTCCAGAGAAGCTGCCCCCTGCCCACCATGGCCTTGCACTCTGAGAAGAATCAACACCAAGCCTGTGCATACAATATTCTTGTTCTGCCTTGTGTATTCTGATCGTCTTACAGGAAGGGGGCGGGATGAGAGAGAGACACACACACACACAGAGACAGACAGACAGACAGACAGAGAGGAGGAGGGGGAGGACAACGACAACTATATTTCAGAGAGGCTCACCCCCCTGAAGTCTCAGTGTGAAACTGAGCAGGCCTCAATCTGGGCCCTTGGGGCAGGACCCTCAGGCTTTTACTGGCTCTGGGCACCCCACTCTGCTCAGCCCAGAAGCAAAGCATACTTCCAGTTAGCAGGGAAGTATTCCAGAGCCTCCCTGGATCTTGGCCAGGCCCCCCCCTGGCATGTACCGTGAGAAAGGGGTGCCTCGTGTTCTGCAGCACTCGGCTCTCTGTGACTGTGTGGGCCACTTCATCCTTGGAAGAGAGAAGAACATCCTCACCTGGAGCACCTGGCAAGCACCTGCCCTTCATCCCCCCCACCCCCCCAGCCTACCTCTCCAGGCTCTAGCAAAACAGCAGCAGGGGCAACCCAGGGACAGTGAAGAGGAACAGCTGGTGGGCGTAAAGACAGGCCAAATGGCTAACACATGTGTTTGTGTGTGTGTGTATGTGTGTGTGTGTGTGAGAGAGAGAGAGAGAGGGGGAGAGAGAGAGAGAGAATGTGTGTATCCATCCTTGGGATCCATTCTTCTCTTGGGCGACAGAGGAAGGGGGGATCCCAGAATCAAACTGTCTGAGAAGCAGCGATAAATATCTACAAAGCTTCTTTCCCTCTCCAGGAGCAGAAGCCCCCAGCTTTGAAGAAAAAGAAGGATTCCAAGTGGCTTTCCCGCCCTGAGGCTCTCTGAGGATGGGCTCCAGGTCCATCCTCTCAAGGAGAGATGGACTAATTCTGCTCTGTGAGAAGCCTGTGGCTGTTTTGAGCAGTCAGAGCGGGGCCTTCCTAAGCTTCTTCCTCTGGATGGTCCCCCCTCGTCTGCTCTTAGGCAGCAGCCCTCTGGCTGTCCCCCAAGGCCGCCTGATGCTGGCCTGGCCAAGCCTCCCCACTCTCCCTGCCCCACCTGAGGGGCTGGACCTTCCACCCACCTTGGCAATGATGACCTTTTTGCGCAGAATCTTCATGGCATAGTAGCGCCCCGTGGCCTTTTCCCGTACGAGGATGACCTTCCCAAAAGTGCCCTTTCCCAGGAGTTTCAGGTAGTCAAAGTCACTCATGGTCTGGCAATAGAAGGCAGAGAGAGAAAGAAGAGCTGAGCCAGCCGTTCAGAAAAAAATCATTAAGTCCCACAGCCATAATTTGACAGCGGCTTCAACTAGCCAAGACCAGCGGCTGCCTCCTTCCCACAGACCTGCCTCGCTTACCGCCTTGGTTCTGGCCTTGGTCACAGCCACTTCCATTTCCTCAGCCCCTGGACTGTCACTGGGGGAGCCACACTTGTAGTCCATTCTGTCCTCCTCTTCTGCCTCCTGGTTCTTTAAGCTGTTGGCCACCATCTGAATCGCCTGGATCCACTCTTCCCTGGGAAGACGCAAATCGGGTGCAAAGAGCAGGGAGCCTTAAGAAGCCTGCCAGGGCAGACCGACTCCGTTACAAGGCAGCTGAGACAAACTCGGGTACCAGCCCAAGGCAGGACCCTCCGCTGCTGGGCAGGGAACCGCCACGGTCAGGAGAGCCAGGCATTTCTGGCCCCCAAAGCCGACCAGGGCACAAGAGGTTGATGTGGAACCACGTAGCAGGATGGGAAACGGCCCCAAATAGACCACCCTCCACTCGCAGCCAGCATCTGGAAGCACAGCTGCTCAGGGAGGTCGAAGCGAGGCCTCGGGGCTGCCACTCACCTTTCCTCAGGCGAGTCCACGTGGAACGTCCGCTCAATGACCGTCGTCCACTGCAAGCAGCGGATGATGAAGGTGTTGGGGCGAGGTCGCTCGGCTTTCATCAGCTGGCATTCTGGTGAGAGAGGAGAGAGGAGGAGGAAAGGGTTGGAGTCTCCCCAGGGAGCCTTCCCGGCAGCCCTCTTGGTTCCTTCCCTCCAAACAAGCTCCAGTCTGACCCAGTTCCACCTGCTAAGATCTACACAGGCTCAGCCAGGGCGGCTGCCCTCAATGCAGAGGCAAAGAGGAAGGGAGGGGCAATGCCAGGGTACCAAGTCGCTTGGCAAGGTGGGGGAGGATCCTCTGCCAGCCTCCCTGGAGGTCAGGAGAGCACCCCGCCCACGGCCCACATTTTCCAAGCTAGCCTGGGCAACGCACCTGCAACAGAGAAGTTGTTCAAAGGGGGTGAGCTGTGATCTGCAGCTTCGGGCTTCTCTTTGTAGCCAATGAAAGAGCCGTCGCTTTTGAGGAGGAAGTAGCGGGGCCTCCAGGTTTTGATGTATTCCCCTGGAAAGCCATTCTGGGGTTACCCAGGGGAATGCGCCAGCCCCATGTGGCCCAGCTGCCCCCAGAGAGCAGGCAGCTTTTGCTTTGCCCCCAGTGACTAAACAAGCATAGATGTGTGACCCCATCAATCTCCACATTCTGCCCAACACCCCTAAGAGCCCCGACCTGGCCTAAATGTTGGAAGAGGAACAGATCCTCATATGTCACCTTGCCAGTCGGGGACCCTGACCAACTGAGGCATCTCTTCCATTTGCTGGAAAAAGAGCTTGGGGGGGGGGGATAGGGGAGACCTCCTGCTGTTCAAGGGCAGGAACCCTCCTGGATTCTGGGAAGGACAGCTCAGTCCAGAGGAGAGCTTTTGGGGGAGGGCTGCCCTCCTGTCCAAGCCCCCTTAGCAAAAGCAGACCGAGGCTTGCCACAGCTGAGTCTGCCATCCCTCCAGGCCACGGCAGGACCAAAATAGCCTCCGGACAACCTCTCCCCTCCCCCAGCTGTGGTCTATATTTGTCTGCCAGAAACCAGGACTGGATGAGGGGCAGCAACTCAGGGAGGGGAAAGAGACCAGCCCGGCAACACACAGCTCATGCCAAGACACCTCCACTGGTTTATTTTGGGTCGTCCTAGATGATTCAGATGAGCCACTGAAGAACACAGATTACAGAGCTACAACCGCGAGTTCTTCCCTGGGCTAGAAGGCAGGCTGCCCGGTGGCTGAGGGCCTCTCTCTGGGAAGGCTGCTCAGGGCCTCGGGGGTAGGAGAGGTGGTGGCCTTCACTAGCTGCAACCAAAGCAATGAGCATCCCCAGACTCGGGAGAGGCCTGAAGCCCAGGGGAGAGGCCTGTCCGTGCAGATTCCATTGGGGGAAGCCCCACTGGTGGCTCAGGGCCTCCGGTAGGACAGTCGAGGCACCACTCACCTCGCTTGTGCAGCCATCCCTCCTTAACGACTGAGACCTCACTCATGTTGCTGTCACCACGGGGCACAGAGAGAAGCTGCTGCCTGCCAGATGGGCCACAGGCGGCCTGGCAACCTGCAGGGGAGAAGGGAACAGTTGCCATCCTGAGAACATCGGTGGCTACCCTGAAGCCTTGCTACCCACTCAGCACTGCAGAGCAAACTCGGCTTCTGAACGCTGTGAAATGTTCTACGAAGCCACAATCGACACCAGCCTGGCTCCCCACCCCCAGGGCCTGGATCCCTCATTTGCCCTGGCCGATGGCGAAAAGGAACTGATTGAAGGCCGCAGGGCTTCCACTGGCTCCCCTTGACCTCCCAGTCAAAGCCAGGGCCATGCAGCCATGTCCCACGCGACCGTGGCCAGCAGGATAATCAAGTTGGCTCCAGGCAGGATGCCACAAACTTGCCACGGTCAATATTGTGGACCTTCCAGAAGTAGCTTGTTACTTGCAAGCTTTGCTGGATTACATGGCTGCCTACGAAGGGTTGGCTAAGCTTGGATCCATCTCCATAAGGCAATTCTTATTGCGCTGGACTCCCAGAGCGAGTCTGACACGAGTAGACAGAAAGCTTCTCTGACCAAACAACACAGGTAAAAAAGTCGGGAAAGAGATTCTGTTATGCAGAACCAGTATCTCTCCCAGGAGCAAAGAGGTCCAGAGAGACATAAGTGTCGTCAGCAGCAGCAGCAGCAGCAGCAGCACCACCACCACCAACAGAAATGCCAGACTGTGGCAAGAGGAAGAGGTGGCAGAGCTGTAGCTTCTTCAGAAGGAAAAGGAAGTCACTTCTGGAGACTAAGATCACAAACCAGAGGAGACATCGGAGCCTGTCTTATGGAACGTTTCAATGGGATGGTACCCAGCCTCCGTGCAAAGACCTCCAGCAAGGGGAAACCACCACCCCTTCACTGGCAGCCTGCTCCATTGGCCAACAGCTTGCACTATGCACTCAGGAAGTTCTTCTCGATGTCTAGCCTGACCCTCCTTCCTTGGCACCGGTCTTTCCTTCCTTCTGGGTTATCACCTCCAGAGACTGGAAAAGTGTTACAGCCTCCCCATTTTTTCACACTAAATACACTCAGTCTAGACACAACTTGTTTCCAGCCTCCTGATCGTCTTGGTAGCCTCATCTGTTTGCTATTATCCTTTTCAAATGGGGGTGACCAACACTGGACAAGAGTGTTTCAAGGCCTGTATTAGGCCTTGTTGGGGGGCAAATGCTGATTCTGTAAGTAGCTTAGAGAAGGCTGCAAAGCCCTGTGAGGCAGTATATAAGTCTAACCGCTGTTGCTATTATCTGAGTAGGGCACACCGGAGTGAAACTATCACTTTCTGTAATCTGCGCCCTGTGCCCTCCCTGCTGGCTGTGGCTGCTGGAGGTGAAAGGAGAAAGCTCATCTCCTTGCCCCAGTTGGGAAGACTCTCCGGAAGGTCGTCACACAGTGTGTTGTTGCTACAGAGGCCAAGAGCAACAGGGGCAGCAATGGGGTTGCAACAGAACTTTAGAGTCCATTACGGGAGGCTGGAAAGGAATTGATCAGAAGGCTCAACTCCAGGCTTGGGCAAAAGGACCAGAGCCTCCCCCCCTCCCTCTGGCTGCGCTCCTGCTGATAGCCGGAAAAAGAGCAGAAAGCTAGGCTGGCCTCTCCAGCCCAAGAAGTAGCACTGCCTTCTTTCCTCAAAGCACGCAGGCAAGGCAGGGCAGTCGGCTCGAATCTGCCCAGGAGACAGAGGGCCCTTTCAAATGGCAGAGGGCAGGGACCGGACTGTTACGGCGGACCAGCAACACATCACAACAAGCGGCACGCTTTCACACGGCACCTCTAGCCATAAGCAAGTTGGGAAAACTGAAAGCAGTCTAGTCAGTGGCCTCTGATCGTGTACGGCAGGAGCCACACAGGTTGGGGGGGGGAGTGGAGATGCTTCCCCCCCCCCAGAATCAAACTGCTACAAAATAAAATGCATCATCTGTGTAGTTCACTGTCTCAGGCAGCCAAAAAGCATTTGAAGTGGCCACAACCCCAAAGGTGGCCAGGGCACCTTCAACACCCTATTCTGCTGCCCAGAGACGGAAAGGCTTTGAGTCAACTCAAAGATGCAAAAGTGGCTCTCCTGGAAATGGCACCTGCCGCTAGATTACTGCTGTCATACCCTCTGATTGAGGTTCAGGCTGTCAGGAATCCCTAGGAGGGAGCGGCATTGCCTTACCCCCTGCAAGGCAGAAAGGCGGATATGGAAACATCAGTTGGGATGCACAAGAGGGAGGCCTGGGGAAAAAGACTCCTCTGGTGCGGAAGATTCTGCCGGCCGGTCAGCAGCATTTAGGGAATGAGCGACAGAACCAGCACAGCACCTGTGGAGGAGCTGGCAGGCTCTTCCTTTGCACAGGCTGCCCCCCCCCACAGCCCCCTAAGGCAGGCCCCACTCGGCTTGTGAGTCTCCACCGACTTCCAGGGCGGCCAGGCCTGAATTCCACGCTGCTTAGACGTTGAGTAATGAGGAGGCGAAGCACGAGTTCTGCCCACGTAGAAACCAACAGCAACCCCCCAGCCTTTGGGGGGGGGGAGCAGAAGGAGCTAGCAGAAACGCTGCGAGTCGCTCTTTCCTTGCCCTTCTAGTGCGAGACGAGCATCTAGGCCGGGGGGGGGGCTGCTAAAGCGTTTGCACTTTTGGGTGTATTTAAAACGTTATGTGCCAGAATTCGGACTTTCCCTCGGACCCCCCCCCCCGGCTGCTGGGAAGCAAGCCGGCTACTCCGGAGTTACCATCCTTCAGCCCGATCTGCCCCACGAGGCCGAGGCAGATGTGCCAGCGGCCCCGGGTTGGTCGGCCTGAGTATCCAGAGCCTTTCGGGAGCCTCCGCGGCCGACCGGACTGGGCCTGGCGGGAAGACCTCTTTGGCCAAGGGCCGCCCCAGCCACCAGCAGCCCTCCGTCCCCGGCACCGCGGCTCCCTGGGGAGGGGGGGAGCCCGCTGAAACCCCGCACGCCCCCGCCCCCCAAGCCCAGCGAGGGGCCGCCTCGGATGCAGCCCGGCCCGCCACTTGCGGCGGCCCGAGCTTTACCAGCCTCCCGGGCAGCAGCGCTCCGGACGAGCAGCTCGGTTCGCTGCGGGAAGGGAGCGGGGCTCACCGGCCGGGCTCCGAGGGCCCCAAGTGGGGAAGGAGCAGACGCCCACGCGGCTCCACGAGGGGGAGGCCCCGGGCCGAGCACGAGCGGCGGGGGCGCGCTCTCCCCCGCCGCGCGGCCGATGGTTCGGCCTCTCTCCCACAATGCCCCGCGCGCGGCCGCCCGGCGCTCTCGGCCAGGTGGCGGAGGCGCCTCCGCCCCTCGGGCTCGTTCGCCCCCCCCCTCACCTGCCGCCGCTACCGACGTCCCCGCGGGGCCATCCTCGGGGCTGGCGTCACGTCAGGCCCGACGGCGCCCGCGCCCGGAAACCCCGCCTCTTCCCGGCCCGCGCGCAGGAAGGGCGGCCGGGACGCGAGCAGGAACAACAGCCCCACTGCCAGCCAACCTTCGCCGCTCTGCGCAGGCGCGCGGCCCAGCCCAGCCCTGGCGCCTGCGCGTAGGGCGCGTCCCCTCGCACATGCGCAAGGGCGGCCGAGTCAGGCGTTTCTGCCACCGCCTCCCCGCTCCGGCGCCCGGCAAGGAAGAGTCGAGCGACACCAGCCGAGCTGCCGTTCGCGCCGTCCCGATGTACAGCGACTCCAATCGACAAACCCGCTTTCAATCAGTGAAGCCCCCTTGGGCGCCTGGTTGCGCTCCTGCTGACCGGACTATTACGGCGGACCAGCAACACATCACAACAAGCGGCACGCTTTCACACGGCACCTCTAGCCATAAGCAAGTTGGGAAAATTGAAAGCAGTCTAGTCAGTGGCCTCTGATCGTGTATGGCAGGAGCCACACAGGTTGGGGGGTGAGGGTGGAGATGCCTTCCCCCTCCCTAGAATCAAACTGCTACAAAATAAAATGCACCATCTGTGTACCCTCTGATTGAGGTTCAGCCTGTCAGGAATCCCTAGGAGGGAGTGGCATTGCCTTACCCCGTCAAGGCAGAAGGGCGGATATGGAAACATCAGTTGGGATGCACAAGAGGGAGGCCTGGGGAAAAAGACTCCTCTGGTGCGAAGATTCTGCTGGCTGGTCAGCAGCATTTAGGGAATGAGCGACAGAACCAGCACAGCACCTGTAGAGGAGCCGGCAGGCTCTTCCTTTGCACAGGCTGCCCCACCACCCCAGGCTGCAATCTCCCCGCTCCAGCGCCTGGCAAGGAAGAGTCAAGCACACCAGCCAAGCGGAGACACCTTTTATTGTGATCGGCCGTTCACACCATCCTGATGTACAACGACTCCGATTGACAAACCCGCTTTCAAGTAGCGAAGCCCCCTTGGGTGCCTGACTTGGCCGCCCTCCAGCCGATCAGCCCGCGGGTCTGTAGTCGGTCTGGCCTCTGGGCAGCCCTTGGGGCAGGGAGGCCTCAGGGCACACTGACCTCTCTTTCTCCCACTTGCCTGGCACCGGTCCCTGCTGGCATCCGTGAAATTTCTTTGCAAGAAACGTCAAGAAACGTAAGTCCCTGCGGGTGAGGGATCCCCCAGGAGATCTTGCTGGGGCGGGGGCTTCACCGGTCTTCTCTAAAGGAGGTTGTAAACGCCAGGGAGAGCCAAGGCTTTTTACGGTGGGAAACAGTAGGGGTCCATCAGTACCAGGCACCCTTTCCTGGCAGATCTACCTCTCATTAAACTTGCAATGCCCAGTCATTTCCTAATGCCAAAGCTGAGCCTGCCCTACCCCAAATCCTGTCAGCTGGTGGATGGAGGGGCGCGATCTAAGCTGGGTGAGGATGTGTGTCTTCTGCAATCTAAGATTCCCCCCACTCCTGAGACAGACAGCCCAAGTCACAAAGCGGGGCGAGGGCTGGAGAAATACCGTGGCTTCAAAACGGCAGATGAGAGAAGAGCCTCAAGACATCAGATGAGCGCTTTAAAAAAAAATGGGTTTGTTTTTGTTTGCTCAAGAAAGGTCAGAGAGGAAATATGGGTGCAGCCATTTGCACACACACACCCCAGTCCAAAAACAACTTATTCAAGAGTGCAGCAAAAGAAACGGAGCTAGACCAGTCAGGAATCCTGACGTGTAAGACAAGGGCGTTTCTCAACCATTCTAAAAAAACCGAAAAGGAAAGAAGAAAAGAAACCCAGAACACTGCCGGACCTGCCTTGCCAATTGCACAGCTCCAGCATCCACTAAAAGAAAAATCTGGCAGTTGCCCTTCCTGGAATGCGGGTGTTCCAGGATCGGCAGATGAAAACTCAGGACAGAGAAGGGAAAAGAAGGGACCGCCTGTCTCTTACGGACACTACTTCCTAGGATAGAGCAAACACCTGCAGAGAAAAAACAAAAGGTGTGTTCAGAGGGCAGCCCAAAACCCCTCACTTGGCCCTAAGCAACTCTGGACGCAGGGAGTGGTGGGAGAACCAACCGAGAGCTTCACAGAAGCAGACCCGCATCGGCTCTGGAGTGCAGCCTCCCGCTCACATCACAAAGGGAGCTGACGCAAGAGATGAACACACACACACACGCTTGCCCTCCTCGTCTGAAGGCTCCCTCCAAGCGGGGTCTCAGGTTAGGCTCACAGTTTTCCTGCCGAGCCTCTTAAAGACACTGATGGTGCCCGTGTGGTCCATCTGAGCGCTGGGGGGCTCTGCAGGGCTGGAGCTGCTTACCTTGGAGCTCCCTAAAGTTCTGTTTATGGTGACTCGGAAGGAAGAGTCAGGCCTGCTCCTGGAACTGGTAACGCTGCTGTCCTGGGCTTGGAGGAGTTTCAGCGAGCGCTTGCCCAGTCTCTTGGCCACACTGCCTGGGGCAGTTGACAAGCCCTGCATCTCTTCTTCCTTGGCAGGAGCTGCAGATCCAGCCACGCTCTTGCTCCCGCGTCGCTGGATTGCAGTGGTGGCGGCTCCTGCCGCCACCTGCTTGGGCTCAGAGCTGGTAGCTTTGGCCTTGATGGTGACACCAACTTTGCAGCTCTCCTTGGGCTGGGAGGGTCTTTTCAGCACTCCTGCATACTGCAGGACAGAGCTGTCGTCATCGCTGTCAGGTGCTTTGTCCTCCTGCACATCCCCCAGCCGGCTGAACACTCCTGTGGGCTGTGGAGAGACAGAGCAGAGCACAGTGGCTGGATGATTTTGCGTCCCTCTGCTCTGGAGATGAAGCAAGCATTGCTCTGGCAGGCTAAGAGTACTACTGGCCTTGCACTCAAGTAAAGAATCGGGAAGAGTCTGGCAGCATCTGGCCCAGCTGTTTAAAGCCATTGGTTCACTTTAACAGATGCAGGTTGAGGTGGGGTACGTGGAGTGAGGCATGCAGAGAAGGGGAAAGGAAGACAATTTGGTTGTGCAGATGCAGGATCCAGATGAGAGTTCACAAGTATTACAATCGAGCAGAAACAAGTCAGGAAATACACTACAGAACAGCACTGGACACAGCAGCCATGAAGGCTTGGAAAAGATAATACCATGAACGCAGCCTATACCTGTAAAATTTAGAACTGTGCAAGCCACAGTACAGTATTCTCTGTGACACACTGTGAAAGCAACAACCAGACTTTGAGGAAGCAACAAAAGGGAACAGACACTTTTGAACGTTGACACTGGAGAACATTTCTGATGATGCCACGGACAGCCAAGAAAACAAATCAAACTAATCAATCCAGAATTCACTGAAGTACAGATGAGTTTGCACATCTTAAGAGAAACACAGCTCTCTAGAAAATGCTCTGATGCTGGGAAAGGTGGAAAGAAAAAGACAACAACCAGAAGCCAGGTGGAGGGACTCTGTTACAATGGTAATGTGGCACCCTTGGAAGAGCTGAAGGGCCAGGATAGGGACAGATAATCAGGAGAAAATCTAAGTGGGTGACAATGATTTGATGGCAATCACCATTATCATAGATAAGCAAGAGATTGATGAAGTCACATCAAAAAATTTCAGGCAATCTCAGAGGATCTCAACACACAGTGGAATTTTATTATACTACGTACTTGTGATCTGTTTCACCTGTAACCTGCATCTACATAACCAACCAATCTTCTCTTCCTACCTCACCTGTTTAAATCTTATTTGTTTAGCCACTCATGCATCTGAAGTGAGCTCACAAAAACTTAATCCTTTTAATAAAATGTTAGATGGAAAAGGTGTTACCAGACTCCTTTTGATTTTTGCCAACAAACTCATATGCTCTACTCCTAAAATGAATTTATAGCAGTGTGAGTGTAAAGGGGCAGCTGCCATGGTATGGTTGTTTTCCTGACACGAGTGACTGCTGCAACCTCCAACCAAAAATAGTTCATGACAAGAGCCCTCCACCATTTATAGCTTGCTCTTTCGCAGCAAGTTCCCACAGAAGGGAAGGAACTGCAGGCAAAAAGCGGAACCAACTAACCAGAAAAGCCTAGTGCTGCTGTGTCAGAAACAAGGCCCCCAGGCTCTCCAGAAGGAACCTGCTATAGCTGCATTCTTCAGGGAGGAGCATGCTAGGACAGGCCCCATCCAGGCATAGTCAGGTAGTCCAGCAGGTCAGAACTGCACCTGGGTCAGCACCCAATACGTTGGGGACCACTGAGTTAGCGGAAAACACACACAGGAAAAAGGAGAAACTGCTGTCAACTCCAAAGAAGAGGTTTCTCTCCCCCCACCTCCCCTCACCTTGCTCCCTATTGCTGTGTCTCCACCAGTCTCTGCACCAAGCCGGTCAAACACAGAAGTTCTTTGCAAACCTGACGGAGAAGAACACAAACATGGATGCATACAACATCTGCACTGTCAAATGACTAGGAAAGGAAAGGCTCTTCCCAAGGAAACAACCAAGCTACAGATGTTTTTTTTTTTTTTTCCCATGCCTCCGTGCTGCTTCGAAAGGCCCTTCTTGAGTTTCCCTTCAAGAAAGGGAAGGCAGGAGATGTTGTGTCTCTCTACAGAAGAGAGAGAAGGGGCAGAAGATCCTCTCAAGGGAACCCTGCCTAGTGTTGCAAACAAGATCAGAAAAAGCTTAATGACCAAAAACCTTCCATTATTAGATAAAAAGATGTTTGATTTGAACAAACGCTCTTAACTGGCCACTTTTGCTTGTGTTTGTCCTGATCCAAATTTTGTTTTTAAGTGCTCAATTTACAAATCCTATCCCCCACTTTCATTTAAAGTTTCCCACAACCTCCTTCCTTTGAAGAAGCAACCCCCTGCCCCCGACAAAGGTAGCTACAATACCTTTTGCTGCCTGCTGCTGCTCCAGGATCTTCTTGGTCCTAGGAGTTGTTCCTTTGGGCATGTGGACAATGTACTTCCCTTCCATCTCTGCTGTGACGCGGCGCCGCTTCACTGGGATGGTGGGATTCTCAGCCCGAGGAGCGCAAACAGCTGCCGTACCAAGAAGACATAAGCAAGCGGATGTAGCTCAGTGGATGCTCTTGTGCTGCTTGCAAATGCCACAAGAAACAGCTTCCACTGTTTCTGCTCAGGAGCCCAAACAAGCACAGCCATCGGGACCCAAGCAGAAAAGAGAAATTGCTCAGATTCTTAAGTGGCCTGTTCATTTTTGGCTCCAGGTCTAGCTGAGCAACTCAATTCTACCCTTGTGGAGGCAACAGAAGCCTAGACCTTAATACTGTGAAAGGAAAACACCAATCGTGGCATGGCATAGCAGCAGTTCCCAGCAGAGAAATACATTGAGCTATGGATTTTTACAATCACCTGCTTTGGTGCTTTTTCCTGCCATTTTGTTGGATACAGTGATGGAGATTTTGGAGGCACTGGTGTCAGGCCTCCGAACAGGAGTAGAAGGGGGAGAGTCTCGGCTCAAACTGTTGGCAATCATCCTGGTGGCAGCTGCAGAAATTGGTAAGATCACAACTGTAAAAAATAACCATCACGGAGGTCTGGATTTCGATGAGACTCCATGATCAGCAACACAGGCAACTTGTACTCACCAGTATTAGCATTTCTGCGGAGTTCGGATTGCAAAGCAATTTGGCTGGAGGCCACCGATTCTGTTGCAGCTTTGCACATTTCCTGGAGGAGAAAATGCCCACAGTAATAAAGTGGTCACAGACAGATCAGGAGAGTGGACTCATCTTCCCCAAATGCACCAAAGCAGAAGAAATGCATCAAGTCCCCAAGTTAAAATGTTGCATTCTGGAGAAAAGACAGCTTGGGGAACAGCAGAGCCTCAGATGCAGAAGTGGCCTGTAGTTCCTCAAGCATCTGTGAGTTTTAGCCTTTTAATTTTTTTTGCTTCAGATTTGGAAGATTAAATGTCTATGGGGAGACAGGCTTGACTTCAGAGGTTCTCCATGTGTACAGAGCGTCCCCTTACACTAGGCGAAGATATTTGGCATCCCCAAATCTTTTTTTTTTCTTTTTACAATCTTGTAACCCCTTAATTCTGAGTAGAGTCAGAGTGGCTGAAGGAAGCTGAGCCTTTACTAGCAGATGTCCTTCCTGATGCCTACATGGAATTTGCAGCAGTTATTTTCTCCTCATGCTCTGTGAAATATCTGCTGCTACTTAGGATTGAACTCTCAACCTTCTGAATGGGAGGTGAGCGTTTTCATCATTAGGCCGCCACACCACTCCTCCAGGTACAAAATCCAAAATTATTAAGATGCCCCCAAAGCCCCTATATTTATTAGTCAGCACAGGAGAGATCTATTTATCACGACTCAATAAATGTTTGAAGCCTCAATGTACAAAATAAAGCAAGAATGAGCAACAGTTCCACGGAACTTACCTGCCGGTATACCAGTTTAGCGTGCTTCAGAATGGCAATAATATCGCCAACTACTGTGATACCCAGCTCGTTCATGATCTCCTTATTGAGATCCAGCAGCATGTTCTTCTGGATCCTGCAAACACGCAGGCAGCAAAAGTTAACTTTCCAAGCTACAATTCCCACCAATCCTTTTATGGCTCTACAAGGTCCCGGGAAATTCTTTCAACAAAGTGCTGGATGGCTCCGCTTAGAACAGTGGTTCTCAACCTGTGGGTCAGGACCCCATTTGGGGTCGAACGACCATTTCACGGGGGTCGCCAAACAACGCAGTCCGCCATTTTTCCCCCCCTTTTCCTTAGCTGTGTGCTACTCCCTTTTATTCTATTGGTTTTTGAAAGCCAATAGAATAGACTCTCTTGAATAGAGTCTAATTCTATTGGCTTTCAAAAGCCAATAGGAATTGTCCAGGCTGTCTCTGCCCTGCTGAACCCGCCAAAAGTCCCATTCTGCAAACGGTGCTGCACCAGTTGATTAGTCCTCGACTTACGACCGGTTGAGTAGTCCTCGACTTATGACGGGTTGGGGTCGCGGCATTAAAAAGGTTGAGAACCACTGGTTTAAGAAGGTATAAAGGCACTTCAAGCCTATATTGGAAGTGTGAACAACATGAAGGGACATTTTGTCATGTTTGATGGAGATGTAAATATGCTTAAAAATGAATTAAAACACATACTTTGATATAGATGATTTGAAAGAGGAAGATGGGTGGTTAAGAAATATGAAATACAAATAAAAATCAGTGTTCAACTTTTCTTTCAAGACTAATGGATAAGTTAGAAAAAACTCACATATTTCAATATTCAACACTTCCCATTATGGAGAAATAGCTGGAGAAGATGATAAATTGTGACAAAATGGATAAACTGAGTTCTTTTATCAAAGAGAAGATACTGCCTACGTTTATTGGTGACCAGAAGCTTTTCATGAACTTTTGATTTATGGTTTTGAATAGGCAGGGCAAATTATAGAAGGAAATATTGAAAGAAGAGTAACATGTATGTAACTTTAGAAAAGTTATGATATTTGTACTTATAATTGCTGCGAACAACACTGGAAGCTACTCCTTTTTCCTTTCTTTCTTTCACTTCTTCTGCTTTTTATTTTTCACTTGATTTCCTTCTTACTTTATTTTACTCTACGTTAATTCTTTATTGCTTGAAAGTTTCAAACCCGGCAAGGCCGGGAAGAGGCCCCGGGACACCCTGCGGGCGCGGAGGAGCCACTCGCCTGTTATCCACGAACGTGACGGCGTAGTTGACCGCGGGGCCCGGCGGGATCCCGGCTTCCTTGAAAAACTGGATCCACTCCGAGGTGGCTGCGGGACCAACAGCGGCGTTAACCGGGCGGGGGAGCAGGGGGGAGGGACGGCCACGGCGGCCCCCACGTAGAGACAGGGAGGGAGGGAGGGGGGGCCACTCACCCATCATCACCGACGCCATCGCGCTGCTCCAGGCGGGGCGGCCGGAATGCCTGCGGAGAGCGACACCGCGTGAGGCCGCCGCCGCCGCCCCGGCCCGCCCCTCACCGCGCAGCACCCAAGATGGGGGACGGGGCCCATTACCTGCCCGGGCCCGTCCCCGCAACCCGCCGCGAGTCCCGCCCGTCGCTTACCCACCGCGCCGGCTCCCACAGGCCGCACCGGAAGGCGGCGTGCCATAACTTCCGGCGGCCGCCCGACGCCCCCGGAAGCAGCGAGCCCCGCCCCCTCCCCCGGACCGCCCCCTCCGCCCACAGAGCCACGCTGCAGACAAGAGGCTGGAACGCGAGCCTTTAATCGCCCGAAGCCGGGCCCGGACGCGCGGGTGGGGTGTAAATCCAGCAGGCGGGCCGCAGCCGGGGAGGAAGGCTAGTTCGGCCCAGCAATTGAACCCGCGGAAAGCTACCCCTCGACCCGCCCGCAGCAGCCGCCGCCCCCCCAACCCGCGAGGCTCTTCCGCGGGGCCTGCCAGGCGGGGCTCTAGCGGGCACTGCAGAGAGCCTCCCACTGGCCCTCAGGGTCGAGGCCCCGGCTGTATCCGGAGTTCCAGTCCCGCTCAAAGATGCGCTGCAGCTGCTCGCGGAGGGTGGGCTGGTCTCCCGCCCGGGCCGGGCTCTGAGCCACCACCAGGGCGGAGCCTGCAGTGTGCAGGAAGTAGTCCCCGGACCAGTTGGAGGTTCCTGGGGGGGGGGGAGGAGGAAGAAGAGGTGAGGGATTCCGGGGGGAGCAGGTGACTCCTGTCTGGGTGGCCCCTCTGCTCTTGCCCCATCTGCTGCCCGGGAGGGGCCCGGCCTTCGGGATCCCCCCCCCAGACAGACACAAGCCCTCCGAGGTGGGAGGCCAGCAAGCCCTTCCTCTGCAACCTACTCTTCCCCCTGCTGACCTGAGCTCTCCCAACTTACTCACCGATATAAGCCACCTTGTCTGTCACCATGAACTTGCTGTGGTTCACTCTGGCATAGGGGATCTTGGCCTGTGTCTCATTTGCAGGCACCACAAAGAGCCTCTGGGAAGGCAAGGGAGTCGAGTCAAATGAGGGGCACTATGGAGATGGGTTAGGGAGGGGGCTTGTTGGGCTGGGGGGGTTCAGGAAGATTCCTCCCCCCCCCCCACACACACACACGCCTGACCCCTTACTCAGCCCCAGAGTAACTCCCAGAGAGGTTTGTGCAGGACCAGAAAGAGCAGGCCAACTCCTCATTTCGGGAGCAAGATGGCTGTGTCTCCCTGGGCCTAGGAGGCAGGATGCCATCGGGGGCCCCTCACCACTTCCAGGCTGTAATGGGTGCGGTTATCCTGCAGGGCAGCCAAGGAGCGCAGGAAGGGGAACATATTTGGCTTGGAGTGTCTCCAGCAGCCGACCAGGAGGCGGAGGCGGACTCTCTTCTCGTAGGCCACTTTCCGGAAGTGGTCATCAATGGCTGGCCAGAACCTGAGAGGAACAGCAGGGTTGGACTCAGAACAGAACAGAGTTGGAAGGGGCCTTGGAGATTCTCTAGTCCAGCAGCCCCCACCTTTTGGGTACCAGGGACCAGTTCCATGGAGAGGTTTTTCTGCAGACCGGAGGGGGGTGTGTGGTTTCGCATCCTGCCTGCATCCCGCGTGGCAGTCCCATATCTGATCCCAAGGAGACTCTAGTGATGCCCAGAGGCATCTAACAGTCCCTGTTGGACACAAGCAGCCCCCCCTCCTCTGTGGGGCTGCCGTGAGGGAGGAGGCTGCCTCAAATGCTTGGGCTGATGTTCCCCCACTGCTGTTTTCCTCCAGTTTACCTCCTGGGGTGGGAGAACTCCATGGTGGGCAAATAACTCATCACGGCCACGTAGACAAACTCCTGGGCCCCTTCAATGACGCTCAGCAGAGACTGGAGGTCGTCCGTCCGCCCAGTGGCACACAGGGCTTGGGGGGCACTCTGGGCAGCACAAAAGAACACTCACCTTAATGTAGCTTTCATTTTAGCAAAGCATCCAGAGCAGTTATTGGTTGGGCTGGTTTTCAGGCAAAGTCTGCCTGGAAGACAGCAGGCATCTGGCTCTATTCAGCAGTGATGAGCTGGCCCTGCCAGCCTCCCTTCCAAGGGCCAAATCTGGCTGGGAGCCTGGTCTGCCCAGGGCTGGAGAAAGAAGCTCCCTTATCTTGCCAAAAGGAGGGTGCTGCATTTTTTTTTTCCAGGGCACAGCAATTCAGCTGTATTTTGTGTCCCTGCTTGGACATGGGATGGGCTGGTGGGAATCTAACCCCAATTCATTAGAAGGACCCACTACTCTCCTTGCTGAAGCCTCTTAGCAGTAATTATCATTTTTGCAACTTGGGGAGGATGTTTCCCCCAACAAGTGTGATCAGAGAGCCCCACGAGCATCCTGGCAGCTGCTCGGAGCAAAGCACTCAACTGTATCCACATGCAGTTCCTCACCGAAAAGTAGACGGCAGCCTCTGTCCCATTCAGCTTCAGCTCCAGGGGCGTCTCCCTGTTGTAGGTGGTGGAGTAATTGGACGGCCAGGGTGATGGGATGGTGGTGTTTGGTAGCCCGAGGGCCCAGTAGACCTCAAACATCTTCCCCAAGTCCTGGGCCAGACAGCTGCAGTTGTAGACAGCCGCCCCGAGTTCCTTCACCTGGCACCAAAGAGGAGAATGGGCCCAGGACATCTAGCTGCTCTCTCCTGTCTCCACATGGGACACAAGGAGCTGCAGGCACGTAATTGAAGAGGTGCATCCACTATCTTAGTAATGCTCCAGAAAAGGGGGGGGGGCTTCCAAATGACTCAAAACCCCAAGAGGCCCTTTTGATTTGCAGAATACCAAGTCATAAAGAAACAATTTTGTCAGGTCACCTGGGGAAATTGGTTTTGACTGATGGTGCCAGGCAGCCTGCCTTCTGCAACCTTTAGAAAGCCTCTGAAGAGGGAGGAAGAAGGCCTGGAGAGCAACCCTACAGAAGACCATCAGTTGCTCCATCAAATCCCCCATCGGGAGCCCCAAGATTTGGGCATGGGACAAGAGGGCATCACCTGTGTAAGGGCACGCCAGTCCATATTTGCACTCCCAAGATAAATGTGTAGCTGGTCCACAATCCAGAATTTGGTGTGCAGGACTCCCCGGGTCAGTCTTGGTAAGTCCACTTGGCGGATCTGGGCCCCTGTGTGTTTAAGAAACAAAGACCGTGGTTGACCTGGGCTCCTTTTGACTGGGCTGTGGGTTCAGCCTTTTGTCTGCCCCAATAAAGTGCCAGGAATGGACTTGGCCAGACAGACCCAGAACTGCCACCATCAGCAGCTGCAGTTCACCATCAGTAGCTGACTTGAATCTGCTACGGTGAAAGCTCACCACTCTTCTCGAGGACCTGAAGGTCAGCACTGGGCATCCGGGTGGAAGGCGGGTTGACTGCTATCCTTAACACAATCCCTCGACTGGCAGCGTGCTGGAGCTCCGATAGTATTTCTTCTCCCTGATGGGAGAGCAAAAGGTCCAGGAGGCAGCTGAGAACTGCTGGGGAAGGAAACCCTTCCCAGTAGGCCCTTTCAAATGCTAGCCAGCCAGCTCTGGCTTGATCCCTGATGGCCCATCAGACAAAGCCTGGGCCAGTAGAGCAAAGCAGCCTTAACAACCGCATTGTTTGGTGTAGTTTTAGCCACTGTTGAGTGCTGTGCTTGATTTCTCAAATGAGAGCTGCATACAGCAGCTCTCCCCAAGACCTTGGGCATCTGTCAAAATGAGAGAGAGGCTTTCTGCTCTCCCTCCGTAACCAAAGTCTGAACTAATGGATGTTCCGCTGCCCTCAAAGGGAGCTTTGACTGACTGCAAGGCCACGCGTGGCTCCATGCCTGGGTAATTAACTGCCTGTTTGCATGCGGGTTTGGCCACGGACCCATGTGCAAATCAGCGTCTGCCTCTTGGCCCTGTCAGCCCCAGACCGCTTCCGGGCTTCCTAGAAGTGTGTGCCACACACCTAAGAAAAGTCTTGCGGTTTGAAGGTGGCTAATAGATGGGGGGGGGGAGTAATATCAGTGACACTAATGCCTAGGAGAGGCTTCACTGAGCTGGTACTTTACAGATCTGTGAGGTGCACTTGGAAATTCTGGGAGCTGTAAATTAGTATAGCCAGAGGGGCCACTTATGGAAGGATTCCCAGATGGAAGAGGCCGTCTTAGACCAGTCCTGGCTTACAGCTATTCTAGACCCAACACCAGGGAGTTGTAGATCACAGAGGCTGGGAAGAGACCTTTGGAGTCATCTAGTCCAGCCAGCTGCCTGGGGCAGGAACCTTAGACTATCCTAGGCTATTGCTTGAAAACCATGACTCCAGGAAGCTGGCTAACCCACTCTGTCATAGTTCTCACAATCAGGAAATGCTCCTTGATCCAAGTCTGGATCTCCCTCTGTAAAGCTTCCATGCATTGGTCCTCGTCCTGCCTCATGAACTTTGGATTAAGCTGAGGATCCACCTCTGCCTGTGGATTGTCTTCTGCCTTGCCCTTGGGCTTTACCCCTCCCCCTCCCTGGAGATGGGGCTCCCTGGGGCTCCTGCACTCCTCCCCTCACCTGGCTGGCTGAAGGATCATGGGTATGGGTGTCCCGGTTGCTGAGAGTCCAGTAGAAAGAAGCAATGTCCACCGAGCTCCTTGCGCTTCTCAGAAGGCTTTGCCAAGTCTCAAAAGTGGAAGAGCTGACTGTGCTGTTGTCGTCGTATGTCAGTCCTTCAGGGATGCTCTCCACCAGCACACTCCTAGGGGAACAACTGGGTGCTTATGTGTTCCACAAGGGTTTTGCATCACACTGCAGACTCATTGAACCAAAAAGCCCCATAACCTCTATGGTGTCCCAGGAAGGCCTTCATTCAATATGAGGGATTTTACCCATTAGCCAGCAGCAGTAGAGTCTCCTAGCCTTATCTCTGGACGTTGCCCTACTCTACTGCGTGGGGGGGAACGGGGAGAGCAGTGCTGCAAGTGTGCTTCTGGCATGCAAGCAGGGGGTCTCGGCATGGCTATACTGATGTATTTCTCCAGGAGGAAGTGGGTGAGGCAGGACAGTTCTGGCAGAATCCCAATTCCCCTCCCATGCTCCTTGCCAGGCCTCTCGTGTGGCCAGGCTCCTCCTTCCTGGAAGGACCATCGGGTCCTTGTTCTCCACAATGCTTTATGCAAATGGATGAAGACCCCACAGAGCTGAATACTGTTCTTCACAGTTAAACAAAACCACAACCTTTGTGTTCTCGCAAGGCCACATTTCTGATAGAGAAAGAACAGGCCGTGAGATGACACCCCTCTACTTGGATGCAGCCCAAGAAAGTCACAAGCAAAGCTGATACCTGCATGAGTCGCTGCATGCGTGATCCACACGTGGCACCAATGCCACATTCCCCACTGTGGCCAAATTTCGCAAAGGAAAGAAGAACGAGTGGACCACCAGGGCCACCACCAGCACAGTGGACAAGATGGCTGTCACCAGGATGCACTGAAAATCCCAGGGCAGGATGGACGTTGATTGGCCAGGTGGCTCTGCAGGACGCAAGCCAGAGACGCTGTGGCAGGGCCTCCCCAGTGCAGAGCCACGGAACTGCAAAGAAAGGGAGGAGCTCAGAGCCTAGCCCAGCCCCACATTCGATCCCCTGCACAGTCACCAATACACGTGTGCACTCTGGGTACAGGGGAAGAGGGGCAGTGGCCTGGCTGGCTCTCGCTGCTTTACTTTCAATACTCTGGGGGTTCTTGGGGGCGAGCAGAGCTGTTTGATGCCTGCTGACCAAACCAGCAATGTCTGAAGCAGCCTCACTGCTGCTCAGGCCCCTTCAGCTCTTGTAGAAGCAGACCCAGCTTTCAGGCCGCCCAAACAGGTTGCTGGGGCACTTGCTCAGGACCAATATCCAGTGGAGAAGGGAGCAGAGGAAGTGAGCAAGGGAGATGGCTATGTGGGTTGTTCTTTCCCAGACAAAAGGGGCTGTGAAGCATTTTTAAGCCCAGAGCAAGAGATAACTTGTGGAAGGAGCTCAAAACCTTCTAAGGAGGGGCTCCAGCGCAAGCAGACTCGCAAGATTCTGTTCTAGCTGGTCTCGAGCAAAATAGTTTTAGCCTTCCTTCCTTCCTGGGAAGTTGATTTCCTGGTATGGCCTGACAGCAGGGCTGGGTGGGCTTAAGTGCCTCTCTTTCTCTCCCCCCTCTGAGACGCCACTGCAGGCCGGGAGGAAATGCGGGGGACCCACCTGGCGCAGAGTCTGGCCGGGCTGCTCAGCCAGGGGCAGCAACTCCTGAGGGCTCTCCGGTGTCTTGAGCTATGATGAAGGAGCACAAAAAAGTTCTCCACCCTCAAGAAAAAGCCACAGGGTAGGAACAGCCGCCCGCCAAGCCATCAGCATGGACGTGGCCACGGGTTCCAGAATGTAGACTTGCCAAGGCTGGCCGGCCAGAATCCCACACAAAACCTCTGAGGGAAAGATTCACTGGCTTTCATCAAGCAAATAGGACACTGCTCTGCAGACTCACCTCAGCCCCATTTGCTTTGGGGAGGAGGGGCTGCATGGGTCTCTTATTTGCTGAAGTCTTTGACCCCCCTTGAAGATTAACAGTGGGGCGCCTCGGGTGTTATCACCCCGCAGGCAAGAGAACCCTCCACGGCACAATCCCACCCCTTGTGCAGCTGAGAGACTTTACCTTCTGGTACGCAACTGGGGACTTCATTTCCTCAGATCCTCCTGAGTGGGAAAGAGCTTCAAGGAACCTACGAAGGGCACAGGAAGAAAGAGGTTCCAGTCAGGGCTCTGTGCCCACCCTGGGTCCCTGGCTGTTCCCCTCGGTGGCCAGGCCCATAAGAAAGGATGTCAGGTAGAGGTCTTGCCTCCACCTAAGCCAGGGCCAGCTTTTCGAACTTGGCCCTTGAGCAGTTTAGGAAGTGAGGAGGTGGGTGCTGCTAAGGAGGTCTAGCCAGGCCCGAGAAGATGCTCACAGGCGTTGCAAGGCTGGGAGGCTGCTCTGCAAACTAAGGAAACTTGGGCAGGAATTCTAGGGGGCTCCTTCTGAGCCATGCATGAAGGGGGGAAATGGGCATCTGGGTGGCAGAGCAGAAAGGCAAGGCGGCCGCTGGATCCTTGGATTAGTGCAACATCCAGGGCTGGAGGGGAATTGGTCCCAACTCAGAAGTTTAAGTGTCCCCATTTATTCTGGGCAAAGATCGGACCCTTCTGGCCCCAGAGGATGGGGGGCCATTCAGAGGAGGGCTCTAAAGCTAAGCGATGCCCACCACCGCCAGCACGAGCGAATGCCAGAGCAACTGCAGCCTCCCTTTTACTCATTAGGACTCTAAAACACAGTTAATCCCAACGCTTGTACCTTAAATTCAAAGAAAGACTGAATGCCAAGGAGTGGCTGGAAGAGGCGACTTGTGCCAAGCACGTGGCGGCAGAAACTAAGAGACAGCCTGGGCCTCCAGACGGGAGCGTGGAACACCTGCAGAAACCAAGCTAGGCCCAATCCTACACTGGAAATTTCCTTTGCAGGTACTGACCGCCCTGAAAAGAAAAACACTTTTCTAAACCAAAGGGAAAGTTAATGATCACAAACTGCCAATTGCTTTGTAGACCTTGATCACACCAGGCAAAAGCCAAACAGGTAGGGGCTTTATGGAAAACTGGCCACCACCAGCCCCCCCACACACACACACACCTAGGAAGGGTTAGGTCTCTCCAATGCTCAATCCTCCCCTGCCCCCTCTCCAAAGCAGGGCCTAGTGGGAAAGCGGCGGCGGGGGGTGGGAGAGGAGCCGCCTTCTCAAAGGGCCATCCCGGCAGAGCGGCTCCGCCGGGGACTCCGCTCTCACGGCCAACAGCACCAACCGGTGACACCGGGCACAGCTCCCTCCCTCCCTCCCGTCGTGCCAGCCCCGCCTGCCCCGGGGCGGATCAGAGGATGCCCGCCCTCGCCAAGCGACTCGGAGCCCGGCCAAGCCGCAACGGGGCAAGGATGGAAGGGCTCCTTCTCCGGCTGTCCTCCCGCGGCTCAGGGGGGCTTTCCCCGGCGAGATGCCCGCCTTTCCGGGGCGTCCCCGCGCTCCAGCTCCGGCCGGGACGTACACAAGGAAGGACGGGAGAGCGGAGGCAAAGCGCCCACTGGCACCTTCACGCCGCTCTCCTCCCTGCGAAATCCGGCGCCGCCCACGGAGCAGCCGACTGAGGAGCGGCTGCCCACGCAACGTGGAACCCGCCGCCCCTCGCCCGCCCCGCGCGTACCGCCGAGAGCTCGGCTTCCCGGGCAGCCCAACGCGCCGGCTCGCTCGCCCGCCCGGAGCAGCCAAGCCCCGCCCGCTGCCAGGCTCGTTCCATCCCTCCGGGGAGCCAAGGGGGGGTCCCTGCCCCCGTCCCCCGCTGGAAGTCGGCTCCGAGGAATCGGCCCGGGCGGCGGCTTTCCTGGGACCGACGCGGAGCAAAGGCGACGAAAGACCCGGGAATCCCGTCTGGGTCGGCTCAAACCACCCCTTGCCCTGATGGTAGATCCCTCCCGTTTACTGGGAATCCTGGGAGTTGGTGCGGCGCCGCGTCCGACGCTGCCTGCCTCCCTGCCCGTCACTCCCGCGCCGAGTTTGGCGGCCGACGCCCTCTTGATCGCCCCGGCAGCGGCCCGCGACAACCCGCCCGCTGCGGGGCTGCAAAGACCCGGAGCGACTCGAGGGGGCAGCGTCGCGGTTCGCCTCTTTGCCTCCTTCCGCGGGGGGCGTCCGGGGCAGGGGCATCGTTCCTGGCTTCTTCGGTCGTTGGCTCTGGAGACCACTGGCCCGTCCTTCTCCCGGCCTGTCCAATATCGCCGGGCCCAGCCCCGAAATGCCGCTGCCCACCTGCACCCCACAGCGGCCCCTCATCCGAGCTGGGCGCCAGGGACTGCCCTGCACCAGCAGATGGAATGAGGAGGGGGCTTCCCGCAACCTTCCGAAAGCCTCCCTGGAAAAGCCTCCCTCCGGTTGACGTTGGTTCAGCCCCCCCCCCCGCAAGATTCTCGGTAGTTCTGCCCTCTCCTTCCAGGGCAGGGTTTGCTTGCGGCTTCCCTGCCGGGTCAGGTGCTGCCCTGTGGTCACTCCCTGCAAGACCCCAGGCTTTCCTCGTGAGGGGGCTGACATTCCCTGCTGAGCAAAGTTTGAAGGCCAAGGGGGGGGGGTGTCAGCAGGCAAGTCTGGGTGGGGGCATGGAGGGTCCCTAGACAAACATGCCGTCAAAGCAGTCTGTAAGTGATAATGAGTTTATTAACGATGCAGTAGGTCGAGTGCCGCCTGGACACTCAGGGGAGTCAGTGTGGCCTGCGTGTGGTGCCCTCGGCTCATGGAAAGACCAGTGGGCTGACTGGTTGCTCAGAGCCCCCCAACTCCATCACCTCCCCTCCCTGCCGGGTCCTCCTTGGCCTGCCCGCAGGGCTCTCTACAGCTCAGTAACAGCAAGATGGTGTTTATTAAGTAAGTGGGGCTGGGCAGCGAGGAACAGTCTATATATTTAATGTCTAGAAAGGTATCTGTCCGGGCCTTGGTGGGCCATCTCTCCGCTGCGCCTGCCCTCTTCCTGGCTGAGGGTCCAGGGTTAGTGGTGGCTGGCAACATGTTGCAGGTAGGGCTGCAGCTGGTGGCGGTTCCGGGGGGCATGCAGCACTGCCTTGAGCGGGACTCTTTCCATGCTGTGTTCGGCCAGCCAGTCCTCGCTGGGTAGCCAGGGGTTTGGCCCGGGCAGCGGCATGGCCGGCTCAAAGACCTCTGTCTGCCCGTGCTGCCAAAAAGAAACAGAGCATTACTGGGGGAGGGGGCCCGGGGGGGGGGTGTTGAGAGAGATCATGGAGAGGCTGAACTGGTCTGGGCAAGGCCCGTTGCAGAGTCGGAGGGGCGGGCGGGGAGGTGCTTTGGTTCCTGGAAGGGGTTTTGCACCATCTTTCTCTTCTTCACTCTCTTGACAAGATTGGTTGGGCCACCCTTGGTTTCTACCTGCACACCCCCTCTGCAAACTGGGGGGGGGAGCTGGGCTGCTGGGAAAAGAGCACTTTGCCAAGCTTCATAGAAGATGAGAAGGATCAGCCACAGGGGCCAGGGATGGGGGGGTTGCATGAACAATTCAACAAAAGACCCCCTCAGGGTAGTTGTGGTATATTCCTTTTTTCCGAGAGGGGTGTCCAAACTGAGCCTGGAGTGTGCAGATTCTGTGGTTGCCTTTGCAGCCTGTCATGAGTGCTGCTGCTCCCATAACTCCCTGCAAGCCCACTGGGGGAGGGGGAGGATGCCAACTGGCCTCTGGCTAAGACAGCCAGTGCCCCCCCTTGGCTTTGATGAGGGGTTTCTGAACTGGACCTGCAAGTACTGGGGGGGGGATGAGCATTCTTCCCCAGAGATGCTGCTCAGGATGAGTACGAGCACATGGGAAAGACCACAGTGGACTTGGGATACTGAGGCAGCTTCATGGGTGGCCTAGAAGAAAGAAAGAGCAACGGTATTGGTGTGGAGGAGGGAGCTGCAGACCCTCCCGTGTCTGACTCAGTCCTCTGAGGCCCCATTCAAGTCACCTTGGCCATTGCCTACACTCCCTTGTTTATGTCACCAATCAGCTCAAGGGATTCCTCCCATCCTTTGTGGTTTCATGAGGTCCAACGGTCCAACCCCCTTACCGCCTCTAACAGTCCTTGTTACCTGTGTGGTGGGTGAGAGGACCAGGCCTTTGGGATAGCTCGCCTCCTCCAGGGCACCGGACTCTGGTAAGGAAGTGGCACTGGCATTGCTTTCCTTCTCCCAGCCATGGGGGTCTTCCGGCGTGTACTGCCCCAGAAGGATCAGGTTCTCAAAAGTGGGGTCTGACTTCACATGGTGAGAGGCCTTGTGGTGCCTGGGGCTGCCGGGCCGGCTTCGGTAGTAAGCTGGGATGGGTTCCTGCTGGGCCTGCTCATGACGCAGCCGGAGGCTCTGGTGGGCCACTCTATGCCGATTTGCCACCGCCTCTGCCGGGTCCAGAATGGGATCATAGCCTCCCCCGCTGGGCCCTTCGCCCCACACCTTTAGGGGCACCTCCCGGCTGGCTTCAGCAATACTGAGCTCGTCCAACTGGCTGGTGGTGCCCTGGATGCCATGAGCGCTTTCCTCCCGGCTGTAGAAGCGGTCCTCCTCCATGGCATTGTAATGTTGTGTTTCCTCCTCGGAAGCCTTGCCATGGCTGGGCAGCGACTCCCGGAGGCTCCTCAGGCAGAACTGGTAGTACTGGGTGAGATCATAGTTCTGCTTCAGGGGTTGGGTGGAGATATAGGGGTGTTTCAGGGCTGCGCTGGGAGTGATGCGCTCGTGAGAATCCCAGGTCAACATCCGTTTGATGAGCTCCACCATGCTTCGGAGGTCAAAATATTCAGCCAGGGCCTCTGTGTCCGGGTAGATCATCTTGTGGATGTTCACCGTCTCCATCTGGTCCAGGGACTTGAGCACGTACTTTCTCCTCTCCACAGACTTCACTTTGGTGTCAGCCAGATACTCTGCTGGGGTTTTCAGCTGCCAGGAGTTCACCACCTCGGGGTGCTGGCTCCTCTTGAAGAAGAGGTGGGCCTTTCGGGCTGCGTTCAGGAGGGTGGGCCTGGGCATGCCTTGGGTCTCGCAGATATACCGGATCTGGTCATACTCATTGTTCCCAGGGTAGAGGGGCCAGCCAAGGTGCAGCTCGGCCATCACGCACCCCAGGGACCACATGTCCACCTTCTCACAGAATGGCAACCCCAGCAGTATTTCTGGGGCCCGGTAGAATCGGGACTGGATGTAAGGCTCTTTGACATAGCGCACTTCGTTGAAGATGCTGGCCGATCCAAAATCAATCACCTTGACCCGGAAAGGATACCTCACCTGGTCCACCAGCATGATGTTCTCTGGCTTCAGGTCAGCGTGGATGATTGACAGCTCTTTCAACTTGGCCAGGGCTCTCAGCACCTGCGTGGTCACTGTGCGGATGTGCCGGACCGGCAATGGAGAGAAGTTGTGCTCTTTCTGGAAGTCGAAGAGGTTTTGCTCCAGGAGCTCAAAGACCAGGTAGAACTTGAGCTCGTCGTGGAAGAATTCGTGGAACTGGACGATGTGAGATTCCTCGGAATCCACCTCGGACATGGTCTGCAGCAGCTTCAGCTCATTCTTGATGATCCTGCTGCGGTGGGAGTCATTCTTCAGGATTTTTATGGCCACCATCTCCCCAGTGCTCCGTTTCCAGCTCTTCACGACCTCCCCAAACGTGCCCTTCCCCAGAATCTCAAAGACGTCATAGAAATCGGACTCTGACTCGATCGTTACCATTGTCCTGTGCTTGCCCAAGCTCAGAAACACGGGTGCAAAGTGGCTTCTTGCAAAGAGAGGTCCGGCTGCCACGGAGCAAAGAGAATCCCAGCCTCCTCTGGAACAGGAGGTGATGCAACAGTCAGCCGAGTTCCAGAGTTGCCAGGTGAAGAAAGTTCTGTTATGGAGGCAGGCAGCCCACTCTCCTTGGGGTCTCCAACAGCCCCTTGCCCAGGAGGAAGAGCTGCTCCTAAGTAGGAAACCAGCCCATTGCAGGCCCCAAGGAATAACTCTGCAGTGCCAGCCCAAGGGTTGCTTTTAGCCAAGGGTAAGTACTGGGGGAGGGGGGGGGCTATCAGCCAAACTGCAAATGGATGGGTTTGAAGAGGCATTTGCAACGTGGAACGGAGGTTCCCTCGTGAGTGGAGGGATGTGGCTCTCTCAGAGGAACCCCTCTTTCATCCCACACCCCATCCTTTACGTTCAGAGTGTGTGTTGATGAAGCACAGGCAAAGGATCTTTCACTTCCCTGGAGTATATGCAACTGCTCAATCCTAAATTCTTAACATGGCATCCTGTTCAGAGGATTTGCCCTAATCAGTTTGATAATAATTTCAAAATGCTGCTTCTAGAGTCTTGGCAGAACTTTATACGTGCCACATATCTTCTTTTAGTGCCCCCAAGGAGAGGACCCCCTCTGTAAAACAATCTCATTGTAAAGGAACATAGCAGCTGCCCACAAGATCTCCCATAAGGCTGGTGGGGGGAGGGGGAATGGTTGCGAAGAGAAAAGATTTCGTGAGGACCCATTTGCTCTACAGCAGTCCTCCAAAAGCAGCACTCACTACCCTGAAGGGGTCGGAAAGCCCTCTTGTAGTTATGTTCTTGCAGCCCAGGCCAATTCTAAACACACCTGCGAACCAGAATTTGCTGGCCCCTCACCAGGAGAAGAGAAGCCCCAATAAAGAAGCTTCGTTTGGCCTGATGGTGGCAAAGCCAGCTTGCTAAAGGCATCAGTCTTGGGAGAGTATGAAGACTGATTTATTAATGCAGGTGCTTTTGCAGATCACTGCGCGTGGCACTGGATGCACAAAGGCCCAAGAAAGGGCTGTTGCTCTTCTCTCTCTGCAAATCTGCCTCTGTATCCAAATGTTGGCTTCCTCCAAGAACGCCCTGGCAGAGATGCCCTCCTGACATCCTAGATGGAGGGGAGGCTGGTTCCTGCTGCTTAGGTGGAAATGGCACTTCGAGCACAGGAATTTGCTTTGGAATTGGCTCACTTCAGGTCCCCAGCAGCAGGTGACCAGCGCACGGGAAGAGCGAGCCAGGATTTCTGGATGCTGGCGTGGCCCTGAATTTGTGAAGTCCCACCTTCACATGGCACGAAAGGGAAGAGGAAGGGGAAAAGTTGCAGGTATTATTGAGTGCTTGGCTAGGTTAACTGTTGGGCTGGTTCTGTGCAGAGCTGAACAAAAATGATGTATCTATGGATAGCCCAAAGATGAAACGTGATGCAAAAAGTAATGGAATTAGTTCACAGATTAATTTTTATTCAAACAGGGTGGAAAACAAGCAGCAGCTGTAGAACAGGCTATCTGAGATAATCATAATCTAGGAGGAAAGCAGTTATCAGATCCTTTAGGTTTTTTAAAAGGGGCACTTCAGTAGGCCACTTTGGTTAAACATTAGAATAAAAGGTTTCTGTACATTCAGAGCACATGGAATAATTTTGCCCCATCTGAGAAAAGAGGAAGAGGCCCACCTAAATTGCCCTTACTCCTTACCCATTTCCCAGGGCCAGGGCCCCCCTTGGTGCCACAGGTGGGCTATTCCCAGGTTATTCCTTTAGACAAGAAGACCAAGGGGGGGGAGGTACCAAGTGAAGGCAGCGGAAGCAGCCTCTCCTGGGCAGCCCTTTTGTCCCTGCAGACTCAGCATCCTCCTCCTGCAGGCATGTCTCCCACCAGCCCTCTGGATGAGGAGTGTCCCATTGTTTGCAGCATCAACGTGAGGTGTGCCCTGCTCCAAGTGCTGTCATCTGCCCCGGTGTTCCCTTTTATAAACAGAACACCCGTGGAACAGCCCCAGCTGCTTCCCCACTCAAAACTTCTTCCACCACCCACCCACCCCCATTCTAAAGTTACAGAATTAGTGTTGTCAAAGGAGCTGGGATAGGGAGGGCCCCGTCTTCCAATGGAAAGAAGCAGGTAACTCCTTTGTCCCAATTGCAATCAGTGCCGGGAGGCAGGGGGTAGTGCCCGACAGGCTTGCCAGGTCCGCATCCCTTTCTGGACTGGCTTCCTCTTTCAAGGCACAGCCGGGGTTCCCTTCCCTCCAATCTGCCCCTGCAGCAAAGGAGAAGGAGGCCCGCCGTGGAGGGGCAGTTAAAAAAGGAAGCCTATCAGAGAGGCGGCTCTACGCATGTGCCAGCCAGCCTGCCCCTCCCCCTGCCAAGGCCTGTCTCCTCACGGTTAGTGCTGGACTATACACATTGTGAGCCAGAAGGGGGAGCAGCTGATTCAGAGCGCCTCCTTTGCGGAAAGCTTCCTGCCCTCCCCCCCAGGGCCACTCTCTGCAGACACAGCCACAGCCAGCAGCCTGAAGTTGCCCCTCTCCTCGTCCTGCTGGTGCTTGGAGATCTCCAGCACCTCTTGGGGTCTGGAGCTTAATGCCAATTTTGGAAAGCTGAACTTGCTGGACGGCTCCCCTTTGACAGTCGTTTCCGTTTGGGGCCTGGGTGCAGTTACTGCGTCGGGGGCCGACTCCCCATTGCACTTCTTGAAGCCAGGGAGCGTGATCCTGAGGGGCTTGAATTTGGCAGCCTTGAGGGCAGCGGGAATAGCGACCCCGCTGTGGCCTTCCTCCTTGGCCTCCTCTGCCTTCACCAGTTTGAGGCTCAGCTCTGGGTCACTCTCAGTCCCCTTAGAGGGAGACAGGAGTTCCACCTGGGGCAGTGGGATCTTCCCCAACTTGCTCGCCCCACCCTGGAGCAACCCCTCTGCCTTCTCTCCCTGCAGCTGGGCGGCTCCCTGGGCCTTGGAAAAGCCCAGCTTGGACACCTTCGCCTTGGAGGAAGCCGCCTCAGCTCCCCCGTTGAGTTCAGTGGCCCCCTTGGGCAGGAAGAGGCCAAACTTGGGGATCCTCACCCTGAGTCGCTTCCCTGCATCTGAATGGCGGTCGGTCTGCTTCCAGCCCTCCCTGCCTGCCCCTTCCAGATCCAGGGATCCCCTCTGCTGGGTGTGGGGGGCCCCCACCTCATATTCAGCATGGGTTTTGAGACTTGGAGCAGAAATTTCCAAGCCAGGAACCTTAAAAACCAATTTCTTCCCCTCCGGCTCCCCCCCACCCGCACCCCTCTGGCTTGGAGAAGTGGCCCTCTCTGTGCCCTCCTCGGTGCCTACTACCCCACATGCAGTGATAGCTATTTTGGGCATCTTCAGCATCTCCAGCCCCCCCTCCAGATTTGTTGCCCCTGCCACCTTGGCCTCCTCCCCCCTCTCCTGATCCCCCGAGAAGCTGACATCGGGCAAAGCAATCTGGGGCATCCTGAAGGCAGGCGCTGCCTCCTCGGCAGGAGGGCAGAGGGGCTCGGTATCCAGGCTCAACTCAGCCTCTGGCTTGGAGACGCCAAGGGACGGGAGCTTCAGCCTGAATCTGCTCTCCTCGGTTCCCGTCCCAGTTTGTGTTTCCAGTTTGCCAAGGCCAAGAGGCAGAGTGGGCACCTTCAGTCGGCCCTCTTTCACCCCCGTTTCAGAGGCCAAGGCGTCTGTGCTTCCCCTGATTTTGGGAGGCTTCAACTCCACTTGGGGGACCCAGGGCAAATCCTCCTTGCCCTGCCCTTCTCCCACTGAGCCTGAGGCCCCAAATTTGGGCCACTTTACTGAAGGAGTGCCTACTGTGACCTTGGGCGTCATCCCTCCCCCATCCAAACCCACATCAAGCTCTAGCTCTGGAGCCTTCACTTTTGGGGCGCTGAGTTTTGGCAGCCCCATTGAAGGCATCTTGAACTTTGCTTCTGGCCCTTCCGGGCCAAGATCCACCTTGGCTGGAGGCAGCTCCACCTCCGGCAGCCAGGCCTTGGGGAAGGAAATGTCTACTTTAGGCAGCCGCACCTTGGTGCCCAGGGCAGAGGCTTCAGCCACCCCTTCTAGGTCTTTCTCCCCATCCTTCCCCAGCAGCTGCATGGCCGCCTCTGTCCTGCCCTCCTCGCCCTTCCCAAGTTTCGCCAGCTCCACCTTTGGCAGCTTGATCTTGGCCCCTATATCAGGGGCTACCTGGAGAATGCCTTCTTCACCAGCTATGGACAAACCGATGCCCAGCTCTAGTGTGGGAGCAGACACCTGGATGGAAGGCGCTCTGGGCATCTTGAGTTCTCCCTCCTGCTGCTGGATCTCAGCCTTGGCTGCATCTCCTGCTGGTTTCTCCACAGTTGCCGCTCCTTCAGCTTTGGAAGTAGGCACAGCAATCTCCACTGATGGCACCTGAACCTTGAAACCAGGACTCTCCGGCTCTGGGATCAAACCTGCCTTGGCTCTGGGGGCAAGCTTTGGCAACTCTATCTGGGGGAGGACTTTCCCATCTAGTTCTGGAGCTGAAAGGTGGAATTTCTGTCTCTCTCCTTGGGCCGTCAGAGAGGGAAGCTTCAGCTGGGACATCTTCCCAAATGGGCCTTTGGGTTTCTCCTTTGGACGCCCAGGGACCTTCTTGGCTTTGGCCTCTACTTCTCTTCTCACGAGTCCCAAAGAAACTACCCTGAACTTGGAAGTAGCCTTGGAGTCCTTCTCCAGCATCCTGGGGTCCAGCTGCCCTGTCAAGCCCTCCTTGCTGCCTTGCAGCTTTACCTCCCCACTCTCTAGGGCACCCCACTCTTCCTCCTTGCCTTTGACCCCAAAGCTCAGTAGTGATAGTTTTGGCCCTTTAAACTTGACCCCGAGGAGTTCAGGAGAGGTTCCCTCCCCGTCTCCCTCAGACCATCCTTCCATGCCTTGGGGGTGGCCAATATCCACCTCCACCGTGGGCAACTTCATTCTGCTCTCCGTAGCCCTTTCAACCTTAAGGGCTAATTTGGCATCTTCTGCCTCTGCTGCCCATTTTGATTTGGGGAAAGAGATCCCAAACTTTGGCAATTTCAGCTTTGAACCCAGGTTGGCAGCTTCTGTGCCCTCCACTCCAGACACCGCAACTTCCGGGCTTGTTTTGCTCCAGACTTTGGGGCCAGAAATGCTGAATTTGGACAGGGCAAATCGGGATAGTTTTGCCTTGGCCTGACCCTCGGCCGTCGTCTCTGGGAGACATATTGATGAGATCTCCACAGTTGGCAGCTTCACCTTGGCTCCTTCTAGGTCAGCCTTTGGCCCTTCAGCGTCCTCTGGCTGCTCCTCAAAGGCAAGGCCCACCTTAGGGAATTGGGCTACCATCCCAGCGAGGGACGGCCCTTCGATGCTCTTCATCCCTGGCCCCAGCTCAGGCCTGCTGACCTCACACTTTGGAAGGCTGATTTCTACCTCCAGTTCTTTGCTCAGGGTCTCTAGGGTGACCTCCTGGGCTTTAGGTCCCTGCTCAGAAACTTCTCTTTCACGCTGTGCCAAATCCAGCTCCACCCCAACCCTTGGCAGCTCAATGTCCAGCTCAGGCAGAGTTGCAGATGCAACACTCAGTGGGGCTGGAGGAACGGTCATCTCAACCTTTGGCTTCTCAACAGCACAGATGCTCACCTCTGGCTTTGGCACCTTAGGAAGTTGCACACCTGGCATCTGCATTGCTGGCAAGGAAACATCCACCTTTGGGAGGCTGACTTTTGTTCCCAGGTCTCCTTCCGGTTTCGGCATTTTGACCTGGACTGGAGGAGGGGAGGGAGCTGCCTTGCCAGGGAAATCAAATTTTGGGAGGGATATTTGAGGCATTTGAAACTTAAATCCAGCCCCTTCAGCAGCCTCTTTGGGTTTTGCCTTTCCAGAAGGGGCAGCTGGTTCCCCCATTGCCTTGCACAGGTGCATATCCTGGACTTTGGGAGCAGAGATGTCAAGAGACAGCACCCTCACCTCAGGGAGCCTCACCTGAGTACCACCTGCCACTCCAGCTGCCTCCTGGCTCTCCAAAGGCTGCTCCCTCAGGGAAATCTCCAGGCCAGGCAGCTGAATTACGGAGCCCTTCGTCTTGTCTGCCTTGGGGCTCTCTGGTTTCCCCACGCTGATTTCCACCTGTGGCAGCTTGCCTGCTCCTTCTTGGGCTTTGGAGCCCAGCTGGGATAAGTTGACCAAGGGGAGTCTCACCGAGATTTCAGGGCTTTCTACACCTGTCTTCCCCTTGGGAAAGGGGAGCTCTAGAGCCACACCAGGAGTCACCATGCCCAGAGAAGGCGCTGCCCCTCCTGGTCTCAGCTGCTCCTCCAAAACTTTTTCCCGACTTTCTCCCAGGGCCATTTCCAGGTCAGGAACCTTCACCGAGGGCAGCTTCAGTTCCGCTTCCTCAACAGAGATCCCAAACTTGGGGACTTTGATCCTGAACCCCTCTCTTTTAGGGGCAGCCTCTGGGGCAGCACACTCCAACCTGGGCAGGGCCAAGTCTACGTCCACCTTGGGAGCTGCCACTTCAGCTGCAGGGAGCTTCAGCCCGGCTTGGAGAAGGCCTGGGTGGGTCTCCAGCGCACTGGCACTTCCTTTGGGCAAGGCAGCCTCCACTTTGGGCCACCCGAGCCGAGACTCTGAGACAGCAAGGCTCTCACCTTTGGGGCCGGCCTCGAGCGACTCCTCCTCAGGCCCCATTTTAGGCAGAGCAAATTCAACTTGTGGGGCTTGGAATCCCACGTCCATTTTTGGCCCGGCTTCTTCCTTGGGCTTCTTTGTTTTGGAAAAAGGGATGGTGAATCGGAACATCTTCCCCTCGCCTCCTCCTCCCCTGCCTGCCTTCTTCAATTCCAGACCAACGTGGGGCAGGCCCATGGCAAGCCGGGCCTCGGCTGCAGCCGCTTCCTTGACCCTTAGGCGGGGGAACTTCAGCCGGTGTTGTTTTGTCTCTAGGGAGGACAACTTCCACGAACTGTCTGGGCCCAGTTCAGCCATGGCCACCTCTCCAGCACTCCTGGCCTTGCGCAGCTTGGAGAACTTGGGGAAGGAGAATTCCACATCAACCGGGGGCCCCTCAGGCTTCCCGACTGCCAGGTGTGCCTCCGTCTCCTGCAGGCTCTGTGACACCATCCTCCTCCTCTTCTTCTTCTTCCTCCTTTTCAGGGAGGAGAGACTCTGGATGTTCTGAGGAGAGAAGAGGCAAGGAAGGGGTCAGTGAGCCTCCCCGGCCAAGAGGCCTGCCCTGAGGGGCGCTTCTCCGACCCTGAACTCTGCAGTCTCTGGCAGAACTCCTGCATCTAAGGGGGTCTGCCCCATTTCCTTTACGACTGACAGCGAGGGGCAGGCGGAAATCCACCAGGAGTGCCTGCAGAGCGACCTGCAAAAGCCGATTCTGATTTAGACCCACTCCGTAAGGGGGCAGACGGAGCCGCTCCTCCTGTCTTGCGTGGTGTACCGTACAAATGGGAGAAAAAAATGGCAGGATTGAATCTGGATTCCATTATAAATGCAGCTTGCATTTTAGATGCATCCACTGCTGGAATTGCCCTTTAACGGATTTCTTAGTCCTGCACAAAACTTACTTATCAGCAATCTCCCTCCTCGGTTGACTGCCTGGAAGATTCCCAGTTCATTTTATCAGCCAAGAGAAGCCCAACAAAAACTACTTCCCTGTTTCTCCTCTGAACTTGTGCTGAGAAAGAGGCGGGCTTTGAGGACAGTCGATGGATCTCCTCTTGTGCTCCGCCTCAGCCTTGGTCTGGGGCTGTCACCTCACCCTCTCTGGGTGGCTGCCGTGCAGAGGAAGGCAAAGTCTGGGTTCCTGGAGGTAAAACACACCCAGGACTGCCAGAGTCACCTACCAGCTTGGCCATCTTGGCTTTGGGGCCTCTCACTTCAAAGACGGTGGCTCCAGGCTTGCGGGAGACGTCTGCGCTGGGAACCACCCGCTTCAGGCAGAAGGAGATTTTGTACGGTTCAGCACACTTGAGGATCTGCAGGGCATCTTCATACTTTATGTTGTCAAAGTAAACTCTGGCACTCAGGAGCTGATCGCCTGAAAGTTGCAAGATGGGTGAAGGAGGATGTTAAGGGCTTCGCGGCCATCTGGTTCTCAGCCTGCTGGTTCCCAAGATCTCTGGCCACCAGGCACCTGTCCAGGGCACGGCACCCGCTCTCCCACGAGTGCAGCCTTTGAAGGCACGAGAGCAGAAAGGACTGAGCAGCCAGACGAGGCAGTGCCCCATCTTGTCCTTCCAGTCCTGCTGCCAGTCTCTGCCCACCCGGGTTGGGCCCTTCTGGATCGCTCACCTTCCTGGAGGCTCAGCACTCGCGCAGCTGGGGAGTCCTTGAGCACATCCTTCACAAAAAGGCCTTCCTTCCCTCCACCGGCCACGCTCAGTCCCCTGGCCCCGGCTCCGGCCTCAGTCTCCACCACCATCTCCAGCAGCTCAGAGGCCTCGATGGTCTTCTGCAAAGAAAGAAGAATCCATCCATCCATTTTTTGCCTCTGGCTTCCTGGGATGGGAAGGGGGGTGTCACTCTACTAAATTTGCCACGATAAAACTGACTATTCTGGAAGATTCTTTTTACAAGGCTGCTTGTCAAACAGGGCAACTGCAAGGAATGGCAGGCCTGGAGAAGGCAGAGGGCAGCTTAAGGGAGCGTGTGCAAAGGGGGCGCCTGTTTGATGACACTTGCAAAGCTGTATTTGCATCAGGAGGCAGATGCCAAAGCTGGCTTACCGCTTCTGCCAGGTACACCTGCTCAGTGTGGATACCCTCAGAACCCAGTGAGAGCAGGTCAGGCTTGCTAAAGCCACCCAGCAACTGCCACTTGCAGGGGACCGTCAGATGAAGAGGGGATCCTGCCCCATCCAGAGAACCCCCCAGCTTGGCTTCACTTGCTCAGCTGAGCTGGGGATCTCCCTAGCTTTCAAGACAAGGCGATCTGAGAGCCCCCCCCCCCTGCAGCCATTGAAGCTCTTCAGTCTCCCACCATGCTCACCTCCATTGCAATGAATTGTGCTGTCATCCTGGGGGGGGGGCAGCAGAAGGAAGTGCCCCTCCAATTCAGGACCTCCTCCTTGGTTTGTGCCTTTTCTCAGGAGGACCCCTTCAGCACCACATGAAGCTTCTCTTCGCAGTCCTGGAAGGAGATGGAGAATCTCAGCCCCTGGTAGAGATTCTGCAGGCTGCCGAGGTGGGTCCACCAGCCATGTTCCCTGAGAGGGTGCTGAGACACGCCCAGCATCTCCCCTACCCTCAGCTGAAACAATGATTCTTGAGCTTCAAGAATTGCCCCAAAGTAGTCCTGGCTCTCCCTCCACCTCCCTCGCCCACAGGAGAGACCCCTTGGAAAGAATCCTCTACCCCCCCTCCTCCCACCTTAAGCCCTTCAGAGTGAGCCCAGCACTGCATCAGGCAGCACATCCCTCTGACCCCCCCCACTAGTAACAGGGAGCAAAAGCATGATTGCTGGGGGGGGGGTAAAACCTTCCCCTCCCCATCAACTGCAAGTGGGTTGTCATGGAGTAGCTCATCACCCTCCTGCAGGCACCCACAAGACCTCCTTGCCCCAGAGTGGTCCAGCCTTGGCATGGCACCCCCCCCCCAAAGCTGCTCCTTTTTCCAGGAGGAAAATGTCTCAGGCTTCAGAAGAGCACCCAAAGCCCAGAGAGGAAGGAGCTTCCCTTGGCTCCAGTAGAGCCAGGGCAAGGAAGCTGAAGCCCAGGGAAGGCCAGGCTGCTGTGATTCTTTCTGCCCCTCCAGAAAGTTCAGCTCTAGCTCCCATTAACCAGGGGGGGGGTTGGGTAGGAGAGACCGGAGGCGCTGGCTACTTTCAGAGTCACTGCCCAACTGCCGCTAGTAGGATTGCCCCCCCCCAGCTGAATCCAGCGTTAACTCAGCCTTTCCTTAGTAGGCTTCTGCCCCCACCCTAGGTGTAGTCTTGTTCTGTTCTGGTTCTGGGCAGGTCGGCAGGCAGAGAAAACTGTCCCAAGATTCTTTTGTTTAGAAAGAATCCAAAAGTATCTGCCCAGCAACAGAATTGCTACCCAGGTGGGAGAAGGAGGGAAGCAGGTGGTGAGAGGGAGGATTTCTGAGAGGCAGATTTAAGCAAGGGAGGCACCATTGGGGAGATGGCACGCCCCATTTGCCCAGTATCCGGCAGGAATCCACCCCTGAACCAGTTTTCCAAAAGGGCTGAGTAAGTCAAAGCAGCAAGAGGCTTTAGGGCAGCAGCAAAGGCAGGGAGGGGCGCAAGGGAGCTGGCCATCTCCTGAGCTTCTTTGGAGTCATTGACAGCAGAAAGGAAACCCTCTACAGGACTTTTGCTTCCTTTCCTGCTGGTCAGTCCTGGGTTGGGGGCTGCTCTGCTCGAAAGCAGGCCACAACACAACCAGTTCTCCGGGTCCCTCTGGGTGAAATGGCACCTTCCTTGCAGGGAAACTCTGCCCACAGCCCGGAGTTTGATGCTGACAGGACTCAGGATTGACTCAAGCTTCCATCCTTCTGAGGTTGGTAAAATGGGGACCCAGATTATTGGGGGCAAATAATGCGGATACTGTTAACCACCCAGAGAGTGCTGTAAAGCTCTGTGGCGCAGTATATAAGTCTAAATGCTATTGTTATATGCTATTGCTATTTCTTGTGCAAACTATCCAATTTATTGGACAGAATTTTGCAATGACTCTGCCTTGAGTGCTTATTTTAGTTACTGTTATTTTTGTTATTAAGTTTGTGTACCATCCAGAGATATTGGGAAGTATACAAATACTAATAACAACAGTTTTCAGTTATGTTTTAATTTGGCGGCAGCTTGTGGCACCGCTTGTTATGCCTTTCATCTGGGCAGGGAAGGCCACCACCTCCCTCGGGGCCTCTGGAAAAGAGAGCCAGATCCTGCCCCATGGATGTTTTTGGGATAACCTCCCATACACAGGCGGGAGCAGCAGCAGTTCCTTTCCTGTCTTTCAGCCCAGCCATGGTGGAAGCCGTGCTGCTGCTCGTGCAGGGCATTTCATCCCCACACTGGATGTTGGGGGCCCACGCCACTCCATTCCCCAAAAGGTCAGGGCTCCATGCCAGGCATTCCCTGCCTGGGAAGACAAAGGGGCGCTGAGCCCCAGCCAGGCCTCTGGCATTGCCAGCATTCCAAGGAGAATTCCTCCACACCTCTTCAGAGTCCACTGTAGACAGAAGGCCCAAAGGCTCCTCCCCACAGTGGCCACTGAGCAGGAGCAGGGCCCAGGCGCAAGCACGGCAGCCCCCCTCCTTTGGCCAAGCAGAGGGGTCAAGACTGTTGGGCTGTTACCTCTCTCTGCTTGCCTGTGCAGCCTGTCCACTAGGGCAGCTCAGAGGACCAGGGGGCTCATGGCAAGAGAGGAAGGGAGGTAACATACAGCCCGGAGGGTCTTTGGTCCACTGCCTCTGGATAGACGTCCCTGGCAGGGCTGGGAAAAGCTCGTGGAAGTGTTTGTGGCCATCAAAAGGCGAAGCAGAAGCCTCATCCAGATGGGCCAGGCCTTCCATGGAGCCCAGAAAGCAGCTTCCAGCAAGGCTCAGCCAGGCCTGGTGGGAACCTCTGGAGGTGAGGGCTTCGGACACGAGGACACAGCGGTCAGAGGCCTCTTTGGCAACAGCACAGTAAGTCCCTTACACTGGCTGGAGCTGACAGGCCCGAGCGGAAAGCCAAGATCTGTCCCCAGCCCAGCTTCCCCAAGCATGGGCAGCAAATTAAAAGTGAACCTAGTGAGGTGTCAGGCTGAGTCCGGTGAAGAACTCCACAGTCTCTGGGTCAGTCAGAGGAAGACACTGACGCAACTTCAGGAGCTCCCATAGTTTAAATGGAAGAGGCAGAGAGCGAAGAGAGCTGCTCCCACTCAGGAGCAAGAGAATTGGGGGCTTGTTCGGGTCCCTCCCCCCTCTGCTCACAGCTGAGCTGCTAGAAGGTTGGGGAGACTGTCAGGCATTCTGTAGTCTCAGCAAAACTCAGGAGGGGCCGGGGCAGAATGGGGGCCGAGGCTGCAGTTCCACCCAGCAAAAAGATCCCAGGAAAGTGACTCAGCCTCCTTCCCTCAGATGGGCAGCCCAGATGCCATTTCAGACGCAGGTGCCTCAAGGAGACTGGCCTTGCTAGACTGCTGTGCCTGTTGTGCACTTGTGCTGGACATCAGCTTGCCCACCTGCCGGCTGCCCACTCCTGCTTTGTTCACCTTGAGAGCAACCTTGCCCTGGCTTTGGGAGAGCAAGTCACAAGCCCAGTCAAGTTGAGCTGAGGGAGAGATCACAGGAGATCTAGTCCAGAACACACGGGTGTGTGTGTGTGTGTGTGTGTGTGTGTGTGTGTGTGTGTGTGTGTCTGAGCAGGACTTTTGAGCTGTGGAAGTCAAGAGAAGAACAAAATGGCAAAATCAGAAACACCTCAGAGGTCAAGAGGAACAAACATGAAGTAAAAAAGAGAACTTTCTCCTTTGGGAGAGATTGCCAGAATCAGGGGCTGCCCTCAAGACCCTGAGCCACTTTTTCTCCCATTCCCTCCTTCAAGAGACATGCTGGCTGCGCTGGAGCGTTCAGCTCAAGAGAAAGGAAGCTTCACCCACCTGCCTCACCGCGGGATCCTCTGGCTAATTCTGGGTCCGGATCCTGATAAACACTTCCAGCCGGATGCCCTCGAATCAGTGCCCTGCTCCTTCCTCTTCCTCTCTCCTTAGCAGGTTAAGATGGTCCTGTTTTGAGAATCCTCTTCTCCTTCCCTTCGCGAGAAAGCAGGCTGGAGGAGCAGGCACTGGAGAGAAAGAGAGAGACAGCTTGAGCAAGGACAAAGGTTGGAGCTGGGTAAGAAGGGGGAATCGGCCCTTTTAGGCTGAGCTGTGAAACTACACGGCCCTCGCTCGGGCTCCGGGGATGGCTTCCAATGACAGGCCCAGTAGCAGAAAGTGGGAAGGCTGGTCTGAGCCCTTCTCCTGCAAGTCAGGCCCAGGGCTGGGAGGAACAAGGCCTTCCCATCTCCCACGCTGGACTCCAAGGATGACCACCAAAAGCACCTGGGCCCCTCAAAGCCGATTCCAAGGACCAGCGGCAGCCCTCATGCCCATCTTGGCCGGTCCCTCCTTATCTTGGTTCTGGTCATCTCCCAAGAGCCCTGTGTTCGCCTTCCTGTTTCCCTCAGCCCGTCTGCGGCCTCTGGGCTCTGATCCCCCCTCTTTCCAAAAGACCCTCCCTCTGAGGCCCCTCTCTTTTCCTTTTCCCTCCCCCCAACCCAGACTGCAAAGTGGGCTTCCCTGAGGTCTCAGCAGCTCTCAGGAAAGGAACCGACTCCCTTCCTGAGTTGGAGCACCAATTCTCGCTCGCTTCCGGTGTTAAATACAGGAAGACGAGCCAAAGAGCTTTCCTAGGGTTCCAGAGTTCATGATCCAATCAAACAGGAAAAGCCCATTTGCAGTCAGGTAGAAGCTGCTGACTGGTTTCTGAAGAAGCTGCTATCTCTGCGAAGGGGGCTCTTCTTGTGTGGGTTGTCCCAAGCCACCAGGACCCTTTAGCAATTTGAGAAGCAGCTTCTGGGAGATTGGAGGAGCAGAGGCCAGGTGCCTACAGGTGAGCACGGCCAGGGGCCAAAGCCTGGGGCAGCCCAGACAGCTTTCCAAGCCAGGAGGAGCAGGCTTGACCATACCAGCGATTGCCATGTGCCCTGAGAAGGAGGTCACTCCAGACAGAAGAGCCACCGTCAGATCGCTTTCTTTTAAAGAGCAGGAGGGAGGCTCGGAGGGCAGCTCGGAGGCCGCCACATCTCCCTTGTAAAAGCCTACTGGCCACCCACAGCGGTATGTACCACGCCACCTTACAGAGCCACCAACCTTGGCTGCCATATGACGCTCCTTTGGATACTGCAGACCAGAACTGCTGCCCCAAATTAAGTAAAAGACGGAAAAAGGGAAGTATCAATCAAAGGTTGAAGAAGCTGCCTGGTTCAAATCTCACCGGCTCAAGGTTGACTCAGCCTTCCATCCTTCCAGGGTAGGTAGAATGAGGACCCAGATGGTTGGGAGCAATGTAAATATATATATACATTGCTTACTGGTGTACACCGCTTAGAGCAGTGGTTCTCAACCTGTGGGTCGGGACCCCATTTGGGGTCGAACGACCATTTCACGGGGGTCGCCAAACAAGGCTGTCCGCCATTTTTTTCCCCTTTTCTTTGGCTGCGCCCCTGGCACCCGGTGATGTATAAGTGGTTGGGGGTCACCACAACATGGGAAACTGTATTATGGGGTCGCGGCATTAGAAAGGTTGAGAACCACTGGCTTAGAGAGTGCTTGCACTTAAAGCGGTATATAAGTCTCATAAATAAATAAATAAATTAATTAACCAGCGGCTCCGGGGACATTTTGCAAGTTTGGAAGGAGAAAAAGCGGCCGCCTTCCAAACGGGGTTGGCCCAGGCTCAGCACGGTCCCTCGACCCCCTCCTCCTCGATCCCCCGGGCCCTGGCTTTTCCTGGGCCGCCGGTCAGCCCAAGAAGCTCCTGGTCGATATCCGAGGGGCGGGGGCTGCCGGGCCAACCGGGAGAAAGCTGACGGCGCGCCGTCTCCTGTGGCCGGGGCGGGAAGAGCGCGGAGGCTCGGAAAAAGCCGGCGAGTTGAGCCTCGCCCCAGGCGGCTCCCCCGGCCAGCAGATCTCCGGTGTCCACCTGCCGCGTCCAGCGAGCCGGGCTTGGAAGGGGCCGAAGGACGCCGAGGCTTCTCCCCCCGCCTCGCACAAGGCCAGCGTGGTTCTGTACAGCGAGTCGCCCCGGTCTGTCCGGAGAGGACTCGCCGGTTGGGGAAAAGGACAAGCCGCGAAGAGCCGGCCCCTTCGGACTTACCCGAGCCGGTTCGTGCGCTCCGCTCCGCAAAGCTCAACCGCAAATCTGGCTGAGGCGCTCCGGGCGCGGTCCAGCAGGAAGGGGGCGGCTCTGGCCGACCCTCCATCCCGTGGGCGTCCGAGGCGGCCGCGGCGGGGCCAGGGCAGGGCCTGGGCGGCGTCGAGCCGAGTCCGAGGCAGCCCCGCCCAGAGAGACGTTGCGACCGAGGCGCCACTCCGGCCCTCCCTCCGCCACCGAGAGGCGGCGCGAGTCACCCCCGGCAAGGGAAGGGAGCGAGGAAATGTACCTGGGGAGGGGGGGGGGCTGGGCATCCCTCGCTCTCTGGAAAGGATCCTGCCGGAGCTGCCGACTTGCATCTTTGCGGCCAGAAACGCCGCGTTGTTTCTGCTAAGGCAACTCTCGGATAAGCAAGTTGTGTCTCATCTCCTGTGCCAAAACCGGCCAAGATTACCGGGAGAAGCTGCTGGGAAAGGCCAGTCATTTCATCTTGCCTTTCCGCCCCCCCCCCCCGCAGACTCTCGGTATTCAAGGAATCGGAATACACCTCTTTACCCAGGCAGAACTTTTGTACTTATTGCATTTTTTATCTGTATTTTAATTGTTTTTGCTTTTAAATGTTGTTTGTCCTTGTCTGTGCAAACAGATAAGCAGATACTATATGTCAAATAATGGCAACAGTGATGTTAGAATTACTTAGAAGAATTTAGTTTCCTTTGGCAGTAACAAAAACATGCAAAACTCAACTAACTCCTTCAGCACCACAGAGGAGACTGGAATCGAAATGCTAAGCCAGATCCAGACGTGCTGTAAGACAAGTGGTGGGCCAGCCAGCCAGCCAGCCAGCAGGGCCTGTGAACCAAACTGCCACCCACTGAAGAATTACTTGTGCCACCCAGGACTTCAGGGAAAGAGTCTCCAGCTTTGCAGTGGATGAACCTGGACCTGGAATCAGGAGTGAGGCATTCAAGTGAGGCACCAACTTTACCTCAACCACCTGGCCACGGTGAGAAGCCATCGCCAGAGGCCACGGGTGGCTGCTAGGAAGAATTTCTGGGCTCCGTTTGACTCTCCACAAGTTTCCACCCCATCTCAGCCACAAGGCTGGGGAAGACGACAGGAGCTCTTGCGGCACCCTCCTCCAGTGGGGAGCTGAGCTTTTTCGGAGGGGCTGGACAAATGTGCCCCTCCTGCTCTCTGCTGGATTGGCGCTCCAGCTAAGTCATCCAGGAGCCTGCCTGTCGGAAAAGCATCATGGAGGATGTCAAGAGCTGCCAGCTGGGCTGGCATTTTGTGGGGCAGTGGGCCACACAACTTTAGAGAGCAAGATGTGTTTGTGGTTGAGGTTATGGCAGTTGGGTGAGACTGGAAAATGTTCCCTTGCAGGCACACACACAGACCCATATGGTGCCATTTTCGGTCCTACCCACTTGTCCCAAAGGTGCCTTTTGGGTTTTTTTTTTTTCTTTGAAAATTTGTCACTTCTCTTCCAAGACGTTGAACTGAAGAAGCTTCCTAGAAGAGAAGTGAAACTTTTTCAAAGAAAAAAATAAACAAGAAACTCCAGTTGCCATTTGGAAAAAGCACCTTTGGGACGACCCTGACCTGGATGATGGAGAATCTCTCTAGACGTCCCATCCTCTTCCTCTGCAGGTTTTCATTCTTTCTTTTCCTTATTATCTATTTGCTGATCAAATCTCTGCCACAGCCAAATGAGTTCTGGTAACCAACATAGAAGTTTTTTAGGCAAAAGAAAAATGTTTAAAAAGCAGATTGGTTCAGTCTTAGAGTACATTTAGATGTAAACACAGAAATCTGTAACTTACAAAAAAGGGGCCAAGGAATGGTGATAGTCCAGAGATTAAGAGCCTCTGGGGAAAGCTTCAGGAGGGGATTTCTTTGCTCCATGTTTTAATATCAGTCTGATTCACAGAGCAAGATAAAGTGAGATAGGCTGTCCTTGTGTGAATTTCTGTAGTTGTGTCAATAAACAGTAACTAGTCAAAACACACTTTAATGTATTGTTCAGCTCCAACCACCATTCCACTGCAAGGTTGAGAACAGCCACTTGCTTAGACAATCTAAAGATGGATTTATAACACCAATTATTGAAAGACAAGCAACCTGGAATCTCCCTGAGCAGCAGGAGGCAATCGGGCAGGGCAGAGCAAAACCCAGAGCCCACTTTCCTTGTTTTCATTCATAGCTGGGTTGTCACTGTGGAAGAAAAGCTGTTGGATTAGATGCGCCCCCCGTCCTTGATCCAACCCCAAATAGTTCTACATTCTTCACCTTAAATTGATGCCAAATCAGTTCAGAATTTGCCCTCTGCATGAACTCCCTATCCTGGAGTTTCTTTCCACTCCAGCAACCACTTTGGGCACCCCTTCCAAGGCCAGCAACGTCCCATCCCTCACAGAAGCCCCTGCCTTATGCCACAAACTCTCCCTCACTGCTCTGCCTCCCCAGGACATCCATCAAGGGATTTGTCTTTCTCTTCCAGCGCCAAATGAGGAGTGGCCAGGTGCAGGTTGGGATTCTAACCTGCTCCCTGAAAAGGCCCCGGGCACTTGCTGTGGCTGTTCCAAAACAAGAAGGGAAAGCCACAGTCGGGCGCGCTTGGTCAGGAGGCTCTGGGAGCTCTGGCGGCAGGAAAGAAGACCCTGTACCAGCAAAGATTCTCTTCCTGTCCCTCCTCAAATACACAGAATACATGTCATTCCAATAGGAAAGTGTTGAATTCTTTAAAGCACTTTAACAGGATGCAGCTTTTTCACTTTTTTCAATACTTGATGCTCATATAATAAATTACCTTCAATCTTACCACACCTGACTGCCCAACCTGTGGGAGCCGCTCTATCTACTTACATAAAGAGACCAGCCCGTTGAAGCTCCCCGAGACAGATCAAGCCCTTTGTGCAAGAAAAAGATTCTGGCTGAATCAGAGCCTCTTTAAGCCACTGCAGAATTTTGCTGTAGCAGATGACCGTTAGCCTGAAATTGGAGACAGCAAGTAGAGTACCCAACTTATTTAAAGTTGGTCACTTTTCTTTTGAGAAAGCTTCCAAAGAGGTAGCTGTGTGAGGAGCTAGAAACAGTTTTACAGAAGATGCAATGAAGACTTTGTTCTCTGTGGCAGCGGCTCTTTCCCTGTCTACACCCATTTTCAGCAGGCAACCAGGGATCACAATTTTCTTTGACGGTGCCCTCATAGTTCCTATACCCCCACAAGCACATCCATGAGACAGTCAAGGTCTGCCAGATCTGGCCTCTGCTCTCCTGGTGAGCAGAAGGCCTCCTTGAAGTTGGGGAGGCTGGTGGGCAGCCACAGATCGCAGTCATACATGGAGGTGTCTATATCCTCAAAGACCCCCTCCAGGCTATCTTCCAGGAGGTAGCCACCAGGGCTTAGAAGGTCCAGGGTGCTAGAAGGGCAGGCAGGGGGCGTCCATTCAGCCTCAGGGCTGAGCAAACACAGCTGGCGCTCTTCAGGCTGACCAATATCACTCAAGTCCTCCGAAAAGGCCTGTAAGGCAGATGAGTCCCCATTGGAAAGGAGGAGGTCGCCCACGTAGGGGGACAGAGAAGGGGGTGACATCAGCCTCCAGCTGGGCTCTGACAGGTTGCAGGCCAGGGCACTGGGCATCGGGCTGCCCTCAGAAAGGTCTTCCTGGCCTAAGGTGGCCTGGAGAATAGGGGCAGGCCCTGGTTGCATCTCCCCCTGGAAGCGACGGAGCGTGTTGGCCACCAGCACCAGGTGCCTGAGGTTGGGCTCAACATGTTGCAGGCTTTGGTGGAGCTTGGAGACAGACAAGCTGAAGAGAGAGCTGCACGGTGTGGCTGAAGCAGGCTCAGCCTCCTCTTCGGTCCACTTTCGCTTCATGGCTTTCATCAGCCGATTTCTGGAAAGGAACAGAAGGGAAACCATCAGTGATACCAACCCCAGCCAGGCCCATGGGTCAGCCCTGCGAAGCAGGCCAGAGTGCAGACAGAGCAAGGATTTCAGGGATGCTACTTCAGTGTTATAGAACTGAAAGCCTACTGGGTATCCCTCTGCCCCACTCCTACCCAAAGACCCAAGCAAGGTTACTTCCGGTTTTTTTCTCACCCCTTTACTCAACTGTTCTTGCTTTCCTTTTCAATATCACCTCCCTACCTCTTGCCAAGGTTCCCCTCTGATCTCCAGGCACCTCCTGATCCAGTTTCAGGCCTCCCATCCCACCCTGGCTGCCATCTGGAGCGGGAAATGTGTATCTGGAAGGTTGCGATCAATTCCGGGGGGGGGGGCAACGAAGACATCTTTTGCCTCGGAGCAGCTCCTTGGCGGGTCCCGTGACGGTCTTTACCCGGCAGGTTTCCCAGCGGTTCATGTTTCGGGAACCAAATCGCTTCTAAAAGTTGCCGGTGGGGAGCTTGGCGACACCAGGGAGGACGGACGAAGTAAGGGGATGGCGGCCCGCAAGACTACCGGAAGCTGGGAGTCACCTCACCTGGCCTGCTCATCTCATACCCGCGACGACGGAGCGCCTCCGGGGGAGGGGGAGGAAGCAAAGCCACCTCGAGCGCGCCCGGACCGCCCGTTTCCCCGGCACGGCGGGCAAGCGCTTCCCTTCCGCGCCGCTGGCCGGAAAGGGTTGGGCGCTCGGGACTCCGGCAGAAGCGCGCAGGGAGGGAAGGGCGCGCGGCGATCCCCGGCCCGGCTGCGCGCGGCCAGCGACGGAGGCGCCTGCCCTGCCCGTCCCCTCCTGGGCGGGCGGGCGGGCGAGCGAGCGAGAGGCGCGGAAGCGGAGGGTGACTCACGCCAACGGCAGCCGACGCCTCCCTGCCCGCCTCTCGCGCCGGCTGACCCTCCGGCCGGCGGGTTTCCGCGGGCCCCGGACTCACCTACCCGGCTGCTCAGAGGCCACTCAGCGGGATCTGGAAGCCGGCGCGTAACGAATCGCCGGCCAGCATGCCTCCCCCGGCGATCCAGGCGAATCTATCGGGTTCGACGAGTGGAGGATCGCTCCGGGCGCCCTGCGTGGGCGGAGGAAGCCTTCGCGACCAATAGGAGCGCTCTCACGAACACCTCATCTCCATAGAGTGGGCGGACGCAACGAAAGGAAGGGCGGCCGACCGAACCAACCCACGAGGCCACGCTGATTGGCTGGGCAGGGGAGTAGCTTTCAAATCTGTCCGGCAGGGGGCGCTGCTGCGGAGTCCGCGCCTCGACTGCGGGTTGGGGAAAGGGCGACCCCTAGAGGCGGTGCTCGGAGACGCCTTTCCCTGAGGCCGTAGGCGGGCGGCGTTCGCAGCAGCCTCTCGCCCGCCGCGCCTCTTCCGAGTCTAGGGGCACCAGGGTGAGGCCGTGCGATTGCCCGGAGGGAGGCCAGTGGTCTCCCGACGCAGGACGGTTCCGCTGCGCTGTGGCTGATGGAGAACTGAAACGCCCAACCCGCAGACGCCTCGTCCGCCTCCTCGGAGAAAGGTGTGAGGTCTGAAGAAGCCTCAGGGCCGGGTTTCAAAAACACTCCCGCTTTTTAAAATATTTGGTCAACTGGAGGCAGCGAAGACACCTAACGCTCAGGCGTATTTCCTCATCACAACAACCCTGTGAGGTGGGCTGGCCGAGAGAGAGAGTGGCCCAATCACCCAGTTGGCCAAAAGGGAGGATTAGAACTCACATCTCCCGGTTTCTAGTGCAGCCTGTTAACTGCTGCACTACACTGATTTGTGTTATATGAATCCATCTAATCATGGCTTATGCAATAAATCATAGTCATGACCATTTTTAATTGAATTGTTGTGACTATTAGCTCAATCTTTTATTTTACTATTCATGAAATCCTGTTTTTTCATGTTTCCCTGCATGAAAAGCAGCTGAGTTATTGCCCCAGACCTCCAGTTGGCCACTAAATGCCCATCCGTGTTTATTCCCTTGACATTTGTGTGTCCCAGTGCAAGTGCGACAATGGCCAGGCAAGATGCAGCCCCCCCAAAAGCATACCCAATCTGTCCTCCCTCTTTGGGGCCACTAGCAGGGAGCAAGAATCTCCCTGTCCGCTCCACTCTTCTCCCTTTTAACCAAAACACGAAGAATTAATGGTTCAGCGCAAAATATTATTGAAAACTCCTTCAAAGACAGTTCTTAATTAGATCCAAGTGATCACATTACCATCCAAATAGTTTGGTATTTATTTGATTAGCTGCTTATACTTTGTATGCTTTCAAGTTGCACAGAACTTTGCAAGCATCAACATGAATTAAGGTTTCTTAGCAACACAGGAGGAAGATTAACATTAACGTGGGGATGTTGTTACTTGCCATCCAGACTTTTACTAATTCTGATGGGTTTGTTTATAGCTGGATACCTAATTTTCAAGGTGGCCTCTGCATCCAACCTGCTCTCTGCTGATGAAAGGGGCTTGGCTACTGCCTTCCACTTAGAACATAGAATCATAGGGTTGGAAGGGACCTCGGTGGTCTTCTAGTCCAACCCTCTGCTCGAGCAGGAGAGTGGTTCTCAACCTTTTTAATGCCGCGAGCCCCAACCGGTTGTAAGTCGAGGACTACTCAACCGGTCGTAAGTCGAGGACTAATCAACTGGTGCAGCACCGTTTGCAGAATGGGACTTTTGGCGGGCTCAGCAGGGCAGAGACAGCCTGGACAATTCCTCTTGGCTTTTGAAAGCCAATAGAATTAAACTCTATTCAAGAGAGTCTATTCTATTGGCTTTCAAAAGCCAATAGAATAAAAGGGAGTAGCACAGCTAAGGAAAAGGGGGAAAAAATGGCGGACTGCGTTGTTTGGCGACCCCCGTGAAATGGTCGTTCGACCCCAAATGGGGTCCCGACCCACAGGTTGAGAACCACTGCCCTAGACCATTTGTTCTATGGTTCTACCATTTGTGCTGTGCAAAGGCTTTCCTCGGTACAGCAAAAATCCTTGCTACCCAAAGAGTAGCAAGCATTCTGCCATGGGGAGGAAGTTGCAGACCACCGGTCCACACAGGAGCCAGAGCCTGCCCAGCTGCATTTGGAGTCAGGGGAGCTTCAACACACAGGGACTGCGGGCAGCTGGTCTGCCTGCTGCAGGGCGCTGGGGTGGGCATCTGCTGCCCTCCTGGGCTTCCTATGAGAGGCGGGGAGGCACTCAGTAGCACAAGGGACGGAGGGGGGCAAATGCATCCAAGGCAGTGATTTCCGGCCTTCTGAGGAGGGGTCATGGCTTGGGATAATGCCTGGAGAGGTAGACATTTTTCCCATCATACTCAGACGTGGTCAGACACTTGAGAAAGAAGTGCCCCAGGTCATGCTTGGAGATGACTCGGGCACTACTCGAGCTGTTCACGGTTACAGTGTAGTCACCGGTGAGGGGCTGGTCACCTGCAGGAGGAAAAACACCCATTGCCAGAAGCCGCATCCAAAACCCAACTGGGCCAGCCATTCAGGGAGCAGCCCTGGCTCAGCCACAGTTGGCTTCTTCCCGATTTCTGGAATAAACCATAATGGCAGTTCTATCACACACTCAATAGAAGCCAATCTGGCCACTGGGCGTTATTTACCTTGGGATAACCAGATCGAGCCCGCTGCATTTAAAAGAAGCATTTTGACCAAGCTTCGTTTAGCACTGAAAATGGGGCGCATTTCTATATTAGGGGGTTCTGGGTTACCCCACTGGTGGAAAATGTTTTTTTGTGCATGGATGATTTTGCTGACTACCTCCAGAGTCACAAACCCTTCCTGTGCCCAGATTGACCTGGCGGTTGCCGGCCACTGTGCTCCCACCACCCAGCTCTCTCCCCAGGGCACACCTGCAATGTGAGGCGGCATGACATAGACGCAGTCCAGGCCTGACTCTTTCAGGATCTGCTGCATCCGGATGTGGTCTTCGGTCACTGGCCGCAGCTTGGTGGGAACTTTTTCCAGGTCCCACATCAGGAAAGCTACAAGCAAAAACCCCAAGAGAAACCCCTCATTGCAGTGCCTGGGTCTCCCTTGCAAGGGCAGCCCAAGGCCGACTCAACTCGGCCCACCTCTTTGCGGGAGAGGGCGAGAGCGTCCAAGGGCCTTGGGAGCCTAAGCTTAACAGCCCAAGATGAACAGCAACAAAGAAAGGACTCTGGAGACTAAGGAAGGCAAAAACCTCCTTGCAGGAATCCCAGGCAGCTCAGCACACTCTGTGGGGCCCATCCCGTTTGGTCTGGAGAAGAGCAGAGGTGAGGCCATCATCCCCCTTCCAGCCTCCAAGATCTCCAGCTGCCTGGAACCATCTCTCCATTCTCTTAACTCCCTGAGACCCAATGCAGTTCTTTTCCCCAAGGAAACCCGGGGCCATCAGACAGGCAGCAAGGGGGTGCTTTCTCACCCATCACTCAACAGGAAGTCCTGTCCAGGAGGCAGGAGAACATGACCTTTGCGCGGGATGCCTACCTGAGAGACAGACCACCACTTTGCGGATGCCGCAGGACTTCATGGATGCCACGATGTTCCGGGTGCCTTCGGACATCATTGTGGTGGGGCCTGAGAGGCAGAGAAGAAAACTCGTGTGAGCCAAAAGCCTCGGAACAGGGAGAGGCGGGGGAGGAAGTGCCACCGCTCCTACTGAGGTCATTGCGGGTGCCCAAGATGATGATCACAGCGTCCTGCCCACTCATGGCTCCATCGACGTCTGCCCGGTTCAACACGTCTCCGACCACCACTTGCGCTGGCTGTAACTCAGGGGGCAGCCGGACAGGATCCCGTACCAGCACCGTCACGTGGTAGCCTGGCAAGGGGGAAGAGAAAGCAGCTGGTCAAGGCATCTTCCCACAAAGCTCTTGGAGGGAGCAGCAAAGGAAGCCTCAGAGCAGGCGGGTGAAGAAGGCTTCAGTCCTTTGCCCTGATTGGGTTAGCAAGGTGGGGACAGTTCAGAGGAGGAATTTCTGCCCCCCCCCCGCCCTCCTGGCCAGCATTCTGCTCCTCCCACTTAGGCCACAAGATTTTCTTTTCCCTTGAACGTTTAATTGTCTCCTCCGGTTGTTCAGCATTACATGCTTTGTCTTTTTAAAATAACTTCAGGTAAATTTCTTCTTGGCTTGTTCACATGTTTCAGAAATAAATTACAGAGGAAATGCTAAACCTGTTTGGCCTGGCAGCATTTTTTGTATTGCAATTTCTTATGTGGTAAAACGTTCTTTTTTGGAACATTCTCCAGGACATTTTACGCCGCTTGCTATCCTTAAATGGGCCCTTCTAACTAATTCTCTTGTGGAGACATTTTTCCTTTGAAAATTAACCAGAGCTGTGTTGGGCAATTCTGGCATTTCTCCCTGCCTCTGTGCCAAGTTTGAGAGCACAGGACCAACCCCCTCTAAGCAGCTCAGCCCCACTTAAATGAACTCCAAGCCCTCCCCCTCTCCCCCCTATGCTATTCAAGTTACCTTGACTTCCCCCTTCCATCCATGGCTTCATAAATGGCTGGCCTAGAGGACCATTGTACCTTGAAACTCAGAAGAAGCACAAGGGTCAGGCCTAATCTACAATCCACCACCTAGGTTGACCGGCCCAAAGGCCCTCAGCCCCTCCACAGTTATGGCTGCAATGCCCATCCAGAGGATCACTGGGGACCCCTTTTCTCAGGGGGCTTCCACAACCAAAACAATTGCAGCAAGCTTTCCCCGGCCCCTCTCCCCTCACCAATTAGTTCAACTCCCAAAGAAGCTGCAAGATCCCTGCAGGGCTGGCCCCATAGTCTCCTCCTTATCACTGCACAGCACAGGGCAAGCAGGGGAGGGGAGGATGCCAGGCGACTTGTGATAGCCAAGGCCTTGCATTCCAAGCGCCTAGCCAGCCCTGGCCACTTCAGCCTGCCAAGCACATTGGAACAGGAACAGGGCTGCTTTGGGGGTCAGGTCTGCTGGCATCACCTGCTAAACCAGCCCTGAGGGGTCTGGGGAAGCTCCCACACCTGGGCCATTTCCTGAAACCAAACTATGGATTATGGCCTCACTGGTAGCACCATACCATGGAATAACTTGCAGGTGCAATGCCAACTGAGGAAATGCACCCTTGATCAGAAGCCTTTTACCAACCCCACTTCGCAAACAAATAAACGGTACATATTAGCCGCCCGCTGCTCCTTCGGTATTCGCCTCCCCCCCCCCGCCCCCAGTTGTCAGCCGCTGGGGCGCTTCTCCGGGGAAGCAGCCGCTTCCCGTGCGTGTCCTTTCGCAGACGGGGGACGATGCGCCCCTTCTCGGGTACCCCGCTTGTTCTGTCCCCCCGCAGGCTGACGCCCCTGCCCTGCCTCACCCGCTTCCAGGGCTTGAGCCAGGGTGGCCAGGCCCGTCATGCCGGTGGCGCCGAAGATGGCGATTTTCTTGCAGGCTGTGGCAACCGGGCCTCCAGGCGCGCGGCTTTTCTCCATGCCGTCGTCGTTGCCTCCTCGCCGCTCCAGCCCAGGGCCAAAGCAAGCCCTTCCGCTTGGAGCTCCGCCCGGGGAGGTAGGGCCAGCGGAAGGCGGCGCCTCGCCGCTTCGGTTCCCGCGGCGAGCAGAGCGCCCGCGAGCCGCAGCGGAGGCCAGAGGCTCGAGCCCCCGCGGGCTCACTCGGGGTCGCAGCGGAACAAGCAACCGTCTCCTCCGCCGGCACGCTTGCCTCCCCTCCCCCGGTGCTCGGAAGAGCCGCTGGCTGGCCCTGGGCGCCCGAGGAAAGCGCCCCCGTGGGCCGTCTCGAAAGGGGCGGGAGCAGTTTAGACGGTGGACAAGCCGCGGGCTACAGTCTGAGCCCCCTCGGTCGGGGCGCCTCCCTGGGAATTCCCGCCCGGCCCGGCTTAGCTTTAGGCTTGTCTGTTTGGGGAAAACAGGACAGCGCGGCACAGCATGTGAATCAAAGAGAGGCCGAGGGAACGGGAGGGGAAGGAGGAGGGGCCTTACCCGCAGCACCGGGAAGGTGAGCCCAGCCGGCAGGCAGAAGCTGCAAGGCTGCGCTGTAGTTCTTTCGGGCAAGGCGTCCCCGCGCAGCTCTCCGGTCCCCGGGCGGCACTGGTCAGCCATGCGGGTCCCTCCATCGCGGCTTACTCCGATTTGGCGTGATCGGCGCAGTTACCGGCGAGAGGAGCCGCCGCCTCGCTCGCGCCTTCTTATCCAAACTGCCGGGCGTTGCTCCGGTTCTTTCCGCCACAGTCGCGCAGCCCTTTTTTCCAATTCAAGCTACGCCTCCTCGGCACTCGCAGCCGCGGGAGCCCAGCACTGCGGCGCCCCTCGCTCCAACCAGCAGCCGCTGCTCGCGTCCAGAAGCCGGCGGCCGGACGGGAGGAAGTCAAGGACTGGCGCAAGGTGAGCCGCTTCGCCCCCGCCTGCTGCCGCAGACCCGTCCGGGCATCTCTCCTGGCCGGCGCGGCTGCCGGACCGCGTGCTCCGGGGCTGCTGAGCGGCGGGAGAAAGGAGCGCCGCCGCAGCTCCTGGAAAGCAGCCCTTGCAGCGGGCGCGGCGGTTGCGGGAGGGAGGGGGGCTCTCCGGCCTTCGTGGAGGGGCGGAGCGGCGCTCCTGGATTGGCTGCTGGACCAGGACGGCGATAGCGAGACAGGCATAGCGAGGCCGCGGCCGGTACCGCCGGACGGCTCTGCTCTGCTCCTGCGACCACTGTCGAGAGCCCGGCCGCTGGGGAGGGATGAGGCCCGGCAAGTCGCCGGTGCTCAGGTGAGGTTGGCCAGGCCGCGGCTGCGCTCGGGGGAGGAGGCCCGAGGGACCCCGTCGGGCTCTAATGACAGGGCCAGGAACGGGAGCGAAGCGGGGAAGAGCCGGAGCCGGTTCTCCGGAAGCCTCTCAGGAGGGGCGGGAGCAGGCCGAGAGTCTGGGCGCACAACAGATGGTCAGCACTTCCGGACCCAGCCGCCCTTCGAGGGTCACCCGTCCCCGCAACAGAGCCATTCCCCAGGGCGGGGTAGGAGCAGAAAGGTCCTCTTGCCTCCGTGGGGCAGAACCCCCTGCAGGCCTATGGAGGCTGCTGACGGGGTGAGGAGGTTGCTTCTGAACCCTGGGCTGTGTCTGCCCCATCAGGATAGAAGGAAGGAGGCCTTAAATGGTGGTGGGGTGAGGGGGATCATCCAGGCTCTTCATTCCTCCCTTGCTGAGCCCTTTTTTGCAAAACAAGGCCAGGGATCTGGTTCCTTCTCTGTCCAGGATGGGATGAAACAGCACCTCTCCTTCTGCCTTGCAGTGATGAGCTCCAGATTCCCAAACCTGACAAAATTTGGGCTGCTTATTTGGGGTGTCCAAATGGGGTGCAAATGAGGGGCATCAACAATGTGATGAGAGGACCTCTTGCTCCCCTGCAGGGGATCAGGTGGTTTGCTGAATTGGGGGGGGGGGTGTTTCCCGAGCCCTCCCTGCACCCTGCCTGGGGCCTTGGAGCAAGGGAGCAGGTGCCAGGCTCACGTTCATACCTTGCACTCAGCCCAATGTGCTGAGCTCTATCATAGAAGCTTCACTCACAATGCCCGGCCATCGTCCGGCCCCTGGCTTCCTTGATGGGTGACTCTCATTGGGCCAAGAACCCCCTTCTCTGAGCGGCTCCTTAAGATGGCCAGGCACCCCAGGGCTCCTGAAATCACCTGTCAAAACCCACTGAACGTGGACAGCCACCTTGCCTTAAATATAGGGAGGGAGGAATGATTCTGTCACACCTTGTGGCCATTACCTGATGCTGTGAATGCCCCCAAGGGCTTTCCCTTGATAACTCACCCCTTCTAGGGGCCAAAGGGGCTTTGGAAAGACATCTGGGCTTAGCGGGGCGCCAGGGGCATGGCTGCCCGCCCACCCTGGGCCGGTCTTCTTTCCAACTTTTATGACGTGGCTTAAAATGAGCTGCAGACAGATCCTCTAAGGCTGCTTAAATTAATCTCTCTAGAGATTCCCTCAGCATTCAAAATGACTTCAAGTGATTTGCCTTTTAGCCTGTCTTCCCTAGCAATAAATATCGATTCCAAGCCTTCTGCTCCATAGAGGGTGGCTTTTGTTGGAGTCAGACTGTGTCCTTCCGGCCCCCATCTTCCTACACTGATTCAGGAGCCAGCCCCCCTCCATAATCTAAGCTGCAGCTGCTGCTGCCACAGAATTCCCACCTGGGGGGGGGCACTTCTGACTCCCAATCATGTTCCGAATGGGCCAGATAAGTTCCTAGGGAAGGAGAGGGAAGTCGTGGCTTCTGTGGGGCTTCCGTATGCGGAAGGGTTTGGACCCCCCCACCTCCAATTAAGGCAGTCCAGCTGCCTTGAGGGTATCCAAGTTGCACCCTGAGGGAAAGAGGGGGCTGGTTCAAACAAATGAGTTCTGCTCCCCTCTCATCTGCTTCAGGGGACAGCAAAGGCCAGATTGGCCAACATGCACCAATTTGCATGTTCTTGTATTATGTCTTTTCTCAGCCTTGCCTGGCTGGCTACACTGGGGACTGGTTGAAAAGGGGGTGTCTGCCAGCCCCCCTACATCCACACCAGAGAATCAGCCAGTTGGTGGCCTCTCGCACAGTCTTTGGTGCCAGGTGTAGGCATGGCAAAGCAGATGTGCCCTACAGGCGCTCCCTTTAACAGCTGCCGTTTTCTTTTTCATTCTTTCTTTGGAACTCAGCATGTAAGTGGCGGGTGCAGCTTCACGGGTTCATGTCACCCCTTTATGGGGCTCCCAGGAAAGCAGCAACATGGCAAATGTTACACCGGTTCAGCTGGATAATCAGGAGGCCCAGCAGCAACTCAGCAATACCCGATGGGAGGGCACCGACTCTCCCCACCCCCGGCCTTGGGAGGAGGCTACGGCCACTGTCAAGCTCTTCGAATGCTCACGGATCAAGGCCCTCGCAGGTAGGGCTGCCTTCCACCTGGGCTCCTCTTGTTGGGCAGGAAAGTATACCTTAGCAATGGGGAGGGGCACCGAAATGGGGCTGAGTGAGGGTGCTTCCCCTCTAAAATGGTGCAGCCAATGGATTTTTAAATAAAGAGGAGGGGTTTTATTTCAGAGGGATCTTCCTTAAGTGCGGAGTGTGGGGAGGGGCAGAGCCAAGCCTGGTCGGCAGGTGTGCCTACCAGAAGCTGAGCCCTGAAACTCACGGGGGGGGGGTGGAATGGGATTGCTGGACCAACTCCCAGGAATCTCCATGGGGCAAGACTCTGGGAATAAAAGTTTAATATCAGGAAGAGTGAGAAGGTAATGCTGGGCAGTCTGGGATTGGGCCCCACTGTGGCCGTCACCTCTCTGTGTTTAAGCAGCAGCACGAGAAGGGCCCCCGTGGCTGCAGCTGTGGTCCCTTCCCCAGAAGCCCCGTGGGCCAATGAAAATGAAAGGCTCACTGGGGTGGGATGGCCCTCAAGCCAAGCCCTCTTGAGGATGGCCCTTGTGCTTCCAGTCCTTCCAGAGGAGCTGGTGGGCTCTCTGCGGGGTGAGAGATTGGCCTAATGCCCCTCCCTCCCTCCCCGTGAATTTTGTCAGATGAGCGAGATGCAGTGCAGAAGAAGACTTTCACCAAGTGGATCAACTCCCACCTGGGCCAGGTCTCCTGCCGAATCAGCGACCTCTACACAGACCTGAGGGATGGATACCTACTGACCAAGCTGCTGGAAGTTCTGTCTGGGGAGCAGCTGGTATGGGGGTCTCTCAGCTTTTTCAGGGATGATTGCCCCGCAGGATGGAGGGAGGTGTGCCTCTTAGGGCCAGAGAGGCTGGTCGCTCTTGTAAAGGGGGGGTGAGCTTTTCAGACAGTTGGAGCCCCCTTGATTTTTGCTGGGTAACTTCAGGCCCCAGGGCAAAAGGGAAGGCAGTGAAGGGAGGGAAGGGAAAAGATATGCTTTTTGAGGGGCTGGTAGAAGAGTGGTTGGTAAAGGCAGAAGACAAGGCTGTTTTGTTGTAAATCTCTTAACCAAATTCTGGAATTCTGCAACCGATTGTAAATGCAAGTCAATTGCCAGAAATATGATGCTATGATTGTGCCTTTGAAGATGGGTTGTGAGTAACTTTTTTCAAGTCTGATGTAACTTTGAATGGGCATTATACTATTGGTTGTAAGTCAAGAACTATCAGTGTTACTTATGCTGTGACAGAAACATACCACAGTATTTTTATTTTATTGCAATTGTGCAGTTTTAAAGGTTATTTGTACATGTCAATTCTGAATGTGCTTAGACTGTGTCTTGATGGGAGCAGTAATATTTTGATTGGCTTCTGTGGCAGCCCAAACCCACCCGGGGGAGGATGCGGATCCACTCCCTGGAAAATGTGGACAAAGCCCTGCAATTCCTGAAGGAGCAGAGAGTCCACCTGGAGAACGTGGGTTCTCATGACATTGTGGATGGCAACCACCGCCTGACCCTGGGTCTCATCTGGACCATCATCCTGAGATTCCAGGTAGGGTAAGAGGGCAGCTCTTCCAGAGGGGCTGACAAATGGGGCCATGCCTGGGCAGCTGGGCCAGCTAGGGAGGTCATCTGCTGCTGGAGGCTTCCAAGTGAGACCTGGAGCAACCTGGAGATTTTCTTGTCTCCCAAAGCTCTCCGTAACAACATTCTGTGCAGGTCGCAGAGAGTTTGGGGAAGGGTGGACGGCCTGGGCAAAAGAGGGAGGGAGCTGGCTGGTTTCTAGGGCATGTCAGGGAAGACACCTATAGAAATGAAAACTTGGGGGGAGGGAGCTGGACACAGGTGAGCTTTGGAGAGAGGAGGGCCAAATGACCCCCCCTCTTCTGCTTCCCCCTCCCAGATCCAGGTGATTAAAATTGAAACAGAAGATAGCCGAGAAACCCGCTCGGCCAAGGATGCCCTATTGCTCTGGTGCCAAATGAAGACAGCAGGGTGAGTCCTGAACAAGGTCCAGGTGTCTCTGAGGCGGCCGAGTCCTGGCAGCCAAGAGGTGACGATGCTGTGAGCCAATGTTTGCACATGTCATGGAATCGTGGAATCGCCTGACCTGGGCAGGTGATCTCTTGGGTCCTGCAGCTGCCTGCTGGCGTGGAGGGGGCAGCAAGGTCCCCTCCCCATCCTAAACCACCCTGGTTCAGAAGAGGCTCCTCCTCCTTTTCAGTTACCCTGAGGTTAACATTCAGAACTTCACCACCAGCTGGCGGGACGGGCTGGCCTTCAGCGCTCTCATCCACAGGCACAGGTGAGGCTCTGAGGGGGCTCTGGAGAAAGCATGGCTGGAGGGCTGCTGTCCGGGAGCTGCTCTCTCCAGCCAGGGCCTGGGGCGGTCAGGCGGCCTCCTGCAGGAGCTGGCAATTGGCCAGCTGCAAAATGAAGGGGGCTTCTCGTGGACTTTGGCCCAGGATAAGGGTAGGTCCGATGTCATGAGGAGAAATGCTCTCTCGGTCCCACCCTGGATAGATCCAGCCCCTCAGGAGGCCTTCTGTTTCCTCCCCAGGCCGGACATCATTGACTTCAAGAAGTTGACCAAATCCAATGCAGTCTATAATCTCCAGCAGGCCTTCAACACTGCCGAACAGCAGCTGGGCCTGGCTAAACTGCTGGACCCTGAGGGTAAGGCCCTGAATTGGCCCTGAAGGGCACACCCTGGCTTTCCCTGCCCAAGACTCCTGGAGAAAGGACAACCCTTCCTGGCCTTGGGAGGTGGAGGCAGCTCTGAGCCGGGAAAGATTCTTGGCAATTGCGGTTGGGGGGTTCTGTGTGGATGGAGGTTGGAGATCCAGAGCTCTGCCAGGCCCAGCTTTCCGTGACAGATGCAGACCCCTTTCCCTGGACGCTTCCCAGAAGGCAGGAGCTCAGGCACCAAGTTAGTCTGCCCGGTCGCTGCCCTCATCCACAGGGCTTGAAATGGGCTGGGAAAGAGCTCCTCAGTCAGTGTCCAGCAGAGAAACTGGTTTCTCGCCTGTCTGCTGCCAGTCTCCATGTTGTGGCTCCTGTCCCCTTGGATCTGGGCTTCTTAAGCAATGTTTCCTGGTTTGCCAGGATTTGACTTCCGTTATGGCCTTTTAATCTGAAGTGGAGTGGCCCCACCTGCTGCTCCTCTCTGTCTATCAGACGAGAGTTTTTCTCCCCAAGAGAGCGCTCTGCCCAGTGGACTCCGTGGCCTTTGATGCTCCAGCTCAAAGGCAGCAGCTGAAGAGGCTCCTCTCCAGGGGGGTGGCCCTTTTTGGGGGAGTCTGGCAGTTGCCCCTTGGGGGTTGCTGAAAGAGAGGCGTAGCCCATCTCTTGGGCTAAGAGAGGCCAGGAGATGGGTGCAGCGGCCCGCTTCTTTTGGTTCGATGGGGGTAGAGGTGCTGACCCCAGCCCCCCAGTGGCAGGGCCTCAAAGGGCCAAAGGGCCATTGCTTTGAGTGCAAAAAGCACCCGGACAAAGCCGGGGGACGGGCTGATCTGTCCCTGCTGATCCTGGAAGGCTGTGCCAGGATCTGCCCCAGCATGGAAGGGTCCCTGGGGAACCTCAGACGCGAACCTGCTTCACCCAGCATCCATTCCCATCTCACAACATCCCGCAAAGTGATTGGGGTGGCAGTGGGGTGGCTGCCCAAGCCCCTTTCCCGGAACAGTGATGGGTCTGAACCTGTCCAGGGTCTGCCCCTCAAACCCTTGTTGATCAGCCGTGGAGGGGAGACTTTGGCCTCCCTCCTGGTTGGCTCCTCGGCTGCCGCACTTTATCTCCTCCTCCTCCTCCTCCTCTTCCTCCTTCTCCTCCTCCTCCTCCTCCCCACACAGATGTCAATGTAGAACATCCAGACGAGAAGTCCGTTCTTACCTACGTGGTGTCTTTCTACCATTATTTCTCCAAGATGAAGGCGTTGGCTGTGGAGGGGAAGCGAATAGGAAAGGTGAGCCTGGCAGGCGCGGCTCCCAGAGGCCCCCGTGCAGGAGGGCAAAGGCTGCACTGCTGGCCCAGAGCAAGGAAACACCCCCCCACACACACACAAACACTCAGCCTGGATGGGATATTTCATATGCTCAGCAGCTCAGCGTGGTCCCTGAAAGGAAGGAGCCTCGTCCAGCTCCAGGGGGAACGTGTCTGATGGCAACCATTGGTCTGCCAGGACCTCTTGGGTGACCATCTGGCCAGGCAGCCTGGCTGAAGAGCAGAAGGTCCCAGAAACAGGCACCTAGAGGAATTGGCAGCACTGACTGGCTGTAGAGGAGGAGTTAAGGGGTGCTCAAGGCCGCATGGCAGCTGGATCAATTGTGCAGATGCCCTAGGGGGTATCTGCTTGCTGCCAAGAGCATGGGGGGAATTTCACAAAAGTCTCCCCCACTCCTGATCCAGGTGCTGGACCAAGTGCTGGAGATCGAGAAGATCATAGAGCGTTATGAGTCTCTGGCCAGCGAGTTACTGGAGTGGATCGAGATCACCATCCCCTTCATCACCAACCAGAAGTTTGCCAACTCCCTGTCGGGAGTCCAGCACCAGCTGCAAGCCTTCACCGCCTTCTGCACCCTGGAGAAGCCCGTCAAGTGAGCCTCTCAGGAGGGGCTGCTTTCTCCCGTTAGGGCTCACACTCTGGGCCCCTGTGTGTCCCCCAAGGCTGCTGCTGCCACCTTCCCTGCTTGCTCGGAGTGGGGGCAGTCCACCCTGGCCGGGCTGACCCTGTGCCCTTTGCCTGCAGGTTTCAGGAGAAGGGGAACCTGGAGGTTTTGCTTTTCTCCATCCAGAGCAAACTCCGCGCCAATAATCGCAAACTGTACGTCCCCAAGGAGGGAAAGAGCATCTCGGATATCAACAAGGTAAAGAGATGCAGGTAGTCAGATGGCCTGTCTTGACTCTGGCAGGCCTTCCCTTTCCCTCCCTCCTCCCTCTCCTCTCTCTGGCTCTCTTCTCTCACTCGCTCTTGCCAGGCCTGGACGCAGCTGGAGAAGGCAGAGCATGAGCGGGAAGTGGCCCTTCGTGCTGAGCTCATCCGTCAGGAGAAGTTGGAGCTACTGGCCCAGCGTTTTGACCACAAAGCCGTCATGCGGGAAACTTGGCTGAACGAGAACCAGCGGCTGGTCTCTCAGGTAGTAAGACTGGGGTGGGCTGAGGGAACCCTGAGGGTCCCATAGTGAAGCTTTCTCTTGACCCCAATGCCCAGCAACAACTTTATACTGTCCCTCACTAGAAAGTCCCAGGGAGTCAGCTCAGGGGGGCATTTATAAAAGAGGGGGCTGCTGGCCTTGGTGGGGACAGCTGGGAAAAAGGCTCCCATGAAACACAGACTGGTTCCAAACAAGGATGAAGAGGAGCAAAGGTGGGTCAGCTCAAGAGCCTAGATAGCCATTGGGGACCAGCCGGGCAGGATTTCCTGGGGAGGGGGGCCCATGGAGATTGTAGCTCATGGAGCCTTTCCGAAGGACCCTTATTTCCAAATTATGAGGGAAGGCAAGAGAGCCACTAGCTTGCTCAAAAGGAACTCTGTGCAGGTGCAAGATCTGCTCACCAGTTCACATTTCCTCCTCTCAGGACAACTTTGGCTGTGACTTGCCTGCCGTAGAGGCTGCCATGAAGAAGCACGAGGCAATTGAGGCAGATATCTCCTCCTACCAGGAGCGCATCCAGGTGGTGCTGGAGCTGGCCCAGGAAGTGGAGTCTGAGGGCTACTACGACAGCAGGCGTATCATTGCCCAGAAGGACAACATCCTGCGCCAGTGGGGACTTCTGACAGAGCTGGTCAGTGCTCGGCGCACCCGCCTGGAGCAAAATGTCGCCCTGCAGAAGATTTTCCAGGAGATGGTCTACATGATTGACTGGATGGAGGACATGCAGGTCTGGGTCCTACCCAGGGCCTCCTGAGGGAGCTTGGGGAGGTGGGGTGGGCAGGCAATTTCCACGTTCCCTGCTCAGTAACCCAGGGGAGACCAGCTGGAAGGTGGGTCCTGCCCCCTGCCATTTTGCCAAGCTGAATTCTGCCAGCTGCATTCGTGTACCTGGACACGTACATTATGACACCTGAACTCAAAGAACACCGAGTGGTGTGCAACATCACACACCCCCACCCAAAATGCACAAAGAGTAAAAAGAACCCAGTCAGGGGCCACCCTGTTCTTTAGGCGGAAGTCAGAGTGTGCCACCCTTCTGTGCCTGGAGTCAGAGCACTCCCCGGATCCCTTCCACCTTGGCCTGGTCCAGAGGAAATTCATGGCTCCCTGGCATGTTTTCTCCCCAGAGCAGGAACAGCATGCACCGACTCAGGCTTCTCTCCTACTCAGAGAAGCCCACCTGGGGCACCCTAGAGTTGGTCCATCCCTGGGCCAGCAGAGGCTGAGTGTGGCTCCTGCAGGTGCTGCCATGGCCTCTCTTAGGAAAAGAAGCCACAAGTCTTACCACTGGCATTCATGCCTGATCACCCTGGCAGGCCCAGCTGGCATCAAAGGAGTTTGGGAAGCACCTTCTGGAGGTGGAGGACCTGCTACAGAAGCACAGCTTGCTGGAGGCCGACTTGTCTGCGCAGCAGGACCGGGTCCAGGCTCTCAACGCCGCAGCCCTCAAGTTCTCGGAGCTGCAAGGTGATCCTCGGGGCCTGGTTGGCCTTGGCCAGTGGAGGGAGGGCACTTGTGGGCTCATAGTGCAAGCTCTCACCATGTGTGCCGGTTGTCCTTCCCCCCAGGCTATCAGCCTTGCGACCCCCAGATTATTTGCAACCGCGTCAGCCATGTCCAGAGCTGCCAGGAACGGCTGCAGGAGCTGGCGTCCAAGCGGCGGAAGGAGCTGGAGGCCTCTCGCCAGCTGTGGTCCTTTCTGCAGGAGGTGGAAGAGGCCGAGGCCTGGGTGCGGGAGAAGGAGCGCATCCTGTCGTCCTCCCAGAGCTTCGGCAAGGACCTGGACAGTGTGGCCAAGCTGCTAAGCAAGCACAACCTGCTCCTGAGTGAGCTGAGCGGCCGCCGCTCCCTGCTGCAGGCGGCCATGCGACAGGGTGAGCAGGCATTGCTGCGGAAGCGATTCGGCCTGGGCAACGTGCAGGAGAAGATCCGGGACGTGCGCCTGCACTGGAAGAAGCTGGAGGGGCTGGCAGCCAGCCACCTGCAGAAGCTGCAAGGGGCCTTGAGCTTCCACCAGTTCAGCGCCGACACGGATGACTTGGTGGCCTGGCTGCAGGACGCCTACCGCCTGGTCTCCAGTGATGACTTTGGACACGACGAACACTCTACCTGCTCGCTGGTCAAGAAGCACAAGGGGGTGATGCAGGAGATCGACAAGCACCGGGCGGCGGTCCTGGCCCTGCGGAAGCAGCTGGCCACCCTGGCCCCCGAGTACCATGAGACCATGGAGGTGCAGATCCGCATCGTGGAAGTAGAGCAGCTGTATGATGAGGTGGCTGAGGTGGCCATGCTGCGGTGCCAGTGGCTCCAGGACGCCCTGGCTGTGTACCACCTCTTTGGCGAGGTGAATGCCTGCGAGATCTGGCTTGATGAGAAGGAGCAATGGCTCAACCGGATGGAAGTGCCAGAGAAGCTGGAGGACGTGGAGGCGGTCCAGCACCGGTAGGGGGGGGCAGTGGAGAGAAAGTTGGGGAGGGGATTGTTCAGAGCCCAAGCCCCTTGCCCTCTTCTTTCCTTTGTACTTCTGCTTCTCCCCCCCCCCCATCCCACTGGGCCTGTCTTTTCAGGGAGAATTGGGCTGATCTCACCTCCCTTCTCACACAGGTTTGAAAGCCTCGATCAAGAGATGAACAGCCTAATGGGTCGTATTCTGGATGTTAACCAAATTGTTCAGCAGCTGGTTGATGGGGGCCACCCTAGTTCCTCTGAAGTCCAATCCTGCCAGGACCATCTCAACAGCAGGTAGGAAGTACCCTGCACTGGAGGGGGAGGGCAGCCCAGCTGAACATCCGGCATGAAGGTCGGTGACCACCGCTCTGATCCACATACAGGCAGGGTGGCAGCTTCTCCTATTTTGTCCCCAGAAAACCCTTCAGGGACCCGGGTGCTACTCTCTCTTTTCAGACCTGAGTCCCTTTGGGCTGCTTCACTGAGAGCAAGCAAGGAAAGAGAGACAGGCTGCTGGTGACACTCAGGCAATTGCCCCTTGTCAGCTCACCACAGCTTCCCCCCTGTCCTGTCTCCCTCAACCCCTGGATGCTTGGCCTGGGGTTGCCAGAGCCAAACAGTGCAGGAGGGGGAGCAGTTGTATCTCTTTCCCCCTACAAGGAATCCCTGCATGCTTGGCCAGGAGAGGATGACCTTTCTTGCAGCCGAGCATAGTACTGTGTGTCCACTGTCTCTCTCGCCCACATTCCTTCCTCAAGCTCTGAACAGAACCCTAATCAGGGACTCCAGTGCTCATTTAATCAGTCACGGCTGGACACAGCCTTACCCCAAGGTCCAGACCCTGTTGGCCCACCCAGGTGCTGGGCAGAGGGGAGCCAAGCCTGTTTCTTCTTCCCATACCCTCATCATGACCTTTCCCATACTTGTTACCTTTTTCCTGGTCCCGTGGGGTGACTAGATGGAACCGAGTGGTGGAGCTGGTGGATGATAAGAAGAACCACCTCAGCTCCATTCTGAAGATCCAGAACTACTTGCTGGAATGCAGTGAGATCAAGTCTCGGATCCGGGAGAAGCGCAAGGCCATCGAGTCCACCCAGTACAGCAGTGGTGATCTGGGCAGCGTCCTCTCGCTCCAGCGCCGCCTCTCCACCATCGAAGCGGCCCTGGTGCTCCTGGAGCCCCGGCTGGTTGAGCTGCAGCAGGAAGGGGAGTCCTTGGCCACCACCCACCCCGCCCAGGCCATGGAGGTTCTCATGCAGTTTGAGGAGATCAGCGAGGAGTGGGAGGCTTTGAAGAAGACTCTGCAGGGCTGCGAGGATTCACTGACGGTGGCCAGCAGGTCAGCGGGGCCAGTGGCTGAGGGGACAGGCTGTGAGGCTCACCACAGATGGCCAACAGAAACGGCCAGGAAGGCCGATTGGGGCAAAGGTGTCTCAGGAGGCCTCTCACTGCCCCGGCCTCTCCTTGCAGGCTGCAGCAGTTCATCCAGGACCTGGACAGCTTCCTGACCTGGCTGGTGAAGATGCAGGCCGCCGTGGCCTCGCCTGGGGAGGAGCTGCCAGGCGACCTCTCAGAGGCCGAGCGGCTGCTTCACCAGCACGCTCTACTCAAAGAGGAGATCAGCCGCTACGAGGAGGATTATGCCAAGATCCAGGCTGTCAATGATGTGCTGGCGCTGGAGGAAGCTGAGCTGCCCTACCTGTCCCTCCAGCAGTGGCTGCAGAAGCTGGAGGTGGGCTGGAACAAGCTGCTGGAGAGTTGGGAGCACCGCCGGGAGGTCCTGGTGCAGGCACACATCTTCTTCCTCTTCCTGCGTGATGCCAAGCAGGCCGAAGTTTGTCTGTACAACCAGGTAATCCTTGCTGCAGCCTGGCATCACCCTCCTCTGCTGTGAGGCAGATGGGGCATAATGCCACCCCAGAGCTGCAGTTGGAACTGAGGAGGCAGAACTGAGAGGGCCTCCTGCCTGCCAGTCACCCCTCTGGCTTCAGAGGAGGCTGCCAACTTCCCTGCTTCTCAGCCCTGGGGAGCTCAGAAGGGGCCTGCTCTGAAGGGAAGCTGCCCTGAGGGGCTTGGCCAACACCCATGGGCTTAGCCAGGTCTGCACCATCCCTTGACTGTGTGCCCCACTAAAGAGGGGTTATTCTAGCTTTCCCCGGCCTTTGGCACCCTCTGAACAGTCTGGCCAGTGGCTGAGAATGTGGGGCTTGTCCCCAGACACAGAGAACCTGCCTGCTTGGGCTAAGGGGCCAAAGTTGCCAAGCCAACCTCAGCCAGTTTGAGGTTACGGACAGAGCGGAAGACACTCTGGCCTGGCAGGACATGTGGCCCCTGGGGTAGATTCACTCATACTGGCTAAAAGCGTGCAACAGGCTGAGTTTGGATACTGAATTTATCCCCTTGCTGGGTTTGTATAACAATCTTGGTCCTACGCTGCCAGATGGCCAGTTCGCAAAGGGCTAACTCTGGCTAAGCATAGCAGGTTGTATGAATGCCACCCCTAGTTTGTAATGGACATTAATCCTGGGATGAGGTGAGAATCGGATTGCTGTTGGTTCACCCGAGCGCTGAATCCTGAGCTGGTGGTCACCATCAGCTTTCTCGCCTCCTTCAGCCCCTACAAAACAGAGCGTTCTTTGGAGAGCAGGTGAGGCCTGGGTGCAGGAAGAGACGCCCTCCACAGCGCTCTGCCGTGTGTGGCCATGTCCCCTTCTGGAAATGGTGGGCAAACAGAAGGCGTTCTCCCATCTCATCCTGGCTGATGCAACCTCCTTTTAGTAATTGACATGAGCCTTGAATGAGTAATCCAAAATCAGAAATGGGGTAGCTCCTTTTCTGACTAACAGATTTTATTAAGTGGCAAGAAACTCTTCCTGCACCTCACCAGACATCAGATGCTGAAGTGCAATCCGGGATTTAAAAAGGAAGTGAGGCGGGGGTGGGGGAGTTGTGGTCATGCAGGGCCGTGCCTTGAGTTTCTCTTCTCTGCAGGTTGGGGGGGGGGGCTGGCAGCTGGGGGGGGGCTTCTTGTCAGCAGGGACATCCACCAAGTCTGGCTGGACTTTCACTGAATGTCCACCCTTAATATACGCTAAGCCCCTTCCCAACGAGGAAGAGGAAGGGGATGAGGTATTTTAATCAGCTTTTCCTTGATAAATTCGGCTTCTGACAAGCGTCATGTAACCCATATAGGAGCATTGCTGGCACTCATTTAAGAGAGATTGGCAAAGGGTGAGAGCGTAGGATTTCTGTCTGCTTCTATTCCTGGTTCTGTCTTTGGAGGTGGGGTTGCCTTACATTCAGGTTTGTTGTCTTCTCAGGTAAATTACAGCAGATTTCCAGATGCATTTTAAGCCTTTGTATGCCAAAAGAATAACAATGTTGGGTATTTGGAGTTTGAAAACGTTCTGGACATTTCTCAACACAAAGCTTCCTATATCCTGATTTAAAAATAAAATTTTTCGCAGGAAGTGAGCCAAGGACAGCTGCCTTCTTTAAGGAAACCCTGCAGGGCCCTTCCTGCCTGGGGGAATGCGGGGTGGGGGTGGGGGTGGGAAGGCATTTCTCTCTGGCCTTCATGGCATTGCAGAGCAGAAGTGTCCTGTCCACGTCAGAGGGTTGCAAGGAGTTGGTGCAACTGTGGCCCACCATCCCTGAGGCCGGGCCCTGATCCGAACGGGGGTGGGGTGGGGGTGAAGAAGAGCAGCAGCTGAGGGATAATTGCAGCCCACGCAGGGGTGTCTTTCCCACTTGCCCTCCCGTGCCCCGCCCCATCCCTAGAGCGCAGTTCCTCCTGCCCTGCAGGCTGCTTAAATTAGCTAAATGCCCGTCTTTGCCAGGCGCAAGCGCCAGCTCTCCTTTCCCTTGTTATCCATCACCAGCTCAGGCTACAGTTCCCTCCTGGGAGAAGATGAGGCCACTGGGAGCTTCAGAGTTCTGGCTTCTTTTCTCTTCTTTTTTACTCCTCCTATGCCAAGGAAGTTGGTTGGCTTGCAGTCTCTCAGAAGCTTCTACTGATTCTGAGCGCTGCCTTTCTTGAGCCAGGGTTTCAGAGTCAGGCTCTGCCTCTTTCTCTCCTTCAGCTGCAGCCCCCCCCTCCCATCCCCCCTTTGCACTTCGAAGAGGGCTCTGGCCTCTCCCCAGCAGAGACAGTGGCAGGCAATTCCATCCTTTCTCTGGTTGCGCCCCCAGCTGGCCCCTGGCCATTGAGCGAGACTCTCACAGCTGTTGGACCCAAGCCCACCAACCTCCGCTCTTCTGAGCGCAGGCCTGCCTCCTCCCCTGAAGAGTGGGCACTCTGGCAGCTGCTCAGGACAGGGTGGTCCCATGCTTTTCCTTTGGAGAAAAATGCTGCACCGACTAGCTGGCTCCTTCTTGGCCAATTTCAGAAGGCCAGCGGCTTCCCTGGGCAAATGCTTGGGAATGTGTCCTTCAGTAAGATGGCTTGTTCAGGTAAGAGCAGGGTTTTCTTGGGGAAAGAGGCAGCTGGATCTCCAGATGTTATCCTGTATTAGCAAAGGAAGCTGGAGTAAAGTGGGGATATCCCTGGAACTGTTGGGGGGGTTTCCTTTCCTACCTATAGCTATTTCTTTCTGCTCATGGGGGGGGGGCTGAGGGAGAGCTACCACCATGCAGAAAGTTTGACTTTTTTGCAAATGGGACTTTTCCTCCCATTTCAATATCAAATAAATTCTAGTATAATATTTTGCTCTTTTATCATTTCCAGCCTTGACCATATCAGCCTTTTTGTTGTCTTGCCCTGAACACTTTTCCACCTAGAACAAAACTCAAGAATGTTGTGCATTTTCTAACTGGCTGCCTTGTAGTGTCATCCAGGGCACGCCCCCCCCCCCAAAAAACTTTGCAGCATGCTAGCCTTATCCGTGTTATGCTGCTTCTGGTTTTGTTTTCACGCAGGTTTATCCTGTGCATGGCATCCTGAGGCTTTGCAAAGCCTTCAAGTAATGCGTTAAGGGGGGGGTAGCCTTGTGGATGATGCAGTTGGGGTCTCCTGGCTCCCCGGCCTGACTTCAGCAGTTCTTGCAGAAAGTCTCCATAGAAGCAGCTCAACCAGCTGAAGGGAATAGGAGGATTTTGACAGCCAAGGCCTCAGGCCCTCTCTGGCATTGTTGCAGGAAGCCACACTGGATCACACAGAGCTGCCCACAACTGTGGAAGGGGTGGAGAAGGCTATCAAGAAGCAGAAAGAGTTCATGACCACCATGGAGCTCCAGATGCAAAAGACCACCGTGGCTCTCAAGGCGGGCGAGAGCCTGATTCGGCAGGGCAACCTCTATAGTGAGCCGGTGAAGAACAAAATGGAGACCCTCCAGGCAAAGTAAGGTGGTCAGCAGAACACCCCCCCCCCAAATGCAAAACCCACAGGACCTGCCCAGAAGGTCTTCTGCTGAACAAAGTGCGGGGAGGTCCCTTCCCATCCTTGCCCGGGTCAGAATCCCAGGGCGGACGCAAGCCATTCCCTGCCACTCTCCCTCTGACTGAGCCCAACCTTGCTGACTAGGGGCAGGCGAACCCTTGGCCAGCCCCAGTTGTATAGGCTATGCAATGAGGAGGGGGCTGCAGGCAGCACCTCACAGCTTTTGCGACAGGGCCCCAAGCTGCTAGGCCTGAGGAAGGCATTGACCAAAGGGAAAAAGCTCCACCTGTGGGGCAGGACACACTCTCAGGCCCCAGAGAAATAAACACCAGTGCCTTCCCCACCGAGTGCCTCGAGGAGCTGTGGTGGAGCTGTGGCCGTTTGCAACCAGTTGGATGCTGCTGGTTGGGGAAGGCATCCCCCCCACCTGCAGACCAGGTGGCTCTCAATCTCCCCCAGGTGACTGTCTGGCTGCATTCCCCACAGCCCCCAGGCCTTGGGTCCAAGCAAGGAGCTAGACCCACTAAGATGAAAGAGGGCTGGAGCAAAGGGGCTGGGGTCCGAAGGAACCGTCCATGCTGTGAAGGACTGCTTCTCTCTCTCCCTTGGAAGCTTCTCTTTGCAGAAGGCCAAGTGCTAATTAATTTTGATATCTTAAATGGTGTCAGATCCCAAATCTACTTTTCTGCTCCAGATAGAAACAGCAGCTCAACTGTGCTTTTTTTTTAACCCAAAGCTGGAAGAGCCCAGAGAAATTTGGAGGAACGCTTCCCTGCATGCAAAGGGGTCTGAAGCCTAGCCCTGCCTCCACATCCCCTCCGTTAAGGAAAAAGGGGGCCTGGCTGGGTCAGATACCAGGAAGGCTGAAAAGGGGGCAGGGCTCCATGTGCCAGGCAGAATCCTCCTGGGGAGGAAGCTGACTAGGTTGACCAGTTTGCTCCCCTTGCAGGAGCAGACAAAATGTCCAGCTGGCCAACACCTGGATGCTGCGCCTCACTGACCACCTGGAGCTGCAGTGCTTCCTACAAAACTGCCATGAGGTATGGATCCTGGGGACTCCCAGGGGGGCCCTCTCTGTCCCCTGAGAGGCCAGAACAAACGGGGGGGGGGCTTGAAGATGGCAGCCATGGGGGACCCTTGCCCCAGTTATACCTCCCCAAATACAGCTAGTCCTCTGGAGGGCTTCAGAAAGGATGCCGGGGAGGCTATTCTGCTTTGTCCAGAAGGACACCCCCCTTTGCAAAAGGGTAGGGTAGTGCTTACTGTTTTGGGGGTTTTCATGAGGGAATATTTAGACATGCAGCCTTAACCCTGGCATGTGTGTGCCTGCACACAAACCAACAGGATCAGCTGGCCCTTAGGAGGGTCTGGGGGGGGGGAGGGGGAGGAATGAATAAAGCGGAAGGAGCCAAGGACCAGAAAGTTCACCCACAGCCTTCCCGGCTCCCTCGCTAGCGAGAGAAACCCATCTCCCCCTTCCCTCCGCAGGCCTGGTGGGCATTTCATTCGCGGGGCGGTCTACCCCTCTACCGTCCCCCTCCCCCCTACTTAGCAGAGTTCCCGGTCTTCTCGCCCTCTTCTGCGACGACTGCCCGGCTTGAAGCCCCTGCACTGCCCCTTCTCCAGGCGGGGTCGCTTCGGTGCACCCGACCCCCCCCGAGTTGCCCACCCCCGCCTCGGAGAGGGCTGGCTGGAGGCTGGGATGAATGGGGGAGGAGGAACAAGCGGTTTGAGTCTATCTCCTCCCGCACCCGAAAATCCTTCTCCGAGAGCGAAGCTCCCCCTCCCCCCCCTCTCGCGAACTGGGGATGGGCGGGCGGGCGACTCCGCGGCTCTGCCGCTGCAGCGCGCCGGCCGGGCTCGGAGCGCTGGGGACCGTGACGCTGCAAGGCCCGGCCTCAGCTGCAGCCGCCGGGCGGAGGCGCCCACTGCGCAGGTAGGAGGGGGCGACGGGAGCCCGGGCTGAGCGCGCCTCCCCGTCCGCCCGTCTCTCTCTCTCTCTCTCTCTCGCAGCTGGATGGCTGGGTGGCGGAGAAAAAGGCGCTGATGGCCGGCGAGGCGCCCCGTGACAAGGACGCGCCGCCATGGAAGCCGCCGCCGCCGCGGGCCCCCAAGCGATGGCTCCGGCACCGCGCCTTCACTGCCGAGCTGGCGCAGAATAAGGAATGGCTGCACAAGATCGAAAAGGTGGGTGCGAGAGGAGCGAGGCCGGGGGCTCGCCTGGCGGGGGAGGAAAGACCCCCTCGGCCCCGGCCGGGCGGCTGATGACGCAGGACGCGCTTCGGGCGATGCGTGGCTCGGCTCAGGTGGGGAGGCCGGCCGATTCCCCTCCCCCCCGCACTGCGTCTTGGAGGGAGTTCCGGGGAAGCTGCCCAGATGCCCGGCGCCTCCCGATGGGCTCTGCTCTGCCTTGACCCGGGAGCTCCGGGAGGATGCAAGCGCCCCCCCTTCGGTCCGCAACCTCTGCTGTGCCTGGCCTGTTGTGTGTCTGTCGCCAGATGTGATGTGCGGTGCCTGCTCCCTGGCTGGAAGGTTGGCTGGCCTTCTGCAGCTGGGGGGCTTCTTCCGTTGGGGAGGGGGCCGTAGCCCCATCTATGAAGAAACTCCGGGAAGGGGGCTGGGGCTGCCCTGGGAGCAGCAGGTGTGGCGGAAGAGGCTCAGGCCGAATCTGGCCTGGAGGGAGGTGGTTCTGGAACCAGGCCGGCCGGCTGGCTTGGAGGGGGAGGGGGTTTGGTCATCATGATGGTACATCCCTGACTTGCCAGTTCTCCCCAAGGAGGGGCTCATTTGTGACTGCTGGTAGCATGAAGAGTTGAGTTACGTGTACTTGAAAAGATGCTGTTTCCCAGGTAAGGGTGGACCCCTTGGGGGGAGGAGGAGGAAGAGAGGGTTTCTTGGCACCCAAGGGTGCGGGATAGGTTTGGAGCTGCTGGTTGAATGCAGAGCAAGTGGCAGTGAATATAGGGCAGTCTCTGCCCCCTTGGCACCACATGGTATAGCTAGAGACAAGGGTCCCTTCTGAATTTGGGCACCAGGTATCTCTTGCCATAGAGCTTGCACCCCTTCTTTCCTTCCGTCTGCATTCCTCTGGGGGGGTGAACCCAGGGGACCCTGCCCCAAAGCTGCTGATGCTGCAGGGATCTCAAGGCAGCAGGAAGCCCTCTGGATGGCAGACCACTCGCTTTGCACGCCAAAAGTTTGGCCCATCCAGAAGGGTCCCTGGGAAGCATTCCCGGCACCCTCTGTGAAGATCTTGGCAAACTGAGTGGAGCAGGAAACCCCAGGCCGAGTGAGTAGAGGGAGGTCCATATTCTTGCAGGAGATTCCCTCGTGTCTGAGCCAAGTGCTGCTCCTGTGCCAGGTTTTAGGGGGTGGGGGGGGGGCTTGGCATTGCTTTTGCTCTGGGTATAATTGATAGAGAAGCAGTGGGTGGGTTAATCTTGCCTGCCTGCCTGCCTCTGTATAAATCAGGCCAACCCGTCAGTAAAGGTCCGGCAGGCAGGAGGGGGCTGGGGTATTATGCACAGCCCTTTGCCCTTGGGGGTTGAGGATTGGCAGCAGCAACTGGCACATTTTCTCAGTGGTCCCACCCAGAAGCTCCCTTGACAGCTGGGGCTGGGTGGGATTGTGTGTGCACCACATGAGAAACTCCCCTCAGCAGAGAAAGACGGAGGTTTATTCCCAAGAAAATAGAGCAAGCTAGAAGCCCTCCTGATACACCCCAAGGTCTGGGCCTGTAAGTGTTGCCAGGGGCTCCAAAACTCATGTCTTGACCTGTGGCCTGGGCAGGAAGCTGCTTGCCTGGGGACCTGCAGGTGGTGCCCAGGGAGGCATCGGGCTGATGAAGCTACCCAGGTAGTTTGCTGCAGTGTCCCAAGGCCTGCCCTGCAAGTCACCCCCACCCTGCAGGCAGGGAAGACAGGTGGTGCACAGCTGCAGTGGGAGCTCCTGCCACTGCCCCCTCCCACCCGACACAAGACAAGGCAGTTAGGAGGGCTTTGATGCCTTTGGCAGTGCCGTGATACACACACACACCCCGCCCAGGAAAACTCCCTGAGAAGGAGGCACTGGGCTTCGCATAAAAGGGTGCAACCGATCTGCCTAAAGGGAGTGAGCATCTTGCCCCCCCAGGGGTGGAAAGCTCTCCTGGGGAAGCAGGGGAGGGGGCACTGGAAGGGAACCAGCGGAAAAAGGATTAGAGTAAATTGCCCCCCCCCAACCCTAACCCTCTCTGTGACTTTGGACAGATCAGTGGAGAGGAAGGGAAGGTTGCTGAGCTGGTACAGTGCTTCCCTCCACCCCATTTCTCCCCTTCTGCTATTATTGTGCATCCAATGACAGCAACCTGGGGGGGGGGGCAAGACAAGGGCGGCTCCCTGCTAGAGGGGCTGCCTTCTTTCCCCATCTCAGGAAGAGGGGCACAGGCAGCGCTGGCTGAAAGCTCAGCTGGGTCTGCAGAGCCATTCTCGGGGGCCCTTCAAAGCCTGGAGCCAAGGAGAGAGATGGGAGAATTGTGCTCTCCGGGGCTGCATGCAGCAGTTCTGGGGAACCTGTGTTTAAATTAAGCCCACAGGACAGGAGGGCCTGGGTCTCCCTTGACCGATGGCAAAAGCTGCTCAAGTTGTCTTTGGTGCTGGTGTGGCAAGCGCGCCTAGTGACAACCGGCCCCTAGCATTGGCGAGTCGGAGCGGATCATGGGGGTCAGGCCAGTTGCTGAAGATGCAAGGCTGCTGACAGATGTGTGTTTTGAGGCCTTGTGGCAGGGCTCAAACAAAGCACTTTCAATACTGGGACTCGGAGAGAAGGCCAGAATCTCAGCAAGGAAGATCCAGCCGAGTTTCTTAAGGCGGTAATAAGGCAAAGGCTCTTGCAATGGCTGCCCAGGATTTTTGCAAGCTGGACTGAGCCACCACTTAGGAAATAACTTATTAACAAATTTCTCTCTTATTTTCTGGTGCCTTTCTGACATTCCTCCCGTTACTTTTCCGGCTTCCCCACAATCCCTCGCATTGATTATGGCCCTGTAGAAGGTCAGGGAACGTTTTCAGGAAGGGGCTGATGCAGAGTCCAGACTCCCAAGCTGTGCTGGAGGCTGTGCCCAGAGGCCCAGGGAACCTTGACTCAACTTCCCAAGGTCACATCGGGAGAGCTTCGGAGCCAGAAGCTTTGGGCCCAGCATCCGGGGCCATTGACAGAAGGCATGGGGCGCTGTGCCAGCTCTTCTCCTTTCCCTCTCTTGCCCCCAGGAGGGGCGGCGGCTGATCCAGGAGAAGCCAGAGCTGGCAGAAACAGTGAGGAAGAAGCTGGGGGAGATCCGGCAGTGCTGGGCAGAGCTGGAGTCGGCCACTCAGGCAAAGACCCAGCAGCTCCTGGAAGCCACGCAGGCCGACCGGATAGTGCAGAGCTACACAGAGCTGGACAAGCAGCTTCTGCACATGGAAAGCCAACTGCAGGCGGTGGATGCTGGGCCGGGCCTGGCCAGCGTGAACAGCAACCTCAAGAAGCTGCAGGTGGGTTGCAAGAGGTCAGCGAAAGGTCTTTGAGGTGAAGAGATTTGGGGGCTGTGGGAGTGGGCTTCCAAAGGCATCTGGCTTTACGGCTCCAGCTGTGTGAAGGCTTTGCCAGTCTGGGCTTCTCCAGGGCAGAATATTTGGGGGTCCAGGTGAGACCTTTCCTGAGATAACTGGAATGTCTGGACCTCTTTTGGCTTCGTAGGACAGCATTGAAAGAAAGTGCAACATGCTGCAAATTAAAAATAAAGCAGCAGGTGCCTCCTTGATTACCTGTTGCACCCAATCAGCTTTGGTTGGTACTGGGGGGATGAGGGTTGCCTGGAGTAACCTTGGATAGTGGTGAGCCAGCCTCTGCTGCCCCCCCCCCCCGACAGTCTATGGAGCCCCAGGAGAAAAGGAGAGCCTGTGGTGCAAAGGGGTGCCTGTTTGGCTGGTCTACTTACAGTGGTAACAGACTATTGTAGCTCAGGGTTGAAATGAGGAGTTCTTGCTGCTCTCTGAGCTTAGTGGTTTTCTTGCAGATGTTTCATTACCCAATTAGGTACCATCATCAGTTGTAGTGTAGCACTAACATCAGACTAGCACTGATGATGTTACCTAGTTGGGTAATTAAATGTCTGCAAGAAAACCACCAAGCTCAGAGAGCACCAGGGCCCCCCCAGACTCCGGTGGGTTGCTCCTCCTCTGATTTGCGGCCAGCCTTTTCCAGCAGCGGGGATTGCTAGTCCTTTTGGGGTGGGGTGAGTCACCCCTTGGTTACAAGGTGCCTGGCCTAGCCTGCCTTATGGGAAGAGCTGGCAGCATTTGTGGCACACCCTCCCTCTGCAAACCTGTTCCTGGTTCTCCTGACCAGTTGCTGCCGCCGCTGCTGCGCTCCCTTTCCCAGGCTTTGCCTATCTGAGTTCTTCAGGTTTCCCTTGGGTTCTTGTTAATGGGAGAGGCCTTTTGGCATCTTTGCCACCCAGAGTGGACTTCGAGAAGAGAGTCACTGAGCAATGCTGCGGAGCTTGGAGACCAGTGGAATACCAGTTGGGCAAAGTAGGCCATGGCCAGCTGTTGGGCTCCACTGGGGCAAGAAGCTGCCTGTGTGAACTGGGGCCCTCTGGGGAGGCCAGAGGAAGCCCTTTGGCCCAGCCAGGCCTTCACCAGACTTGACTCCTTCAGGCAAGCGCAGACCTGCCATGGATTCTTTTGCTGGTGTGCTGGGGGGGGGGAGAGGAGTGCTCTGTGTGGGCCACTGGAGGAGCTACAGAATGGGGGGAAGTCTGGGAACTGCCCCATTGGGGCTACTGGGAGCCTCTGCTGGAGCAGTTGATCAGATCAGACCTATTACAGAGTTATGCTTCCTCCTCCAAGAGGCAAGTTGTTGCAGGAGGAACCTGGAGGGACCGCAGCCGATCAGACCAGGAAGAGCCCTCTGCCTCCACCTTTTCATCTGCTCTGTGGGTCTTCCTGGGTCAGCTCCCCAGAAAAACTTCCCACCTGCTAGCTCAGTGATCCATAAGCTTCTCTTGAGATGCTTGCTCTCTTTTCCGTTTCTGGCTTGAAGTTTATTTGGCCCTTTTAGAGCAGGGATAGTCTATGTGAGAATCATTATTATGGGTAATTACAAGCCAGGCAGTTTAGACAGGACAGCCCCTTCCTCTTCTTGGGCATCAGGTGTTGCTGGTTGCATCCCCCAAGCTCTACTCTGGAACAGGGGCAAGTTGTTTGGAGAGGGGAAGCTGGGCTGGAGCTGACCCTGGGCCCCTCCCACTCAGGCCGCAGGCATAGCCCACTTGGCAATGATCGGGTGACCAAGCCTTCAGCTCTCAGAGCAAAGCCCAAACCTTTAGCAAAGATGTCAGTTCCATCTTTTGTGAATTTCACCCATCAAGCAGAACGATGACGGGGAGAGGGGAGGAGGGCATTTGGGGGGGCTGAAGGCCTGAGCCATGAGCTCTTCCAGCAGCCAGTGTTTCCCAGGGGAGGACCCGAGGCTGCAGCAGAGCCCCTTGCCCAGAGTCACACTTGGCAGAAGCCAGAGTGTGTTCGTGGGTGCCACCCAGTGCCAGCCCTCTCTCTCGCAGACCCTGGAGACGCAAGTGGAGGAGTGGTCCAAGGAGGCGGGGGAGCTGCAGGCCCAGGTCGCTGCCCTGCCGTTGGAGACGGCCAGCCAGGAGATGGTGGATGGCAGGCAGAACGTGGTGGGAGCACGGATTGTCCGCCTCATTGAGCCCCTCCGGGAGCGCCGGAGGATCCTGCTGGCCTCCAAGGAGCTGCATCAAATCAGCCACGATCTGGAGGATGAGCTGGTAAGTGCTGGGCAGAGATGGCGGCCAGACTGGCTTCAGGAAAGCTGATGGGATTTGCAGCCAGCCAGGACTCTGGGCCATACAGGACTCCTCTCTGAATGGGATGTCCAGGTACAGAAATCCATAGGACGCCGAGTGGCTTGTTTCCGGCCCCCCAGTAAAAAAAAAAAAAAAAAAAAAAAACAGCACGAAGCCCCCCCTCCCGGCCAAAGGGCAGCCAAGAGAAGTGATGCATAGAGGATCCCACGCTGTCTCCACACTGGCCCTTGGTAGTGTGGAGCTGCCAGCTGGCCACGTGGCTCACGTTGCTTTCAGGGCCTCAGTTTTGCCCTTGCTTTCCCTTTAGGTCTGGGTGCAGGACCACCTCCCACTGGCCAGGCTGAAAGACCGCGGGAGCAACCTACAGAGCGTCCAGCAGCTGATCAAAAAGAACCAGGTGAGCAGGTTCTTTTTGCGGGCAGCCCTGCCCAGAGAGGGGCCTTGGCTAAAAACCTGCTTGGCTCAGAAGCCAACCCAGAAAGTGGCATTGCTTTGGAGAGCTGCGCTGGCGTGGCTGAGCCTCTGGGTGCCAGCCCGAAGCCCCTTCCCCCATAACTCAAATGGAGAGTCAGTGGTGGTGGCAAAAGACGGTCCTTAACCCCCCTCCCCATCCTCAAGGCTGGACCTGGCAGCCAAGCTCCACTCTGGCTGGATGCTTAGTGCATCCCCCCCCCCCCCAAATGCTCTGTCTCTGACACCAGAACCTGCGCCGTGAGATCCAGGTGCACAAACCCCGAGTAGATGAGGTGCTGGCGCGAGCCGGTAGCATCGCCTCCATCCAGAGCCCTGAGGTGGACACAGTGCGGCTTCTGTGGGAGAAGCTCTCCGAGCTGTGGGGTGCCCTCCAGGAGGAGACTGAGCAGCGGCAGCAGCTGTTGGACGCCACCTACCAAGTGGAGCAGTACTTCTTTGATGTTGGGGAGGTGGAAGCCTGGCTGAGCGAGCAGGAGCTCTTCATGATGACCGACGAGAAGGGCAAGGTGAGCCTCCCCTCTGCCCTGGCCGGGGGCTGCCTAGAGCAAAGCAGGGGGAGTGGCCGGCCAGCCACTGGAAGGGGTCTGCTGGCTGGGGAGCAGCTCCCCTTCCCAGGCTGTCCCCTGAGCCCTTGGGCAGCCAAAGCCGCCACTCTCCTCCTCAGACCACTCTGGGGATCCTGTGCAGGCCTGGCCCTTCTGGCTTTTGGCTGCCCGGATCCAGAGTTGGCCATAAGAGAGGCGCTTGGGGAAAGCCGCCTTCTCCAGCTGCAGATCCGAGGACACCAACTTGCAGAACGGACCAGCAGGGCAAGAGGGGGAAAGGGGGCCCACACTCCCCTCCCTGGAACCCTTTTTCCAGGATGAGCAGAGCACGCTCCAGCTGCTGAAGAAGCATCTGATGGCCGAACAGACAGTGGAGAACTACGCGGAGACCATCGCCCAGCTGTCGCGGCAGTGCCGGTCCCTGCTGGAGCTAGGCCACGCAGACAGGTGGGGCCCTGCTCTTCCCACCCCTCGCCTACTCCCCCTGCCGGCCACACTGACCAGCTTGTGTCCTTGCCAGCGAGCAGGTCAGCCGGAGGCAGTCCCAGGTGGACCGGCTCTACGTCTCCCTGAAGGACTTGGTGGAGGAGCGTAAGGCCAGCCTGGAGCAGCAGTACTGGCTGTACCAGCTCCACCGCGAGGTGGACGAGATGGAGCACTGGATTGCTGAGAAGGAGGTGGTGGCTGGCTCACCCGAACTGGGGCAGGACTTCGAGCACGTGACCGTGAGAAAGGGCAAATGGCCAACGGCCCAGAAGCGGGAGGGAGGCCCTGTCCAGGGGATGCCAGTGCCCACCAAAAGCTGGTTTCTTAAGAAATGGGATGCTCGGTGGGGCTGAGGTGTGCTTTGCCCATGCCTAGGAAATGCTCTCCAGCCCTGGGCCGGCTCCAGGAGCCAAAGGGGAAGCAGGGGAATTAACAACTGGCAAGGAAAAGGAAACATTGAGAACTGCATGTCCAGAACGCAGAAAGCAAGGAGGGTTTCGGCCGCTGTTGCACAAGACACACCTGTGCGTCCACATAGCTCTCTCTTTGTTTTGCACAGTTGCTGCAGGAGAAGTTTACCGAGTTTGCCAGCGAGACAGGCACTATTGGCAACGAGCGGATCTTGGCCATCAACCAGATGGTGGATGAGCTGATTGAGTACGGGCACGCAGATGCTGCCATCATTGCTGAGTGGAAGGACGGGGTGAACGAGGCCTGGGCGGACTTGCTGGAGCTGATCGAGACCAGGGCGCAGATGCTGGCTGCCTCCCACGAGCTGCACAAGTTCTTCAACGATTGCAAGGATGTCCTGTCCCAAATTGAGGAGAAGAAGCAGCGCCTACCCGCGATTGCGGCCCGGGAGTGCAAGACCTCAGCTGGGACTCTGCAAAGGATGCTCAAGTCCTTTGAGCATGACATCCAGGTGCTGGTGGCCCAGGTGAGTGGGAAGGGAACAGTGTTCAGGGAACGCTCAACCGGGGGGGGCGAGCAAGCTGACTGATAGGATAATATCTTCCTGTTCTGGGGGGGGGGGAATGGACGGCAGGTACGGCAACTGCAGGAGGTGGCAGCCCAACTGCAGACGGTATACGCGGGTGAGAATGCCAACGCCATCGCCACCAAGGAGCAGGAGGTGATGCGCTCCTGGAAAGAGTTGTTAGGCTTGTGCGAAGATTGCCGGCTGCAGGTCACCACCACGGCCGATAAGATCCGCTTCCTGAATTTAGTGCGGGACCTCGTTTCCTGGATGGACATCATTCTCTGCCAGATTGGTGCTGGCGAAAAGCCCAGGTACTGCTGAGGGGGGGAGAGCAGCCCCGGCCTGCCATCCTCTGAAGGAGCGATGCCTCCTCATGGCCCTTCCACTCTCCCCACGCCATCTCTGTGCGCAGGGACGTGTCCACGGTGGAGGTACTGATGAGCGACCACCAAGGCCTGAAGGGTGAAATTGAGGCTCGCAGCAAGTCCATCTCCACCTGCGTCGACCTGGGCAAGACTCTGGTGCTGAACAGAAGCCCAGCCTCTGAGGAGGTGAGTCTCACCCAGGGCCCATTGCAGGGCCGAGGGCATATGGGTGGGCCCACTGCATGGGGGACTGGAGGACTCCCCAGGTCTGGCACCTGGAGTGCTCTGGGGATTTAGCATGCGGGGCTCACTTGGTTGCTGAGGCTGATGGTTCTGGAAGGACACCAATCGATTTGTCAGAGGGTTTCCCCAAATCCATCGCTGCATGCAGGTCTTTAATCTGCATGAGGAAACTGCAGGGAGGAAACAAGTGGTGGGGCGGATCAGCTACTCTGGATTTGCTGCAGTTGAGTGGGGGGGAACCTGGAGCTAGGTCCATTCTTTGTCGGGTGGAGGGGGAGATGTTGTATGGCGTTCCCCTTCCAGAGCCTCCTACGAAAACTCTGGGGGAGCGAGAAGACTGTTGCCGATGGTGCTCCCCTGACGGGATCCAGGAGCCAGAGAGCGTTTCTCTGCGCATGAGCAGACTGCCTTTGCTCTTGCTGATTTCAGCGGGAAGCCCAGGTGCCTCCAGGCTGCTGTGGAAAGCAGAGCAGAGCAGAGAGCTTCCAGGGCCGGCAGGCAGGCCAGCCTTCAGGTTTCCAGCCTTTGCCCTGCCCAGTGCCAGAGAGAGCCGAGGATATTCTGGGTCTGGGAGCAGAGGGGCTTAGAAAAGTGCCCAGCTTCAGGCACTGAGCAAAGGCAGAGCTTTCCCAGACTGCGACGGGGATCCTGGAAGGTTCAAAATTGCGCCCTCTCCCTCTCCCAGCCAGGCTTCTCTTGCTTGCAATGCAGATCAAGCTCCACCTGGAGAAGCTGAGGACCAAGAAGAAGGAGATGGTGGACAAGTGGGATCAGCACTGGGAGTGGCTGCAGCAAAGTAAGCCCACTTGGCCCAGCCCTCCTCCCAGGGGTAGAGGCAAAGGGGGCAGTCGGGGCACGGGACCACCGGATGAGCAGTGGTGGCTGGAGCCACAGCTTGGAGGGTGGCAGCAAGCGTCCTCGTACTCAGTGGCTGCCTCTAGAGTGGTGCATGCCCAGCTGGCCCGAGAGAGAGAGAGAAAACGCTCAGCACATGTGGACAAGGACAGCCCCTGCTGGATCCCAAGTTGGGCATTGCTCAGCTGCCCTACCTCTGAGCTTCCTGCCACAGGTCGGGCAGCGCCAGGGGGCTGGGCACATCTAGAGGAGCCTTTGCTCAGGGCTGTTCCTCCTTGGCAGTGCTGGAGGTGCACCAGTTTGCCCAGGAGGCTGTTGTGGCGGATGCCTGGCTGACTGCCCAAGAGCCCCTGCTAAGGAGCCGGGAGCTGGGCAACAGTGTGGATGAGGTGGAGCAGCTCATCCGGCGCCACGAAGCCTTCCGGAAAGCTGCTGCCACTTGGGAGGAGCGCTTCAGTTCCCTGAGACGTCTCACCACCGTAAGAGTCCAGACTCGGGCCCCTTGCCCTGGGGGGAGTGGGCAGGGCAGGCTCAGCGTGATGGGCGCACAAGACACTGGCCTCTCTCTCGTCTCGGTTACCCCTTAGATTGAGAAGCTGAAGGCCGAGCAAAGCAAGCAGCCACCCACCCCCCTCTTGGGCCGAAAGATCTTCCCGGATCCTGCCGAGCTGAGCAGCAAGGGTGCCTCCTTCCTGTGTCAGCCGCTCTTCGAGAAGGCCCATGCACTGCTCAATGGACTAGAGCCGGAGTCCACTGAGGCCAAGGTGGCCTATGTCCGGCAGGAGCTGAAACCCGAGCGGCTGCAGCCCAAGATTGACCACCTACAAGAGGGCCAGGGGGCTGCCATGGAAGCCAAAGCCCAGGAGAAAGCCGGCGAGGCCAGCGTGGCTGTAGAGGAAGCCCTCAGAACGGGTACTTTGAGCCGAGCTCCTGGGTCCTTGCTAGAACAGGGGGAGGTCAAGTTAAGCCGGCCGGACAGGCACCGGGAGCGCCAGGAAGCTCGCCGATCACTGGAGCATCATGAGTCCACCGAGCAGGACGCACCCCGGCACGAGCCAGCTGAGCGCAAGAGAGAGAGACGAGACCGGAGGGCAGAGCGGCGGGAATCCAGCGAGCAGGAGGCTCCACACGTGGACCCCAAAGCAGGCGGGTAGGTGCTGGTGCCTTGGACAGCAAGCATGAGGCTGCAGCTTGCCCCTTTCCGTGTGCAGGACTCCCACATGGGGAGACTCTGCTCAAGGGCTTGCGGAGTCCTTTGGCTGCAATTTCAGCCGGGGGAAAGGTTAATCTGGTAATAAAAGACAGATGAACTGGCAGCATTTCTGAGGCGGTGGGTCCTTTGGGAACTCAGAAGAACTGTGGGCAGGCTGGGGCAGGCTGAAGTGTGGCAACCATGTCCTCCAAACTACCCGGTTCCTCTTCAGCCACGTGACACTGCTGAGCTGGCTGCTGCCCGCTTCTGGCTGATCCTCCCTCTCTTGTCCACAGCAAAGCCACCCTGGCTGACATCGTGGAGCAGCTTCAGGAGAAGGAATCGGGAGTGCTGGCCCCTGCCACGGTGAGTTCCCTTCCTTGGCAGCCTCCAGCACACAGCCCACGGGTCCCTCCTTTCTTCACAGCTGTCGGACCTTTCTCCCCTGCAGCCGCGGGAAAGAGAGTCTCCTGCTCGCCTGCCCAACGGCCTCGATGTGCTCCCGGAGAGGACGCCACGGCCAGACCGGCCCCGTGCCCGCGACAGACCGAAACCTCGCCGGAGGCCCCGTCCCAAAGACCCCAATGCACCACCAGGCGAAGCCTGGCGCTCACGCTCTGCCCCTGCCCAGAGCAGCACCCCACCTCCGCCACCCCCAACACATACTGTCCAGCAGGAGGGCTACCTTCTCCGCAAGCTTGAGCTGGAGGGGCCAAGCAAGAAAGCCGCAAATAGGTGAGGTGGGGGGGGCTCCCAGCAAGATTGTGCTGCTTCGGGGGGAAGTGCAGTTCTGCAGCCAGATCTGACGCAGCAACAGCTGGCAGCTACCCTCACTCTGAGACCCAAGAGGGTGGCCTGGTTATGGGGCCAGGGCATTTGGGTGGCCATGTACGGTGGGCAGATGGGCTGGGCAAACTGGTCGGTAGGAGGAGTTCATCGTCCTGGGACGGGGTTCTTGGGGGGAGGGCAATTTCCTCTGAACTGCTAGAAGGACATCTGAGTTTGGGGTCCTGGACTAGAAGGGAACGCTAGGGTGCCACAACATCCTGATTTAAAGGAAGTGTCCCTTAAATGGCCCAGAGCTTGACAAAGGTTGGAGTCTGTGAAGGAATTGAGGGTTAAAGTCCCAGAGAGACAAAAGGTGACCCTCCTGGCTTTCTCTGGTGAGCACCAAAGGCAGACTTTGTTAGTCAGGTCCTTATAATGATGAAAAGCCCCAGAATTCCTCAGTGCAGCAATCTAAGAATTCTGGGAATGGAAGCCCCCACATTTGAAGAATACAATTTCGGAGACGCTGTTCCAAATGGTTTGGGAAAGGGGAACCTGAGGAAGCCATGAGAATAACAGCTGAGGTGAGAGGGACGGTGAGGATGAATGAGCAGAAGAACAGGCTTGGGACCCTACTTGGGAGTAGAATTTCCGTCCCTAACTGAAGCGGTTATTAAGTGAAACATCATGTGGTCACACAGTTTAGCAATGGTGGTCTTAGTGAATACCTCAAGTTTCTCCTGCTTTGCACAAATGGCCTCCGCTTCAAGTCCCCCCCCCCGCCAAGGTGAAGAGCCCCATTTTCTGCCATTCCCTTCCCCCAAGCTGACCTTCCTCTTCCCCTCCCCTCCGACACCAGTTACCTCAAGCAATTCTAGTCTGCCCCTGGCTGGAGGGCTCTGCATACCCCATGCATCCCTGCCCCACACAAACCAGCTCCTTGGCCGTCCAGCCCCAAGGGGGGAGCCATCCAGCACGTGCTGCCCAGATGTCTCCACAAGGGAAGGGGCCGGGGCCACAGATGCAAGCACCCCTCCTGTTTCCATGGCGGTCTGAGACTGCTGGAATGGGAAGGCCTGCCATGCCACGGGGCTTGGGGCTAGTTGGTACCAGTGAGCCCAGCAGAGGGCAAAGAAGAAAAGGTCAGCTGGGGACAGACGGCGGGGGAGGGGAGAAGCAATGAACAGAATGCAGCAGCCTCTTGCCCCTCTCAGCTCTGCAGGTGACAGAAGGCAGATATGGGGGGGCAGAGGCAAGTGGTGCAGGCCAGGAGAAAGCACTCCTGGATGCAGGGATGGCCATAAATGGGGGCCCCTTACCAAGAGCCCTAATTCTGACCCTGTGATTGTGGCGCTGCTGTAACGGTCGTAGGTAGGAGGACTGGTAGTAAATCCAATTTTTCAGTGCCAGCCTGGAATGGACCTCGGGCTCACCTGTGCTGAGGGAGAGGAGGCTTCGTGGGGAAGACTCGGCCTTCCCCTAATGCACATGCCCTGGAACTGGATTAGAGCCGGTTTCCGATGTAAAGCCAGGGAGCTGCTGGGAGGATGGACGGATCCTGATAAAGCTTCTTCCCCCTCCCCTTCTGGTAGATCTTGGATCAACCTTTACTGCGTGCTCAGCAAAGGGGAGCTGGGCTTCTACAAGGACTCCAAAGGCCGGGAATCTGGAAGCACCCACAGCAATGAGCCTCTGCTGAGCCTGCAAAGTGGCGGCGCGGAGGTGGCCAATGACTACAAGAAGAAGAAGAACGTACTGAAGATCAAGTGAGTCTCCTCCCAGGGGGAGGTGTGTCTGAGCCAAAGATGCAGACCCCATGGAGGGACTGGCAGGATTGCCAGGTGGGGACCAAAACTGCTCCCCTGTTGATGGGATTCTCCCTTGCAGGACCAACGACGGGGTTGAATTCCTCCTGCAAGCCAAGGATGAGGTACGGTCTTCCTCCCCCCCCCACCCCCAGGGCATGGTGGCCCCCCCCTCACAGACCTATAAGGACTCTTCCCTCCCCAGGAGGACATGAAGACCTGGCTGACGGCTCTGAGTTCATCTATTGCGGAGCACGGGGAGATCACCCGCTGGGGCCAGGCGCTGCTCACCACCTCCTCCACAGATGAAGGCCTCCCCAAGCGGGACACTGACAGAAGGGCCAGTACCTCTGGCAGGAAGAAATGAGGCAGCTGCCCGCCCTCAGCCCCCGCCCTTGAGGCTGGGAAGGACAAGCAGGCAGGCCAATGTAGCCTTGGTGTGTGGAGAAAACTTTGGGGTGGCTGAGGGACTGCCCAGCAGGAGCTCTGCCAAGAAGGAGGGATGGGGGGGGACAACCTCTGTGAAGCAGATGCTGGACTTGTGTGGCTGGACAAAGAGCTTCTGCCTGCCCCATCTCTTCTGACTGCTAGGAGCTGAGAGGTGCCCTCAGCCTGGGGACAGAGTTTTGCCTTCCCCGTGAATGGCAACAGGAGACCAGGTGCCCCCGGACTCCCCCCACTCCTTTTTTATCTGTCCTGGTAGCCAGACAGAAGGATCCGGTCCACAATTTGCTCCTCTGTTCAGTGGAGTTACTGCAGCTCCCCAGAGGGGTCCCACCGGTTGATGAGCGCTGAGCCCAGCCAGCAGGGAGGAAGCCAAGCGATGGCAGAGGGGATTCCAGAGGCCAAGGAGCCGCATGGAGGAGGAGCACCTCCTTCCGCTTCACATCTCTCAGAAATGGTGCTACTGTGGGTGCCAAGGATGGTGTGTATGTGTGGTTCTCAGAGCTTGCTGCAGGCCCTTCTCTGCACAGTCTCCTTACCCGCTCACCCCTCCCCCCCGCATTCAGCTCACCTAGGTCACTCATGCAAGAGAACATCGCACCCACACCGTCCTGGAGGAACGAGACGCTCTTCTGGGTTCAGCTGCCGCCTTCAGCCTGCCTTGGAGAAACTTTCACATCTGCTCCCCAGGCGATTGCCTTTGCCTCCCACTCTTTCAAAGGTGTGCTTGGATGCATGCTGGGTAAATCTCTGGGATAAAGCCCACAAAGGTGGCCTGGAGGGGGTGAAGGGCAGAAGCTCTTCCAAATGACCCTCCAGAATTTCAGCCAGCATCTCCGAGAAGTCTCCCACTTTGCTTGTCAACCGCACCTTGAGCACCGTGCTTGGCTCCTGGATCTTCCTGCTTTCCAGGATGAAGAAGGCCGAAGCGGAGAGTAGGCAGCTGCCCAAATGTGTGAAGGCCCCTTGTCCTTGTGAACAAGCCATAGTCACATCCCCGCTCTTGCTATGAGGGAGGGACTCACCAGATGTATTTATATGCAATAACACAACGGGAGGCCAGAGACTGACCAGCCAGCCTCAGCGTAGCCCATCCCAGCTGAGCAGTGAGAGCTTGCATGGGAGCAACCGGACCTTGACTCTAAAGCCCACCTCTGATGCCAAGTGTCCCAAGGGCTGCCCGGTTCCTGACTCCCACTGTCCCATTCGTCTGCCCATTGCAGCAAGGGGGGGGGCTGCTCAGAAGCAGGAATGCCTCTCCCGCTGGCCACGGAATCGTGCATGCAGTCCCTTTCTCTGCCTAGCCCTGAATGTTCCCCATGCTTGAAGCAGCATGTAAGGAAGAGCTTGGCCGTGGGCCTCTGGATGGAATCGTGCCAGGCGCAGGGAGCCATGGGGAAATTGCACTACGTTCAGTGGCTCTACTTGGAAATTGTACTTCCTTTCATGACATGCTAACGTGGATGTACACCTACAATCTATAAGATGCAAAAATAACTAGGGGATTTGAAATTAAATGTGTGTTGAGCCCAGAAGAAACCAGTTTAATTGCTGTGTGGCTCAGTCATCTTTTCCCAAGGCACTTTTCTTCCTCGGGAGCATGCTTCGTCAGCCAGGGCCAAGGGGCTAGTTGATCAGTTACTGCTTCCGGCGGTTGGGTGATACCCTCAGCCTGAGTTGGGGCCAAATTCAGCCTACTCTGGGCCTGATGTAGTTTCCACAGTGTTCTGCCCTGGATGGAGTTGGTGCAGCTTGTGTTGTTTTCCATCTTCTCGGGGAGCTTCCCTGGTTCAGAATTGTAACTTTTTTGTCTAGTATAAAGAAGGATCAATCAAAATTTGAACAATTGGGGTCACATCTTTTCTCTAATTGTAAATTTGAAGACACGGTTTTTCAAAGGCCAATTTGTAAAGTCACATGAGATCAAAAGGTGGGTTTCTCCACACACTCCGACAGCCTAATATTTGCAGTCATTTTGCAAAGGTGCCCTCTGCATATGCTCACCTGATGGCCAGGCACAGTTTGGCTGAAGTGTCCACAGAGCAGCTCATCTTCCTTGGATCCCTTGCACAAAAATGATGCGACTCTTTGGCAGCCTCCCAGGCTACAGCAATGGGGAAATGTACCAATAAAAGGAAACGGGGTGGTTCCAGACCCGGTTGAGCTGAAGGGTGGAACCCGGCTCCTTGTGAGACCCGTGTTAAGAGGGGGGAGTGTATCTATTTCCAGCCCACCTGAAGGCCAATGCCAAATCCTGGCACGGGGTTTCCAGGCGCTTCTGCTTTCTAAAACTTGCTCGGCTGTTTCTTTGTGCCTCTCCCGGAAGGCCTCTGGCCAGATGCGATGACTTTTGGCTCCCCACGTCTGTCTCAGCTCCCTGGCCTGCCTAGATTGTGTCACGCGAGTCAACTATTAGCATTCGTCCTGTAGACACGAATGGGGATCCGAGCGAGCAATAGCTCCGACACAGCAGGGTTCACCTGCTGCTAGGAAGCAACGGGCTTCCTTTAGTTAGCGTTTAACGTGTAAAATTCGTCCGCGGGTTTGATAAGCAGGTGCCGTTTGGAAGCGGAAAGGCCGCGCGTGTCGCTCCGAGACCACTGGCGGGACAAAGACTGCAAAAAATAACGGAGCAGGAGTCAAAGGAGCTGTTCGCTCCCTTCTGGGGAGTCGCGACCTTTCGCGCCCGGCCAGCGGCTGTTTTTGAAAGGCTTTCCCCTCCTCGGTGCGGAATTCATTCCCCGCAACGAAGCCTCGGTTTGCGTTTCTCGAGGCCCCCCGATCATCCCGCCTGAGCTCCTCCGCAGAAGCCCCTCCGCAGGCAAGTGCCGGGAGCAGCCCCACCGCAGGGACGGGCAGGGGGACGTGGCTTCAAAAACCCGCCCGTCTCTCCGGCAACGGCAGCGCCACCGAAGCCCGAGGAGGCGGCAGGACTACGACGCCCATCGGCCCCCGGGAGACTCGCCCAATCGGGAAGCCCCAGAGAAAGGCGTGGCTGCCGGGGGTCCAGGGAAGCCAATGGCCGACTGAAGGGCGGCCCGCGGCCAATGGGGTGCGGCTGGGCGGGGCTGCTCTGCGCTGGGATCCGGAAGCGGTCGGGATGGCGGCGAGCGGCGGCGCGCCCGGCGGGGCAGGCCTAGTGGAGCTGAACGTGGGCGGACGCAGGCGAGTGGCCGCGGCCCCGGGAGGGAGGGAGGCGGGGGGGGTCGGGCCGTGGCTCCTGCGTCCTTCACCCGCCTCCTCCTCCTCCTCCTCCTCCTCTCTCTTCCCGCAGGTTCTGCACCTCCCGCCAGACACTCGCCTGGGTGCCGGACTCCTTCTTCTCCAGGTGCCCGGGGGTGCGGGGGACGGGCGGGCGGGGCTCTCCTCCCCCCGCCTGCCCTGCCCGCGATCCTCACCGCCTCTCTCGCCCGCAGCCTGCTCAGCGGCCGTATCTCCTCGCTGCGGGACGAGACCGGCGCCGTGAGTGAGCCCTCCTCCCTGCTGCTAGGGGCGACCGGCGCCTCCCCGGGCCTTCGCCCGCAGGCTAGCCGCACCCTTCCCTTCCCTTCCTCCAGATCTTCATCGACCGGGACCCCGATCTCTTCGCCCCCATCCTCAACTTCCTCCGCTGCAAGGAACTGGACCTCAGGTAGGCGCCCAGCTGCTTCGGGAAGGGGCGTGGGCGCAGGGACCGCCGCCGCCGCTGCCGCCGCAGCCGCTTCACCGTTTCTCCGCCTTTTCTGCTCCACAGGGGGAGCGACGTCTCGCTGCTGCTGCACGAAGCCCAGTTCTACGGGATCACGCCTCTCAGTACGTGGCGGGGCTGGGGCTCTGGGACAGCTATCCTGGCCCCCCAAATACGAGTCTGTGGACCTCCCCCCTCCAGGACTCACCTGCCCTCTCTGCCTTGCTCTTCCTCGCAGTTCGACGCCTGCAGTTGCAAAAGGAATTGGAGCGGTCCTCTTGTGGAAGCGTCTTGTTTGAAGGCTATCTGCCCCCCCCTTCTGGTAGGGCTCGGGCCACTGGAGTCATGGGCTGTGGCTGTCTCCCTGTGGTCCAGCCAGCTCTCGCTCTCGTTTCCCTTGCAGTGTTTCCTGCCAAGCGGTGGAACCGCCACAGCATCACGGGGGGGCAGTTGACTGCCCGGCCGGGCAACCCCCTGGTGCGCCGGAGCAATACCATGCCCCCCAACCTTGGCGCAGGGCTTCTGGGGAGAGTGGAGGAGAGGAGCACGGCAGCCGGTGGGTGTCAGGAAGGGAAGGCAGACCTGAGAAGGGCAAGTGCTTAAGGCATGGAGGGTGGCTTGTGGGAAACACTCTCTAAATTTTGGAAACCAGCTGCCACACATCCGCATTGCACCCTCCCTCTAGGAGCCACAAATGATCCAGGCATGGTTCGTCTTATCTGTGGCCATCATAACTGGGTCGCTCTGGCTTACGCTCACTTCCTTATCTGCTACAGGTAAGTGCAGGGGGCACAGCTCAGCATGGGGGGTGAATGGGAAGAGACTGGGCTCCCTCTGCTTCCTGACTAATCTCTCGCCCTGTAGGGTAAAGGAGGCCTCTGGCTGGCAGCTGGCTTTCTGTAGCCCCCGGCTGGACTGGGTCATCGAGCGTGTGGCATTAAATGCCCGGGTGCTTGGTGGGTCCCTGGGTGATAGCGACAAAATGGTGGCTGCTGCCTCTTGCAGCGAAATCCTTCTATGGGCCCTTCAGCCTGATGGGAGCGGCACTGAGATTGGTGAGAAAACTACCCCCACATGCATCTTTAGTGATCTAAAATGCCTCTTGGATGAGGGGAGGCCAACTAGATTTCCTGGATGCTGGCCTTGCTTGGACTAAAGTAAAGGTTTGTCTTTCTGTGTAGAGGGATCAGACTAAAGGAGGTTGATAGGCAGCTGCCGGGAACCTCCCCCTTTGTTCTTCTGTGAACATCTCAAACCTGTTCCCAAAGCCCAGTTGGCTCTGGTCAGTGAGTCTTGCGCTCCCAGACCACTGAGGAGGACTTTTGAAGAAGACGAGGGGAACCTATAGATGGGGGGCTGCTGTCTCAACCACTGTTCCTGAGTTGGACAAGGAGGGGCAGGCACTCCAATTGGCCTCCTGACCCAGCAGGGAGTTGCTTGTGGGCTCTTTGGAGTCAGTGGATTCAGGAATCTCCTGAGCCATGGGCCCAATCCTGCAGCCTCTCCTGCTCTTCTCCCAGTTGCTTCTTTTGTTCTGTAGGAGTGTTCTGTTTAGGGGTCCCCCTAGAAGGTCTCTTCTTTGTTGGCAGCCAGCTTATTGCCACCAGCCATACAGGGAAGATTGGCGTCTGGAACGCAGTTACCAAACACTGGCAGGTAATAAAGCAGATCATTGGAGGAGGGGGGAGAAGGAGGATTCCCAGTAGAGTTGGGGAGGTGGCCTTTTCCAAGGAGTTGTATAGTAGCTGCAGCTTTGGGATTAATTAAATACAGCTTGGAATGGGGTGGGGGTGGGAGCAGCTGCTGTTGAGATCTTTCAGTCTGACCTGTGGCAGCTAAACTATACTTGAAGATTCTCCCCCCTTTTGAAGATGGGGACAAAAGTTGCTTGACTCCACTTCTCTGGTTCTTAATCAGCTCTTCAGGATGGTCCAAAGATCATAACAAAATTTTAAATAGGTCGTCTACCAGTTCCTGTAGCACTCTGGAATGTAATTCATCTGGCCACGAAGGTTTAAGCTTGTTCACTCTCCATGGGTGTTCTCTAACTGCATTTTATCCGAGTCACTGGGTGGAATATGTCCCGAGGAGGAGGAGGAGGAGGAGGAGGAGGAGGAGGAGGAGGAGGAGGAGGAGGAGGAGGAGGAGGAGGAGGAGGAGGAGGAGATTAGATTTGATTCCAGTTGGGGTTGATTGGCTCTGCCTTTCCTTAGTAGGGCATTTTGTCCTGTTTGTGGAACAGCTTGAGCATTAGTGCATTAGTGAGCAGCTCTTTTCATTTAAAACATTTGTGAAAAGTCTTTGGTTCCTTGAAGTCTTCCTGTTAATCTCAGCTGATGGAGTTTCTTAGTTCAAGATCCACTTCAATTCTCATAGCAGGTAATTTTCCAGTTCTTGGAGGCTGTGACCTCCGGTTCCCTGATGCCCCCTGTTTCTCACCAGCTGCTCCACTTCCACAGACTCAAGATGTGGTTCCCATCAACAGCCATGATGTCGCGGGCTCCTTCCTGCTCCTGGGCTGCCACAATGGCTCCATCCATTATGTTGGTGAGTCCCAGCCAGCTGTCCCAGCATGGCTACTGTGGCTCTCTCTTGCCAACTGCCCTTCTCACCTGCCAGCTGTTTCCCACAGATGTTCAGAAGTTCCCCCTGCGCATGAAGGACAATGACCTCCTGGTGACCGAGCTATACCGTGACCCTGCGGAGGATGCTATCACTGCCCTCAGTGTCCACCTCACTCCCAAGAGCAGTAAGGGCTCACCCTGGGGGGAATTACCAAGCAGAATTGGGCACATGAGCCTGGCTCTTCTGCCCAGCCTTTCCCAGATCCCGGTTAGGCTTCGCCTCCCTTCTGGGCTGGGGCTGGCCTTCCTTGGCTGCAGCAGGTTTGTTTGCCTCCAATCCTCTGCTTCCGTGTGTAGGCCACAGCGGAAATTGGATTGAAATTGCCTATGGCACCAGTTCAGGGATGGTACGAGTGATTGTCCAGCACCCAGAGACGGTGGGCTCAGGGCCCCAGCTCTTCCAGACCTTTGCTGTTCATCGTAGCCCTGTCACCAAGGTGATGCTCTCGGAGAAGCACCTTATCTCAGGTAGTGGCTTTGAGGAGGAGGGGCAGATGGGTGAGGCCAGCCAAGGGTCCTATCCCTCCCTCCCTCCCTCATTTTTTCTGCCTATCCCTTAGTCTGTGCTGATAGCCACATACGGACGTGGACGGTGACTCGATTCCGTGGGATGATTTCTACGCAACCAGGCTCCACCCCGTTGGCTTCCTTCAAGATTCTGGCTCTGGACTCGGTGGATGGGCAGGGGGGCTGCAGTGCGGGCACAGATATTGGTAGGGACATCTGGGGTCCAAGGGTGGGGCTTGTGGCATCTGGGCCCTGGGGCCCCACCTGCTTCCTCCTCTCTCCCATCCAGGGCCTTTTGGCGAGCGTGATGACCAACAGGTGTTCCTCCAGAAGGTGGTTCCAGATGCCAGCAAGCTGTATGTGCGCCTCTCCTCTACTGGAAAGAGGTGGGTCTGCAGGGGGCCAAGCTCCAGTAGGTAAAGCCTGAGGCAGGTGGCTGGTCTCCTTGAATTTAGCCCTGCTTTTGCCTTTGGCAAGCCAAAGGTGGTCAGTAGCACATCCAGCTTCACAAATGGGGCTGGTGATTTGTGCTTGGCTATTTTTATCTCATTGGTGCATCTCTCTTCCCCGCAGGATATGCCAGGTGTGCTCAGTTGACAGTTCATTCATCACGGCCTTCCTGGTCCAGGAGTGTGAGGGCTCCAGCCGCATTGGCTCCCGTCCACGCCGTTACCTCTTTACTGGCCACAGCAATGGCAGCCTCCAGATGTGGGACCTCACCACCGCAATGGAGATGAGGGACCACCCCCCAGGTGCAAGGACTGGGCTTGGCAGGGGAGATAACCTGGGAGGGACAACCAGGGGCTCTGCAGTGGGCGTGGGCAGACGCCCCCCCCCCCAAGAGGGAGTCCCTACTGTCTTCTGCTGTTCGCTATGTTGTTTCTGGGTCTTGGGTAAGCTCTGAGCACATCCTGTCTCTGCGCTGGGCTTTGGGTTGTCTTTCCGTATCTGCCCTCTTGGCAGACTCCAATCTCTGCTACTGCCTTTCCTCCTCCTCCTCCCATCTTGCAGATTGTGGTGGTCTCTCAGAAGAAGAGCTGCTGTCTGAGTTGGGGCAATGTGACCTGGCCCTTACCCACACCTTGGAAACAAGTCCTACAGGGTCTTTCACTCTGACCAGTACTTCTGGCATCAGGTACAGATGTGTGTGTGTGCGTGCACAGCTGATGGGGCAGATAATTGAAAGGGAACCCACCAGGCTCTCCTCTCAGAGAGTCAGCAACTCCAGATATGCAAGTCTGCAAGGAAGAGGATTGACTTAACCGAATCCCCAGCTTCCTTGCCTTTGACAGGCCTTAGTCTGTTGCTCAATGGGATTGAGCTCTTCTCTTCCCCTAGATGGCATGTAATGAGGTTGTGGTTCTCCTAGCCGCCCCCAGAATCAAGACACCAGTGGGACCTGCGAGAAGCCATTGAAAGCTTCCCCAGCCAGGTTGGACTTCCAACGAGGAGACCACCACCGACAACAACTGTGCGGGAACTTCTTGGACCGATCTGCCGAGGGCCAGTGGGTCAGCCACTCTCAGGATGGGCTCTCTGCTAGCCTTCTGAGCCAAAGATCGCTCACTCTCCATCCTGTCCCCCTGGGGCCCACCCTCCCCCTAGCCCCATCTAGAGTGCCACTCAGTGAAACCTCTTTTTGACCTCTTGCTGTTTTTGGGGAGCAAGGGAGCCACCGGTGATTCCTGCTGCTGCATTCCCCCTCTTGCAGCTCCTGTGGCCTGGAGCTCTGGAGTGGCGCCTGCTGTGGAGCTGCCGTCCCGCCTCCTTCAGGGCGCAGAACTTCCTCCCCATAACTGTGTCCCAAGCCCTTTCCAAGCCTCTCAGGGCCTTAATCCTCTGGCAGGGTTGTTTTTTCTCCTGTGTGGTGCTCAAAAGCCGCTTGCATTAGGTCAGTGGTTCTCAACCTTTCTAATGCCGCGACCCCATAATACAGTTCCCCATGTTGTGGTGACCCCCAACCACTTATACATCACCAGGTGCCAGGGGGCGTGGCCAAAGAAAAGGGGTAAAAAATGGCGGACAGCCTTGTTTGGCGACCCCCGTGAAATGGTCGTTCGACCCCAAATGGGGTCCCGACCCACAGGTTGAGAACCACTGCATTAGGTAGTAACACGTGGCCTCTGCAAGGTTGCCCCCTCCCTCCTGCTTGTGAAAACCAAAGATATTTATGAGTAATAGCCACACACCCCCTTCAACTGCCTTAGCTGACTGGTTTCTCTTCCCTTCCTCTGGTAGATAAGCAGCAATAAATACACCTGGAAAGATGTTTCTGACAACCTCTGGAGTCTTATTGGGATTTGCTGGGGGGCAAACCTTTCCAGCACTTTGTAGAACCACTTTGTAGGTTGAGGTCAAAGGAGCCCAACAATCCAAGTTCTGGTTTTGGCCAAGCAGACTGGGGAGCAGGGGGGTGAGAGGCAAGACCTCTAGAAGGCAGAGCCAGGGACAGCAGATGGGGCAAGGTCAAGTCTAGTGAGGGAGGACCGCGGTTGGGAAGAATCTCTTCCTGTGGTAGATGGAGGCCCTGGGGCTCTTCGGATGGGAGTGGAGCTGAGGATCTTGCTCACCCCCCCTCTGTCGGATTTGGATGACCGGTTTCCATTGGTGCAGGAAATGTACCTGCCCTTCTGCAAGTGTTGCAGGTCCGGCCATTCCTCCTATTTGTGTTCTGCTTTTGGCTCCTTTGTGTTGGACTGTTCCTTGCAGCCCGTCGGATGGTCTGAGGAGATGAAGAGGCAGTTGGGTGGGGGCTTAGGGACTTACCTGCTGTGGGCCAGCTGCTTGCTCACTTGCCTTTGGGGGCACCAGAGATGCTGTCTTCCGACTGTTGGGGCTAAAGTTGGGGGTGGGGAGCTTGGGAGAAGGCTGGAGGGGCTCAGCCGGTCTATGGGATCTCCCCTGCTGGGCAGCTCCTTCAAGTAGTTGCCTAGTAACAGCCTCTGGGCCATGCTAAGGGGGGGAAGGAGAGTACCAAAGAAGCTTCAGCCGACTGCAGAGGGGGGGGGGTGAGCAGCCAGGGCTCATTCCACGCCTCTCCACTCGCTCCTTGCCAGTTGTGTGCTGGGCAAGGCTGGCACTGCCAAGGATGGAGGAGCAGAGGTGCAGCCAGCGGGGAAGAGCAGGCAGGCAGTTGGCCAATAGTCCCGACCGGCGAGCATAAGCAGTGGTGGAAGCTCTCCCCCGCCCCCGTGCAACATGCTGCCGGTCCCCGCCTGCTTCCCCCGCCAGACAGGGTGGCTGGCAATTGGGCCGAAAATAAGATGATCCAGGTCAGGTGCCTGCTCTGTTGACCTCTGTGTCATCTCTGACAAAAAAATGTGCCGACTGAAAATGTGCCCTGAAGAAAAGTGATTCAGGGATTTCTGCCAAGGAGCGATTCCATCCAGGTAAGGCCAGTGCTCATTTCCATATGCTCACCTGAGCCCCCAGTGACCAATCGACCAAGGACTACCCGCTCCCATCCCACCATGTTTGCCTCCAAACCCTCTGCAGACTCTGAGACAGGTGGAGAACAAATTTAAAAAAGATTCCCAGATACACATGAAAACAAAGAACTTTCCTGACTCCCTCTGCAAATCCCAGCCCTATCTACATATCACAAACAGATTAAAACAAAGCAACAATCCCAGAATATTTCCATATTGAAGTAGTCAGTTGGTCTGTTCCTGAGTGCACAAGGCTCTTTCCGAAGGTAAAAGAGGAGAGAACTCAGGACAACCAAAGAAGAAACCAAGGAAGGCAAGGAACACAAAGCAAGGGTGGGTTGCTAAGGATCTTGTGCCAAAGGCGCTTCCTGGAGACCAGGACTGTGGACTGGGAGGTTGATGGGGGCTTTGGTCTCACTGCCCAGGTTCCAGCAGACAGAGACAGATCTGAGTCCGTGTCCAGAGGAGACCTGGTTGAGTTGCAGGAGGTGCCCATGGATGGGATTCTCCCCAACCCTGTCTTGATGCAGTATGTGGTAAGTGACTCGATCAGAAGAGCCTCAGCTCCTGGGATGGAGCTCCTGAGCTACACGAGGGCCTGTCCTGCTCCCACATGGCAGGGTGGCCCAGTTCCCAAATGCAGCAATAGGAACAGATGGCTCGCTCGCTGGGTCAGCAGCTCAGGAGTTTTATAGCAGTCCTCTGAAATTTGGGTAGGAAAAGGAAACTCCTGGAAGCGGAGCTCTGGCTTCCCAGCAGCTCAGGAGAAGGAGCACCCTGCTCGGCCTCAAGAGAAGCAGAAGTCTCCAGGTGCTCTGCCAGAGAGGAAAGGACATGCTGGACATATGAACAAATTGTCCAGCTCTGCACCCTCTTGAGAGTCCTGGCTCCAGTTCTGGGCATCCCAGTTCAAAAAGAAGCCTATAGATTGGAGCAAGGTCAGAGGAGGAAGGGGCCTGGCAGAGTGAGGGGAAAAGGGGGGTTTCTCCCCCTGGCAGCTGGCCTGAGCGTAGTCTATCTCAGTATGCAGTGATTAAATGGTTCTTTTGCATGTGTTTAATTTCTTGGTTTCTTAAATCTTAGTAACCATATTAGTCTGTAGCTGAAGAAATAGCAGGCTTGTGACACTTCAAAAGTATACAAAGGTATCCAAATTATACTAGAGGGCAAGAAACAGCATTTTTCTAAGGATACTAGTGATAATCTGATTTATTCTCATAAAGAGATTGCCCCTTGCTTGCTTGTTTGCATCTCGTGTCAGAAAATTCTTTCTTAGTTAATTCCACAACTACCAATGTATTTCAATGGGGTGGGTTGGCCTGCTCCACTGAGTTGCCCGGTCTGTGGCCAGCAAGTGCCAGCTGGAAGAGGGAGCAGCTGTAGCAGGGCCAGGGTGTCACTGGATGCCACCTGGGCTTTCACCCAGCTTTGCCCCTTCCAGCAAAGGGGCATCACCAAAGGGGGCTTTGCCACTGCCAAGTCCTGCCTGGATGGTGTCTGTCTACTCTGGGCATGGTTTTTGCCTGCCCTAGCATAGCTGCCAGCTGCTATGGCTATCTACCCAGGGTATGCCCCATCTCCCTTGTGTGCAGTGGGGAGGTTGATCAGAGCAACTACCAGCACCAGTCAACTTTTCTTTGCCTCCTGTGGGACGTCTCCCCTCTTCTTGGCTTTCACCTTTCCTGCAAGGGGAGAAACAGTGCAGACTATGGGATTGAGCAAAACAGGCACCCCATTTTGTCTCCGCCTTTTCCAGTGATCATCAGCTGAGGCCAACTTCTAGATCTTTGCATTTTGTTCTCAGAGCAGCCTCAGCGTCCTCCCTTGGTGATCCTATTCTGGGCCAAACAAGGAGAGGCCTGTAATTTTCTAACAAACATGCTGTAGTTGTGCAATTTTATATGCAACCAAATTTGAAATAATCACAAGGAAATATTTATGGACACCAGGCACAGTTGTGCTCCTGTTTTGCTGCTGCTGAGTCTATGTAACTGAGTCCTTGATGGGGTGGGGAGGGTCCGGGGAGGGGTTGTTCCTCGAGGCCTCAGTATTTTCTCACTATGCTGCTGTTCTCCATTGGTGGGAATAAACATTTCCACCATGGGAAGGTAGCCCTTGTGCAGCAAAACTAGGTGGACCAGCTGCCTTTCTCCATTTATGTCATAATCCTGGGCTGTGCTTGTCACAATGGGAGACAGGAAAAGCTCATTGGCTGCACAAGTGGGAAAGGTCCTCCTTTGCTTCAAGACGGTGAGCGGCATTTCTCTGCCCCAAACAGCTTAGCAGAGAGAGCATGATGGACAGAACCTGACTTGCCGCCCTTGATGGCCAAAATTCTGGAATGTTAGAAGAGCATCTCTTCTCCAAGACAGTGTCCTCTGTCCAGGGAATTGCTCTCCCAAAACAGCTGCCTCCCTGGAAAGAAGTCTTCTGTTCATCTTCCAGGCCCTGGCCAGAAAGGCAGCTGTCTGGCCAGGCTAGGGCTTCGGGTCTCTTTAAACAAGGGGCCAGACCCAGGCCCACATCAAATGAAAGCAGGGGGCCTTTAGCAATTGGTGCAAAGTAAGAGACTCTGGGTGTACACTTGCCTGCTTTAGAAGTTACAATGCAAGGCATTCAGCAGACCGGTTTGAGCAAACTTCATTACTTCCCTTCATCACACAGATAAGAAATTATCCTCAGCTATCCTCTCAGCACCCGGGGGAGGCACCCTGGCTATTCTGGTGATCCAGGAGAGTGAAAATGGAAGGGGGGGGATCCTTCCTCCCCCAATCCAGGAAAAGCGCCAGGTGGCGGTGCCTCCCCTCAGAAGGAAGGAGCAACTGGAGGCTGCAGAGCTCCTGGGGAGATCGAAGGGCTCACAAAGAGGGCACCAGAGGGCACCAAAGGCGGGCTCACTAGCACACAGGCACTGGACACTTCTCTGGCTGCTTGCAGGTATCGGTGGAGCGGCCAGAAATGCGGAGAAGCGGACAGGAAGCAATCTAGGGCAGGAGAGGGGAGTGGGCATCTGCCCCATGTGCCCCACACCCACTTACCTTGCAGCCAGGCCTCTCCTCACTGGCCCACTGCTTCTGCAGCGTCCTCTGCAGCCAGGCCTGTATTTCGCAGTCAGAGGCCTTTCCAAGAAGGCCATTGCAGCCGCGAATGGAGCTATGGATTCAATCCATAGCTTAGTTCTGCAAGAGATCTGCAGCTGAGGACTGAGCTATGGACTGAATCCATAGCTCGGTACTCATCTGCAGAGGCCTTCCGGAAAGGCTTGACTGCAAAATGCAGGCTGGAATGCAGCTGCAGCATGAATCTGCTCCTTCAGCCCAAGAAGAAGTGGGCCGGCTGGGTGGGGTTGTCGATGCCGGAGGGGAGTAAAACATCCCCCAAAAGTAAGACCTGGTGTCTCTTTTGGAGGCAAAAAAAAAAAAAAAGAGAGCCAGTCTTATTTTCCGGGAAACACGGGTAGTGACTGAGGGCCTCTTTTCTTCCCCTTTCTGAAACTAGGGAGCAGCCTTAGCCTTTTTCCAGGCTACTCCTGTCCTCCATGATTTCTGAAAGATCCCAGAAAGAGCTCTGAGGTGATGACCTTCAAGACTCTCAGATGCAACTGATCTGGCCCTGCAGGCTTCCAGCTGTTCATGATAGGCTGGTGCTCCATAATTATCCCTTTCGTTAGCCCGAGTTCAGTCATCTTTGCTTTTTAGATCCATTTGAATGCAGTTCATCTTTTGAGAGAAGACCGCAAGATAGATATTGAGGAACATTGCCCTCTCCCTGTCCCATCACTTGTTCTTGTCTTGGCAGCCTTTTCCCATAGTAGACCCATCTTTGCCTTTTTCCAGTTAGATTTGCCTGCTTTGGGACGCTTCTGCACAACTGTAATAATGTGCTTACTCTGGTCCCAGAGATAAGAGGCAATATCTGGTCTGTTGGTAGAAAATCACTGCTCTCAATAAGCTCTGGAAAGAGCCGAGTATTGATGTTGTGGTCCCAGAGGATGATGTGGAATCTGAAAAATATGTCAGGTGTTTTTTACATTCTAGTCATAGGACGATCAGCCTTTCAAGATCCTCTGGATCACCCTTGCTCAAATCTGATCACCTGAAGAAATCGGTCCCAGGGAAGGGCATGGCTGCAGTATGCCACACAGCCTTCGTTTAGTGCTGATGGGAAGGAAAACTTTGGGCAAGCCTGGCTGGCCTTTGTGAGTTGGGCTTTCCCCCATCCAAACAGCTGTCAAGAATGGCCATACAGGGGCTCAAGCAAATGACATAGGAGCTCTGCAAAGAGAAAAGAGCCTCCTGGAAACAGCCATTCTGACCGTCCTGGAGGTGAGGGAATTGTCGGAGGTGAGTGGAGTGGCAGAGAACAGAGCTGTCAAGTTTTTACAAGGAATTACACTTGTCGCTAAGCTGTTACGTGAGGGTGTTAGTTGTAGAGCTGCAGAAAGAACTGGGAGAATGGTGGCTTTTTGCAAGTTGCAGAGACCAACAGTTACTGTCAAGGCGGAAGGGCGTTCATGAGTGAATCCTCAAGGGGTTAGCACTGATAGTTTGTAATAAAGATGTGTAAGTTATGCAATCTGCCTTCTTCCCTGGAAGACTGGGAACATATGCAAAAGTTTTTTTCCCCTGAGTGGGAATAGAGGAATCCATGTTAGATCTGCTAATCCTGGGAAGAAGAATCTCTTTTGAAAAAGACTGGCATGGTATGCCCTGCCTAGAGTTCTTTCGGATGCAGATGTTCTGATGGGCGTTGCATGTAGCTGCTTCTCAAAAAGAGGTCTTAGTACAGGCCAGGTGGAAGATAAAGCACCAGGACCTGGCTGGGAGGTGGTTGTCTTGGTCAGGTGGCAGCACAGCCCCTGGGCAACATGGAGGGCTAAGCAGACGAGGGGCAGTGGTCTGAGGCTGGGCAGCCTGGCCTGCGTGGAGGCAGTTGGGCTGAAGGCAGAAGAGGGCATCTCGAGCAGGTCCTCTCCTCCGAGCATATGGCCTCAAATCGCTCTGGGAAGCTCAGTGGCCACCATCGGGACCCAGCACCCCCCCCCCCGGCTTTCCTAGCAAGGAGAGGTCCATCGTAAAGGTCAGGTGGGTTGAAGGTCCCTGTTCCTGGGGAGGCTCCTACGTTTGCAGCTGGAGAGAGACTCGGGAGGCAGGTGGGGACTCCAGCCCTTGGAAGGCCTTCTGAAGAGAGTTGCGGGGGCTGTTACCTTGAGGGAAGGGCCATCCAAGGAGGGTTTGGAGCTTCCCTTTAGAGTCCCAAACAATCCAGTTGCCGGTTTGTCTTCCACACGTCTGGGCTGAGCAGGATAGATCCCTCTGCAAGAAAGGCCTGGGGGTGGGGGTGGGGCTTCTCTCTCTGTAGAAAGAGGCAAGGGACTTGCAGATGCCTCCAACCCTCTTCCTCCCATCTGGAAGTTTTGGAAGAGTTCCCATGTCCAGCTTAGTCCCCACCCCTCTGGGTCTGGCAGTTGTTCTGTGCCCCCACCCTCTCCACCCCTGGCTAGGTTTTTCCAGATGATGTCATGTAAAGCTGCATTGGAAGGAGAGCCGGTGCTGCTCCTTTCCCCACCGCCCACAGGCCGCTTCCTCCCTGGGGAGGCCCTGAGGAAGCCCCACCTCTTCTTGCTGTCTTTGATTGCTTTCCGCAAATGTTTGGATGGGGTGGGAGGGGGAGACATTTACTTTGCTCTCCCTTGAAACTTCCATAAATCCCAGGACAGCTCTGTTGCTGCTCCAGGTTCCTCCTTTTCCCTTTGATCAAGTGTCCCCCATTTTTCTGGAATGAGCATTCCCAAGTCCTCTTGATGTCTGAGAAGGCAGCAAGCAGACGGGGGGGGGGAAGGGGGATGGAGAATTGGCTTAGAGTACAAGACAAACTCATTATGACCAGTCAGTGCATGTCCAGCTGGCACAGATGTTTGCCCTGTTCCCAAATGGTGCCTGCTGGGAGATTTGCAAAGGGGGGGGGGGAATCTTTCTTCTGGAAACAGCTATTGGAGGAGAAAGACTTTGCATGTCAGACATCCAAGACAAAGCAGCCCTGTGTGTGTCAACAGCTGGGGAGAGGAAATGTGGGGGGGGGCTTTGTACTTAGAAACCAGTTTCAAATCTTGCACTTCCAGGCTGAAAAAGAGTTGGCAGAAATGGGACAGAGGGACAGGGGGGCTCCAGGCTTCACCCTTCAGACAGGAGGGGAGGGGAATGGAGGGAAATATGGGATGGGCAGGGTATCCTCTCTGGAGGAGCCAGGAGTGCTCCAGTCAGATTGGGCAGGAAGCAGCTGTTGAGGGGGGTGTCCTGATGGTGGTGGGGGATTGGGGGGAGAACACAGCAACTGGAAGCAGCGTGAACCAGCCCAAGGCAGTGTGAGGGCCCCACGAGAGTAGTGGAGGAGAGTGGGTGGCTTGCATGGGAGAGCACATCTAGTGACACATCTGCTGCAGATGTTTGCAGAGCGGAACAACTTGAGGGACTTCAGCAGAGTCAGTTTGTCTGCTGGCACCTTGTGCTGGTGTGTGCTGGGGGACAGGGAGGCCGTTCTGCAATGGGGGGGGGCAAGGAAGGACGCTCTTTCCTCCAGGCTTGTGGAGAGCAGCTAAGAGTTAACCCTGTTCCTGGCGGCTGTGCTCCCTTGTAAACATTGTTGTTGGCTTGCAGCCCACCCACCCCAAGCTTGCTGCTTCCAATTAGCGGGTGGGTCTGTGTGCTCTCCATGGTGGGCGCATAGCCCTCCCTGCCTGCAGCCTGTCTGGAGCTGTGGCTCTCTGCTCAGCTTGGGGCCATGGGCTTCATCCACCATCTCCTGCTGGCGGTGCTGCTGCTGCTGGTTGTCTTCTCCCCCCTGCCTGGGGAGGGTCAGCAGGTCAAGGTCCTCTTCACCCCCACCATCTGCCACATGCACTGCAGCAACGGGCACTGCATTAACCGATGTGAGCAGGGCAACGCTACCACTCTGTACAGCGGGGAGAACGCCAGGGCAGTGGAAGGGGCTTCTGGATTTCGAGTCTGTGAGTACGGGGGCGGGGGGGGGGCGCTGACGGTCCCAGTCATTGGCTTCTGGTTGAGATGATGGGCCCCTGATAAGAGACCTGCCCACACTAGTCAAGGGGGAGAGGGGAGGGAGGGCAGGGGGGCAAGCAGACTGTCAACACTGCAAATACTGCATATTTTGTCAGAACCATGATACAGACATCTCGTACCCTCAGCTGGGGGAATGGAATGCCCTGACTCCCTTCAGTTTGCAAACCCCCCTGTGTCTTTTGCTGCCTGGTCAGGTGCCCTCTGGGGGTGTCTTGCCTTACTTTCAGCCTCAGCCACTGCTTGGCAGGTGCCTGGTTCTCTGTGCCCCTCCTGTTTCCCAGGTGAGGTTCTGCCCAGAGATAAGCAGCTAGCTGGCCCTCGTCCCTTCTGTAGGTCCATCCCGGTTTCTTCTTTCTGGGGCCCCTACCTCTTCCAGCTGCTGCCCTGACCGCAGAGCTGACTCTGGAGGGGAGTCTTGTGCCACTTCCCAGGCCAGGCTCTTGTCTCTGCTTGGGCGTGACTTTGCCTGGCAGATACAGGAGGTGGCTGAGAGCCTTGTCCCTGGGTAACGGGAAGAGGCAAGGCAGGGGCAAGCCATTCTCACAATCCGGAAGCAGGTAGCTGCCTGCAAGGTGGGCTAGCCTTCCTCTCTTCCCAGGTGGGTACTGGGGGGAGGTGTCTCCCAGAACTGCCTGGGTCATTGGAAGAGGGGAAATCTGGGACAGAGGCACAGAACTGTCTCTTGGGCTGCGTCTGGGAGGGAGCCACCTGACTGTGTCCGCATTGTTCCACGAGCTTTCTCCAGCGTCTTGATCCCACACCAAAGTCCTACCGGAGCCTTTTTAGGATCCGGAGCTGGGAAATGAAAGCATAAACAAGAGGCTGGCATTGTGCCACCACCAGATGGGACCAGCTGCCTTGGGCTGGATGCCAGTCTGCCTTGGCTCCAGTCCTGCCAAAGTTGCGGAGAAGGAGCGAGGCGGTGGCTGCCTTGGACCAAGAAAGGACTCTGGGCCCCAAGTACTTGTCTGGCCCACTATATGCCCCCAGCGAGCCTCGATTCCCCTCAGAAAGGCAATGGCCTCTAGCTTGAGATCATGTGTGGGGGCGTTTGGAGGGAGGGAGGGGTTGTTTTCAGTCTCCTCCCTTCCAGTTGTTGTGCAGTTTGTTCCACTTGATGCTACCCAGGCCTGGTGTGGGTGGGAGCACAGCAGGGAGGGGCTTGGCCAGTGGTCCAGGGGCATGCACCACTTACTGCTTGCTGCAGCAGCTGCTCCGCACATGGGGGTGAGGTAGCCTTTGGCATCCCCCCCCCAGTGGAGAAGATGCCTGCCTGAACGAGAGAGGAAGAAGGTTCAAATGTGGCAGAGTGATCTGGGCCAGACGTCCTTTCCTGCCCCCTCAGCTTGCTCTTCCTGCTGGCCCTCTTGCAGGGCTGCCAGTTGCTCTTGTTTCATGGCATCAGATCCGTCCCTCCTCCGGCCATTCTTTCCCTGGAAGGATTCTGACCTGGGGGACTTGGGCAGGCCAGAGGGGCTCACTTCCCTGCCCAGGCAGCCCCAGAGGATAGGATCCGTAACCTGCTGCTTCTTTCCCTGTGGATCGCCTTGGGGAAGCAGAAAAAGCCCAAAGGCCCTCGGCCAGTGCCCTGGAGCTCAGTACCTCAGCCATCGCAGTCAGGTCTCTCTGCTAACCTCCTGCTGGAGAGCCATGCAAACATCCTACTGGTAAATCAAAAGGACAGAAACATTTCTGTACTAAAATCATCAGTCTCAGCAAAGGTTGTCTGGGGGAACAGAATGCCTTTCCAGGCTGCCTGTTCAGAGCAAGGGCAGTCAAGGGAAGGGATCCGGAAAGCTGAGTTCTCCCCCTCCTTGCATTATCTTTCTCTCCCTGGACAGAACAACAGAATAACAACAGAGTAACAGAATAAGAGAATTGGAAGAGATCTTGGAGATTTTCTAATCTAATCAAACCCCCTGCTCAAGACATTCCAAGACAAATGGTTGTCCAACCTCTTCTTAAAAACCTCCAGTGATGGAGCACCCACAACTTCTGGAGGCCAATTGTTCCACTGGTTAATTGTTCTCACTGTCAGGAAATTCCTCCTTAGTTCTAGGTTGCTTCTCTCCTTGATGAGTTTCCATCCGTTGCTTCTTGTCCTGCCTGCAAATACTTTGGAGCAGGGGTCCCCTGGTCTGTGGACCAGTACTGGGCCGTGAGCAACCGGTCTGCACAAACAACAAAGCCTCGTCTGTGGGATGCAGGCAGCACCCCCCCCCGCTCCGGTCCACAGAAAAACCTCTCACTACGCAACCGGTCCCTGGCACCCAAAAGGTTGGGGGCCTCTACTTTGGAGAATGGGTTGATTTCCCCTGCCCCTTCTTTGTGACGTTTGTGGACTCTGCTTCCTCCGTCTTCCTTCCCCTGTGCTCATTTCTCCTTGGGAAGAAAAGATTCAGTCGAGGGGGTAACAGGGCCAGACAGGGAAGGTGCTTCATTGACCAGGGTGGGGGTGAAGAACAAAGGCAGGCTGCTTGGTGTTGCAGTCTCTGGCCTGCATTTCCATTGAGAAGCTCCGGTAAGCTGAGCTTCTGCCTGTTTCCATTCATATACTCTCTCTGTCCCACAGTCCTGTGTCCCCTCATCTGCCAAAATGGGGGAGTCTGTCTCAAGAAGGACAAATGCCTCTGCCCCCCCAATTGGACCGGAAAGTTCTGCCACATCCCAGCCTTTCCTTACCGCAGCCAGAGACAAGGCCCTGCTCACCCTGGAACTGAGTGGGAGCCGGAGATCAGACGGCAGCAGTCCGTGCACACCCTCCCAATCACCAACCACCAATATGAGCGAGATGGTAAGGAAGCCTGGAGGGCAGGGAAAGCAAGTGCGAATCAGACTGTGAAGGAACCAAAAAGAGAGAGAAATGGCTGTGAAAGTTTGCTTGTGTACAAATGTTCCAGGTGAAGGCACAAAGGCAGGGCCGTCCCCCTGCCCATGGCTGTATGGAGCACGGTGCATCACTGCCAGGACAGTGAAGAGCTGGACCCCTTGGTTGAAGGAACAGAAGGATCTAGGAGAAGAAACAGGGTCCCCCTCCTCAGACTCTCCCCTCAGGACCAGCATATCAGGGTCCCCTCTATAAAGAGCCTCTTCTGCAGTGGCAGCCACCCTGAGGAGCATCATCCCCACCCCACCCTGGCCTTTAGGCTGCTTCCGCCCCTCCTGGCCTTTAGGGAGGCTCTGCCAGTGGGGCTGTGGACCCAACAAAAGTGGGGCCAGCTTGCAAAAGCTGCACTGAGCTGAGATAGGATGCATTCTGATTTCCCTCTTATGGACAGCTTTATATCAATTTTTCACTTATTTTTCTTGGATTGTTTTTACCATTTGTGAGCTGACTAGAGTCTCTAAGATGAGATGAGCAGCCATGTAAATCCAATAAATCATAATAATCCTGTCACAGCAATAACTTCCCCTGCCCTGGGCAGGAGAGTCAGGTCAAGCTAACCAGGGAACCTGCAGACTGGGGGGGGGGGCAGCAGGGCCAGGGGAAGGGATTTTGCCCAGGGTGCAGGCAGGGGGGGGGAGCTTTCCAGGCGGCCAGGGCTGAGCCCGTTCTGGGCAGCAGAGAGGAATGGCAGGATTCGGGTTTGGGCCCCCACCGGCGTCTCCTCCCGCCAGGTATGGCGTCGCTGGTGAATGTCCACGTGGAGCACCCGCCGGAGGCCTCGGTCACCATCCACCAGGTGGAGCGAGTCAGCGAGGAGCTGCTATCCAGCGACCCCAACGCCCTCCCGCCGTCCCGCCCAGCCCTCTCCGGCGTGTTGGCCCAGAGCAGCCGCCGGGATCCTCAAGGCGGGTACGGTGAAACCTCCGGCTTCGGCTACTGCTTCCAGCAGCTGCACGGTGAAGAGGTAGGCTGGGGCGGCTGTCGACCAAGCCTGCTCTGGCGCCGGGCCCGCTGCAGGGAACAAGCCTGCAGGGAAAACGGGGGCTGAGCTCTGGCCGGGACTCGCGGAGGCGACTGTAGATTCCCGCGGCCGCGCGGGGGTTTTCGGCTGTTGCCGGAGCGGCCGCGACCGGGCGCTGGCCCGGGTCAAGCCTGCTTTGGTCAGATGTCCCCGTCCTCCCTTGCCAAGCGCGTCGTTGTTCCTCCTCGGCGCCCACAGAGAGAGGCAAGTTGCGCGGAGACTCCAGAGGCTTCGGTCTGCCTTTCCAGCGAGGGAGGCGGGCGGCGGGGAAGATCGGAGGGCGGGAGGAGGCAGGCAAGGAAGGCTCCCGCAGGCGCCCCCCATTTCAGCTTCTCTTTGCTGAATTCTCCGCCCAGCTCCAGCGCACGCAGGTCTATTTTAACGCCCCACGCAGAACTACGCAAGAGTGCAACTTTGCGCGACCGATTACTTCTTGAGAGGGTGAAAACGTCCCGGGAAGAAGCGAGCGCGCTGCTCAGGCTCCTGTTTCTCAGCCTGCATCCCAAAGGGTGGCGGGGATGGATTTTTGGCTATACGCAGACATGCTTGTGTGAATTCACACCTTGCCTTCTCGCTTGCCAGCAGCGAGGAAGGTTAATGGGGTGTCGCTGGGTTGGTCAGGGCATTGCCTAACTGCCTGCTGCCTCGCCCTTTCAGTGCAGTGCCCCCCTGCCGGGGCTGCGCACGCGAGAGATCTGCTGCCGTGGGTCCGGTGTCGCCTGGGGTGTTCACGGCTGTCTGCCTTGTGCCGATGGTGGCGTGGGTAAGATAGCTGAAAGCCGGGGATTCCTGCTTCTCCGGGGTGCCCCATATCCAGCTGGCTTCCTCTGGCCCAATTCTTTCCCCAGATCTTCACCCCCCCACACACCTCCCTCACGCACTTCTTGGCTCTGCCTGCTGCTTGCCTCCCTACTTGGAGAGCCCCCCCCCGTTGTTTTTCCGCATCTCCCAAGCAGCCCTGTCTGTGGGTGGGGGGTGGGTGGGCAGCGGTCGCTCAAGAAAGGGGGGCGGGGTGGTCTTTTATTCTCTGAAGCTGTTTTTCCACAGGGGCTTATGGGCCAGTTGGAAGGAATGTGGTGGGCTGCCCCAGAGGGTTCCTGAGGCTGAATAATTCCTGTGTGGGTGAGTGTCAAGGCCACCTGGGAAGGGTTGGTGGGCTGCAAGGGATGCAGGGAGCCTTGCTGAGATGCTGGACCTGCAGATGGGGATAGCCCACCCAATTGATTCCCCCTGCCCTCCTGACCTTCTCTCCCTCTTACCAGATGTGGATGAATGCCAGGAGGGCAACTTCTGCCACAATGGGGAATGTACCAACACACGTGGCAGCTTTGCCTGTGTCTGCCATGAGGGCTACATCCTTGATTCTTCCCGCAGCAGCTGTATCTGTGAGTTCGGCCCCAGGGAAAGGCAGGGAGGAGGGGTGGGAGAGGGATGGGAGGGAGTGTGAGATGGTTCCATCTGGAAGTCCAGACCAGCCTGAAACGACAGCTGATAGAGTTGGGGGGGGGGGCTCTCCTAAGGCAGGCAGGTGTAGGTGGGCCAATGCTGCCCTCCCCTGTCCATCCAAGGCAACATGGAAGAAACCCAATATTGTGGGCCCCAAAGGGTGAAAGAGTGGAGTGGAAGTAAAATTTTGTTTCACATTTGGTTGGTTTGAAAAGTGTATAAGAGAGGGAAGTAAAATCAGACTGCTGAGAAAATATTTTCCACCTGTAGGCCATTGGCTTTTGGTATGAACAGCAGGGTTGTACCAAATGTAAAATTGATCAGAAATTGTGTCCAGATATTAAGAAATAAATCTTCAACTACTTATTCAAAATTGGACAAATTATGCAACCAACTGATCTGAGCTGAATGCAAATTTATCTAAGATAAACGTTGAGAGCGGTCAATCAAATTTCATTTTTGATATGTGCCATTGTCCCCACAGTGAAAAAATGACAATAAAGGTTATCTATACAGCAAAATTTTATATTGGGGACTGGTTGAAGGATTTTAAGGCTGCGCAGCAAACAGCCACTCTCCCCGGCTTATCCTAGCCAAACTCAGACTGGGCTTGCCCCAGGTGGGGGGCAGCCACCTCCTAGATTGCTAGCAAGCCAAAGCTGCCCCCCCCGCTTTAAGCCCTTCTCTTCCTCCCCAGCCCACCACGTGATCTCCGAGGTGAAAGCCCCCTGCTTCCGTGTACTGCGGGATGGCCGATGCTCTTTGCCAACCCTTCGGAACATCACCAAGCAGATCTGTTGCTGCAGCCGAGTGGGCAAGGCCTGGGGCTGGGCCTGCCAGCACTGCCCACCCTTCGGCTCAGGTGAGACCCGCCTGGGCACCCAGGGCTCTGCCGCAAGAGGAGAAGTTTATTAGTGGGGCAGGAGTAAAGGCAAGGGGGTGGGTGCTTTGTCCTCTCCCTGACTTGCTGCTTCTGCTGCTGCTCTCCTGCCAGAGGGATTCAAGGACATCTGTCCAGCTGGGCCTGGCTATCACTACTCTGCCTCTGACCTCCGCTTCGACACTCGCTTCCTTGGCCAGGACCCCCCCAGGGTACCGATCACCCATCAGCATGGGAGGCAGGAGCCTTCCCCCCAGGTGCCTCGGACAACAGCAGCACCAGCCCTTGTGGGTATGTCTTGGGGGGGCTCATGGACTGCTGCCATTGAACTCCTGGATATGCCTCCCCCCCTCTCTCTTGACCTGAGCTCCACTCTCCCAAAGTGAGTCTGAGGGAATCCCCCACACCAGGTTGCCCAGGGTGTCTCTCCAAGGCAGCCTCCTCCCCTCTTCCTTATGCCAGCTGTTTCTGGTTTGCAGCTCTCCGGAGTGCCCCTCCCACTACACTGGTGGAGCACATTCCTTGGCCCCTGCCCACTCGGTCCCCTGGATCTGGGCCAGCTGCACCAAGTACAGAAGGTAGGGCTGAGCCTCTTGTGGGGCTATGCCAGGTGATGAGGGGCTGGAGGAGAGGGAGGGGGGGAAAGGCCACAAATGACCAGGCCCCTGTGCCATGCTTCCCCAGAGGCTGGGAGAGGGGTGTGCGAGCGACACCCCCAGGTGTGCGGGCCAGGACGTTGCATTCCCCGCCAGGGGGGCTACACTTGTGTGTGTGAGCGTGGCTACTGGTTGAGCCCTCAAGGCACCCACTGTGTTGGTGAGTTGGAGAATGCCCCCCCAAACCCAAGGGGAGCAACCTTTGTGATGGCATGCAGGTCTTCACCTCAATGCCTCCCAAAAGACACAGCTTCTGAGGGTCATGTGGACTTGCAGCATGAATGCCCCCCCCACCCCGGGTAGGCGGTCAGAGGAGCAGATCAAGGGCTCCGCTGGGCTATTCTTGCCTTCCCACCTTTCCGCCAGCCGGATTCCTTTCTTCTCTCTCTGCAGATGTGGATGAATGTCGCGGCAGTCCGCACCCCTGTGCCAATGGGCATTGCCAGAACTCCCCAGGTGGTTTCAGCTGCAGGTGCCGCACAGGCTTTCAAGCTGACTCCTCCGGCATGGAGTGCCAGGGTAGGGGTTTCACAGGCTTTAGCCCTTGGGAGAATCGCCCTTCCTGTGCACCTGTGTCTCTCATTGCCTGGTTTCCCTTCCAGATGTTGATGAATGTGCCCACGTGCCCCGACCCTGTACAGGTGGGCATTGCCTCAACACCCTGGGCTCGTTCCGTTGCTCCTGTCCCAGCGGCTATCAGCCTGACCCCTCTGGCGCTGAATGTCGAGGTAATGGGGATGGGGCCTTGGTGGGGGTGGGAGGCTGGCCAGCCAATAGCACCAGCTCTTCTCCTCTGCCTCTCCCACTTTTCTACTAGTACACAAAGACGAGGAGGCATTGAAACATGGTTCTCATGCAGAGGAACCTGGGGGTGTTTTGCCGTTATGGCTGCCCTTTTTCTCTGTCTGCAGATGTAGATGGGTACTTCCAAGCCCTACTCTTTCCTCTGTGCCTGCTCCCTTGGGTACAGCCAGTGTCAGGGTGAGTGCAGGTGGCCCAAGATCATACCCCCTTTGCTGATAGAGTTTAGAGCTCTTCTAAGTGTGAGTCTCCCTTCCCACACGTAGTTGGGCCCTCCTGGCCAGAGCCTCTTTTTCTGCTGGGGGGCTGAGTGGGTGAAGGAGGCAGGGAGGAGCCTGGGCACAAAGCCACTGTGTGATTTCCAGATGTGGATGAGTGCAAAGAGCGCCCTTCCCTCTGCCAACCTGGCCGCTGTGAGAACCTGCTGGGTGGATATCGCTGCAACTGCCCCATCGGTTACCAGCCGAACCCACTGGGGACTCTGTGTGCAGGTCAGGGGGCTGGGGAGAAGCTGCCCCGTGGGTTGTCCCATTTGTGCTTTGGGGGATGGCAGCAACCTGTTCAGACAAACCTCCCAGAGAGCCGCTTCTGCAGGCTTTATTCAGAGGCAACCAGAGACAAGAGACCAGTACAGGTCCAGAGGAGCCCTCTGGGATGTAATAGCCTCTTCCTTTGTGCACCACAGATGTTGATGAATGCCTGCAAAGCCCTCCGCCCTGTGGCTCTGGGCGCTGCGAGAATGTGCCCGGTGGATATCGCTGCCTCTGCCCTGCTGGGTTCCGGGCCAGCCTGACGGAGAACCAGTGCCTGGGTATGCAAGGAGAATGGGGAGGTGGGAGGCCTAGGGGCAGCATAGGCACACCACTGACAGCATTCCTTCCACAGATATTGATGAGTGTGCAGCAGCAGGATTGCCTTGCGGCCCTCAGGGGCGCTGCCTCAACACAGAGGGCTCCTTCCGCTGCCAGTGTGCCCAAGGGTACCGGACGGAGGGCGTGGGGGGTGTTTCCTGCATGGGTGAGTGCCACACATCAGAGGAACATGCGTGCCAGGGCTGGGCTCGGGCTGCTGCCTTCCTGTAGACCCACGCTGAGCTTCTTTCTGAGCTCTCTCCAGGCATAGATTGGCAGCACTGGCAAGAACAGTGCCAACTCATCTTTCCCCACTGCTAGATGTTAACGAGTGCCTGGAGGGCAACTTCTGCTTCCCACGGGGTGAGTGCCTCAACACTGAGGGCTCCTACACCTGTCTGTGTGCCCAAGGCTTCACTGCAGCCCCCGACGGGACCTCCTGCGAGGGTAAGGGCCCTGCAGTCTCAACTGGGGGGCACTGAGTGCATGCCAAGTGTGCGAGGGATCCAGAACCGCCACGGGATTTGTGCCCTGCTGACCTCTCCTTTGGCCTTTGCACAGACATTGATGAGTGCCTCACTGCTACAGTCTGTGCTGGGGGGCACTGTGCCAACACTGAAGGCTCGTTTGATTGTTATTGCCCCCCCGGCACCCGCAGCACACTCAGCAAAGCTTCCTGTGCAGGTGAGTGGCAGTTTTCAGCTGCAGCCTCTCAGCAGTTGGTCTCAGGGGCTGTGGGACGGAGGCGGCTTTGTCACTATCAGACTGCTAAGATTGAGAGAGGGGAAAGTCAGAACTTTGGTTGAAGCTGTGAGACAGCAGAACTGTGGCTCCCTGGAAGCTCTGGCCGCTGGCTATGATAAGCACAAGCTCCAAGTCCGCCTGATATGGCCTTCCCCTGCTTGACAGCATTATTGGGCCCCCTAAGGAGAACCACAAACCAAGAGTTTCTTTGCCACCTCCCCCCCCCCCCGGTGCTGGAACCTCTCCCTGCTGCAAAGCCCCGGCAGTGTTGTTTCCCTTGCAGGGGACCTGGACCCCAGAGGCTCATCCTGGGAGACTCCACCATAGTTGGTTAGCCCTTTGGATGCTTAGGGCAGGGTTTGGTCCCTGGAATTCTGAGCTCTCCCCAGGGGACCTCCTGCTGAGCCTTCCTTTCTTCCTACATTCCATAGACATTGATGAATGCCAGGAGTATGGGGCAGCCCTCTGTGGAACACAGCGCTGTGAAAACTCAGTTGGCTCATACCGCTGTGTCGTGGCTTGCCAGGCCGGCTATCGAACCAGTGCCACGGGAGACTGTGTTGGTGAGTTTTGCCAGGGCTGTGCAGAAGGGGCTGGCTGTTGGTGGACTTTCCGTGTCTCCTTCCCCAACCCTGGGCTGGTTCTAGGCATCTGCTGCACAGTGTCAGCATGGGCGCTTTGTCCAAGAAAACGCTCCCTCTATATGGAAGGGTTCAGCTTCGCTTCCTGCTCATTATGCCTTGCATCTGTGCCAACCGGTGGTTCCCCCTTCAGATATTGATGAATGCCAGGAGTCCAGAGTGTGTGGAGAGAAGCAATGTGAGAATACGCTGGGCTCCTACCATTGTGTGGCCACCTGCCAGATAGGCTACCAAGCCACTGCTGCTGGGGACTGCATAGGTGAGAACATCCATGGGGTTTGGACCGTGGGCAGGAGGAAAAGCCCCACAGCGGTGGCCTCTGCAACTTAGCGACACGCCAAAGGATCACAGCTCTTCTGAGTGGGTGCATGTGACCCTTGCAGATGTGGACGAGTGTCAGAACAGTTCCACATGTGGTGCCCATTCCATCTGCCACAACTTGCTTGGGTCCTTCCAATGTATCTGTGACCAGGGCTATGAAAGTGCCAGGGATGGACGGCATTGCTTAGGTATGTGGCTGGCAGCAGAGCATGGGACGGAGGCCCTGGAACAGACCAAACGGAGAAGGCGAGGGGGAGGGAGGGGGAGGACTGGATCCCAGTGGCACCTTTTCCCATCTGTTCCTCACAGATGTGAATGAGTGTGAGACGCTACACGGGGTGTGTGGAACAGCACCATGTGAGAACGTGGAAGGCTCTTTCCTGTGCATCTGCCCCCAAGCTGGGGAAGAGTTTGACCCCATGATTGGCCGCTGCATTGCTTTGCCTGGTGCCGGTGAGACTGGGGGGGGGCTTGGAAAGGGGGGAGAGGCCTGTGAGACAGAAGCTAGGTGAACTTCAGAGGTCCTAGCTGAACAGGGAAGCCCTACAGGAGCTGCTGGGTCAGCATAAAGCACTTGCAACTAGCCCAGCATCCCAGGCTCGTGGGTCAGGCAGATGTCTCTGGACACCCACCCAGAGAGCAGAGAGGCAGCCTTCCCAATTGATGGCCCTTGGAGATAGACTGCTCTGAACCCATTTCCGAAGGATTTGAGGTGGTTTTCAATGTCACACAATAACAACATAATTGAAAACCGTCAGGCAAATAACTAATTAAGGTGAGCCATGATGGCAGCCCCCAAATGCTCTGTGGAATGACAGGGGAAGGGGGGGGGCTGAGAGCATCCCTTATTTTGGGAAGCCAGACTTTAGGGGCTGCTGCTGGGAAGACGCATCCCCCCCACTGCCTCAGATCAAATTGGTCAGCCAAGGCCGGGTGGGATGGGGGGATCCTGCAGGCTTTAATGGTAAAAACTGACCTGTTGAACTGGAGCCCCCAGCAGCAGAGCAACTGCAGGACAGGCATGATCTTGCCAGGTGGGTTGCCAGCTGCATTTTGAACCACCTGGGGCCCTCCAGCATGGGGAGGATACACTTTGGGGGGAATGCTCTGAATGAACGGGGGGGGGAGTTCCATCCTTCTTCTCGGTCCTACAGCTCGTCCCCCAGCCCTCCCCAGGCATCCGGATGCTGTGCAGTCAGAGAATGGTGACGGCCTGCGGCGCGAGTGCTACTATGACCCAAACACTGTCCAGGCATGTGAAGACATTCTGTCCAGGAACGCCACCCACCAGGAGTGCTGCTGTAGTCTTGGCCATGGGTGGGGCCTTGACTGCCACCTCCAGACCTGCCCCTCCTTGGGGACAGGTAAGGCTGGGAGGCGGCAATGGGGCCTCCTGGCAGAGGCTGTGGCGTGGGGGGGGGCAGACAAAGGAACTGTGGATTGGAGTAGTTCTAGGAACAGAATCTCGCCCGTGCTCCCCTTACTATGAAAATCTTATTATTTTGCCACTTTTAGTGACAGAGAAATGGTGAAAAACACAAACATAAAAGTACATGCTTTGTCAAAGAAAATGCATATAAAATGCTTTTAAATGAAAAAAATACAACAAAAGAAAAAGAAGGCATACAATTTTAGCTGCAAATAGTTACAATTCTATAGGCTCATAAGTGGCATTGGGGTCTTCAGTTCTTCAGGTGAAAGGATCTCCTATCGTCATGGGAATGGGGAGGATATGAGGGTTTTCTCAAGTTAGTTATGTGGAATGAGCTTCAGACTCGCTGGCCTGATGGTAACCATACAAGGGACCTTCCCATTCACCTTCAAGGCTAGCAGGGAGGGGCAATCTGTCCTTACCACAAACACCTGTGGAGGTCTGGAGGAAAGCTGAGAGGGAAAATGACAACTTAAGATGTTGCAAGCAGCCTTCTAATCTCCACTCTCTGGAAGAGGCTTAGCCAGGCTTTGCTCATGATTTCCAAGAATCTAATAGGAATTGGGCAGGGGGAGAGCTGTGCTCCGAATGGGAATCGAAGTGGGTGCTGGCCTTGCATTTGGGGCACCGGGAAGGTTGCAGGTGATCTTGAGAATGCCTCTCAGCAGCCCCCCTTTGTGGGCCTTCCTGGCCTCGGCCATCTTTCCTCTCCTCCGGAGGAACCTATCGGGCTGTTGGATGGGAGCTCCAGCAGCAGCAGTGCTTGCAAAGAGTGATGTTTTTTTTCCTGTGGCCGAGCCACCCCTGCCCCTAGACTGAGGCCAGGAAGGGAGCTGGGGGCCCTTGGGCAGCTGCTGACAGGTGGCCTGTTTCCCTGCAGCCGAATTCCAGGCTCTGTGTCCTCACGGCAGCGGATACGCTACTGTCCTCATCAGAAATGTCCCAGCAGTCACAGGTGTGCACATGTGGGGGTCTGGATACGGGCAAATTTAAATGGGGCTGGGGGCCCACATGGAACAGAGTGGGGTAGGGGTCTTCACTTTTTGCCTTTATCCCCAACTTGGTGTACCTACACAGATGTGGATGAGTGTGCCCTCTTCAGCTCCCAGGTGTGCAAGGGTGGGGTTTGTGTGAACAAGATCCCTGGCTACTCCTGCTACTGCCCCAACGGCTACTATTATGAGACGCAGCACCTGGAATGCATTGGTGAGCACTCCCCCCCGCCCGGCTCCTGAGGTGCTTGTGGCCCAAGACTGACCGATGCCCTTGTCGCCTCAGATAACAATGAATGTCTGGATGAAGAAGCTGAGCCCTGTGTGGGGGGGCACTGCATCAACACCATTGGCTCCTATTACTGCTCTTGCACTGCTCCCCTGGTGCTGGACCCCTCCCAGCGCCGATGCGTGACCAACGAGAGCCACGGCTTGGGTTCGTATTGCCCTCCCTTCTGGCCCAGCCTTGTAGGGGGGCATTGAGAGACAGATTGCAACACAAGCTTCAGTTTTTGGGGGATCACTCTGGCAATCCCTGCTCCCCCCCCCCCAGATGAGGACCTGGCCGTATGCTGGCAGGAGGTGGGCCCGGACCTTGTGTGCCGTCGACCCCGCCTCGACCGTCGGGTGACTTACACGGAGTGCTGCTGTCTCTATGGGGAGGCCTGGAGCATGAACTGCGCTCTGTGCCCAGCCCGGGACTCGGGTAGGTGCCTTCCTTTCCCCCAGGAGCTGGGGACATGCCCCTCCTCGCAGGCTCATGAACAGGGAAAGGAGCACTAGGCGCTGGGAAGGAAGAACTGCAGCAGTGTTTCCGTTTCCCAGGTGTCTGAGTTATTTATGTATTTATTAAACTTTTATGTCGTCCATCCTTGTGGTTAGGAGCTGGAGGCCATCTTGACCTTGGGTGGAAAGTGCTTTTTTGATGCAATAGGTTTCTGGGTGCCCCTTCAGACCCCATATTGTGTGCTGGGGATGCAGCTCTGCCAGCTGGGGTTTGCATTCTTCCTGGCCTCCCACCTCCACCCGGCTACTGGGGGTCTCCTGTCCTTTTTCTAGCTTTGTGACTCGCAATACCAAGGAGAGACTCTGGGGAGAGACTAGTGGGGCACTCTTTGGGACATTTCCTCTGGAGAGGATGGTCAACTTTGCTCAACAGCCTGTCTACACCGCCCTCCTGGGGGGCCTCTGGAGAACATCTGCCCTTGCATTTAGACTGCTTTGCAAAGCTATACCCAGTTGGTTCTAATCCCCACCCCACCCTTTTGCTTTCCCCAGATGACTTTGAGGCCCTGTGCAATGTCCTCCAGCGCCCCAGTTATAGGTTGGGGCAGCCTGGCAGCCTGGGGGCACCCTTCGAATACGGTGGAGGAGAGTTTCTGCCTTACGGCCCTGATGTCTACGATCCCCTGGCACAGCCTGGCCCTCTACTTCCCAACTATGACGCTCTCCCTCGCGAGTCACTCTATGGACCATCCCCTTATGAGGCAGCTGGCCTGGACGATGCACCCTATAGCGACGTGCAGCTGGAGAGCCCAGCTGAGGACCCCCAGGGTGGACACCTGCCTCGTAGTCCCTCTGACTCAGGCTGGCACTACCCGTCCCGTGGCCGTGGGCACTCCTATCCCGAACGGCCCAGTCGGGCCAGCGAAGACTACCGTGAGTGGGTGACAAAGGGGGAGGGGGGAAGCTATCATTTGTATGTTTGCAAAACAGCACATGCAGGTGGAAGTGGTTATGGGCTGGAAGGAAGAGGGGCCTTTGGGAGAGGAAGGTTTGAGGAGGGGGAAGCAGGATGGGGGTCTTGGGCCAAGTCAATGCAAAAGGGAAGCCTGCTTGTGTCTCTTGGTCTGTTAACAGCGGGCCGTTTTGGAGGCACCGGAGGGCTCCCAGCTGAGGAGTGCGGGATCCTGAGTGGCTGTGAGAACGGCCAGTGTGTTCAGGTCGCCGACGGGTTCACCTGCTCCTGCAATGAGGGCTACCGCCTCGACCCAACCCACATGGCCTGCCGTGGTGAGGGGCTCCTTCTCCTTGCCCCCCCCAGTTGCCAGACTGAGCCTGGCTTTCCTGGCCAAAGGTCAGCCTAATGCGATCTCTCTCCTCTCCGCAGATATTGACGAATGCAGGGAGATGGCCAGGCTCTGCTCTGGCGGCCGCTGCCTCAACCTCGATGGCTCCTACCGCTGTCTGTGCCCCCTTGGCACCGCGCCTACAGGGCAGCCCCCCCGCTGCCTCCACATCCCCCGCAGCCGAGCCTGAGCTGGGGTGGGTGGGGAATATTTATTACTTGTCCAGATGGGAACGGAGGAAGGCGGTGCAGGTGAAAGGACCCTTTGCCCACCCCTCCCCCCTCATCCTGCAGCCCCGGAGGAGCTGCGCAGGTGGCTAGTGCTCAGGAGAGGGGGGACTCCTCTGTTCCTGGTTAGCGCCATGGGGTGAGGGGGGGTGGCCAAAAGGTTCCAAAATGGGGTTGGGTCCCTCTTGCCCTTGGAAGACAGGGGCCCATCTGGCTTCTTCCCTGCCTCGTCCCAGGAAGGGGAGGGTGCCTCTGACTGGAAACATTTTCTGCCCCCTTTGTCCGTGTGTGCACTGGAAGGCATGCCCCCCATAGCCTTTCCTCATCTGCTGAAGACCCATGGAGGAGTTACCCTGCAGGGCCCTGGCAGGGGCATAGGGGCCTCTGTGCAAGTGCCAGTCCTTCTCTGGGCCCACAGCGCTTTCGCAGAGGGTATAGGAATAGGGCCGAGTCCAGGTGAGTGCCCACAAGCAGACCGAGGGCAGCACGGAAGCCCATACCCCAAACATCTCCCGGGTACCTATGCCTGTGATGAGGAGAGGGGCCCTATAGCTCACCACCTCTGCTCCCCCAGCTCCCCCTCCCTTGTCACTCCAACAGATGCTTAAACTCCCTCGCGCATCCAACGACCCCCCCCCACAACCCAGATAGGGGTTGTCAGCCAGGGAGGGGGCTTTTTGGCATCATGCCAACTGGCGGCCACAGTCACTTCTTCACTGCTGTTACTAGACCAATAAATATTTTCTATAAAAGGAGTTGAGAGACTTGGCTTCTCTAAGGAGAGACCAGCAGGAAGTTCGTTCAGCCCCCTCCCTTGGGGGCACAGGCGTTTGATGGGCAGAGTTGGCTGGACTAACTTGGTGGGGGAAACAGCAGCACAGGCTAAGCAGCCTCCAGGGTGGCTCTGGGGTCGCACAGCTGGAAGGGGAGTGGGCTTCTGCGGTCAAGCACTTAGAAGTAACCCCAAAGAGCAAACCTGCCAGTTTGTCTTCTCTGACATGAAGTGTCAGCAGCAAAACCTTTTGAGAAATGGATCCTGGATGGGCCTTTACTTCCACTTTCCATATGAGGCTTTGGTATCTCAAGCACACAGCCCCCCCCCCCACTTCCGCCTCTGCAGCTCCAGGCTTGCAAAGCTCAGCTCAGCTCAAGCCACAGCTGGAAGCAAGGATACTGGGCCACGTTGCACAGAAGGTGATGTCACTGGGGAGGGACGAAGGGCCTGGGAGCTCCAGCCTTTTAGCTGTGGTTTTTAAATACTCCCCCCTCCTCCCCAGCCCATCCAAAGGCAGAGCCAGAAGCCTCTCCAAGCTCTCCTCTCCTGGCCAGAGAGCACTGCATTCCCTCCCCTGCCCTCCACAGGAGTGGATCATCCAGCTGAGGAGAGCAGCCAGTCTTCCCTGTGGATTAGCCCCAGCTCTCGCCCTGCTGCTCCTTGCTATTATCTGTTAATGGAGGAATAATGGGATGGGCCTCCTGACTGGGGGTGTGCAGGTAATTTCTCCCTCTGCCCTGGCTCAGAGGGAGGGCTGGGCTCCCCCAGGATACTCTGATGCTCTTCGGGAGGCTGCTCTGGGGGCAGGAAGACCAGGTCGGAGAGCCTGTGCAGGTCTGCCAGTTTGTGGAAGGTCTGGAGAACCAGCAGCATGGCCATGAGCCCCAGAAGCAGGTAAACTGGAAGGAGAGGGAGGAGAGTGAGCCACAAGCAGGTCTGGAAGACAGGTGGGGCCCTTCCCTCCTCCTTGCTCTACCTGGGAATCAGGTTGCCCACCTGAGGTGGCAGGCTTGGGTTGCCCAGTGCCAACCTGCCATCAAAACTGGCTCGGCCTTCCACCTGGATGCTCTCTGGGTGGGCTGGCCTTCCCACTTGCTCCCCGGGCATAGTGCTACTCACCTGTAACAGAAACCTTGTAGAGGGGGCGAAGGCGTTGCCCGGGCTGCTCCCCGGGAACGTAGTCTCCCAGGCCAATGGTGCAGAGGGAGATGAAGCAGAAGTAGAAAGCATCCAGGAAGCTCCAGGACTCTTCCAGGGAACTGAAGATGGCAGCAGGCACTAAGAAGAAGGTCGCCAACACCAGGCCCATCAGCACCAACAGGTGCCCCCATGACAGGACGCGGCGGTCGGAACCCCAGCGGAGAGCCAGGTATTCCAGAGGCCCAGAGGTGACGGTGCCCACAAGACGCTGCACGGTGGCTGTCAGCACCAGCATGGTGAAGGGGACACCCAGCACCGCGTAGAAGATGCAGAAGGCTTTGCCAGCATTGGAGAGGGGTGTAGTGTAACCGTAGCCTGGGAGGAGGGAAGGGGGAGCGTCAGAAGCAGAGGTCGCTGTGCTGAGGCTCCGCGCTGAGCAGCACCTGGGCTCAAGGACAGAGACCGAGGTTTTTGTCCCTCCATTGACCACACCAGCAAACAGGCTAAGCCACCCCTGGCCACGGGAGGACTCTTTGTGCCTTCACAGCATGAGCTGCTGTGGGACCCAGTTCTTATTTGGATAGTAACCTCACACAGCTTGTGGGACGGAAAGGCGGGAGGCAGACAGACCTCTGCCCTTCGGAAGAGAACACGGGTGCTCAGGGCTAGGACACTTCCTTAAAGTTTATGCTAGTACTTCTGCCCATAAGCCCAGCGCCTGCCCACATGGCCTTTCAGCTTTCCTCTCTCCAGAAAGAGACGGAGGGGGGAAATTAGCTCTTGTTTCTTCTTTTGCCACTTTTGTGGGTTCTGTAATCCCAATAATTATCTTCAGATTCATTCTACATGACAGTTGTGCAATATTCATGTAACTATATTGTTAATAAAATTTTGCAGACTTTCCTCTGTGAAAGTATTTGCTGTTAGATAAAAAAAAAATAAAACATGAAATTTTACTATTTGCTGTTGGCACAAAAAACCAAGAAATCACCTCTCACCACTGATGGAGCCTGACTGAGGAGGGCACTACCGTCATGACCTGTTTCACAGGGCATCTGGACCATCCTCGGCAACGGAGCCCTTCCAGGAGTGAGGGAGCATCCGCGGAGGCGGGATTCCCGAACCAGCTGCCACCGGGCAAGGTACAAAGCGGAGCCGGGGAGGGGGGACAGTTGTTACCGGACGCAGTCAAACGAGCCTGAAAGGCGCCTTGCCTGATGGGCGCCTTGCCTGGTGCCCTGAATGCCCGAGCGGGAGACGCAGCTCCGAGTATTCAGCTAAGCCTGGCAGCTCTGCCCACACACTCTTCGGGTCAGAACGGGCTCCAGGGACCCTATGTGCCAGGCACACCAGCACAGAACCGCCCCGAGGCAGAGCCAGCGATCGTATGAAGTCCCCTTCTCAGCACGCTGTTTCGGCCCTCTGCAGCCTCGAGCGAGCAGCGGCCGAAGACCAGGAAGCGGCCCCAGTTGCTCATCTGCTCCAGGAGTTCTCCACCGAGAGAGCGTCTCGGAGGGTGGAGAAAACGGCGCCACGTCCAAGCGTGAAAAAGAGGCTGTGCCCGAGAGTTGGGCGTGGAGGGGGAGTCTCGGCCTAGGCCCCCGAACCGCGCTCTTCCCGACCCAGCCACCTTTCCAGATTGCGGGGATCCCTCCCGACCCTTCCCCGCCCACTGCGCCCGGAATGAACCGCGGAAAGTGCAGAACAACGGGGCCGCCTTTCCCCGAAGAAGCGCAGCCGGCCTCGACTCACCCACGGTGGTGATCAAAGTGCTGGCGAAGAAGAAGGCAGAGGCGAAATCCCAGCTGGACGTGGCAGCCGAGCCGTTGTGCAGGAGGGCTGCGGAGTGGCGGTCGGCACTCAGGACGGCGCCCAGGAAACGCTCCAGCCTGGCCTCGGACAGGCAGGGGCTGCTGCGCAGGAAGTCGCTCTTAAGATCCCACAGCTCGGCTCGCAGCCGGCTCTCGTAGGGCCGCTCGACGGCTGAGATGATCAGCGCTCCGAGCAGCAGATAGCCCGCGTAGGCCAGCGCGAAGGCCGCCAACACGGCGCCGCGCCTCATAGCTCTCCCGGCGGAGCGCAGAACCACTCGCGGCAAATAGGAGCGGAAGAAGGAGACGCCTGCAGGAGCGAAGCCGGTGTCCGCCCCGGCGACACCGCGGTCCAGCCTCTTGGGCGGCGGCCAGGCCCCTCCCGTCAGGCGGAGCCTGGACTGCCAAGAGTTGCACCTGGCAGGCGGAATCCTGGGTCGGGCGCCTTCCGGCCCAGTTCCACCCACCCCGCTCCTTCCACCGGGTGAGACGGTCAGGCGCTCAGCATCGAGTGTATGTTCGGGGGCCCTGGGCACCTCGCCCTGACGCAGGCCGACAGATGAAGGCCAACTCTTGGCCTTTCAAACTGGCCACATCGCTGCCCAGGAGAGACACATTTTGGAGAAAGCAAGGCTAGTGGGAACCAGGCAGGACTACTGGCCCAAAGATGTGCTTGACTGCTGCCCTTCTCCTGTCCTGTCTTGGCCTTGGTCCTTGCCATCTCACAGAATAAGGGGGGGGGGTATAAAAGGAGCAGACAAAAGAGCTCGCTAGCCCCCTCCAGAGGTATTGAGAAGGGAGGCATTTCGCTCCCTTTTGAGGTTGTGGGTGTGCTCTCTGCAGGAAGCAAGTTTGTTCGAAAACAGGAACTGGGGAAGAGGTGAGAGGCTTGCTGGCAAGGAAGCCTGAGAACTCTGGAAGAGCCACCAGACAGAGAAAAAAGGATCCCCTGCAACTGCAGCCAGGGTGGGGAGCAAAAGAATTAGAATTCTTTATTGGCCAAGTGTGATTGGACACACAATTTGTCTCTGCTGCATAAGATGTCAGTATACACACAAGCAAAAAGTGAAGCAAAGCCCTCAACATCATCTTTTATCTTCTAACGTTCACCCTCATTTTTCATGTGGGCGTATTCAGAGTGTTCGCATATCAGCTTGTGCATGAACAGCCTGTGAGGCCAGAGTTCTTGCTCCACAATTGTTCCCCAATTCCATCAGACCCAGTGAAAGGGAGCCTATGTCTCTCTGTGCCTGTGCCACTTAGAAAACCCCAGCATGGCTCCCAGAGCCCACCAAACCACCTGAAAGGGAATCCTCCTCCCATCGGCACCCCCAAGCGGGCTGATGCAATGCACTCCCCATCAACAAGGGCTTCTTGCAGAACGCAAAGCAAGGCTCTCTCTAGCAAGAAGAGACCACCTGTGAATCTGAAGGAACAGCAGCCACTAAGACCTTGGGGCATCAGCTCAGCCATGAAAGGAGGATGCCCCAAGTAATAGCCAGTCAGCACAGTGGCTGGGTTCTCATTTGAGGATCCAGAGAAGATGGCTACTTGCAAAATGGGGACAAAAGTCTGACCGTGGAAAGCCTGATGCAGGGCCTATTATTTATCCATTAAATGTCTAAGGCACCCAAATCTGGAATGACTCTTGGATGCTTCATATAAGAAAAGAACGGCAGTCCCTGGGGAGGGAGCAAATCCAAAAGATGGGTCTCCTGTTTCCTGGCTTAAAGGGGCCTAACCATTTACTGACCTGAGCCCTGGGAAAGGTTGGGTATTTAAGGCTCATGGAAAATTGGGAGGGGGGCATACCCATCTTGAGAGGCCAGTGCAGCAAGTAAGAAGCCTGGCTTAATCAAACAAGCCAGATCTATCAGGCTGTGCAGGATAGGCAGAGGCTGCAGCAGAGAGCTAGGCCCTGCATTTGCGCTTGATAGCACCTGAGCACCCAGAACAAGAGCAGGGATGCCACCTGACTTGATCCTGCCGAGTGGCTGCAGGTGTTTCATTCACCCAGATCTGGGGACTTTCCACCTCTGACATTTCCCCTTCAAGGTGTGCCACCGGTGGTTCTTTCTGGGCTCACAGCTTGGGTCAGTTGGGGCCAGGAAGGCCTTGCAAAACAACAAATCACAACCCTTGCTAGATTGGGGGCCCTTCACTCACTCGTTCTAGTCTTCTTATGCTTCACTACTGCAATGCACTGTACACCAAGCTCCCTTGAAAAACACCCAGAAACTTCAGCTGGTTCCAGAATGCAGTGGCATGAGCAGTGATGGGCCTGCCTCAACAAGGCCAGCCCTGCTTTGCAAGCTATATTGGCTGCTGGCTTACTCCCAGGCACCATTCAAGGTGATGGGTGCTATCTATAAACTGGTTGGAGGAACCAACCGCCTGTCTCCCATCATATATGCTCATCCGATTCACTCGTGCAGGGATGGGACGCTCCAGGTTTCCTTCAATGAAAACGTGCCAGCTATCAGGACCAAGAAACGGTCCTTCTGTCCTCCGGAACGAGGTTCCGCGGCTGCTCTTCAGACGCCAAGACCTGCTTTTCAGCCAGGCCTTTGGCGGGGGAGGCGATCCCGCACTTCATTGGGCTCGCCATCATTATCTTTTATGGTCGCTATCGGAATGCCTTGGCTCGCCTGTTGCAACCGCAGGGAGACCCATCTGAGAAATTATTCTCACGGCTACTATGAATTCAGAGCCGCTCGTTGGGCCGGTTCCTCCCTCGAGCATCTCTGGGCTGCCCAGAGCAGACCCCGGACCAGCGGGTGACACCCCCCCCCGGCAGCCCCAAAGCGCCGCGCCCCCCGCCGGCACTTCGCGCTCCCCTCTCCCCCCCAAACTGGAACCGCCGCCGCGGTCCGGCTTGGTGCTCAGTGACATCATTGCCACGCCTTCGGTGACGTCCAGTGGTCTCCGGGCAATTCGCGGCCCGCTGGTCCGGAGCGACGACGCGACATCACGTGCCTCGCTTCTCTCTCGGGCTGCCCATTGGCTGCGGGAGGCACGCAGGCCCGAACGCTGTGCGCGGAAGCCCCGCCCGCAGCAGCGGCTGGCGACTGAGGGCGACCCGGCGGGGGGGAGCCGCGCGCGCGCGTGTCGCGGGGGGACCGGGGCCGCGGGGGCGGGGAGAGAAGGGGGGTCTCCGCGCCGTCTGACGGCCGCCCGCCTTTCCCTTCGCAGCGTCGCCCGACGACCCGCCGCGGCTCTCGGAGGACCCCAGCGGGCTCCTCCCGCGGCCGGACCCGCTCTCCAGCCTGGCCGCGGCCTATGGGAGCAGCCTGGCCTGGCGGGGGAGGGCGCTGGTGGGTGCCGGGCCGGCGCCGAGCATCTGTCGAGCATGTGCAGAGCGCCGCCCGCTCGTCTGACCCGGGTCTCCCCGCAGGTGGAACGACTGGTGCCGCTGCGCCGCCTACAGTCCTACTTCGCGGTGGATACGCGGTACGTGGGGCAGAAAATGGCGCGGCTACTCTTCCCTTCGGGCACCAGGTGAGCGTGCGGGGGTGGCGGCGGCAAGGGGAGTCTTCCCGCACCCCCTTCCCTGCCCCGCCCCTCCCTCCCTCCCTCTGTCTCTCTCGGCAGGACTGGCAGGTGCGCTACCTGCGGGGACCCCCCCCCCGTGACACCCCGCTCCGACGTCAACGTCCCCGACCTCTACATTCCAGGTAGGGCCCGGGCGGGGGGGGGAGGGGCAGAAGCCGGTGCTGCAGGGTGGCCCCCTTCCTCCTCCTCCTCTTCCTTCCTCAGCAGCCATGGCCTTCATCACCTACCTGCTGGTGGCCGGGCTGGCGCTGGGGACGCAGAATCGGTGAGACCAGTGGGGACACCTGAGCCAACCCGGCCCCCTCCCTTTGCCCAGAGCCCCCTCCCCACTCGCTGCTGCTTGCAGGTTCTCCCTTGACCTGTTGAGCTTGTTGGCGAGCTCGGCCCTGGTGTGGCTCATTGTGGAGGTGCTGGCCGTTCTGCTCGGCCTCTACCTTGTGGCCGTCAACAGCGAGCTGACCCCACTCGACCTGGTCACCTTCTCAGGCTACAAATACGTAGGGTGAGGAGCTTGGGACCCCTTGCATCCTAGGGGGTGGACCGGATGCGTAGCGGGGCTGACCCTCCCATCTTTTTCTCCTTGCCAGCATGATTGCAGGCCTCTTGGCAGGGCTGGTGTTTGGGAAGACTGGTTATTACACACTGCTCAGCTGGTGCTGTGTCTTACCATCTTTGTCTTTACAGTAAGCTGTGTTCAGGGTGGATGGGTGGCCCTCCCCTCAACTTTTGTGGGTCCTTGGCCACCTGCCTGCACTGACTTTTCCTGGTGGGCTTATCCATCCTCCTTCTCCCAGATCCGTTCACTGCACCTGAAAATCCTGTCAGAGGCAACCAAGGGGTCCCGAGGCAGGATAACCAGAACCAAGTGCGCATGTACCTGACCGTGGCTGTGGCTGTGCTGCAGCCCCTCCTCATGTACTGGCTCACCTCTCACCTCATCTAATGCTGCTTTGCTCAGGCAGCTGCTTTGTGCCCCCAATGCCCACCCACCATTTCGAGCCTGTTGCCTTTCCCAGGCCACCCTGGTTACGCAGAAGGCAGAGCAGAGCAGATGGGCTTCCCTGGCCCTAATTCACAGCTCCCCGGTCCTTCTTTGGAAGGGGCCTGGCAATTTGCACTGCTCTCACCTTGATTTGGCTCAAGATGTCTGCTTATCCTGCCCTTTTCTATCTCGTTCCTGTCCAGCCAGGTCGGTCACTCCTGCAGAGCTGGGAAAAGAGCCTGCTTTCCTGTCTCTTCAGGATATGGAATTACCTGCTTGCCACAAACAAAATAAAGCATGGAAGGCAATGTGGTTGCTCTCTGTCGCTTTGAGAGGAGCACTGGAAGGCATTTCTATCTCCCACGTGCCCTCCACAGGGGGTTGACCTGCTCTGCCATGTGTGGTCCAAAGCGGAATGGTTGTGCCTTCAGCAACTTGGGAAGATGTTTGGAAAAGAGGAACAGTTGGGTCTCTGGTGGCAGGCAAGCCTTCTTTGCAACAGGGACTCCGGTTCCTTCCAGGAAAGCACCAGGGAATAGCAGCCACTTTTGTTGCCTGCGCTGAATGGGCAAAGGGCAGCCTTAGCTGGGCAGGACAAGGACTTGGAGCTGCTGGCGTCCTCTGATGCCTCTGGGCTGGTGCCACAGCCGCACTTCTTGGCCAGTAGCACCCCCCCCCCAGTGCTAAAGCATTCATTGCACACAAGTTTAGTTACTTTTATTCAGAGTCCATTCATTACTAAAAACACAATTATAAGAGTCCCACAAGATTTAGTACAATCAAGTTTTGATTTGTTTTTTTAAAAAGTATAAAAACTCATTTAAAGCTAGTTATGTAGAAGCTTGCTCAGTGAGATGCCTCTGCAGCTGCTCTCGCTGGGGCACTCTTGAAAGTCCCTCAGACTAGAAACACAGCCTTTCCCGGCAAGAAGTGACGCATGCAGTGGAACTGCCGGCAGCCGCAGCCAATGGTGCAATCCAAGGCCTTTGGTTGCCTCAGTGCCAGGGAAGGTCCCCCCCCCTCCAGCTCCTCTGTTTCCTTGCAAAGCCAGAAGAATTAAGGTTTTGGGTGGGCCTATGAGCCAAAGGTGGCCTCATCTGGGAAGGTTTGGGCAAAACCGTCCATACTGGCCACTGCTGAGCCACAACAGCTGCAGCTGGTGGCACTTGATAATCTCAAGAAAGGAGTCTGGCACACTGGAGAGCAAAACTGGGCAGCCTCCACAATGCAAGGGGGAGAGGCACTGCAGGGAAGGTCTTGGGGAAGAGCTGAGCTTAAGGCATGCCCAAAGCCCCCTGCCCAGACAAAGGGGGTGGGACATACTGGCTGTTGGACAGGGTCTTATACCTTGCCTTTCTCCCTTCCTGGCCCCCAGATTGGGGGCTTTTGGCCACTACACCGGCTTAGCCATATTTGGGACACTTGGCACTCCTCGCTGGTGTCCCCAGGGAAATGGGATTTGGCAGGGCCCTTGTGGAAGCTGCTGCAGAAGCACCAGCAGGCACTGTTTTACGCAGCCTGCTCTTCCATCTCCTCCCTGGGAAATGCATGGCTGTGGTGATGTGGTAGACAGCCCAGCGCAGCTTGAGGGAGGCCAGTACCTCTGGATCTTAGGTGAACTGGAGGCATTCTGCAGAAGCACAGGGATGTGAACACCCCAAAAGTGTTTTCCTCCTCCTGAAGAAAAATGGCTTCAGCAGCCCTGCCAGAATCAACATGTGCAGGGCCCAGGCCCACCCACCAGAATTGCCTCTGCTGGACTCTCGGCCAAAGGAATCACCAGTGATTCTGGCTGGGGATTCCCAGCTGCTTTCCCATTGCATTGAGAGGACCCAAGTGGGGCAGGGCTTTGTAAAGACCATTCACCAGAGGAAGGCAAGGGGGGGGGCTGTGGGTCAAGCAAGGAGGAGTCATTGCTAGCTCTGAAGGTGGGGGGTATTGCCTGCAGCTCCTCCTGGACCCCTGTGGAGCAGGAGGATGCATAGCTGAGCCAATTTCCCCCCCCCCCGCTGGAAAGGGTGGCGTTCCCAGGGAAAGGGGAGTTTCCCTAAGAAGGCCGGCAAGGCAAAGCCGCCGCCAGCTGCAGTATTTACATGCTGCTACGGTTCTCACTGAGGCAGCTCTCTCACTCAGAGGCTGTAGGCGTTACTCATCAGGTACTCTTTGTCATCCAGTGTGCTCCACACCGTTCCCACCGACAGCTCCGGGTTCTTCCGGCAGATCTTGACAAAGAAAACCACCATCGAGCCCAGCAGGATGGTCACCAGGATGGCCAGAAGGACTGCAAGGACCACAGCTGGGGAAGAAAAAGAGGCAGTGCGTCAGGCGCAGGGAAGGGAAGGGGTTTTGCCTTCACGAAGGCAGGGGAGCCTCCCTACTTCCCACTTGACTGGCAAGGCAAATGGTATGGCTTGGGCCTCCTTATCCAGAAGGAGAGGTTTTCAACCAAGGGCTTGAGAGAAGGGAACATGCACATGATGGGGTCCCCACCAGGACTGGAGAAGTTGTGGCAGCACAACGTGGGAGTCCTTGATTGTCCAGCAGCCCCTCCTTCCTCAGGAGAACTGCTGTGGAGCTCTTGTGCCAGCAGCACCAAGAACAACTCTGCCAAGATACCCCCAAAAGCCCAGGCCCCTCCTGGATTGAGCTGGCCATAAAGCCAAGCTGCAGCATGAGATCCCCTCTCAGATGAGGATTAGCTACGCACCTCTGGTGGAAAAGCTGAAGGGTTCGGACAGGATGCGAGGATGTGCATCTGTGTCTCCTGGCTCTTCTGTTATCTCTGAGGACAAAGAGAAACCGGTGACAAGTGGCAGGGCACAGGGGAATAAGGGGAGTCCTTGCTGCCCTTTTGGGGGTCGCTGGGGGCCTGCCAGCTGCTCTGGGAAGGGCGGCAGGTGTTACCTCCATCACCTGTACACTGGCTCCAGCAGTGCTCCTCAAAGAGATAGTTGTTCTTGTTGCCACGGCAGCCCCCATAGACGAACATCTTGCACGTCCGGCTCTCTAGGTCGAAGTACCAGCGGTGGAAGGAGGCGCGGCAGGGACCCACCACCCGGGGCGCAGCACAGAATTCTAGGAGGAAAGAGATGGATCAGAGAGCCCCCTGAAGGGAAGAAGACAGTCCAGGGCCCAGAGAAGGAAGGGTCCTCTTACCTCTGAAGCCAGGCCTGTTTTCATAGGCCTCTGGGTGACGTCCGCCTCTTGATGTAGCCACTGGGGAGAAAGCAGAGCTGTTGGCCAGAGGCTGAAGACCAGTGGTCATCCTTGGCAAAAGTTGACTCTTCCCAGCCACTCCCCCCTTCCCAAAGGTCCCAGAGGCCCATCTGCCCCACTCTCCAAAAGGCAGCCATTGTCAACAGAGGATAAGACTTAACTTGCAGGAAGACCTCAAGTGCTCTCTGGCTTTGGAGGCTATAGAAAACAGCCCCTCGCAGAGAATTTGGCCACCGAGGCAGCATTATCAAGGGGCTACAGATTCTCGAAGACCCTGGTCTCCAGCCCACCCAAGCTCTGGGAGCAGTTGCTCGAGCTTCCAATTTCTGACCATTCTTCTAACCTCACACATGAACCCAAGAGCCTTACCTTCAGTGGCTAGCCTACCAGGTACCACTGTTGCCTCTACGCCTCCACCTGGAAGTCAAGACAATTCTGGCATCAGATATCCAGTGTAATGGTCTTCTGGATGCAGACCCACCAAAGGGCTTGGCCTGACCTGGAACTCTCCCTCATGCCCAGACGGAGGAGCCTCGGACAGAATCCCCTGGGGAGATCTCAGCCTCCGTTTGGCTACTGCTCTATGTTAGTGTTAAGATTTAAGCTGCATTCCTGATGGTGACCCAGAGCACATCCCTTGCCAGGAACCAACTGGGGCTGCCAGGTCATGGGAACTCCCACTTCTAGCACAAAGTGCTGTATTGCTCTGAAGGCAGGAGAAACGCTGCAGCTGCTGGCTCTCAAGGCTGAGAATTTGGGTGTAGCGTAAGCCATGAAGCATGAAGGGGAAAAAGGCAGCAGGAGCATTATGCCCCTTGCAGTGGCAGGAGTTCCCGGCCATAGGAAAAAAGGAAAGCAGCAGCAAACATTGTGTTCACAAATACTTTGCCCCAAATCTCTCTGGCAACTCTCTGTGACTTGCTCACTTGTGGGGGGTCTGTGGTGCTCCCTGAACTGGATGGTTTTCTTGCAGACGTTTTATTACCCAACTAGGTAACGTCATCAGTTGCTAGTCTAGCATTAACATCAGATTAGCACTGATGATGTACCTAGTTTGAGTAATGAAATGTCTTCAGGAAAACAACCAAGCTCAGGGAGCACCAAGGATCCTCATTTCAACCCTGAGCTACAAATATTCTCCTTTATTGATGCTCACCTCTGGCACATGTCTGGAAGCAGTCCTGTTCGGAGAAGAAGTTGTTGGCATTGCCTTTGCAACCCCCAAAAATGAATTCCTGGCATGTCTGGCTTGTGGCATTGTACCACCACCGATGGAAGGATGCCCGACAAGGGCCCACCATCTTGGACGAATGGCATAGGTCTGAAAGCAGAGAGAGGTTCATGGGAGGAGGCGCCTCAGAGGCCGGTGACCCCCACAGCTCAAATATTGTTCTAATGGCATTTAGGGCCACTGCCCCGCTTAGCTGCTGCCCACTCAGGGTGCCAAGAGCCTGGGGCCAACTCCCCCGGATTGGTCTGGAAAGGCAAGTCGGATTGTGAACCACCAGAAGTTATGAACAGGATGCTGAACTTGGACCAGCAAGATCCTTCATCCCCTCTGCCTCAGAAGGCTGATCTTGAAGAGATAAATTTGGGATACCTCCTGTGTAAGTCAACTTGCCTTAATAAAGCAGTCACAGTGGTACTTTATCTGGGGGGATAGCATTCAAAACTCAAACTCTGAAACTTTTCCCTTGGCTTTTTTGCAAATGTACACTTTCATGTATTGGTAGGGCCGGCACAGTTGCCCTACATTTTTATTCTCTTATTGAAGATTTAAAGTATTTTCCTAATTCTAGAGTTGATCGTAGGAAACTGTTCTAGTGGAAGGTCCTTATTTGTGCATGTGACCATTTGTCCCAGGAGACTGGAAACAACTTTTTTTTGCAAAAAAACGTTGTTGTGGAGGCGGGGGGGGAATGAGTGGGAAGACCACAGTGTCCTAAGACTCAGGGTTCCACCTCTGGTAAAATTGGCTGGCCGCTCTGCAGAGACGGCTAAGGAAAGGAAGGCTGCCTCCCTGGATCACCTTCCTCGCCCACCAGCATAAGCAGGTCCTACAGCAGTGGTTCTCAACCTGTGGGTCGGGACCCCATTTGGGGTCAAACGACCATTTCACGGGGGTCACCAAACAACGTAGTCCGCCATTCCCCCCCCCCTTTTCCTTAGCTTGGCTACTCCCTTTTATTCTATTGGCTTTTGAAAGCCAATAGAATAGACTCTCTTGAATAGAGTCTAATGTTATTGGCTTTCAAAAGCCAATAGGAATTGTCCAGGCTGTCTCTGCCCTGCTGAGCCCGCCAAAAGTCCCATTCTGCAAACGGTGCTGCACCAGTTGAGTAGTCCTCGACTTACGACTGGTCGGGGGTCGTGGCATTAAAAAGGTTGAGAACCACTGTCCTACAGGATTCTGACCACAGGATGGTCTACTTGTGCCACAGTTGCAGTTTAGATTTTCCAGCAACCTGGCATGGTCCCATTTCCCCATTGTGTAGCTGGGAGATGGAGGGTTTTTGGAGAAAGAAAGCTGAAGCAGGCCAGGCTCAAATGCACCTCTTCTGGCTGATGAACTGCAACACCCTGTTTCCAAGGTCTAAGTCTCAAGTCTTGCAAACAGTGCTGGGCTGATTCCTCTTCACACACACCCCCAGTGACTCACAAAAGAAAATGAGATCAGAACCCCCTAGTTACCTTTTGGAATTGCAGGAAAATAAAATCTGCAGGAGGAGCAATTTCCCCAAAAGTGGGGAAAGGTAACCTATGCACCTGGAAAGAAGAGAGGGCTGTGGTGGTGGTGGGGGGGAGGTATTTAGAGAACAGAGGAGAATCTCATTCCACAACATGTGTTGCTTGGTGTGGGATTTAGGCCTTTTCACTGTGAGATGCATACGAAACCTCTGTCTGTAACCTCACTTGTTTTAGGACAGAGCCCAAATTGAAAAGGGTCCAAATGCACCTTGGATTAATTTGAAAGCCTCCTTAACTTGCATTGAGTTTGAAGCTTCAGGCATACCAATATAACCATGTTATGGCTATAAGATCCTCCAGTTTATGACTGACCTGAAGGAAATTTTGCAAGGAGCTAAGCCAGCCATTTTTCACATGAACAGAATTAGAGATTTTGTGCAGAAACAACTGGGCAGATCGTGAGCTTCAAAAAAGGAAGCCCTTAATTTCCTGCTTTACTCCCCTCTTGCCATATTTGTGGCCCCAGGATCCCATCCAGATTGCTGCTGGCAAGGCCCACCAGAACCTCCCACAGCAAGAGAAAGTGCAGGGAAGAAGCTCAGCTCTTGACTGCAGAGGGAGGATTCTACTTCCTCCTCCTCTTTGGCCTAAGTTTGAGGCCTGCCATGTGGCTACTTGGCCCTTGTAAAAAAAGGCAGCTGACAGCACCCACTGCCCCCCTTTGCTGGTCCAAGGGCACAGAAGCAATGCCAGCAGGGCCAGAGGCTGGACTGGACTGGAGTGGCAGGAGCGATTGCTTAAAGGAAGTCCAGCTGGCACTGGCTTCCTCCAGCAGACCATCACAGGGAGCCAGGTGACTCAGGCACAAGTTGTAGACCTCACCCGAACAGGCTGAACCGGTTCAGGGTTGGTTGGCCCATCCCACCCGATCAGATTTCACTGAACATCCTCCCATCCGTGGGAGTTCATCAGAAGGGCAGGCACCCCCCCCCCCAGCTGGCTCCAGTCCAGGAAGATGCTTTCTTGTGCCCCCAACCCTGCCAGAAGAAAAGAACCCCTAGTGGGGGATTCAGCCAGGACAACACAACCACTGGGTGCCTAAAGCCCCAATGGGTACAAGAGAGGCCTGACGAGAGGTTGCCGTCTCCTGTATCTGGCAACGCCAGCTCTCTAGCAAAGTAGGACAACGTCTGGCAAGCACTCCGGAACGGGCTCCAGAAGCGCATCCAGCCGAGGGGAACTACAAGGCTGGTGCCTGCTTGGCCGGGCAGAAAGGAGGCCCTCATCCCCCAGACCCAGCAGACAAACGTGGCTGGGAAAGACGCGGGGGGGAGGTGGGAGGCGAGGGTTGGCTTTCTCTTCTCCTTCCCGTGCCCCCCCCCCCGGACTTGGGACCCCCGACAACGGGGCAGGAAACATGGGGGGGGGGGCTAAAGCGAGTCGCAGCCGGCCGATCTTTTCGGGTGGGGCACGTCAAGACCAGCCTGCGCTGTAGAGACCTGACGTAGCGCCCTAGAGAGGGACAGGGCGTTGGCACCGGTCCGGATACAGCGCAACGATCCGCAACCAAGACTGGCCACTGTTTTTGAAGTAACAAAGGGACGGGCAGGAGAGCACCACCGGGCCGCGATTTCTTACCGGGCAGCGTCTCTGCGGCCGCCAGCGCAGCGGCCAACGTGATCAACAGCGCCAAACTCTTCTCTCGCCTCATCGTGCCGCCCTCCCGGACAAAGCTGCCCGCTGGGCCGCAACTGCCGCCGAACCCCGCAGGTGAGCCACGCCCATCGCATTCCGGGCGCCAATCACGGGGGCCGACGTCTGTCGCCGTCGCACCTGTCTGGAGGGCGGGTAGGGCAGCCCACCTATTTTGCATAGGCTGCGTAGCAAACACGTGACGGTGGAACTCCCCACCGGTTGCAAAGTGGGAAAGTCCCGGATGGAGAAACCTGCAAGGTGAAGGCGGAAGATTCGGCAGGTGCAGTCGGGGCGGGACTACGGTCAGGTCCGCTGCTCCTGGTTCCCTCTCCCGCCGCACAGGACCCTCGCGGGATGCTTAGTTCTGGGATGGCTTCTGTGGGAACCCTTATCCCCTTTTCGTTTCGCCGCCGCCGCCGGCTTCCATCCTCCGACTTGGGAAGAGGGTGCTGCGATCGGCCCAGGACCCGGAGTAGAAGCGGGAGCCCCTTTCCCTTCCCCCCTCCATCTTCAGCATTGCAGCCTACCGTTTGCCGAGGCGCCGGTTGTGGGCTCCCCCAGCCCCCTATCGCGCTCGGAAAGCCTCTCTGTTGGAAGCGCGACACGGTCAGGGAGGCCAGCGCTTGCCTTAGCCCCCACCGCGGGGAGACTTCCTGAAGAAGTCATACCTCTTGGGAGGTCCGAGGGGGTCGTTTCACTGAACGTACTTGCATAACGACTTGGCTATTGTAGAACGGCCAAGGCTGGGGACTCGAAGGAAGGGGCCCCTGGGCGTCCCGCTGGGGCCGAGGAACGCTGCGGCCGCGTTCTCAGCCCGAGTCCGAATCAAACGATCCGCGCAGAGCAGCGTGGCTTGCCCTCTCCCCTGCCCTGTCTAGCGGCAGGAACTCGAAGGGGCAAACCCCGACTTTTCCCAGAGGTTGGTCCAGAGGCGGGTGAGGACATTCGAAGGCGAGGACTTCGTAGGCCGGCTTCTTCGGAGAGAAGGGCGGGCTGGCCACACATTAAAAAGGCGGCGGGGGGGAAGGCCTAACAGATGCCGGAATGCCGGGCCCAAATCTTACTAACCGGCGTTACTTCAGAAAACGTTAAAAGGGCGAGGAGGGGGAAGCGGTCAGACGACCGCGCATTGCTGTAAGGCGATTAGAGCCCGAGGTCGCTGAGGCCCCTTCCCGGCAGCAGCACAGAAGGATCAGCTCCGGAAAAGGGAGGCCCGCGAAGTTGTTCGGCTCCTGTCTTCGAGCCTCATCTTTCAGGGAGGTCCGCAAGAATGGCCGGGAGACCGGTGGGGCCCCGCCTCTGGCTCAGAGCAAGACGGCCCCCCACCCCGAGGGAGGGTCTGGAAGCCAGAGCTCCGCCCCGGCTGCTATAAGGCGCGGGAAGCCGGCGGACTCGCCGTCTATTGGGGAACGAGCGATGGCGGCCGATCGGGTGGGGAGGCGCTTGGGGCGTGCGTCGCCGGCCCGCTCTACCGGCCTCGGAGGTAGCCGCGCGGAACGGACAGCCAGCCCAGGCATCCAGAGGCGCCACGCGCGGGTCACGGTTAAGTATGACCGACGGGAGCTGCAGCGGCGCCTTGACACGGAAAAGTGGATCGACGGCCGGCTGGAGGAGCTGTACCGAGGACGGGTGAGGGGGACGCCGGGCTGAGCGAGAGGATTCGCGGTCTTGTCCTTTGGGGGGATGCTTCCGCCCCCCTCCCCCGCGTCCAGACTGCCCGCCTGGGACGGAGCAACTTTTGTGGCCAAAGACAGCTGCGGCCTCGTTCAGTTTCCTGGCCTGGTGGAAGAGAGCCGGCCTTCAGTTCTGAACTGGTTTCTCGAGGCCATGAGGGGGTTAACATTAAGGCTACTTGGGACCCCCTCCCTCCCTCCCTCCCTCCCAACTGCTAGTGCTCCTCGGGGGACTGGGGAGCCATCTGCCTTGTCGGGAGGCACATCTGCGGGGGTTGCCTACCTTTATGGCTGCCAGGAGGCGCTTTGCTTTCATTGCAGCAGCTCACAGCCCTTCCGGTGAGCGGTCTTGGTCCAGCCTTGCATTGAGCAGGGTGGTTGCTGCTAGTTTTGATCAGTGGGATTTTAAGGCTCAGGAGACTGACGGTTGCTGGTGGCTCTGGGCCAGGAGAGGGACTTGTGGCAACTGCCAAGAGGGGAAGCTGCCCTCGGAAATAGAATGGACCGGGGCTGTGGGGTGGGCCTGTCGCCTTTGGTCACCCATTCAGGTGTCTTTCCAGGAACCAGATATTTGTGCCCTGGCCTTTCCTGGGATCTCGAGGACAAATTCAGAAATGCCCTCCTCAATCAATACATGGGAAGACCCTGTGTGGGCTGTGGAGCAGGCAAGACTGAGCAAGAGATCAACTTCCATCAAATTCAGGCTGGAATCCCCAGCTCCAAGGTTCTCTCTGGCCCCAGGGCACCTTGGCTTGGAAATGAGGCCAACCTGGCCAGAGCAGATGGGCTTGCAGAGGAGGGTCCTCCTCGTCCTCCTCTTTCTAGGGAGGAATGTGCATCTCCCGCCTCCGGTTGCTGACATTTCCCCTGCCTAGAAAGGATTCCTCGGGGTGGGGGTGGGGAGCCTGGCCTAGCTATAAAAGAGACATCTCCAATCCTCCCATGAAAGGAGCGAGTTACCATCTGGCTTGCTTTTTTGCCTCCCCAGGGAGTCTGGGAGGGGAGCAGGCCAGCTCTTCTGAGGGAAGCAAGCCCTGGGCAGCGGTAGACTGTTGCTCCCATTCAGGGGCTTCTTGGGGCAAGGAGCAGCAATGGCTGTGACTCTCCTCTTTCCCCCTGCACACTTACAGGGAGGTTGCAGAGAAAGGTTTTTGCACCGGAGACTTTTACAAAGAGACTGGACAGCCATTTGCCTGGAATGCTTGAGCAGAGAGTTGGACTAGAAGACCTCCAAGGTCCCTTCCAGCTCTGTTATTCTGTTAAGGGGTACAGATGGAACCAGGCTCTTCAAACTGGATCAATTACCTATCAGGTGGTGGGAAGATGGGAGCAACAGCCTAAGAGTATTTATGCTCCCAGGAGAAGCAGCAGCTACTGTACTCTCTGGGATGTTGTAGGGTTGAGATGCTCCTCCTCTTGCCTAAAAAGGGGGATGCGGGAGGGCCTGGGTTTTGAAAGCTTTGGAAGCTTTGTCGTTCCAGATGTTTTCGAACTAGGAAATGTGTCACTGAAGAGCTGTGCAAGTCGGAGAGCCTGGGCTATTCTTAAAAAGCCTCCCTCTTGTGAGACCTCATAACTCATGTCTGTACCTCTTGTCTGGGTGCTACCATGTTCCAAGCCCTTTAGCCTGACTTGATTTTGTGGCAGGAAGACAAGATGCCAGATGAAGTCAATATTGACGATCTCCTGGAGATGGACACAGATGAGGAAAGGGCAAAGAAATTACAGGTAAGCTGCCTTCACATTACCAGGTCTGCTGACTCACAAGGCAGGAATCCTGAATTGGCACCCTTGACTGGATCCTATCAGCAAGAGTGGAAGGAAGGCAAAAAAGTTCAGATTTGAGTTTATAAACCCGGCAGGGACAGAGCAAGCAGCGGAGTGTACAGGGGGCTCTTATGCAGATGTGCACAAATTCTGAAGATGTTGCTGCTCTAAGAGGTGAAGCTCTTTTCCTGAACCAAATGATCCTTCATGCTCATTAGCAAAATGCTGATGCTAATTTCTGAGCACTGAGAATGAGGCATAGATTCATCTCACCCCGCACTATTTATTAATAAGCATACCTAATGTGGAGTTAGCCTAGCCCATGCCATTTTGTTAATAAATAGAAATTAGGATCTGAACAGGATAAGAAAAGGGAACTGGGGATCTAAGGGTTCACTACAGAAGAGAAGGCCCAGGGAATCTGAGCCATGGTTTCCTGGTTTAGTTCAAGAATAAAGCTGGGAAAGAGGCTGGAAATGAAAAGGACTGGACGAAAAAATGCTGGATCCCCCATCCTTTGGGGCTGTTCCTCACTGTAACTTTTTTCTAGGGCACCTTGGAGTCATGCCACAACAACATAGAGGTGGGTGTCCATTTTCTGAGCACCAGCAACTGCTGGCTTTGATCTGGGTCCTGTGGAACATATATGCCTGCCAAGGGTAGGGTTTGCTTTCCCCAAGAGATGTCCCACTTCCAGCTGCTGTGTAATAGTTGAGGAAAGGCTCCCTTTCATCCTTTGGGCTCCCCAGCCTTCTTCCCACCCCATGACTCCCTGAGGAGGCTCCCTTGCAATACCTGGGGATCTGGTTGCTCTTGGTCTGATCCTGGGAGTCCCTACTGGAGGGAGATCCCTTTTCTGGCAGGGTTCCCCCAATGCCAGACATCTTCTTCACCTTACTGGAGAAGGATGGTAGGACTCAACCTCCTCCCCCCCCCCCGGACTTCACCAGAGAGTTGCTGGAGAAGCTGAAAGGCCTCCGAACTGAACATGTTCTGCGTCGGACAAGTCCCAGCAGCCAGAGGAACATGGAGCAGGGCCTCAAAGTTCCACAGTGACCGTGATGCTGGCGAGTTGCTGAGCTGCTGGAAGAACTTGCTGCTGTCTCCCTGCCTACACTAGGATGGACTGGCTCCATGGTCTGCAGGGCGCTGGCCTCAACCACCTCCACCCTGCTGGGGAGGTCTCCCTGGCCCTTTTGAACTTCTCCCCTTTCTGGTGGATGATGGGCTCTGCTGGGCCCCCTCCCCACAATAAAGTGCTCTGTCCCCCAGAAGCTCAACTGTTGCCTCTGCCAGAGGGGTGGGGGAGATGGAGCCTTATGATGATTGGGACCCTTGTGGAGGAGAACTTGGCCAGGATCGGGTTTGCCCCCTGTGAAGCTCTCTGTACATTTGTGGCCATCACCCAAAAGCTGCGTCTGTGTTTGCATGCTCTTGGCTAGGTTTTCTCTGGCTGGGCACATTTGGCACAGTCTGCCTGATTGTCCAGGGCCATGAAAATTCAGAAATGGCTTCCTTGGCCAATCCATTCCTCAGCAGTCACCCTGTAGCTGGTGGTGAAGGCAACAGGCTATACTCGTCTCACAGGGGTGATCCCAGCCAGCCTTTCCCCATTTCAGATAACCCCTTCAGTCAGAGGCCTCCTGCCTCCTCCCCTCCCAGCTGGGACCCAGAGGGGGATTGTTACTTTCTGGGTTAGAAGCTGCTTCAGGAGACCAAGAGCACTTTGCACTTCCTTGCCTGGAGGTCTGCATGGTCCGCCAGCAGGTGGGGGGATCCCACATGTTCAGTCCACCTGCCTGCAACTGGGCCTGTGGCAGCCCACTCAGTCCAGTCCTCCCTCGAGCTTCTGGATCCCCTAGCATTATCTGGCTATAGAAGGCCTTCTCCCAGGCCCCACAGATGTCTGTGCGCATATGGCTCCCCACGTGCCCACCCTTCTTGCCATTACTGTCTCTGCGAGTCAATCTGTGCCAGCTACTGCCTGCCTCAGCCCAAGCAGGGGGGGGGGAATCCTTTCCCCAGGGAAGAGACTTGCAAAGGGAAGCCAGGCCAGGCCCTCCCTCCTCCCATGGCTGGTCCAGCAGACACTGAAGCCAGTGCCCTTATTTGGGAACAGGCAGAAGCTGGAGAGGGGAGGGGCTTGCCAGAGCCCTGGGCGGCCAGCTCAGCTTGGCCCTTCTGGCCTCCTGTGGCCTAGAGATGCCCGCAGCCTCCTCCCCTCCAAGAAAGGGCTTTTTGTTGGCATGAGGGGGAGTGCTGGATAAAGGCAGGAAGGGGAGTGCAGTCTGCATTGGGGGCTCCTTTTCAGGGGCTGCTCTGGCAAATGACTTTTTCCTCAATTCTTCCTCTTCAGAAAGATTATTGAAATTTTGAAAGAGAAATGCTCCTCCCATATAAACCCCCACAGCATACAAAACACAGCCATCTACTTAATGTATGTTAAAATGTTATTCCAAAAAAGAAGCCCAAATTAGGCACAAAACATCAAAACTTTAATCCCAATCTGTATATAATGTTAATTGTATAATGTGCAATCCTAAAGTTAACATTGAATTAACTCACTTCATTGTCTTTTACACTTCATTGTTTTATAGTGAGGTGAATTAATGTTTAGTGTCCAAATACAATGAGATTAAGTTTGTGTGTGTGTGTGTGTATAAATACATTTGGGTCAAACATCATTGTTTAGTTTTGCAGATGTTATGATTTATTCTTATGTGCTCTTGGGCACCCAGAGTTGCTGTGGTGAGAATCAAATAAATAAACGAGTGGCTTGAGCACGTTCAGCATATTCAGGGAAGGATAGATTTAGTTTGTTCCACAGATCAGTCTTGAGCCAAAATAGAACAAAGCCCCAAATCACCAACTGCAGTCTTGGACGTTTGGGCTGTTGCCATTCTCCTGTACTTTGAATGACAGTACTCAGGCTTTTGCCCATGTGTCTCACAGGGCAACAAAGGCCACTGTTACTGGTTGTGAATTGCTCCTGACTCCGGAAGTGAGCAAAGGTGGATCGCATTTTGCAGATGGAACCAGGGACAGCCTGGGGAGCAAGAGTGGAAAGGCTGTTTAGGGTCTGGGATCTTACAGGAAAGGGAAAGCAAGGATCTGGCAAGCCAGGAGAAAACGGATGCGACTGCTCTTGACCACAGGAGCATGAGGAGTCAGCATGACCCTTCCCGTTAAGCCTTTGCCATGACAGGAATGCCACAAGGTCCAGGGTCAGGCAGGGCAGGCTTGGCAAGGCCAGAGCACGGACTTTTAAGTGCCCCTACCACCAGTGCCGGAGAAGTCACCCAACTGGGAGTCTGGAGTAAGAGATACAGAGACTTTCTAAGGGAGCGAAAAGGGAGCCAGGAGGCCAAGCTTTGCCTTGCCATATTAGGCTTATTGGCAGTCTGTAGACAACAGGGAGGCATCGCAGTCCCAAAGGGATCTCTTGCCAAAACTGATTTCAGGTTGATTGGGCCCCAATTAACCTTTGGGATCTGCTTCTCTGAGTTACAGCAGTAATCACCAATTGAAACTGGTAGCTTCCCCTGGCCTATGTACCATGCAGCGAGCCTTTCCCCGGCTTCAAAGCAGGCAACTGGTGCGCTTGGGAAGACCCCTGCCCTTCTGCCAGATGGGGGCCTCTCACCTGCTTAGACTCTAGCAATTGGGGCAGTGGGGCCTGTGAGCTGATCCAGCACAGCAATTCCAGGGTTGCTGGGATGATTTTCTTACAGCTGTGTGGAGACCTGGGGCCTGCCTTGCCTTTGGTGCAAATGGCTTCGCAGAATCCATTCATCTAAATCAGCTATAATGTTAATTAAGTGCAACCACCTATTCTCTGACCTAAGCTGCTGCCAAAGAAGGGCCAGCTGATGCCACTAGAAAGTGACTTTGACCCAGGACCTTGGGATGGTCCTGACCTTTGCTCATGCCAACCTTCCGTGGCTTTGGAGAGCAAACTGAAGGTGTGCAAATGGCCACACAGACCCCACGGTGCTTGAGCACCTCTCCTCTACCTCACCTGCTGCAGGGCCCAAGGCCCTAGAAGTGCCTGGGAGGACCTTTCAATGGTACCTGTGATGTCCCCAGAGGTTCTGCTTGCCTCCTGTTGCTCCCCAGCCTCTTCCCCTTCTTGCCTGAGCAAAAGGAAAAGAGGTGCTGAGGAGAACCAGGGAGCTCCCGTTCTGGGCCAAGAAAGGGGAGGCGGCCTTGCTCCACTCACCCTTGGAAAGTAATCCCTTGTCCCAACCACAACACAATCTCACTTTGGCTCAGTCCCACCTACTGCCCTTCCTCCCCACTCTGAATTGGTGCATAGCCGTATGTTCCTGGGTGGGTTAGAATATTGGGTGTTTCCTTTGCTGTCTTTTCATGACCTTACAATCATGAGTCTGCAAGTGGCCAGAGAGAGCGGGGCCATCACAATTGCTACTGTCCCCTAAGTCTGGGTCAACAAAAGAGCTCATGTGCTTTCCACCCCCAGGCTGTGAGCCATAGCCAAAGGAGCTTGCCCTTCTACCTCAAAGCAAAATTGTGCCCCGATTACAGTGCAAGCTGTGTCTGAAAGAGCCCCCTTCCCAAATTATCTCCTGCTACCCAAAACCAAGAGATGTCTGGCAGCAATTTTTCAGACTAGCATGTGTAATTAAAAGTAACCAGCTTTTGTGAGCTAGTTTTTTTCATCAGATACATAAAGTCTCCATGTGCTCCTCTGAAAATCCTACTGAACACTAGAGGGCAGACTAGAGACTAACATACAGTATTTTCCTCTCCTACCTCTTCTAAAAGGGCTTTGGGATGTGCCTGAGGCAGGCCGGGAATTTCCATCCCTTTTTTTCTAAATTGATTTCAGCAATGCTAATAAAGGAAACGAGGGTCATATAAATTAGTGGGCTTTTTTTAGCTTCCCAGTTCAAGGGGACAGCTATGTTAGTGATGAAGATAGACCACTCATACAATAGGGTAGTTAGTAGGTCAAGAACATAGAATCAAAGGCCGGAAAGGACTTCGGAGGTCTTCTAACCTAATTCAAGCCCTTGCTCAAGGCGTTTGCATCAGGAATTTATTTTCTGCTTCCTGTTCCATCCAAGTCCAGGACTCTCTTTGTAGAAATAGGATCCTGGGCTTTAATGTTGCAGAAGACCCAATACAGTAGTGATGGCATTGGATTTAGGGATGCAAATGGCCAGTGCCATCCTGTGTCTTCTTTAAGAATTGCATGTCCAGGACTCCCCTTTTACAGCATTGAATTATTCATTTTGATAAAAATTCATTTCTACATTTTATTTTTTTCTCAATGTTAAATGATTTATTTTGTGAGAATGACTTGTCTTAGAGGCAAGGGTAGGAGAGGGAAGGGAGAAGAGCTCACTTTGGCCTGAAATCCTATTTTGGCATTCCCACCTTTGTATTGCCAGGCTGGCTGCCATGGTTCACTCACTCAGGAACTTCCCTAGGAGAAAGGGAGGGCACCAGGGGAAGGACACGCACCTCAGCAAGCACCTCCAAGCCTCCAACCCACAGCAGAAGCAGTTTCTGAGTAAGGGCTCCTCCAGTACAGCCTAGCCTTGGAGTAGGGAGCCCTCTTGATGTTCAGTCAAGCCCAGGCTGCCTCTGGCTATAAGCGATCCTTTCCCAGGCCAGCACGAATGCTCTCCTCTTGATTGATTGGTAATACGGCAGTGAGAAATCTCACTGGATTCCTCTGGGACCCACTCCATCACAACAGACCAAAGGCCACCCCCCCCCAGAAGTGGATTGAGGCTGTTGTAAATGTGTTTCTAAAAAGCTGAGATACAACCAAAACCAATACCAGGAAGGCAAGCGGGGTACCCATCTCTGCAGCTGCCATTGGGGAAGCAATGGGTTAGATCAGCAGGGCTCCCCCCAATTATGCAGGTGCCCTGCCACTGCCCCCATGTGCAAGGAGGAAAGGGCTTCCCATGACAGAGGGCTGCACCCAAAAGCTGCACATTGACCAAGGCCGGGAGAGTGAATCACCTGGGGGGGGGGATTGACTATTTCTCTTCTAGGTAGCCCCTCCAGGGATGCCCAACGGGCCTCCTGTGCCTGCTGGTATCTCATTCTTGGAATTAGGCAGGCTCGCTCTCCAGGCCACGCATGACCTGCCCAAGGCCAAGGTTTGGCCAGCCCAAGACCTCTTTGGTGGCCATGCCTAGGCTGCCCTTCTGAGCAAAACAGACCAGTGCTATCCAAAACCATCTCCTGCAGGCCTGATTCTGGTCAAACTTACAGCAGCAGCTATTGTCTTTTGGGAGAAGGGTCTCCTGGCCTCAACTGTTGGGACAAGCAGACCACTTTCATCTTCTCAGCCAGGCCCTCCCCCAAGCATTTAGGCTGATGGTTCTTCCAAGGTCAGTTTTCTCTGACCCTTTCCCCACCACTCCTCATCCCTGCCAAGCATCCTACTGTGGCTGGAAAGCTATGAATGGTAACTTGGTTGACTGCGCCCTTCTGCCTCACAATGGGAATATCTGAAATAATTCCATACCAAAGTAAGCTGGGTGGCAACCTTTAAAATCACTGCATCATTTAATGCCAGCAGTACAACGATCAGAGTCTTGAGTCTGGACATTGTTGGAAGACGCATGTGTGATTAAAAAAAAAAAGCAAACAGCCATGCAACCAAAAATCACTGTAAAAATACCAGTACAATATATACAAATCCCTTTTCAAATAATATCTACATTTTATAGCATTTTATAAAGCACTGGCAAATTTCATTGATAACCAAGATTTGGGTCTAAGTGAATGGATCTTGATTTACAAAAGTCAGATTGTACAAATATCACAGAGCATCTATGTCCCTAGGCAGGTTCACAAGACAGAATACTTCACAAAGAGCACATTCCTTGACAAGCTGTTCATTGGTTCCAGGATCAGGATGGCTTCTCCACAGGGACTTGCCCACTCCGGACAAGTTTCAAAAGGTTCCTTGGAAATCTTCTCCAGCCCTTCTCCATTTCTGGACTTCAATGTGTTTGCATACAAAGCCTCCCCAGGTAAGTGGCTGAAAACTGGCAAAGCAGGAAACCAGCTTGGCTTTCCAAGAAAGCTAGCTTGCATTTGTACCAAAAGGACATAACTTTCTCTCCCTTCCCAGCGAGTTCTACACTGTGTTACATTCCCTGGGCAAAAAAAGGAAGAGTAGGAATCACCAAGGCAGAGAGAGAAAAACAATACACTGCAAAATGTTTTGACACCCCCCCTCCCCACCAATCCATTTCAGATTAAACACTGCTAAACCTGGGCATGAACCCTGCTCCTGTCAGTCACGCCCTGCAGTCTGTCAAGCTGCAAAGCCCCAAGCTGCCAAAGGATTCTTATCCCTTGGTTTCTAACAGAGCCAGCAGCCCTTCTACATGCACTTCACAGAGAAGCCGCAATCCTGGGCTGCTCATTTGCTCTGTGGGGAAGGTGGGCCTTTTCTGCCCACCTTCCCCAGAGGCGCATCCCTCGGGCAGAAAAGAGGCTGCCTCAGCCCCAACAGGCCCACGTAGCTCAGCCCGTTGCTGAGAGGACCAAGAGCCGTATGGTGGAATCTCCAAATTGCCTGCCTCAAGAGCACACCAGCGCACACAGATGCTCATCCTTCAGGCGGTTCTTGCCAGGCTGGATCAGGGCAAAAGGTCAGTGCTTTTAACTCCAAAACAGCTGACCAAGAGAGGGCAGGGGGAGAGATGAAGCAGCCTTTTGAAGACTAACAGGTGCAACTTACTTCTCTGCATTTGAGAAGAGACCAAATCCATCAGTTACAAGTACCGGAAAGACAGAAACAAGCCGAGGGGCTTCCAGCTCTGTTCAGCAATTCTGGATAGACCAAATTTGTGGGGTTACTCTTGCTTGTTACAAAAAGGGCCCTTCATCCACAGCAACCTCCCCCCCCATTGTCTAGTCTGGTTTTTAAGGGAACGGGCTCTGTGCCAGGGCTTTCTGGGATGCCAGAAGGTCATGGCTGCCCCTGCACAGAAGATCGTGGAAACAAATGTTCCTTTGCGGGAATGACAAACCTCTCGTTTCTGAACACCGGGGTTCCATTTGCTTTTTAGAGGAGTGCAGGAGACATACAAGCAAATTAGTGTTATTAATAATTTAATTTCAATACTACAAACTCTGTTTTGGTAGAAGGCATCACTTCTTCAAGAGGCCGCCCACCAGAGACAGAAACAGCCTGTTATAGCCTGGCTGCATCGTATCCGAATCCGGCAACCCAAGAAAACGGCAGAAAGATATTTAAAACAAAATTCAATAGAGTTACAAAAATAATTCATCATGGTTACTTCTCCATAATAATTTTTGCTGTGCTAGATTTTTTTTAAAAAAAGGCTATGATACACATATATTGTTACAGTTTAGAAACAAAGATAGATATATTCTACAGATCAGCATGGCTGACAGTTTCACCCCTTCGTAGGGCACACTAAGAAACTGACATATCCTTTCATCCTCTATTCGACAGACAATAAATACCTGAAGAGGAGAAGCGGAGGGGGGGGGGAATGGAGACATGGCCCAGCCACTGTGCAAAGGAGGAGGGAAGGGCTGGCAGAACCAGCTAGAGCAGGATTGAAGACACTGAAGGATTCCGAGTGGACCTCAGATCAATCCGCAACGGAAGCCGGAAGGGCCATGACACAATACTGCCTGGGGTGGCTCAGGACCCCTGTGACTTTCCTACACGGTCGCTTGGAGATTACACTCAGCAAAGCTCAAAAAGATGGCGGTACACAGTCAATGGCAATTCATGGAATTTTTAAAAAGTGAAGAACACTGCTGCTGCTTTCGGACACAAGGCTGCATGTACAAGTCTTTTAATACTACTGGCAGAACGGGGAGGCCGTCGGGTCGAAGCCTTTAAAAACGTCCTTCAGAGAGCCCGCATCCTGCAACTCCCCTTCCTGGGCAGGGCTATTCCCTGCAAAAGGGCTGCCTGCCCCTGACTTGGCCGCCTGTTTCACCAGGCCATACACGGGTGGCACTGGGAGATGATGGACGCCAGGCTGAGTGACAGCTGTCTCTGCAGCAGGCGCAGTGGAAACAGGAGCAGAGGGGGCTGCCTTGGGCCGTGGCCGATTATAGCTGTTGTAGCGGTCACTCGCCAGCTCTGGGCTGGGCTTCTCGGCTTCCAGCTGGTCCAAAGCTGACCGGCGCACAAACAGCGGCTCCTTTCCTCTGTTGCCACAGCTGCCTTTGCTGCCTTCAGCGCTCTTGGTGGCTGGACTCCCTTCGCCAGCAGAATCGGCCGACTTGAAGCTGGGGCTTGGGGTCCTTGGGTCGTAAAGGCTGATCCCACTCAGGACGCTGCTTTGGCCAGGGCCCCTGCTCAACCCTCCTGCGGTCAGCAGCCTGGGATCATAAGGGGCTATGCTGGCTGCAGCCTCCGCACCCCCTCCTAGTGGGGAGCCGATTTCTGCTTGATCTGTGGTCCCCGAGGATCCTGGCTCGGGAGCCTTGGGCAAGCGGGGGTCCACAGGCACCTTCCGTGTGCGGGGGTCGCTTGGCTTGTCACTCTGCCCAGGACTGCCTGCTGCGTTGACGGTCTTTAATATCCTGGATAGCAGCTCAAAATCCGGAAGGCTGGAGCCAGGACTGGCAGAGGGTTCTGGCTGGGACCCAGCCCGCTGCCTGGGGTCAGAGAGGCTGGAGTTCTGAGGTCGGTTCAGGCGTGGATCGAGGGCAGGCAGGGCCTGGAGAGCAGCTGGGACAGGAACTGACTCCTGCTTAGGAACAGGTAGGGGGATCAAGTCTTCGGGGCTCCACAGCACCATGCGTGCAAAACTGGGCATGAGCAGGACCACGTCTTTCTTGATGTGGCTGAACTGCTGCAACTGGCAGCGAGGGTCCCTCAGCGAGTGGTTTGGCAGGATGTCCAGAGGGATAGTGACCGGTTTGTCCCGCAGGGCCCTCTCCCCTTCTTCTTCCTCTGGGACAGGAACAGCCTTCTGGCTGATCGAAGGGATCGAATGGAGAACTTCTGCTGCTTTGGGGGCAGAGGCTGCGATGTGCCGCGCCCGCCGTGGATCAGTGGGCCCGGCATCTCCGGCTCCAGAAGACTCCAGGTTTCGAGAAAGCCTGGGGTCACGCAGAAGGCGAGGATCGGCTGGCCGGCTCTTCTGAAGGCGAGGATCACTCCTGCCTGAGGCAGGAATGGCATTTCCAGAAGGGTCTTCGTGGGGTCTGCTGGAGCTCTGCTGCCGTAGAGTCTTCAGGATGGAGCTGACGCTGCTGCTGCCTCCATCATCCTCATCACTGGAATACCAGTTGCCAGGATCACCTGGTAGAGGGGGTGGTGGTGAGCCCACACTGGCTATCTCAGAAGCCTCTTCAAGAAGCAACCAAGAATAATTTCCAAGCTACAACATTTTAAAGAGAAACCTCATTCACGGAAAGTCACTGAGCTGGGCAAAAAGATTTCTGTAGACTGACCAAGTTGCAGAAAAGAACAACTGCTGTAAAATTGCTCTCTCTCAGCCAACAGTTGCCTTGATCTCCCCTGGCAATGCTGCAATGGGGGAGGGGGGAGGGGAGGGGACTCTGCTGATGGACCTTTCCTTAACCCAAGTGGGACTCATTTCCCGCTTTTCCTCCAGCAGCTCAAGTCAGCAGTTTCTTGGCACCTGCTTCATTTACTTCCCATGACAACAACCCGTGAGCGTGACTGGCTCAAAGTCACCCCATTTTTCCAAGCTGGAGATGGACCTGCAGTTTCTCCAATCCTCATCCGGCTGCTTAGCTAGCAGACCACACTGGCTCTCCCATTGTCCACAGGTGCTGTTTCACAGGGATGGGAGTTGGGGAGCAAGCCCAAAAGAGCGCTCTCGCACAAAGGTCTGCCCCTACACTTTCAGCAGGAAAAATCAAGGGCGGCTTTCTACAGTCCCTGTGGTGGTTGAGTAAGCCACCACACTCAGGCAGTGTAATATGTACACCCTGCCCATGACCCTGCCAGAATGGTGGCTGCTCCTGGGTGCTGCTGCCAACCTGTCCCCCTGTGGGCTTCCAGGCCCCACCAGCACATCAAAGAACATGCCCAGCGTGAAGCAAGCTGGGCTTCCCCTCGCAGAGCCCATCCACCCACCCATCCCCCCTCTCAGCCCTTGCCGTCCTCGTGGTCTCGGTCCTGCTTGCAGCTCTCTGCCTGCCGGCGAGCCCTCTCTTCTTCCTGCTGCTTCTGCTGGATGCGAAGGTAGAGAGCCCTCTGGGTGGAAGGCAGGAAGTCTGGGATGCCGCTGGAGGGCTTTTGCAGCCTTGGGACGCCTCCATCACAGAAAGAATCTGGCTCCAGGGAAGGGTCGGGGAAGAGCCCTTCCCCAGGGAGCTCCTCATAGCCTGGGTAGCCCTCTGTGGGGGGGGGGAGAGCAGTGAGAGCACTGGAACAGAAGGCAGCCGCTCAGCCCGCCCCCTGCCCCAATGCCAGGCATACAAAGCCGCCCTGCTCAACTTGCCTGGGCCAACCATGAGGCTGGGATCCATCTCCAGACCTTCCGGGTGCAGGTAGAAGTTGTCATAGAAGTCCTGTGTTGGGGGACCGGGGGGCATCTCCTCGGGGCCAAAGGGCATCATGGGGGGTCCAGGGCCCAACGGAGGGCCAGGGTTCATCCCTGGGCCCATTGGCATATCAGGGCAGATGTCCGGACATAGGTCCGGAAGCATGTCAGGGGGCATGTCGGGAGGCAGCTCTGGATGCCCAGGCCCGGGGAACCGAGGTGGGGATGGACCAGGGTGCCTAGAGGAAAAGAGAAGTGGGATCAGGCCCCTCTGAATGCTGGCGGGCTCTTTATCTCGACAGAGCATCTCACTTCCCCAGGAAACCCAGGCATCTTGGACCTGCCCTCCACAAGGGCAGAGACTGGGCCACACCAACTGTGGCGGAAGCCCCCTCCTCTTTCCCTTTGGCCCTCTGCATCCCCTCTTACCTCACCCCCAGCTTCTCTGCCAGCTGCCCTGTAGGCCTCACGACAATCTCAAAGAGGGAAGGGATCTTCTTGTACAAGTCCTGCTGAAGCTGCTGAGGCGAGAGGGGCTCGTGGATTGGAAGAGGCATCTGCGGTGGCCCTGGTGGGGGAAGGGGCGGGGGCGGGGCAGGGGGACCTCCGGGCAGGGGGCGGCTATTAGGGGAAGTTGGAGCCGGGGGCCCTGGGGGACGTGGGGGAGTGGGCAGCAATCCCACCCCAGGAGGTGGCTTGGGCAATGGGTTGATGCCTTGTTTCTTCAACTCCTCCACTTCTTTCTCATCCTCTGCTCCGGCTTCTGCATCATCAGCCAACATCTAAGAGGCAAGGCAAGGGCTGGGGGTCAGTTTCTCCAGTCGCATCTCCCACCGTGCTGAGCCAGAACCCTCCTGGCTACGAAAACTCCAGGGGCCGTCTGAGGCCTCTCTGCAGAGCGGCCAAATCTTGGTGCTCATTTGGTCCCTTTACCTTATCCAGGAGTTCCCGAGTTTCATCGGTGAGTGGTTCATGGGAGAACATGCAGTCGTCTCCATTAATGCAGTTCCCAGTGGTGTGAAATAGTTTGCAAGGGAAGTCCCGTGCCAGGTGTTGAGGAAAGCAAAAAAAAAAAAAAAGCCACAGGAACCCACCAGCATCAGGAGACCCAAGATTTCACAACTCTTGCTTCTACAAAGTTCCCCTTTGGGGAAAAAGCCGGCCTGCAGCCTGCAGCGAGCCAGTCCTCTGAGTAAGGAGAGGCAGATCAGGGGACCAAAAACCTCCCAAAACCCTGTCCTAAAAATGCTGGACGAAAGTGATTGGAAAGGATATCATGCATGTAGGGACAATTTTCCGCCCTGGCACAGTAACCAGTGATGTAAAACTTGCAGAGTTCCCTCTTCTTTGGTAGCTCAATATCATGGCTAAAGTTGCAGTGTTCCCCCTGGCAGGAAAAACACAAAAAGCACACGGCTTAGCCACAGACACAACAGAACTTCACCAGCTGACTGGATGCAAAACATCTCACCCTGGTCTCCGGGAGAAGGGCTGGTGGTCTCAGCCACAGCAATCAAAGGCCTGGCCCACGATTAATTCCATCCCTTCACAACTGGCAATGAACAAATACAACTGCAGCTTCAGGGAAAGTACCACTTTGTGGGATAACATGCACAGAACAAGAGATAGGATAACAAAGACCTCCAAGTCTGCTGTTGTTGTCATTAAATTAAAATGTCCCAATGAAGTGGGCGGGGGAGAGTCCCTTCACTTCTGCAGTGGAGCTTTAATGGCAGGGATCTTGCAGAGATTAAGGCATGTGCCTCTGTAGGGCAGAGAGGAGCTACATGGCCTGGAGCAGGCAAATGGGAATGCCGATTATGGAAAATCATGGCTGCTGTCTTTTTGGGCGTCCTTCACTGTTTCTTTAAGGGCGTGTGAATTATTCTGATAACCTCAGATCTCTAAGTCTTTAAATAAACATGGGGCTAAACATCATCGAGAGGATTCACTGCACAAAGGACTAAGTCAGTGGTTCTCAACCTGTGGGTCGGGACCCCATTTGGGGTCGAACGACCATTTCACGGGGGTCGCCAAACAACGCAGTGCGCCATTTTTTTCTCCTTTTCCTTAGCTTTGCTACTCCCTTTTACTCTATTGGCTTTTGAAAGCCAATAGAATAGACTCTCTTGAATAGAGTCTAATTCTATTGGCTTTCAAAAGCCAATAGGAATTGTCCAGGCTGTCTCTGCCCTACTGAGCCCGCCAAAAGTCCCATTCTGCAAATGGTGCTGCACCAGTTGAGTAGTCCTCGACTTACGACCGGTTGAGTAGTCCTCGACTTACGACCGGTTGGGGGGTCGCGGCATTAAAAAGGTTGAGAACCACTGGACTAAGTGAAAAGAGCTAAGCAGGAACTTTTCGAACACTGGGACTACAAGAACAAATGGGGGGGGGGGCTGGTGGCACTGATGCACATGAAAAAAGGCATTCTGGCACTCCTAGCCCACGCCTCCCCCTTCTGCCACAGAAGGAAACGGAGCCGGCGGCTTCTCCGCTCCTAGGCAGCCCAGACTCCTGTTCTAAGGCACCTGCAGGGAGTCCTCAATTTACAACCATTTATTCAGTGACTATTCGAAGTTACAACAGCACTGAAGAAAAGTGACTTGTGACCATTTTTTTATACTTATGACTGCTGCAACATCCCCATGGTCATGTGATCAGAATTTGGACGCTTGGGAACCGGCATGTATTTATGATGGCTGCAGTGTCCTGGGATCACTCCAACCTTCCCAGCAGCAAAGTGAATGGGGAAGCCAGAGTCACTTAACCGTGTTATTAGCTGAACAACTGTAGTGATTTACTTAACAACTGTGGCAAAAAAGGTCATAAAAGGGGGGTGCGACTCCCTTAACTGTCTCGCTTAGCAGGAGAAATTTTGGGTTCAATTGTGGTTGTTAAGCTGAGGACTACCGAATTGGGCACCTACATCGCTGATCCTGATCACTGATCAAAGCACAATAAATGAGCTGGAACCGAGCTGCACCTACCCAAGTGCATCTTCCTTCCACAAAATACTTGCAGACGACTTTTCCTTTCTTATCTGACTGCTGGTGAGATTTCTCACGATCGTTCCGCCTGTAATTCCCACAGCTACCACCTCCATCCTATACGGATCAAAAGAAAAATATTAATTTGAATGATTTATATATCAACGTTAGGCAGACTTTTGTGAAAAAAATTAAAACAATTTGTAAGAAAGAATAGTGGCAAGAATAAAAGCCAGATAAAATTAATTTTGTAGCCTAGTTTCTAGGTGAATAAAAGGTATTTTGTTGGTTTTGTAGGAAAAGCATGGCAAAGCTGGTGTGCCACAAGGAAAAAAGCTCCCACTTGGGTCATCCAATCTTTTGCAGCTGCATCTCACAGTGAGATTCATGCAACCCCTGAGTTCTCTTGAATAGCCCCAGCTGCCAAGGTGTACAGGATTTAAATGAATTCAAGAGCTTAAGGATTTAGATGTGGACTTGAGTCCACTGCCTTACACACAGTCCAGAGCCAACGAGAATGGAGGATCCGGAGCTTCGCGCTATTTTCTGTATTACCAATTTCCTGATTTGTCTGCATTGAACAGCCCAGCTCTATCCATCCTGGAAAGAGCCCCACTGAGGCACCAGTCCTAGCAGGTGGGAGAAGCTTGGCCTCACCTGGGCCTCCCAGGGAGTCCACTCCCATGCTGCCTGTTGGCCTCCACCCTGCCTCAAGCCCCAGTTAGACCCAAAGCAAGCGAGGGGCCTCCTAGGCCACTTACCCCCAGGTCATCTTCATAGTAGTCGTCCTCCTCATTGAGCCCTCCTGCTTTGCCTAGGCCTGATCTGCCACGATGACCTCGTCCACGGCTCATCCCCTTGCCTCGTCCCCTGGAGCCACGGCCTCGGCCACGGCCCATGCCTGTAACAAGACCAGTCAAGTCGATTCTGCAACCCAGCCATGGAAAGCCCCACCCCGTCGTCTGCTTGGCAGAGGCCTTGGGCAGCCGAGGCTCCAAAGGGAGGAAAGGAGGGTTTCACTTTTTCTCCCTCCACCCATATACCTCTCCCCCTTCCTTCTTTGCTTCTGCGGTAGTGGTTCAGCTCTTTGGAATAATCATCGTAGTCTTCCTCCCCCATGGGCTCCTCTCCTTCGCAGAACTGCCAGGCAGACAGAGGGGAAATTAGCCAAAAGGGACCGTGGCAAGAAGCCAGGCTGAGCAAGGACAGATCTCAATGTTCACCTCCATCTCCTCGTCGTAAATTTCTTCCCCCTCCTCTTCCTCTGGGTGCTCTCCCCTTCCCCTGCCTCGGTTGCTCCTGCCCATGCCTCGTCCTCTCATTCCACCTCTTCCACGTCCACGGTAACCTCGGCCTCGACCACGGCCACCTGTTGACACAAACCAGAGAAGGTGCCAAACCGATCAGACTCCAGCATTTGTATATACACTAAACTATACTGGTTTTGTTTGATTTACCTGGTTTAGTGTGGTGTGGGAACTGAGCCAATTAGGTTTGCTGTGAGAAAAAGAAGCAACTCAGGGCAATACTCTTAACTGGGACTACTGTTTAGGGGGAAAAGCACAAAGCCATTTGATATCTCTTCCCATTTGTTGTCTCTTTTGAGAAACTACAACGTTTTTCTGCAATGCCATACATTAGTCTCTACAAACCAATGGAAATACCAGGTATGCCTGCATGCTGACTTTCTAAAATTCAGCTCCCAATTCAAAGAAACCCAGAAAGAAAAGGCATTAACTTTAAAATGTTGTATTACCAGGAGCTGAGTGCCCTTTTGGAACCAGAGTCAATTGGGTCTTGGATAGGTTACATGCAAACGGGGACAGACGCCCTCAATAGGGAGAGCTGCTGTGGAGTGTCAAAAAATCAGTAACTGCTGTGTCATTTAAAAAGGCCGCACACACTCCCCAAGGACAGCTACTGACAGCCACGTTTTCAGGAGAGGCCTGGGTTTTTTGTTGTTGTCTGGTTGCACCTGCCTCGCTCAATCAGTGTCTGGGCTGAAGGAAAAACAAGCGTACCGCGGCCTCTGTGCGTCCCTTCCTTTGCTCTCCGGTACTGGTTCAGCTCCTTTGCAAAGTCATCATACTCTTCTTTCCCCATGTCCTCCTCCTCCTCTGCCTCGTAGTCACAGTAGCCCTCGTTCTCATATTCTTCGTAGGGGGGGTAGCTCTTGTTCTCCATTTTAGGATACCCCTTCTTTGGGGCACTGTGAGATGATGAGTACTGCTGATGGGACTGAAGGCAAACACACAAATGGTTATGGTTGAACAAAAGAGAGGACACAAGTGGAACTAGACGTCCAAAAGAAGAAGTGGCTCTCAACCCATTTTATAAACCGTTATTCTGTAAAGCATCACTTTTACACAAGGAGCAGAAGCAAACAACGTTGATTTGCTGCCATCCAAACAGCACCATCTTGACTGCTAATCTACCCGGACATCTGACAGGCTAATCTTCCTCGGGGCTCCCACCCTTAGGCCACCCCTATGGATGACCCTCCGCACTCACAGAGGAGTAGAGGGGGCTGTACTCCCGGTACTTCCGATGCCCCTTTTCATTTGGGCTGAAGTCAGAATCCTCACTGTAGTCGGAGAAGTCTTCGCTGGAAGAGGCGTGGCGCTGCGAGGAAGGAGAAGCTGTTGACTCCCAACCAGATGCTGACATTCCCCCCTCCCCCCCATGAGTGCTTATCCCACAATTCTGGCTAAAGCCTGGAAGACGGCCGGGTCAGCCCCACACAAGTGGTCCTCCACCTTGCTGGTGGGAATTCAGTATCTTCCGATGCAGGATTTGACTACTTTGGGACCGTCAGGCCCCGGGCAGAGGAAACGGGGCCCGGAAACAGGGCCACTCCCTAACTGACCAACAATTCTGGTTTTGCGAGGGGTGCAGAAAGCACCCAGACCGACTGGGGGAGGGGGAAGCAGGTTAGCCTCTCAAGGCTCCTCTCGCATTACTCACTTTGTGTTTTGATTTCCTTTTCTTTTTCGATCTCCGCTTCTCCTTCTCTCTCTCTTTCCGACGCTTCCTTTTCCTCCGGTGCATCTTTTCTTCCTCTGAGTCACTGTGGTGCTTCTCGTTTTTTTCCTTTCTGCTCTTCTCAAGGGTCTCTGAAGCACCGTTGGGCTCCTCACCCCCGTCGTCTTCCAACTCTCCTTCTTCCAACTCACCATCCTCCCTGAAAAGGTGGAACAGCAAAATCAACGACTGAAAATAGCAGGAAAAAGAGCAATGGCAGGTTTCAAAACTGAAAATCACACAAATTACAAAATATTCCTCTATGTTTTTCAAAAATCCCTCTGGGCAATTCAGTGATTAAAAAAAAAAGGAAAAAAAAGTCTAACCTGTTAGCCAAAATAGATCCTTGTAGTATTTTCCGGCAAGAGAACAGAAACCTACTTACAAACACATGATGGTTTAACAATTGCACTATAATTTATATACTTCTGTTAGATAAGATGCCATTGATAATTCAGTCAATTGTGGCAAACGATAAATCAGTGTGAATCTGCTAGTTATAAACATCAGACTTCTCTTCTCCAAAAGCAGAACTATAAAACTCTTTCAGCCTCGGGTGATTTTGTGAGCTAAAGCTCCAGACACGGAGGCTATAAAATGTGGCATCATCCAATTTCTACTTTCTTTCTACCACAGAACCTCTCTCTGAAGGTCAGGAACCCAAAGGCCCAAAGACTGCAAGTGTCTTCAAAGCAGATGTTCTTTACCACTGCTCAGTCAGACCACAGGGTTCACTTGAGGAGGAGGATACGGGAACAGCCAATCGCTGAGCAACCAATTCAAGAATTCACGACAACTGTATTATGCTTCTTCTGCCTTCAGGGGTAAGATGAAAGAAGCTCCTACGTAACTGCTGACTAGGAGAATTTATTGCTGGATTTCCAAGGCCTTTCTTTGGTTCATAAGATCTTATTATAATAATGATATATTAAGATTTATAAGATTGTCAAATCAAAAGGCAGCATACAGTCATCCTAATAATACACAACCAAACAGCACAATGTGAAAATAAACAAAGAATTCCAACCAATCACCAGCCATCATCAATCAATCAATCAATCAAATGGAACCACAAAACACTCGGGCCTGTCTGAAAATCCAAGTTTTTAAATCTTTTCTAAAGGGCAGCAAAGTTGAGGCAAAATAAATCTCAGGGGGTTGCAGAGGCAGGAGGGAGACAGAGAGTCATTTCAATAGAATTTAGTCTGGGGTTATTGCAGCCTTAAATGCACACAGCTGGAAAAGAAATGGATGACTTCAACTCTACCTGTGCAAACGTTTACCCAGATATTATTATCTTATGGCTAAACCCTCCATCTTACTGACAGTTATCAAAACCAGTTCACTTTCCCCCGTTTGAGGTCTCAGAGCAGGGAGAAAAAATGTTACATGTACTATGCCCCCCATGTACAGAGTTTTTTCCGTGACTTCTACCATTGTGTATGTGTGTGTGTGTGGGGGGGTATCTCTAGTTTCAGCTTTTTATTTAAAATTTACGGCTCGTTTCTTTTTTGCTTGCCACTACTGTAATGTTAAAATCCCATGCCCAAAATTTTTTAGCCTGCCACAGACACAATTGATACCTTTGTTACGATTATGGCACAGATATATACATTTGCAGAGGCAACTGTCAATCATCAATGAACAACCCTATCCCATTTGGCAGGAAAAAAGTGCAAGACAGCCAAATTAACTCCATGTAATTGATCAGTGTATAAAATTCAGTGGTGCACAAAAAAGGAGTAAGTGAAACTTACAAATAAAATGCAATTACTGTAATACATACATATTTAAACTGATTAAAAACAATGGGACATCAGCTACTTATGATGATGAATTTAAGGCCCAGTTCTTTGAATGTAGTTACTGAAGTTATAATTAAGTCTGGATACAAGCCAACATCTGTTCAGTTATGGAGTTAGGAATTAAGAGGGCTTAGATAAATATTTATTTTGGTCAATTACCAGATAATTAGGGGAGCTTAAACCCAATACACCTGGACAACATTTATAGGGCAAAGGGAACATGGGTGGGTGGGGATCATGGTGCTGATGATCATCATCATCATTTATATGCCACTCAATTCCCAGTGACATAATATATTTATAAATTACTTGGATGAGGGACTAGAAAGTACAATGATTGAATCTGGGATAAAACATGGAGCAAGCACCCTAAAAGGGGTACCAAGAAGCAGGTGGATCTCAACAAGCTGAAATATTCAGCTAAGACAAGTAAGATGAATTTCAACAGGACCAATGCAAAATCCTACATTTGGATAGGAAAAATCAAGGGCTTAAGGAGAGGAAGGGCTAAACCATATTGGTAGAAGCACATAAAAAGAGCCGGGTGTCTTGATGGGTCACACGAGCTAAGAGTTCCAGAAAAGCTGGAATAAATCAACAAACAGTGGCAAGCTGGGCTGCACTGACCGATGTAGAGATCGAGTCAGCCTTAGTCTGTGCTAATCAGACTGCATTTAGAATATGTGTGCCCAGTTCTGGGCACTGGATTTTAGAAAGGATACCAATAACTGGGGGATGTCTGGAGGTGAACGATTAATAGGATAAGGGGGAAATGCTGCTAGGAGCAGCCGGAGGCACTAGGTATGCTTAGCCCGGAAAGACTGCGAAGAAACACAATGACCGCCTTCAAGTGTCAGCCGGGTTGCTCTTCTGGGAGATGGACAGGAAATCCCAGGTCTCAGCTCTAAGGCCGGAGATTTTAATTGGCATCTAGGAAAAACTTCCTAATGGTAAAAAGAGAGTGACTGGTTCAGGAGAGGAGGGTTCTCTTACACGGATAGTCTGTAAACTCTCCCAGTTTGGGAAAAACGTTGCTCTAGTCCTTTTCAACAGAAATAACCTTTGCCAGGCAGGAAGGGACCTGCTGCTGTAGGAGGGGCAGAACCTGGGGGCGGAGTTAGAAGAAGAATCAGTCTAGAATCCCTACAAAGCCACAAGCTGACCACGTCCAACTCTGTGCAACCCATTGAATTCCGTGGATTCTTCTCTAACTCCGAATGGGTTAGGGTGAGTTGAGAAGACTCCTGTTTGTAGGCTGTTTAGCTTAACTGGACCTTCCCGTATAGACCTGATCTTTCCTGCCTGACACCTGCATAGTCACAAAGGCCATCAGGAACTCTGAAGCATCCCTGGGAATTGGCCATCCAGCCCTTACTAGTATGCATCCAATATGAACTGCTTCGCAATCATTCTGAAACAGAATTAATTAACCACAACATATTGAGTAACAGCAACTGGCAATGTAAACTAGTTTACAAACAATGGATTTGAACAACATACAAAGCATAACAAACTAAACTTTGGCTCAGCATGATGAGTGAGCCTAATCCATTTTATTCAATAAAATCTGGTTATAAACTTTTTTTTTTAAAAAAAAAACCTCTAGTTTCCAGTATTCTAAAATAGGAAAGCCCCAATTTCACAAACTAAAGAAATGCCAGTACAGATGCTGCTATCTTCTATACTACATGCCAGCAAATTTGCAGGAAACTACCGGTACTACGGTATCTATATACAAAAGAAGTTAAGACCTTTCTTCCTGCAATTATTGACAAGTTGGTTTTATCGATATCCAAATAAAAAAAGCAAAACTTAAGATCTCTCTGGTCTTGAGGTTTGTTTATGCCTCAGTCCATCTTAGCTCTTTCCTTTCACCTGTTTTGTCCCTTTGGGGCCCTTAAATTTTTCTTCAAAGACCTTGTCAATTGTTGCAGGAATTCTGTTCTCAACCCAACTTCTTCATCTCTATATTTTCTGCTGTTAAGCCCACCACGAGTCTTTCATCTCAAACTGAGAAAGGACTAAACCAAGAAATGAACTCCAGAATTATTCACAGACCACAATGAGCACCCTGTGCACTTAGGATTTCATGGCCAAACCAAAATTAGACCAGGTGATACAATTTTATCACGTTGAATTGTTCAGTTCTTGAAAAGAACAGAACCCCTTTCCAGGAAATGAATGTTTTGGCAAGACAGCAGAGAAAAGATGACCCGAGTCTCAAGGCTCTCAGGCCTGGCCTCTGCCACTTATTGTCGGGTGGAAGAGCATCCTGTCTAGGCATGCCTTTTTTCTCCCTTCCCTTCCATCCTCTCTGATTTTTGGAGACCGTCTGGACAAGTCTCTGTATTTTTCTGTGCAAGATTTTTCGGAAGCAGTTTGCCACTGCCTCCTTCCTATGACTGAGAAAAAGTAAATGGCCCAAGGTCACCCAGCTGGCTTTGTGCCCATGGCAGGATTAGAACTCACGGTCTCACCACCATACCAAACTAGCTCTCAAATGCATGCCTACTCAAATATTCTGCATTTACTGGGACTGCTCCCAAATATGGGACTTTAACATTGTCAAGTGCTGGGTCTTAAGACTGCAATGTCAAAGCAAAAGTAATCCCAGAAGATCTAACACATGTTGGCTTACAGCTGTGTGGCAAGCTATTAACTACAATTCTGAGTAAAATTATTATTACTGAAAAATGTACGATTCTGCCACCTCCAACTTGCCAAACATTTTCGCCCTGGCTACAGAGCAAAGCAACATGGTTGCCATGAAGTTATGGTGTTTTCACAGGATAAAGCTGGTATTAGGGGAATTGCTAGTCTTGTGGCTCGCCCACCATGGGACTACATTTGCCCACCTCAGCAGAATGCTCCTTTCAGGTAGGCTACTGCCTCACAGTCAACCTGTGTGAGCTCACGGATCACATGACTGGAGCCAGCCAGCAGCCCAGCTTGGAATTCTCCTCCCTGGTCTGGACCAGACATCCCCCCCCTCCTGTCACTAATTCAGGCAGTTTTCACAATACTGACTGCACCACATATTGCATAATTCAGGGCAAGGAACAGTGCCTGGTTGTTGGAGGACCAAGGAAGCCTTGGCAGAACCTCAAAGGAGAAGTGGGATAACTGAATGTGCAGGGAAGCTGTATGATCCAGGCACCAAGATGGGAGCTGGGAAAGGGAAGGAAGGACTCAACAATCACAAGGCTTGAAGAGAGCATAAGGCAGAGCTAGCTGAAGGGGAGAACACCGAAGATGAGAAGGACAAGGAGAGAGGCAGCGATATCACTGGCACTATGATTACGATTTTATCGTTTGAATACACTGAGTGCTTCTGTGCTGGAAACAAATTCCTTGTGTGTCTAATCACACTTGGCCAAATGAAGTATTTCAATTCCTAAGAAAAAACTTCAGACTAGATTCCCTATGACAGAACTTCATGCTGTGGCTTAGTTCCAACAGGAAAAAAATATGGAAGGATCAGTAAGTTATTTACTATTAGTATCAAAAGTACATACCTAAGCAGGTTTATTCTAGCTTTGGGCTGAAAACTAGACTGAAATAACTTTTCAAATTCTGTTTTCTTTTAAAGCTGGTTGTCTCTGCAGCCGCCTAGTGGCCCTGAAGAAGAAAGCTGTGGAAACCCTCCCAAGCCAGCCTGATTCACGTATCTTCTGGTAGGATTGCCCTGCAACCCATTGCCACAAAATGGAGGCGGTGCTTCTCTTTCAAAGTGCCCAGGAGGACCAGAGAAGCGCCAGCTCAAGCCAGGGGAGGCTGCTGAGCCACACTCTCAAAACCACCACTGGCGCTAGTGCCAGGAACATTAACTGAGGGGATTTCTCCATAAAGGAAGATGGGAGCAATACAGCTACAGCACCAGAGTTCCTAGCCTGCTTTGAACTGAACTACAAAACTAGAGCAGACCATAGAGTTGCAGCCACACAAAAAGCAACACTCACAGCCAGTAATATTTTAAAAACATTATTGTAAATGGACAAAGTAGATTTTTACCTGCTGTGCTAAAAGTGCACTTTACTCAATAGGTAAAAGCATACATTTGGGATTACATGCAAGATGACTTTTATGAAACTCACTGAAAAACTGAGCACCTGGAAAAAAAAGGCCGCTTCTACCAAAAAGAAGCCCCAAACTCCCTTGCCTGTGGCTAAGCATCACTGAAATAAGCACAACTGTACCCAACTGCTCAGCCTGACTATATTCTACCGATTTCAGTCAGAGCCAATTCGCCTAATCAATTCCATATCCCAGCAGAACTTCAAGAGAGACTAACTTGACTTTGGATTTTTACTTCCTTGGTGGAGCCAGGAACGCTGTTGCCTTTAAGGGAGAATTTCAAAGGCAGGGTCGCACACTATGACACTGGGATGGTTAATTTTGCTTTCTTTTCCTTACAATTGAGGACATCCCTACCTCCAAGACCAAATATGGAATACAGTTCCCTCGCCCTTCTTTGCAGCTCTCCACTGCAGCTGTTATCTATGGGAGAACTGCAATTATTGAAGCCATTCAATGCCAAGCGATCTCTGGCCTGCTGGCAAACACAACGCCTGAGTGAAGAGGCCAGAAAACTAAAGGTGTTGTGTTTGTATAGAATTCGGCCAACTCACAAGATTCACCATTGAACCAATTCTTCCCAAAGGGGCACGTGCCAAATTCAACAGGGTTCTCTTAGAGCAGAAGACAAGTGGGAAGTCAGGAGATGCCACTTCAAAACAGCAGCATAGTGGGAATTTGCCTGCTGGCCCAGCTGACCCCCCCCCCTAACCCTGGAATCTCCCAATCCTGAATTTTCCCACTTTTTTTCTCTCTGCAAAACTACTGGTATCTAGGGCAAAACAAAGCTTTGTAGAGCATTGACTATCGACACTTGCATGTTTGGAGTGTATATCAAACAGGATCAGAATTTACAGGGTACAATAATATATGAATTTTTGGTATGCTATTGTGTATTTCTATGCAAACTGCCAGCCCCATTTTATAACAACTATCAATCTCCATTGAAAGCTGAAGCCAAATGGCAGCTTTCGGTAGCTCTTCCCTGCCTCACTCTCGTGGATCCAAGCTTTCTATGAAATAATCGGGCAAAAGTCAACTGGGTTATGGAAATTTCTAAAAGGTTGATTGAAGGCGGAAGTAAAATGGTTAAATGTTTCATATGTTATAGCGAGCTGTTACAAATATTGAAATGTGTCTTTTGAGAAAATGTATATTTGTTGCTTCATAAAATAAAGTATGCGAGTGAAATCTACTTCATCCCAAGCTACAAACATTGGTCAAATTAACTACCCCTATTTTGGCCATCAGGTTTTAGGACCAGAAAGGAAATGTTATGCTTGCCAAGAACACCTGATTGACCCTGGTGTGAATTCAATGACAACCACATTAAAGGGGCAGAAATTACAAAGAACTATACAGGTAATGGCTTAATGGTGCATTAATACTGTATGTTAACTTTTAAAAATGCCCAACTTATTTCCTTGTTTTGTAAATTTAGGTTTCCTAGTACATGAGTACAACACTAACTTGGTAGGCAAATGAAGAGGAACAAATAAGGTAACGCTATTTTAGATGAACAAAAGAGTGGCTTCCTCCCCAATCAGAAAAAAGAAAATAGTGTGCCAGGGGACAGGGTGATGCTCTTGATTGGCAAGGAAACTACCAGACCAGGGGCCGGTTCTGGAGAAGACCCGGGCTCGGGGCTTCTCGACCCAATGGGCAGGGCACGGAGCAGCCCGGCTTCCTTGAACTCGTGTGGGGAAAAGCGTGGACTGTTTACGGTGTGTGGTTAACAAACGGGCCACAACAGGGGCGCTCAGGTGCTTGTACTGTACACGGCCACGCTCGCGGGGAGAATAGCGGGGGGGGGGGCGGGAGGGAGCGTGTGGTGACTTGGGGGGGACTCTGTGATTGTCGCACTTTGCGGCTGCTTACAGTTTTCCTTCGAGCTCAGCCGGACCACGCAGCGGAGGCGGACTCGGCCCACCGGCGGCGCCCGGGCGGCACCCGCATCGCGGCGGGCTCGGGCTTTTTAACCCGACCGAAGCGAACTCCGGCTCCGGCTGGGTCGCCCCCGCCTAGAGGGAACCCCTTGGCCGCCGCGGCGGGAGAGGAAGGAGTGGCGGCCAGGCGGGGAAACAGGCCGCGGAGGCTGCGGCTGCCACGACCGCCGGCCCGGCTCGCCCCGGCGCGGGTGGGGCTCCCTCCCCGCCCCCCCGGCCCCCCGCCCCCCCCCGATACCCAGAGAAAAGAGAGAAGAGAGAGAGAAAAAAAAGAGAGAGAGAGAGAGAGGCGGGTACTGGACCTTTCGTCCGGGCCGGGCCCGTGGAGGAGAAGGAGGTGTTGTTGCAGCGGCCGGGCGCCAGCGCCGCCGAGCCCCGGGCTGCCGAGAGGGCCGTGCAGGAGCAGGGGGTTGGCAGCAGCGGCCGGAGAAGGGGCCGGGGGGCTGGCGTGGGGGCTGCTGGGCGGAGGCACGCTGGGGCTCTCCACCGCCATGGGGGGGCCGGGCCGGGGGGGGAGGGCGGGCGCGACGGGGGCACGGGGCACAGTCACTGTACGGGCGGGCCTGGCGCCGCGCTCGGTCGCTTGCTCGTGGGCTCGCTGGCCGGCAGGCAGGCAGGCAGGCAGGCAGGCGGCGGCGGCGGCAGAGGCAGAAGCGGCAGGCTGGCTCCGAGGCTGCACCACACAAAATGGCGCCGGCCCGCCTGAGAGGAGGGAGAGAGAGCGAGAGAGAGCGACGCCCGAGCCAGCCAGCCAGGCGCGGCGCGCGCGGCCACACCCGACCCGACCCGAGGCGGCGAGCGCGGGGGCAGGGCCGACGGCGGAAACGCCCGAGCGGCGCCGGAAATTGCCGGGCGCGCCCGAGCGGCCGCGTCACCCTCAAAGGCGGGCGCGGCATGGCTCCCCACCAGGCCACGCCCCTCGCCGCCATTCGTAGAAGCCGGCCGGGCGGGAAGGGAGGAAGGTGGCAAGGGGCGGCTGCGCGGACGCCATGGTGGAGGAGAAGGAGCGGCCCGGCGGCGGCGGCGGCGGGATCAGCGAGGAGGAGGCGGCGCAGTACGACCGGCAGATCCGCCTCTGGGGGCTGGAGGCGCAGAAGCGGTAGCGCGGGCCGAGCCGGGGCGCGAGCCGGGGCGCGGGCTGGGCTGGGCCGGGCCGGGCGGGGTTCGCCCCTGATGCGCGTCTCTCTTCGCCCCGCAGACTGCGCGCCTCTCGGGCGCTGGTGGCCGGGCTGCGCGGTCTGGGCGCGGAGGTGGCCAAGAACCTGGCGCTGGCGGGCGTGAAGGCGCTGACGCTGCTCGACCACCGCCAGGTGGGTCCGGAGGGCCTCCCGCCCTGGGGGCCGCCAGGGAACAGGGAAGGACGGCCGAATGAACGAGGAGGACCAGGGCGCGCGCGGGGAGGCTCAGTCGGCCGCGGCGGTGAAGCGCCGGTGGAGGGAGCCCGGCGGGCTGGGAAGGGGGCGGCGGGCCGGGAAGGTGCGCGACGGCCCCTGCTCCGACCTGCCGGCTCCTATCGGTAGGTGTCCCTGGAAGACGCGCGCGGCCAGTTCCTGCTTCCCGCCGACTCCCCGGGAAGGAACCGAGCAGAGGCGTCCCTGGGGCGCGTCCAGGATCTCAATCCCATGGTTGACGTGAAAGCAGATCCGGAGAACATTGAGCAAAAACCGGAGGAATTCTTTACTCGCTTTGATGTGGTGAGTCCCAGCAGGGACGTAGCAGCCGTGAGCCCTTCCTTCGGCCCCTAAGGGCCCTCTCTGCCCGCCGATTCCACCAGCCTCTCAGGGAGCCTCAGGTTGGGTTGCCTGCCTGGTTTGGTGAGCAAGTGATGGCTTTCTGTGAGGAAATTACCTTCAAGGAAAGAGAAAGTAGCTACCAGCTTCGCTAGCTGCCTTGGGCTGGGGTTAATGTTTGCTTGTTTTGGTCACTTGCATAGAGATAAAGTTTCCCCTGGTGTCTTTCATCTTCCAGGTCTGCCTGACATGCTGCACCCAGGAAGTCCTCCTGAAGGTGGACCAAATCTGCAACAAACATGGCATCAAGTTTTTCACCGGTGATGTCTTTGGCTATCATGGCTACATGTTTGCCAACCTGGGTGAACATGAATTTGTTGAGTGAGTTTCTCTTGGCTTGGAATCTGGGGCTGACACCTTTATATGAAGCCGGTGGGGCTGAATGAGATAACTCTCAATATCCTGGGGAGGGGGGTGGCTATGGGTCCAAGTGAAGAAGGGAAATGGCTGTCTTGCAGCCATTCTGTAGGTTAGGTACTGGCTGAAATGAGGGGTGGAAATTTATATTAACCTCCCTGCTCTCTTCCCTCACTCTGCTTTACAGAGAAAAGGCAAAAGCTACCAAAGCCAGCCAGGAAGGGCAGGGGGACTCTGATGCAAAGAAAGCCAAGCTGGATGTTGCAGAGACAACCCTGGTGAAGAAGGTGCGTGGGTGAAGTTTGTGGAGCATAGAAGATGAGGAGGTGGGCTTCCTTCAGGGAATCTTGACCATTTGGCTGCTTCTTTCAGAGCCTGTTTTACTTCTGTTTATGGTATAAAAAGTTTTATGCATTTCATGGCCAAGCTATAAACAGACTCCTTATAGCTGAGAGTCCCGCCAGGCAAGCTACTCTTGTATTGCAGATTTTAAGTCTTTGCTTGGCCTCCCAGCATTTTTGACCTTTCAGAGATCTTAGAAGATCAACTAGTCTAGCCCCCTGCACAGTGCATGATCTAAAGCATCTCCAACAGACCAGCCAACTTTATTTGAAAAACCACCTGCAAAGGAGAACTCTCCACTTCATGTGGCAGCTTGTTATACTGTTCTGTTCATTAGTCAGCTGGTCATGGCTTGCCATTCTAGGAAGGTTGATCTATCAGTCAGACCTGTATTAACACCAAGGAGTGCCTGGACTTAAGGGTTGAAATGGAAAGTGCAAAAATGCACTTGAGTGCATTTGTCCAATTGAGAACCATGGTTTTATGCATTTGGGCTTCTGTGCTGGAGTGAGCTTGGGTCAACATAGAACAGCAGATGACGTTCCATGAGAAGAATGGAATTGCAGAGTGAATACCCCAGTTAACCTCTAAAAAATTACAAATGGCAGTTGTAGCTCTCAGTGCCCCCCCCCCAAAGAGTTGACGCCTCCAAATTTCTGGCCCCAATTTTTTAAAACAATATGTCATCACTCTGGATTTTAGAAAACTGGTTTCTGTTTAAAAGTAGAATGAAAAATATCCAGCAGGATCTTCTACTGGTTATTTGGATATCTTTATTCTACTGAATGCTTGGTGATCTTGTATTTCAACTGTGGGTCCCAAGAAGGGAGCACCCGTATATCTGCATCTGCATTCATCCATTCCTATTTGCTAGAAAGGGCCGGGGTTCTGCCCTGAGGAGGGGCTGCCATTGCTCCATCTCTTTCTGGCAGATGAGGCCTTCTTGGTAACTTCCAGAATACTCCGTTCACTTTATAACTTGCCCTTCACCGGAGCTGCCGGTGAACAAGTTGTCCACCTGCTTGAAAGAGCAAATGATGCAGAAAGTTGGACAAGTTGTACAGTAAAGCAGAGTTAAAATCTTAACTCCTGGATCCTGGTGCATCTCCATAGTTCTACTAGCTCCCTGCAGTTTCTGGGACGGTACCTGTGGAAAGCATCTTGCAGGTTAAGTTAAGCGACTTGAATGCCTCTCACTGCCCTTTTCTTTCCCCCAGCACGCTCATTTTTGCCTCCTAAAAGATGCCCTGACTCTCAGCTGGAGCAGCGAAGGGGCCAAAGCAGCCCTGAAGCGGACTGCCCCAGATTACTTCCTGCTGCAAGGTGAGAGATGCAGCTGAGATGGAGGCCTCTGCTGGGATCTGGCCTGGCAATGGGACAACAGATTAGGAGGCGAGTGTTCCTTCAGGTCACGTGATTCCTGGCCAGAACAGACAATGGAGGAGTCTCTAGCTCCAGCATGTGAGCTCCTTGTGGTCCAAAGGAGAAGCAGACATGAGCTGAAGCAAAGAGCCCTGGGAATTGGCCTTAGAACAGGCCAGGCATTCATGGAAAGCTCAACGGCCCCTCCTTCCTCTTCTTCCGGAGATGGAGATGGAGTGGTGCACTTTGCAAGGTGTAGGGTCTGGCTTTAGAAGGCGGACTGCCCCAGTTTTCCTCCCCTGGCAGCTGGAACCTAAAACCTCAGGTATACCCAAAACTTGGTTCAGTTGGCCAGAAAAGATTCCGAAGCTACCCAGATTAAACCGGTGCTTTGTATCCTTATCTCGCCATGGGCATTTTGGTTTGGAAAGGCAGCAGTCTCCTCTCTTACTTGGTTAAACGACAAAACAAATTATGTGCCTTTTTAAAAAGGTTTTTTTTATCCCGACTTAATATTTGTATAAGTATCTCAAAGCATTAAACATATCTAATACTTCCCCCTCCTCCTACTTCCCCAGAACAACAATCCTGTGAGGTGGGTTGGGCTGAGAGAGTGTGACTAACCTGAAGTCACACAGCTGGCTTTCATCTTTTCACTAGCACTGATGATGTTATCTAGTTTGGTCCTGAAATGTCTGCAAGAAAACAACCCAGCTCAGAGAGCCGCAAGGGACCCCTCATTTCAATACTAAGCTACACATTTTCTCCTTTATTGGTGGCTTCCTTGCCTAAGGCAGAACTTGAACTAGCAACCTCCTGGTTTTCTAGCCTGGTGCCTTAATCACTAGACCAAATTGGCTTTTCGCTACGGTTTCTCTCTGTTCTTCAGTCACAGCAGTTTGTTGTGATCTGCGGGTCCTCTTTCAGAGGGGGGAGGATCATTGGTTGTGGTATTTTGGGTCACCCCTTTGGGGAAGAAGAATGTCAGAAGGGGTCAGGGTAGGAGACATGCTTTCGTGTATATGCTGTAGATTGACTCCATGAGCATGGAGATGGTCTGGATGGACTGTGGATCATGGCACGGTGTGGTCACTGCCCTTTGACTTACTAGTTCTTGACAGTCAAGGGGAGCAGAGATGAGTGGCCCCAAATAAGGGGGAGCTGGGTGTAGTGCCAGTCTTACAGACTTCTGGGCATGCTGTAGGTCTTGTAAACAGACTATTTGTGGTCTCTTCCTCTTGCAGTGCTTTTCAAGTTCCGGATACAAAAGGGGCGAGACCCTTCCCCACAGAGTTACCTGGAGGATTCAGAGGCGCTCCGCCAGATGCGCTTGGATGTGCTGGCCTCTTTGGATGTTGGAACTGACCTGATTGCTGATGACTTTGCCAGGCAGGGCCCTCCGTTCTACCTTTGACCAGATTAGGGGGCTAGCTTTGCCGTGGGTCTTCAGCCCCTCCCTCCGCCCCCCAGCTTGGGACCAAAGAGCAGTGGATGGACATCCCGGAGAAAAAATGGCTCAGGATGCTGTGTGCCAGCCACCAAGCAGGAGCAGTTCCCCTTGGTGGGGCCCAGCAGCCAATGGATGGTGATGGTGGTGCTGGCCTCAATTTCCTCTTTAAGCCTTCTCTGAGATGGATGATGACTGGGGGGCTCTTAGAGGGAAGAAGGTGGCCATGGCAGCTTTTTTTCTGGAACCAGGTTCTGCTTTAGTGGCAGGGGAAATCCCTCCCCCCTCTCTGCTCACCTGCCTTCATCAGTTCCTGCCAGCTGATCCAATGCAGAAAACAATACGGCCTCCCTTTGAGTAGGCCAGGAGGGGGCAGCTGTTGGGGGGGACCCTTAACAGAACTATCCGAACACCTCTTCCAGCTGGTGTGGGGCTGCCTCATCTGCGCATCCAGTGCAGCAGGAGTTTAGATGATGGCTCAGGTACTCTTCCCTGCAAGCAACAAGCTTTGTGCCCCTTCCTTACTTTTCCTTGTTTGCTGTTATCCACAGCTGCTTCTCAGAAATGGCTCCTGTTTGTGCTGTGGTTGGAGGGGTGCTGAGCCAGGAGGCTGTCAAGGTAGGTTCTTTGCCCCCCCAACCCTGAAGGCAGCAGAGCATGGCATCTTTCCTGGGAAAGGCATCTCCCAAACCAAGGCTTTGTTTGCCTGCCGCTTCACAAAGGCACACACACGCACACACCAGCTTGGAGATGGGATGGACTGAAACACTGGTGAAGTAAGCCCTTCTGCTCTTCAGAGCTTTCTAGCGAGAGGCACGGAGGGTCTTCGCTGGCAGACCGGCAGGCACAAAGGGTGGGGAGTCGTGCTGCCTCCAGGCTTATCTTATATTGCCTATACTTTTATCTTATTTCTAGGCTCTCTCACAACGGGACCCTCCCCTCAACAATTTCTTCTTTTTCAATGGCATAAAGGGCAGTGGGGTGGTAGAGTGCCTGGCCCCCAACTTCCCATCCTGAACTATGTGAACTTGGGAGATGGGTCTTCAATTATGGATTCCCTTCCTGAACAGTCATCCCTCATAATGCCTTTTCCCAACTTAGCCCAAATAAAAACTTTGGTTACCAAGTCTTTCTGGCAATGATTTCCCCACAATATCCCTTTAAACAGTGGGGGTGGGGGGAGAGAGCAGGGGCCCCCAGCCTTGGAGAAGGAAGATCCTGCTGTAGAAGAGATGATGCTTCTGAGTGGAGCCCCCAGGCTCAGCCTGACTTGCAAGAGAGTGGGGCAGGACAGTCTCCAGGGCAGCTGCTGGCCTGTCACTAGCCAGCCTTTAGCTCTCTGGAGCAATGCAGTGTCCAAGACCTCCTTGGGAAGGAAAGAGCTAACTTTGGGGCTTGGACGGGTGAGCTCAGGTTCCATGTTAAAAGAGAAGGGCAGCTTCCTGGAAGGGGTCTGTCTTTGCTGGGCCACAGAGAGGGGCTGAGCTGTGCCTGACTCCCGTCTCCCGCTCTTGGAGGGGCCAGAGTCTGTCTTGACAAGGACAGTAGCCTCTTGCAGTCCTCCCACAAGGCTCGTGGGGGAGGATGCCGGACGGGTCCCATGTCCTTTGGCACCTTGGCCTACGTTGCTCCAGGATAAAAGAGGCTGGTACCATTTCTGCTTTCATCTGGTTTTATTGAAAAGGAAATATACAAAAAAAGTTCCACCTCTTCACAAGATACAGACAACCAAACCCTCAGGTAGGTACAGGCAGCACCCAATTATATTCTATGTACAAGCATGAAGACTGTCTATATACACACAGCAGCAGCTGCACCAATGTGCAGGTTTTCTTCCTCTCACCCCACCCCCACCACATATCTACATACACGTCCAGTCCCTTTTTACAGTGGACGTTGTAGGCTGTCCCTCTAGAGGCGAGGTGGCAAGTGCAATTCTCTTCTTCCCCAACCCGCACATACAGGCTCAGTGAAAAATATTCACATAGTGCTAACTTGTCTCACCCCTACCCATCTGTGCAGCTCCCCATAAGGCACTGCTGGGCTGGGCGCAAAAGGGTGCCATGGCACTCGGCAACTCAGTGCAGGGTGTTGTTTGCCCACCGCGATGGGCTCAAGGCCGGCTGCTTGCGGGCATCTGTTCTTCAACTGAGGCTGCGGTTCCCCTGGCCAGCAGGAAGAGAAGTCCTAAAGCAGCTCAGTGGATGGCTCTTTGCTCCAAGGCTTGTCTGTCACCCTCTGGCAGGTAAGTTGTCCAAGATACCCAGTAGATGGAAGACGAAATGGTACAAGTGGGTCCAGAGGGCACCTCGAGGCCTGCGTTCCTAAATGGGCCAGAAGGGGACACAAGGAAAAATGCTGAGCAGGGACATGGCTGGCCACCCCCAGCTCCATGTCCAGGTGCTTGAAAGGACAAACACTGCTCTGCTGCCTCAAATGCACAAGTATTAATACACTCCTGAATTGCTGCTGGGCCAGGCCCTGTCCATGAGTAAAGAGGCTGAAGGGGGCGGGTACACCAGTTGGCCTCTTTCTGATCCAGGATGCAGCAGCTCCAAGCCTGGAAACTGGATTCCCCAAGGGAGAAAGAGGTGGGGCCAGCACTCTTTCCTCTGCCCCCAAAGCTTACCCTCTGCTCATAGTCTTGATGGAAACGGTCTCCCATGTGGCGCAGCCGAGCCCCAATGGCCTGCTCCAGGTTGAGCGGGGTTCTCGGGAGGTGCCCATTTGGGCCCCTTGCGCTTTGTTCTGGCTCTGTGGGGGCTTCCTCTTGGGTGCTGGGTGCTGTTGGCTGCATGCTCACTGCGGAGGGGAAGGAAAAGGAGGTCAGGCAGGCAAGGGTGCCTTCTGGCAGGTTGGGACAGGGCTCAGCAGCAGGAGGCGGGGAGGGGGGGTCAGCTCCAGTGTGGTTTCCTATCTCCTTGGTAACTGCCATCTGCTGCAGCTTAGCAGGAGCATTTCAGGACACAGCTTTCGTGTCTGCACTCTGGGGGGGGGTTGAGATCCTAAAGGCAGGCAGGAGGGATCCCCAAGCCAGGAGGGGCGTTGCCTGCCCTGGTGTCAGCAAGGAGCTGGGTAAAAGCCTGGCAGGAGCCTAGTGAAGGCTCCGGGCACCGCCCCCTGGGCCTCTGCTCCCCCCCCTCTCCAACGTCTTCCCGGGCTCCAGAGGACTGGCCTGATGTTGGTGCGGTTTTCCTGGAGGGCTGGGAAAAGCGGACAGGGCTCCAGGATGGGGTCAGACACCAACTCCAGTCACGGCTCGTCCGGGCAGCCGTGGAGGCAATGAAGAAAGAGAGCAAGCGGGCCGAGCTGCAGGCGAGGCTCGGAGCAAACTCATCGAGGCTCGGCGGCGGGACCGTCGGCTGCCCTGGCCGATGCGCGAAGCGAAGCCACTCACCACGGACGCTCCCGGGAGGCTCCAGCGCCCGCCCGCAACGATAGAGGCAGTTCAGCCCGGGTGGCAAGGCGAGCGGCGGGCGGCAGACGGAGGGCGGCAGGGCCAGCGTCCTCCCCACAGGGAAGGCTGAGCTCTGGGACACAGTTGCTGTCGGCTCGGCGAGGCTCCGGTCCTGCAATGGTCTAGCCATGGCGCTCGGGGGGATCTGCCGGGCAAACAGCGGTCAAGGCACCGAGCGACGAACCGCCTGCCCGCGGGGAACGCGGCAGAGGCTCGGCGACCCAGCCAAGGGGCGGAGCAGAGCGGCCGCGCCAAACCCCATGTTTGTAAACAAACCAAGCGGCGGTTCGGCACCTGGCTCGTCTCGGCTGCGGGGTTGCCCTGGGCACAGGGTCTCTCCCCGCCCCAACACCAGCCAACGCCCTGATCCCAACCCCGTCGCCGCTGGGCTGCGGCCACGTGTCCACCGCCCGCCTCCCCGGCCGGACCGAGTCCCGCCGACCCGCCGCGGCGTCCTCCCGCACTTACTGCAGCTGCATGAACCCTCCGGGGCGGCTCGGGGGTGGCGGGGCTCCGACTGGCACGGGCGGTGCGAGCGGCAACGCGAGTGAGGCAGGGCGAGCGGACGCGACAGCGGCGGGACGATTCTCCCTGCGAGCCAGGCAGCCGCGCGGAGCAGAGCTGCCAGCCCTCAGACCCCGCCCGTCGTGACGTCACCGACCCCGCCCCCAGGCAAGTTCGGGCTTGTGCAGGAGCCGGGGATCCCCCCGCGGGAGGGGCGAGACGCCCCTGCCCGGCCGCCTCTCCGGCTAGGCGCTCGTCTCCGACCGGGCGGACAGGGCGCCCGAGCCCGCTATTCTGGCCAGCCCCGCTGCTGCGGATCTGAAAGCAGGACCGCAGCGAGAGCGGGAGCCGGTGACCCGGCTGGCGAGGGCGCTCCGTGGCAGCGGCTCCGCATCTATCCTGAGGTCGTGCCCCCCCTTTCTTGGGGCGGAACTCTTCTGTCTAGCGCCAGTCGGCCCCTCCAACCCCGTTTCTTACGTGAAAGGGCAGGCAGACAAAAGGCAGCTGACCTCTTTGGAGCTGAGCACGGTTTTCCTGGCCGGGACAGCGGGACCATGAGCCGAGCGGAGGGTTCTGCAGAACCCTCAGACGGGAAGGGCCGGACGACCGTCCGTAAGCGAGGGAGCCAGGCCGGTCTCCAAGCCCGGGGCCGACGCCTTCGGTTTCCCGGTGAAGGTGGGCAGAGGGGGGCTACCAGGCCTCCGCCGCTACCTCGTCCGTTGGGGTGGAGCAGAGGTTGTTCTAGCGGCCGGGCGGTCCTTGGGAAAGGCGCTGGGGTTTAGTGGGTCTTCGTGCAATTGCCATGAAGCTAGAGAGCCTCTTTGCCCCAGCTAGGTGCGGGGCCGGTTCTGGTCACTGCGCCAAGCTCACGGCTGGGCCGGTGGAGGCGGAGGAAGAGGCTGTTCTCCAGCCAAGGACCGGAGCCCGCCCGCGCATTCCGCCAACACCGGGCAAAGTCCGCTGGGAAGGCGGTGAGGGGACAGTGCTTCCGCCTGTCGGCTGCCTGACCAGACCCGTAGGGCCGCTTCCCTAAGCCCCTGGCCCGGGCTGACCCTTAAGAGGCGTTGGGCGCGGAGCACATCTCCGGGCCTGGCCCGCCCACGGCTCTGCGCGGCCGAGGCGTTTATTTCGAGCGGCCGCGCGAGCGCCCAGGGGAGCGCAGCGAAAGGGCGCGCGGCATCCAGGAACAAGCGGGCGGGGCTGCAGTCGCTAGCTCGCCTCTCCCCCTCTGAGTTGCTGCTCGCGTGACCTCCGGTGGAGGGATCCTGCCGTCTGGCTGGCTGAGCCCCACCGCCGCCGAGCCAACGAGCGCCGCGTCGCCGGGACGGGAGCCGGGCAGCAGCCAATGGCGACGCGAGGCGGAGGGGCGCTCGGAGCGCTTTTGCAGCTGTCTCTATTGCTCTCTCCTTCCCTCCCCCCGCGCTGACATCACTGTTTATTGCTTCTTGGCCGGGCGGGGGGAGGGGGCTCGGCTGGCACATGCGCCGGGCTGGGCAGGAGGAACGCCTCGCTTCGGCGGCTGCGGCGCAAGTGAATTTGCCCAGTGACAGCCTCTCTCCCTGCGCACGCCGCCTCGCGATGAGGTCATCCCCGGGGACTGGGGAATGGTCCGGGGGAGGCAGTGGCGAGGCTACCCGGACACCCGCCGTGCCTTCTAGTCCGTCTCCAATTGGCAGGGCGGAAGCGATCCGCGGGAACACGGTTGGCCGCGCTCTCCACCTAAGGCGGGCGGAATTGGCCCTTTGGGCTCAGTCCGGGCAAAGGATGCGGGGCAGATCGTTTCTGACTCGCCGAACGTGGCGGCGAGGCTGGGAATGTCCCGGGGCCTTGAAGGCGGACGTCTGGCAGTTGGAGCAACGCTAGAAACCTGCCACGATCTAACCCGGGCCCGGTGCGGGAGGGCATCCGGGGATATCAGGGGAGTGTCGCGATGCGTCCGCGCTCGAGCAAGGGCGGCAGAGGCGCTCGAGCAAGTCCGGAAGAGGCTGCCGCGAGAAGGATGCCCTGCGCTGGGCCACGCGCTCCCGTGGGTGATTTGCCTCCGCGGCGCCGGGCGCTTCCATTGGCCATCGCGGGCGGCGCGCAACCATTCAGCGCCCGGCAAATGCCTGTTTCCACAGGAAAAACCCCGGCCGGCCGCCCAGAAGCCCGGCAACACGCGGCCGGCGGGTGGGGCCGCGCCCCAGCCCGCCTCTCCCCCCCCCCGCTGCGGAGGCTAGGGCGGGACTGGCTGACTCCGGTTGCGCTGCCCGAGGCGCGCAGGCACCGGCCGGCCTAAGCGCCCCACCATTCGACCTGCTCGCTTCGCTGCGTGAGCTTGGGGAGTCGGTGGGGCCCGGCGCGTGGCGGGCCCTCCAACTCCGCGGCAATTATGGCCGCGGACCCCGGAGCTGCTCTCCACGGTTCTGATGTCTGCCCGGCCTTAAGCTAAAGCGAGAACACCGAGGGCCAGGTGGGATTCCGGAGAACTCTTGGGCTGCGGAGTCCCCCCTGCCCATGCGCTGCACCCGCTCAGCTGCCCGGGAGCGTCTCTAGGCCCCCGATATTCATTTGGCAGTTCGCCAGCCCAACCCATTTCAAGGGGAGCCGCGCCCCCCCCCGCCCCTCTTTTGCCTTCGCCGCCGGTGCAGCAACAGCAGAAGCGCCGCGGCGTTTGGTTCCCGCCCCTCCAACCCTCTTCCACTCCACCGCCATAGCCAATCCGGGCTGACCATCCCAGCAGGAAAAGCAACTGCCATGGAAACAGCATCCGCGGCTACTCCTCCGAGGAGCAGCAACTGGCCCAGAAGGTGGGCGGGGAGGAAAGGTCTGAGGCCCTTGTCCCAGCCAGGAAGAGGAGGGCTGGATGCTATCAGGCTGGGGTACAGCTGCAACAATCTCCAACAGCTGAAGTGCTCTCTGAATGTAGCAGACATTTCATTATGCAACTAAAGAATATTCATATTACCTAATTAGTAAGCTCAGAGAGCACCCAGGACCCCACAGTTCAACCCTGAGCTACAAATAATGTCTTCCATTAGCACTTGTGAAATGTTTTACAACTACGATTAGAAGGAAGCAGAAGCAACAGTGGCAGGCTTTTCTAAATTAACCACCAAACCCATAGTGGAAATGGGAGATTACAGGTTTCTCCGTGTCTGCTTGAAGAGGTGCAGGTTAGAGATTGTTCAATGTGATCAATTTGCAAGTGTTGACCAAGCCTGCCTGAAGTTTGCTTGTCAATGGTCCTGCATTGTCTTGGGAGTATGATGAGATCACTAGGACTCTATTTGAGTGAGGGTGACATGGAATACATGTGTATCAAATTTGTAGGTGACATGTAACTAGGGAGATTGATCAAAATCTTATATACAGGGCATTGAACATGTTACTGAAAATAGCCTAAAACCCTTACATGAATATCCTAAAACCCTTATATCAATCAATGGTGAAGTTGCATTATGAATATTAGGTGCTGTTCTGGCTGCTGCACCTCCAAAAGGAAATGGTGGAGATATGAGACATTTCAGAGGACAGTCTAGGAGAGTGCTGGAGTGACTTCCCCAAGAGGAAAGGTTGCAACATTTGGGGAATTTTAGCCTAGCAAGGAGATAAATGGGGGGGGGAACATGATGAAGAGGCACAGAAGTATGCATAATGTAGATAAGGTAAACAAGGATAAGCTATTTTCGCCATCCCAAAATACTAGACTTAGAGATTACCAAATGAATTTGAATCCTAGAAGAATCAGGAGAAAAATTATTTTTAAAATACAAGGTATAATTAAACTTTGGAATTCTGTACGGAAAGCACTGGCTGTTCACCTTGATGGCAGAGGGCCTGCTTCTGAGGGCATCTGTAGGGCTTTGTTGTGCAGCTTGCTAGCCACTGCTTGATCAGACTGCCCAGGGTGTGATCTAGGGGCATGGCTTATGTTCTAACCCAGTGTTTCTCAACCTTGACAATTTTAAGGCATGTGGACTTCAACTCCCAGAATTCCACAGCCAGCAATGCTGGCTGTTCTAACCTCAACAGGCTTGAACACTGGCTAAATCTAACAGGATGATGGTCAGCATTAATAAAAGTCTTACAGTATGTTGGAGAGCTCTAGTGTGTAGGAGTTCTGCTTTGAACTGTAAGATGGGGGCAAATATATTTAATAATACAGTTGATGGCAACATGTATCAGTCTCCTGTCTAGAGAATTCAGAATCTCTTAAAGACCAACCCCCCCATCACACCCAGAGGGAGAGCTAGCTCTGCACCCTGCAGCAGGGGCCAATGGACACCCACCCTGCATACCCTCCGTCCCTCTCCTGCTGCTGCAGATGGCTCCATCGGCTGAAAAAGACATTGTTCTTCTTCTCATCCATCTGATCTGTCCCACTGCCATCTTCTCATCCATCTGCCATCTTCGACTGCTTTTATTGTAACGTCTTTCCTTGACTGTTGCGAGCAGCGGGCTGCACACCGTTCTCAAAAGTTATGATTACTGTCGCTGCCCTTCACAAATGGGCTCAGCTCAGCGCTGCCTGGCCCGTGACGACTTAGATCGGCCTTGGCTGCAGGACCTTGATCCCCGCCCCCGCCTCCCCGCTGCCACGGAGAGAAGCCCAGCTCCGCGCTCTTCTCGGTCCGCTCCAGGAGGGGGCTCGGCCTTTCACGGGGACCACTGTCTGCTCTCGCTCCCCCTCCCTGCGTCCCCTCGGCTTGGGGCGAGGGGACAGGGGTGCGCCTGGCTTCTGCTCTGGGCGGAGAGAAACTCCTTGACCGCGGCTGGCAGTTGAGGGCGCTTTAGGCCGGCAGCTCGAGCGGGACGGGAAGCTCCGTGGCAAACCCTTCCCCGGAAGGACGGGGCGCCGCTTCACCCGCCGTCTGCCCCGGGCGCACGTTTCCTTACCGAGGCACCGCAACCTCCGACCGAGGGGCGGCGCGGCACGCTGCAAGAACAGCCTTCTCTGGAAGGAAGCGGAAGCGCGTCCTCGGCGGTGTGGGAGGGGGCGCGTGCTGAGCGCCCGGGAGCTTCGGGTGCGGTGAGGAGGATGGTAGGCTGGGGAGGGGCGCCCGGGAGGGGGGAGCAGACGGGGTGGGGGTGGGGGTGGAGGTGAAGAGGCGGCCGTTCTCCCGCTGCTCTCCTTCCGCGCAGTCCGCCTCGCTGGAGCTGCGGTCACGGGAGGAGAAGGACGCCGAGCTGGACAAGCGCATCCAGGCGCTGCGGCGCAAGAACCAGGCGCTCATCCGGCGCTACCAGGTGGGCTCCCGGCGGGGAGGGGTCGAAGGGGAGAGGTCCGGCGGGGGGCTCGGCTCAGCGTCTCTCTCTTGCTCCGCGCAGGAGATCGAGGAGGACCGGCGCAAGGCCGAGCGGGAGGGCGTCGCGGTGACCGGAGCGCGAAAGGCCCGCTCGGCGGAGGCGGGCAGGCAGCCCGAGAGGCGGCGAGCGGAGCCGGAGGCCGTCAGGCTCGCGGGGCGGGTCCGGCCGGCGCCCGAGGTGAGGCCGGGCGAACGGAAGGCCGGGGCGGCTGGGAGGGGAGCCGCCGCAGCCGGGCGAGCCTCACGCGCCCCGCTTCTCTCGCCAGGACCGGCGGGCGCTCGGGAGGAAGGCCGCCGCCGTCAGGGAGACCCAGGGAGAGCCGCAGCCCGGAGGCCGGCCGCCTCGCGCTGAGGCCGGCTGGATAGGGCTGGGCGCGGATGGCGAGGCCGGCGGGCGACGCGGGCGAGGCAGACGGCCGCGGGGCCGAGCGGACATGGCCGGAGGCGATCGGCGCTCCCAGGTAAGGCGTCGGGGAGGCGGCGGGGGGCTCCGGCGGCGGGGCGCTTGCAGGGCTCTTTCCCCCCGCAGGAGTGGGAGGAGCGGCGGCGGCGGAACATCGAGCAGATGAACGAGGAGATGGAGAAGATCGCCGAGTACGAGCGCGGGCAGCGGGTGAGTGGTGCGCCGGGGAGGGGCTAGGGGGGCGGGCGGCCCCGGGCTTGGCTGAAGCCCCGCTGCTCTCCCCTGGGCAGGACGGGCTGCAAGAGAAGAACCCAGTCCGCAACTTCCTGGACGACCCGCGCCGCAGTGGCGCCTTCTCCGAGGCCGGCCGGCGGGAGGGCAGCCGCCGCCACGTCCGGAACTGGGGCGGCGCCGACTTTGATAAGGTCAAGACGGGCCTAGAGCCAGGCAAAGAGCCGCCCTCTCTGGTGCGTTTGAGAAGGGATGTATATGTGTGGGAGAGTCTTTTCGGTCGCTAATCCTTTCTGGGCTGGTCTGACAGCTGCCCCCCCCCCGACTTTCCCCATGGGATTTTCTCTGGCAGGGCCGGGGCAGTGGTCGGTGCAGGGGCCCGAAGATGACCTTGGATATGACGCTTTCCATGACTGGCCGCGAACGGGCCGAGTATACTCGCTGGAAGCAGGAACGGGAGCAGATTGACCAGGATCGCTTGGCCCGGCACCGCCAGCCCACTGGGGAGTGGCGCCGAGACTGGGATGCCGAGAAGACAGATCCCGCGTAGGTGCCCTGATCGCATGGGCCGGTTGCTGACCTTTCTTTGGGCAGGGGATCAGGAGGGGATCCCTGGAGCAACTGAGCTGCAGAGGTAGAAGAGTCTCCCTTACCTCTGGCTTCTCATCTCCACAGGCTGAAAGAAGGCAAGGGGCCTCGAGGCTCATCGACTGACAAGCAGGGTAAGGAGGGAACACGTGCTGTGGGGGCTTCCTCTTTGCCAGAGTGGGGACAGTGCCCCGGGGCGGAAAGCGGATATTTGGCAATTATCGCCTCTGGAGAGCCTCTGCCTTCCTTTGATCTCCTTACTGTTGTAGAACCCTCCAAGCACCCTCCCAAACTACCCACTTTTGGGGAATTCATGGTTGGGCAGCCTGGGGACCGGCACCGGAAGATTCGAGGCCGTGGGCACCTCCGAGGGAGTCCTCCCAAGTCCCACAGGTAAACACAGGCTGGGAGGGTGGGAGCTACAGCAGAGGGTCTCGCTGCTTGTCCTGCCCTGGTGCGAGACTCTCGGCTCAGCTTTGGCTTGTCTCTGCAGCATGCATGACAACCGGTGGGAAAAGGAGGAAGCAGACGGGACGTTGCCTGCATCTGCAGGGGAGGATAAGGCGGAGGCTGCCCCTGTGCTACAGGTGGGGAGGGCTGCATGTGGAGTGTTTCTTACTGCTCCCCAAACCAATCTGGGAGACCTAGGTGGGCCTCTGGGGAGCTCTGTCCCTGGGCCAGGGTTGAAGAAGCCTTCACCCAAGCCGTGGACCACAACTGAGTCAAAGATAGTTCTTAGATCTTTCCTGTGATCCTTTTCTCTCCCACCCTGGGATCCCCCAGACAGAGCCACAAATAACCGCAGCGACAGAAGATGAGGAAGAGGATGAGTGGGAGGACGTCAGCGAGGAGGAGGAGGAGGAGGAGGAGGAGGAAGAAGCTGAAGCCAACAGCAGCCAGGATTCTTCCTTGGAGGAAGATGGGCCTCATCCCTCCTGCTCCCCCCTGCCCCAGAGGCAGCCCAGACAACAGCCCACCGTTTGGTCTGCTTCACCTGAAGAGGCTGCAGCCATGGAGGGGGCACCCCTGACCCCCTTGGAGCCAGCAGAGGGATATGAGCCTGTATCTGACTGGGGGGAAGAGATGGAGATGTGTTCCCCCCGAGCCAGCCACAGCAGCCAAAGCCCGTTGGCTGCGCCCAGGGAGGAACTGCCTGTTGGGACTGCTGGTAAAGGACACAGGCGGGCATGTGGAGGGCTCCTGAGGCAACCCTGGAGAGGTGGGGCAGGAGGAGGGTGTATTTTACTATGGGATGCTGCTCAGTGCTGTTCTTCCCTTCCTGCAGGAGTGGGTCCCCCAGTACCACTGGCAATGCAGGGATCCCTTCCTGTGGACTCCCCAGCAGGAGGGGCAGCCTCTGCTGCACCCAGAGCGTCGGAGGCAGAGATAAAAATGGATGCAGAAGTGGCCGAGCCCAAGGAGGTGGCTACCCGAGCAAGGTGGAAGATGGGGGTGAGTAAACTCCCTAGCGTCGCATGATCATTTAGGGACCAGTTCTGGCCTGCCTCCTCCCCTCCCCCCCCCTGCAGCTCACTGGAGCTGGAGATCACGGACTTTTAGTCTTCCAACATTCCTGTGTTACTTGCCCTACTCAGGGAAGGAGCTCTACTGTGCCCCCCTTTCCCCCCCCCCCCGTGGTTCGCTGCCTGCTGCTTTTGATCCAGGCCATTGTTTCAGAGTTTTGGTGGAATTATTTTAAACATGGACAAGCATGTGATGCCTGCTACAATTGCTTCCCTGCTGAGTCCATTGTAGCTGGAAGATCCTCTGTGTAAAGGTCTTGAACCCACCTCCAGTTTGGGAAACGGTTTGAGCTGCAGCAGGGCTGCCTTAAGGCCGCGGCCAAGGGGATCCTGTGTCCTATAAGCCTTGGAGAAGCATGTGTGTTCCTCAAGTACTTCTCTCTATAGGGCTCCTCTTTTTATGCTGCATGCATCTGCTATCGCTTGGTTATTTGGGGAGAGAATCCGCTTTGCCTCACTGGGAGTGGGTGGGATGTTGAGCCTTGTTTAGCCCTGTGCAGACTCTGAAGGGAGGCAACTATTGGCAGCATTACGAGTGGCCCCCAACAAACTCTACCAAGGGGTGCAGAAGGCAAAAGGTGCTTTGGTGGCTGCAGGTTGAGGGAATAAGTTCTCATGAGCAGCTGCAAAACAGCTGCTGCCAGCCAAGCATGGCCAAGCATGGTCTGGCAGGAAACCTTGTTTGTCCTTTCCTAAGCAAATGGCAGGTGGACCTTGATGCTGGGAAGGAAAGAGTCAAGATGAATGGAATGGGGGGGTGTCAGGCACCCACCCTCCTCTAAAAAATCTTTGCTTCACACAAGGACTGTGTGCTCTATTAGGTTAAAATTCCAATTAAAGCACTACTGCCAGTGTCAATGGATAAGTTGCTTAATTTAATAGAGTCATCAGGCATGCATTACATTAATGTGATTGTGATGTTTAAAATTATTGATGTGCTGATGTCCAGAAATCAAAATAAGAGTTATACTTGGGATTTTAGCTTAAGTTTTAAAATATACGTGCAGCATTTTATCGTTATTGTGGAGTATTTTTGCTACTCTTCAACCTGAAAGGCCACCAGAACAATAAATACTTCATAAGAGGGCAATTCTTACCCTTCTAAGAATTTGGTAAGAAGAAGAAGAAAATGAGTAAATGAACAATTTCGGTTCAGAAACTCCAAAAGTGTTAGACTGCTATATAAGGCTGGGTTCGAAGACCCAGCTTAACAAACTTAGCTTAAAACTTAACAGCCTATTTGCAGAATATGCTTAACTTGCTTAATTTTAAGTTTTGTGGCTTGGCATGTTGTGCCAATATAGTTAGCTTGGTTGGTTTATGGCTCTGTGTAGTGCGCAAGTATCAAAGGCTAGTTAATTTAGTCATCAGCTGAAGAGGGTTGCATGAACACAACTGGCTTATGGCCCCCATCCTGGCTTGGTCTCAGAGAATCTCAAGACCCCCTTTTGGCAGGTCTTTGCCTGTGGCCAGCCTCCTTCCCGTTGCTGTTTCGTGCTTGGTGATTTTTTCTCTCCTGCCCACCAGGAGCACTTGGAGAGTGAGGCACCAGAGGCTGCACCCTGATGGTTCTTTTCCAGGGCCACTTGGAAGGCAGCCCACCTTGAACTTGAGCCAGACCATCATCTTCCTCAGAGCTGCTGGGTACAGTTGTGACACGCACATGCGCTCTGCATGTTTCTGCCACTCTTGAACAGTCTCTAGAGTTTGGGCTAAGCCAGTCGGCTGGTCCCCCCCTCCCCAATCACCCTTTAGTGCTCTTAACACGCAAATCATAGATAAGTGGGGCCTACAGCTCTGCTCCCAAACCTTCTGCAATCTTCCTTGGATGGGAAAGGTAGTTTCTTCTCTTCTGTGTCTAGGAGGAGTGGCCTGGGCCCTGGGAGAGAATGAGGCCCTTCCTGTCGCGGGGTTGAGAGCTTGGCTTTGCCATTATCGTATACAAAGTAAAAAATGTCTTGATAATAAAGCTTGCGTGTGTCTTGCCTTCCTGCCTGCCCCATGGTCCTCTCAGAACAGCGAGTGGGGAGACCTTGTGGACATGCCTGGGGAGCAGATCAGCTGTGGCGCAGAGGATTCTTGCTGGAATAGAAGATATAAAAGCTTGAATAATTTCTTGGAAGGGAGGAATTCTGGCCTGTGCTGGAGAAACTAGCTACCCTTTGGCAAGGCTCTGCTACTGTGCTGACCAGCAGTAGGGAGCCAAGGAGAAGCTTCTGGATAGCCTCAACTGCAGAGGAATTTGCTCTCCCAGGTTATTTTGGCCCTGCCACAGGCATTCAGAAGTACATGGTGGTGCCTAAAGCTTGGCTATCTGGGTTCCCCACAGTCTCTCTTGATGCCATCAATCATGGTCGGGATGGGAGCCCTGGTGTTGCAATGTTCTCTTCTTTCTCCTTGGTCAATTCATTTGTTAATGACAGGTAGGGAGACTTTCAGCCTGAAGCCCCAGGTTTGTTGGTGTGTATGTGTGCGTGCGTGCGTGTGCGTGTGCGTCTCAAGACTGGATTCTCTATGTTCATAACAACATGAAAATGCCAGATGAGGTCATCCGCTGACTCGAGATCAGATATCACCGGTGTAACACCTGAAAGCTATGTATCCACATGTCACTTTGGCCCACGTCAGCAAGCAACCTGGGCACCTCTGTAAGGTGCTGCCCAATCAGATTCTGGGGGTTCCTTAATCCAGACTCCAGGCAGGTGTTGGTGTTTCCTTGCATTGGGTGTTGGGATACAAAAAAGGATCGCCCACAGCCCGTGCCTCCCCCTGTGGTCAGTCCGTTTCCAGCCAACTGGAGCTTCCCAAAATGTTTTGAGAAAGCTGAGATGTTTGGAGGCTGTCCACATATTTCTCAGGGTGCTTGGCCTTGGGATCCTAGTACAAACTGGATCCGGCTGCTCTGGTCTGTATCACCTGTCATTCCCCCCTCCCAATTTCCCATCACATACACACACCTTCATTGCCCTTCCATCCTTTCTCCCTGCTCCCAGCCTTTGATGGCAGAATGCCTGTCAGGTGCCAAGTTAAACCAGGCAGAGCTGTAGATCAGATGCGATGTCAGGTGCAAAGGATCAGGGGTCCTATGTTAAGTTGCAATTCAGAAGATTTATATGGCTGAAGATTTATATGGCTGAAGCCTAAACACAAGAATCTAGTTCAGTACCAAATTGAGAGAAGGGCCAGTGGAATTCAACAGGGCCTTTCCTTGGACCCTCTATGGGATTGTAATGGGCTAAGGAGAACCTGGCGCAGGTGGGAATGTGCTCATTCCCATTTATTACTTCTACAGCTAAAACTAAGAAAGCTGGATTAAAACAATGGAGGAATTGGACACAAGCATAAGCAGCCTCAAAGTATGGAGGTTGTTGATCGCCTGAATAATTATGCCAAGGTGACTGCCAACCAAACCACCAGACAACTTCTTGAGAACGGCAACTCAGATCAAAGGCCACCAAAACAGAAGATTAAGATCAAGAGAAATGAGGATGAAACAACTAAATGTCTATGGAGGTTCTCTACCATCCAGGTCATGGTTGTCCCAAAGGTGCTTTTCAAAAGACAACTGGACTTTCTTGGTCCTTTTTTGAAAACCAAGATAATCCAGTCATCTTTTGAAAAGTACCTCTGGGGTGAAATAAGTAATTTATCGTCCCCCTTTATTATGGAAGAACAGAGAGAGGCTGTAAAGAAGATTTGGCCACGGAAGGCTGCTGGCTTGGATGACATCCATAATCACCCTAAGAACTACTGCCCAATTTCTCTCTTGTATCATACCTATAAAATTGCCTCGCTGTAGCTGTAGAGCCCTTTCTCATACAGCAGCAGGTTAGATTTCGCCCTGCAGATCGTCAATTTAACCCCATATGTTGAAGATGGATTCCAAAAGGGCAACACAACAGGAACTGTATTCCCAGATCTCATGGTTGCATGGGATACCATCAATCTTGGAACACCGAAGCAGGAAGTTTATGATGTGACTAAAGATTTTAAACTTACAAATATCATTAGAAATCTGCTTCAGAGCCACATTTTTTGTGGAGTTCCAGGGAAGGCAAAGCAGACGGAGGAATCAAAGGAATGGCTTACCACAGGTAGTGGTATTGGCTCCCACTCTTTTTAATATTTGCACAATAATCAGTCACTTCCTGCAGGTAATGATATGTATGCTGACGATCGAGCAATGACTGTACAGGGAAAACGTGAAGAGGTTGAACAATGTTTAACTGAAGATCTTTCAGAGCTGGAGCAATACTGTTGTGCTAACCAGTTGAGGCCAAATCCAGCAAAAACTCAGATATACGCCTTCTATCTTCGCAATAAGCAGGCTGCTGGGAAGCTACGTGTTATATGGAAAGGGATGTTATTGAAGCATTGCTACAACCCTAAATATTTAGGGGTCACTCTAGATAGGACCCTAATATGTAAGCAGCAGTGTACTAACATTAAATTGAAGGTCAGTGGATGAAATAACATCCTCAGGAAATTAACAAGCTCCAACTGGGGTGCCAAATCAGGGGCCTTCCATTCCCCACCATCTGGTCAGAGCTGAAGAAACTTCTTGGATGAGAAGCAAAACGTCTTCAAAGAAAAACAAGAAAGTCCAGTTGGGACAAACCAGCGGACCTTAAGACAACAGCTCTAGCCTGCTCAGTCTGATAAATCAGTACCTCCTGGGAAAGCAGATGTTGCTCTAAATGAGGCTAGCCAGAATTATTACTAGATGCCTTAAACCTGCCCCTCTAGATAAGATCTACCACCTATCTGGCATTGCCCTGCCTGCGGTTTGCAGAGAAGCAGCAGCAAAGAGAGAGAGGCTCAAATCAATATCTAGACAACACCCTTTCTATGGCCTGCAACCAGCAGAGACTAAAATCTAGGAAAAGCTTCTTTAGGTCAACAGAAGACTTCAAAGAGTTTAAAAGCAGAGAGGACGAATGGAAAGGTACAAAAAATCAACACTGGATGGAAGCAAAGGAGGAGCTGGCATCTGGGTCTGTGGGAAAGTGTGGAAATTGTTGAACAGGCTGTGTATGGCTGCAAAAAGATCCAGAAGCACTCTGAAAAAAGGGGGCTATCTGGTACCTTCTGCCCTTTGTGGTGACATGCAGACAACAATACATATGTACTGTGTATCTGTCCTGTGTGCCCTCATCAGTGCACACTTGAGGATTTCATTGCAGTGCGACAGAACACAATGTTGCTAGCTCCTGGACAGGATCTGTTTAACTTGTACATACTTTAATCTTGTACTTTACATTTTAAATTTTATGTTGTACACAGCGCCTTATCTTAATTATGGTGCTTCTGAATGAATAAACAAACAGGCCTGAAACAAATCTGAGCAGAGATGGATTGGATCAGCCAGACTCTTGTTCCTCTGCAGAAGGCCAAAACTGGGTGCACGTGACACCGCAGGCTGCTTTGGGCAGAGTGCCGGGAAGGAATAAGTGCAGTAATGATTCAGAGAGGTGCTCCAGCAGGGTGAGGTGCCCTGCAGCAGCAAAAGTGGCCTCATGTCAGGAGTCCATACTGACTTTTTACCTTGAATTATACATGATCAGCAGGTAGTCTGCTGCCTATGTGATTCTGTACAGGTGGCCTCATATCCATAAAGCGAATATACTGAAAGATAGCTGGGCTTTCCAAGTAATGCTCTGCACTATTTGTGGCCTGACAGCCTTTCACACTTCCTCCTTTGTACCTGTTAATGTTGGTGGAAAAAAAGCTCAGTGAACATTTCACCTCACTGACAGTCTATGCCTTCTGAGGAGACACCAGGTACTTTCATGGGCAGCATTGCGTGCTGACATCCCCAGAACATCTCTGGCATTAGTTTGTCCAAGGAATTCATCCCCCACTGTAATACCCTGAATGATCAGATGTGGTCATCAGAAAGGCAGCTGGCAGAAAACCAACTAAGCAGGACGGTACCCACAAGAAAATGTCCCACTGGGGTGGGGGTAGGAGTTTCAAATTAGAGGATCCTCTCTTCTTTGGATCTCAGCTGGGCCGTATGAAACTTGGTTCCTGGCCACCCTTTGGCACGGTGTGATCATTCTGTACCACACTTGTTGCATAGACATATCATTCTGGTTGCTTACAAATATCCCCAAATTGCCAAGGCGCCTAATGATGTCATAGGGCTGGTCCCAAAGGTGGCTCTTCCATGCATCCTATGCCTTTGTATTGGAATAAGAGGAAAAACCCCTCACTGACTCTAGACTACCCTTCTCTGAGTTGAAGCAGCTGGTGTGAAGTCAAGCAGGAAGCTAGGTTTAAGGGGATGGCCTCAGAAACAGATCGGTGGGTGTCTTCAATCTGTAGCCTGCAGGACACATGCATAAGTCTGAGTGCGGCAGGGGCCAAGGAAGGTGTCCAGTTATTTAGGGCCAAGCAGAATTTTTGTCCTAATGGAGATCTGTAGGGTCAACATTTGGGAGATGAAGGTACCTAATAAATACCGCAAGGGTATCCTATTAATAGTTGACTTAATTTAGCGCCTCCAGTTAGGGAACATTTTTTTTATAAAGTCTAGCTTCCTCTTTTAGAGTATCCAAGCCCCTCCTTGCAAAATTGCCATCTTCAGTCATCTTGAGCAGAGACATCACAACAACGCCTTGTCCTCCACCGTAAGTACAATTTCTTTTTTCCCACCTGGGACCATGTAGAGGTGAGGGTTCAAGGGAGGATGGAGACTTCTTATTTCAGGCCTTTGCACATTGGATTAATTTTCCTCTTAAACTGTGTATCTTTTAAGAATGTATATTTGCTTTGTTTGGTAATCGGCACGCATTTTTGCCTCACAAGGGACCTTTCCGGTCTTTTGAATACAAATGATTAACAAGAGCCAAGTGGGATTTGTCTGCACTGATTTTTCTTTCCAAGTGGTTGAGGGAAATTCCAGGAGGGGACTCCCACCACCACCACCCAGGCAAAGAGAAGAAAGAGCCAAATGCAGGGCGACCAAACAGAGTGCCCACTCCATTCATGGGCAGCAAGGCTCCTTCCTGGGCCATCCTGAGCAAAACAGGCCTAGCAGTGAGGAGAACTGCCCCTACTGACCCCAGCAACCTCATTCAGTCTAATGGCAGGTTTGGCTATAGGTCGCAGAAATCGAGAATATTTAATAAATAATGTTTTTTTAAAAAACTGGGTCAAAGATCTTCTCTTAAAACTGGTGGGAGCTACCTTTAGGAGACCCATTCCTCACTCTCGTCTGTCTGGCATCTTCGTGGGCTTCAAATCTATACTCTAAGATACCACCAAAGAACAGCGTCCATTTGCTTTACCGTTTGTTGTCAAAGGACTGATTAGGCAATGTATGTGGGGAAAAAAATCTGCAGATTCATATTTTTAGCTTTGCTAACCCTTTCTGGTGGTTCCCTCCCATCCATGACCGCAGAACTTCTGACGGAAACTAGATTCTACCAAAGTAAGTTGTCCGAAGTCATTTGCAGTTGAATATCCTCTAAATTTAAAGTAGGTTATCCTTTTTCTTAGGATTCCACTAAATGTTACAAAAGAGCTTGTGAGTTTTAAATCACGGAGAAAATAAAAAAGCATGAAAAATAAGCAATGAGAAAGCACCAGACAAAATAGACAAGAGATTCATAGCACAAAGTTGGCTCGAAGCGGAGGTGACAGAGTTACTTGGAGATGGAGAACTGCTGTCAATTAAGACTGGCATTTCTTTGGCTGGGCCCTGGTAAAGTGGTAGACGGAGCAATTTGTCTAAGTTTGTATATTTATTAATATTTAAAAGCTCTCCAATAGCTGAAACTCTCTGGGCTATTTACAATAAAATGCACTAAAGTGTACATTTGAAATAAATACATATAGAATAAAATCAAATAAAATGCAGAATGAAAACTACATACAAATTGGGCAGTAGCACTGTGGTCATTCAAAAGCTAAAAGGATGCAAATGGAAAGGAAATTAAGAACCAAAGTGGAAGAAAGAGGGCAACTGCACTATATTTTGTCTGAAATTCTTGTATTGTCCTGAATTTGTACTGCTATACATATCTTCTGAACTGCAAACACTTTTTGAAGGAGTGGAATAGTGTTTCTGGAACGTATAATGGCAGGTTTTTTTTAAATAGTTGGGCTTGCAAAAACACTTGATGAGGCCAAGAAGAAGTGGATCCTTTGCAGTCCAGCTGTTTGTGGGAGGGCAGCTGCCTTAGAGGAACAGGATGTTCTATGGAGCCACAATTCAGTATGTTTGCTTGCATGCTGTGTCTTCTAAGAACCCTCCAATTCTGCTTTGCCGATCTAGATTTAGCATGTTATGTGAACCCTCCTGGATTTGTGGGATTAAATATTTACTTTTGCATTCAGCCACTATTTCTAAATATTAAGATATGTATACACCAGGGGTGTCAAACTCACATCACATGACGTGTTGCGACGTATCGTGACTTTTCCCCCATTGCCGGAGCTGGGGTGGGTGTGGTTTTGGCATGACTCATCCGGCTCGCGGGCTGGCAGTTTGACATCCCTGGCATGCACTGTCTCTTGCTGGGTCACTGGCTTCTTCTCAAACTAGTCTACACTTTTTAATTGTACCTTATTTCAGCTGATCTTGACTTTTTTTTTAACCATAAAATGTTTTGGGCATGTGTCTCCCCATCAGCTTTATTTCTAATCTTCCCAATTTGTTCTGGGTTTTACCAACTTTTTATAACAGTTTTAGAATATTTTAGAATGGTTTACCAACAACTGAAAACTCACAGTATGGAAAGAGGTCCAAACTGGACTTAAAAAACATTTGCCTCTTCCTGAAACAGATAAAGTTGGCCTCCATCTTTTGAGGGAGGGGTGTAATACCCAGTTCCTCTCTTTCTTATCCTTTTACAGAACTGCCCACCACTTGGAGATGGATTATCCTGTGGAAGGTTTTCCTGGCATTTCTGACTACGATTATTCAAACTTCACAGAGGAACCTCTCAGCGTAGAGCAGAGCAGCCTGAGTCCCATCATCTTGGTGGCCATTGTCCTCTATGCCCTGGTGTTTCTAGTGGGCACGCTAGGCAACGGGGCTGTCATCTGGGTGGTGGGGTTCCAGATGCAGCGCACAGTGAGCTCAGTCTGGTTCCTTAACCTCTCGGTAGCAGACCTTCTCTGCTGCCTGTCTCTGCCTGTTCTGGCCGTGTCCCTTGGCTCCAAGAATCATTGGGAGCTGGGAGATTTTGCCTGCAAGTTTTTGCCTTCCATCATCATCCTCAACATGTTTTCTAGCATCCTGCTGCTGACCCTAATCAGCATGGATCGTTGTGCCCTCGTGGTGAAGCCCGTCTGGTGCCAGAATCACCGCTCGACCCGCTTAGCCTGGAGACTGTGTGGCGGGGCCTGGATCTTTGCCACCCTGCTCACTCTACCTTCATTCCTGACCAGAAGAACACAATATGAGTTTCATAACCTGATACTCTGTGTGGTCGACTATGGCTTCTTTGGTGTAAATCACCAAACTGCTGAGATCTCTGTGGCGGTCACACGCTTCCTCACTGGCTTCCTGGTCCCTTCAGTAGCCCTCAGCCTCTTCTACGGGCTGCTGGCTCTGCGTGTACGCAACAGTCGCTTCACACGCTCCAGGAGGACCCTGAAAATGATCTTGGTGATCATAGTGAGCTTTTTTGTCTGCTGGGCTCCTTATCATGTGATTGGCCTGATTCTGGCCAGTAAGAATCCGAGGAGCCCCCTCTTCCATTTCCTGAACCAGATAGACCCCCTGGCCGTGGCGCTCGCCAGCACCAACAGCGGCATCAACCCCATCATCTACGTCATTGCAGGTCAAGGCTTCAAGGTTAAAATCTGGCGCTCACTGACTGCCGTGTTGCGCAATGTCCTGAAAGAGGAAATATCAACAGCCACCTCCCAGGCCAGGGGGGGCACTCAGGGCTCCTGCACCACTATGGAAGTTCAGAGCACTTGCACAACCCTGTAAGCCCTTCCTGAGCAAGGCCGCTGTGCCTCTATCTTTGAGCTTGCTCCCCTTTGGCTAGAAACATATTCCCAGCTGCTCCCTCTGGCCATTCTGCCGTGCTAGTGTTGTTCTCCACTGGGACCAACTGCCCAAGATCCAGTGACTGTCACTGACTCTCTGAACCACCGTTTCTCCCTTATTCAAAGATAAAAATAAATAAGTGGACAGAAATGTGCCTAAACTTTTGTGTATTGCTTCAGTATGCCTGCCTATGCATGTGTATCTGTGTATAAATATAACAGAAAATATTACTGATATACTAACATTTCATTTATTGCAACTTATATGGCACTTCATTTCTGAGCAGCCTACACCACTGATATCAGAAGGTATAAACTACAATTAATCCATGTGCTGCACCACTGTTAGGATCCTATTTTCCCCTAATTTGATTCCTCTTGTGGAATTAAATTCAGAGGAGAATGGAAAACAATAGACTACTCTTCCTAGTGTTGAAGGAAAAGTCTTCATCATGATTCAGTCCAAGCCGGGAATAAACAACATGGTGACTGCTTTAGAAAGAAGGTTGCAGTTTATTGAAGAGAAGAGCCAGACAGAAAGATGGCTCTGAAAGAAAAGAGGGAGAGCACAGGTAGGGAGTGGGTTTTTCCTGTGGCATGAACTTTGACCTGATCTGAGTCAGAGTGTGCCTTTCTGGTATTCTGATGGTGGTGGGTTAATCCTAGTATGTCCCAAAGGTCAATCCTGCTTCCCTGGGACTGTAGTTGATGACTCTTAGATTTTTGGTGTGAGGGATTGTTGATTCTAGGGATCTTCTTCCTAATCCCAGTTTCCTGACTCCAGTCAGGAATATATTCTGCCTTTTAAATATTTCCAAAAACATTTCCTTCTCTGACTTCCCACACTAGATATTCATGTCAGCAGAGAAAGCAATAGCAAGCTACAGATCCAGTTTTATTGCAAAGCAACCAGCACCAATCAAGTATTTTCAGAGCAACAATCTACCCATGTACTAGATAACAAAGCTATAGTATATGAAAATATGGTACTCTTCAGTCACAGCGGGAGACTGTGAGTTCTAGTCCTGCCTTAAGTCAGCTGGGTGACTTTGGATCAGTCCCTTCGCTCAGCCCAACCCACCTCACAGGGTTGTTGTGGGGAATACAGGAGGAGGAAGTGGTGTTGGATAAGTTCGCCCCCTTGAGTTATTTATAAAAATGATAAAAGAGGGGTATAAATATAATAAATTCCGAAAAACAAAAATTAAAGCAACGTATATCACCTGTTCCAACTCACGTCACTGATTTAAAAAGTCTGTCCAGTCAACCAATCGTCACACAGCCAGCGCAGCCCACGTATCCACGCTGCACAAACTTCTCATAAACGAGCAAACCATACCTGCTCGGTCCGAATTCCTTGCTGACCTGCCCAAGGGGGGGGCGGGGCGGGAGGGGAGTTATCTCCCTTTCTCCGCCCACCCGCCCACCTCTCGCAGCTTCCCAGGCTTTCCGCCACAGCCCCGCCCCCCCACCCAGCGCTTCCTGCTCCCGCCCGCCCGGCGCCTGTCGTGCCGCCGGCTACCGGGGAGAGCAGCCGGGATGGCGGCGGAGGGCTGGGACTGCCCCGCCACGCGCGCCCGCCTGGAGGCCGCCTATTTCTCGCCGGGTTGTACCGGCCAGGAACGGGAGGACTTCTGGGCTTTCTTCCGGCGGCTGCGCGGCTTCTGCGAGCGGCGGGGCTCCGGCGCGGGGGGCCGACCGGCCTACGACCCTGAGCGCCGCCTGAACCTGCGGCTGCCGCGGCGAGAAGTGGCCGGCGTGTCCCCGGCGCGAGCGCGCCGCTTTGGCCTGGCGCTGCTCCGCTTCCTGGACTTCGCGCAGCGGCGGAGCTTGGCCCGGCTGGTGCGGCTGCAGCGGGAGCGCGCCGCCCTGCCCATCGCCCGCTCGCGGGAGGCGCTGCTGGCCGCCTTGGCGCGCAGCCCGGTGGTGCTGGTGGCCGGGGACACGGGCTGCGGCAAGTCCACGCAGGTGCCCCAGTTCCTGCTGGCCACCGGTTACGCCCACGTGGCCTGCACCCAGCCGCGGCGCCTGGCCTGCGTGGCCCTGGCTCAGCGCGTGGCCCGCGAGAGCCTGGGGCGCTTCGGGGACCAGGTGAGCACACGCGCGCGGGCGGCCGGGGGCAGCCGGGCCCGGGAGTGACTGGTCTCCTTTCCCTGCGCAGGTCGGCTACCAGATCCGCTTCGAGAGCGCTCGCTCGCCCGCCACGCGCATCGTCTTCCTGACCGAAGGGCTGCTCCTGCGCCAGGCCCAGCGGGAGCCCACGCTGCCCGCCTACCGGGTACTGATCGTGGATGAGGTCCATGAGCGCCACTTGCACTGTGACTTCCTGCTGGGCGTCCTGCGCCGGCTCCTGCCTGTCCGGGCTGACCTCAAGCTGGTGCTCATGTCTGCCACCATCAACATCCAGCTCTTTGCCGACTATTTTGGGGGCGCTCCTGTGATCCAAGTTCCTGGACGCCTCTTCCCCATCACGGTGAGGGTGCGGGAAGAAAAACACCCAGGAAATGGTCCAGAGGACGCCTGCCTGCTGGAACAAGGTTCCCCTGAGAAATTGAAGGCCTGGCCTGCTGGTGTTTTGGAGGGCTTTTGGCAAGGGTGGTTGAAACCCCTTCTGGGAAGTAGGTTTATTTGTTTGTTTCTCAGATTTGCTGTCTTTTGTGGTATACGGATTTCATACATCAATAAATAATAGTAATTTGCTAACTCCTTGCACTCGCCCTACTCTATGAGTTTTTAATCGGAAGCTGCCCGTGTCCTTCCAGCTGTAGTTCTTGTAACATAGAAGGCTTAAAATTGTGGTTTAAAAGAAGACCAGGTGGGCCAATGTGACCTCCTGTTCCATGCAGGTCATCTATGAACCCATCCCCCCTGAGGAAAGCAGCCGTGGGCGCAGGGAAAGGCTGGGCGCCCAGCCCTTCCTGCGGGTGCTCCAGGCTATCGACCACAAGTACCCGCCGGAGGAGAGGGGAGACCTGCTCATCTTCCTCAGTGGAGTGGCTGAGATTGGGGCGGTGGTGGAGGCTGCGCAGTCTTACGCGGCCTTCACTAAGCGCTGGGTGGTCCTTCCTCTGCACAGCACCCTTTCTGTGGCTGAGCAGGACAAGGTGAGTCGAGCAGGGCTGGAGAGGTAAACTTCTTCCTCCCACTTTCAATGGTGGGAGGGTCTTGTTATTATGGAGAGGTGACCAATTGAATCCAGGGTGCTGGTGTCACCAGATGGAGTGCAGCTAGAGTTTGGGGGCCCTTTCAGCTTGTTGCAGTCTTGTCATCCTTGTATTTTTTCATGGAAAGAGGAGAAAGCTTAGCAAATAGCACTTAGACTCACATTGCGCTCCACAGCACTCTAAACCGTTCACAAATAGAGTCAGATTTTTTGGGGGGGTGGCACCTAATGGCAGCTTTCTAGGCTTCTGTTGCAGTTTTTGTTATCTTTCTCTGATCAGAGATATGGGACTTATTTTTTAAAAACAACAACAACAAAACCAGAACTTCTTAACAGCCATTGTCATTGCTCTTCAGATCTTTGGCCTTCCTCCACCAGGAGTCCGGAAGTGCATCATTTCCACCAACATTGCCGAGACTTCCGTGACCATTGATGGGGTCCGATTTGTTGTTGATGCAGGTGAGAGTTCTTCCCCCACCCCGGGGGGGGGGTTGGCCAATGGAGGAGAGCTGCTTTTTTTCACCCAGGAAGCAAAGGAGGTGAACTTGAAGGGAATAATCAGGCGAAGCCATTCCAGAAGCAACCAGGGCAGAAGGGAAAGAAGAGGCTCAGGGCTGGCTCCTCCCTAGGCTGTAATGGGGGGAAGAAGAGGGAAGCCCCAAGGGAACTCTCATTGGAGGGAGCTCCTGGTGTCCTGAGGTGTCTTGATCTGATTTGGTGCACAGGGTTGGTTCTCATGTGTTATTTCTGCTTTCCCAGAACTCACATTTCTGCCCTTGTTGCTTTTGTAGAGCTTCTGGATGTTCCTTCCAGGCCATCTCCATAACTCTAGACCATGGGGATGGACATGGGGCCCCCAAAATGGAGTTGAGATTAATCAGCCTGGGCTGTTTTGTGCAGTTCTGACTTTCCTTGGAATGGCACAAACTGACCCAAGATAAAATATTGATGAGGATGATTTATTGCCTGCCTTTCCCAAGACGCAGTATAAATCGGGGGAAACAGTCTAATTATCACCTTGCCAGCCATGTCTGGGGGTGAAACGTCAGGAAATCTGTTGCCTAGACCAGGGTCACTAGACCCTGAAGCTCAACACTGTGCAACAGATACTGGCTGTGAGAGCCTATGCCACTAATAAAGTGGGTTCATTATGACCAGGGGACACCAGGTGCTGACCCTGGAATTAACCAAGCACAGTACCACACCCACACACCCGTATTTAAAATAACATTCTATGATACAACCAAGTTTGCAGACATTGTCACTGAAATAAAAACAATAAGAATTGTCAGGATTAAGGAATGGATGAGCAGATCCTGCATGAATCATCTAGTCTATATTCAAAAGGTCTTGAAGCCTTGGTCTTCAAGTTGTTCCACAGGTCCTTCCAGAGTTGGATGCAGCCAGTTCCTGAAATCCTGAAAGCAGGACAGATAAATACTGGGGTGCACAAGGCCAGCACCAGAATTTACCCTGAACTCTGGCCAGTTACTGATCCACTGAAGAGCCAGCCCTATGGTATTATGAGAGCCGAGAAGAGGAGAGGGTCCAGAACAGCCTGAATGACTCTTGCCAAGGAGCAGCTGCCTAACCCTGCGGGAGTCGACCCATGAGGGTGCCAGAGAAGCCACCCCCCAAATTCTATGAGTGTCCCTCAAGGGAAACTTAGCAACTCCCACTGTAAAACTAGTAAATGGATACCAAGTCAGTTGATCCCCAAAGCTGTGAGCAGAGGAAACTGCAGCCACCCCTGGGATTTGGAGAAAGGGAGGAGGGGGGGAAAGGAAGGAAGGGCAGTAATCTTTGGAAGGACCTGCAGAAGGAAACAGTGCCGAAGCATTCTGCCATGATTGATCAAGGTCAACAAAGGATGGATAAGCTTGAGTGTCCCCAGGGCAAAAATAATATCATTGACAGTCCCAATCGGTTCACTTGTAGGAACAATATAAGGACTAAAAGATAACATGGACAACCGCATACAGGAACCAGAATCTAGACCTCTGGTGGAGTCCAGCAATCAAATACATCAACTGTTGATGGGCCCCAAAGGGCCAGATCCGAGGGTAGGGCTCATCTCACTGAGCGGCCTGTCTGGTGATGACCATTAGAAGCCAAAAGAAGACTATGCTGGGATTTCCCTCCTTTGAGCTCTGGGCTTTGCTGCTGATGTCTCCAAAGTTTTGCGTATCTCTTTTCCTCATGGTCCCCCTCCCACTTCTTTTTAGGAAAGGTGAAAGAGCTGAGCTATGACTCCAAGGCCAAGCTACATCGCCTCCAGGAGTTCTGGATCAGCCGAGCCAGTGCTGAGCAACGCAAGGGTCGGGCAGGCCGGTCTGGGCCCGGAGTCTGCTACCGCCTCTATGCTGAATCAGACTATGACAATTTTGCCCCTTATCCAGTGCCAGAGATCCAGCGGGTGGCACTGGATGCCCTGATTTTACAGGTAGGCTTGCTCCATGGCGATTGCAATTCAAGGCTGTGTGCTGGGGGAGTCACGAGGAAGACTGCTGATTCCTCCAGATGCCCCAAACTGCCCAGTAATTGCTCAAAGGGAAGGGCTGCAAGCTGTGCGGATCTGTAATGCTCAGGGAGGGTTTGGCATCCCGATACAGAGTGGTGGCTGATGCCCGACTGCCCCACTGCTGCCCCATTGGTGGGGAAGCAGAGGTCTTCAGAGAAGAACCACCACCATCTCCCTCTTGTTCAGGGTGGGAACCTGCTTTCTGAGAAGCCCCCTGTTCCAATCCTAGAATGGGGATGGGGCGGGGTAGGTGTGTGGATAGACAGTAGTTGAAGAGAAAAGCTGTTTCTTGTCTGGGCTCTGGAGACCCGAGTCCAGTTGGCCTAATTCTGGGCCACACAAATGTATTCCAAGTTCCTGTCTAGTCCCTCTGGGTCTTCCTTAACAAACCTATGGATTTGCCAGTCTTCCCCTGGCCTTAAGAAGGAACTCCTTCCATCCCTGGGAAGAACAGGCAGGAGAGCAGCAGTTTGGGCCCAAGAAGAGTAGGAGAGTCTGACTTGCTTGCTGAAATGAAGCCACTCTTGTTCTGCCTCTGTTCCCAGATGAAGAGCATGGGCCTAGGCGATCCCCGAGTGTTCCCTTTCCTGGAGCCGCCCCCTCAAGCCAGCCTGGAGGCGGCCCTGGGCTACCTAAAGCATCAGGGTGCCCTGGACTCAGCAGAGGCCCTGACGCCCATTGGGACTCTCCTGGCTCAGCTGCCAGTTGATGTGGTGATTGGTGAGTGATGGGTGCAGCTGGTATCCCCGTGGATGAAGATTTCTCCTCCTTCTGGCCACTTGAGGGGTGCAGCATGCAGTTTCCTGGGCTGCTTCCAGATTCCTCGTCATCTCACAATTTGCCCAGTGTGTCTTCCTGGAACTGACAGCTCCATGCAGGGATCACCTTGAATTCTGTGGGATGGGCATTGTGCTGAACTTTGCTGGAAAGCCTGAGGGGGGGGGCTTCCTGCCCCCCCTTCCCCCCCCCCATGCAGAGGAAGGCAGCTGGAGGTTGTGGCCGGCAGGAGTGGCTGCCTGGGTGAGCCCTGCCTGCTGCCTCATGTGATCTCTTCCTCTGCAGGGAAGATGCTGGTGTTAGGGACGCTCCTGGATCTGGCTGCCCCGACGCTCACCATTGCCGCTGTCCTCAGTGTGCCCTCTCCCTTCCTGAACAGGGCCGGTGGGCGCAGCAACCTGGACTGCCTGGCAGCCCGGCGAAGCCTGAGGAGCCTACTGGGAGACCCCCTGACCCTTCTGAATATCTTCAATGCCTGGGTCCAGGTAGGCAGGGCACAAAAAATGCCACAGATGCAGCATGAAGAGTTCGGCCTGCCAATCCTTCCCTTCCTCGAGAGCCAGAGGACTGCCAGGTGGGAGGCTCTCCCTGCAGGGTCCTTTTCCAGCCCAGGGCCCTTGTGCAAGGTGTTTTCTCTGGATTCCCTGAGCCTTCCCCTTTGCTCTTTCGGCTCTCTCGGAAGGAGGGTGCTCGGCTCACTGAATACTGACTCCCCATTTGAGGTGGCATCTTTCCAGCCAAGCTCCGTTCCTGCTCCAGGCAAGGGGACAGGAAGGTCTTGTTGGCACGTATGCCCTTTACTTGGGGTACGGAGCTGGGCCTTGCTTTCCTTCTGAGACATGCGAACTGGGCTTCTCTTATGTCTGGCTGGCAGGAGAAAGCAGCCAATCGTCGAGGATCCCAGCGGTGGTGCCGGCGTCGGGGCCTGGAGGAGCATCGGCTCTACGAGGCAGCCAATCTGCGGCGCCAGTTTCAGGTTGATGTCAATTCAGAAGGGCCGGGAGTGAGGAGGGCCACTAAGCAAACAAAAGCTGGGCGCCTGGTGGTAGGAAGCTCCCGGTGTGTTGGTGGTGGTGATGTGGAAGAGTTGGGCTGTTCTTTGTCTTCACTCACAAGGACACCATTTGTGGAGAGAAGAGAAGGTGGGCTGGAAGGGGCTTCCCTAACCTTGAGCAAAGGTGGGATATCCTTTCCTTCCCGTTGCTCTGCCAGGAATTGCTGCGAGACCACCAGCTGCTGGGCCCTCCTACTCAGCCTTGCACCACCTACACCCGACAGAGGCGGCGGTGGGAACATCAAGAGCTGCGCAGACTAAAGCGGGAGCATGAGCAAAGGGGCGGGCGCCGGCGGAAGCTGTTGCGGCTGCAGGAGGAGGAGGAGGACCAGCAGGAAGGAGGCGGGTCCAGTTTATCTGGGGAAGAGGAGAAGGGCAGTTCCTGCCCAGACATCCAGGTGGGGCGAGTGAGAGTAGGGGTCAGCTGACTTGCAGTTTCTCTTTAGCACCTCTCTGTCTCTGTCTCTCTCTGCCTCTCTCTGTCTCTGTCTTTTGGGGGGGTTTCTTTTCCACTACCTCGCCGTGGCGGCACTGACAGCCCTGCCCAGCCGTCCCCCTTCTTTTGCAGCTGAAGGAGCAGCTTCATTCTGCAGCTGAGAATGGAGCTCCGGCCTGCATTTTGCAGTTGCTGGCTGCAGAGGCCTTACGGAAAGGCCTCTGACTGTGAAATGCAGGCCGGGGAATGCTGCAGGAGAAATGGGCTGGTGAGGAGAGGCAGGCTGCAACGGTAAGTGGGTGAGGGCCACATGGGGCAGCTCCACCCCACCCCCCCTATGTCCACCCTAGCATATGCCTCGCCTAAAAACTAGGGGTTATTTTGGGGGTAAGTCTTATATTAGACCCATCCCCCAAAATCAAGCTAGGGTTTATTTTCGGGGTAGGCCTTAACTTTCGTGAACGCGCACACACACACACACTTAAAGGTTTTTAGAAAGGAAAATAACTAATACAAACTAATACAAAGAAGAAGAGAAGAAAAAGAAATCAAAGAGAAAGCCAAAAATCAAGAAAGAAAGAAAAAACATACAGAGAGGTAACTTCTGATCTTCATAGCAATTATACGTACAGTTATAAACTTTACCACTCACTCTGTGGTTATAGGGGCGGCAGGATGGCTCAGTGGTTGAGACGCTGGGCTAGTCAGCTGGAGAGCTGGCAGCCCAGGTTCAAGACCCAAGGGCCACGCGAAGGGATGAGCTCCCGTCGGTCGCTCCAGCTCCTGCCCAGCCAGCAGGAGCATGAAAGAAGGCAAATGTGGGTGGATAAATAGGTGCCACTTTAGTGGGAAGGTCACAGCACTCCACCACATCATGCTGGCCACCGGATGGCGCTGGCTTTGGCACTGAAACGGGTGAGCAGCGCCCCTATAGGCAGCAGCAACTAGCGGACTCAATGGCCACAATTGGGACTAGAATTTCCATTGCTGAGCAACGCGGTTGTTAAGCGAGTCGTGCCTGATTTTATGATCTTTTTTGCCGCAGTTGTTGAATAAATCACACGGTTGTTAAGTGAATCCAGCTTCCCCATTGGCTTGGAAGGCCCCACAGCACTGCTTGGGATGCCCAATCTTTCCACTGGTACATGCAAGGACCTCGCTGCGGAGAGCCAATTTCCACTGTTAATCTCTGAGTTCCAAAAGAAGAACTCCTTCATCAGTTCCTAAACTGAATCGGGGCTTCGACTTGAATCCAGAACTTTCCCGCTTTTTCCACATCCTCCCTCGTCCTCTTTTCAGTGACCGCTTCCATGGCAGTCGCTGGCACTCTCAGGCGGGCCGTGGTGCGTCGGCCCCCGAAAGGGCTGATGCCATGGCCCCGGTCACTTTGGGAAGCACAGGGAGGCTTCCTGCCTCATCCACAGGCGGATGTTTGCAACATGGGGAGGCTGGAATGGGGGCTTTGGGCCTAGGCCTTCTGGAGGGCCCCCCTGAAGCACTTTGGGGGTGAGGTCTTTCCTACAGACACCAGGGCTCCGGGCTGGAAGGGAGAGGGGGTGCATGCCTGGGTCAGTCTGTCTGGGTCTGCAGGTGGCTGGTTGTGTTGCTGTCGCCTCGCAGGATGTGAATTTCCAGCTGCGGCACGATATGGAAGAGCTGCAGGCAGCTGCCAGTGAAGCCCATGGGCTCTCAGCTAGCCAGCTGTCTCTGCTGCAGCTGGCGCTGGCCCAGGGCCTTTATCCTCAACTGGCTATCCCTGACCCCTTCAACGAGAGCCGCAAGGATTCAGAACAGGCAAGTGTCCCTGCTGGCCACTCTATCGGACTGAGGGTCAAAGGAGGCTAGAATCAGGCCTGGCATGGCAGGGGGAAGGTCTTTCCAGGCTTTCAAGAGGTTGATGGTATTTATTGCTTCAGTCTGCATAGCCACCTATCTCACCTGCACATGATCTGGGTGGCTTCCAGCTGTTAAGCACAAAACAATATATAAACCGTTAAAAGACCCTATGAAGTCATTCTTGTGTGCTCTCCAGATCTTCCACACGAGAGAGAAAGCCGGCCTTGTCCTGCACCCAACCAGTGTTTTTGCTGATGCCCCAGAGCTGCTGCATTCAGACTCCAAGGCTGGCAGGGACCCAGGTAAGGAGGAAGTCCTTCAGCCCCAGGAGAATCTCCACTCCTGGTGGCCTCAAGAGAGATCTTGGCCACCTGAGAGAGTCGGGAGCTTTTTTCTGGCTTTCTAGTTTTTCTAGTATTATTTTGAGGTTTTCTGTGCTGGAAATCATGTTTCCAGCCTGGCTGTGAAATGAAGTTATGACAGTGTGGGAAGAGGAAGGAAAACCCCGGTTTCCATTTCAGCATTATTTGGCAGGAGGAGTGAATAGAATAGAATAAGAATTAGAATAGAAATAGAGCAGAGCTGGAAGGGACCTTGGAGGTCTTCTAGTCCAGCCCCCTGCTCAAGCAGGAGAACCTATACCATCATAGACAAGTGACTGTCTAGCCTTTTTAAAAAAATCTCCAGTGATGGAGTGCCCACGATTTCTGAAGGCAAGCGGTTCCACTGGTTAATTGTCCTCACTGTCAGGAAGTTTCTCCTTAATTCCAAGTTGCTTCTCTCTTTGGTCAGTTTCCAACCACTGTTTCTTGTCCTGCCCTCTGGGTGCTTTGGTGAATAACGTGACCCCCTCTTCTTTATGGCAGCCCCTCAAATACTGGAATACTGCTATCATGTCTCCCGCATTTCTTCTTTTCTTTAGCCAAACCTAAGTCCCGCAGCCGTTCTTCGTATGTTTTAGTCTCCAGGCCTTTGATCATCTTAGTTGCTCTTCTCTGAATTTTTTCCAAACTCTTAACATCTTTTTTGTGATATGGTGACCAAAATTGGCTGCAGTATTCCAGGTGTTGTGGGAAACAAGAAATGTTGCCCCTTCTCATTTCATAGGATAGGAATGAATAAACATAGAATAGGTTCCATATTAATGATTTAATGCTTTAACTTGAACTTTGTTATTTCACAATAAGAATGTGCTATTTGTAATCTGCTGAGCTCTGTGCAATATAAAATGCAATGTATGTAATTCTATATATATTTGGAATATACGTATTTTATCCGTGGGAAAAGGGTAAGTGCAAGTAGCAGATGCGTAGAAGTTTCAGATGGGAATTGTCATTGCAAGGAAGAATTATGAGTGGGTGGTCAGTAAAAGGAAAGTATAAAAACGTTGGTTTAAGTCTGATTCCAGGCCATTGGTTTATAGCTGTTCTATTTGAATCTGCTATTGCCATTTGGTCCTCATTGCAATGGGTTATTGATGTAAGTAATGAATGCTATGTTATGTTCCAAATTATTAGCAAATTAAACCTCTGAATCCTAAAGTAAGAGTTATTGTCCTTGTGTTGCTGTCTCTTGTCTTGTCATGGGTTTTTCCATGACAAGACAAGACAAAGCGGTACTAATACCTCGCGTGATTTCACTGGAAAAAAAATATGGGAGGAAAATGAGCCTTATCCATCTGAAGCATCTGTTGCTGCTTATTTATAAATCTTATAATCAGATTTAATGGTCCGTTCCTCTGCAACAGTTTGAATGACAAAGTGACTTCTTGAAATGGGTTGGCTGAGTGGACTGGGGAAAGAAAAAACAAGTCAACCAGATTTGAAATGTAGGAAAACCTTAGATAACATTTTTTAGAACTAACAATTCCTCCTGTCAATGCAATTCACAATTGACAATTCCTGTTCATATTGTGGGAGATTTATTATGTCATCCCAATTAAAAATAAGGCAAAGGAGACCTTTGGGTCTGGCTTTCTTCTGCACCTGTGTTGACCTTGCGTCTTGCCCCTTGGGTCAGCCTCCCTGCGGGGCAGTTGGCCGTCCTGGGTCAGGTACAGGTTGCACTGAAGTAGCCAAGAAGAGAAGCGTTGCAAGAAGTGGCAAACAGGCTTTCCTCTCCCTTCGTGGCTGGTTCAGCTGGAGGGCAATAAAGGGCGAGCTAGTCTGGCCCAAAGCCGGGAATAAGACTATTCTGGACCTTAGGAAGGATGGACTTTTGGAGGAACCTGAGGGAATGGTCTTCCTGCCCACAGATGCCAAAGAGAGGATGACCAGCCCCCCCCAAATCCTGTCCTTCGTCTCACTGCTGGAGACCCACAAGCCATACCTGGTGAATTGCCTCCGCCTGCCGGCACTGCAGGTGAGTGAGCTCTGGTAGACTGTGTGTCTTGCTTTGCCCTTTGGGTTTTCTCCCTCCTGAAACGGCTGCTTTCCTCCCCAGGTGTTGCTGCTTTTGGCTCGCTCTCTTGACACCAACGCCCACTGCACACGCATTGTGGCTGACTCCTGGCTTGAGCTCCAAGTCCCCGTGGCAGAGACGGCTGTGCAGATGCTCGGCACTGCCCTGCACCTCCGGGCCTCTTGGGACAAAGTGCTGGACAGGTGTCTGGAACGATTGGCAGACCCGGCTGGGGAGGAGGAAGAGGCAGAGGCACCACCCAGCGTCCCGGAGGTGCGCCAACTCACACATGAACTGTCGAGCTTCCTGAAGACAGAGGTGCGTGGCTATGCCATGGGGAGAAAGGCGGAGGCTGGCCAAGCCTGGTAGGCTGTTGTCTGGGGAGGGGTTGTGGCTGCTGGGTTAAGGGGTGGAGGAGGAACCTCCCTGCCAGTTAGGAACAGAGGTTGGCCTCTCTGATGCTGCTCTGAGCATCTCTGGTTGTGCCTTTAGGTCCAGTACAGCCTCCGACGAATGACACCTCTGGAGCAGCAGCACCTGTATGGAGGCCCTCAGATGGCACCTGAGGAGGCTGAAGGGCTGCCCAGCTTCTTCCAGGGGGTGCAGCTGGTGCCCCACGAGATGAAAGGTGGCTACAGGATTGGCGACTTCCTGACATTTAATTGTCTGGCAGTGAGTCCAGGAAGGGATGGGGTGAAGGAAGAATTCCTGGGTTTGGGGATGTTTCTCATTCCTGGCTGTGGGAGGGGGCAGCAGCCCACCGGCTCTGTGTACTTTCTCCTTATGCCCCCACAGGATGAGGGAGATCTGTACAGTGACTGTCTGCGCAGCTTTTGGGCTTGCCCACGATGCGGCCTCTACATGCCCTTCACTCCTCTGGAGCGTATGGCCCATGAAGAGGCCTGCCAGTCTCCTGACCCTCAGGACAGAGAGCCCGGCCTTGAAGGCAAGTCCTTTCGGAGCTGCATTTTCAGCGGGCTGTCCTGGGTTTTGGGAAGGAGAGGGGCAAGGGCTCAACTTCAGAACTGGAGCACTGGGGTCCCTCTCATTGTGCCTTCTCTACTCCCCCAGGGCCCAGAGGGGGTGCAGCAGTGACTGCCTCTGGCCCCTCTGCCCTGCAGCAACTCTACCACTGTGCCATCTGCCGGGAGAGCCTGTACCTCACACCCACAGAAATCCTGAAACATCGGAATCAGCATCAGGGGTGCCTGTGAAAGGGGCCTGGGGGACCCTTGGCTGCTTCTGACAGTTGGATCGCTCCCTGGAACTGGCTGTGGTTCAGAGGATGAGCCAAGGGGAAGGGGAGGCTGGCTGCTCCCCAACCAACTGTTTGACACAATCGGGGCAGTATGAGTCACTATGGGGCATGTCTGGCATTGCTGCAAAAACCTTGAATTGATGTGGGCATATTGTAATTGTGAGGCATTACTTATTTTGTTGCGGTCATTAACCAGGACATTTTTAACCATTCTGCTAAAATAAAGTATGCTAATTTTAAGGTGGGGTTATTAGGATGTTTTAATAATAATAATAATAATGATGATAATAATGATGATAATAATAATAAAAAGTTGGGAGGGACCTTGGAGGTCATCTAGTCCAACTCCCTGCTCAGGCAGGAAACCCTATACCATTTCAGACAAATGGCTGTCCAGTCTCTTCTTAAAAACTTCCAGTGTTGGAGCATTCACCCCTTCTGGAGGCAAGGTTGTTCCACTGGTTAATTGTTCTAACTGTCAAGAAGTTTCTCCTTAGTTCTAGGTTGCTTCTCTCCTTGATTAGTTTCAATCCGTTGCTTCTTGTCGTGCCTTCAGGCGCTTTGGAGAATAGCTTGACTCCCTCTTCTTTGGGGCAGCCCCTGAGATATTGGAACACTGCTATCATGTCCCCCCTCGTCCTTCTCTTCATTAAACTAGACATACCCAATTTCAGCAACCGTTCCTTATATGTTTTAGCCTCCAATCCCCTAATCATCTTTGTTGCTCTTCTTTGTACTCTTTCTAGAGTCTCAACATCTTTTTTACATCGTGGTGACCAAAACTGGATAGAGTATGCCAAGTGTGGCCTTACCAAGGCATTGTAAAGTGGTATTAATACTTCATGTGATCTTGGTTCTATCCCTCTATTAATGCAGCCTAGCACTGTGTTGGCTTTTTTGGCAGCTGCAGCACACTTCTGGCTCATATTTAAGGGATTGTCCACTAGGATTCCGAGCTCCTTCTCACAGTACCCCCTATACTATACCTGTACATTTGTTTTTTCTTGCCTAAATGTAGAACCTTACTTTTTCCACCACTGAATTTCATTTTGTTAGATAGTGCCCAGTGTTCAAGTCTGTCCAGATCCTCCTATATCTTTAGCCTATCTTTTGGAGTATTGGCTATTCCTGCCAGCTTGGTGTCATCTGCAAATTTGATGAGTTCCCCATCTCTCCCCTTGTCCAAATCGTTGATGAAGATGTTGAAGAGCACTGGGCCCAGAACAGTGCCCTGGGGCACCCCACTACACACTTTCCTCCATGTAGATGCACTTCCATTGAGGACCACATGCTAAGTACGGCCGGTCAGCCAGCTACGAATCCATCTGGTGGTGATGCTCTTATCAAGTAGTAGGTTGTGATCTACTTTATCAAATGCCTTACTGAAGTCCAAGTAAATTATATCCACAGCATTCCTCTGGTCCACTAATTTTGTCACTTGGTCAAGGAATGCAATAAGATTTGTCTGGCATGATCTGTTTTTGACAAATCCATGTTGGCTTTTAGTAATGACTTTGTTTGCCTCTCGGTGTTCGCTGATTCATTGTTTATCTTTTCCAGAATCTTCCCAGGTATTGAGATCAGACTGATAGGTCTGTAGTTTCCTGGATCTATTTTTTTTTTTTTCCCCCTTTTTGAAGATGGGAACTACATCAGCTCTTTTCCAGTCCTCTAGTAGTTCCCCAGTGTTCCAGGATCTTTGAAAAATATAGTTCAGTGGTTCTAAAATCCCCCGTCCCACCTGCCCGCAGGGCCACTCACCGCCTCCAGGGCCCGCCGCAGATTGCCCAGGCAGCCCAGCAGTGCTATGGCGGTCACGCCCTCTGCCCGCACCCTGCAGCATCAACTCTGCACGATGGGGTGTGAGGGCAGAGCCTTGTCTATGCTGTCTGGCTGCCATGTCCTTGGCTGCGCTGCTCTGCGTAGGCCACGCTCAGGGGCGACTCTCCTTTAGGAGGGCTGCTGGAGAGGAGGGGGTCACAGGAGGAGGCGAGACTGGGGCAACAGCACGTGTGCCCACAGAGAGGGCTCCGAGTGCCGCCTCTGGCACCTGTGCCATAGGTTCACCACCACTGGCCTATAGTATACACCTATGGCAGTGTCATTTTTCCCCCTTTTATGTTATATTGACCCAAATGCATTCAAGACAGTTTTCATCATTGTTATGCTGTATTTCTGTAGAGATGTAGTCATTTCTTATATAGAGAGCAACTCCACCTCCTCTTTTATTTGGTTTGTTTCTTTTAAATAATTTAAATCCCTCTAGCTGTGTGTTCCATTTGTGGTTTTCATCCCACCATGTTTCCGTAATGGCAACAATATCATTATCTGCCCTCGTTTACCTGAATTTCTAGTTCAATAAAGTTAATAAAATCAACTATACCAAAGCCCAAGTGGCAATAGAAATTGTGAAAACAGAAAACCAAACAAAAAGGAAATAATCCAGTTTTGGAAAGTTTCTATAAGAAACTCAGACTGTACTAAAATGATGGATGGATAAAAGAATTTGAAGATGAATTTATGAAAAATCAAATGGAAGAACAAGAGCAGAAATTGCTAAAATTGGGTGAAAGGGATTAAAAACAACATCTGAAAATCATCAATTGCATGACTCAATTTTAGCTGAAATATCTAAACAGAGATATGAAAAAGGGGACATCAATAACTGGTTAATAACTGGCAAAATGTGTATGATTCAAGTGGACTGAGCAAAAGTGACAACACCCTAACCCTACAATGTTTAAATTACTTATAGGCATAAAAGTGGAGAACACCCAAGCTTATTTTTAAAGAAAATAAGATCCTTCCTGTGAAACAGAAAGGAAATAAAAGGAAAAGCAGAGGTACAAAAGATTAAGTTCGGATTGATAAAGCGATGTTGGAGAATTGCAAAATATGAAAATCCATTTTACATATCATCTGGATTGATTATAAAATGCATTTGATTCATTATCACGTAGTTGGATCATCAAATGTTTGGAAACAACTGGTGTCAGTAAAAACACTAGGATGTTTATTTTAAAAATATGAAGCAGTACAGGACAAAATTGGTTGGAAATGAAAAAATATGGGCTTTTTCAGAGTCACTCATTATCACCTTTATTATTTGTGATTGCTGTGATCCCCCTTTAAGTAACTTTGAAGGAAGCAAACCTTGGTTACCAAGCAAGAAAAGCTGCTAATAAAATCTCACCTTTGCTTTATATGGATAATCTGCAGCTTTATGGAAAATTAGAAATTGAAATCCAGTCATTGACAAATATAAGGATAAAGCAGTGGAATTTGGCTAGAGAAATGTGCTAGAATAGTAATAAAGTTGGGATGATAAGATCACAAACAGTAATGGAATTGAAATGCTAAACAGCCATGCCCTTGGGAGCCAACAGGGTGAAGTCTACAAGTATCTGGGTATTTTACTGTTGGATTTCATCAAGCGAGGATAAGGTAAACATGTGATTAGGACAGAGTGTATCTAAAAAGTGAGAAAAGTGTTAAAGCCAAAATTTAATAATGGAAACAATCAAAGCATCAATACCTGGGCTATACCTGTGATACAATAAAAACCTCCTTTTTATGACCCAGTAATCCCTTAATTTGGGACAGAGTCTGGGCGACTGGATGGAGCTGAGGGTTTACTGGCCGGATGCCCTTCCTGATGCCTATGCCAAGTTCGCAGCAGATATTTTCTCTTTGTGCCTTAGAAACATCTGCTGCTGCCTAGGATTGAACTCTCAACCTTCTTAGTGGGAGGTGAGCGTCTTCACCACTAGGTCACCACGCCAGAACACCTGGGATACAATATACTGCTGGAATTATTAACTGGAAACAAGCTCAAATGGGTAGTTTGGACCAAAAAACAAGAAAGGTAGTTACTATTCACTATGCATTACATCTCCGTCATGATAGTTATTGATTATATGCCCCACAAAAACAGGCAGAGGTTTACTTCGAGTCAAACTGCTGAAGAAGAAAAGCATGCACGGCTGATTACATAAAAGATTGCCAAGAATAAATATAATTGGAACTTACTGAATGTGCAGGAAAGAAAACATGAATATTGAAATAATATAATGAAAACAAGAACTGATGGCTGGCATTACATGATCAATTTCTACAAAGGATCAAGGGGAAAGTGGATAAAGATAAAACCTGGCAGTGGTTTTCAACTTAAAGAATGTTATTCTGTTTTCTAAAATTATTGTCCTCTTCAAATCTCAATCTTGTTAAGCTTTTTTCTTTTTAAGTCAAAATCCTTTAATATAGTATTTTCCCCTCTTGATTCCAAAAACAAAAGCAATTCACTAAGTCTTTAGTCTTTCCTACTTTGTAAGATCTCTCTTAAATTGAAATTAATTGTATCCAAAAGTATTTAAGAAAATGAGGCTTTTGCATATCTGGCGTTCATAAAGGCTGCACAGTGGTTTTGAGTGTGATGGTAATCCCTCAGCTCCTAAACTGCCAACTCACAGACTCCAGGAGAAACTGGATTCCCAGAGTCTCATGAGGAGCAGCTGTCCAGAACACAATGGGCAATCTCTCAATCTCTACATCCCCAGAGAGAATTCCATGGGTCAAAAGTTGTTGCCTGGCTGTTGATCTTTGCCTCACAAGCACATTTAACCCATCATAGGTCCTCACCTGGAAACTGAAATCACGGGTGTTGGCAAGCATGGTTTTGTGATCAACAGAAGGGAACCACCAAAGGTCTTGGGAATGACTACTATGGTTAGGTGGGTGACTTGCTTCAATAGTAGTAACTGCGAGAGGGACCTCGGAGTCCTAGTGGACAATCACTTAAATAGGAGCCAGCCATGTGCTGCAGCTGCCAAAAAGGCCAACACAGTGCTGGGCTGCATTAACAGGGATAGAATCAAGATCACGTGAAGTCTTAATACCACTTTACAATGCCTTGGTAAGGCCACACTTGGAATACTGCATCCAGTTTTGATCACCACGATGTAAAAAAGATGTTGAGACTTAAGAAAGAGTACAGAGAAGAGCAACAAAGATGGTTAGGGGACTGGAGGCTAAAACATATAAGGAACGGTTGCTGAAATTGGGTATGTCTAGTTTAATGAAGAGAAGGACGAGGGGGGACATGATAGCAGTGTTCCAATATCTCAGGGGCTACCACAAAGAAGAGGGAGTCAAGCTATTCTCCAAAGCACCTGAAGGCAGGACAAGAAGCAACGGATGTGTTCAGCAGGTCAGCGGTTCAAATCTCACCGGCTCAAGGTTGACTCAGCCTTCCATCCTTCTGGGGTAGGTAAAATGAGGACCCAGATTGTTGGGGGCAATGTAAATATATATAAATATATATATGTAGGTCTTTGATTGTTCGGGTTTTCTCCCGCGTAAAATTGGAAGTGTCTTGGCGACGTTTCGACAAAGTCCCATTCGTCATCTTCAGGCTGGTGTTTTCAGCTTCGTGCTTTGAGCAGCAATATATTGCTTACTGGTGTACATCGCTTAGAGAGTGCTTGCACTTAAAGCGGTATATAAGTCTCATAAATAAATAAATAAATAAAATAAATCAAGGAGAGAAGCAACCTAGAACTAAGGAGAAACTTCTTGACAGTTAGAACAATTAACCAGTGGAACAACCTTGCCTCCAGAAGGGGTGAATGCTCCAACACTGGAAGTTTTTAAGAAGAGACTGGACAGCCATTTGTCTGAAATGGTATAGGGTTTCCTGCCTGAGCAGGGAGTTGGACTAGATGACCTCCAAGGTCCCTCCCAACTTTTTTTATTATATTATTATCATCATCATCATCATCTCTGGAGAGGGGCAGACAGTGTTTGTGGTATGCTTTGGTCATGGGGCAACTGAATAAGCTCTAGAGGTGCTGTTAGCAACAGCATCTGCTTGACTCATTCATCTGTCAAGCTTCCATAGTGTCCGCTATTATGAGGCTTCTGAATTGCATTGCTGAAGGTCAACTAAACACAAGACATTGGAATAAAGACAAGCATCTACACCCACTCAGTAGCCTTGAGGGAAGTGGGTTGCTTTCATTGTATCAATATAGCATGAGCTTTGGAATTTCCCTACCATAAAAGATTTCTGTTTCTAAAGCTCCTTTTGCTTATCAGTTAAGAAGATGTAAGGGAGGAAGAGGAGAGGCTTTATGGAACGTGGCATCCTGGGCACAGAAGAAGGGAAACATCGTGATCAGAGGAGTTGGCCTCATCCTTGCTCTCACAGAGCACCAAGGACCCATCCTAATAGTCAGTGTTGCTTGCATGAAAGGAGATAACGGGGAGGGGAGGGGCAGCCGGGGGATGCAATGGCAAAAGATGCTGAAGCTGATTATCTAGTCTTAGTCCCCAGTTCACTGAAATTCAGCAAAAGCAGAAAATTATTCATTTTAAGTAATATGCCTAAAATTAAGCATAGAACTACAGAGATACTTTTCAAGTATCTCCTCATCAAGATTGTCGTGTTTTGGCCAAATAGCTTTTGAAAAAAGTTCTTGCAGAATACAGTTCATCTTGTGATGAACACTCTTATCACCTAGGCCACGGGTGTCAAACTCACCATGTCACGTGACGTGTTGCAGCATATTGCGATTCTTTGCATTGCTGGCAATAGGGTGGGCGCAGCTTCGGTATGATGAAACCGGCCCGTGGGCCGGCAGTTTGACACCCCTGATCTAGGCAAAGGCAACACAGACCCCTCAAGTCTCTTTTCCTATTAACACTCTGCATGGCAAGTCATTGACGTGTTGATTGGCATCTTCTCTGCTCTTCCTTGCACTGAATTCCACTTGAGCATTTCACTGGGGCCTTAAACTTCCTTTTCCAAATTATTTGTAGCTGCAACTGCCTTGCATCTTGCACCTTGAAGGGGGAGAGCTGTGGTCCAGTGATGCCCAGCTCAGGATAGCTTCAAGGAAGCGCCTTGCAATGCAGAGATGTAGTCTTGACCTATCTACTTACTTTGAGCAGCTCTTTCCTCAAAGCCACCAAGACTTTTGATGCTTCTTTTTCACCTCTCATGATGCTCAGTAGAACTTTGTAGACTAATCCAATTCATGGAAATTATTTTACATTTGTAATCCTCTCATACATCTTTCCCCCCCCCCTTCCATTAAGAAGAGAAGACAAAGCAGCTGCAGAATTCCTGTAAAGCAGCACCTGTCAGGCGCCATCAGTCTGGAAGCATCCTGCTCAAATGTGTTCCTCTGGCTTCTCCAGCCCCCACATGGCAGAATTTGGAGAAAACGCAATTGATTTTCTTTGATTGCCATCTGTGGTTTGAACAAATGTTATGTGGGCAACTATGAGAAGTACTGTGAAATCACAGAAAATAATGCAGTTCACATCCTTAATGAACCAGTGCAGGTGCTGCCATTTAAAGGTCTTTTTTCTTCAAACAATTTCCACATCTCATTTTGAGGTTAAAGGCAACTGAAGGATTACAAAATACTTTGTATGCTTTTGGGAATTGATTGCTGGGAAAAGCATTTAAGAACCTAGGAAAGGACGGAGGGATAATCTTTATCCTAAGAGCCCTTCTCCCATTCCTCAGAGCATAGGTACCTCATGCTTCCAAGCAATGCCCAGGCTTCACTCCTCATGGTGGAGAGGGCTGGTCCTGGAGTGGGAGGATTGGGGATGCCCCAGTTCCATCAGGAGTATTTGGATGCAGGACTGGGGACATAAGCCCATTCCAGCCGGCTCACAGGAGCCCCATCTGGTGGCCACTGGGGCATCTCCATTCATGGGATAGAAATAGTGACAGTACAAGAGTGGCTTGACTTCCTGATCCTATCTAATTTCTTTTGCCATGTGGTCCAAATGCATATTTAAACATCTCAGAAGAGTTGCTAGTTTGCAATCCATTTTGGAGAGGATTTGCCCAAGCAACTCAAACCAACAGAATGAATTATCTATTTTTATTTTTGATTTCCCCGTCTTTCCTACTATTAGATTTTGAAATCAAGTTTATGAAGGTTGGCAGGTCCAGAATTATATTGTGATCTGCAAACTAGGATGTGAATGGGAAATTCTAATCTCCAACCCTTGCCCATCTCTTGGCTCCTGGAGATCAGGACTATTGCTTATCGTACGTCTTACTGCATTTGCTTTAATGTAATCAATTATTTGTCTCTGCTTTGGGATGTTTTACAGGTGAAATGGCCTGCACACATTTTAAGCCCTGCCTTTGCTCAGAAACAGGTTCCCAGCCAGGATTCTGTAGGGGAAGGGAGAATTTAGGCCTGCTTGGAGCCACTTGCTATGGGAAAGGGCAAAAGAAAGCTGCATGGCAAGAGGGTGGTAAATAGCAATAGCAATGTAGCACTTAGACGTATATACTGCTTCACAATGCTTTACAGCTCTCTCTAAGGGCTTTATGGCCCCAATAATCTGGGTCCTTGTTTTACCAACCTCGGTGAGATGGAAGGCAGAGTCAACCAGAGTAGAGTAGAGTAGAATAGAGTAGAATAGAATCTGGAAGGGACCTTGGAGCTCTTCTAGTCCAGCCCCCCGCTCAAACAGAAGAACCTATACCATCTCAGACAAGTGAATATCCAGTCTCTTCTTAAAAACCTCCAGTGATGGAGTGCCCACGATTTCTGAAGGCAAGCTTTTCCACTGATTAATTGTCCTCACTGTTAGGAAATTTCTCCTTAATTCCAGGTTGCTTCTCTCTTTGATCAGTTTCCAACCATTGTTTTTTGTCCTGTGCTCTGGTGCTTTGGAGAATAATTTGACTCCCTCTTCTTTGTGGCAGCCCCTCAGATACTGTTATCATGTCAGTCTTATTTCTTCTTTAGACTAACCAAACCCAAGTCCTGTAGCCGTTCTTCATATGTTTTAGTTTCCAGGCCTTGGATCATCTTAGTTGCTCTTCTCTGAACTTTTTCCTAGGTCTCAACATTTTGTAGTATGGTGACCAAAATTGGCTGCAGTATTCCAGATGTGCCCTTACTAGGGTTTTATAAAGCGGTACTAATACTTCACGTGATCTTGATTCTATGCCTCTGTTTATACGACCCAGGATTGTATTAGCTTTTTTGGCTGCTGCTGCACACTGTTGGCTCATAGTCAAATGATCGTCCACTAGATCCCTCTCAGTTATTGTTTCTGAGCCAGGTCTCACCTAATCTGTACTTTTATATTTGATTTTTCCTGCCTAAATGTAAAACTTTGCTTTTCTCTACATTAAAACTCATTTTTCTGGTTAGGGCCCATTGTTCAAGTTTGTCAAGATCTTTTTGGATCCTGAGCTTGTTTTCTGAGATGTTGGCTATTCCTGCCAGTTTAGTGTCATCTGCAAATTTAATGAATTTCCCTTCTATTCCCTCATCTAAGTCATTAATGAAGATATTGAAGTGTACTGGGCCTAAGACGGAGCCTTGCGGTACCCCACTGCTTCTCTCCATGTGGAGGTAGTACCATTGAGCCTGAAGCCGATGAGAATTGAACTGCCATACTGCTGGCAGCCGGCAGTCAGCAGAAGTAGCCTGCAGTATTGCATTCTAACCATTGCAGCACCAGGTCTGTAAAGGACATTCATTCAGCTGCTAGGAACTCTGTAAGGTCCTCCTGCATTTGGCTTCCCAAGCCACAGAATGTCTAGTTGCCAACACAGCTTTGTTTCAGGGGCTGCCAAGTCTTTATGAGCAAGTCACACAGGAAATCGGCAACCCAGAGAAAAGGCACTGAGCTGCCCACCAACTGCTTGCCTGTGCTTGGATGTCTGGGCGATCTGTGCTCTGAGGCTTTCCCTGCTGTTGCTAAGCAGCTCCAGACCAAGACACTCAGATAGCAACAGCCCGGAGCCCATCTCTGGCTGGGTCTCTGTCCAACATTTTGACAGGTAAGAATTTAACCACCGTTGTGGTTAATTGCAAGTCCCAAGATCTGCTCCACACACCACCACCATTGACCGACTGCCATATTACAATAATGGCTTCTTGGCTAAGGGCCAACCAGGAAGAGTATTTCTCATACGCACATCAAACGAGGCTGGCAGAACTCCATGCAATTTACTCAGCATGCCTGTTTTTTTCTCTCCATTGAAATGAAGACAACCCTTTCCTCTTGTCCATGGGCTCAGGAAAGGAGACCAAGGGTCAAGGCAAGCGGCATTCCTGCCAAGCAGAGGCCTGCCCTTTCCTGCAGTAGTTTTTAGACTCAGTCTGCCCCGGGTTTGAGGAATCCTCAGCCTGGAACCAGGAGCAATGGAACACTTTCTGGGCATGGGAGATGGCTGGGGCCAGCAGGAAAACGCAGGTGCACCAAGCGCAGAATTGCCAGAAATCCTGTGAGCTTCAACATAGCCGTCGGTTGGTTTGCTTGCTGGCCCCCTCCCGAGAAAGAGGGGCAGGGGTGTATCCGACCCCCACCGTCCCACATCTTCTGACACCGGCAGCAGCGACTTCGTTCAGAGCCGGCAACTCATTAGCTGCAGCTGCCCCACTCAGCAGCCGAGCGGGCGTGCTCGGTTGCGGAGACCGCGCGGGAGCGTCAGGAGGAAAGGAGCCGCGAGAGAGTGCGTAGCGCCGGCTGACGATGCCGCGCGTGTGACGAGCCGGCAGGAGGAGCCTCTCCGGGCGAGCGCATGGCCAGCCTCGCCTACCAACCCGGGCGCGCAGGGGAGGCGCGGCCGCGAACGGTGGCCGTCGGGCCAGGTAAAAGCGCGCGGCCAGAGGGGCGTCGCGGCGGCAATCCGCCTTCGCCCAGAATTGCGCAGACACCGCCTGTCATCCCGGTCGCAGATCAGCCTTCGCGGAGGAGACGGAGGAGCCGCCAAGAGCGGAGGGCTTCCCGGCCGGCGCGCCGGAGCTCGACGTAGGCGAGCGACCTGGTCTTGCTCACTCTCCGGGGCGGGGGTGAGGACGATTGTCGCTGGCAAGGGGCCGGCGGCAGGCAGGTCGAGCCCCTTCCCAACCGATGGCAGGCCTCAAGGTGAGAAGGGAGGCGAGTAGGGCGTAGTTTGAGCTCCTCCCTGCGTGGAAGCCGCAGCGCGGCTTCTGCGTGAGCCGTAACCGTGTTTGGTGTTTACCGGTGCGGCCGCGGTTCCATTCCATCGGGCCCCGTTGTTGTGAAGCGGGGCAGCGGGAGGAGGAGGCGCTTCGAAGCTTGGGGTGTGTGCGCGCGGGTGTGTGCGCGGGGCGCGCTCTTGCTGCTGGCGGAACCGGCCTGTTTCCACTCGTGCCAGGCCTCTTCCGAGGTGGATGCGCCCTTGTCGGCAGCTCACGCGTGGCCCCTACTGGCCGTTCTGGGCGGCTGCTCCGAAGTGCCCGCCTGGCGGCGGGGAACCCCTAGTGGGGAGTGGCGAGCACCTGCTTCCCCTGTGGCGCCAAGGCAGCCTCGAACCGAACCGGACAACGAGGGGATCTCACGACGAACGGGGCAGCGCAGCGCCCGTCGCCAGGCAGAAGACGCCGGGTTCGGGCTTCGCCGCCAGGAGAAGCCGGCCGGTATCGGACGCGTCTGGTCTCCAGCCCGCTGGGGCGCCCTCGCCACTGGCACTTGCTGCGCTTTCTCTTGGCCTTCAGCTGCAGAGGCCGCCGCCCTCTCCGCTTTCTGCAGGTCTTGGGGCGGCGGCCCGGGGGCCTCTCCGCAGGGCAGCCTTTGTAGCCGGGAGCCGCGCCGCTCTGGGTGCCACGTTCAGGCGAAGAAGGTTTATTTGCTGTCTTCGGCCCAGCCCCCTTGGCAGCGCGGTGGGAACGCGCCGGTGTATATCTGGGGGACCCCTCCTCCGCTGGGCAACCATATCCAGATCGCCGGGCTCGTTTGCTAGTGTGCGGGGGGGGGGTCGCTTATCAAAGGATGGCCCCTCCTTCATCCCGGTGGTTAGACTGTGAAAGCTGCTGCGGTGGTTCTCGATGGACTTTCCCCGCTGTCATCAAGGGAGGGAAGGATCCGTCCTCTCTTGCCCCTCCCGGGCGGTGCGGCTACCGAGCGCGCCGGTGCAAGGCGATGCGGCTGCTCTTTCCTTTGCCACAGCTGGCCGGCTAGAGGAGGGTCCTGAACCAGTCTTTCAGCGGCAGAACTCGTCCCTGCCAGGCCTCCCCTTGTTCCCCAGCTGAAATAGTAGGGACCCTCGAGTGACGCTTGCGGCCGGCTCGTTCCTGGACCGGTGTGCACGTGAGGACCGGCCCTGTGCCTGTCTGGAGTGCTGCGACCTGCGGCTTCTCAGCCGGTGTCTCCGCTCTCTGCTCAGCTGGCGGGGTGGGGCCTGATCCTGTGGGAAAGGACGCTGCCGGAGGATGGCCGGCAGACCCACGTGCGATTAACGCTTTTTATGTTTTGTATGTGAAACACGAATAGAATGTTGTGGGTTTTTTAAAAAAAAATGTTTTAGAATTGTTTAATGTTTTAATCAAATACATTATTTGCATGGAAAAACGTCAATAATTGCATAAATCAAGAGTACAACAGCCACAGCAACTCCTCCGAAAGAAAAAATGGGTGCCTTGAAATGTAAAGGTGGGCGTGGCTTAACGAAGAGGCCACCCAGCCTGTTTCCGAGGCTTCTGCTAGAGGGGAGCCTCTTTGGAGAGTTTTTTCCCTGCTGGATCCCATAGTATAGCTCACCTTGCTCTACATGCCTGGGCATTTTGAAGGGCCTTTGGCTCCATCTCATTGCTTTGCTGCTGCTGCTGCTGCTGCTGCTGCTGATGGCGGCCCAAAGGGATGGGGTGGGTCTGTGACTTCTGTGACGCTCCTGTGGGATAGCAAGACCTGTGGGCCCATCATCTCTTTCCTGCAGCAGGTGGGCCTCGGATTCTGTGGAGTTGTTGGCTGTTGGCTCACTGGAGCACCATTGTGCAGAGGCAATCGGTCAGGGCCTCATGCTCAGGAAGTCTGGGTGTTCATGTGTGTGGAGTCCCACTGGGCCATCTGGTTGCCCAGCTTTCTTTGTTTTCTATGCGCAAAGTGGCTGTCAAAATTTTGAATTCTGCCAAGTTTCTGTTCAGGATCTCTGGAATGAAACCTAAAGTGGAGATCTCTTTCCTTTATTTCAACTCTTGATCCTGTGTAAAAAGGACATAGATATGCATGTGGGAAAGGGGGGGAGAGAGAGAGAGAGAGAGAGAGGGAGACCTCTGTTTAAAAAGGTATAGGCATCATTTTCACAAGGAGTGCCTTCTTCCTTCAGGGCCTCTCTTTAGTGCCGATGCCTTGGGTGTTTGTGCTGAAAACTGGTCTTTGTTTATTTATTTATGTCCTGCATTTATCCATTTGCATTGGATCAGCATGGAAATAAACCCCTTTTGGCATCCTCTGTACCACTTAGCAGCTGCAGATACATTAAGAGATGCCTAAGAGAATGGTAAGTTGCCTAAAAGGTGACTGTAAGACCAATTAAAAAAAAACAAAAAACAAATAAGCCAAACATATAAGGTCTTCACAATCACAACCTGTGCCAAGACCTGGAAGAACAACCACCTTTTTAATGATTTTCTGAGTGTCATTAGTGCGGAGCTGTATGAATCTCCTGAATTAAGAGCTATAGTTTAGCTGCAAATTGTGTCCAATTTTATTGTTCTAAACTGCAGGATAAGTGCATCAATTCTAACTAAAACCAAGGTTTCCTCTACTAAGTGTGGAGACCTTGATGCTCTTTGAGCTTGGCTGTTTGCTTCCAAACATTTCATTACCCAATTAGGTAACATCATCAATGTGAGAGAGATTTGCTACCTGTCAAGGGCCAAGGCAAGGCTTTGGGTCTTTTTTTAGTTTCTCAAATAGACTAACTCTTGCTCCGCAGGGTTCCCTGGTCAGTTGAAATGGAAATACTACTGGTAGCAGCTGTTCAAATTTCAACTGACTTCGAAGCCCCCCATTTCTAGCCATTGCTTCTGGAGAGTGCAGGAAAGTCCTGCGGCTTCTCTCTCTCTATTGCAGATGCAGCCACAGAATCATAGAGCAGGAAGAAGTTATTTTGCCCATCAAAAATGAAGCATCTCCAATAGATGGGTACCTGACACACTCAGTGAAAGGAGCTTGACCCCCACCCCCACCCCTGAATGTTGAGGTTTTCCTACTTAGAACAATCTGGGCTTTAAATACAGGATGTGGCAACCTTTGTAAATACTTGTCAGTTGCCAAATTCCCAAAATTTGATAATGTGACTGTGAGGATGCTGCAGTGATGAGTGAGAACTGGTCATAAGTAATTTTGTTCAGTGCCACTGTAAATTTGAGCAATCAATAAATGAATGGTTGTAAGTCAAGGATGAGCTGTAACAGTAGGTGGTTTCTCTCTTCTGAATACTTCTCATAGTTACCATGCCTGAGGATCACCCTCTGGTTATTTTTTGGAAGTCCGTCAATCTTCAAAGTACAAGGCTTCCCATCAGGTCCAGCCTGCTTTCCGGGAGGGGTTAGGAGGCTGCTTTTGAGGGCCTTGTTAAAAGTTTGTATTTACTTGGCAGTTGTGCAGGAAAAACTATTTTCAGCCTTTCTTGGCTCACTGAGAGCCATTTCCATTGGGGCAGGGAGTGGGATGGGAAGGTGTAATGGTCAGGCTGCTTTACCTTGGGCATCAACCTTTGCTGCTCTGTTCTTGCCTAAATGTAGAACCTAACTTTTTTCACCATTGTTTTGTTTTTCCAAATGCATCTGGAAATGTCTCACTCCCTTGTATTGCATATATCACATTGCTCATTTTATGTCTGGTGTTTTGTCCTTGGGGTGGGCAAGTTTCTGCCTTAGTATATTTTGGAGTTTAAAGTGTGTATGTATATTGTGTTGGTTGAAAATCTTCCTGAGGTTTTCAGATATTCCTGCAATGTATGGAATGACAACTAAAAGAATGCAAATGACTAGCTGTCTGTAAGGAATATAAATCCTTCCACTCCCCACCATCCAATCAGAGCTGAAGAAGCTTCTTGGATGAGAAGAGAAATGTCTTCAAAGAAAAACAAGAAAGTCCAGTTGCCTCTCGAAAAAGCACGTTTGTTATTCTCTTCTTTGTTTGTTATGGAGGAGCTCTTGCTGGGTCCTTTTTTGGATTTGAAGGCCCAGTTGGGATAGTCACAAGTTCTGAGAGCTTCCTTGATGTGTTTTAATTCTTCTGCTTTTCCCTCTTTACTAGTAGGCAAACCTTCAGCCCAGTGGTGTAAGGTTCTGATCACTCCCATTTTGTGTTCCAATGGGTGATGAGAATCAAAATGTAAACACTGATTTCTGTGTGTGGGTTTTCTGTAAACTTCAGGGTTAAGGCTTCTGTTTTCCTTAATGTGTACTGCTCAGTCCAAGAAAGCCAGACTATTTTCCTTGACATCTTCCCATGTGAACTAAAGAGCTGATGTTACAGAGTTGATTACAGAACCCTTCCCCCATATAGATCAGGCAGAAGCTTGTCCATTCCAAGGATAAAACATCCAGACATAAACTGAGCAATGTAATATATGCAGTAGAAGGTAGTGAGACATGTGCAGATCTGTACATTGGAGAAACAAAACAACCACTTCATAAATGCATGGTACAACATAGGAGAACAAACCCAAGATTCAGCAGTCCATCTGCATTTGAAAGACAAATACCACTCTTTTGAAGACAGCAAAGTCTACATTCTGGATAGGGAGGACTGCTGGTTTGAAAGAGGGGTCAAAGAGGCCATCTATGTTCAAATTGAACAGATCTCCCTCAACAGAAGGGGACGGGAATGAGGCCCCCCATCTCTTGTTTACAACACAGTTCTTTCAGCAGTTCCAAGAAGGTTCCACCCATTTGCACTATTCAGGTGATCCAGATGAACCCCCAAGTGGCCTCAATGACTCTCAGAGAGAGTGCTAACAGCCAGATGACTGCAAGGAATATAAATCCTTCCTCCCCCTCCATTCAATCAGAACTGAAGAAGCTTCTTGGATGAGAAGTGAAATGTCTTCAAGAAACAATTACTCCAAAGGTGCCTTTTGATAAAGCACCTTTGGGATAATTGAGAGCTGCTAACGATCAACCTTATCTAGTGATTTTATGTGAACTTTTTCCAAACTGATTCATAGCAATAAGTAGAAAAAGTAGTCACTGTACCATTTAACTATTCTTAACTTTTGTACATTTTCTGAAAATAAAATAAAAATTAATAGCTATATTGTACATTCTGTTGTTGGTGTAGGTTTTTTGTTATTCTTTTGCAAAGATGAAGTCAGGAAAGCTAAGGCTCAGAATGAACAAAGACTTGCAACAAAAATCAAAGATAATTTTAAAAAGTTTCTTTCAACATATAAATAACAAGAAAAAAGTCAAGGAAACAGTGTCATGGTTCTGACAGATGAAACTCTTTAAAAGAACTTTGAGGCATTGTTTACCTTAACGAATCTTTTATTCGAGAAAAGAAGTATTGGCACTACATAGTTAAAGCCAATTCCCCTCCCCTGGGCACAAACTAGCAAAGCACAATTCCCTTCTCCAATTAACTGTCATAAATCACATTCCCCAATTAGCTTGAAGCACAGGCTTTCTCCTCAGCTCTCCAGCCCACCAAACCTTTATCAGCTCTGGACACAATAACCTTGATTCCCACTGCTGAGTTATTGATGTTATGACTAACTGGACTCTCATCCACATCCCCCCTCCCAGCATCATTTAACTCTGTTGTCAAAGCAAGAACATCCAATGTTAGCGGCGTTGACAACAGTAGGTCTACTTAAGAGAGAAGATGGCAAGGAAGTAATAGGCAGTAGAGAGAAAGCGGAGCTGCTTAACTCATTCTTTGCATCAGTCTTCATGCAAAAAGAAAGTATAGCCCAACCTACCAAAAATCTAACTGTAAAAGACAGACTAAAAATAAAAATTAAATAAGCAAGAAAATTGGATAGAGAACACCTATCCGATCTTGACAAATATAAATTACCGGGATCTGATGGTTTACATCCCAGAATTCTGAAGGAGCTGGCAGATATCATCTTAGAACCATTTTATCATATATTTCAAAAATCCTGGAACACCAGGGAATTACCTGAGGATTGGAAAAGAGATGGTGTGATTCCCATCTACAAAAAGGGAAAAAAAGCAGACTCAGGAAACTACAGACCAATTAGCCTAACATCAGTACCTGGAAAAATACTGGAAATGATAATAAAAAACAGATCTCCAAATATCTAGACAAATAAAGTTATAATTAAAAGCCAGCATGGGTTTGTTAAAAATAGATCATGCCAAACCAATCTTTTTTCATTCTTTGACAAAGTAAACCACCAGCATTTCACTGGTCTTTTAATTTAGTCACCACCAGATGGATTTGTAACTGGCTGACAAAATGTGCTCAATGAATCGTCCTCAATGGTACTACATTTAAATGGAGGGAAGTAAGCAGTGGGATGCCACAAGGCTCCGTCTTAGGCCCAGTACTCTTCAATATCTTCATTAATGACTTAGATGAGGGAAGAGAAGGGGAACTCATAAAATTTGCAAATGACACTAAGCTGGCAGGAATAGCCAACACTCCAGAAGACAAGCTCAGGATCCAAAATGATCTTGACAGATTTGAACAATGGGCCCTATCCAACAACATGAAATGTAGTGTGGAGAAAAACAAGGTTTTAGACTTAGGCAGGGAAAACCAAAGGTACAAGTAATCATTAGGTGAAATCTGGCTCAAAAGCAGTAACTGTGAGAAGGATCTAGGAGTCTTTGTGGATGATAACTTAAACATGAGCCAGCAGTGTGCAGCAGCAGCCAAAAAATCCTTGGTGGTATAAATGGAGGCATAGAATCAAAATCACGTAAAGTATTAGTATGGCTTTATAAAGCCCTAGTAAGGGCACACATGGAATACTGCATCCAGTTTTGGTCACCACATTACAAAAAAGATGTTGAGGCTTTGGAAAAAGTGCAAAGAAGAGCAACTAAGATGATTAAAAGTCTGGAGACTAAAAGATATAAAGAATGGTTGCAGGATTTGGATTTGGCTAGTCTAGAGAAAAGAAGGACAAGGGTGGACATGATAGTGTTCCAATATTTGAGGGGCTGCCACAAAGAGGAAAGGGTCAAAGCACCAGAGTTCAGGACAAAAAGCAATGGATGGAAACTAATCAAGGAGAGAACCAAACTAGAACTAAGGAGAAATTTCCGATTGATCAGTGGAATGTCTTGCCTCCAGAGGTTGTGGGTGCTGCATCACTGGAGGTTTTTAAGAAGAGATTGGACAGCCACTTATCTGAAATGGCATAGAGTCTTCTTGAGCAGGGGGTTGCACTAGAAGACCTCCAAGGTCCCTTCCAGATCTATTCTGATTCTGATGAAATGTTGGTTTCATCCCCAGGCCCAGCAAGAGCTGTTTGTAGAGATGGGGTTGGCTGGCTTGTCAGCCTCATGGCTGGGCAAAACAGGGAGTTGCAGATTTTTTTCTGCACTAGAGCCAGATGTTTTGGGGGAGGAAGCTTTGCACTCAAGAGGTGCAAGACACTTTGAAATGTTGGATGAAATGTAAGAGTTAAAATAAGTAAAGATTACATTTTAGAAGGCAACCCTATTCCTTCAATTTTGCATTATCCCACTAAAATGACAATGGCTATAGCAGAATTGCTTTTAATTTGCAAACTCTCTTTTGAATAATTTTTAGCTAAAAACTTAAAGGGTACAAATTATATGGCAGTCGAGCTGGTATAAGGGAACAAGTGGCATGCAGCACTTATAAGATGAATTGGGGGATGCTTCTTTGGTGTCCCACCTGATCTTTCTTCCATATTCCATAAGAAGCCAGCTCCTGAGTTTCAAATATAGAGTCCAGATTGGAGCTTATTGGGCACTTTCACCTTTCCTGCTTGGGAAAACTGTCTGAAAAAGGTGGAATTTGCCATCAACTTATTGAAAAAGACCAGCGATTTGAAACGACTCCAACCATCAATGATAGAATTTGAGCAAAAGAAAGCTGCCGTAAAACTTTGTTGCATAGGGACGTGTGGGAAGAAAATACACTGGATGTGAAATAGGAGCAGGTACAAATTCTGTATCTTTCTTTATTAAATGAAGGGGTAAAGTGTGAATTATCAGTGTCTCATATTTGTGATTCTTCTCTTTCTGAAACACATTCTGTTTATTTGATGAAAGAAATGGCCTATTTTGCATATAAGTGTTGGTACACCCTGAAGAGCACTGAGCATAGAACTAGCAAAGTCAGCCACCTAAATGGATCCTCTTGTTTCACCATTATTAAATGGGTTTGTTTCTGGTAGGTGGAAGCTTTCTCTCCTTCAGCAGATGGTAGTTCATGCTTTTGGTTCTCAGTGCTAGAAATGGGGAAAGCGCCATCCTGGCCTCTAGATGCTCAAAAGCCTTCAGCAATGCATCCCTTTACTGTTCAAGATAAATTGTTCTCCAGCAGGAGACTTGAAACAGATGACAGAGGATGGAAGGTTAGGCATGGCCAAGGACTTGGCTTTAGAAAAGGAGTGAAAGCACCAGGCGCCAAGTAGGCAATGGCCTCTGGTCACAGGGGCAGCCTTGCAGAGAGAACCGCTGCTGGGGAAGCCGAGAGAGCCCCAGTCTCCTGCTCGAATGCTTCCCCAAAGAAGCACCTGGTTGGTTGCTGCAGAGGCAGGATTCTGTACTGGATGAGGCCCTGATCTGGTCATGTTGTACGTGCTCTTGACGGAAGTTAAGTGGGGAATGGAATTGTGCCACTCATAGTTGTAACTGCCACAGTAGTTGGATGTTTCTAGTTATGCTCTGTATTTCTACTTAACTTCTGATGAAGCACCTTGAAAACCAGTGCAGGGTCAGGGCATTAAGCTGGATTCCAGACGGTTGGCATAATGTGTGGCTTTGCAGCTGGAGCAATGAGGTCTGCAGTGAGGAATCCTCTCACCAACAACTGCAGAGGGTGGAGTGCAAAAATGGAGTTCAGGATGCCACAGTGTAGTTGATTTGTTTGCATTGGGCATCAGGGGGCACATGGGCACATGGGTGTCTGCTGTGATGTCACACACAGGTGTCTTTTTTCCATTGGAATGGCAGCTGCTTCTGTTACAAAGTGCTGAGGAGATTATTACCTTCTAGCTTTGAAAAGGACAAACTCACCCTGGGCCTTTGCTCATCCATTAGTTGAGCCAGTGAAGTATTAGTTTATTACAGATGGAATTTTTTCTTGCTTTCATTTTAATTTGCCTTCCTGCTTGTTTATTTGTTTATTTATTACATTTATTCTCACTGTCACACAACTCTGGGTGGCTTATAATGTAATAAGACTATAGTATAAAAATTAAAACAATTCAGTGGGACAATAAATACAATAAAATTAACAAGAAATAGCTGAAATAGCAGAGATGGGGTGGGGAAATAATAGAGCAGAGGGGGGAATCTTCTAGTTAATCCAGTAACCACAAGGTGACAAGGCCCCATCCAGGCTCCAGGCCAACTGGCTGAGCCAGGTTTTAAGACAGAAGGCCACAAGGATGGGGACAGAGCTCACCCCGAGGGCTGTGGGGTTCCTCAGGATGAGTGCTGCAGCAGAAAAGGCTCATCTGCTGGACACCACCAGCCCAAATTCCTTGATCAGTGGGGTCTGCAGCATGCCCCTTCTGCTGGCGTCGGTGGTGAGCCAATCGCATTGGAGTGAGAAGGATCCTCAGGATCCTCCTCAGGTAACTTGGACCCCTGCCGTAAAGGGCTTTAAAGGTGATAAGCAACACCTTGAATTGGACCTGGAAGCAAATGGGTAACCAGTGTAAGAACTGTCCATGCAGCTGCATTCAGAGCCACTTGTAGCTTCCAAATACTCTTCAAGGGTAACCCCATGTAGAGCACATTGCAGTAGTCCAAGTGAGAGATAACTAGGGCCTGAGTGACTGAGCGCAGGGATTCTCAATCCAGAAAAGGGCACAACTGGTGCACAACCTGAAGTTGCACAAAGGCTCTCCTAGCCACGACTGCCACCTGCTCTTTCAGCAGTAGTTGGGAGTTATGTACTGGGTCTGGCAAGGGCAGTGCTACCCTCTCCAGAACTAAAGATATTAAAATATATTTATGTGGTTTTTACATTTCTATATTTTTCTTAATATGCTGATATTTTTAATTGTGTTTGCTGCTCAGATTTACCTTGCTGAGATGGGCAGCCATATAAACAGAAATACATGCTTGTATTAATACACAGCCCCTTTTATTATATACACGTGTCCATACATAGCCATTTTATTGCAATCTGTTCCATCACCTGCCAAAGTTTCTGCTATAGTAGAATTCCAGTACAAAAAATGGTCTCTGTAATTGCAGGGAGAATGACTTCCTCCAAGACCACTAGAACTGCTGGGTTAGCAGAGAAAATGCAAGTTTGTGTAGAAGACTTATCACATCAAGTTCATCCAACAGGAAGGAGCTTCTGAAGGAAGTAGATGCATGGCTGGAGCTCATTTAGCAGTGAACTTAAGGAATACTTTAAAAGTAAGAGCAGAATCTCTCCTTATCTTGCCTCTTTCCTCCCCTCTGTCTGTACTTTTTCTGCCTGGTCAAAAGGTTGCTCTGTTGCTCTCTGTCCCTTCAGAATCTGGAACTGATGTCTCTTCATTGTTCAGAGAAGCTTAGTAGTAGAAGACAAAACATCCCTATTTCTAGAATGAGGAAAGAGAACCTGGAAGCATAGAAAACTGAAATATTGTAGTATTTCAATAAAATGTCAATATTTTAATATTGAAAACACTGTCTTCTAGAATCTTATTGGCACCCTTAATATATTCAAAGGTTTCAATCATGTACCCCCATTCCCTTCTGTCCTCCAGGCTGTGCATATTCAGTTCCTTCAATCTCTCCTGATAGGTTTTGTCCCTCAAACTTTGCACCATTTTGTTGCCCGTCTCTGGACTCGCTCAATGTTACCAATGCCTTTTTTTGAACTGAGGTCTACAGAACTTGACCCAGCATCTCAAATGGAGCCGGACTAACACCCTGTAGTGGGATTAAGACAGACTGGAATCTCCCTGTATGGTCCACATGTCTTGAGAAGGAAGGCTGCGAGTGAGAATCCAGAGTGGGCAAGTTAGAGATGATGTTTCTCCACCATGGCCTTTCTCTTGGGAACAGCCTTTCTCTGGAGATCTGGAGGTGCGCCCTCTCCTCACTCTGGTGCCATTGCACTGTAAATGGAACCTTTTAAGTCCCTCTCAAAGGAGACACCAAAGAACTTTTGTGATATGGTGGATTTGTTTCTGATGTGTTCCTGCTGATTATAAAGGGAATGGTTTCTTTAGGAAGTGCTTGGGCTTCCATTTGGATAACCAAAGGTCAATATGGCCTTAAGATTCCCACACCAAGGTGTGTTTTGTTCTGGGAAAAAGATCGTCCATAAAAAGGAATGTTATGAAGAGTTTGATAGTGCAGCAGGCCTTGCCAATCTGCTTGCAGCAAGCTGAGATGGCTATTTCTCTGGAAAGCAGGTTGTGGAGATAGTCCAGCACCATATCCTTGCTTCTGCAACCCTTTCTGATTGCAGAAGCAAGGATACCGAATCCCTCAATGGGCAGCCCTGTTCTTTTAACAGACTGTAACTGTTCCAAAGCTGTGCTTAGAGTAATACCTGCATGGCGACAAGCCTGCCAGGCTTGAAAATTATGCAATTAATTGTTTCGTGGGTTTTTTTGGGCTGTAGGCAAGTTTGCAAGAAAGATGGGACAAATTCTGATTTTGCAGTTTTGGAAGGAACATTCAGTAGTTGAGTCAGCTGTTAAAAGCTAGGACTTTCAAGTTCATTTTTCCCTACAAAATTAACCTTTGTAATGACAAGGAAATTAGAAGCAGACTTAAGGGATTCCAGTGGATAGAAGAAGAATTTTGTTTATGAGGGGAAATATTTTGCTCAAGCTTATCTTGTAGGAAATGCATGGGTCCACTGCAGAAAAAAAGTAGGCTGCTGAATCATCTCTCTGTAAAGAGGATGGGATGGAAAGAAGACCTGAGCCTGTCCTGGAATATGTTTGTCAGTCAAAAAAACAAAGTACAGGATGCATGGCCTAGAGACCCTTCGGTGATTCTAAATTAGCATTTTTATTTTGTGGCAGTTATATCTTTTCCATCTGTGACGCGGCAGGTCCTGAAGAAAGGAAACCTAAGCCCTACCTACCTTCTTTCTCTGGGTCGTTCCAGGTAACCCAGGGTGGGTTTTGGTTTTTGTAATGGCACCAAGGCAACATTCAGGTTTTTTGAGGAGCTTAGAATTTTGGTGGTTTACAAATTTAGTTTCTCTGGTGAGCGAAGATGTGGGTTGTGGGTGGCTTTGTAGATCTTTGGGGGCCACAGAAACCATTGATCAGCGATGGTAACCTCAGTGGAGGCTGCAACAAATGGAGCAATTGGTGGCTGTTGATCAGCTGTTCATGAACTGTTAGGCGCCATATTGATCGGTGATTGTTCAAGTGATTGGGGGGGGGAATTTGATTGTGTGGAAACATTATTGCCCCTTAACTAAAATGCTCTTGTGATGGAGAAGAGAATCAAGGACATTCCCAAAAGAAGAAGTGCTGTATTCAGGACCATATTTTGGTCATACATACAGGCCGAAAAAAACCCCCATATACTATGTTCATGTGAAAGAGGTCGCTTTTCTAGACTCACTGGTCATGGAACCAGGAGATGAGTGCCCCCCCCCCTCCGTAAGGTGGAGAGAGATTAGGGAGGGTTTCTTCAGAGACTACAGTGTAAAGCAAGTTAGAGAGGAGTCTTGTAGCTGCTCTTCAGTAGCCTCTCCTGACACTGAGCGAGAGTGGGGGGGGGTTGGTCTGATCTCATCAGGCAGCCTATCCTTGAGCTTCTTGGAGTAGCTTCTCTCCAGCCCGGACGGGGTTATTGTCGAGTGAGCAGAATCTTTCCCCACCCCCTGCATTTAATTTATGGACTTTTCAGAAGAGCAGTTTTGAAACACTGGAATAATAGAGGATAAAAATTAAGTGAGAGATGTGCAAATAGTTGCTGTCAACTTTGTGTTCTATTGCAAGATGTTTGTGGTAGGAAAAGAATTTGGCCCTTTAAAATAATGAGAAGACTACTAGCTGGAAGGCTTCTATTTGTATCATACTTATATTTTTCTGTTTGCAGCAATGGACAAAGTGCAGCTAAAAGCCACCACAGCGAGCCAAGTAAATAGGAACCAGGAATCACCAGTATTTTCAGCCCGAAGAAGCTGAACGGGTCTCATGGTGCCTTGCCCGTCCTATAAGGAATAATCTTTTCTGGTAGCGGCTGGAGTGCTTTGTAGAAACGCTGCCTCAGAAATAGACATTGTTTCTTTGTTTTGAAGCACATGCTGCTGCTAAGATCAGCATTAGGAAACAATGTTAAATATTACAGTTTGCTATTAGCACTCTAACCAAAGGAGGTTTTATCTCGGTTGCTGGGTTGGAGTTTCCATTTAGGGATAGAAAAGTGAGATACCTTTCGTATTCCTGTCACTGTCAAATACCAGCTCCATCTCCTCAAACAAAGCAAGCTGGACCTATTATAACAGTGGTGACAAACCTATGGCACAGGAGCCAAAGGTGGCACTCGGAGCCCTCTCTGTGGGTGCATGCACCATCTCCCCAGCCCTGCCTTCTCCCACGGTCCCCTCCTCACCAGCAGCCCCCCCCCCGGAGGAGAGTTGCCCCTGGGCGAGGCCCACATGAAGCAGTGGAGCCAAAGACATGGTAGCTGGGCAGTGGGGACAAGACCCCCACCCTTTGTGCCCCATTCCGCGCAGATGCTGCTGCAGGGCACGGGCGAAGGGCATGGCTGCCATGGCGCTGCTGGGCTGCCTGGGTGATCTGTGGCGGGCTGTGGAGGTGGTGGGTGGCCCAGTGGACAGGGTGGAGCGGGGATGGGGGTGGGGGGCAGTTTTTGTGCACTCAAGTCTCTAAAAGGTTCGCCAAGGAAACGCCATGGAATTAATTGGTAGGAAAGTAGTGTGACAGATGTGGCAATCCACCTTGGCCCTTGGCTCACCTTAGAAATCAAATCAGGCAGCAGGATAGTTGATCCAGGTATAAAAAAGAACCTCGTGGCAGATCGAGGAGTTCCACCTCCTGGGGTGCCCTGAACATTCCTGACATTTTGTGGCAGACCAAGGCAAAATTCCAACTGACATACATAAGTTATTTTTCATGGTTTTATCTAACATTTCTTGCCTTTTTGCTGAAGCAGTAAACAGAGTTACTGTATTTATTGTCTTTAAAGGCAGCAGGGGCAATGTCAGTGTAACAGTTTCTGGAATGAACTACAATAAGCACCCTGAATAGTTTCAAAAGATTAATGCGGCTGGAAAGGAAGAAATGTAATTCTCACAGGAGCACATTGATCCGATCTATCCTGAATGCATCTTTCTAAGTGCATCCAGCCTCAAGGACATCACATTAGAATATATAAAACTGCAAGAACAATGCTGCCATTAATTATTGATGTGGCATAAGACAGGCAGTATTGAAATCTGAAGCCTCTATGATCTCTTATCTGAAGCTATTCTGGTTAGATAAACTATAATGCATTTGAGATTCTGGTTAATCCTTTAATGTAACTTAAATATTGATTATCATTAATAATATGCCATCAAATTGTGCTCAACCCTTAGTGACCCCGTGCTGTACTGCAGAGAGAGGCTTTGCAGTCCTCAAGGGGAGGACGAGAGCCACAAAGCGGAAGCTTTACAGAAAGGGAGAGATCCAAATTCAAAACAAGGAGGGATTTTCTGACTGAGAGCCGAGGAAGAGCCTCGTCTCTGGGAATTGTATCATCTGCATCATAGGAGATTTTCAGAAAAGGGTTAGGAAGCCATTTATTGGAGAGAATTCTTGCCCTGGGAAGGGGATTGAAGACCTCCGAAGTTCCTTCCTCTCCCTATCAATTTATAGTTGTATGACCTCCACCCTTTTATATCTTTTAAAAAATCTTTGTTTTTAAATAAACTCTGTTTTAAGTAAAAAGCAATTCAAGAGGCCAGCAGCACAGAATGAAAGTCTGGACTCCAACCATGGTCATCTTTCAGTCTCAGGCTTTTTTTTAATGTCTACAGCAGATAGATTAGCTGAAAAATTAGCCCGATGTAGGAGTAACCAAGTAGACTCCCAGCCAAATGCTGCTTTCCGTTATGTTTTTTTACTTCTAAAGCATGTTTTGTTCAAATTCATCTTCATGGATTTTTCTATTTCTTTTTTTTTAGGTGCCCTCTATCTCTTACCATGGAAAAGTGGGTTTTCTGCCTTCTGGTTATGAGCACCATGGCTATGAGGGTCCTGATGTGTCCCATGCGCTGCAGCTGCCAGACGGTGTCCCCCTCTTTCACCATTCTCTGCACAAAGAACGGGCTGCTCTTTGTCCCTCCTGCCATTGACCGACGGACAGCAGAACTCCGACTGATGGATAATTTCATCACGAGTTTGCGAAGGAAGGATTTTGCAAACATGACAGACCTGATCCATTTAACGCTATCACGAAACACAATCAGTCATATTATGCCTTATGCATTTTTTGATCTTAAAGGCCTTCATGCATTACACCTGGATAGTAACCGACTCACCTATATTGATGAGGATCACTTCAAAGGGTTGATCAACCTTCGCCACTTAATTCTCAGTAACAACCAGTTACATTATATTTCATCTGGATCTTTTGATGATTTTATTGACATAATTGAGGATCTGGATCTATCCTATAACAATCTTGTTAATGTCCCCTGGGAAACTGTTGGGAAGCTTTCAAATGCCAATACTATTAGTTTGGATCATAACCTCATAGATTTTGTTCCTGAAGGCATCTTCTCTGATCTCCACAAACTGGCTCGGCTGGACATGACTTCTAACCAGCTCAGGAAGATCCCTCCAGACCCTCTTTTCTCCCGCATCCCTGTCTACGCCAAGCCCAAGGGCACCCCCCTGTCCTCTTTGGTCCTGAGCTTTGGAGGGAACCCGCTACACTGCAATTGTGAGCTAGTGTGGCTGCGACGCCTGACTAGGGAAGATGACCTGGAAACCTGTGCCTCCCCACCCGAGCTGATGGGCAAGTACTTCTGGTCCATTAAGGAGGAGGAGTTTGTTTGCGAACCACCAATGATCACTCGCAGAACGGCAAAGCAAATGATCATGGAAGGACAGAGCGTTTCCTTGAAGTGTAGAGCAGTAGGTGATCCAGAACCATACGTGCGCTGGATTTCACCAGGAGGAAAATTGGTCTCCAACACTTCTCGAACAATTTCCTATGAGAATGGGACTTTGGACATTTTAGAGACTTCCATGGAAGAGCATGGCATGTATACTTGTATAGCATCCAACGCTGCAGGGGAGTCCACTGCACCAGTTGAACTTCTGGTCAGCCCATATCCTCATCTCGCTAACAGCACAAACTCTGGCAAAGAAGCTGAGACGGGCCCATCGGATATCCTCATCTCGGCCAAATCCAGCTTCTCTAATGAAACCAAATCTCGCCAAGAGAGGAAAGTGGCCATTGCTGAGCTGACCTCATCCTCTGCCCTCATCCAGTGGCCTTCACAGCACCATAGTCCTGGGATGAGAATGTTCCAGATCCAGTACAACAGTTCTGCTGATGACATCCTGGTGTACAGGTACGCATTGTTGCCAGGTTTGTTTCAAGTTTATTTCTGGCATGGTGCAGTGATAGGAATCTCAGTGATTAGAGGAGTAAAAGTGCTTGCTTGACGCCTTCGCATGGAATGAGTTGGGAAGGTAAAAGGAAGATCCTCATGAGGCAGAATGAAAAGAGAAACATCTCCCACTCAAAAGGGAAAATCCAAGCCAGGGCTCTTAGTTCCTCACGTTCCTTTTAAACTAGAACTCCATACAGGATACATGAGTATTGCATTAAAAAACAGGCTGGTCAATTTAATTTCATTTTTGTGTCTCAATTCCTGGTGATTGCCTGGAGTAGTCCCTTTCGTTTTCTTGGCCACATTCTTGGAAGGGGTTTCATCTTGCCTTCTAACTAGGGCTGAGAGAAAGTGATTGACCCATGATCACCCAGCCGGCCACATGCCTAAGGCAAGACTAGAACTCATCGTCTCCTAGTTCTCTGAAATTGCTTCCTGGGCCTAAGCCTAACAGTAGCTGGGGATAGAGCTCCTTCCTTCCTTCCTTCCTTCCTTCCTTCCTTCCTTCCTTCCTTCCTTCCTTCCTTCCTTCCTTCCTTCCTTCCTCCCTCCCTCCCTCCCTCCCTCCCTCCCCTCTCTCCCTGGGTTAATTTCCTCAATTTGCCAGTCCCAATTCTGCTCCCCATGGCAGGTGAAATATGGCCTTGAATAAATTTCATGTCTAGGTTAGTCAGAGAGAAACCTATATGTCAGGCCTTTACATAATTGAAAAACAGCAATTTAAATATTTATGTATGTGTGTGTGTATATATATATACAGAAAGAGTGTATATGTATGTATGTATGTATGTATGTATGTATGTATGTATGTATATATACAGAGAGAGAGAGAGAGAGAGAGACTATAATGTTGCTTTGTCAAAGAAAGAATACGAATGCACCATCAGCTTGAAGAAGTTAAAAAACACAGTCTTGTGTGTTGATGTTATAGAAGACCTCATAAAAATAGGCTTAATGCTATTTTTAAGAATCCTTTGGTTACTGGGCTATCTAAAATAATGTATGCATGCATGCATTTATTTGCACTTGTATGACCATCCATCTCACCATGTTAATAACCAAGAAACAATAATACAAACTTATGAAATTCCTTCCGTAGCCCCATGATATCCTATACCCAGTAGCTCCTTTTCCAACCAGGAAATGCTATCAAAAGGCAGAAGCCTTCATCAGCTGCAGTTTACCTGAAGAGACACAGCTCACGAAAGCTTCGGCCTTTTAATAAAGATGCTATAACAATCCAAAACGGTGGTAGTGGATCCCTTCTCATGTCAGCTGTCTGCACTCAATTGCGTTTGGACCAAAGAGGCTAAAGGTCATCCCTTTGAAGTTTTAGGCGGATCTCCAAAGCTGGCAAATGCCTGTTGCCATCAAAGCCGTTTCCTGTTCAAAGTGAACAAAATGGCAACCGAAGCTTCTCAAGCAGAGTCAGCTTTGGTGTCATGGTTGCAAGAAGGTTGGTCAACAGAGGCCAGCCAAAGGAGCAGCCCGTCTATGCTCAGTCACATCGCTCTATTCCCTTTGTGAAGTTTGCCTGCTTGCATCATTTTGTGTCATTGTTGCCCTGTGTTCACCAGGCAAGTAACTGGTGGCTGCCCCTTCGACTCACGGGCATGAGGCGTCCACAGGGGCGAGTACATTATAATGTTAAAACATATATACTTGTGCGCAATACTGTGATGCCAGGAGAAGAAGGCAGAAGGCATCACGATATCATAATGCACACCTTGCCATTTTAACACCCTCATGGCCACCAACAGACACTTACGCTGCCTACACAGCCAACGGCTACCCTATTCATCCTTTTAGCATTTCAGGAAACCATGAAAGTGGAGCGGGATGATACTGTGTGTTTCTCGTGCTATATAGACTGAGTTTGTCTTCTCTTGCAGGATGATCCCAGCTTCTAGCAAGTCTTTCTTCCTGACTGACCTGGTTGCTGGGCGGGACTATGACCTGTGTGTCCTTGCTGTTTATGATGATGGTGTCACTTCTCTGACAGCAACCCTCGTGGTAGGGTGTGTGCAGTTCTCCACGGAGGAGGCATACCAGCAGTGTCAGTCCCTCCATGCACAGTTTCTTGGTGGAACTATGATTATTATCATTGGAGGCATCATTGTGGCGTCTGTCCTTGTTTTTATCTTTATACTTCTGCTGAAATACAAAGTTTACATCAACCATCACAAAACCAAAAATCCTGAAGTGAATAATGTTTGCTCTCAAACCAACGGTGGTCAAAGTAACTCTCTGGTACATTCCAGTTCCAAACTGGCTGAATGGATCCAGCAAGAACGTTCAAGCTCACCATTCAGAGGCAAAACTATACTAGACTTTGACTATGAACGAGCAGTCTCTACAGAAGTGTCTGTTTTAAGAAATGAAGTCTTTCCTTAATAGTTATGCTGGTCCCAGGCAAGAAGCACTAAAAAATAACTAATGTAGTTGTATTTTAAGCTTCACTGTCTATTTTTAAGATCAGATGGTTTTAAACACTATTTTTTTAATCTGTAAAAGTTCTTGCATTCCTAACTATTTTTGTTGCACTATATTAAATATAAAATGTGTGATTTTGAAAGTTTTTAGTCATTCTTATTTATTTGCAACCAAGTCTGGATCGGTACTTACAAAAGCTCCGTATACTGCAGGTTACGTGCTACTAAGCAGATACACTTCCCTTCAGCACCCTAGTCATATTTCACAATAGTACACTGTGGAGGAAGTGCATTTAAACAAACAGTGCTAAAAATGTCAGTGGAACTGCCGCCAGAGTTCAAAGAACAGAAAGGTTTAGGGAAGATTGGTACACAAATTCCTCAGTTAACAACCACTGCTCAAAGTTGCGATGGTGAATGAGCGCATTTACAACAGATCCTGGAAGTTCTCCCTGGCGCAGCACCCCTGCGATCCTGGGATGGTGACTGGGATGCTTGGCAACTATGTTTCCTGGTAAAACACATGGGAAAATCCCATTGGAGGAAAATTCTACTTAGGGTTAGGGTTACGTCACCATGAACTCCTAGAGCAAAATGGACATCGCAAACAAACTCGGAATGCTTGGGTATGGTTAGGAGGGCACTGACTTTTCTAGGCTGCCCTATGTATGTTTCCTGGTAAAATACATGGGAAAATCCCATTGGAGGAAAATTCCACTTAGGGTTAGGGTTAGGTCACAATGAATTGATATAGCAAAATGGACACCGCCAACAAACTCGGAGTGCTTGGGTATGGTTAGGTGGGCACTGACTTTTCTAGGCTGCTCTATCTATGTTTCCTGGTAAAATATATGGGAAAATCCCATTGGAGGAAAATTCCACTTAGGGTTAGGGTTTCGTCACCATGAACTCCTAGAGCAAAATGGACATCACCAACAAACTAGGAGTGCTTGGGTATGGTTAGGAGGGCACGGACTTTTCTAGGCTGCCCTATCTATGTTTCCTGGTAAAATACATGGGAAAATCCCATTGGAGGAAAATTCCACTTAGGGTTAGGGTTAGGTCACCATGAACTCCTAGAGCAAAATGGACATCGCCAACGAACTCGGAGTGCTTGGGTATGGTTAGGAGGGCACTGACTTTTCTAGGCTGCCTTATCTATGCTTCCTAGTAAAATACATGGGAAAATCCCATTGGAGGAAAATTCCAGTAAGGGTTAGGGTTACGTCACCATGAACTCCTAGAGCAAAATGGACATCGCCAACAAACTAGGAGTGCTTGGGTATGGTTAGGAGGGCACTGACTTTTCTAGGCTGCCTTATCTATGTTTCCTGGTAAAATACATGGGAAAATCCCATAGGAGGAAAATTCCACTTAGGGTTAGGGTTAGGTCACCATGAACTCCTAGAGCAAAATGGACATCGCCAACAAACTCAGAATTCTTGGGTTTGGTTAGGAGAGCATTGACTTTTCGAGGCTGCCCTATGTATGTTTCCTGGTAAAATACATGGGAAAATCCCATTGGAGGAAAATTCCACTTAGGGTTAGGGTTACGTCACCATGAACTCCTAGAGCAAAATGGACATTGCCAACGAAGTCGGAGTGCTTCGGTATGGTTAGGAGGGCACTGACTTTTCTAGGCTGCCCTATCTATGTTTCCTGGTAAAATACATGGGGAAATCCCATTGGAGGAAAATTCCACTTAGGGTTAGGGTTAGATCACAATGAATTGATATAGCAAAATGGACACTGCCAACAAACTCGGAGTGCTTGGGTATGGTTAGGTGGGCACTGACTTTTCTAGGCTGCCTTATCTATGTTTCCTGGTAAAATACATGGGAAAATCACATTGGAGGAAAATTCGACTTAGGGTTAGGGTTACATCACCGTGAACTCCTAGAGCAAAATGGACATCGCCAACAAACTAGGAGTGCTTGGGTATGGTTAGGAGGGCACTGACTTTTCTAGGCTGCCCTTTCTATGTTTCCTGGTAAAATACATGGGAAAATCTCATTGGAGGAAAATTCCACTTAGGGTTAGGGTTACGTTACCGTGAACTCTTAGAGCAAAATGGACATCGCCAACAAACTAGGAGTGCTTGGGTATGGTTAGGAAGGCACTGACTTTTCTAGGCTGCCGTATGTATGTTTCCTGGTGAAATACATGGGAAAATCCCATTGGAGGAAAATTCCACTTAGGGTTAGGGTTACGTCTCCATGAACTCTTAGAACAAAATGGACATCGCCAACGAACTCGGAGTGCTTGGGTATGGTTAGGAGGGCACTGACTTTTCTAGTCTGCCCTTTCTATGTTTCCTGGTAAAATACATGGGAAAATCCCATTGTAGGAAAATTCCAGTTAGGGTTAGGGTTACGTCATCGTGAACTCCTAGAGCAAAATGGACATCGCCAACAAACTCGGAGTGCTTGGGTATGGTTAGGAGGGCACTGACTTTTCTAGGCTGCCCTATGTATGTTTCCTGGTAAAATACATGGGAAAATCCCATTGGAGGAAAATTCTGTCAGAATACAGCTGGAAGGGACCTCGGAGGTCTTCTAGTCCAGCCGCCTGCTGAAGCAGGAGACCCTAAGTGGAATTTTCCTCCAATGGGCCCTATTAATAAGGTGTTAATACCGTTAATAAAGATAGAGAATACCATCATTTTAAAATGCCATTAAAAAGGTTTATTTCTTTTGTTGTTGTTGTTGTTGTTAATTGCGAAGTCGTGTCTGACCCATCGCGACGCCATGGACAACGTTGCTCCAGGTCTTCCTGTCCTCTACCATCTTCTAGAGTCCATTTAAGTTCACACCTACTGCTTCAGTGACTCCATCCAACCACCTCATTCTCTGTCGTCCCCTTCTTCTATTGCCCTCAATCTTTCCCAGCATTAGGCGCTTCTCCAGTGAGTCCTTCCTTCTCATTAGGTGGCCAAAGTATTTGAGTTTCAACTTCAGGATCTGGCCTTCTAAAGAGCAGTCGGGGTTGATCTCTTCTAGGACTGACCGGTTTGAACGCCTTGCAGTCCAAGGGACTCGCAGGAGTCTTCTCCAGCACCATAGTTCAAAGGCCTCAATTCTTTGGCGCTCAGCCTTTCTTATGGTCCAACTTTCACAGCCATACATTGCAACTGGGCAAACCATGGCCTGGACTATACGCACTTTTGTTGGCAGGGTGATGTCTCTGCTTTTTAGTACGCTGTCTAGATTTGCCATAGCTTTCCTTCCCAGGAGCAAGCGTCTTTTAATTTCTTGGCTGCAGTCCCCATCTGAGGTGATCTTGAGGTGATCTTGGAGCCCAGAAAAATAAAATCTGTCACCACCTCCATTTCTTCCCCATCTATTTGCCAGGAATTGAGTGGGCCGGATGCCATGATTTTGGTTTTCTTAATGTTGAGTTTCAAGCCAACTTTGCACTCTCCTTCTTCACCCGCATCAAGAGGCTCCTTAGTTCCTCTTCACTTTCTGCCCTTAGCGTGGTATCATCTGCATATCTTAGGTTGTTGATATTTCTCCCGGCAATCTTAATTCCAACTTTTGTTTCCTCTAGCCCTGCCGTTCTCATGATGTGCTCTGCATATAAGTTAAATAGGCAGGGCGACAGTATACAGCCTTGCCGGACTCGTTTTCCAATTTTGAACCCATCCGTGGTTCCGTGTCCAGTTCTCACTGTTGCTTCTTGACCCGCGTATAGGTTTCTCAAGAGACAAATAAGACGGTCTGGTATTCCCATCTCTTTAAGAACTTGCCACAATTTGTTGTGATCCACACAATGAAAGGCTTTAGCGTAGTCAATGAAGCAGAAGTAGATGTTTTTCTGGAACTCCCTAGCTTTCTCCATGATCCAGTGTATCGCACTTCCCTGTGTTACACCTTAAGAGGTTGCTCCTAAAAGTGCACCCCGCTCGCCCCCTTCAAGCAAACCCAGATGTTTTTATTCAAGCATAGTTTTGTTTGTCCTGCCCTTCTTTTTCTTTAAGGAGATCGTACGTATGTAGGTTTGTATTTAGTTTGGTGTTTCTAAACTATATTTCTTAGAGATACCTATGTATTCATATAAGCGCAATATCAAATATCTATTTGAAATATTGTGTATTTTTATTACGAAACGATCAATCTAAAAATAAATGTAGTTTATTTTGAAAAAGTATATAACCTATCGTTCCCTTATAGGTTTATCATTTAAAGGATGGAATAAAAGGGATGAGACGTGAGAAGTTGCAACTAATGGCATTTATTAATTTGTTCGCCGTCCATCTAACTTTGTGGACCTTCGTCTATTAATAAGGTATTAATACCGTTAATAAAGATAGAGAATACGGTCATTTTAAAATGCCATTAAAAAGGTTTATTTCTTTGGGTGGCCGCAATACCCATTTTTGACTAGAGGAGGGCACAGTTTTCTGTCCCATAGCTTTGGCTTGGAGTCCATCCTAAGCCTTTTTAATGGCCTCCATCCTATAGCTAAGGCAGGGATAGGCAACCTTGGCTCTTTGATGACTGGTGGACTTCAACTCCCAGAATTCCTGAGCCAGCCCTGCTAAGGGACGGAAAACTGGTCAAATCAGATACTGCGGCCAGAAAAATAAATAAACCTCTTTAAGATGATTATTCTTGATTATTAACACTTATTAATATGAATAAGCCACGATAGGCCTTAACTCGGTTTAAGATTGGAACCAGGATTTCTTCTGCGCCCGTGTCGCACCGACCGGGCCCCCCGTCGCCACGTTAATATTAATAATAAGGCGTTAAGAATAAAAATAGAGAAGAATAAGCTTCAAATGCTATTCAAAAGCATTTATTTCTTTGGGCGGCAGCAGTACCCGTTTCTGACCACAGGAGGGCAGTGGTTCCCGTCCCATAGCTTTACCAGGGAGGCCGTCGTAGGCCACTTGCCCAGGATCGGGACACCGAGAAGCTAAGCCCCAAAGCGCAGAGCGTCAGCCAAAGGGTCGCCACTCTATGCTCCTCCGAAAGGGACGGGCCGCTTCCCTCGGCCTTCTGCGCATGTCGGCCGGCTGGTTCTTGACGAGTAATCTGCGAGAGGCCCTCTCTGGACGGCGGGCTCCCTGTCCGTCGGTGTCGGCCGTCCCCCAGATGCTGCGGTAAACGACTTCCGTTCCTTCGTTGTTAATCTTCCCCCTACTTCCTTTCGGGTAGACCTCAATATGTCCGACTTCCTGTCCGCTCAAATTCGCCGTCCTCCAGGGGCTTTGAATTGCGACCTTCCCAATATGGCCGACGTCCGGTCCGTCCTTCTTAATCATCCTTCCACTTCCTTTTTTTCCGGGGACCTTCTGGGCAGGGCGGACTCCACGTCCGATCAACGAGGTAAGCCTTGAAAACCCCATTCAAAAGGCTTATTTCCCTTGGCGGCCGCAATACCCGTCCCATAGCATTTACCATCGAGGCCACCGTAGGCCTTTTCCACGGCCTCAATGCCGCTATCGCTAAGGGAGGGAAAACAGTGCCCTCCCGTGGCCAAGCCGGGTATAGCAGCCACCGAAAGAAATAAACCTTTGAAAATGGCAAAAGGGCCTCCCGTCGCCCTATTAATATTAACAAGAGGTTACTAATAAAGACGGGGGGAAAATAAATAGCCTTAAAATCCCATTTAAAAGCTTTATTCTTTTCGGCGACCGCAGTACCCGTTTTTGACCACAGGAGGGCACAGTTTTCCGTCCCGTAGCATGACCACCGACGACGACGTTGCCAGTACGGCCGAGTTCCTGTCCATCCGCCGAATTCGTCCCCAACTTCCTGTCCGTTCGCAGCACGGTTCCCTGCTTTTTCCCGTGCTCTTTTCTGCACTACGTGGACGGAGCGCACGTCTACCGGCGAGGCCTCGGGAAGGAAAAAAAGGAAGCCTGCTACTGCCTCAGGTGAGCCGAGCCATCCCCGCATTTTCTGATTCCAGAAAGATACCGGCTTTCTCTGTTACCTAGTTAGCGGGGGATCCCCACCTTCCCCCTCCCCCGCCTCCTCCCCGGCCACTCGTTTGGTCCTCTCCCCTAAGATGTCCGCCTGGCCGTTCCTGGCCTTTCGCCGCCGGTATCTGTAAAAATGCGACCGAGAACCGGTGGCGGCGGCGGCGCCGGAGGTTGCGAGACCTGGTCTCTTTGCGCTCTTTCCCCTTTCAGCTATAGGGGCTAAATTGGGAACGTAGAGACGAAGTTAGCTTGTTTTAATAACACACTTCGGGGTCGTTTACGCGAGCTCAGCCGCGGCTTCTTTTTAGCTCCTTTTTAGAGGCGGGGCCGGCGGGACACGCTCCAGGCTTTTGGCGTCCGGGTCGGGAAGGGGGTTCCGACCCGTCTCGGGGGTCTCCTCGAAGGCTGCCAAGCAAGGCAGCCGTTGAATGGTGTTTTCCCAGCGCCCGAGTCCCGGGTGTAGAAGAACCAGTCGTATCGCGCTTCCCTGTGTTACACCTTAAGAGGTTGCTCCTACAAGTGCACCCCGCTCGCCCCCTTCAAGCAAATCCAGGTGTTTTTATTCAAGAATAGTTTTGTTTGTCCTGCCCTGCTATTTCTTTAAGGAGATCGTACGTACGTAGGTTTGTATTTAGGTTTGATGTTTCTAAACTATATTTCTTAGAGATCCCTATGTATTAACATAGGTGCAATATCAAATCTCTATTTGAAATTGTGTGCATTTTTATTAAGAAACGATCAATATAAAAATAAATGCAATTTATTTTGAAAATGTGTATAACCTATCGTTCCCTTCTAGGTTTATCATTTAAAGGATGGATAAAACGGATGAGACGTGAGAAGCTGCAACTAATGGCTTTTATTATTTTGTTCGCCGTCCATCTAACTTTGTAGACCTTCGTCCAAAACAAGTCAGGGTTAGGAAGGATAGGAGATTCCTTCCTTTCCTCTCCAGGTTGCCGTAAACAGCCCACCCACCGCCCAGAGGTAAGAGAAAGGAAAAGCAGGTCTCTCTGGGGGCAGCAGGAGACCCGGGTCTTTGCAGAGTCCGGCTTGCAATTTTGCTAACTTCCCCCAGTCACAGCTGCATCGACTGATGTAGCGGCCAGGAGGAAGGGTGGGGACGCCTGCCGGCTGAAAGCTTCGGCCTTTTTGGAAGAGGCAGTGGAGAAAGGAGGTCACGCTCCCTGGATTTCCAGCCTAGAGCCTCCGCCGGATGGGTGACCCCCCCCTTGTTGTGCCCTTTTAAGAAGGAACTGGGGGGAAACAGGTAAGTTTCCCCTTTTTTTGCCACTTTCAGTGAGGTTAAGGCTTTTCCTTTTAAAGAGACAGGGATGGAAATGGAGTAAGGTTGGGAGCACAGTAAAAACCCCAAGAGGAAGCGGGAAACAGGGTGGGAGGTTGCGATGGCCACTGCTCCTCTCAATGTTGCAGTTTTGGTGGGAAATAGCGGGAGGGACCTCTCCAAGGGCCTTCCCACTAGCAGAGCTTGGCAGTTCTTTGCTTCATTCTTTGCTCTAACCAAGAATAAAATAAACTCCAAATTGGATAGCAGTCCGTATGTTCTTTGTACGACTCGTACAATATTAATATTAGGCCATCCTAGGCTTTCTTAACTAGGTTTAAGAATTTATTTTATTCTCGGTTAGAGCAAAGAATGAAGGATTAGGAATTGAACATCTATGAGCTTAGCAAACTTTTGAAGCAGATTTCTTCTTCCGCGCCTGCGTTGCAGCAAACGGGCCTCCCCTGGCCCTATTAATAAGGTGTTAATACATGGGAAAATCTCATTGGAGGAAAATTCCACTTAGGGTTAGGGTTACGTTACCGTGAACTCTTAGAGCAAAATGGACATCGCCAACAAACTAGGAGTGCTTGGGTATGGTTAGGAAGGCACTGACTTTTCTAGGCTGCCGTATGTATGTTTCCTGGTGAAATACATGGGAAAATCCCATTGCAGGAAAATTCCACTTAGGGTTAGGGTTACGTCTCCATGAACTCTTAGAGCAAAATGGACATTGCCAACGAACTCGGAGTGCTTGGGTATGGTTAGGAGAGCACTGACCTTTCTAGGCTGCCCTATCTATTTTTCCTGGTAAAATACATGGGAAAATCCCATTGCAGGAAAATTCCACTTAGGGTTAGGGTTACGTCACCATGAGCTCCTAGAGCAAAATGGACATCGCCAACAAACTCGGAGTGCTTGGGTATGGTTAGGAGGGCACTGACTTTTCTAGGCTGCCCTTTCTATGTTTCCTGGTAAAATACATGGGAAAATCCCATTGTAGGTATATTCCACTTAGGGTTAGGGTTACGTCACCGTGAACTCTTGGAGCAAAATGGACATCGCCAACAAACTCGGAGTGCTTGGGTATGGTTAGGAGGGCACTGACTTTTCTAGGGTGCCCTATGTATTTTTCCTGGTAAAATACATGGGAAAATCCCATTGGAGGAAAATTCCACTTAGGGTTAGGGTTACGTCACCGTGAACTCTTAGAGCAAAATGGACATCGCCAACAAACTAGGAGGGCTTGGGTATGGTTAGGAGGGCACTGACTTTTCTAGTCTGCCCTTTCTATGTTTCCTGGTAAAATACATGGGAAAATCCCATTGTAGGAAAATTCCACTTAGGGTTAGGGTTACGTCACCGTGAACTCCTAGAGCAAAATGGACATCGCCAACAAACTCGGAGTGCTTGGGTATGGTTAGGAGGGCACTGACTTTTCTAGGCTGCCCTATGTATGTTTCCTGGGAAAATACATGGGAAAATCCCATTGGAGGAAAATTCTGTCAGAATACAGCTGGAATGGACCTCGGAGGTCTCCTAGTCCAGCCGCCTGCTGAAGCAGGAGACCCTAAGTGGAATTTTCCTCCAATGGGCCCTATTAATAAGGTGTTAATACCGTTAATAAAGATAGAGAATACCATCATTTTAAAATGCCATTAAAAAGGTTTATTTCTTTTCCTCCAGGTCTTCCTGTCCTCTACCATCTTCTAGAGTCCATTTAAGTTCACACCTACTGCTTCAGTGACTCCATCCAACCACCTCATTCTCTGTCGTCCCCTTCTTCTATTGCCCTCAATCTTTCCCAGCATTAGGCGCTTCTCCAGTGAGTCCTTCCTTCTCATTAGGTGGCCAAAGTATTTTGAGTTTCAACTTCAGGATCTGGCCTTCTAAAGAGCAGCCGGGGTTGACCTCTTCTAGGACTGACCGGTTTGAACGCCTTGCAGTCCAAGGGACTCGCAGGAGTCTTCTCCAGCACCATAGTCCAAAGGCCTCCATTCTTGGGCGCTCAGCCTTTCTTATGGTCCAACTTTCACAGCCATACATTGCAACTGGGCAAACCATGGCCTGGACTATACGCACTTTTGTTGGCAGGGTGATGTCTCTGCTTTTTAGTACGCTGTCTAGATTTGCCATAGCTTTCCTTCCCAGGAGCAAGCGTCTTTTAATTTCTTGGTTGCAGTCCCCATCTGAGGTGATCTTGGAGCCCAGAAAAATAAAATCTGTCACCACCTCCTATTTGTCACGAATTGAGTGGGCCGGATGCCACGATTTTGGTTTTCTTAATGTTGAGTTTCAAGCCAACTTTTGCACTCTCCTTCTTCACCCGCATCAAGAGGCTCCTTAGTTCCTCTTCACTTTCTGCCCTTAGCGTGGTATCATCTGCATATCTTAGGTTGTTGATATTTCTCCCGGCAATCTTAATTCCAACTTTTGTTTCCTCTAGCCCTGCCGTTCTCATGATGTGCTCTGCATATAAGTTAAATAGGCAGGGCGACAGTATACAGCCTTGCCGGACTCGTTTTCCAATTTTGAACCCATCCGTGGTTCCGTGTCCAGTTCTCACTGTTGCTTCTTGACCCGCGTATAGGTTTCTCAAGAGACAAATAAGACGGTCTGGTATTCCCATCTCTTTAAGAACTTGCCACAATTTGTTGTGATCCACACAATGAAAGGCTTTAGCGTAGTCAATGAAGCAGAAGTAGATGTTTTTCTGGAACTCCCTAGCTTTCTCCATGATCCAGTGGTGTCGCACTTCCCTGTGTTACACCTTAAGAGGTTGCTCCTAAAAGTGCACCCGGCTCGCCCCCTTAAAGCAAACCCAGATGTTTTTATTCAAGCATAGTTTTGTTTGTCCTGCCCTTCTTTTTCTTTAAGGAGATCGTACGTATGTAGGTTTGTATTTAGGTTTGGTGTTTCTAAACTATATTTCTTAGAGATACCTATGTATTAATATAAGTGCAATATCAAATATCTATTTGAAATATTGTGTATTTTTATTACGAAACGATCAATATAAAAGTAAATGTAGTTTATTTTGAAAAAGTATATAACCTATCGTTCCCTTATAGGTTTATCATTTAAAGGATGGATAAAAGGGATGAGACGTGAGAAGTTGCAACTAATGGCATTTATTAATTTGTTCGCCGTCCATCTAACTTTGTGGACCTTCGTCTATTAATAAGGTGTTAATACCGTTAATAAAGATAGAGAATACGGTCATTTTAAAATGCCATTAAAAAGGTTTATTTCTTTGGGTGGCCGCAATACCCATTTTTGACTAGAGGAGGGCACAGTTTTCTGTCCCATAGCTTTGGCTTGGAGTCCATCCTAAGCCTTTTTAATGGCCTCCATCCTATAGCCAAGGCAGGGGTAGGCAACCTTGGCTCTTTGATGACTGGTGGACTTCAACTCCCAGAATTCCTGAGCCAGCCCTGCTAAGGCACGGAAAACTGGTCAAATCAGATACTGTGGCCAGAAAAATAAATAAACCTCTTTAAGATGATTATTCTTGATTATTAAAACCTTATTAATATGAATAAGCCACGATAGGACTTAACTCGGTTTAATATTGGAACCAGGATTTGTGCGCCCGTGTCGCACCGACCGGGCCCCCCCGTCGCCGCGTTAATATTAATAATAAGGCGTTAAGAATAAAAATAGAGAAGAATAAGCTTCAAATGCTATTCAAAAGCATTTATTTCTTTGGGCGGCAGCAGTACCCGTTTTTGACCACAGGAGGGCAGTGGTTCCCGTCCCATAGCTTTACCAGGGAGGCCGTCGTAGGCCACTTGCCCAGGATCGGGACACCGAGAAGCTAAGCCCCAAAGCGCAGAGCGTCAGCCAAAGGGTCGCCACTCTATGCTCCTCCGAAAGGGACGGGCCGCTTCCCTCGGCCTTCTGCGCATGTCGGCCGGCTGGTTCTTGACGAGTAATCTGCGAGAGGCCCTCTCTGGACGGCGGGCTCCCTGTCCGTCGGTGTCGGCCGTCCCCCAGGTGCTGCGGTAAACGACTTCCGTTCCTTCGTTGTTAATCTTCCCCCTACTTCCTTTCGGGTAGACCTCAATATGTCCGACTTCCTGTCCGCTCAAATTCGCCGTCCTCCAGGGCTTTGAATTGCGACCTTCCCAATATGGCCGACGTCCGGTCCGTCCTTCTTAATCATCCTTCCACTTCCTTTTTTTCCGGGGACCTGGGTAGGGCGGACTCCACGTCCGATCAACGAGGTAAGCCTTGAAAACCCCATTCAAAAGGCTTATTTCCCTTGGCGGCCGCAATACCCGTCCCAAAGCATTTACCTTCGAGGCCACCGTAGGCCTTTTCCACGGCCTCAATGTCGCTATCGCTAAGGGAGGGAAAACAGTGCCCTCCCGTGGCCAAGCCGGGTATAGCAGCCACCGAAAGAAATAAACCTTTGAAAATGGCAAAAGGGCCTCCCGTCGCCCTATTAATATTAACAAGAGGTTACTAATAAAGACGGGGGGAAAATAAATAGCCTTAAAATCCCATTTAAAAGCTTTATTTTTTTCGGCGACCGCAGTACCCTTTTTTGACCACAGGAGGGCACAGTTTTCCGTCCCGTAGCATGACCACCGACGACGACGTTCCCAGTAAGGCCGAGTTCCTGTCCATCCGCCGAATTCGTCCCCAAGTTCCTGTCCGTTCGCAGCACGGTTCCCTGCTTTTTCCCGTGCTCTTTTCTGCACTACGTGGACGGAGCGCACGTCTACCGGCGAGGCCTCGGGAAGGAAAAAAAGGAAGCCTGCTACTGCCTCAGGTGAGCCGAGCCATCCCCGCATTTTCTGATTCCAGAAAGATACCGGCTTTCTCTGTTACCTAGTTAGCGGGGGATCCGCACCTTCCCCCTCCCCCGCCTCCTCCCCGGCCACTCGTTTGGTCCTCTCCCCTAAGATGTCCGCCTGGCCGTTCCTGGCCTTTCGCCGCCGGTATCTGTAAAAATGCGACCGAGAACCGTTGGCGGCGGCGGCGCCGGTGGTTGCGAGACCTGGTCTCTTTGCGCTCTTTCCCCTTTCAGCTATAGGGGCTAAATTGGGAACGTAGAGACGAAGTTAGCTTGTTTTAATAACACACTTCGGGGTCGTTTACGCGAGCTCAGCCGCGGCTTCTTTTTAGCTCCTTTTTAGAGGCGGGGCCGGCGGGACACGCTCCAGGCGTTTGGCGTCCGGGTCGGGAAGGGGGTTCCGACCCGTCTCGGGGGTCTCCTCGAAGGCTGCCAAGCAAGGCAGCCGTTGAATGGTGTTTTCCCAGCGCCCGAGTCCCGGATGTAGAAGAACCATCGTATCGCGCTTCCCTGTGTTACACCTTAAGAGGTTGCTCCTAAAAGTGCACCCCGCTCGCCCCCTTCAAGCAAATCCAGGTGTTTTTATTCAAGAATAGTTTTGTTTGTCCTGCCCTGCTATTTCTTTAAGGAGATCGTACGTACGTAGGTTTGTATTTAGGTTTGATGTTTCTAAACTATATTTCTTAGAGATCCCTATGTATTAATGTAGTAGAATTGAAAAACTTGAATCAGCTCTTTCAGGAAAGGGAAGTTTATTGCGCGCAGGTTCAGAGAGCCATCCTGGCTGTAGAAATCTGAACCCAGATTGTACCTTGATGACCATTTTTATAACCCTTTCTGGCGGGGGTTATTTTCCGGTCACATTACATTCTATAGGTCCTTATTCTAACATAGAAAAACTACTAGACAGATCTATAATCGATAGCTCCTCGTTTACATTGGAATGTTTTTAGCAATCAGCAATATATCAAGTGTTAAGCAATTTAGATATACCATGTGACAGGCAGTTAGTAATATATCATGTGCAGAGCTGGGAACAGGATGTCAGGCCATCCTAAATTTAAGAGTTGTCTTGTAAGCAAAACAAACCTCCCTTACACACACAATCTTTGGTGGGCCATCTGCTTTTTACCCATATTCTTTGTCAGACCATTAATATTTTTCCAGGTACCACTTTATTCCCCCCTGATGAGACTTATCTCATCTATGCAGATAAGTTTCATTCCATAACACTTGGGTCTGATGTATGTATGTTGTTATACTCTTGTCTCTGGAATTCCAACATGTGAAGAACCACCCTTTAGGTAACCATATGTTTGCATACCCAAAAGACACTGTTTGGAAAGATGTGCAATTTAGCCTTTCTTGGCTCACTTTCAGGCAATGAGGTGAAGGTGTATTCTGCTCACACCCCGTGATATGTGCACATTGTAAGTCTTCTGGAATGGCTACATTAGGAGTATTTAAAGCTAAAGCATCAGTGGGTAGAAACTTGGAAATGTGACCCCAGCTGTACATTGTTTCATAGCCTATATGTTCTTTAAACTCGTGATGACTGAACTCCTTGGCTGCTGTGACAGGAACACATACGGGTATTAAACATGTGGACAGCAGATTCTCCATGTCATATGCTTCAGAAAGGCAAAAATCAGTTGTGTTGGCTAGTTTAGCCAATTGGACCCACAAATTATATTGCATCCTTGACTCCAATGGATGGGGCATATCCTTATTCTGATGGGACCTTCTACTTCGTTTTCTCTCTGGGCGCTTCCTCGGGGGTCTTTGGATAGTTACTCCAAATTCCACCGGGATAACATGTACGATGCAAGTCCCCTTCCATCCCGTCTTCAACTGCGAGACTAGGGTGACCCGCTCCCATCCCCAGAATAAGGGAGGCCCACACTCCAGAGTAACAGGAGGAGGAGGCTTCTTATATGGGGCCTTTACACATATGCCTTTCCTAAGAATATACCCAACATACTGACAGGCTTCGGGATTGACAGGTGGTCTTGTAATACAGGCTTCTTTAACTATTCTGTCAAATGCTTGGGGAAATTGACAAGGATGAGGCCAGCTACCATTCCAGCATTCTGGGGAAAATCCAATAGGGGGGTGACCTTTACAAGTGCCCGTGCCTATAGCATAAGATTGGATAAGGCGTGGAGCTTCTTCTGGCTTGCTCCATTGGCCTAAATTAGAAAGACAAACATTATTACATGCAACAATAGTACTATATAAAAGCAGAAGGAAGCCTTTCATCCTTTCTTCTCCCGTGCGTAGAAAGCCAGCTTCCGGGTGTGGCTTAGCAGGGGGTTGAATTTCAGCCAGACAGCCGTAGATATATGTGCAGGATACACTTGTGCTAATACAATATCTGGTTTACAAACAATAAAATATTCATTAAACATACTAAACACGTTTAAGAGTGAGTTTGATGGGAACCTTGGGGTCCCTGTTCACTGTCCACAGAGGTTCTGCGGCTGCTTTAACTCTGGTCCAGTGAATCCAAGATTTAGATTCTGCAATCTTTATTGCTAAAGGAGAGGCCATTATTACTCCATAAGGTCCTTCCCATCTCCCCTCCAGTTGTTCATGTTTCCAATGTTTTACCCACACCTTATCCCCTGGTTTAAAGGGATGACATCTTGTTATTAGTTTAGGAGGTGTTTTTTCAACAACATAATTCCTAAGTTTTTCCACTTGCTTATTCAGTTCCCCCATACTCCCCCCTGATGGCCCTTTACAATGCATAACTGAAACCTTTGCTGGCTTTTGTACTGCATCGAGAAGATGCTTTATCAAGTGTCCATGTAACCCATGTTTGCCAGCCGAATCCCTGAATCCCCTCTCCTTATACACAGCACCATGAGCATGCAGAGTTAGAAAAGCATATTTACTATCTGTCCAGACATTTAAAGTTTCCCCTTCAGCTCTTTCCAATGCTCTAATTAATGCCCACAATTCTGCCACTTGAGCACTGCAGTTTGCTCCTAGCGGACTACTTTCCACCACTTCCTCATCATTCACAATCGCATATTCAGAAACCCTCCTCCCATCTTTCATGTAACTCAAGCCGTCTGTATACCAATTCAGGGCAGCAAGCAGTTGTGTTCTGAATCCACTTCTGTGGGCAATAGGGTGGCAGGGTTTAGCCGGTTAGACACCACTAATTTCACTTGAGGATTTTCAATCATCATCGCCTGATACTTAAAAAGCCTTTGACTGCTGATCCACAAATGCCCTTTATTATCCAAGATAGAATGAACTGCATGAGGGGGTGGACACTTATGGAACATGAGAAGGTCAATTTATTACAGTCCTGTAAAAGGACTGCTATAGCAGCAAGAACCTTCAGACAATGTGGCCAGCCTTGGGCAACCCCATCTAATTGCTTAGATAAGTAAGCCACCGGGCGTTGCCACTGTCCTAATTGTTGAGTTAACACCCCCAAGGCAACATTCTTCCTGGTATCAACATACAAATTGAAAGGCTTCTCTAAGTTAGGCAAGGCTAAAACTGGAGCTGATGTGAGAGCTCGTTTCACTTCCCTAAAGGCATTCTTTTGTTCTCCCTCCCATTCAAAAGCAAACAACGGCTGGCTAGCCTTGTGAATAGGAATCGTGAAAAAAGCATCTTTCAAATCCACAACTGAAAACCACTTTGCTATGAACAAGTGTATACCAAGGCTTCCTGATTAAAATTGTCCACCCTTGATAAGAAATGCTAACCACCAAGATGTCCCCAAATGTCAATTTTAGATAAAAATGCCACTGGCTGCCTTCCCCCCCCCCACGCACACACTTCTGGGCCAAAACCTCCTCCAACCTTTGTCCTTGTTTATAAATAAATTACCTAGCAAAGAACCAACAAAGGAGAGCTCACCAAACCCTGTTTGCATTTATTAACACAAGCTCTTTTTCTAACAGTTTTGCATACAAATCTTTACTCAAAACAGCATAGCTATTTATAATCCCAAAATTTTTCTCAACTTCGTTCTAACTTCACACACAAAAAAATAAACAAGTTTAATAAGATATTCTGAGTTACTGAAAGTTTTTTTTTTCTAAACTCTAGTATTGCTTTTAATATAAAGTTAGTCAAATCCCAATTTAATCAAATTCCATTCAGATGGAAACAGATTTCCATTAAATTTCCATTAAATAGGGAGAACATTTACAAATCTAAGCAAACTCTTTTGGTTGATATTAAACAATTTAAACTCAAAAATTTCCCCCAAAAAAGTTGTCCAACAATTACTGACTCCTCTTTTGAATAGAAAAAATTGCAAAAGTGGGCATTAAATTTTCACAGCCACCCAACCTTTCTCAAACCTGAATTCTAAGCAGGGAAAAAGTTAAAAAGATCAACCCCCCCCCCTTTTCTCCTCTCTCTCTATCTCTCTCTATCTCTCTCCCTCTCAAAGCAACACAGCCAGAAAAAAAACAAGGGGGGAAAGGGGGTTGTGTCTGCAGATAGAGTTTGAAAAGGCATTAACACACTAACATTTGCAAAAGGGAGAGAGCAGAATAGGCAAGAAAATGGTATAGGATTTCCTGCCTGAGCAGGTAACTTTGGGCTGTTCTTAAGAGGGAGAAAAAAAAGTAAATAAATAAACAAACACATCTTCCTTCACTTTGTTTGTTGGCCAGACAAACAGAGTGAGGTTATTTTTTTTTTTTTTTTTGGTATCTTCTTTTCTCTTGAGGTTAGTAACAGTCATATTTACTTCACACACAAAGACTCTGCTTTCAAATCCACAACTGATCTTCCTGCTCCAGTATCCACCAAAAACGTTGTCTGTTTGCCCCCTATATTTAAAGTAACCAATGGCTCGGGGGGGGGGGGCTTCCTCCAAGCCAGGTCCTCGTCAATCTGACCCGTTAGTTCCTGCCAAGCCAATTCCCTCAATCTCCCTGTCTCTATTCCAATGTCCCATTCCTCAGACCATCTCTTACATTCCCTGGACCATCTCTCACATTCCTTGGAGCCCCTCTCTGCCCTCTACCCATGAAGGGGGAGTGCATGGGGGGCCCACTGCCAACACCTCCACATCCTCTGCCTTCTCTTCCTCTCCAACCTCTACCTCGCATCTGCCTTCTTGGACATTCTCTTTGCCAATGACCTTCCTCCTTGCAATTAGCACACTGGTTGGGTCCCAGCATGATCCCTCCTTGCAATGCCACCGCCAACAACTCAATTTTCTTATGCATTCTAGCATCTCTTTCCTGTTTTTCCACCTTATCCCTATTAACAAACACTTTCCTAGCCACCTCCAACAATTCTGTAGTGTTCTTTCCTAATGCTCTTTCTAACCTCTGCAACTTCTTTCTTATATCTTCATAACTCTGTGCTATGAACCTCTCATTCAACATTCGCACATTGTCTGCACTCCTTGGATCCACCTGTGTATAAAGCTCATAAGCCTCAATCAGCCTTTGCAAAAAAACTTTCCGGACTTTCATCTGCCTCCTGCATCACAAAAGACGGCTTTAACACATTCACTGAAGGCTTTCCAGCCTTGCAAAGAGCTTCTACTACTAAATTCTGATATTCCTTTAACAAAGTCATGTGTGCTGGATTTTGTGTATTCCATTCAGGGTCCTTTTCTGGTGCCCTGGCTTCCATCTCGCTGTATATCCCGCACAGCTGGCAACCTATCCTTCAAACACTGCCTAACAGCAGCCTTCCACTTCTCCCTTTCCTCGGGAGTCAACAAAATATTCAACAATTGCTCCTCTTTACTTACTTCTCCCCTCACATTTACAGAGAGACCTTCCAAATCCCCTTCCTCCTTGGGGGCTGACAGCCTCCCCCTTTCTGTTTTCGTCTCACAGCTGGCTGCCTTTCTTCGGACACAGTAGGGGCAATCAGCCCTTCCTCCCTCAGAGCGGCTGCTGGCTCTGCCACAGCCGGCACTGGGGGGGGGAGGGGGAGAAAGGTGGAACGTAGGGAGGAGGTCTGAGAATCAACTCCTCTACCTCCATCCTTATCTCCTTCTTAGCATCTGACACCTTAGTTTCTGAAATCTTCACATCTTTTACTCTTTTAGTTTGTACTTGAAGCTTTTTTTTTTTTTTCCCCCTTTGGGTCTAGCCACACACAAACGAACCATTTCAGCCTGACATTGCAATAACTCATCAGCTCGTCCTGCTACTGCATCCCCCCACTGATCTATATACTGAAATTGGTTAGGATAGTTTTCTTAAAAGTCCCCTCTGGGGGACACCCCACATCCATACTACGCCCCCCCCATCCTAACACACTGCCAATGACCTACAGCGCCGGCGGTCACTAGTAGGGAATGCACTGGCTTAACCACCCACACAACCTAACACGGACTTCATTAGGATCGCCGTCCCGAGTCCAGGGGAGTGATCAGGCCCCCTCTTCTATCTTCAAATGAGATAGGTACCATTACTTTAAACACATACTCGCCTGCCTTGTAGTTACACCCATCCTGGCCAGGAGTTGGTTCAGACTTCCTTTCCTTTCCCAAAGGGTTCTTGGACTGGCCTTCAGTACTGTCGGCTCTGCTGAGAAGCCACAGCTGTCTCCTGGAGGAAACACACCCCCATGGCGCCTGGAGAATTGTTCAGAGATGGCTTACCAGCAGGTCCGAAGGGTCCAGCTGTCCTCAGCGAAATATCGCCTCACTCAAGCTTTTCCCGGCCAACGCACCAGAAAATGTAGTAGAATTGAAAAACTTGAATCAGCTCTTTCAGGAAAGGGAAGTTTATTGCGCGCAGGTTCAGAGAGCCATCCTGGCTGTAGAAATCTGAACCCAGATTGTACCTTGATGACCATTTTTATAACCCTTTCTGGCGGGGGTTATTTTCTGGTCACATTACATTCTATAGGTCCTTATTCTAACATAGAAAAACTACTAGACAGATCTATAATCGATAGCTCCTCGTTTACATTGGAATGTTTTTAGCAATCAGCAATATATCAAGTGTTAAGCAATTTAGATATACCATGTGACAGGCAGTTAGTAATATATCATGTGCAGAGCTGGGAACAGGATGTCTGGCCATCCTAAATTTAAGAGTTGTCTTGTAAGCAAAACAAACCTCTCTTTTACCCACATTTTTGTTGGGCCATCTGCTTTTTATACACATCCTTTGTCGGACCATCAGTATTTTTCCAGGTACCACTTTATTAACATAGGTGCAATATCAAATCTCTATTTGAAATTGTGTGCATTTTTATTAAGAAACGATCAATATAAAAATAAATGCAGTTTATTTTGAAAATGTGTATAACCTATCGTTCCCTTCTAGGTTTATCATTTAAAGGATGGATAAAAGGGATGAGACGTGAGAAGCTGCAACTAATGGCTTTTATTATTTTGTTCGCCGTCCATCTAACTTTGTAGACCTTCGTCCAAAACAAGTCAGAGTTAGGAAGGGTAGGAGATTCCTTCCTTTCCTCTCCAGGTAAGAGAAAGGAAAAGCAGGTCTCTCTGGGGGCAGCAGGAGACCCGGGTCTTTGCAGAGTCCGGCTTGCAATTTTGCTAACTTCCCCCAGTCACAGCTGCATCGACTGATGTAGCGGCCAGGAGGAAGGGTGGGGACGCCTGCCGGCTGAAAGCTTCGGCCTTTTGGGAAGAGGCAGTGGAGAAAGGAGGTCACGCTTCCTGGATTTCCAGCCTAGAGCCTCCGCCGGATGGGTGACGCCCCCTTGCTGTGGCTGTTAAGAAGGAACTGGGGGGGGGAAATAGGTAAGTTTCCCCTTTTTTTGCCACTTTCAGTGAGGTTAAGGCTTTTCCTTTTAAAGAGACAGGGATGGAAATGGAGTAAGGTTGGGAGCCCAGTAAAAACCCCAAGAGGAAGCGGGAAACAGGGTGGGAGGTTGCATGGCCACCGCTCCTCTCAATATTGCAGTTTTGGTGGGAAATAGCGGGAGGGACCTCTCCAAGGGCCTTCCCACTAGTAGAGCTTGGCAGTTCTTTGCTTCATTCTTTGCTCTAACCAAGAATAAAATAAACTCCAAATTGGATAGCAGTCCGTATGTTCTTTGTACGACTCGTACAATATTAATATTATTAATATTAGGCCATCCTAGGCTTTCTTAACTAGGTTTAAGAATTTATTTTATTCTCGGTTAGAGCAAAGAATGAAGGATTAGGAATTGAACATCTATGAGCTTAGCAAACTTTTGAAGCAGATTTCTTCTTCCGCGCCTGCGTTGCAGCAAACGGGCCTCCCCTGGCCCTATTAATAAGGTGTTAATACATGGGAAAATCTCATTGGAGGAAAATTCCACTTAGGGTTAGGGTTACGTTACCGTGAACTCTTAGAGCAAAATGGACATCGCCAACAAACTAGGAGTGCTTGGGTATGGTTAGGAAGGCACTGACTTTTCTAGGCTGCCGTATCTATGTTTCCTGGTGAAATACATGGGAAAATTCCAGTTAGGGTTAGGGTTACGTCTCAATGAACTCCTAGAGCAGGGGTAGGCAACCCAAAACACTTGAAGAGCCACTTGGACCCGTTTCCCACCAAAAACAAAACACTGGGAGCCGCAAAACCCTTTTGATATCTAAAATGAAGATAACACTGCATATATCCTTTTTTACCTTTATTATAGGTGTGTGTGTGTTTGTGTGTGTGTGTTTGTGTGTGTATGTATGTGTGTGTATATATATGTATATGTATATGTATATATGTATGTGTATACACACACACACACACACACACACACACAGGTAAAAAAAAGGATATATGCAGTGTTATCTTCATTTTAGATGTCAAAAGGGTCTCTCTCTCTCTCTGTCTCTCTCTCCCTCCCTCTCTATCTGCCCTTGGTCTGCCACTCCTCTTCCCCCGCTCTCTTTCTTTTTTTCTCTCTCTCTCTCTCTCTCTCTCTCTTTCCTCTCTCTCTCTCCGTCCCTCTCTCTCTCTTTCTCTCTCTCTCTTTCTCCCCCCCCTCCTATCTGCTGCTCACCTGGCAAGCTTCAAGCTGTTGTCCAACAAGCAACCTGGTCTCTTTTATGACTCATGGACTTCAACTCCCAGAATTCCTGAGTCAGCCTAGCTGGGCTAGCTAGCTCTCTCCTGCCCTTCCTGCTTCCTGCTGAGACGCAGCAAAGGGAGGAGCTCCGCCCAGAAAGCTTTTCAGCTCCTCGGAGAACACTGTGAGTGCACTCTCTTTTACACATATACACACACACACACACACACACACACACACACACAACACACACACACACACACACACACACACACACAGAAGCAGGGCAGTGCAATTGCCTCTCTCTGTCTCTGTCTTTCTCTGCAAAGGCAGAGGAGGCTGGGAGCCACAGGGGAAGGCTCAAAGACGCCATGCGGCTCCGGAGCCACAGTTTGAGCAAAATGGACATCGCCAACGAACTCGGAGTGCTTGGGTATGGTTAGGAATGGGCACTGACTTTTCTAGGGCTGCCCTTTTATGTTTCCTGGTAAAATACATGGGAAAATCCCTTGGAGGAAAATCCACTTAGAGTTAGGGTTACGTCACCGGAACTCCTAGAGCAAAATGGACATCGCCAACAAACTCGGAGTGCTTGGGTATGGTTAGAAGGGCACTGACTTTTCTAGGCTGCCCTATGTATGTTTCCTGGTAAAATACATGGGAAAATCCCATTGGAGGAAAATTCCACTTAGGGTTAGGGTTACGTTACCATAAACTCCTAGGGCAAAATGGAGATCACCAACAAACTCGGAGTGCTTCGGTATGGTTAGGAGGGCACTGACTTTTCTAGGCTGCCGTATGTATGTTTCCTGGTGAAATACATGGGAAAATCCCATTGGAGGAAAATTCCACTTAGGGTTAGGGTTACGTCTCCATGAACTCTTAGAGCAAAATGGACATCGCCAACGAACTCGGAGTGCTTGGGTATGGTTAGGAGGAGCACTGACCTTTCTAGGCTGCCCTATCTATTTTCCTGGTAAATACATGGGAAAATCCCATTGGAGGAAAATTCCACTTAGGGTTAGGGTTACGTCACCGTGAAACTCCTAGAGCAAAATGGACATCGCCAACAAAACTCGGAGTGCTTGGGTATGGTTAGAAGGGCACTGACTTTTCTAGGCTGCCTATGTATGTTTCCTGGTAAAATACATGGGAAAATCCCATTGGAGGAAAATTCCACTTAGGGTTAGGGTTACGTCTCCATGAACTCTTAGAGCAAAATGGACATTGCAACAAACTCGGAGTGCTTGGGTATGGTTAGGAGGGCACTGACTTTTCTAGTTCTGCCCTTCTATGTTTCCTGGTAAAATACATGGGAAAATCCCATTGTAGGAAAATTCCACTTAGGGTTAGGGTTACGTCACCGTGAACTCCTAGAGCAAAATGGACATCGCCAACAAACTCGGAGTGCTTCGGTACGGTTAGGAGTGCACTGACCTTTCTAGGCTGCCCTATCTATGTTTCCTGGTAAAATACATGGGAAAATCCCATTGGAGGAAAATTCTGTCAGAATACAGCTGGAAGGGACCTCGGAGGTCTTCTAATCCAGCCGCCTGCTGAAGCAGGAGACCCTAAGTGGAATTTTCCTCCAATGGGCCGTATTAATAAGGTGTTAATACCGTTAATAAAGATAGAGAATACCGTCATTTTAAAATGCCATTAAAAAGGTTTATTTCTTTTGTTGTTGTTGTTAATTGCGAAGTCGTGTCTGACCCATCGCGACCGCGTGGACAATGTTCCTCCAGGTCTTCCTGTCCTCTACCATCTTCTGGAGTCCATTTAAGTTCACACCTACTGCTTCAGTGACTCCATCCAACCACCTCATTCTCTGTCGTCCCCTTCTTCTATTGCCCTCAATCTTTCCCAGCATTAGGCGCTTCTCCAGTGAGTCCTTCCTTCTCATTAGGTGGCCAAAGTATTTGAGTTTCAACTTCAGGATCTGGCCTTCTAAAGAGCAGTCGGGGTTGATCTCTTCTAGGACTGACCGGTTTGAACGCCTTGCAGTCCAAGGGACTCGCAAGAGTCTTCTCCAACACCATAGTTCGAAGGCCTCAATTCTTTGGCGCTCAGCCTTTCTTATGGTCCAACTTTCACGGCCATACATTGCAACTGGGCAGACCATGGCCTGGACTATACGCACTTTTCTTGGCAGGGTGATGTCTCTGCTTTTTAGTACGCTGTCTAGATTTGCCATAGCTTTCCTTCCCAGGAGCAAGCGTCTTTTAATTTCTTGGCTGCAGTCCCCATCTGAGGTGATCTTGGAGCCCAGAAAAATAAAATCTGTTACCACCTCCATTTCTTCCCCATCTATTTGCCAGGAATTGAGTGGGCCGGATGCCATGATTTTGGTTTTCTTAGTGTTGAGTTTCAAGCCAACGTTTGCACTCTCCTTCTTCACCCGCATCAAGAGGCTCCTTAGTTCCTCTTCACTTTCTGCCCTTAGAGTGGTATCATCTGCATATCTTAGGTTGTTGATATTTCTCCCGGCAATCTTAATTCCAACTGTTGTTTCATCTAGCCCTGTCTTTCTCATGATGTGCTCTGCATATAAGTTAAATAGGCAGGGCGACAGTATACAGCCTTGCCGGACTCCTTTTCCAATTTTGAACCCATCAGTGGTTCCGTGTCCAGTTCCCACTGTTGCTTCTTCACCCGCATATAGGTTTCTCAAGGGACAAATAAGATGGTCTGGTATTCCCATGTCTTTAAGAACTTGCCACAATCCACACAATGAAAGGCTTTAGCATAGTCAATGAAGCAGAAGTAGATGTTTTTCTGGAACTCCCTAGCTTTCTCCATGATCCAATCGTATCGCGCTTCCCTGTGTTACACCTTAAGAGGTTGCTCCTAAAAGTGCACCCCGCTCGCCCCCTTCAAGCAAACCCAGATGTTTTTAATCAAGAATAGTTTTGTTTGTCCTGCCCTTCTTTTTCTTTAAGGAGATCGTACGTATGTAGGTGTGTATTTGGGTTTGGTGTTTCTAAACTATATTTCTTAGAGATACCTATGTATTAATATAAGCGCAATATCAAATCTCTATTTGAAATATTGTGTATTTTTATTACGAAACGATCAATATAAAAATAAATGTAGTTTATTTTGAAAAAGTATATAACCTATCGTTCCCTTATAGGTTTATCATTTAAAGGATGGATAAAAGGGGTGAGACGTGAGAAGTTGCAACTAATGGCATTTATTAATTTGTTCGCCGTCCATCTAACTTTGTAGGCCTTCGTCTATTAATAAGGTGTTAATACCGTTAATAAAGATAGAGAATACGGTTATTTTAAAATGCCATTAAAAAGGTTTATTTCTTTGGGTGGCCGCAACACCCATTTTTGACCCCAGGAGGGCACAGTTTTCTGTCTCATAGCTTTGGCTTGGAGTCCATCCTAGGCCTTTTTGATGGCCTCCATCCTATAGCTAAGGCAGGGGTAGGCAACCTTGGCTCTTTGATGACTGGTGGACTTCAACTCCCAGAATTCCTGAGCCAGTCCTGCTAAGGGATGGAAAACTGGTCAAATCAGATACTGCGGCCAGAAAAATAAATAAACCTCTTTAAGATGATTATTCTTGATTATTAAAACCTTATTAATATGAATAAGCCACAATAGGCCTTAACTCGGTTTAAGATTGGAACCAGGATTTCTTCTGCGCCCGTGTGGCACCGACCGGGCCCCCCGTCGCCACGTTAATATTAATAATAAGGCGTTAAGAATAAAAATAGAGAAGAGTAAGCTTCAAATGCTATTAAAAAGTATTTATTTCTTTGTGCGGCAGCAGTACCCGTTTTTGACCACAGGACGGCAGTGTTTCCCGTCCCATAGCATTAACGGGGAGGCCGTCGTAGGCCACTTGCCCAGGATCGGGACACCGAGGAGCTAAGCCCCAAAGCGCAGAGCGTCAGCCAAAGGGTCGCCACTCTATGCTCCTCCGAAAGGGACGGGCCACTTCCCTCGGCCTTCTGCGCATGTCCGCTGGCTGGTTCTTGAGTAATCTGCGAGAGGCCCTCTCTGGACGGCGGGCTTCGTGTCCGTCGGTATCGGCCGTCCCCCAGGTCCTGCGGTTAAAAGGACCTTTCCATCATGTCCGACTTCCGTTCCTTCGTTCTTAATCTTTCCCCCTACTTCCTTTCGGGTAGACCTCAGCATGTCCGACTTCCTGTCCGCGCAAATTCGCCGTCCTCCAGGATCGTTGAATTGCGACCTTCGCAATATGGCCGACTTCCGGTCAGTTCTTCTTAATCGTCCTTCCACTTCCTTTTTTTCGGGGACCTTCTGGGCACGGCCGACTCCACGTCGGATCAACGAAGTAAGCCTTTAAAGCCCCATTAAAAAGGCTTCTTTCTCTTGGCGGCCGCAATACCCGTCCCATAGCATTACCATCGAGGCCATTGTAGGCCTTTTCCACGGCCTCAATGCCGGTATCGCTAAGGGAGGAAAAACAGTGCCCTCCCGTGGTCAAGCCGGGTATAGCAGCCACCAAAAGAAATAAACCGTTAAAATGGCAAAAGGGCCTCCCGCCGCCCTATTAATATTAATAAGGGGTTAATAATAAACACGGGGGGGGGGAATATATAGCCTTAAAATCCCATTTAAAAGCTTTATTTTTTTCGGCGACCGCAGTACCCGTTTTCGACCACAGGAGGGCACAGTTTTACGTCCCGTAGCATGACCACCGACGACGACGTTCCTAGTATCTCCGACTTCCTGTCCATTCGCCGAGGTCGTCCCCAACTTCCTGTCCGTTCGCAGCACGGTTCCCTGCTTTTTCCCGTGCTCTTTTCTGCACTACGTTGACGGAGCGCACGCAGGAAGGAAAAAAGGAAGCGTGCTACTGGCTCAGGTGAGCCGAGTCATCCCCGCATTTCCAGATTCCAGAAAGATACCGGTTTTCTCTGTTACCTAGTTTGCGGGGGATCCCCACCTTCCCCCTCCCCCGCCTCCACCCCGGCCACTCGTTTGGTCCTCTCCCCTAAGATGTCCTGCCCTGCTATTTCTTTAAGGAGATCGTACGTATGCAGGTTTGTATTTAGTTTTGATGTTTCTAAACTATATTTCTTAGAGATCCCTATGTATTAATATAGGTGCAATATCAAATATCTATTTGAAATAGTGTGCATTTTTATTAAGAAACGATCAATATAAAAATAAATGTAGTTTATTTTGAAAATGTATATAACCTATCGTTCCCTTATAGGTTTATCATTTAAAGGATGGATAAAAGGGATAAGACGTGAGAAGTTGCAACTAATGGCATTTATTAATTTGTTCGCCATCCATCTAACTTTGTAGACCTTCGTCCAAAGCAAGTCAGGGTTAGGAAGGGCAGGAGATTCCTTCCTTTCCTCTCCAGGTTGCCGTAAACAACCCACCCATCGCCCAGAGGTACGAGAAAGGAAAAGCAGGTCTCTCTGGGGGCAGTAGGAGACCCGGGTCTTTGCAGAGTCTGGCTTGCAATTTTGCTAACCTCCCCCAGTCACAGCTGCATTGACTGATGTAGCAGCCATGTGGGCCAGGAGGAAGGGTGGGGACACCAATCCTCTAAAGGCCTGCCGGCTGAAAGCTTCAGCCTTTTTGGAAAAGGCAGTGGAGAAAGGAGGTCACGCTCCCTCTGCCAAATGGGTGACCCCCCCCCTTTCTGTGGCTGTTAAGAAAGAACTGGGGGAAAACAGATAAGTTGTCCTTGAGGATTCCCCCCCCCCTTTTTTGCCAGCTTCAGTGAGATTAAGGCTTTTCCTTTTAAAAAGACGGGGATGGAACTGGAGGAAGGTTGGGAGCCCAGTAAAAACCGCAAGAGGCAGTGGGAAACACGGTGGGAGGTTGCGATTGCCACCGCTCCTCTAAATGTTGCAGTTTTGGTGGGAAATAGCAGGAGGTAGGGTTCCTACTCTTAGGAAAGCTTGCTGGTCCCCACACACCCCATTTAATCCATTTTCTTGCTGCAGAGAGAGATTCTGTTAAGTTCTAGCTGGAACTCCACGTCTCTTATTCTGTTGGTAACTGCTTTGCTTAGGTTGGGTGTAGCCTAGGGATATTTAAAAACAGTGAGGAAAGTCCACAGGAAGCCCCCTTATGCTCCCATCGCCTGTTTCCTGGGAGAGGGGAAGTTATTTATTGAGACTAAAGCGGTCAAGCCCTCTGGGAAGAATTGAGCCCTACGATTAAAGAAGGAGTAGCAGTCACAAAAGGAAATAAATCCTTTTAATATGATTTTAAGATTATTATTATTTATCTATTGAAGTTATTGAATGCTATTAAGGATCAAAAAACAGTGCCATCCTGTGGTTGAAGCAGGTAGAGGAGCCATTAAAAAACTTTTCAATAGAGGAGAATAAATATGGAAAGGTCAAAAGTGAAAATATGTCTATAATAATGTATAATAATATGAATTATTCTTAGTAAGAAGTAGAACATATAGGAAGAAAAACGTAAATAAGAAATAATGGGGCTATAGGGACAAATATTCTAAAGAAGAATAAGGGGGAAATGTAAATATTAGATTACCGTTACGTAATTGCTGTAAAAAAAAGGAGTATATATTGTATGTGTATGTGTGTTATGTTTTGCTTTGTTCTGTTTTGTTGGTTAAAAATAAAAATTAAAAAAAAAACTTTTCAATGGCATTTTAAGGTTATTCTTTATTATTAAAACCTTATTAATATTAATAGGGCATCATAGTCCTCCTTAACCAGATTTAAGGCTTTTGAAGCAGATTTCTTCTTCCGCGCCTGCGTTGCAGCAAACGGGCCTCCCCTGGCCCTATTAATAAGGTGTTAATACTGTTAATAAAGATAGAGAATTTAAAATGCCATTAAAAAGGTTTATTTCTTTTGGTGGCCACAATACCCGTTTTTGACCAGAAGAGGGCACACTTTCCCGTCTCATAGCTTTAGCTTGGAGTCCATGGTAGGCTTTTTTTAATGGCCTCCATCCTATAGCCAAGGGACAGAAAACTCTGTCAAATCAGATACTGCAGCCACAAAAATAAATAAACCTCTTTAATGGCGTTTTAAGATGATGATTATTCTTTATTATTAAAAGCTTATTAATAAGCCACGATAGGCTCATTCCCCTCCCCTACTACACTTGACTTGCAATCACGGTCTACAGGCCATGTGGCAAAGTACCACAAGTGGTACACATACCACTGGTTGAAAAGCCCTGCTCTATAATTATTAATATCAAGGCTTCTAATAATAAAGATGCAGAAGAATAACCTCAAAATCCCGACCGTTCTGTCCCCTGAACCTGTCTTTCCCTCTCCGGCTGTAAAACGGGGCCCAGGGGCCATTTTACAAATGCAGATGGGGCAACTAAGCCTGAGAAAGAATCCCTGAAATTTATGTTTCCAACATATGAACTGTATCTCTATGTTCCCAATTTGGCCTCTTGTTTTTCTCCCTCTGAAGTGGAAAGGGCACAAAGAGACCCAGCCTCCTAGTCTCTCGTACCGGCATCCAGCCGCCTGCTTAGGGACAGGAAGTCGGCCATGCCGAGAAGGTCGTTCTGAATGGAAGTGGAAGGACGGCCACAGAAACGGACAGGAAGTTGGCCATCCCGGGGAGGTCGGTGTGTAAGACAGTGGAGGACTACTGCGCATGTGTGACTGGAAGTTGGCAGGTAAGGTTGATTTCCTTGTGTGGCTGCTATTCCTGCCTAAGGCTGCGTTCTGATGACTTTGCCCCTAAAATAACAACATAGTCTTTCATATCTTGGGAAAGCCTGACTTTTTTGCCCTCTTTTGGGCAAGGAAAGAGTAGGGCCTCAGGTTTTTAAGAAGAGACTTGACAACCATTTGTCTGAAGTGGTACTATAGGCTTTCCTGCTGGACTACAAGACCTTCCAACTCTATTGTTGTTATTGTTGATCTCCCAAAGCAATTGCTCACTGTATTTTCTTCTACTGTTTAGAAGGAAAAACATAACAGAAAGGAGAAACTATTCTCCTTTTAGCCGTTGTTTTGTGGTTAATTCAGGGTTCGGGGGAAATTTGACCGGCTCCTCTGGTTCAAGCCTGTGCTCCAGCTCAAAATATGGAGTTGTGTTGTTTTGAGAAGGCTGTGCCAATAGCAAGTGGGAGGTCTTGTGGCAGGATTTGATTCTCTTCACCCCAAGACCAGCTGGTAAAAGCAGGAAATTAAACCGATCAAGAATTCTGGTGATTTGTTATGATTCCTACAACTCAGTGCTTTTTTCTTAGGCCCTAGGAGTAGGTAACCCAAAACACTCGAAGAGCCACTTGGACCCATTTACAACCGAAAACATCTTTTATGACTCATGGACTTCTACTCCCAGAATTCCTGAGTCAGCATAGCTGGGCTAGCTAGCTCTCTCCTGCTTCCTGCAGAGACGCAGCAAAAGGAGAAGTGCCATCCAGTAAGCTTTTCAGCTCGTCGGAGAACACTGTGAGTCCACTCTCTTTTTTACACACACACACACACAGAGAGAGAGAGAGAGAGAGAGAGAGAGAGAGAGAGAGAGAGAGAGAGGGAGGAGGGGGGAAGCACAAGTGCCTCTCTCTCTGTCTGCAAATGGCAGAGGAGGCTGGGAGCCGCAGGGGAAGGCTCAAAGAGCCATATGCGGCTCCAGAGCCGCAGGTTGCTGACCCCTAGGGGCACTCAGAGTACACCTTTGATAAAGGAATATACATAATAAGCAAACACGTATAAAACTGAGTTTAGTCAAAGCAGCAAAGTCTGCCCTCTTGTGGCCAGTGTGTGCTGTAACGTTTAGCAAAGAAGCCCTGAAGTGGCTTATTTTTATTCTTTCATTTCCTTCCTTTGATGGAAGCTCAAAGCAGCCACAGAAGAGGCTGCTGGGAATACAAAAGATAATTGCAGAAGCTAAAATTTCATTTCTAATAGGGCACTGAGGAGGGCAAAACAGGGAATGCTGCCCTCCTGTAGCCAGGTAAGTCCATGGCATTTTTTCCCCAAGGTACAGCAGAAAAGGTTACTGGATAGATTAAATATAGATTGGGTGTCAAACTCAATTTCACTGAGGGCCGCATCAGCATTGCAGTTGCTCGGGGGGGGGGGGCGCTGGGTGGGTGTGGCCAGAGTGGGTGTGGCCTACTGGGTGGGTGTGCATGGAGTGGGTGTGGCCTACTGGGTGGGCGTGCCCAATTCTACACCAGTCGCGTCAAGGGTGCCTGTGGGGGTCTGGGCAGGAATGGGACAGATCTGAGGGTCTCTGGCAGAAGGGGGTGGGACGGGGGCAAGTGCCAAGGCATGGTCCACTGGGGCAAGTACCAAGATGGCCACCACAAACTTGTACATTGGCTCCCAGCCGGCTGGGGCCAAGACAGCGGGCTCCCTCACTGTTTCCAGGATGGCTTCGTGGGCCACATGAAACCACTTTGCGGGCCGCATCCGGCCCCCGGACATTGTGTTTGACATGTCTGATATAGATGATTAATAGGTGAGATAGATAATAGATGAGAGAGGGAAAGAGAGAAATCTAAAACATTTGTTATATAAAGCACAAAAAACTTCATTGGAAGTTTATTTTGGTAGAACCCCCAAATCCTTACAAAAGATGATCCTCGGTGATTTCGGCACAGGGCAGGAGCACAAGGTGCCTAACAGGTCCAAGCTCCTTGGACCTGTTATATAATGAAGGAAGACTCGAAAAATACTTTATTGTTCTGCATCATATCTTCCAAGCGTTACCCAGTTGCAACAGTTTGTACAACAATTCAAAACATAATACAGTCTTACAGATAAAATACATAAAAGCATAATCCAATATTTTAAGGATAAAAAGTCACACAAAAATTACAAAAGCAATGATAAAATACCATGGGTTAAATAGTTCACTAATTTAAAATGACATTTTTGACAAAAGGTGAGGTGTAAAAGGAACCATAGTTGTCATCAAAAGATTTTTCTCAGAAGAAAGAAAACACAACTTCAGTGTTCAAATACATAAATATCACAACAGGTATCTCTTGGTGAAGAGATGGTGATAAGAAAGAATACATAAAAACAGGTAAAAGATAAAACTTGTCTACCATAAGCATCACAACTACTTAACAACAGTAAATCAGGAGTAAAACTCAGTTGTATTACAAAAAATAAATGTCAAACAGAAATTTCAGGAACAAAAAGACAAATGTGTGTGACAAAAGAAATCAAAATTCTTGAGGTGACCGCCATACTGTGTGTCATGTTTAATATTTATCAGTCAAAACATAACTTACACATTTTAAACAACAGCCGTGGATAAAATTATTCCAAATAGAAATCTTTTATCAATCACTGGCCACACCAGACATTAACAAGAGCGGTTGAGGTTTTCTGTCTGGTTCTAAGAACCATGGCTGTGGCTAAATTTATGCCAGGCAGAAAACTATAAAATCTATTATCAATCACCGGCACACCCAGCGTTAAAAAGGGCCATTGAGATGCTTTCTGGTTCTAAGAACGACCATCGTGCCTAAATTAAGCCAGGCAAGAAATCTACTCAGGGTTTCAATGGCCACATCTAGAATTTAAAAGGGTCACACAGATTTATTTTCCAGTTCGAGGACATAATGTTTCACTCTAGTAAAAAACTAGTTATTAATTTGTAGAAATGGCAATACCTCGTATTAAAGTGTGTCACCAGGTTTACTTTTGGTTCCAAGAGATCTGGCTGCAGCTGACATTATTTCTCAGGGTATGAAGTTGGGAGGGAAGCGATTCAAAAGGATTCCCTTCCAGTTTGAGACTCAGCTAGGGCACCGGAGGCTTGTAGTTGAGTGCTGTTGACTCCTCCAGTGTGACTCGCCCTGGCTGCTCACCTAGGTACTGAAAGGGTCTCCCTCCCAGGGTGGGTCTCACAGAGTGTGTGCTCAGAGGCTGGACGAGCCTGGGAGCGTCTGGCTGCCTACTCATTCAGTGTGAGTTTCACAGAGTAGTAACTCGGGCTGGAAGACCCCTGTCAGGAGTGCCTTGGCATCACCTCTGTGAGTCAGGATGGCCTCAGCAGCAGTGCAGCCTTTTGCCCAAGAAATGCAGCCCATCAACTCACCCGTGCCCATTTACAGCCAGCTTTCCTCCTCCGCTGCCCTCCCGCAGCCATTCTCCACGGCCAGTGGGCCCTTGGCCCTCTGCCTGTCGCCCTTCGGCCCGGCCAATTCACCCAGATACCGTTTGTCCTGGGTCTTTGTCTGTACGGGACAAATAGCCCACAGCCAGCTGGGTGGCAGGCAGGAGCCATGGTGATGCAGGGGCAGCGTGCAATGAGCAATCCCAGGGTCTGGGGAGGGCAGTTGTGATGCAAGATTTTTTAAAGTGCTGTGGCTGCTCTGCATGTTTTGGGGCCTTGCAGCTCTGACCCCAGAATCGGAAGGAGGTGGACTGGCAGCAGAAGTAGCAGCCACCGGGGCAACTGGGGGGAGCAGTCAGACAAGAGTGTATTGGGGGAACGAGGGAGGGAGGGGGGCACCTCAAGGGGGCTTCACGAAGACAGCTTGACTCGCAACTCAAACGAAAGAGGGGAGGAGGAGAAAGTCCGGAGCAGCTTCTGCTATAGACAGGGAGGTGGGTTAGGGGGGCACACAGGCAAACAGAGGGCTGGTGTGGCTTCTACCCACCCTTCCCTCCCACGACGGGTCACAGTTCCAACCCCCAAGCCCATGCCATTTGCCCTCCCTTCCCTCCCACGACGGCGCACGCAGTCCCATCAGCCCCAGCCCTTGCCATTTGCCCTCCCTTCCCTCCCACGACGGCGCACGCAGTCCCATCAGCCCCAGCCCTTCCCATTTGCCCTCCCTTCCCTCCCACGACGGCGCACGCAGTCCCATCAGCCCCAGCCCTTCCCATTTGCCCTCCCTTCCCTCCCACGACGGCGCACGCAGTCCCATCAGCCCCAGCCCTTGCCATTTGCCCTCCCTTCCCTCCCACGACGGCGCACGCAGTCCCATCATCCCCAGCCCTTCCCATTTGCCCTCCCTTCCCTCCCACGACGGCGCAAGCAGTCCCATCATCCCCAGCCCTTCCCATTTGCCCTCCCTTCCCTCCCACGACGGCGCACGCAGTCCCATCATCCCCAGCCCTTCCCATTTGCCCTCCCTTCCCTCCCACGACGGCGCACGCAGTCCCATCATCCCCAGCCCTTCCCATTTGCCCTCCCTTCCCTCCCACGATGGCGCACGCAGTCCCATCAGCCCCAGCCCTTCCCATTTGCCCTCCGTTCCCTCCCACGACGGCGCACGCAGTCCCATCAGCCCCAGCCCTTGCCATTTGCCCTCCCTTCCCTCCCACGACGGCGCACGCAGTCCCATCAGCCCCAGCCCTTCCCATTTGCCCTCCCTTCCCTCCCACGACGGCGCACGCAGTCCCATCATCCCCACCCCTTGCCAGTTGCCCTCCCTTCCCTCCCAAGGCGCAAGCAGTCCCATTAGCCCACGCTTCCCTCCCATGACGCTCCAGTTCCAGCAGCACACCAGCCCTCTGTTTGCCTGTGTGCCCCCCTAACCCACCTCCCTGGCTGTGGCAGAAGCTGCTCCGGCCTTTCTCCTCCTCCCCTCTTTCGTTTGAGTTGCGAGTCAAGCTGTCTTTGTGAAGTCCCCTTGAGGTGCCCCTCCCTCCCTCCCTCGTTCCCCAACACACTCTTGTCTGACTGCTCCCCCCAGTGGCCCCGGTGGTTGCTACTTCTGCTGCTAGTCCCCCTCCTTCCGATTCTGGGGTCAGAGCTGCAAGGCCCCAAAACATGCAGAGCAGCCACAGCACTTTTTAAAAAAAATCTTGCATCACAGCTGCCCTCCCCAGCCCCTGGGGTTGCTCATCGCATGCTGCCCCCGCAGCACCATGGCTGGGGGCTATTTGTCCCATATAGCCAAAGGCCCGGGACAAAGGGTGTCTGGGTGAATTGTCCAGGCCGAAGGGCGACGGGCAGAGGACCAAGGGTCCACTGGCCGTGGAGAATGGCTGCGGGAGGGCAACGGAGGAGGAAAGCTGGCTGTAAATGGGCTGAGGCGAGTGGCAGGGGGCGAAGGAGGCGTGACCAAGGGTCCATGCCTAAACAGGGGGGGCGGTGCAGATGGAATCAGGAATAGTGCATCTCTTTTGTCTCTCTGGTTTCATGGACTGCAATGATCATGATCATCATTGACCAGGGAGGGAAGCGATCCAAAAGGATTCCCTTCCAGTTTGAGACTCAGTTGGGGAGCCTCAGGGACCGGGAGAGACTTCCAGCCGAGGGCTGTTGACGCCTCCAGTGTGATTCGCCATCGCTGCTCACTCGGGGACTGAAAGAGAGAGACTTCTGGTGTGAGTCTCAGAAAGTATCTGCTCATGGACTGAGTGAGTCTGGGAGCCGATAATTATCCACATCCATTCGGTGTAAGTGTCACACCAGCTCAGGGACTGAAAGACCTCTAAAAATGAGTCATCACTATTTACAGGATGGATTGGCATGTGGAATGCTTGTGTGGCCCTTCTCAAGTTCTAAGAAGTACAGATGTGGCTAACATTACACTAGTCCAGAATACTAATTACTGTTTTAATAATCAGTGACCAAGCCTAGCAATAGAAAGGGCCATAGACATTTTCTTTTGGGTTTTAAGAACCATTACCAGGCCTAACAGTAAGGAGGCAAGAAAAGTATGGAATCTTATGTACATCATGGAACACACCTAGAATGGGCTAAAAATACAACAGGCAAGAAAACGAGAATCCCTATTATGTAGCAATGGTCACAGATAGGATTAAAATGTGTAGGGTGGTGTGATCATGAAAGTGGCTTACATTTTCAGCGATTGTTCTAAAGGTCAGTTTTGACATAATTGGTGAAATAGCATTCTTGGTGGAGATCATGTTCATTCTTGCGTTCCATTCCTTCTTCCTCCTTTTTCACCATCAACACTGCAGGCTGACAAGTGAGTCTTCTGTCTTCTAGGATGGTGTAGAGTACATGCCATTGAGATAAAAAAAAAAATCAACATTACTTCAGCTGCCACTGAGGTTTTACACCTAAGAAGGCACAATACACTGTGGTTACTATTACCTCAGATGCAGGTGTTACCCCTACTTACCTAGGAAGAATGGACCATCAAATAGTGGAAAACCAACCCCCCCGCCGCCCATATCCTAAAGCTTTGAAGGAAACAAGACTCAACGAAACTTACCTCACAGCGTAGGAGGCGCCATCACAGCCAAAGGCTAATAGGGCTTGAGCTGCAGACATTTTCTTGCTGTCTTGGTTCTTCTTTTTTCTTTCTTCGCCTTTGTTTCTTCCTTCGACGTGTCTCTTCTGAGGAACATTTGGCAACAGTGCAAATGTTCCTCCCCTCAACCAGGGAATCTAAAGCTACAAATCTGTTATAGATCGACGCCACACTAGCATTGTAAAAAAGGGGCCGTTGAGCTTCTTCTGTTCTAAGAACCATCGCCATAGGATAGAATTATGCCAGGCAAAGGAAAGTATCAAAATATATCATCAATGGCCCACTGGAGACATTTTCTTGCGGGTCTTGGTTCTTCTGTTTTTCTTTCTCGCGCTTTGTTCTTCCTCCGTGTCTCATGAGGACCATTTGGCAACAGGCGTGCAAATGTTCCTCCCCTCGATCTCAGGGACTCTAAAGCTACAAAATCTTTTATAGATCAACGGCCACACTGAGCATTAAAAAGTGCCGTTGAGGCTTGCTTTCTGGTTCTAAGAACCATCGCCATGGCTAGAATTATGCCAGGCAAGAAAGGTATAAAATCTATTATCCATCAATGGCCAGACTTAGAATTAAAAAGGTCCATTGAAACTTTTTTTCTGATTCTAAGATCAATCGCCATGGCTAAAATTACGCCAGGCAGAAAACTATAAAATCTATGATTAATCACTGGCCACGTTGCTCATTTAAATGGGCCACTGAGAGGTTTTCTTTCTGGTTCTAAGAACCATAGCCATGGCTAAATTTACACCAGGCAGAAAACTATAAAATCTGTTATCAATCAATGGCCACACCTAGAATTAAAAGGTCCATTGAAACTTTCTTTCTGGTTCTAAGAACCGTTGCCAGGGCTTAATTTATGCCAGGCAAGAAAGATATAAAATCAACTATCTACAAGATCGTATTCATTCTTGATTTCCATTCCTTCTTCTTGTACTTTTACCATCAAAGCTGAGTCTTCTGTCTTCTAAGATGCTGGTAGTACATGCCTTTGAAATAAAAAAAAAAATCAACGTTACTTCAGCTGCCACTGAGGTTTTACACCTAAGAAGGCACAATACACTGTGGTTACTATTACCTCAGATGCAGGTGTTACCCCTACTTACCTAGGAAGAATAGACCATCAAATAGTGGAAAACCAACCCCCCCCCCAATATCCTAAAGCTTTGAAGGAAACAAGACTCAACGAAACTTACCTCACAGCATAGGAGGCGCCATCACAGCCAAAGGCTAATAGGGCTTGAGCTGCAGACATTTTCTTGCTGTCTTGGTTCTTCTTTTTTCTTTCTTCGCCTTTGTTTCTTCCTTTGACGTGTCTCTTCTGAGGAACATTTGGCAACAGGGTGCAAATGTTCCTCCCCTCAATCTCAGGGACTCTAAAGCTATAAATTCTTTTCTAGATCAACGGCCACATCTAGCATTAAAAAGGGCCGTTGAGGCTTTCTTTCTGGTTCTAAGAACCATCGCCATGGCTAGAATTATGCCAGGCAAGAAAGGTATAAAATCTATAATCGATCAACAGCCACACCTAGCATTAAAAAGGGCCATTGAGGTTTTCTTTTGGTTCTAAGAACCATCGCCATGGCTAGAATTATGCCAGGCAGAAAACTATAAAATTATGATTAATCACTGGCCACAGTGGTCATTTAAATGGGCCACTGAGAGGTTTTCTTTCTGGTTCTAAGAACCATAGCCATGGCTAAATTTACACCAGGCAGAAAACTATAAAATCTATTATCAATCAATGGCCACACCTAGAATTAAAAGGTCCATTGAAACTTTCTTTTGGTTCTAAGAACCGTTGCCAGGGCTTAATTTATGCCAGACAAGAAAGATATAAAATCAATTATCTACAAGATCATATTCATTCTTGATTTCCATTCCTTCTTCTTGTACTTTTACCATCAAAGCTGAGTCTTCTGTCTTCTAAGATGCTGTAGTACATGCCTTTGAGATAAAAAAGGCACAATACACTGTGGTTACTATTACCTCAGATGCAGGTGTTACCCCTACTTACCTAGGAAGAATGGACCATCAAATAGTGGAAAACCAACCCCCCCCCCTGCCGCCCATATCCTAAAGCTTTGAAGGAAACAAGACTCAACGAAACTTACCTCACAGCATAGGAGGCGCCATCACAGCCAAAGGCTAATAGGGCTTGAGCTGCAGACATTTTCTTGCTGTCTGGGTTCTTCTTTTTTCTTTCTTCGCCTTTGTTTCTTCCTTCGACGTGTCTCTTCTGAGGAACATTTAGCAACAGGGTGCAAATGTTCCTCCCCTCAATCTCAGGGATTCTAAAGCTATAAATTCTTTCCTAGATCAACGGCCACACCTAGCATTAAAAAGGGCCGTTGAGGCTTTTTTTCTGGTCCTAAGAACCATCGCCATGGCTAGAATTATGCCAGGCAAGAAAGGTATAAAATCTATTATCCATCAATGGCCACACTTAGAATTAAAAAGGTCCATTGAAACTTTTTTTCTGATTCTAAGATCAATCGCCATGGCTAAAATTACGCCAGGCAGAAAACTATAAAATCTCTGATTAATCACTGGCCACGTTGCTCATTTAAATGGGCCACTGAGAGGTTTTCTTTCTGGTTCTAAGAACCATAGCCATGGCTAAATTTACCAGCGGAAAACTATAAAATTTATTATAATCAATGGCCACACCTAGAATTAAAAGGTCCATTGAAACTTTCTTTCAGGTTTTCTAAGAATACGTTGCCAGGGCTTAATGCTGCCAGCAAGAAAGATAGAAAAATCAATATTCTACAAGATGTATTCATTCTGATTTCCATTCCTTCTTCTTGTACTTTTACCATCAAAGGTGAGGATTTCTGTCTTCTAAGATGCTGTTAGTTAGTTACATGCCTTTGAAAAAAAAAAAACAACTTACTTTCAGCTGCCACTGAAGGTTTTACACCTAAGAAGGCACAATACATGTGGTTAATATTATTCCGATGCAGGGTTACCCCTCTTACCTAGGAAAAATGGACCATCCATTCGGGGGGGGGGACCATCGACCTCCCTCCATATCCTAAAACTTTGAAGAATACAACTTACCTCACAGCGTAGGAGGTGCCATCACAGCCAAAGGGTAATAGGGCTTGAGCTGCAGACATTTTCTTGCTGTCTTGGTTCTTCTTTTTTCTTTCTTCTCCTTTGTTTCTTCCTCCACCGTGTCTCTTCCGAGGAACATTTGGCAACAGGCGTGCAAATGTTCCTCCCCTCAATCTCAGGGACTCTAAAGCTATAAAATCTTTTCTAGATCAACGGCCACATCTAGCATTAAAAAGGGCGTTGAGGCTTTCTTTCTGGTTCTAAGAACCATCGCCATGGCTAGAATTATGCCAGGCAAGAAAGGTATAAAATCTATAATCGATCAACAGCCACACCTAGCATTAAAAAGGGCCATTGAGGTTTTCTTTTGGTTCTAAGAACCATCGCCATGGTTAGAATTATGCCAGGCAGAAAACTATAAAATTATGATTAATCACTGGCCACAGTGGTCATTTAAATGGGCCACTGAGAGGTTTTCTTTCTGGTTCTAAGAACCATAGCCATGGCTAAATTTACACAAAACCAGGCCGAAAACTTAAATCTTTTTTAATCAAAAAATCATGGCCCCAAAAAAAGACACAACAAAGACGAACACCAAAAACACAATAGAATTAAAAGGTCCGTTGAAACTTTCTTTCTGGTTCTAAGAACCGTTGCCAGGGCTTAATTTATGCCAGGCAAGAAACTGGTTCTAAGAACCATAGCCATGGCTAAATTTACACCAGGCAGAAAACTCTAAAATCTATTATCAATCAATGGCCACACCTAGAATTAAAAGGTCCGTTGAAACTTTCTTTCTGGTTCTAAGAACCGTTGCCAGGGCTTAATTTATGCCAGGCAAGAAAGATATAAAAACTATCTACAAGATCATATTCATTCTTGATTTCCATTCCTTCTTCTTGTACTTTTACCATCAACACTGAGTCTTCTGTCTTCTAAGATGCTGTAGTACATGCCTTTGAGACAAAAAAAAAATAAAATAAAATCAGCGTTACTTCAGCTGCCACTGGCATTTTACTCCTATGAATGCACAATACACTGTGGTTACTATTGCCTCAGATGCAGGTGTTACCCCTACTTACCTAGGAAAAATGGACCATCCATTCGGGGGGGGGGACCATCGACCTCCCTCCATATCCTAAAACTTTGAAGAATACAACTTACCTCACAGCGTAGGAGGTGCCATCACAGCCAAAGGGTAATAGGGCTTGAGCTGCAGACATTTTCTTGCTGTCTTGGTTCTTCTTTTTTCTTTCTTCACCTTTGTTTCTTCCTCCGCCGTGTCTCTTCCGAGGAACATTCGGCAACAGGCGTGCAAATGTTCCTCCCCTCAATCTCAGGGACTCTAAAGCTATAAAATCTTTTCTAGATCAACGGCCACACCTAGCATTAAAAAGGGCCATTGAGGCTTTCTTTCTGGTTGTAAGAACCATCACCATGGCTAGAATTATACCAGGCAAGAAAGGTATAAAATCTATTATCCATCAATGGCCCCACTTAGAATTAAAAAGGTCCACTGAGAGGTTTCCCTTCTGGTTCTAAGTACCATCGCCATGGCTAGAATTATGCCAGGCAGAAAACTATAAAATCTATTACTAACCACCGGCTACACTGGTCATTTAAAAGGGCCGTTGAGGTTTTCCTTCTGGTTCTAAGAATCATCACCATGGCTAGAATTATGCCAGGCAGAAAGGTATAAAATCTATTATTGATCAACAGCCATGCCTAGCATTAAAAAAGGCTATTGAGGTTTCCTTTCTGGTTCTAATAACCATCACCATGACCAAAATTACGCCAGGCGGAAAATTATAAAATCTATTATCTACAACATCATATTCTTCTTGATTTCCATTCCTTCTTCTTGTACTTTTACCATCAACACTGAGTCTTCTGTCTTCTAAGATGCTATAGTACATGCCTTTGAGACAAAAAAAAAATCAGCGTTACTTCAGCTGCCCCTGGCATTTTACTCCTATGAATGCACAATACGCTATGGTTACTATTACCTCAGATGCAGGTGTTACCCCTACTTACCTAGGAAGAATGGACCATCCATTTGGGGGGGGGACCATCGACCTCCCTCCATATCCTAAAACTTTGCAGAATACAACTTACCTCACAGCGTAGGAGGCGCCATCACAGCCAAAGGCTAATAGGGCTTGAGCTGCAGACATTTTCTTGCTGTCTTGGTTCTTCTTTTTTCTTTCTTCTCCTTTGTTTCTTCCTCCGCCGTGTCTCTTCCGAGGAACATTTGGCTATACTATAAAATCTATGATTAATCACTGGCCACAGTGGTCATTTAAATGGGCCACTGAGAGGTTTTCTTTCTGGTTCTAAGAACCATCGCCATGGCTAGATTTACACCAGGCAGAAAACTATAAAATCTATTATCAATCAATGGCCACATTGGTCATTTAAATGGGCCACTGAGAGGTTTTCTTTCTGGTTCTAAGAACCATAGCCATGGCTAAATTTACACCAGGCAGAAAACTATAAAATCTATTATCAATCAATGGCCACACCTAGAATTAAAAGGTCCATTGAAACTTTCTTTCTGGTTCTAAGAACCGTTGCCAGGGCTTAATTTATGCCAGGCAAGAAAGATATAAAATCAACTATCTACAAGATCATGTTCATTCTTGATTTCCATTCCTTCTTCTTGTACTTTTACCATCAACACTGAGTCTTCTGTCTTCTAAGATGCTGTAGTACATGCCTTTGAGACAAAAAAATAAAAAATAAAATCAGCGTTACTTCAGCTGCCACTATGAATTACTCCTATGAATGCACAATACACTGTGGTTACTATTGCCTCAGATGCAGGTGTTACCCCTACTTACCTAGGAAAAATGGACCATCCATTTGGGGGGGGGGACCATCTACCTCCCTCCATATCCTAAAACTTTGAAGAATACAACTTACCTCACAGCGTAGGAGGTGCCATCACAGCCAAAGGGTAATAGGGCTTGAGCTGCAGACATTTTCTTGCTGTCTTGGTTCTTCTTTTTTCTTTCTTCTCCTTTGTTTCTTCCTCCGCCGTGTCTCTTCCGAGGAACATTTGGCAACAGGCGTGCAAATGTTCCTCCCCTCAATCTCAGGGACTCTAAAGCTATAAAATCTTTTCTAGATCAACGGCCAGACCTAGCATTAAAAAGGGCGTTGAGGCTTTCTTTCTGGTTCTAAGAACCATCGCCATGGCTAGAATTATGCCAGGCAAGAAAGGTATAAAATCTATAATCGATCAACAGCCACACCTAGCATTAAAAAGGGCCATTGAGGTTTTCTTTTGGTTCTAAGAACCATCGCCATGGCTAGAATTATGCCAGGCAGAAAACTATAAAATTATGATTAATCACTGGCCACAGTGGTCATTTAAATGGGCCACTGAGAGGTTTTCTTTCTGGTTCTAAGAACCATAGCCATGGCTAAATTTACACCAGGCATAAAACTATAAAATCTATTATCAATCAATGGCCACACCTAGAATTAAAAGGTCCATTGAAACTTTCTTTCTGGTTCTAAGAACCGTTGCCAGGGCTTAATTTATGCCAGCCAAGAAAGATATAAAATCAACTATCTACAAGATCGTATTCATTCTTGATTTCCATTCCTTCTTCTTGTACTTTTACCATCAAAGCTGAGTCTTCTGTCTTCTAAGATGCTGTAGTACATGCCTTTGAGATAAAAAAAAAATCAACGTTACTTCAGCTGCCACTGGAGTTTTACTCCTATGAATGCACAATACACTGTGGTTACTATTACCTCAGATGCAGGTGTTACCCCTACTTACCTAGGAAGAATGGACCATCCATTTGGGGGGGGGGACCATCGACCTCCCTCCATATCCTAAAACTTTGCAGAATACAACTTACCTCACAGCGTAGGAGGCGCCATCACAGCCAAAGGCTAATAGGGCTTGAGCTGCAGACATTTTCTTGCTGTCTTGGTTCTTCTTTTTTCTTTCTTCGCCTTTGTTTCTTCCTCCGCCGTGTCTCTTCTGAGGAACATTTGGCAACAGGCGTGCAAATGTTCCTCCCCTCAATCTCAGGGACTCTAAAGCTATAAAATCTTTTCTAGATCAATGGCCACACCTAGCATTAAAAAGGGCCATTGAGGCTTTCTTTCTGGTTGTAAGAACCATCACCATGGCTAGAATTATGCCAGGCAAGAAAGGTATAAAATCTATTATCCATCAATGGCCCCACTTAGAATTAAAAAGGTCCACTGAGAGGTTTTCCTTCTGGTTCTAAGAACCATCGCCATGGCTAGAATTATGCCAGGCAGAAAACTATAAAATCTATGATTAATCACTGGCCACATTGGTCATTTAAATGGGCTACTGAGAGGTTTTCTTTCTGGTTCTAAGAACCATAGCCATGGCTAAATTTACACCAGGCAGAAAACTATAAAATCTATTATCAATCAATGGCCACACCTAGAATTAAAAGGTCCATTGAAACTTTCTTTCTGGTTCTAAGAACCGTTGCCAGGGCTTAATTTATGCCAGGCAAGAAACTGGTTCTAAGAACCATAGCCATGGCTAAATTTACACCAGGCAGAAAACTATAAAATCTATTATCAATCAATGGCCACACCTAGAATTAAAAGGTCCGTTGAAACTTTCTTTCTGGTTCTAAGAACCGTTGCCAGGGCTTAATTTATGCCAGGCAAGAAAGATATAAAATCAACTATCTACCATATTCATTCTTGATTTCCATTCCTTCTTCTTGTACTTTTACCATCAACACTGAGTCTTCTGTCTTCTAAGATTCTGTAGTACATGCCTTTGAGACAAAAAAATAAAAAATAAAATCAGCGTTACTTCAGCTGCCACTGGCGTTTTACTCCTATGAATGCACAATACACTGTGGTTACTGTTACCTCAGATGCAGGTGTTACCCCTACTTACCTAGGAAGAATGGACCATCCATTTGGGGGGGGGGACCATCTACCTCCCTCCATATCCTAAAACTTTGAAGAATACAACTTACCTCACAGCGTAGGAGGCGCCATCACAGCCAAAGGCTAATAGGGCTTGAGCTGAAGACATTTTCTTGCTGTCTTGGTTCTTTTTTCTTTCTTCGCCTTTGTTTCTTCCTCTGCCGTGTCTCTTCCGAGGAACATTTGGCAACAGGCGTGCAAATGTTCTTCCCCTCAATCTCAGGGACTCTAAAGCTATAAAATCTTTTCTAGATCAACGGCCACACCTAGCATTAAAAAGGGCGTTGAGGCTTTCTTTCTGGTTCTAAGAACCATCACCATGGCTAGAATTATGCCAGGCAAGAAAGGTATAAAATCTATAATCGATAAATAGCCACACCTAGCATTAAAAAGGGCCATTGAGGTTTTCTTTTGGTTCTAAGAACCATCGCCATGTCTAGAATTATGCCAGGCAGAAAACTATAAAATCTATTATTAATCACCAGCTACACTGGTCATTTAAAAGGGCCGTTGAGGTTTTCCTTCTGGTTCTAAGAACCATCACCATAGCTAGAATTATGCCAGGCAGAAAGGTACAAAATCTATAATTGATCAACAGCCATGCCTAGCATTAAAAAAGGCTATTGAGGTTTCCTTTCTGGTTCTAAGAACCATTGCCATGGCTAAATTTACAGCTGGCAAGAAAGGTATTAAATCTATTATCTACAGTTCAGTTTTGATTTACTTGGTGAAGTAGCATTCTTGGTGGAGACCATATTCATTCTTGCGTTCCATTCCTTCTTCCTCCATTTTCACCATCAACACTGCAGGCTGACAGCTGAGTCTTCTGTCTTCTATGATGGTGTAGTAGAAGCCTTTAGTTAAAAAAATATCAGTATTACTTCAGCGGTCACTGGAGTTTTACTCCTAAAAATGCACAAAATACAATGGTTACTATTACCTCAGATGGAAGTGCTACCTTTCCTTATCTAGGCATAATAATGGACCATCAATTGGTGGAAGACAATCTACCCTCCATATCCTAAATCTTCGAAGAATACAAGACTCAACTAAAATTACCTCACAGCGAAGGAGGCCACATCACAGCCAAAGGCTAATAGGGCTTGAGCTGGAGACATTTTCTTGCTCTCTATTTCTTCTTTCTTCTTCTTTCTTCCTCTGCTGTGCACAGCAAGGGTTGTCTCTTTCGAAGAACATTTGTCAGCAAGAGTGCACTTGTTTCTCCACTCAGTCTGCAAAGCTAAAGAAACTATAAAATCTTTTATAGATCAACAGCCACACCTAGCATTAGAAAAGGGCTGTTGAGGATTTATTTCAGGTTCTGAAAACCATTGCCATGGCTAAAATTACGCCAGGCAAGAAAACCATAAAGTCTATAATCTATCAACAGCCATGCCTAGCTTTAAAAGGGGCCATTGAGAGTTTTTTTCCCCCAGTTCTAAGAACCATTGCCGTGGCTAAATTTACTCCTGGCAACAAACATTTAAAACTTTATTATCTACAGTTCAGTTGTGATTGAGTTGGTGAAGTAGCATTCTTGATGGAGACCATATTCATTCTTGTGTTCTATTCCTTCTTCCTCCATTTTCACCATCAACACTGCAGGCTGACAACTGAGTCTTCTCTCTTCTAAGATGGTGTAGTAGAAGCCTTTGAGTTAAAAAAAATTAGTATTACTTCAGCTGCCCCTGGAGTTTTACTCCCAAGAATGCACAAAGTACAGTGGTTACTATTACCTCAGATGCAGATGTTACCTTTCCTTATCTAGGTATAATGCAGAGGTTCCCAACCATTTGGGCACCAGGGAATGGTGCCATGGATAAAGGGTTTCCGCGGACCAGAGGGGGTATGGTTTTGAATACCTGCATCCTGAGGATGGAGCTTTGCTTGTTTGTGTGGCCCATTTGCTGGCATGCTGCAGTCCAGTGCCAGTCCATAGACCGGGGGTTGGGGACCCCTGGCATAACGGATCAACAAGTAGTGGAAGACCACCCACCTCCTTCATATCCTAAGACTTTGAAGAATACAACACTCAACTAAACTTACCTCACACTGTAGGAGGCGCTATCACAGCCAAAGGCTAATAGGGCTTGAGCTGGAGACATTTTCTTGCTGTCTTGGTCTTTTTTCTTTCTTCACTTTTGTTTCTTCCTCTGCTGTGCACAGCAAGGGTTGTCTCTTTCGAAGAACATTTGTCAGCAAGAGTGCACTTGTTTCTCCACTCAGTCTGCAAAGCTAAAAAAACTATAAAATCTTTTATAGATCAACAGCCATGCCTAGCTTTAAAAGGGGCCATTGAGAGTTTTTTTTCCCCAGTTCTAAGAACCATTGCCATGGCTAAATTTACGCCTGGCAACAAACATTTAAAACTTTATTATCTACAGTTCAGTTGTGATTGAGTTGGTGAAGTAGCATTCTTGATGGAGACCATATTAATTCTTGCGTTCCATTCCTTCTTCCTCCATTTTCACCATCAACACTGCAGGCTGACAACTGAGTCTTCTGTCTTCTAAGATGGTGTAGTAGAAGCCTTTGGGATTAAAAAAAAATATCAATGTTACATCAGCTGCCACTGGAGTTTTACTCCTACGAATGCACAATACACAATGGTTACTATTAGGTCAGATGCGGGTGTTATCATTCCTTATCTGGGCATAATGCAGAGGTTCCCAACCTTTTGGGCACCAAGGACCGGTGCCGTAGAGAAAGGTTTTCTGCGGACCAGAGGGGGTGTGGTTTTGAATACTGCCTACATTCTGAGGATGGAGCTTTGCTTGTTTATGTGGCTCACTTGCTGGCATGCTGAGGACCAGTGCTGGTCCACCGACTGGGGGGTTCGGGACCCCTGGCATAACGGATCATCCGCCTCCCTCCATACCCTAAGATTTTGAAGCATACAAGACTCAACTAAACATACCTCGCAGTGTAGGAAGCGCCATCACAGCCAAAGGCTAATAGAGCTTGAGCTGGAGACATTTTCTTGCTGTCTTGGTTCTTCTTTCTTTCTTCTTTCTCTTTGGTTTCTTCCTCTGCCGTGCTCAGCATGCGTCATCTCTTTCGAGGCACATTTGGCAGAAGAGCACACTGTTCCTCCGCTCAATCTGCAAAGCTAGGAAACTATAAAATCTTTTATAGATCAACGGCCACACCTAGCATTAGAAAGGGGCCATTGAGGTTTTCTTTCTGGTTCTAAGAACCATTGCCATGGCTAAAACTATGCCAGGCAGAAAACTATAAAATCTATTATTAATTATCGGCCACGCTGGTCATTTAAATGGGCCGTTGAGGTTTCCTTTCTGGTTCTAAGAACCATCTTCATGGCTAAAACTATGCCAGGCAGAAAACTATAAAATCTATTATTAATTATCGGCCACACTGGTCATTTAAATGGGCCGTTGAGGTTTCCTTTCTGGTTCTAAGAACCATCTTCATGGCTAAAATAATGCCAGGCAGAAAACTATAAAATCTATTATAGATCAACAGCTACACCTAGCATTAAGAAGGGCCATTGAGGTTTTCTTTCTGGTTCTAAGAACCATCGTCATGGCTAAAATAATGCCAGGCAGAAAACTATAAAATCTATTATAGATCAACAGCCACACCTAGCATTAAGAAGGGCCATTGAGGTTTTCTTTTTGGTTCTAAGAACCATCACCATGGCTAGAATTATGCCAGGCATAAATCTATAAAATCTATTATTAATCACCGGCCACACTGATCATTTAAATGGGCCGCTGAGGTTTCCTTTCTGGTTCTAAGAACCATCACCATGGCTAGAATTATGCTAGGGAAGAAAGGTATGAAATCTTATATCAATCATAATACCAGGTAGCAGCCAGAATATATAATAAAAACTCTTTAATTTGACAACAAATTCAAAGACGTAACTATAGTTCTAGTTGGGAAACTGACTATCCTAGACCAGGGGTAGGCAACCTTGGCTCTTTTATGACTCGTGGACTTCAACTCCCAGAATTCCTGAGCCAGCCATTCTGGCTCAGGAATTCTGGGAGTTGAAGTCCACGAGTCATAAAAGAGCCAAGGTTGCCTACCCCTGTCCTAGACCAAGCAATGTCCAAAAACACTAATAAATTTCTAGGAGCCTGTCACTCTGACAAATTAGCCATCAATAGACAGACAGAAACAATATGTACCCACTTTACAAAAAAGACAACACCTCTTCACCAGCAATCCACACTGAGATACGCATAGATTAATACTATGATTAACATCAGACCAACAGTCAAGAAGTAAAGAATGTCCTAATCAAGGAACTGCCAAAGAAGCTAACAACAAATGGCACAACAAAGAACCTCCAAGACCATTTTTTAAAAAACTGCTAAAGCAAGCCTTAGGGCAGTGATGGCGAACCTTTTAGATCTTTTAGAGTGTCCAAAAGCCGCCCTGCCTCAGCTCTCGCCTGCCCGCCTCCCCATCCTGCTCTGCCATCCCGCAGGGCCACCTACCGCCTCCATGGCCCGTCGCAGATCTCCCAGGTGGTCCTGCAGTGCCATGGCAGCCACGCCTTCTGCCTGCGCCCCACAGCATCATCTGCATGCGACAGGGTGCGAGGGCGGAGTCTTATCCCCACTGCCCGGCTGCCATGTCCTTGGCTGGGCTGCTGCACGTGGGCCACGCTCAGGGGTGATTCTCCTCCGGGGGTCTGCTGGTGAACAGGGGGCCGCGGGGGGAGGTGGGGCTGGGGCGACGGCACGCGTGCCCATAGAGAGGGCTCAGAGTGCCACCTCTGTCCCACGTGCCATAGGTTCGTCACCACTGCCTTAGGGTAAACTTCGGAAAGGCCCAAACAGTACTTGCCAGGCATCCTCACTTTCATGATACAACGAAGAGTGAATTAAACCATCTGTCTTACTGTTGATGTCTTCTTCGTCTACAGGTCATTTTGGATTCGTGCCTTTGAAATAAAAAAAGTCAACATTACTTCAGTTGGAATTGGGGTTTTACTCCTAAGAATGCACAACACACAGTGGTTACTATTACCACAGACACAGGGGTTACCCTTGCTTACCTAGGCATAATTAGTGGAAGACCATCCACCTCCCTCCATATCCTAAAGCAGGGGTCTCCAAACCTGGCCCTTTTATGACTTGTGGACTTCAACTCCCAGCATGCTGGCTGAGGAACTCTGGGAGTTGAAGTCCACAAGTCATAAAAGGGCCAAGTGTGGAGACCCCTGTCCTAAAGCTTTAAAGAATATAAGACTCAACTAAACATACCTCTCAGTGTACAGGGTGCCATCACAGCCGAAGACTAAGAGGGTTTGAGCTGGAGACATTTCCTTGCTCTTTTTTTCTTCTTTTTTCTTCTTTCTCCTTTGTTTCTTCCTCAGTCGTGCCCGGCAACGTTGTCTCTTTCGAAGAATATTCAGCAGAAGAGTGCACTTCCTCTGCTCAGTCTGCAAAGCTAGAAAACTATAACATCTTTTACAGATCAATGGCCAACCTAACATTAAAAAGGGCCATTGATATTTTCTTTTTGGTTCTATGAACCATTGCCAAGGCTAAATTTCCAGACCAACAATCAAGAAGTAAACAATACCCTAATCAAGGAGCTGCCAAAGAAGCTAACAACACATAGCGCAACAAAGAACCTCCAAGACCATTTTCGCCAACACTGAAAGGAGCCACTAGAACAGTGATGGCGAACCTTTTAGAGACCAAGTGCCCAAAAACTGGCCCTGCCCCTGCTCCACCCCTTCACCCCCACCCCACCTGCCCATAGGACCACTTACCACCTCCATGGCCCTCCACAGATCACCCAGGCAGCCCAGCAGCGCTATGGCAGCCACGCCCTCTGCCCGCGCCCTGCAGCATCAACTGCATGATGGGGTGTGAGGGCAGAGTCTTGTCTACGCTGCCTGGCTGCCATGTCCTTGGCTGCGCTGCTCTGTGTGGGCCACGCTCGAGGGCGAGTCTCCTTCAGGGGAGCTGCTGGAGAGGAGGAGGTCGCGGGGGAGGCAAGGCTGGGGCAACGGTACATGTGCCCACAGAGAGGGCTCCGAGTGCCACCACTGGCACCCGTGCCATAGGTTCGCCACCACTGCACTAGAACATAAACTGGGAACAAACTGCACTCCCTTCAAGCACTGATGATGTTCCCTAGTTTGGTAAAGAAACGTCTACAACATGGGCCGGACATGTCATGTGGAAGCCACGCCCACCCCATTGCCGGCAAGGGCAAAACCGGCCCGATACATTGCATGACGTCACATGACGTCGCGAGTTTGGACATGCCTGGTCTACAAGAAAACCGCCAAGCTCAGAGAGCACCAAAGACACCTCATTTCAAGTGTTAACCACAAATATTCTTCTTTATTGGTATTCCTCGTATTAAATTGCATCACCAGGTTTACTTTTGCTTCTAAGAAGTCTGGCTGGTATTGGCATTATTTCCAAGGGTGTGAAGGTGGGAGGGAGGTGATCCCAAAGGATTCCCTTCTGGCTAGAGTCTCACTGAGGGAGTCCTCAGGTACTGGAGGAGGCTGGTATCTGTCTGATTCTAAGATCCACAGCCAATAGGTAAAATTGTCTTGGGTCAGAAATTTTTTGCTACTTTTTAGGCATGTTTGTCACTTATGACTGCTCTTTTTACCCTTGATACTTTGTAATGTTTAAAAAAAACTTTGCTAAAGCAAGTCTTAAGATAAACTTTAGCAAGACCCAAAGATTTTTGCAGTAGTTAACATGTTGCAAACAGTACCTGCCAGGCTTCCTTACTTTCATAATATACTGGAGAGCGAATTAAACCATCTGTCTTACTGTTGATGTCTTCTTCTTCGTCTACATGGATTCATGCCTTGGAAATAAAAAAATCAACATCACCAAATGAACAGTGGATGTTCAGAGGTTAGAAAAGCAATCAGTCAAAGGGGTTTTATGTGTTTTATCCTACTTGTGAAAGAAGGCAAAATACAATGACTTGTAACATTGTTCCCTTAAGCCACTAGCCTGTTTTCTACATGTTTTGCTTCTTTTAAGGCAGAGGTCTTCAAACTTGGCCCTTTTATGACTTGTGGATTGGCACGCTGGCTGAGGAATTCTGGGAGCTGAAGTCCACAAATCATAAAAGGGCCACGTTTGAAGACCCCTGGACTTCAACTCCCAGAATTCCTGAGCCAGCCATGTTGAGGGGAAAGGGAACTTTCCAAGCTGAGCCATGCTGGCTCAGGAATTCTGGGAGTTGAAGTCCACAAGTCATAAAAGCGCCAAGGTTGCCTACCCCTGGTATAGGGTTTCCTGCCTGAGCAGAGGGTTGGACTAGATGACCTCTAAGGTCCCTCCCAACTTATTATTATTATTACATATTTTGCTTCTTTTAGGGGCTTGTGCCTTGACTAAAATTATCTCAGATTCCAAAAAAATCACTTTATTCCTGAGAGCAAAGTCAGTTCCTGAGATAATTTTACTTTTAAAGCCAATTTTAACTCCTATTCACCTTTGGTGGTTTGGTCCCTTTAAAAAGGACATGGCTGAGATTACCTCAGGTTCCACCAAAATGTTATTCTAAGAACTTGAATTCTTGGCTAAAATTATCCCAAGAATTCACTTTATTCCTAAGAGGAAAGTCAGTTCCTGAGATAATTTTACCTTTAAAGCCAATTTTAACTCCTATTCACCTTTGGTGGTTTGGTCCCTTTAAAAAGGACATGGCTGAGATAACCTCAGGTTCCACCAAAATTTTATTCTAAGAACTTGAATTCTTGTCTAATATTTCCCCAAGAATTCACTTTATTCCTAAGAGGAAAGTCAGTTCCTGAGATAATTTTACTTTTAAAGCCAATTTTAACTCCTATTCACCTTTGGTGGTTTGGTCCCTTTAAAAAGGACATGGCTGAGATTACCTCAGGTTCCACCAAAATTTTATTCTAAGAGCTTGAATTCTTGGCTAAAATTACCCCAAGAATTCATTTTATTCCTAAGAGGAAAATCAGTTCCTGAGATAATTTTACTTTTAAAACCAGTTTTAACTCCTATTCACCTTTGGTGGTTTGGTCCCTTTAAAAAGGACATGGCTGAGATAACCTCAGGTTCCACCAAAATTTTATTCTAAGAACTTGAATTCTTGTCTAATATTACCCCAAGAATTCACTTTATTCCTAAGAGGAAAGTCAGTTCCTGAGATAATTTTACTTTTAAAGAAAAATTTTAACTCCTATTCACCTTTGGTGGTTTGATCCCTTTAAAAAGGACATGGCTGAGATTACCTCAGGTTCCACCAAAATTTTATTCTAAGAACTTGAATTCTTGGCTAAAATTACCCCAAGAATTCACTTTATTCCTAAGAGGAAAGTCAGTTCCTGAGATAATTTTACCTTTAAAGATTTACAAAATACAATGACTTGTAACATTGTTCCTTTAAGCCACTAGCCTGTTTTCTACATGTTTTGCTTCTTTTAAGGCAGAGGTCTTCAAACTTGGCCCTTTTATGACTTGTGGATTGGCACGCTGGCTGAGGAATTCTGAGAGCTGAAGTCCACAAATCATAAAAGGGCCACGTTTGAAGACCTCTGGACTTCAACTCCCAGAATTCCTGAGCCAGCCATGTTGAGGGGAAAGGGAACTTTCCAAGCTGAGCCATGCTGGCTCAGGAATTCTGGGAGTTGAAGTCCACAAGTCATAAAAGCGCCAAGGTTGCCTACCCCTGGTATAGGGTTTCCTGCCTGAGCAGAGGGTTGGACTAGATGACCTCTAAGGTCCCTTCCAACTTATTATTATTATTACATATTTTGCTTCTTTTAGGGGCTTGTGCCTTGACTAAAATTATCTCAGATTCCAAAAAAATCACTTTATTCCTGAGAGCAAAGTCAGTTCCTGAGATAATTTTACCTTTAAAGCCAATTTTAACTCCTATTCACCTTTGGTGATTTGGTCCCTTTAAAAAGGACATGGCTGAGATAACCTCAGGTTCCACCAAAATTTTATTCTAAGAACTTGAATTCTTGTCTAATATTACCCCAAGAATTCATTTTATTCCTAAGAGGAAAATCAGTTCCTGAGATAATTTTACTTTTAAAGCTAATTTTAACTCCTATTCACCTTTGCTGGTTTGGTCCCATTAAAAAGGACATGGCTGAGATTACCTCAGGTTCCACCAAAATTTTATTCTAAGAGCTTGAATTCTTGGCTAAAATTACCCCAAAAATTCATTTTATTCCTAAGAGGAAAGTCAGTTCCTGAGATAATTTTACCTTTAAAGCTAATTTTAACTCCTATTCACCTTTGGTGGTTTGGTCCCTTTAAAAAGGACATGGCTGAGATTACCTCAGGTTCCACCAAAATTTTATTATAAGAACTTGAATTCTTGGCTAAAATTACCCCAAGAATTCACTTTATTCCTCAGGTTCCACCAAAAGTTTAAGAACTTGACTAGAATTACTTTAAGACACAGCGGTTTGCGTTATTCCCCGAGCGAAAGACTGAGATAAGTATCTTTAGTGACCTATGGTATTGGAGTCCTTTGAATAAAAGGTATTACCTCCGCTACCACTAGCGGTTTACTCGTAAGAATACACGCCGTGGTTAAAATTACCACAGGTGCTATCCTGACTCCTCGAGAACAATAAGCTATTAATTAGCTTAAAAACTCACGCCCCCCTCCGCATCCCTAAAAGGTAAAAGTCTCAGGTACATTTACCTCAAAGCTCAAAAGGCCCTGCCCGGCCTCGAGCTCGAGGACTTGGGCCGCGGGAGCGCCGGAGAGAGACATTTTTGCCTTCCGGCGCCCCGCAGCAAAAAGGAAAAAATCGGCGGGCTCCTCAGGCTGAGTGCCAAAAGAAAAGCGAGCGCGCTGCAGAGGCAGGAGACGCCGCTACCGCGTCTCTTTTGAGGAAAAAGAGACGCGGTAGCGGCGGCGGCTGCCTCTGCAGCGCGCTCGCTTTTATTTTTGCACTCAGCCTGAGGAGCCCGCCGACTTTTTAAATGCCCCCGCCTTCCGGAGAGGGGAGAGGCCGCTCAGCCAATCCGAGGGAAGCGTTTTCGGAGCAGCCAATCACGAGCGAGATGGGTGTGCAGACAGGAGCCCGCGAGGGAGGGTGCTGGGCGGGAAAGGCGCGCGCTCTTTCCCGCGCAAACAGGTGCGAACGCTCGGCTGGTTTCCCAGCTCGCGCACCGGTTGCCATGGAGACGGCCGCAGCGCGGGTAACGGCTCATCACTGTCAGGTATGCCTCGGCCCGCACAGGTGAAGGCGATTAGACTGCGTAATGCCGCCTCCTCGAGCCTTCGCCCCGCCCGGAGACCCGTTGGACTACAAATCCCATCCCGTCAGGCAGCCTTGTGCCTGAGGCTGGAGTAGGGTTGGAGGGTGCCACCCCCCTCCCTCTCCCGTTGCAAAGGCCCAGTTTTTAAAATATCCCCATCATTTTTGCAGCTGTGCTTTTTAGGATTGAGAGATCAGAGGGCTACTTGGGCTTCCACTGGATTACAAGTCCCATCAGCCACCTCTGGGGCGCTGATGGGGAACGTCCCTTCTTCCAACAGAACTTTTTCTTGTTGAGCAGGAAAATGCTTAAAATGCTGTTTAAAAAGTTCTGAAAATTTAATAAATGCAAAATAAAATAAAGATTATATGCAGAATTGAGATGCTTTCCATTTTCTTGCTGCAGAGAAAGATTCTGTTAAGTTCTAGCTGGAACTCCACGTCTCTTATTCTGTTGGTAACCTCTTTGTTTGTGTTGGTTGTCGCCTGTTGTTGTTAATTGCGAAGTCGTGTCCGACCCATCGCGACCCCATGGACAACATTCCTCCAGGTCTTCCTGTCCTCTACCATCTTCTGGAGTCCATGGTTGTAGCCTAGGGATATTTAAAAACAGTGAGGAAAGTCCACAGGAGGCCCGCTTTATGCTCCCATCGCCTGTTTCCTGGGAGAGGGGAAGTTATTTATTGAGACTAAAGCGGTCAAACCCTCTGGGAAGAATTAAAGAATTAATACGGTTAAAGAAGAAATAGCAGCCACAAAAGGAAATAAACCCTTTTAATATGATTTTAAGATTATTATTATTTATCTATTGAAGCTATTGAATGCTATTAAGGGTCAAAAAACAGTGCCATCCTGTGGTTGAAGCAGGTATAGCAGCCATTAAAAAACTTTTCAATGGCATTTTAAGGTTATTCTTTATTATTAAAACCTTATTAATATTAACTAGGTTTAAGGCTTTTGAAGCAGATTTCTTCTTCCGTGCCTGCGCTGCAGCAAACGGGCCTCCCCTGGCCCTATTAATAAGGTGTTAATACCGTTAATAAAGATAGGCAGTGTTTCTCAACCTTGACAATTTTAAGGCATGTGGACTTCAACTCCCAGAATTCCACAGCCAGCCTGAGAAAGAATCTCTGAAATTTATGTTTCCAACATATGAACTGTATCTCTATGTTCCCAATTTGGCCTCTTGTTTTTCTCCCTCTGAAGTGGAAAGGGCACAAAGAGACCCAGCCTCCCAGTCTCTCGTACCGGCATCCAGCCGCCTCCTTGGGGACAGGAAGTCGGCCATGCCGAGTAGGTCGTTCTGAACGGAAGTGGAAGGACGGCCACAGAAACGGACAGGAAGTTGGCCATCCCGGGGAGGTCAGTGTGTAGGACAGTGGAGAACTACTGTGCATGTGTGACTGGAAGTCGGCAGGTAAGGTTGATTTCCTTGTGTGGCTGCTATTCCTGCCTAAGGCTGCGTTCTGATGACTTGGCCCCTAAAATAACAAACATAGTCTTTCATATCTTGGGAAAGCCTGACTTTTTTGCCCTCTTTTGGGCAAGGAAAGAGTAGGGCCTGAGGTTTGACCCATTTTGCAATTAGAAAAGAGTTAGGTCGACGTAATGCCGTATTCTGATGACTTTGTCCCCAAAATGACCAACACAGTTTGTGATATGTTAGGAAAGCCTGACTTTTTTGCCTTCTTTGGGGTAAGTATTATTTCCTTGTGTGGCTGCTATTCCAAAATAATCACAGGTAGGCACTCTTCATGCCCTGTGCTATAGATGGTCTTTGTAGTCCCCTTCAGGCTGCCATGCCCAAAATAACCACAGGAGGGCACTCTTTGCATTCCCTGTGCTATAGATGGTCTTTGTAGTCCCTTTCTGGCCGCTATGCCCAAAATAACCAAAGGAGGGCACTCTTTTCATGCCCTGTGTTATATATGGTCTATGTAGTCCCCTTCAGGCTATCTCGCCCAAAATAACCACAGGAGGGCTCTCTTTGCATGCCTTGTGTTATGTATGGTCTTTGTAGTCCTGTCAGGCTGCTATGCCCAAAATAGCCCCAGGAGGGCACTCTTTTCATGCCCTGTGTTATATATGTTCTTTGTAGTCCCTTTCTGGCCATTATGGCCAAAATAACCACAGAATGCAATGCAACTTTTGACAGCCATGATTTAATGAATGTGCCACAATTGGCGGAGTTTGCAAAATACACAAATGAGTTTCACAACAAAGATTGCTGCACTCTCACATGCCGTAAGCTACGAATGTCCAACCTTTTGGCTTGCCTGGGCTGCACTGAGGGACGAGGAATTCTCTTGGGCCACATATACATTAACTACAGTACACGTTAATGTATATAAATCACATAATGTTAAAAGTTTATGATCTTGTGAGGCCACATTACTAGCTGTCTAGGGTAGGGCTAGGCTAGGGGTAGGCAACCTTGGCTCTTTTATGACTCATGGACTTCAACTCCCAGAATTCCTGAGCCAGCATGGCTCAGCTTGGAAACTCCCTTTCCCCTCAACATGGTGGGCTCAGGAATTCTGGGAGTTGAAGTCCACGAGTCATAAAAGAGCCAAGGTTGCCTACCCCTGGACTAGGGCCACATGTGACTCACCGGCCGAAGGTTGGACATGCCTAATCTAACCTTAATGTTCTTTTTTTGGTAGTCTCAACCAAGAGACTCACTTCTGCCTCTCCGCTTCTCCTTCAGCGTCCCAGGCATCATAGAGCAGCCAAGCACTGCTCAGCACATTGTCTGAACCTCCAGGGTCGGTGTGTGGCCCGCCGCGTCCCCCAACTCTGCACAATTGAGGTTACCGAATAAAGTCTAAGAGCGAAGCCGGCTGTGGGAAGGCGGCCGTCAGCGAGCAAAGGCTGGGCCGGCCGGGACGCCTCCCGCTTCCCCCGCTGGACGGCTAAGCCCGAGGAAGCCGGGCGAGAGGACACCAGAGAGGCGCGCCTCCCTCGAAGCTGGACGGCGCGCGGGAGTCCAGCCGCCGCCCCCTCCGACGGGCGAGCGGGAGGGGCGAGCGGCGCGCCCTGGTCCGGCAGCCGCCTTTGGCCCCCCGCCCAGCTGAAAGGCGGCCGGGGGCGAGGCGGGGGCGGAGCCGGCTGGAGGGCGCTGCGCCTGCCGCCGCCGGCATGGAAGAGGCAACACGAGCCGCGCCCGCCGCCCGGCCTGTCCGGAGGGGCGTCTCAGCGAGAAGGCCGGGGGCGCCTCTCCCGCCCGCCCCTTGAGGCCGGCCCGCCCGCATGGCCCGCGCGCTGCTGGTGGTGGCTGCCGCCGCCGCCGTCCTGGCCCGGGGGGGCCGCGCCGAGTCCCCAGGTGGGTGTGGGAGAGGCGGCCCCGAAGCCGCACCCGGCGCTGGGCTGCCTCTCGGCCGGCGAAGGGCCGCGGGCGCCACCAGCCCGTCTGGAAGTCGGAGGCGCCTTGCGAGGACGCGCTGCGCGGTCTCCGGCCAGCCGGCTCGGCGCTGCGGCGGCGACAAAGAGGTGCGGGTGTCCTGCAGCCTTCGCCCATTGTCCTCGGCAAGGCCGGCCGGCTGGCTGGCTGGCTCCCCTCCGCCGCCGCCCCCGGCTCAGCCCCTGCAGGAGCCGCCGCCCCTTCGAGGCGGGGGTGGCGGGAAGAGCCCCCCGTCACCCCCAAAGAGGAGAGCGGTGACTTTTTTTTATCGGGATGGGTTTGGCGGGAAGTGGGGAAGGGCAGCCTTGACCTCCTGCTGCTTTGGCCCCTGGCGAGGGGAGCCACCGCCTGCCGGAGGGAGGCCGAAGTGTGGGGAGCGGATCCCCGGGAGGCCGCTTCTCCCCCGCCCCCGTCACTCGAAGGGCTTTCTGCAGGTGCGGAACCCTCCCGGGGCCCGGATCCTGGCTACGAGGACCACGAGGTGGTGTACCCGGTCAGAGTGGACGAGAGGGGCGCCTTCCTCTCCTACAACCTGTCCCACCGCCCGCTGTCCAAAAGGGCCGTCTTCTCACGGATTCGCCCGGGGGCGTTTTACGCCCTCTTTCACCGAGGGCAGCAGCTGCGCTTCAACCTGAGCCTCAACCCTCACCTCCTGGCCCCCGGCTTTGTTACTGAAAAGCGGTATGGAGGCATCTCTCGGGCCCGGATTCAAGCGTCCAGCCGGAACCCGTGTCATATGATCGGGTCTGTTCAGAACGGGGACAAAGAAAGTGGGCTGGCGGCCCTCAGCACGTGCGATGGGCTGGTGAGTGTCTTGGGTGGAAGGGGAGGGAGGGAGGCCGTGGTTCTGGTACCCTCTCCCTCCCACTGGCTGAATTCCTCCTTTGTTCAACATCTGGTATAACAATCATTGTTCTGTGAAGTCAGCACAACTGCATCTCACAGTTTGGTTTGTTATAAGCAGATGTTTCTTTGTGCTTAGGAATATATTGCTCTAGTTAATTCTGTAGAAGACACCCTCGTGAATTCCCTTCCACAGAAGCCCTCCTTTGCTTCTACTTGGCCCTTTCCTCCACCTGCCCCCCCCCCAATCTAGACGGGGCACAAGGGAGTAAGAGGTGCAGAGGAGAATTGCGTAGGGCAACAAGGGCCTGGGGGGGGGGGCTCTTAGGGTGCCTCTTTCAGTTCTGTTTTAAAGCTAGTCGGTCTTTACCCCAGGATCAGGGAGGCTACCCTGGACACGGCTTCCGGCTTCCATAGGCTCTAAAGCAGGGGTCCCCAACCTTATGAAACCATCCCCTCTCCACCTAGTCTACAGAGTCAGAAAAGTTGGGGACCGCTGGCTTCTGGGTCTAAAACAGTAATTCTCAAATCTTTTCAGGCTTGCTCATTCATTCATTCATTCAAAAACCAGAATCCCTGACAGGGAGGGAAAGCTCTAGTGATAATAACAGGCTGCATTTGAGTGGAAAGCTTTTGTTTTTTGCCCTTCGTCTCTCAGGCAGCCCCATCAAGTTCTTGTGGAACCAAGCTTGAGAAACCCTGATTTAGTCCTGAGTCATCCCAGGCCAGCCAGCCCTGGTTGAGAAAGCAGTCTCAAAAAGCAAAGTTTCCCCCATGCCTTAGCTTAGTTTCTCTTAGCTTCCCAACGGTGTGTGTGTGTGTCCGTCCCCTTCTGTCCATCCCTAGAAGAAAGGAGATGCTTCTTCCATCTTCCTGCTCATTGCAATCAAGTGAGCTGAAAACCTGCATGCTGAAGTGGCCTGACACTTTCTGCAGACTGAGAGCATTTAGGAACCGATGCCATTTCCTCTCCAGAAAGGCGTCTTTCACCTGGCTGGCCAAGACTTCTTAATTGAGCCACTGGCTCCCAGCAACCTGAGGGAGGGCACAGCCCAACCACACAGGATATCTCGACGTCATGTTTGGGAGCACGAAGCTGAAGAGTTTATTTCGGTCCTGAGCACGAAAGGAGCCAGGAAGCAGCCAGCTTCTGTCAGGATGTGTGGGGTGCAAGGTAATGTTTCCTGGTTTGGGAGTCCTGTGGCTCCTAGCCGGCTCTTTGTCACTTGAAATCCCTTTCTCGAGGGAGGAGCGGTTCTCTTTGAGACTGGCTCTGGCTCTCCCTCATGGCTGTACTAAGGCGCATTTCTCCAGCTCTTGCTGACCTTTCCTGGGCCAAGAATGGGGAGGTCTTTACAGCTTTGCTGCTATTGGTGAAATTCTCCTCCCCTCCAGCATCCCTAGCCATTTGGGAAACCACCTGCCTGGGGGGGGGCTTGGGCCACTGTAGGTGGGGGCTTGGGACAGAGTTTAGCTGCTTTGCCAGTCCTCCAGGGCAGAGGCCTCTGGTGCAAAAGTGCTCCGTGCTGGTCCCAACATAGAAGGGTTGGAAGGGACCTTGGAGGTCTTCTAGTCTAAACCCCTTTGAGCAGGAGACCTTAGTCCAACCCTCTGCTCAAGCCGGAGACCCTGGGCCAGTTCAGTCTCTTCTTAAAGGCTCAGGAGACTTGAGTTCCCGGCACAAAGAGAAGATTCCAATTACGGTTGAAGAAAAATCTGAAGAAGGAGCTTAAATAAAGCAAATCCTATTTCCAGTGGATTTAACTGTCACAGGAAGACCAGAGCTGTGCGAGCCCAAAATCAAAAGGAGTCCACCTTTTCTGACTAATCAGTTTTATTAAAGGGTGGAGCTCGTCAGTTTATGCCTTTTAATAAAATGGGCTAGACAAAAATGGTGCTCCCAGATTCTTCCTGATGATTGTCATGGAAAACATTTTCACACAAATCCAAGTAGTGGTAAACTTTTCCTTTTATAAAATAGTTTCTTCCAGAAACCATTTGATGGCACACCCACCTCTCTTCTAGGACTGAACTTTTGGCCAGCTGTTGTTCGGCCCGAGCCCCTCCCCACCCCTGCTCTGTTTACAGAGCAGAGGCCCACAGGCTTTGCCTCTGTGGCATCTCCTTTTCTCTAGAAGAAACGGACCTCCTTCCTTCCTCAGTCTGATCGGTAGTAAACCGAACATGGCGTTTAGTCTTCCAGCTGCAGAAGGCAGCCCATAATAAGACAATGCCCTCATTTACCTAAAACATCCAACTAATCACTGGGCGAGGGAAATGGTTGAGCATGGAGGATGCAGTTCTGTTTATTGTGTTCAAGGTTGCTGAAGCCCACGTAGAAGAAACAGGATTAGGCTTCTTGGGAAAAATGCACTTCAGCAGGATTCCTTCCCCCCCCCCTTCAGAAAGTGGGGACAGACAGAAGGAAGGAGCCCTGCGACTGGCCACCCTTTGCATCCCAGAAAGGCTCAAGCGTGTCCAAGCAGCCCCCTTTGCCTCTTCCCGAGGGGTGGGCACAAGGGAGGAGGAGGCAGTCTTCAGTTGACCTCAGTTACCTGGTATTTGCGATGATTGGGTGGTGAAACTGCCAATCAAAGCAAGGGAATGTGGGCACCTCCTCTGAGTTTATGTTCTGGAGGGAGGGGCTGCTCAGAGGGCCCGAGACTCCTGGGGGCAGTGGGCGTGCGTGAGTGCCCAGAAGGCTAACTAGCAAAGTCTTCGGACATCCCACGTTCAGTTCTTTTATAAAAGTTAAATATTCTTTAAATGTGAACAGAATGGTTGCATCATCCCATACCTTCCCCACATTCTACCTACTCACCTTTGGTTAGTAATAAAGAAAGATGGGAGGCAAACAAAGATTTCTAGACCAGTAAAGGGCTTGGCGGTAGCACCAAAACAAATAACATCCTTTAGGGATTCCCAGGATTAGTGCAGTGGGATAAAAGGAGGGGGAGAGAAGGGCCTTCAGCAGCCAAGTTGGGTAGGCAGAGGATAGGAGCCACATTTCCCCCTTCTTCTGCCTCGTCCTTGGGTAGCCTCAAGTGGGGGAAGTGGGTTGATTTGGGGAAATGAAAAGCGGCCCAGGACAGATCTGAAAACTAAAGGGGTAGTGGGTTATGAGGCAGGAGAGGTCAGAATTGGGCCTGGACCTGGAGGGGCAACGGGCATAACAGATAGTGGTGGTGGCACTGTGACTCCTGGATTGGGGTGGGTGGGTATGAAGGACAGAGCCTGGTTCCAGTTCTAAAGCACAATGGCTGGAAAGCTCAGATCCCCTGGGAGACCCTGGGAGAGGACGGTTGTTGGCCTAAGCTGTGAAGATAGGGAGCCAGCCGTATTAGGATGTCATCGTCTCCCGTCTTCTCCAATTTCCAGAATATGCCAATGGCTCAGAGAGGTCGAGGGAGCGTTGGGAGGAAAAGCAGCAGAGGAAGCGGCGGATCAAGCCACGCTCGGTCAGTAAGGAGAAGTGGGTGGAGACCCTGGTGGTGGCTGACACCAAGATGGTGGAATACCACGGCAGCCGGCATGTTGAGAAGTATGTCCTGACAGTCATGAACATGGTGAGCATTGCGAAAGGTTGCTGGTTGTGGTTCCTTTGTGGAACAGACAAAGGGCAACTCTCAGCTGGGGAAAGAGCAGGAGAGATTTGGGGTAATTTCATTGATCGAAACATTTGAGATGCGTTTGTGGCCCAGGAGAGAACTTCCCTTCTCATGTGCAGAGCTCACTGAGGGACTCCACTTCTTCCAATATGCAGGTGGCTGGTTTATTCCATGATGCCAGCATTGGGAACCCGGTCCACGTTTCTATTGTGCGTCTCATCTTTCTGGAAGATGAAGAGGTAAGAAGAAACAGAGAAGACATGATGTAGAGCTGCATCTGCTCATCTCTGCAGAAAGCTGAGGATATTCATTCTGTTGTCTCCACCCCTCTGTTTCACCTTCCTCTGTGGTGGTCCGTAGTTTGTGCGTCCCCTTGTTTCTTCCTGCAGCAATTTCACTGCCTTCTTAGGTTTCTTGTAATGCTAGCTACAAAGAGCCATTAGCCATTGTTTGAAAGCTGATCCAGACAGCTACTAAAATCCTTTTTGCACATGAATTTCTTTGGCTTTGCTGTCTTGATACATTCAGTAGGTGTTTATGTTTGTTCCAAATTTCTGAGATAGATAAAATCTTTATAGGAGTTCAACAATCTCAGCTTTGGAAGAATGGGGAATTACGAATAATAATTATGTACCCTGGGTTTGTTTATATGTATAGATAGGGGTAGGCAACCTTGGCTCTTTTATGACTCGTGGACTTCAATTGCCAGAATTCCTGAGCCAGCATGGCTGGCTCAGGAATTCTGGGAGTTGAAGTTCACGAGTCATAAAAGAGCCAAGGTTGCCTACCCCTGGTATAGATATAGCTTTTATTTGCTTTTCATGCTTTTCAATAGTTTGTCGGCAATAATAATCATACCAGTGCAGTATCTCTGTCTGTTAATTGAGGGTTCTAATTTTCTTTACGTAGGAGGATCTGAAAATTAGCCACCATGCCGACAACACCTTGAGAAGTTTTTGCAAGTGGCAGAAAGCCATCAACCCCAAGGGGGATGCTCACCCCCTGCACCATGATGTCGCCATCTTGCTCACCAGGTATCCCCGTGACTTCAGTGCCGTCTCTAACATCTGTCAGTCTCACTGAAAGTGAGGAACTCCTTTGAAGAGAGAACGTTCTTGATGGAGACGGGGCTCTGACACCAGATTACAAAGCAGTCTTACAGTATTTTGAGAGGCACACTGTGCCGGTGTCCTGCAACTGGATCTGAAATGTCTGAGCATGTTGGTTTGCTTCTGTTTTTGAGCTGGGCCCTTGTTTTTTCCCTAGAGTTCTCCAATTGCCAATTTATTTTCCTTCAACCCAGCTGGGTCTTGCTCAGTATAGTGACCCTCTTTTTTGTTCTCTCTCTCTCTCTCTCTCTCTCTCTCTCTCTCTCTCTCTCTCTCTCTCTCTCTCTCTCTCTCTCTCTGTGTGTGTGTTTGTGTGTGTTTCCCTGACTCGGAAAGGAAGGATCTCTGCACTGCCATGAACCGACCATGTGAGACATTGGGCCTGGCCCACGTCTCTGGCATGTGCCAACCACACCGGAGCTGCAACGTGAACGAGGACACGGGTCTTCCATTGGCCTTCACCGTGGCCCATGAACTGGGACACAGGTAAGGTTGCAGCCGGGCATCTTGGCCTGTCCGAGATTAAGACTGAGCAGAGATTTGTAGAGGTTGATCACTAGCATGTTTAGAGCCTGGAGACATCCACATGTCTCAGCCCCAGGGAGATGGTGTGCCTCATCCTTGTTCACAGGGTCCTTCAGTGGAAACCTAACCCCCCCCCCAAAAAAAGTCTCTCCCTAATAAGCTGAGAGGTAAATTGGGCTCTGAAGTGAAAGTTGTCTAGTTGTTGAGGTTTCTGCAACCTTACTCCATTCCTTTTTTATGAGTCACGTCAAGGAAATTCTGGGAGAAATGGTTGAATAACAAGGGCTTGACAGAAGGTATTGAAAGTGCATCTTCACCTAAAGGGGTCATGGGAGGAGAGACACCAAGTGTACAAAAACTACCCTGGAACACAGGGGAACTACCAGAGGACTGGAAAAGAGCTGATGTAGTTCCCATCCTCAAAAAAGGAAAAAAAATGGATCCAGGAAATTACAGACCTATCAGCCTGACCTCAATACCTGGGAAGATCCTGGAAAAGATAATCAAACAACGAATCAACGAACACCTAGAGGCAAACAAAGTCATTACTAAAAGCCAACATGGGTTTGTCAAAAATAGATCATGCCAGACAAATCTTATTGCATTCTTTGACCAAGTGACAAAATTAGTGGATCAGAGGAATGCTGTGGACATAATTTACTTGGACTTCAGTAAGGCATTTGATAAAGTAGATCACAACCTACTACTTGACAAGATAGAAAAATGTGGGGTAGACAGAACCACCACCAGATGGATCCGTAGCTGGCTGACCGGCCGTACTCAGCGAGTGGTCCTCAATGGAACTGCATCTATATGGAGGGAAGTGTGTAGTGGGGTGCCCCAGGGCTCTGTTCTGGGCCCAGTACTCTTCAACATCTTCATCAACGATTTGGATGAAGGGATAGATGGGGAACTCATCAAATTTGCAGATGACACCAAGCTGGCAGGAATAGCCAACACTCCAGAAGACAGGCTTCAGATACAGAAGGATCTGGACAGACTTGAACACTGGGCACTAACTAACAAAATGAAATTCAATGGTGAAAAAAGCAAGGTTCTACATTTAGGCAAGAAAAACCAAATGCACAAGTACAGCATAGGTGGCACCATGCTCAATAGTAGTAACTGTGAGAGGGACCTCGGAGTCCTAGTAGACAATCACTTAAATATGAGCCAGCAGTGTGCTGCAGCTGCCAAAAAGGCCAACACAGTGCTAGGCTGCATTAACAGAGGGATAGAATCAAGATCACGTGAAGTATTAATACCACTCTTACAATGCCTTGGTAAGGCCACACTTGGAATACTGCATCCAGTTTTGGTCACCACGATGTAAAAAAGATGTTGAGACTCTAGAAAGAGTACAGAGAAGAGCAACAAAGATGATTAGGGGACTGGAGGCTAAAACATATAAGGAACGGTTGCTAGAATTGGGTATGTCTAGTTTAACGAAGAGAAGGACAAGGGGGGACATGATAGCAGTATTCCAATATCTCAGGGGCTGCCATAAAGAAGAGGGAATTAAGCTATTTTCCAAAGCACCTGAAGGCAGGACAAGAAGCAACGGGTGGAAACTCATCAAGGAGAGAAGCAACCTAGAACTAAGGAGAAACTTCCTGACAGTGAGAACAATTAATCAGTGGAACAGCTTGCCTCCAGAAGCAGTAAATGCTCCAACACTGGAAGTTTTTAAGAAGAGACTGGACAGCCATTTGTCCGAAATGGTGTAGGGTTTCCTGCCCGAGCAGGGGGTTGGACTAGATGACCTCCAAGGTCCCTTCCAACTTTACTACTATTACTATTACTATGTGTTGTCCCCGGAATTCCCCATCTCATGAAAGGCCTTTGCAAGTTGTTTGGTTCTAAGTGTAGATCTAGTGATCATTTCTGGGTGGTGACACTTCCGCACTGGCCCAGTAACCCCCGTTGATACAATTGCCACCCCATCTCCTGCCCCCAGGCTTGCTCCTTACCCTTTTCAATCACACACAAAATGACACAGGCCTTGGCAAAGTGGGAACTTGCCTTCACCAACAGACAGTGTCTCCAGAGATGTAGGCATTGATTGAAAAGCCCCTCCCCCTTCCCCCAGGCCCACTTGTTCAGTCCACTCAGGACGGAACTTAGCAGGATGTTTAATGGGTGTGTGTGTCGTTCTCTTGCTCCCCTGTTACATGCCTGGAAGCCACAAGGGATTTCCTCAACCTGTTCCCCGGTCCTTCCTTTGACTCTCCAGAGACCTCTGGGGTGCTGCTTTGACGCCCCAGTGCATGTGTGTCTCACCTCCTCTGGGGGCTGTGCCTTTGCAGTTTTGGGATTCAGCACGACGGCAGCGGCAATGACTGTGAGCCAGTTGGGAAAAGGCCTTTCATCATGTCTCCGCAGCTCCTGTACGATACTTCGCCCCTCACCTGGTCTCTCTGCAGCAGGGAATACATCACACGCTTCCTGGAGTAAGTCAACCGCCCCCCCCCCCCGCTCTCTCAGGAGGCAGCGGAATGGGGAGTCTTCTGCACCCCTTTTATTTTTCTGCTGCTGCATTTAGAGCAATCGGTAATAATAATAATAAAGTTGGTAGTTGGAAGGGATCTTGGAGGTCATCTAGTCCAACCCCCTGCCCGGGCAGGAAACCCTATACCATTTTGGCTCTATTCTGATTAAGAAAGCCCTGTTGATCTGTGTGGGCTGAGGGGACCAGATGGAGGTCGCAGCAGAAGGGGGTGCAATTGGGGGAGGGGCTTTCCATAGGCGAAAGGTCTCTCTCTCCCCTTCCCCCTCCTTGTGCCCTGAGTTGAGAGTCACCCGCCTGGATGCTGTATTCTGGACTCTTTTCAGATTGTATTCCCTCCCTCTCTCATTCCCTCTCCTGCTTACTTGATGTGCCTCCTTGCAGCCGGGGCTGGGGGCTTTGTCTGGATGACCCCCCAGCCAAGGACGTGATCGGCTTCCCCTCAGTTCCACCCGGAGTCCTCTACGATGTCAGCCACCAGTGCCGGCTCCAGTATGGTGCCTACTCCACCTACTGCGATGACATGGATGTAAGGGGGGGGCGGACTACGGAGGGGGTCCTGGCCCTGGGGGAAAGTCCCTCTGAGGAGGGGCCCATCGGTGGCAGAAGCGTTTCAGGAAAACGAGGTGGTGTCGGCCGGTGACTTTGGACCGGATTAGAGCAGAGTTTCCCAAGGTTGGTCACTTTAAGATTTTATGGACAAACCATAAAGTGACCAAGGCTGAGAAACACTGGATCAGAGAATATGTGGTGTATGTATTTCTGTACCTGCCGTGATCTTTAAAAGCTTACAAAAATGGATTGAAAACATTTCTTGAATTGTACATTTAAAATTGTCAGGCAGGCAGCAGGGGACAGAAGCCTTCCTCCTGCGAGGTCTGGATCTGTCAGGAATATCGCAACATTTTCCCTAGAAAGGGCAGCCCGCATCGTCCGCCTCCTTCTCCTGTCCTCCGCCTTTGGGAAGAGGAAGGTCCCCACCTGCCCTGCTGCTGCACGTGGAGAGGAAGAGAGCCACCTTCCCGGCAGGGTTGTCAGCAGCTCGGCCTCCCTGCCCCGGCCACAAATTCAGAGCATTTTATTTCTTTCCGCAGAGCGTCTGCAACACCCTCTGGTGCTCTGTGGGGAACACATGTCACTCCAAGCTGGACGCAGCTGTCGACGGCACCAAGTGTGATGAGAACAAGGTATTTCCTGGGATCTGGCATGGAGCCCGCCTCTGGGCCAGAAAGCCTCAGCCCTGCAGCTGCTTCCCAAATGCCATCTTGGCTAAATCATGCCGTGTCACAGGGAGGCATTCGCAGTCCAACACAAACCCTGGAGCAAAACGGAACTCTGCTCAGAAGTCTCTTTCAGTGGGCATGCTTTGCAAGATGCTCTGGAGCTGAAGGGCATCTCCAACTGCACAATGTATGCTGTTCCCTTAATTGTTGAGCACCGGCTGGGTGTGGGGAGACAGCGTCTGATGGGCAGTTGTCTTAGATGTCCAGCGAGGGACAAGCTTTGGCACCTTTTAAAAGGCAGCTGCAGCTTTCTCTCCTGGAATGTCCAAGAGGGTGGCCATAGTCACTCCAGCCATTCTTGAATGCAACTGGTTTTCTTGAGCCCTTTTCATGGCAGGCTGCTTGCCTGTTTAGGAGTTGCCGGAAGAGTGAGAGTGACAGAACAGGGTGGTTCTCGTGCCAGCATTAGTGTCCTGGCTGATGCCCCCCTTCTGGATGGCTGCCTGGCTAAAACTGGCAAGTGGTTCTGCTCCTGCCAGGTGGCCAGTTCCAAGAGCACCCGGGTCTCGTTGGCAGCGGGCTTGCAGATTGTCAACCCAGCGTTCTGACCACATGAGCCACCACCCTCCTTTTAACAGTGCATGATGGAGGGAGTGACACGTCCACTAGCCATGGGCTGGAAAGGTGGCCCGCCCCTTCAGGAAGCACCCCAGACCTCTTAGTCACCGATGGGCCTCTGCTTGTTCCAGTGGTGCTTCAACGGAGAGTGTGTGAGTGTCGGGTACCGCCCAGAGTCTGTCCATGGAGGCTGGACAGGCTGGAGCTCCTGGACGGCCTGCTCCCGGACTTGTGGGGCTGGAGTGCAGAACGCGGAGCGGCCATGCAACAATCCTGCGTGAGTGACTGGTCACCTGCCCAAGAAGCAGGCCTCTGCGGGGGACTCTTCCTTCAGTCCCGTCTGGCCTTCAGCCTTTTCAGGGAAGCAGCCCCGACTTGCTTAGTTAGGCAGGCTGGGGAGGATGGTTTCTCCTTCAAGCAGATGAGTTGGGTTTTTTTCCCCAATCCTCAGCCCCAAGTATGGTGGGCGATACTGCCTGGGAGAACGGAAACGCTTCAGGGTCTGCAACGCACAGCCGTGTCCGGCAGGGGAGCCCTCTTTTCGGCAGATCCAGTGCAGCCGTTTTGACCACCGGCCCTACAAAGGAAAGCTTTACAAGTGGAGCCCCGTCCCCAATGCCAGTAAGCCTCTCTCAAGCGGAGGATCGCGTGTCTGCCCGGAGGGAGGCGGTGTGCGAATTGGGGTAACGAGTGCAAGGGGGCATTTACCAAATGGTGCCCTTGGGACTTACCTGTTCCCCAGGTGGCTCTTGTGGCCGGCACAAATCTGTCACAAAGCTGCCCTTTTCCAGAAGATGAACTAACATTCTAGGATGTGCTCTCACCCCGCAGAGTCCCGAGTGCTCTGTGACTTCCAGAGCTGGATCAGTGCTCCATCACTGGAGGTTTTCGAGAAAAGATTGGACAATCATCTGTCCGGGATGGTATAAGATCCCCTTCCTTGGGCAGGGCTGGACTAGAAGACCTCCTAGGTCCCTTCCAGCCCTGTGATTCTATAAGAAATAAGGAAGAATCCGGTGGGCGCTAAAATCCATATCTACCACCCAGAGTTGTGCTCTCGCCTGTGGGCACCAGGCCGCCTGTACCCTTGATTGCTTCTGAAGCCATTTCTGTGAGTCGCGGAGTCCTTTTCTCATTGGGGCTTCTGCGCTGCAGCGGGTCCTGCTGGCAGGCCTGGGGCGGGAGCTCCTGGGCCCTCAGGCTCTTTCCTCTGGTCTCGGCAGGCAACCCTTGCGAGCTGCACTGTCGGCCCGACAAGGAGTACTTTGCTGAAAAGCTTCGTGATGCTGCCATTGATGGGACCCCGTGCTATGAAGGGAGCGGCAAGCGAGACAGGTGCATTAACGGGATCTGTAAGGTAGGCGTGTGGGGGGATTCTCTCCCCCCCGCCGGCATATCTAAAATTTCACCTATTGAGGGTGGATGGTACCGTGGGCTTGCATGGTAGACTCCAAGGAAAGGAGGAGGCGGTGGTTCTGCTAGCACAGCATGCTTGCTCTTGCTTGACTCGAGAAGGGCTACCTCAGTTACTCCAGCTGCCCATGTTTCGTGATCTACTGAGTCACCTGGGCTTGGTTCCCGTGGTGCAGTAGCCCAGAGATGCAAACGAGGCAGCCTGGGGTTGCTGGATGCGACCCAAGAAGAAACCAAACGTGCCGGCTCTGCCCCTTCCTTGGGTGGCTCTGCCCAAGCAGACTGGGGTGCCGAAAGGGAATCCTCTGAGACCCCATTTGGAGGCTCTTCACGCAGGACTGATTAAGAGCACGGAGGGCTTTGGTGTTTTAAGGCCCTCTTAATCACTGGCCAGGGGAGAGTGGATGTTTACAGCTTTGGTCCTGTTGCACGGGGAGCACAGCTGCTGTCCTCAAGGGGGTGAGCTGGGGTGGCGGATGCTCCTTCCCAACTGAGAAGAGCTCCCGCCAAGGGAGCACCTGTCTCTCAGGTGGCACCCAGGATGGCAAGGCAGGGCTCTCCCAGAGGGGGCTCAGGAGGGTGCCCATTGCCCCCCCATCTCTTTCAGAACATTGGTTGCGACTATGAGATTGACTCCTATGCTGTGGAGGACCGGTGTGGTGTGTGCCAGGGGGATGGATCAACCTGTCAGACAGTTAAGAAGACCTTTGAGGAGAGCGAGGGGCTGGGTGAGTGCGCCTTCATTTCGGGAAGGCTGGTGTGGGCAGGAGAAGGCTTCAGAGTTTTGTGAATTCTTACCATTCTTTGCTCCTCTGTAAAACTGAGAAGTTCTAGATTTCTTAATATTTGAGCTGTGCTGTGTCAGGAAGGGTTAGGACAAATGAGGATGTAAGGGGGAGAGGTTTGAAATGCTGTGATCCCAAAGGATTGGGCAGGAAGTGGATCTCATAGAAGTGGCTGGGCTGTTGCTTCCCATGAAATGTGTGCTTACATGCCTTCCTTTGGGGAGTACAGGAGGATTTCCTGACCTCTTGCAAGTTCTGGCGAAAGCACAACCGCATCTTTTTCCAGTGGTGGTTGGGCCTCCTTGAGAGCGATTTCCCTTAGAATAGACAGAAGCTCTCGGGAGACGTTTAGGAGGCTCCCTGTGTAGCCGTGGAAAGAGTGGGTCCATTTCACTTGGTGGGAACGAGGACCTTCCCTTGTTGCCTGCTGGTGACAAGCATTCAGCATCCCAACAGGTTACGTTGATGTTGGCCTGATCCCGGCTGGAGCACGTGAGATCCAGATCGTGGAGGTGGCCGAAGCAGAGAACTTCCTGGCTTTGAGAAGTGAGGACCCCAAGAAATACTTCCTGAATGGTGGCTGGACCATCCAGTGGAACGGCGACTACAAGGTGGCTGGGACCACCTTCACCTACAAGAGGATGGGAAATTGGGAAAACCTGACTTCTCCAGGGCCCACAGAAGAACCCGTTTGGATTCAGGTAGGCAAAGGAGGATTTGCAGCCGGGCTCTGGAGGACGAGAAACGGGCTGGAGGGTGGCAAGTTCCGTGCTTAGGTCACTGCTTGGGCAAGGCTGCTTGTGCCGTAGACGGCTGCCATGGAGTTGGAGCCATCAGTTCATTTGCCCAGAGGACTCTTGGAGAACAGCAGGAGTGGCAGGGTTTCTTCCCAGCCTTGCTTGGAAAGCTTGAAGTCAGCCTGGGGTTCTCCAGGGGCAGAGACGGGCTTCGGGACCAACAACATTGCATTCATTCTCAGGTTTTATATCTGTGCCTTTTTTTAGTCAAGAAAACAGAGTCCGGTGGGATCGGGGGGGGGGGCAGATTGTCCTCTGCTGTTTGGATGCAGACCTCTTCTTTTCGCCAAGTACTGGTGATCTTGAGACATTAACAGGGAGCTGGATGGGGGCTGAATTTTAGGGGAAAGAATAAAGCCCAGATAAAGAGAACGTGAATGATGCAGGCCGTTGCAGACAGTCACAAATGCCTTGGGAGCAGAGACTCCCTTTGTGGGTCTGAGGGTGCTGAACGGAGGGAAAGACGGAGGCGTTCAGGTCAGGTGGGGAAGCGCCTACTTTCCCAATGACGGGTGTTAATGTGGGGACCCCTCTGAGACCCTGACGGTAATAAGCCTGGCCAGCACATTAATCAAATAAGTTACTTTTAAAATCAACGCTCTCAGTTTGGAGAGAAGGAAGTCCTGGATTTAATGAATTGGGAGGCTTTTAATCTCACTGGGAGGAGTTTGCTTGAACATTGCCTTCAGCCAAGGAGCGACGTTCCTCTTCTGGCTTCTGTTCCTCTGCTGAATAGCCACTTGTGAGATCCAGAACAAAGGAAGCGATTTAAGAGATGCTTGGTGCTGGTCAGCTCTCTTCCACCCACGTAGCTATTCCTGCTGTTGCCCAAGACTCTGAAATACTTCGGAGAGGAGCTCAGAGGCTCTCGGTCTGGGCTTCTAACCCTGCTAGAACACGTCCTTCCCAGTCTCCCCACTTTCTTGGTGTGGGTTTGATTGGCTGTGAAAAGCCTTGGAACAAATGAGACTTCCTCCCACCTCCTCTCCTCACCCTCAGGAAGAAAGCCAGATCTTCCATTCTCCTTCTCCTTTCCTTTCTATATTTATCTTGTGAAAAATGCCTCAGAGGTCAAAGGTTCACATCCTGCTCAGGAAATTTGAAGATGCATTAATTCATACGATGAGATCGTGTCCAGTTCTTTGGGGGAAGCCTATTGTACATTTTGTAGTGAGCTGTGGAGATGGCCTTGAGGGAAAGGGATCCTTTCTTGAGGCCTTATGCTTCACTGTTGTGTTTCCCCAATATCCTGGTTTGCTTAGCTCAAGTGTGCTTCTGCTTGCCCTCAGCTCCTGTTTCAAGAGAAGAACCCGGGAGTTTGCTATCAGTACACCATCCAGCAGGAGTCCAGGAATCAGAGTTCGGTTGCTCCAGCTGAGTTCTTCTGGCACTATGGACCCTGGACAAAATGCACAGCTACCTGTGGGACAGGTGAGGACTTGCCTGCTGGACAGCAAGCTGCTTTCTTGGCGGCATGAGCAGTAGCAGCAACTGTCCGGCTGCAGTCAAATTGGACTGGTTCTTGCTGTGGGGCAGTTCAGAGACCAGGGGAGCCAGCATCCGGCTCTCCATTCTAAAAGAACAGTCAGGATCAGGATAGGAATGTGTGCTTCTCACGTGACAGGGTCTGCTTTTGAGGCACCAGATCGGTCGGATCTTATGAAACAGTGCAGGAAGCTTTAAATCTTCCTGGCCAGTGAAGCAGCAGCCCAGCAAGCTGAGCTCAGCAGCAACAAGAGCGGGGCTTGGCCCGGGTCTGGGTTGGGAAGGGGCTTCTTTGGCATAGCCCTGCTCATTGGAGACCAGCAAAGAGATGATGGCAGCCGATTCCTCTGGAGAGAGCCTGACTGTGCTTCAGACAGAATTTAAGACCCACAAAGGAATGGAGTGTAACCCAGCATACATGCAGAAGCACTTCTGCCTGGACATTTGCAGAGGGATTCCAAGTTGCGACTGAACTCAAGGTTCGGGTTCAACTTGAAATGAAAATTAAGTTGCAAGTTTATAAGTCATGGGAGAACTCAAATTCCTCTCTGACTTTTGCTCACAGGTGAGAACCACAACACCACACAAAAGGATTTTGTTCTGTCCCCAGTTAAGCCGTGCCCAGCATGTATCCTTGCCCCTTGGCATGTGCGCAGATAGACTCCCTCCCTCCCTCCCTAAGCGCTCTCTCCTCCCGTTCTCAGGGGTCCAGAGACAGATGGTGCGTTGCCTTGAGAAAGCCGCTGGGTTTGTGGAGGAGCGGTACTGTGATGCTCTTAGCCGGCCTGATGACCAGCGAAGGAATTGCAACAAGGAACCATGTCCAGCCAGGTCAGCTCTTGGGCTTGCCCAAAGCTATTCAAACTGTAGGATGCTCCACCATTGAAAGGAAAAATTCTGCCCAAAAATAAACGTCTGGGAGAAGAATGCTCCTCTGCCAATTCTGCAGAGCTTGGGGCTCAGCCATAACCTGAGGCTGGGCCTCTATGGCAGCACCCAGCTCTGTGCCTGCAGAGACCATCTTTGTGAGGAAGCTGGCCATAGTCTCCCCAAAAGGGTCTCCAGGTCACCCTCTGGACTTCTGAGGATAGGTTCAGGGACTTGCACATGCTCAGTCCGGGATATAGCAAAAGGTCCCGTGTGGGTCCAGAATGGATGTCGTGGTGACCTCCTCATTCAGTCTGTGGGTTTCCACAGGTGGTGGGCTGGTGAGTGGCAGGCGTGTTCGGCCACCTGTGGCGACTCTGGACTGATGAAGAGGACCGTCCTCTGCATTCAGAGCGTGGCCTTGGATGAGCAGCAAGCTCTACCGCCAGACAAGTGTCAACATCTCACCAAACCAGAGACCACAGCCGCTTGCAACCGCGAAGTCCTCTGCTTGGCACCGTGGGTCACGGGCAACTGGTCAAAGGTGAGAGAATCACATCGCAAAGGTTATAGGAACCTTGGGATGTCAGGAAGAAGGACAGAGGCCTGGTGGGAATTTGTGGGTTTTCTCCTAGCCCTTTGGGCCTCTCTTCTGTCTTTTTGCCCTTGACCCTCCCCTTCCAAGGCGGGACACGATTTCTGCTTTGGCAAAATGTCAGTCTTCACTAATTTTGAACTGTGGGACCAGCCAAAGTTCTGCAAATCGCCTTTTTCCCCTCAGCAAAGCAGCCTCTTCCTTCTTCTAGCCTTAATTCTCTATCCTGAGCTAGACTTTTCTTTAAGTTGTCCCTTGACCCACAATCAAATTTTATCTTCTGTAGAGCATGGTTAATTCTGAAACCCCAAGTTCTGAAAGTGGAGGGTGGAGGCCAGCTTCCTTTTCCCCCGTCTTCCCTGCTTCTGGCAAGGGCCTCCGGCTAGCAGCCACTCGCTTCTGGAACTCCTCTGGTTTGCCTTTCTAGTGCTCAGTGACCTGTGGGAAAGGGACCCGAAGGCGCCCCGTTTTCTGCCCCACGGACACCAGAGCCAAGTGCGATCCAGCGGAAAGACCGGCCGCTGAGCTCGACTGCTGGGCTCCCCCCTGCTGGAGTCGGGCGGAGGGTGCTGCTCCCGACTGGTCTGGAAGTGGCTCTTCAAGCCAGGAACTGTTCAACGAAATCGATTTCATCCCCAATTATCCTGCCCCCAAATTTAGTCCTTCAGCTCCCAAATCTGAAAATGTTATTGCAGGGGAAGTTCTCCCCCCCAACAACCATAAGAAGGGAAATGTGTTTGTGGATGACTTTTATTATGATTATAATTTTATCAATTTTCATGAGGATTTGGTTTATGAGCTGGTTGAGGAAAAGAACAGTAGAAAGGAAGATTTGAAGCCCAACTTTGGGGTCAAGATTTTTCACAAGGTGGAGGCGGATCCCCAAGAAACGCTTCCTGATCTTTCCCCCACCACAGACCTGGAAGTCAAGCTGGCTAATCAAGGTTCCACCTTTCCCACTGTTGGGCAGGAATATGAGAAGGTGCACGATAACGTTCAGGGCAGTAGCACAACTGGCACTTTACAGGATCCCTTTGTTACCCCAGTTGCCGCCAGCTCTTCCGCTTCAGTTCATCGGGAAAACTTCCAGCCATCACTTTCGGACAATCTCCCCTCCACTAAAACAGTGAAGTCCTCTCCTTTGGAGAGCAACAACCATGTATTGGGTGGTGCTACTCAAGAACCTCCTTTTGCAACTACTTTTTTGAAAGACAGCACTGCAAGACCTGGTTCCTCCACCAGCTCTCCTGACTTGGATGTAATTACTCCAACAATGTCTTCTGCCAAGGACAACTATTGGAGAAGTGAATTTGGTACTCTTAGCAGCACAGAAAATCCTGGCGGAAGGATGCAGGACCCTAAGTTTCCCAACCTCAGTGATAGCAGCGATAATCATTTGATGGAAGAAACCAGCAGAAAGCATAGAGACAGAGCCATTGTCCTTGGTGAAGGTAATACAGCTACTGCCTATAGAGTGAAAGAAAATCCGGTAAATTCATTTGCAACGACAACGGCAAGAATAACTGGGCCACCCGGCCACCTCGCCCATCATCTCTCTCCCTCTGCTGAAGCCTCCTCGCCTGCTTCTGTTCTGGAGGCAAGCAGCCCCTCAGGATGGGACCTTCTCCAGAAGACCCCCTCGCTGACCGCTGAGCTTCCGTCAGGGACGCCTTTCTCCACGTCTGCATACCAGTTGTCGGGATTCAGCAGAACGTTTCGCCATCCAGACCCTCTGACACCACAGATACCAACTGAATCAAACTCTTTGGATCGGGGCTCACCTTTTCCCAACTTTTCTCCTTCTCCATTGCTTCCCTCAAACCAGCAGCAAATGAATCAGATTAAGACAGATTTGGACACTGAGCTTATGCCTTCCACTGAGGACCGGGAATTCTCCAGAGGCAGAAGTGAAAGTCCACCTCCCCATGTGCCAATTGCCAGCAGTAAAGGAGGGGCTGGCGGGCCTGGGGCGAGGTTTCAGGAACCAGGAGAGAAGATGGCACCTTCTGTAGTGCCTGCTGCTGCTATTGCAATAGCTGCTCTCAACGCTAGCTGGGAAGCTGGAAACTGGAGTGGGGTAAGTTCTCAGAAAAACTAAGAGTATTATCACTGTGGGCAGATCTCCAGCCAATCATTTTGCTTCTCCCCTTTTCTCCCTTCTTGCCTCAGCCAAGTTCTTTTTACGATATGGGTCATTTTGTGGACCTCAAAAGACAGAAAGTTAGAAGGCTGCAGAAATACAGTCTTCTGTCTTGACTGGGGCTTGGCTTTGAAACCTGTCCAAAGAGTGTCCTCCCTCCTGGCCAGCTGTGACTCGTGGACGGCCAGGGGGAAAGGAGGCAGGAATGGGGTCCCTGGGGAGGGGGCGCAGCTGGTGTTCCAGCGCTTTCCAGAGAGCCCAGAAGGAGAGGCGGGATGACTTCCTTTTGGAAAAGGGAAGAGGCTGACGGGATTCCTGTTGTTCCTAGTGCTCTACAACCTGTGGCCTTGGGGCTGTTTGGAGGGTTGTGCACTGCAGCACCGGAAAAGAGGACGACTGTGACTTGACTACAAAGCCCACTCCTGCCCGGCGATGTTATCTGAGGCCGTGTTCCAAGTGGCACATTGGGAAATGGAGTAAGGTAGACACACCTAATGCCAAACAAAGACTTTTGATTAATTGTGCATGGGAGTGCGCATCCTTTTGTCCCGTGGATTTTTCCTTTTGCCCTCGGCTCTCTGCCAAGATTACTTATAAGTTGACGTGGGTTTTAGCTTAACTCTCCCTCCCTTCTGATCTGAAAGGCAAGGGGTAGATCTTGTGAAGAGAAGCTACTCGGACTCTTTGATGTTCCTTCCTGCCCCCGTCCACCCCCAGCGCTCCTTTGAGTGAGCATTGCCAGCGAATCATGTCAACAAGAGTGTTTTCTGAGCAGAGAAGATGTTTTCACAGGGCATTCCCTGATTCCTTCTCTGGCATCGACTAGAGAGGAAATGTGGAGAATCATCCAGGGTGCTAGCAAATGTTTCTGGCCAGAAATGGCTTTGCAATTGACCTAGATGCACATCGATTGTTTTCTTTTACTCTGTTTCAATGGACTTGGGCAAAGGCGTTACTTGATAAAAACAGTATTTCAGGAGAGAAACGTATTAGGTTCAATTCTGAGGGGAAATGTATCCAGAATGAGGATCTAGCTAGCCAACTAGCTACTGTCTGTGAGGAACGTTGGCAAGAGCTGGAGATTCTGGCTGCGAACCAGATGCTTAAATATCTGAGGTGAGAATCGGCCTGAAGGATTGGAAGATCTCTCGAGCAGGAACCAGTATACATGTTTTTTGGTTATTTCCAAAGGCAGGCCTAAAAACAGGAGGTAGAAATGGCAAAACAGCGATTTCCAACCAGCTCTTTTCGGAAACTTCCATAAAGTTAGTTGGTGGACGAGCCAATGGCCTCCAGAGGGATTCTTTTGAGTAGCCATCTGCAGGACTGCTCTCCTTCCACCCTTTGTGGTAAATCCAACACTGAGCAGAGTTTGGACCGGATGGCCTTTGTCAGTATCCCCGAGGATCAGTGGGTTCCTGGCATTAAGGCAGACCTCTGTTCTTGGTGGCCAGGTTTCTGCTCTGTGCCATACCTCAGAAGACGTGGCTCATGTTCTGCTCTGATTGTGCTCTTTCTGGTTTGTCGCCAGTGCTCCAAGACCTGCGGAGGTGGTGTGAGGGTTCGGAGCATCCACTGCATTGATACACGGGGTCAGCGACCTCTGCGGCCCTTTCACTGCCAAACTGCCTCATACAAGCCTCCAATGCAGTTGCCGTGCCACACCAAGCCCTGTCTAAGTTGGTACACCTCCACCTGGAGAGAGGTGAGCTGGAAGTCTTTGGAAGTGGGGAAAGACTCTGAATGCAGCCTGGACCCTTACTCGCTAGTTCTGTCCCCCAAGACATACATCCGGTGTAAGAGCCAGCTGGCCTATTGGACAGACTGGGATTTGTGTGTGTGTGTGTGTGTGTGTGTGAGAGAGAGAGAGAGAGAGAGAGAGAGAGAAAGAGAGAAAGAGAGAGAGAGGGCATGTTTGACATGCTAGAGCTTTAACTCACAGCTATTGTTCTGCTGGGTGATGATTCCCTCTGAAGGAAAGCCCACTGGATTCTCCTGCTTTTTCCCCATATAAACCTTGGAGCCCAGCATGCCCAAGAAGGAGAATTGGGCTGCACAAGAAATGGCTCCTGCAGTTCCAGAATATCTTCAGTGGAGTTGGAAGCCAGCAATTCATGGCTTGCTTACTTCTGGGGTGTGTGTGTGTGTGTTCTGGCTACATTTGCTCCACCGTTGAAGACTGGCCCAGGGCCTGGAGCTGCAGGAATGGCTTAGCAGGAAGGGAACACCAGGATGCCTGGCCATCCCAGCGGCTTCTCAGCCCAATGCCTCTTTCCACCCTTCCAGTGCTCTGAACTGTGTGGAGGAGGTGAGCAAGAGCGCCTGGTGACGTGTCCCGGATTGGGGAGGTGTGACCCAGCCCTCCGGCCAAACAGTACAAGACTGTGCAACACCCAGCCCTGCACCAAGTGGAGAGTGGGATCTTGGGGGCAGGTAAGCCCCCTTCCGTGACGTGGCCCCCAGCCTCTCTGTGCCCTCACCGCAGGGCAAGCAGTGCTCAGAGAGCTCTGTTCCCTGCAGTGCACGGCCACGTGTGGCGAGGGTATCCAGAGGAGGCAAGTGAAGTGCCTGAACACAAAAACCGGACAGGCAGAAGAAGACAGTAGCTTGTGTGAGCACGAACCGTGGCCAGAGAACAACCAGAGATGCAATTCCCAGGATTGTCCTGACAGCGAAGCAGGTAAGTGGGCATCTGGGATGGCTGCTGATGGCTGAATTGCCCAGAGCCCCTTATTAGGGCAGTGTGTGGACTTTGGCTATTTGGACAATTATCCAAGAGGTTCTGGCTGGGCCTGTCAGGGGCCTTCGGAATAAGGAGGGTACTGGTGTTGGTTCTGTGTGCAGCTGTTCCACATGTAGGTGACTGGTAGGTCTATTTATGGCATCTGGGCAGCTTCCAGATTGGCATCAGTGAAACTTGTGGCAAAGGTTTGGCTGCGGCACGGCTGCCTGCTTGGGCAGATTTGGAGAGAAGACCTCTTTAAGCCTCATGGCTAATTACTTGGTAGTGAAGGAGTACCTCTGGGCTGGTTACCTGGTTTGTCTGCAGAAGACCGATGAACTCATTTGCGCACAGCTGGACTCTCTCTAGGACATCTGGCCTGTGTAAGGCCCCAGATCTGAGACAGATGTCCAGGCCAGATGTCCAAATGTCACCTGACTCCAACCCATTCCTGCTGCATTTGCAGAGTAGCTCGCTGCTATCTGGCCTTCTGCCCAAAGAGACTTTATACTAAGTGGCAAACTGTCATTAGCAATAGGCACCAAGGCCCTCATCCTTGGGGCTATTGCTGTTTTGAAGAAGGATACAGAGATTGATTGGGCTTACACAACATGCTTAGTGGGGTTATTGATGGGGCAGGAGGTTGGGTGAACCTCTTAACCCACTTAGATGGAAAGTAGGTATAAACCAAACCAATGTTTGCCACTCAGTGAGGTTGTGTAATACCCCCCCCCCCCCGTATCTGCCTTCTCTTCCTTCCCAGGCTTCATCTGTGAGCGCGACCACCTCTCCTTTGGCTTCTGCCAGACCCTGCTGTGGCTGGGAAGATGCCACCTGCCCGCAGTCAGTGTCCAGTGCTGCCAGACCTGCCACCCACATGGCCTGCTCCATCGGGATCGTGGTGATGAGCGCTCCTCCCGGAAGTGAATGCCTCCATGCCCAGGAAGCTCTGGTGGGCGAGAGCTGGAGAAGACCCACTTCAGCCAGTCAGCTCTTCGGTCCACAAGTGCTCAGAAACCAACCAATATTTTCTGCCTGGTGTGGTGCTCAATCCTGTGGCTGAGCTGTGCTCCAGGCAGCGAGAGAAGCCTTGAGCCCACAGCATTGGAAACAGCTGGCGGGGGCACACACAACCTGGCCCCAGGAAAGCAGCTTTTGGAAGCCACCTCAGAAATATCTCTGGTGCTACAGTTGGTCATAGTCACTCAGTGTTGGCAGGCCAGCACAAAACTCCTGAGGAGTGATTTTTTTTAAAAAAAGAATAAAACCAACTATTTTTATATTTTATGCAAATGAGCATGTAGCATTCCACAGAATATAATTTGATCATTTGGTTGGGTTATAACTACAAAGATTTTTCTTGTTATAGATGTGAGGAGCTTCAGACAGTGAAGTTAAATATCCCGGTGCTGGCTGTGCATGCATGCACATGCACACACACACACACACACACACAAACGGTGCTACTGCTCTTGAGACGGTCAGGTGTTTCTAGGCCACCCAGCTGTGGGCGGGTTAGTAAGTCCTCCAGCGGGGCTGGCAATCCTGTGCCAACCTGACTTGCCATGTGGGGCCACCTGAGACTTGCAAGCCAAAACGATGCCTGTAACTGCTGCAGGACAGAGGCCAGTCTGCCTAATTGCCCAGGTGAGGGACTAAAGGGAAACTTACCTGACTGGCAGCTGTTCTGCCTCCTTTCATTGCACAACCGAGTCTCCCCAAAGCATTGTTCACTTTCCTTTGTGAACTAAGAACACTTGATATCGGATCTACATTTTCTGCATTTGTAATTTCATTGTTAGCCATAGTGGCAAAAATACATTGCTTTCTTACTTGCACCCTGAAATTGGAGAAATGGTGCAGGAGTTTCCTTAAAAGTCTACACAGGCCACACGTCCAAACTTTGTGTAATCTTCAGATAACATAAAGAATTGCCCTGTTTTAAAGGAAGGATGGCATGGCTTTGCCTACTTGCCTGTTTGGGGAGAAGGCTGTGGTGGCTGCATGGGCAGGGCTGCGCAGTATTTGTAGCAGGCTGTGGAAGCTATTGGCCCTGGTTTTTTCTGGGATGTGTTTTGACTCCCCTATCTAGGGCTAAGAGAAAGGGACTGGCCTGTAGTTATCCATGAACTCCAGGGCCTTAACCACGAGACTAATTTGTCTGCTTCTGAATACCAAATGTCATCCTCATTCTAAGATGAAATTTCCCAATCAACATATCAGAAACATTGAAAATTGATTGGGAGAAAAGTATTGTAATACCTTTCTAAATTTTTAAAGGCTATAGCTCTCAAGTGTGTTAAACTGCAATAGCAAAGTTACATCTAATCCTGTTGTATTTTTGTTTTTCTGTTAAATGTTTAAATTGTACCCATCTCATCTTAGTCTCTGTGCTTGCTTAGCGGGACTACAATCTGCTCGAATGTAAGAGTGAATCGCGCCCGTGTTCGCTCAGCGAGATTCAACTCCTCCCACGTGGCTTTGGAAGGCAGCAAAGGTCAATCAGGAACTGCTCAAAACTTGTGCCAATTTGGATGTTTCTCAAAGATTCCACTTCACACCTTGGCGATTGGGATTTTAATGGTGCAGATGCTCCAACTCTCAGTCTGTCTCCCTGAAAAGTCTCACCCCGCAGCCTGGCCAAGTCTTGGTAACAAGACGCCAGTTTGCCCTCCTGCCTACTTGCAAACGGCTGAGCAGTGAGGAACATCAACCTGGGAGGTCGCCAAGCCCGGCTGCTTCTTGAGCCACGGTGGTGGGTGGAGTAGAAGAGCCAGTGGGCCTGGAGGCCAGCTGGCCAAGGAGAGCCAGGCTGCAGCAGTCCCAGCGGGATGCCCTGGCCATGGGCCAGGAAGCGTCTGATCCGAGGGGTAGGCTCTCTGCAAGGAGCAGCTTATCTCGCTTGCCAGAATGATCTAAAGTGCTGAGGAGTCCCAGAAGGGCAGAAATTGAGGGCAGGAGGAGTGAAATTAAAAGGGGGATCCCTGACAGTCTGAGCTGCTCACTGGGGAGTCTGCGTGGAGCAGGAGTGGCTGTCCTCGCTGGCTTTTCGGGGGGGGGCTGGAGGGGAATGGCTTAGTGCGGTGATGCAAACTGAGGGCCCACATGTTGAAGTTGACATGCCAGTGTTCACCAACATCTAACAACCGTTCTTGAAAGTATGCCCCATTCTTGTACAATTTTCAGAGGCAACACTAGAATGGGGTGTGCCCATTTGTGGCCTGCAGAGCCTTCGAAAAGCATGCAAGAGTGAGGGTGCTTTCGCAACATGTTTAAAGGCTGGCAAGGCCTCTCTGAAGCTGCTTCAAGAACAAAGCCTCGTGACCCAGAGCAGCCTTGGATGGGCTGCAGGGCCTACTGGAGAAAGCAGAGCCTGAAGGGACGCGGGGAGTGGGGGATCCTGGAGAAGACTGGGCCGTAGAGCAATGCCGCCATGCCACAAGGGTCATGGGGGTGGGGGAAGGCATGAGGCAGCCTATGTGAGTGGCCACAGTGGCACCAGGGCCTCAGTGGGAGACTGCACCGAGCTTCTGTGTCCCAGAAAGACTCTTCACTGTATGGCAGTCTGGCTTTTTCAATGCCAAGTGCCAACAGCATTGGTGCCATGTGATTATAGGAGTTCTGCTTTTATGGATTCTGGCCTATTCATCTGTTTTGACACATCCTTTCCCCTTTATACGGGAAATGCAATGATAGCAAAAAACATTTTTTCAACAATTCTCTATTTTATTCACCTTTAACAGAATAGCTATTCATATATACCCCATTAGTGGAAAAATCAACTGAAATTGGATTTCAAAAATTACAACACACATTCATAGAACATACAAGGATTGGAAGGGACCTTGGAGATCCTCTAGTCTAAACCCCTTTGAGCAGAAGACCTACCATTCCAGACTGGTTGTCCAATCTCTTTTTTATAACCTGGCAATAAAAATTGTTCATATTTAAAAATACCAATTTTAAGAGAATATTAACTTTTTATTCTATACAGTTCATCTGAGATTGATCTGGTCTGCTCATTCCTCTTGTTTGCAATTAATTGGATGCTTTCAAAATGATTCTTTAAAAATAATTTTCAGTATTAAATTCAAGGTAATGTTATAAAGAAGTTGATACAAAGGAGGCAGATATTCCAAGTCAGTCGGGGTCCAGCACGCACTGGTCCACAATCTCCCGCAAACTGGGATTCTCCATTGCTGCTGCGACTCTCTCTTTATCATTGATTTGTTTGTTGACTGCAACACAATGGAAAAATTCTCAAGAAGCTTTTGACTGGAAACCAAGCAAATTTATCATCAAAGCAACTACAATCCACGTCATAATATTAAAAGTAAACGTCTATGGAGATTCTCTGTTATTCAGGTCATGGTTGTCCCAAAGGTGCTTTTTCAAAAGGCAACTGGACTTTCTTTGTTTTCGCTTAAAGACATTTCACTTCTCATCCAAGAAGTAAAAACAAAGTAAAGCACCTTTGGGATTAAGAGGGAATGATTCAGGAGGGACTGGCTGGTTTTTTTCACTGATTATGTGCCATCTTCATACCTTTAACTGCTTTTTTATTTTTCTCAGGATGTATTATCCATCAATCTTCTAAATGAAAAATTATGGTAGCATCATAATTACTACTTGCAGCGGCATAATGCAACAGTAAGGTGAAAAGATATGCAACTTTTTAATCTTTATTTTGCAACAGTACGAAACCAATGTCTCATGGTGGGCTTCACTTAGACGCATCAGCTCCTACCTAGTGGAAATCCTATCTGCCTTACTACTCCCCCAGGAAATTTTCTTCTAAGGGACAACTTGGAGGGCATGACTTTAGGAAGTTCCCTGTGATGAAGGTCTAACCTCTAACAATGGAGTTCTCTTTTAATAATGACCTATACACAATATTTGGTGCAGCAGAGCGGGGTCTACCCTCCCACCCTTATCCACTCCCAAGCATGGAACACTCAATTCAACCCATCTCTGGGTCTTCATTGTGGGGGGAAATGAAGGTGATCAGTTTTAAACAGCGTTTTCCCCCTTAAAAATATTTCACTCTAACCGCAACCTGAAGGTATACTTACTGTCTTCCTCAATAGAATGAGCCCCCTCTGATATGTAGATTTCCAGCTAATGAGACAGAAAAATGTCAGCTTAGAAACACCTTTTGCTCCATTAAGAATCTGCACATTGCCGCCCCCCCCCCCGCGTTCAGCTATGCTGAATAAATAACCTACACCCAACATTTCTGCTTTAAAAACAAGGGATTTCCTTTTCATGTATTTCTGAAAGAGTGTGGCAATTATGCAAGTGTTTCCTTCCCTTTTTGTAGGCCTTTAAACCAAATTTGAACTCAAAACTAATTAATACAAACTTCAAATAATGTGCGCATCGGTGATGGCTGACTAGGGTCACCTTAGGCCTCTCCATTTCTGCCTTCTTGCAAACAGCCTCTCTCCCGCAGGATGAGGATACACAAGCTGTGGATTGCCACCGGGTTATTCTTATAGCCCAAGTAGTGCCAGCTACCACAGTCTTCCAGGAGAACCTATCTCGCAGTTCAATGAAGAGAAAAACACGAATGACATACCTTGTGCTTGAAAGGTAAACATCGCTGAAGTTTGATCCTCAAACAGAGTCCTAAATTTTCATGAAAAATACTTCAGTTTGCTTTTCAAAAATATGACTCATCCTCTGTCTCTCAATTATTTTTTTATCAGAACAGCAACTGACCAAGAGCCAAACAGGGGAAAGTCTGATTCTGTGCCCTGGCTTAGCAAATATTTAGTGCCCTGGCTTAGCAAATATTTTGGGAGAACCTGGTTTCCTTCATTTAAAAAAGATAAGCCTCTGTACAAAGTCCATTTTTTCTCTGTGGTGGCAAAGAAAAGGGAACAGTTTTCAACACATTGGAAGGCTTTTCACTTAGGTAAGAGCTTCTCTTGAAGTCACCTGTGCCAGCTACGCCCAGCGAGGGTCTTGCCCCTGCTTCAGTATAAATAGATGTTTATAAATGTTTGATGCTTGCAAGCTGCCTATTGATTAAAATTATGATATTCTGAGGCAAAAAATCTTCCCTTAGATAATAAAATGAAAGGATGGCTTCAAGGACAGCACAAAGCCAAAATAGGATTTGCGTGTCCCCAAGAGATGCACCCCCCAAAAAAAATTGGCTTATAGTTTCATGATGAACCATGATTGAATGCAGGCTTATAAAGTCCTTCTTGCTTTAACCATCACTTGTCATATCTGAGTCCAGAAGTCTAACGTATTTATTTAACTCTGCCAAGTTAAAGTTACACAGCAGCCCCCAATAAAAACAAATATTGGCTCAGCGGCCAGCCTGGGGGGGGGGCACCGGGGGCCTCCCGGTCGGGTTTCGCCTCTGCTCAGAGCGGCCGTGGAGGCGGCCGAGGCCCTTCCGGGGGACCCTCCGCGTCGCCAGGGCGCGCGGGCGGCGAGCCTACCGATGAGCGTGGCCAGCGAGCAGTGGGGCACGGTGGGCGTGAAGCGGATGGTGATCAGGCTCTCGCCCGGCCCGATCTCGACCACCTCCACGCAGCTCTCGCTCACCACCTCCAGCTCCTCCAGCGTGTTCGGCTTCTCGGGGTCGCGGATGGTGCGGATGAGATCTGCGCGGGCGGAGACGGCCGGGCTGAGCGGGGGGGGCAGCGCCGGCGCTGCCCCTCCCCCTCCCCCGCGCGGGCCCGCCGCCCCCCCCACCCACCGTAGACCTCCAGCGCCCGCTCCTGCGCCTGCGCCATGGCGGCGGCCCGCCCGCTCTCGCCCGCGCGCCTCGGCGCCGCGTCCGCATAGCCCGCGCTACCGAGCGCCCGCCACAGCAGCGCCAGCGCCAGCATCGCCGCCCCGGGACCTCCTCGGCAGGGCGCCCACCGGCAGCAGCCAGGCCTCCATGCGCGGCGGGATTCGGCGCGCGCTCTTCCGGCAGGGGCGGGGCTGCGGCTGCGGCTGCGCAGTGGCGCGCGGCGCCGGAAGTCTCGCAGGACTACAGCGCCCGGCAGGCCTCGCGCGTCGTCTCAGCTGGGCCCCGGTCTCGCAGCAGGGATGGCTGAGGCGCTGCGGGTCCTGCTGCTGCCGCCGCCGCCGCCTGCGGAGCCCCCGGCCGGGCCGCTGCGGGCCAAGCTCAGCCGCGGGCGGGGAGCGCTGGCCGTGGCCGGGCCGGCCGAGCTGCGCCTGTCGGGGCTGTCCTCGGCGCGGCTCCCCGGCGTCTCGTTGCCGGGCGCCTGGGAAGAGTAAGCGCGGCCCGCGGAGAGGGTGGGCGGGCGTCCCCCCAGGCCCCGCTTCACCCTCGCGGCGCCCAGGCAGAGTCCCGTCCGGAGGGGCTTCCCGGGCCGGCGGGGCGGGGGGCCCAGCGAGCGCCCCGGAGAGGCGCCGGTGGTGCCGCCGAGGGGGGCGGTCGGGGGCCGAACGGCGGGGCTGACCGGCGGCACCTCTTGCAGCTTCGTGTGGGCGGAGGAGGCGGAGGAGCCGGCGGGGGGCCGCCTGCGGCTGCTGGCTGTCACCGAGGCGCGGGCGCTGCTCCTCTACGAGGCGGCTTCCGAGTCCGGGCGGTGGGATGCGACCCTCTTGCGCGGCGTCCCCGAAGAGCGGCTGCGGGCACTGGCGGCCTCCCGGGACGCAGGCGAGTCTTCCCGGGCAGAGGCGGAGGGAGGGAGGCGGGAAGGGGCCCCCGGTAAGATTCTGTTTCGGGAAGCTGCTATTTTCACGCCTCTCAGTCTGGCAACTGCAGAGCTGAGATTGATGGCTCCAATGGGGAAACGTCTCTCCGCTGGTGTTTCTGCGCCTTTTGGTGCCATGGCGAGAGAACTCTGGGAATAAAATGCTCTGGTTTTCAGATGATGCCACTTAAGAACGGCCATTCCTGAGAATAGGAGCTACTGGGAGATGGGCTTTAGGGCTCCATTCTGCCCCAGGACATGACGAATTAGGCCCCACCGATTTTCATCCAAACCTGTTTCTCTGGGTCATCTTTATGTAATAATATCCTCTGCCTAGTTCACCCCATATTCCTACTTGTGGTTGATAATGTGATAAGGAGAGAATACATTGAATCTGAATCCAGGTAAGATGGAAATACTGCTTCTTCTAGCAGCTGATGAGCTAATTCTACTTTAGTGTAGGGCTACATTAACAAAACCTTCTTTATGTCCTCTTTTACAGACTTACTATCTATTTCATCCTTGCAAGTGCTGTCATTTAAAAATAGCAGAGCTATACTGTTGCTCAACAACTTTATGATTGTACACCTAATTTTTCCTGGAGGAGAACTGGAGGAAGAGGTGGAAAGCTGCTTTAGACTCGATTTGCCCCCACAAACTTTGGAAAGGACAGTAAATGTTACTTTCTGCAGAGGTATCATCTTCTTGCTGGATGAGACCGGATGGATACGTATCCTTTAATATAAAGCTGGTGTTGGGCGAGCTTCCAAGAACTGTCTGTTTGGCCACATCCCGGGTTGGGTATCGCTGAAATCTAAGAGTGGAAATTGATGCATTTTACCTAATAGAGATTTAGCATGTTAATTCCCAGCTTTATTGTGAAAAAGGCAAAACGTGCCCTGTTGATCCAAGGGTTCTTGCAGGGTGGGTGAGGAGGACACAGAAGGGCGAATGAGGACTCTGTATATCCCATGAGGGATATCTCAAATGGTAGTATTTTCCCAGCAGCACGTTCTATTGAATTTATAGCTTACTTGATTTTCTGTGCACATTTACTCTAAAATAAGATGACATTGCCCAGTAAGGCTTAATCCGAAGCAGGCATACACACAGTCGTGCTCTTTGAAGGGTGTGTTTCTTGTTGGTATTTTTGTCCTGTTATTTCAACAGCCTGTGAACTTCTTTAACTTTTTACAAAGATATATTTGGTGCTATCGATGGTGCCTATTTGGCCCATATCAGTGTTTCTCTCTATCAGTCACGGGGGCAAGAAGAGGGAAACCAGGATATGCCATTTCCTCTTGTGCAGCTAAGTATATCATATGATCTCAGCACGGCTGTGGTTGTCAGCCGCTCTAGCTGTGTTGCTGCTGTTGACCTCAACTTGTACTTCAGGTAGGTGACCTGAAATGTTGGAAGGCTATTTTCCAAAGGCTGCCTGATTTCCAGCATAAAATGTGTTTATTTAGATGATTTATATGGCCACCCATCTCACTTGAGTGATTCTGAGTAGTTTATAAAGATTAAGAGCATGAAAACCACACATATAACTCCCCATGTCTCAGGGTAAAACAGTAACCCACATTCACAATCCCCCTCCCCCACATCATCATCAGCAGAACTCATCTAAGCTCTTGGGCCAAATGCCTGGGGAAACATCCAGGTCTTCAGTGCCTTAAGCTAACAGGGCTGGGGCCATCCGAATACCCCATGGGATGCAGGCGGCACTTTGTGTGAAAGGATGCCCTCTGCTAGAGCTGGTGGGCCAACGAGAGATATTGGTAAGGGGATCTGTCTGTCTTTCTGTCTATCTATCCACCCCCCCATTTATATTTCATACTTCTTAATCACTCTTAGACTTGGCTCTGGGTTCTCTGATTTCCCTTTGAACCCTCCCCCCATGCAGTCCTGAAGTAGCACCCATCATAGTTATATTCAGCTGTTCAGGACATTCCACGGCATTTTTCTGTGACCCAAATTAGCTAAATTTGCTGTTGAATCATTCTTCTCCAACCCTTTGCTTCTTTGCATCAGTACGTTGTAATATTTGGATGATGTTTTTATGTTTGGATGTTTTATGAGTGATTAAATCTTGTTGAAGCTTGAAAAGTAAAGGGAAACTTGCCTTATTTCTATTACCCCCTTTCCTCCTCCCAGAGAATATCCTGACCATTTATTTTGCAAGCAGCAAAGCTTTGAGGGGCTGGATGAAGATGACCTCAGTAGTTCAGGTTTCAGCATGAAGTCCTTGCAGCCTTTATTTCAGACGGACAGGTCAGTTGACCTTTAAAGATGCTTTTATAGTGACAAGAATAATTGTTTAATTGAAAAGTGTAATTCTGACATCTTCATTTCATACATCATTGAAAATGTTAAGATCTTTCGCTTTTTTTCCAGATCCCGGAAGACACACGTACTACCTTTGAATGATACACACACACATAATTATTTTCCACATTTGGATATGGATGTTGAGTTGCCTTGGTATCAGCATCTTCTACCCTTGGAACCTCTTAACTCCAAGACGTGGGACACTTCTGCAGCGTCCCTCTTTCAAGAGGTTGCGTTTGTTCTTTCAAGCTCCAGAGGGAAAGATAATAAAAGCACCAAAGACAGGCGATGGAAGAATATACTTTTAAGTGACCCAGAAGAGCCTGGGAATCTTGATTGTAAACACGTGACAGGTTTTCACGTGCTGTTCGCTGTCTCAAGTGAAAGTGAAGGACTGACTCTTGTCCTGTGGGATTTGGTGACCCAGGATATCACACAGTCTTGTGTGGGGAAAAACTCCTTTTTTGTGGAATATACCAGGGAGGAACCACTATGGCTTGTCCTTTCAGGTGAGCATCTTTGAATTTAATTGCAGATAAATATTTTCCCTCTAGAAATAATTTCAGAGTTGAAATTGTTTTCTCTTCTTGACATTACTAAAAACGACCGAGGAAGCTGTGTTCAAGTCACTAGAACATCTTTTCTGTAGACAATGAGCAATATGGAAATAACCCCTCTCTTTTGTGATAATCCTTAGAGACTGGCCTCTTCTTGTTCCTGTTTGGCTTTACACAAGAGGAATTCTTGAACAGACTGATCATCTATGGAAGCGCTAGCACTGTAGATTCCCTTTGCCGCCTCAATAGATGGGGAAGGTGTTCTATTCCGGTACATGCCTTAGAGGTAAGGAAAGAAGCCTGGGGCATCCTCGTTTCCAGGGTTAGAGGTAGCACTTAGACTTATAGACTTACAGCCCTCTCTAAGCAGTTTACAGAAGCAGTCTATTGCCCCCCCCCCAATCTGGGTCCTCATTCTACTGATGTCGGAAGGATGGAAGGCTGAGCCAACCTTGAGCCGGTAACAACTGAACTGTCGAACTCCTGGCATCTGCTGTCAGCAGAAGTAGCCTGCAGTGCTGCATTCTAACCACGGCACCACCATGGCTCCACCACGGGTAGCAGCGTCTTGCTATTGCTGAGGATTTTCTAGAGGATTCCGACTTTTTCCCTGATGCCTATGAAGCTGTGAGGCCTTGGCCATCCATTCTAGAGCAGAAAGATAGATTCCGCACACATTTTGCTCTACTTTAAATGGTTCTGGTATTCAACCAGTGGAGAGAAAAGTTCTTCCGCTGACAAGAGAAGAGAATGATTTGCTTAATTCCAGCACAATTCTTCCTATGGTGAAGATTGTTGTGTTTTTTTTAAGTGTTGCCATTTGCAATAGAGTCATCCATTTATTACCTTTAAAGAATCCTGAATCTTACATAAATCACTGATCCTTTTGCTGTATATTGCAAAGAAATATTAACTTCCTCGGTTCCTAGTTAGTTAGTTACAAATCTATGTAAAAGTAAGCTGTAACTAGCCTATAATCCAGAACTTATTTTGGTGTACTCAAATATATTATATACAGAACAAATATATTACTTAGCATAGATCATATTCATGCTAAGAGGTTTGTAAGCAGAGAAGGAATGCTAGCGCTGTATTCCTCAAGAAAAAGTTCCTCTGTGATTGGACAAAGGTTTTTTCTCGATGTTGTGACAGCCAGATCTCTGAGAAGACAGCTTAGGAAGTAAGAAGCAAAATCCATGCCTTGATGTTCCCTTGGACACTCAGGCCAGGTGCTAATTAAGAGGAGTCAAAGTATTGATGTTGGATCTCTGTATAATATAAAAACTATATCTTTGATATTTAGGCTGGTTTAGAGAACCGACAGTTGGACACTGTGGATTTTTTCCTAAAGAATAAAGAGAACATTTTCAGTCTGTCTGAAGCAAGCTCTATGCAAGATCAGCCTGCAAATATTATGTCAGATTTTTACTTGAAGAGTAAGTAAACTATGAATGTTCACACTGATATTTTATAAATTGCAGTGTAAATGCAAAAGAAGCATCCCTTGACTGAATGCAAAGTGAACTGCATTGAATGCAGAGAGGGTGCTCAGGGCAGATACCTGTGAATCCCAGGTCCATGGGTTTTCAGAATGCTTAAAGGAATAAATTTTGGTAACAGCTGGTCCTTGAGTTATGAATGTAATGGAGCCTGCCAATTACATTCGTAACCCGAGGATTCGTTGGAGTGAATCACGTAAAGTGAACGTGAAAACTTCCAGCTTTTGCCCATATGTTCGTTAGCCGAATGGGCGGGCCGTTAAGTGCACGAAGTACCTCAGGGTGGGGAAGGCCGGGGGGGGGGGCAGTGATGGAACAGCCCACCTGCTTCAGACCACCCAAGGCACCCCCCCCCGTCCCACTGAGATACCTCATGCTTCCCAAAACTGCTTCCCCCCTGATTCTGCCGTGCCGGCCCTTGCGCTGAAAACGGAGCCTGGGAAGGACGCACCGGCCCCTCCCGTGCTCCCTTGTTGCTGGCAAAGGCTTTTTGCAAAGATGCCCGGAGAACGCGATCTCCCTGCAGGCTTTGGCAAGGAAGCAGCAAACGGAGGGAAGGCCTGAAGGACTGCAGCCGGCCTTCCACTTGCAAAGCCTTTTGCAGCAGATCTCCTCCAGGCCTCGATTCCCAGAGAACAGAGGCCTAAAGGAGTGGGAGATCACGCGCGATCAGTTGCACGAGATCTCGCCTGATCTTGTGGTACTTTAGGCCTCTGTTCTCTGCGAATGCCCCCAAGGCCTGAAGCACCGAAGCAGGCAAAGCAAGTGTGAGCGGCTGCCGTGGTGCTGCAGCATTCGTAACCTCGGGACTGTGTCGGTGATGTAACTTCAAACAGTCGCTAAGTGAACTGTCATAATTCGAGGATTATCTGTATATCACTCTGACATCACTTTGAAGACAAATGTAAATGTGTGCATTTCTTAACGTGATGTTCACATTTTTCTTGGTTTTACTCTTTTTTCCTACAGGTGTTGAGGAATTGAGGCCAGCGTTGGATTTACTTTGTAAGGCAATTCAAGAAAATGATGTGGAGACCCAGAGCAAGCATTTCTCTGAGCAGCTGTTGAACCTCACCTTATCTTTTCTCAACAAACAACTCCGTGAGATTTTTACACACAGAGAAGGTAGAGTCGGTATCATGTATCTGTTTGACTTGAATTGGTATTCTCTGCACCATCGACAACAAAATTTCTATTTCCGGAATGGGTTTATTTACAATTTTTGTGCTTCTTAAATCATTAAGGGAAGAAAGCAAGAAACAGGGCAGTGTGCAGGCAGCCTTAATACCCACCTGCTCAGGGGGTATTAAGTGTCTATAAAGCATCTAAAGATACTTTACTCTTGGGCTTGGTTGTGGTTGTAAGTCAAGGAGTACCACCAACTCTCCCTTTTTATTTATCATAATATTTTACTTATTGTCTGGCTGAAATCTTGCAGGATATCATAATTTCCCCAGATTTCAGCCATGTATAATTTATTAAAAGTTTTTATATTTCAGTTGTTTAAAATAGATTCCTGTGGATGGATTCCTGTGAAATTAGTTGATAGTGCCAGCCACTTGAAAGGCCACTTGTTCCTGGTTTATTTGGAAATACCTTTTTTCTTATTACTATCGTTGATTTTCTCCCAAAGAAAATTCAGAGCAATACAGAAAAACTGTGTTATAAACCTGCAATTACTCTATAAAGTCTATACAAAATTGAATAAAATAATATTTTTAAAAGTCTATTTAAAAAAAGTAAATATTTCTGGCTTCCAGAGTTACTGCATCCAGCAACTGTCTGGCTAGGTTGGAAGTGATTTCCTCCAGAATATTCATGTTGATACTGAAAAAGAGAGAGAATGGAGCTCTGGGGGACTTCGTAGCCCCAACCTCAAAGGCAACCCAAAATTGCCCTCTGACTGCCTTGAGTAGCAATCCTTAAGGACGAACTACTTAAATGTACCGAGTTCCATAAGTATCTTACGATTGCTGGGATGAAAGCTACTGAGAAATTCAGTAGAATCAGTCCTGGCAGGTTTCCCTCTCCTTAGTCAGCACCAATAAGGCTGCCTCAGCGTTAACAGTAGGCCTGAAGCCAGACAGACAAGAATTCAGGTTAGTTTCTTTCAAACCCATCTGTAGCCAGCCATGTATCACTTCCTGTATCCCCTTTCCCCCAAATGGGAAGCTGCAGCAGGACAGTGGCTACCTACGCCCTCAGGGCTTCTGAAGAGGAGAGCTTGCTGCCCCAGCCCCTTCCCATGGCGCTAACGTGACTCCTTCGCTGCTGGTTGTTTCCAGCCAAGAAGCAGGACAAGGACCGAAGGAGCAGCATCCTGTCCCTTCTGACCTACAGCTGCCAGCAGCCCAAATCCTTCTCAAAGGGAGTGGTGTAGTGGCTCTGCGGTGGATAAGTGTGCAGCCTCTATAGTTGCCATTCTCCCCAAGCAGCCTTTTCAGTAGCGTTATTTGATTGTCTTCCTGGTGTTCTTCACAGAGGTGGATGAAAACATGGTCCAGTGTGTTGACATTTTAACCAGCTACATCACTAAACTCAGGACACTTATGATCAGGTTCCCTCATAAGCCATCTGGTGTCGTAAGCCAGCCCTGGGATTCTGAAGATAACCTAGCCCAAATGGACCAAAGACACTGGGAAGCATTTGATACAGAGGTAAGCAGAATATAGCTTGAATATCAGACTATATCAGAATTTCACACATGATCTCAATTTATTAAATAATTTCCTTACTACACATATGCATAGCAAATTGGAGCCACGTACAGAGCTTTGCCTAAGTCCAGCACTTGAAAGGAATTGATTTCAGTGCAAAGGAACAAAGTGGGGATGTAATTATTTTAGCAAGAGAGCATTTTGTGTATGTGAGAGAGTGACGTTAGAGCTATGAAAACATCTTGGTTTTTGCTAAAGTCATTTGGAAAGGTAAATCTGTATCAGGCATCGTCTCGTAAAAGAAGAGAGTTAAGCTGGAAAAGAATACAGGAAGGCCTCTGGCTTCTTAGGCTGGGTAGTCGTCCTCCTTCCACAGACATCCTCTGAAATGGATGGGCAGGGGGCAAAGGGAAGTGCTTTCTACCCCAAGCTGAATCACTTCATGGAGTTTACTGTCAGATGATGTTTCATGGTCATTAGCTGAAATATTTTTTAAAATGGAAGCAGTTTTATAAAGGAGAAGCCCGTTTATGGCTTCTCTTTAATCCAGCTGGTTCAGTAGCTTCTGTGGAGTAGCTTGGCTGCTGAATATGAGATACAGACTTGTCATCTTTTTAGGAAGACTTTTAGGTCTGCTAAGCTCTATTCCGTGGGCTTAGTTTCACTGTCTGGTCAGCTAATGACTCCCTGGCATTTTGGAACACGCTCCCCCCTCCAGCGTGTCACTCAGCAGAAATGCTGCTCATCTCCAGGCCTCAGGAGACATTGCCCTGGTCAGCTCTTCTCAAGTCGTAAGGGTAGACTTAGCTTCAGCTGAGTTTGTGCCCCTCTGCTTTCATCCAGCATTCCTCTGTTCTAAGCCCCTCCCCACTTCCCTCTCCTCTCCTCAACCTTTCAAAAAGAGTACAAAACTCCTAAGGTGGCTCTTGAAATTGCTCATCGTTTTATTTTCCAGCAAGCAGTTACTGAAGCCCTTCTAAGCAACAGAGTGCCAGAGGCACAAACCTTTTTCCGTTTGACTCACAATCCTGCCCAGGATCTCGGGCAGCTCACCCAGATAGGCCTGGAGATGGCTTACAAAAGCCTCCTGAAGAATGACATCAGTGAAGCTTCCAAACTTTTAAGGAACATGGTGAGGAATACTGCAACTCCACTGAGCGCCATCTAAAATGTTTGCTAGAGTATTTTCTTTTTTTTTTTTTCAACAATCTTTTTTATTAATTTTTTTCCCATCAACATATGTTAATTTTTCCAATCAAACAAGTTGTCTGGTGTTTGCTAAGCTAATACATATTCACTTCCTAATCATTCTTTTCTTTAACCAAGAATAGAATAAATTCCAAATTTTATAATAGTCCGTATCTTCTTTGTCTTTCAGCCTCATAGTTAGTCTGTCCATCTTTTGCTAGAGTATTTTCACATTCACAGATTTTGTATCTTCACACACTGAGCAGAATTCTTTCTCCATTGTTGCTCTGGGCTAAGATTTAAATGGGAAAGGATGATCATAGCCCTCAGGGGCATTTCTATCCTTGACCCCACTGTTTATTCACAACACATAGTTAAAAAGCCATAGCCAGGGTATTGAGTCCTTTCATGCCAGCGCAGAGAACTGTGCCAAGACTTTTCCTTATGCACGTTTTTTGCAAACACTCCTGTAGGAGAATTTCTTTTTCCTTTCGACAGGGCCTCAGTGTGAAGCAGCAACTGCACAAAATATGTTTCTATACAGCAGATTACCATGTCAGGGACTTCTTGGTAAGTTTAAGTAAAAATCTTTGCCCGTGAAATGATTTCAGTTAATTGTGTTTTTCCCCATGTATTCTAACCTCCTCAGATTGTTAATTTTTACTCAGTTTTCAGATATGAGATTTAAATAAATGGATTCCAGTCTTAATAGCTGAAGTAGAAATTCAGCTGCACTGACATCATTTTTTGATCTAATGCAAGTGGCAGCACTTCCCTTACAATGTTGTCCCTTTGTTCCTTGCCATGTTCAAAATTCGATTTAAAGGAAACCTGAAAAATGTGTGTGTCTATTGGATGGAAAAGAAACAACTGAAAAGTTTGTTTTGACTCTGTAGGTGAGTGCATTACAAGAGGAAAATGTTCTTCCTGAAACAGAGAAGGAAATGATAGACTTTGTGCATGAGGTGGAAAATATTTATTCAGGCACCTTCCAGAGAAAGGAAAAGAACGCAGTTTGTTGCAGGTAATGCATCTTCAGTCTGAACGTCTGGTCCCAGTGACCGACCCAGACTGGATCTTGCAACATTATCCTGGGACACACGTATCTGTCTTCATTCATTGGTGAGCTGTTTGCCAGAGTTAATTTGATGCATCTCTGCTATTGCCTATGGGCTCGTTTTGTGGTTTGGCTCTGAAGGGTCGTGAAAGAGGTTTTGGAAAGAATAAATTCACTGGTTTCAAGGAAATGCTTGATTATTGGTTCTAGGTCTTGGAGAAAAGAACCAGATGGTCTCAATGTTGCTGCTTTGGATTCCTTTCTGAGTTGCACTCAAGACAGAATTCATAACGGGGAGCACAGGGTAATGCTAAACTGGGCTGAGTGGTGGTCTCCATCTACACGGGAAAGGGTTCTCCTCCTTGTGAGAGCTCAGGAAGGGGGTAAGTATTAGTTATTACGGGAGCGTGGGTTTGCGGCTTTTTATTTACTTGTTTTTATTTTTATCCGCCTTTATTGTTTATTCAAATACTTCAAGGTGGCGAACCTATCCAACACACCTTCCTCGTCCTATTTTTCCCACAACAACCCTGTGTGGTGGGTTGGGCTGAGGGGGAGGGGCTGCCCCAAAGTTACCCAGCTGGCTTTCATGACTGAGTCAGGGACTTGAACCTACAGTCTCTGCCTCCTAGCCTGGAGCCTTAACTACTAGATCAAACTGACTCTTTTGTTTTTGGAAACAGCGGTTCCTTCAAGGATGGGTAACTTGCAAGGAGACCTCAACTCCCTTAACTGATGCAGCCCACCCAGAAATCAACCTGAATTTTCTCATTAGGAGCTGGATTTAAGAGGGAGCTTAAAGCAGCCGTCAAGTTGCCCCCTGCATAGGGAGAAACATCATTATTGTGGATGTTTTAATGGAAGAATGAAGAAAAAGAAGTTGTCCAAATTGTTTCAGATCAACACATATGTTCACATGCATAAAAACGCAATTTAGCTTCTCAGAAGCTTGGCTTCTGCAAGTTTATTTTAGAAATACAACTGGACTTCTCAGTGCATTTATTTCACTTTGTGGGTCTAGCAACAATTAGAGAGTAGCCATGTTGAAAGCATAATGAAGAATGGAATCAGCCCATTTTTAGAATCCATAAAAATAAATCTCTTGGAGGAGCAGTGCAGCAGGAGCAAGGCGGTGGGGGCGTCTGACCAGAAAGAGAAGAGTGAGCGGGGGGGGGTAGGTGGGGTCTCCAACTGCTTTGACTCAGCTGCAGCTGGCATATAGTGAGGCCAGGGAGATGGAGTTGGGCAGGGCCCTTCCCGCTAATAGCAGCAGCTCCACCGTCGTCCTCCAGACACGTGGATATCAGCTTGAGGATAGTCTGCAATGGGATTCTGGGTCTTGAAGGCTCTTATCTGGAAGGCGCCCGGCATGAGGAAAACCACCCTCCATGTACACCAAATGTTTCTACTTAACTCTATTAATTTCTTTAAAAATTAGAATTTAGGTTCTGTAATCCTGAGTCCCTCTGGATGTATTTGTCGTCTTGGCACGATTGGGTAAATATCAGTTCATGGATTTCTGAATCCCGACCTGAAGGCAGCCCTGCAAACTGGCCGCCCCTCCCTCTAGAAGCCATTGGCCAGAGGACCTTATGCAACCACTACTTGCGAAATGAAGTCTTGGACATCCTAGCTAGGTAGGCGCCTTGTCCGTGTGAGTGCCCATTTCCATCTAGTTTTCCAACTACTGTTTTAACAGAAATGGTTCCTGTTTCTGCTCTGCTTTTTCTTGACAGAAATGGGACTTTTGTGCCTGCAGAACTCGAAGACTTTGAAGGCCTGCTGCAAAGGGTGGCCTGCACCGGAGGCCTGATGCAGGAGCCGCATCCTCTCCTAGGCTACGTCTCTGCAGGCGGCCTAGAGCTTCACGCATGCTTTATCCTTTATTGCTTAGAACGGGGGCTGGACCATATTCTCTACTCCTACCTGGATTATTACCGGTAGGCGGCCATGGCTGTAGGCGATTTCTGCAGAGGCATTTAGAGGATGTAGGTAGCGGTGACGGGAGCAGCGGATTTTGTGAAGGGGGCCCTTCAGAGGCTGCTCAGCCATTAAAAACAATTCCAAGCATATTACTTGCAAACTTGACCAAGCACTTTTGTCCCTGGTGTCTTTCTTTCCTGCAATGGTCTCCATTATGCCTTGTGGGAGAAACAAATTTTGTATCAGACCCTCATTTGTTATATGGCTTTTTTTTCTATGTTCGGGTCTGCCATTCTGTGTGTGGGGGGGGAAGAAGACGCTCTGCTATTCTGTTGTTGGGAGGCTGGTACAGGGCATCAGCGGAAGGAGGACTGTTCCCGGGGCCATCTGTCTTATCTCTGCGCTGAGGGGAGGAGATCAAGAGGCTCAGAGGAAATCGAAACCCGGAGAATGGTGCCTGAGAACTGTGCTTATCAATCTGGTTCCCATAACAACTTTGCACCTGAGAATTGGATGAAATCAAACCGGACTTTTGGCTGTTGGGGTTTGGTCTGTCAGGGATGCTTTAGTGTAACATTTCGCATGGGAAATAGTTGGATCTGGCTTTGCTTTCTTGCTGTCACTGTCTCTCAATGAAAGTTCCTTTTGAGATAATGCCCATCTCAGAAGTTCTGCTTTCTTGGGAGAACTAGCTGAGGCGAGACCTTACATTTTGCTTTCCACTTGACAACTGTGAATTAGAGAAACAAGAGAGTTGTGCTGGTGGGATTGTCGGAACAGGCGATTGCCAACCCCCTCCCCAAGAAGGCCATTCCCCTCCAGCCCTCCAAGGCAGGACAGTTTTTGCACATGCAACTAATTGTTGAACCAAGTTAATTGGATGGGCTGATATCTGGGCAGAAGAGATAATGCTTGCTTTGTCTTTGTAATTCTATGAAACGTTGTTCTTGATTTTCAGTTTATTTTCATCAGCCTGTCCCATTTTGAACGACAAAGAGCTACGTGAAGCACACCCTTGGTTTGAATTTTTAGTGCAATGTCGGGATATTGCCAACAATCCTGGAGGTAAGTGGTGTCTTTGCATCTGATTTGGACAAATGTTTTTCAAAAAGCACGGCAGGTTTTCCAGGGATAGTTGCAGTCCCTGGCTTGACCTGGTAACACTTTTTGCTCCTTATGGGCCAAAATTATCTCCGTTGGACTCATTTGCACACCGTTCTTCTCAGTAGACCTTTGAGAGGGAGGGAAATGAATGGGACCCTTGGAAATACATATTAGAGTTGTGTATCTGTACTTAAAGGATTTTAAACCAACTTCGGTTAACCCGGTTGATTATGCTAAATCTGTTTTAAATTTTCTTTTGGATAATGCTCCCTTTATTTTCCTTCTCCCCTTGCCTCAGATGCACACATGATTTTTCAGGCTAGCCTAGCAAATGCCCAGATCTTGATTCCCAGCAACCAGGCCAGTGTGAGCACCATGCTGTTGGAGGGACGGACCCTTCTTGCCCTTGCTACCACCATGTTCGCCAGGGGAGGGATTGACCAGGTATGCCAAGTGCAGAAGGCTGGCAGCTGGCTAGCCCCTCTGCAAAGGGCTAAAAGCCTGAAGAAGGCCCACCGCACCCAGCATCCCCTCTCCCAACCGCAGGCTGGCTTTGTTGGCCTGGCCCCTCGTTGGAGAAACAGAGAGGTTGGCCATTGGACTGCCTCAAAAGCTTGGAACAGGGAGTGCCAGAAAATCATTTGTCAAGTGGATTTCGATGCTTCTTCTGTTGCAGATTGTTCAGAAGGGAGACGGAAGAGAGAAGGTGGATGCACAACTCTTCAGGATGGCACTTGCTCCTTACCCCAAGCTTAGAGCTGCCCTCTTCCCTCAGATCACGCCTCATGGAATCCCACCGCCCGACCTTTCTCTCTATCACCTTGTTCAGGTAGGATTCAATGCCACCCGGAACAGGTGGACACCATGGTGGACAGATCTAGTTTGGGCAGGCCCAGGACTTCCCTGGGCTGCCCAGCCTCTGAAGCAGAGTCCTTCCCCAACCCTGCAGTTGCCTAATCTGGTGGCTCTCCAGGGCAGGAGGGTGTCCTTTTTAGATTGTTGTTTTCCCCCTGCACCCAAAATCTGTAGATGAAGACCCTTGAATTGAGGCCCTTTTGCACACCAGAGCCCTACCTTTGAAAACGCCCCTTCCACATGCTCTTGCATTGCTGTGGAGATGCGGGCAAATTGGGCTGGCTCCAAATTTGATGTGCGGACAGGTCAGTCACAAACTGAGCAAAAGTTACAGGTCTCCCTGAGCAGTTCATACATGAGCTCTGAACTTTATCTGTTCTGATATATTGTCTGAAATGAATGTTTTACTGTTTCAGCGCTTGGCTCCATTTGACTCCACCAAGTTGTTTGGCTGGCAGTCAGCAAATACGCTTGCCATTCCTGGTAAGTAAACTTTCATGTACAGTCAGAATCTAATATAATAGTAGTTAAGCCCTGTTTTAGCATCAAGAATTTTTCTTCTGGTGCGAAGAGAAATAGCAGGTCCTGCTTTATTTTGTTCCGATTGCAGTTCTGCTCTTTTCTGTTCTTTTCAGATATTTGCAGCGACCTGCCTCACTTTTCACGCTCGGCTCTTGTAAACAAGCATGCTATAATAGAGCATCTCGACTTTTCCTATTACTTACATCATGAGCGCCCCTCGTTTGCTTTCGGGGCGTTTTTAGCTCAGCAGCTATCGAAGTGTGACCTCCCAAAGGAGTTGTAAGTAGTTAAAAGAAGCATGTGTGACTCTATTACAGTAATCACGATTACAATTATTTTATTACAAGTGTTTATCTGTTTGATTCATATCCTGTGTTTCTTCCTGGAGAAGAGTGTGGTGCACACCTTCCTGCCTGCTCTTCTTCCTAACAGTCCCTTGGTGGGTCGGTTAGGCTGGGAAGGACAGACCGTCCCAGAGTCCCCCAGGGAGAGAAGGCTGGGTCTGAGGGAAAACTTGAACCCGGATCTCCCAGGCCCTGCTCTGTGCTCACACCACTGTTGTCTTTATTCGATTCACCTGACTTAAATACTTGTGACTCTCGACAATAGAGGGGAACGTAGCGAGTACTGTAGACCTAGGTGGTGCCATAAATACCCTCTGGGTGAGCATCGGTTCTCAGAGCGGTGAAGGCTGAGGAGGCCGGTCTGAGGACCCTCTCAGTCCAGGGGAAACTGGCTTGTGTGCTGGGACTCTTGTAACCGTCCTCCCCTCGTCGGAACGAAGTTGGTGGAATTTGTGCCGAGAGTGAAATTGTGCCTTTTCTAGGGTTCAGCAGGTGGCTAAGGAGGCCTACGCCGTGGCCCTCTCGGTCTTCTATGCGCCTCCTCTGGCTGCCACCTCTGTCTGCTTCTTGGAGATGCTGGGCCTGCAGAGCCTGAAACTCAGGGTGGAAGCCAAAGCCGCCAACGTGATTCTGAGCTTCATGTCCAGGAGAGAGGAGCCACAGCACCACTCCATCCGGCAGTCCTTGGGTAACGCTTCCAAATACGGTCCCAGCCTTCGAATTTTGCTCTCACTTGGGGTACCTGGCCTCATATTTTGCAGAAAGGCTGTGCGTAAGAAGTCCATGTCCATGGGGTTATCAGAGTGGCAAATGGAAAACGTTTCAAGCAAAATCTATTTTTCTGTGCCTTTCTCTTTGAATTATTCTTGCTGATACGGAGATGCCTACCCGATGAAAAAGAAGTCTGCCGAATGAAGGCAGAGTCTGGGGGGGGGGCAAACCAGTGGCCCCTGGAGGCCGGGGGGGAAGCTCTGTGGTCAAAGCAACTCACTTGTGTGAATGACCCAGCGGGCCCCTCCCCCGTTCATTTGAAGAGGAGGGCTGGGAGAGAGGGGGGAGCCCACTCAGACTGGGAGGAGTCTGTTGCTCTGGCTGTTCCCATAACCCTTATTTAAACCTATGTTTGTTTTTGTACGTCTAGTGTGTCTTATTAGTGTTGTACATGAGTGATTGTATGACCTCCGTAGATACCATATGCTAAATAAAGAAAATAAAATTCCTACAGTCCCAGCCTATGGAGCAAGGGCTTCTTGGGGCGGCCTGCCACGTTGGGCGGAGGGTGCCTTAGCAGGATGCCTGGCCTGTTCTGTTTTCAGTTGAGAAGCTAGGAGAGCTGGCTGATGGAGAGAGAACTGCAGCCGAAGACCTGCTCATCTGCTTAGAGGAAGCCGTTTGGGAGAAGGTTGACCATCAAGAGATAAACAAGTGAGTTTGTGATTCAGTATTGTGTGGGTTGGTGTCAGGACAAGTTGCCATTTCATATAAGACTCTTAGGAGTTCATTCCAAAATCTGAGCTGTCACATTAATTTTTCTGAAGGCGAAAGATTGTAATAATTAACATCAGTTAGGATGGACTGGGCTTCCCCGGGATGGACGCAGAGTTGGCTGAGGGAGGATCCGTCGGAGACTTCGCCTTCAAGCCAGAGGGCCTGGTGCTCCTTAGAAGGACTCGCCTGAAGGGTTTGGAAGTCCATTCGCAGCTCAGGCGACTGAAGCTGCCGCCAGTGAGCAGTGCAGCCGCGAGACATTGCCCAACAACCACTTTGCTTCAGCAGCGGCAGTCCCCGTCCCAGTTGGGGTGATTAAGTGAAGAGTATGCCCCAGTATTTTCTCCACTTGCTTTTTTGTTAGTTGTTGCTAAGAGTATTTGTTGCTGTAGCTGCCAGCTAACAGTTTGAGTCAATCAATCAAAGAAGAAATCATGTTTGGCCTAAGTGTGCCGCCCCCTTCCTCCTTGTTCATGGTCTAAGCTATGTAATAACTCCAGTGATAAGACGTGGGGCCTTCCCCCATGCCCTTTGGCTCACTTGCTAGGTCTCTTCCTTTACCTAATGGGGTGAGAGCAGCAGGGCTTGCTGCGGGGGCAGGAGAAGGCGAGGAGAAGCGTGTGAAGAGGCTCCTTCCTTTCAGAACTTCAGGCGAGGCGAGGCGGCACTGGTCCCTGGTCATCCAGTTTTGCCAGCTCCACCATATCAAGCTGAGCACGTCGTACCTGAGGGCCTGTGCGCGCTCGAACGAATGGCTGCAGTTTGTGACTGAAGCGCAAATGCACGGCTACCAGCCAGCGGAGGTGGGAAGCTGCTGGATGCTGAGCTGGGAGGTTTGGGTGGAAGATGCTCCTTGTCAAGAGAAAAGAGCACTACAACACCACGGAACAGCGAAGTCACAATGCTCTGTAAAGAGAAGCGGTGGGAAAGGGCAGAAGGGTTGCGGTGAGCAGAAGCAGGCCCACTCGTGACTGCCCAGTCTTCCACTCTCCAAGGGTTCTCCTGATCCTGAATTCTACAAGCTGGGGCTTCGGTGTCCCAGGGATCCCTCCCCCCACCTCATTCATCTCCTGGGAGGAGCTGCAGCTCCCTTCTTTGGCACGGTGGGTTCTGGGCCCAAGCTTTATGGACCTCCTGAGCTGCTTGCCCTCCCTTTCCCAGGTGATCCCTCTCCTCTGGGACTTCCCCCTGCCCCTGCGGGAGCATTTGGAGCTGGCCCTGGGCCATTTGCAGCCTCCGAAGGAGGGTGACTTGCAGGCGCTTGAGCAGAAGCCGCAGGACCTGTTCCACGTCCTGCTCCAGAGCCAGGAGCAGCCGTGCCCTTGGCGACACCTCTTGGCTGCCTCTGTGAAGCACCAGGCGCCCATCCTGAGCGTGCTCGCTGCTTGCTCCCAGGTATCTCCAGGATGGGCGTCAGCGCTCCTCGGGAGACAGTGAGGGGTGGGAGGTGACTCTGGGATAGCGCAGGAGCTGCGTGTTGGGCACAGGCTGGCTGTGATAGTTTGGACTTTGACTTATTGAATCCGCTCTCTGCTTTTCTTCTCTTCGTTTCTTCACGGTCACACATCGGGCAGGATGCCAGCATTCTCCATTGTCTCTGTGTTTGGATAATAACGTCCATGGACAGTCCTGCCACTAGTGAGGTGATTGGGCACATTGAAGGCATGGTGGAAACCCATGAGTGGAGCCTTGCAGACCTGGCCCTTCTCTGGCAGTGGCTGTTGAAGAGAGGGAAGGCCAGGACCCTCCTTCATGGCTTCCAGCTCTTCCTGAAGGCAAGCTGACCAGGGTAGCTCTCCTGGCTCTTGGAGGGATCCGGCAGGTGCCACCAAAGCACATCTCTCTGGGGGGCGGATATTACCCCATTTCATGGAGTGCTGGGGAGGGGGGAGACTTGGGGGAGGCTAGATTCGTGCTCCATGCAAGAATCTGGATGAAAGCCTTCCTCCTACCAGACGGCTACCCAGAGTCGGCCTGAAGACATCCAGCAGAGGAGAGCTCGCTCCTCCCTCGGAAGCGGATGAGAAGAAGGATTCTGCCTCCTCCATCTCTCCGGTCTCCGCTGCCCAGAAAACTCATCTTTTTTCCTTCCAAAGATGTGCAACCCACTCTGGGTAGAATTTGGGCAGACAATTGTTTGTTTCTCTTCTGGTATTCAGGATTCTCCTTTGCTGATAATGTTGGAAGTGTATGATTTGTGCATGGACTACAAAAATTACAGCCAAGCCAAGATCAAACTACTCGCATTTCAAGACAGTCTTTCAAAAGTAAGCAGAAATTTAATTTGCTTCCTGAGGCTTTTTACAAACCGAACAGGCAGATTCCCCTTTTCGTGTCCTGAATGCTGCCGGCCCCCAGCTGATCCAATTCCAGTGGGTCCTGCCAGGGTGGCCCTTTCTTGGCTCCTTTTCCGTTCCGGTTGATGAGGTCAAAGATACGCAGCACTTTTCATGTCTGTTGTCTCAACGGTGGAGACATCCCGTGTTTGTCCACTGGCTGTCATCTTGCATGATTTGTCAGCATTCTGACCTTCACCAGCAGGCCCATCTGCTCCACTTCCTCCTCTCTCCTGAAGCCAAAGCAGAAACCTGGCTATTCAAGGCAAGGGCTGTTTTGGAATCGTGTTTGTCCCACACGGAGGCAAAGGAGTGTGGCCCGCTTATGCTTGCCAGTAGGCCAGATAGGGGGAAGAGCAGGTGTGAATGAGAAAGGTAAACTCCGCTCCTGACTTAGGAACCAATGGTGGGGGAAGTTGTACGTTTTGAGGGTGAAGAGGCTGGTCCAGTAAAGGGGCTTTCTCGAGGAAGAGGCATTGCTCAGCTAACCAGCTGAAGGAGAAGCGTTTCTCTGTGCACAGAGTTTCCAGGTACCAAAATGGCTGCTGCTTGAGCAGCTTTTCATACAAGCGGTTTTATTTTGAACCAGAGCCGAAGAGGAAAGGCTTTGAAACAGTCTTGCCCAGTGACCTGTTCTTCCTGCAGCTTCAAGCTCAGTGTGAGAGGGGGCTGCCCGTCCTCCCTGGGCCCTGGCTGGAGATGCAGGCCTCCTTCCTACTCGAGCTGATGCTGCACCAGTGCAGAACAGAGTACGAATTCAGAAAACTCCTCGAACTGCTTGCAGATGCAGGAACTGCTCTTCTCCAAGGCAAGGACATCTTCCTTCTCTTCTCTGGGGCTGCCCTTGGCCAACACGGCTGGGGGCTTGGGGCTCGGGGCAGCCTCACAGATGTCAGGTGGCAGCAAATGGCCTGCGGACGGACTTCCTGTTGTGGCAGCTGGTGACCGTTTTGGAGAACAGGATGCTGGATTCGTTGGGCTCTGTCGGCTGATTTAGCTGCAGGGCTTCTCTGGTTTTGACATAAGGCTCCCTCCCAACTGGGGCGCCACAGCTGTGCAGCCCTGTTGCGGGAGGAGGGACTCAGGAAAAGCCCCTTGGCTCCATTCCCAAAGTCTCTCTTGTTGTTCAGTCACAGGCTGTCCCTATCCTGTTGCTATTGCTCCTCTCCTTTTTGGGTACAGGGCCAGATCTGGAGAAGCTCAGTGCCCTGAGTGCCATCTTGAAGGATTCGCCCATCTCTGTCAGTCGGACTCTGCTGAGCAATTACAGCCTTGAGAGGTTCCAGGAGGAGTGCCAAAGGATTCTGGAGCAGCTGCAGGAGAGCAGCTCTTTTTCTGTGGCTCGCAACGTAGCAGAACTGGCAGCACTGCCTGTAGACAACGTGGTTATTCAGGAGGTACACCGGAGTCGAGCCTTTTTCATTTTATTCCCGTTGATGGCGTTTCACCTGCTGCAAAATTAATGTCATCCCTGTCAGCTGTGGGAGGCTGCTTTCCCCTCCCTCACATCTGGTGCAGCTCTGTGTCCGGATCTGCATCTGCTTTCCCTGGACTGTCTGGGACCCCTGTCAGTCCGAGGCAGCCTGGCCTTCACAAGCCACGCTCCAGAGTTCAGGGAGAGGGACTGGATAGCGAGGGTGGGAGATCCACGGGGGAGGGGTGGGGGGGAAGCCACCCATGGAATCACGAGGTTCTGTGTCAGGCGAGCCTTTCTGCACAGTGAATTCCTTGGCTTCTGATGGTTGTTTGTGTCCTTTTCAGATGCTCCAGAACATCCTTCTCTTGAAACAGATCGGCCACTGGACTCAAAAGCGGACAAGGGTCGAGTTCTGGAAAAAGTGCCATGAGAACTACGTGCAAAATGCCGTCTCTAATCGGGCTGCCTGCAGCTTCTTCGCGGCTCAGGTAGACCTGGTCTCGGAGGGCCCAGAGGATCAGAGGGGATCCGGCATCCCAGAGAGGCAACTCCTGCTTACTTTAGCTGGACACTGGCTGGCCAGAAGTGACCCGATTCCTGTTGATGATCTGGAAAAGATAGAGAAGGAAATTTGGCGGTGCCACATCACGCGACAGACTTTCAGCCAAGGCACAGGGCAGATGGAGCCCAGAGGTTCTCACCAGGTGTCCATAAGTAGTGAGCTGTCCTTTGACTCCTTAGCCAAGGAATTCTCCTTTTCCAAAGTTGCTGCTTTAAACACTCCTAAGTATCTGGAGCTCAGAGGTTTCCCTTCCCAGGACACATCCACAGTTATGCTTTCCAAAGCTGAAGTGGTGTCACTGAGTTTTCTGATTGGGCATCTTCTGGATGAAGGAAGCGTGCATGAAGCTGCCCGGATTTGCCGCTATTTCAGCTTCTACAACAGAGACGTTGCGCTGATCTTGCACTGCAGAAGGCTGGCCTTGGGAGAGGCCGCTCAGGGCTGCTTCCATCCAGAGATCCAGGCTCTCCTGGCAGCTGAGAGCAGCAAGAGGCAGAGAGAAGCGGCAGCCGAAAAGAAACGGTTGAAGAGTTGTAAGTTGCACCCGCAGTCAAACATCTGAGCGAGACCAGTTCCTCTCTCGCAGGCCATTGTGCTCTTTCCTCATAGCAACAGCACTTAGACTTACGGTTCCTTACAGCACGTTGGTTTCCCAGCCTGCTTCTGCAACTGAGCAGAGGGTGAATGGTGGCAGTGGGTTTTTACACTGGCCATTCTGCTGGGGGTGTAAGGCTCCTGTTTAAATTTTGCCCTTCTGACATTTTAAAATCAGTAAAGATAATCCTTGACTTAACGGCCATTCCACGTTACAGTAGCATTGAATGAAGGGGGGTTAGAACCGGTCCCCAGAGTTCCAGCATCCCCACAGTCACCTGATCGCCATCTGGGCACTTGGTGACCGGCTGGCAGTTAGACGGTTGTGGCTCCCAGCATCAGGTGACGTCAGTTGCAACCTCCCTGCCAGCCTCCTCCGAAAGTCGGTGGGGAAGCCGGCAAAGAAGGTTGCAGATTGTCGGGGTGAGTCTCCCTGACGACTTGTGCATCCTTCCCCAGCCCCTCTGCGCTCGCGTCATGCTGGCCACCCATGGGCCCCTCTGCACGTCTGCTGAAGCTGCCTTTCCCTGGTGCTTATGCGCCCCGCACACCCCATCTGATTCTCACAGTGCCTCCCTCGTGCAGCCTCCCCCGGGCTCACCATGCCACCTTTGCACCCTTGGGCACCCCAGTGCCTCCCCCTCCCCAGCCCTTGCTGCCCCTCTCATGCACCCTCACGTACCCCCCCCCCACACCCCACGCCTTGCCATGCGCCCTCCCCCACCCGCCGGGTGCCACTTACTGCCGGCTGGCCTGCTTGCCACTCCCTGCGGCTGCCGCTCTGGCTTTGTTGTGAGAAGCCAGCAGGGAGCTTCCTTCCCTAAAGATTGTGGGATTTGGACTGCAGGGGTTGCGGTCGCAAAGCGGTGCATCCACACTTTACCCTCCCAACGGTTGTTGTAAGTCAAGGACTTCCTGCACCATTTCCCCTTGCAGAAATAAGTGGAGAAGGATGGTGCCATTCAGCAGTTCATTTGCAAGTCTGGAGTTCTGTCGGCTCAGAGTTTGCGAGCCTGGAAAGTGGGAGGGCGGAACGCATCCTGGGGTCTCCCTAAACAGAGCGGGATGAGTCCTGGTGGATTGTGATCCTCCCCCCCCCCGGCTCTATTGCTCTGCCTATTTGCTCAGGCATCATCTTGGTTTTGTTCTCAGCCTCAAGCCTCGATTCCTGGTCCTCGGTGGGGGGCTCCTCACCAGACAGTGGAGTTGTTGGCAGCCTGCAGACTTTAGTTGCAGAATGTGTGCATGGCCGGAATTATTGTCGTCAGACTCTCTACCTTTACGAACTCTCCAAAGTAGGTCACTGGGGCCTGGAATCTGGGGGGGGGAGGGCAAGCAGCCATTGTGCATCAAGCGGGAAGCCAAGGGATCTGACTCCCCCCCCCTCCTCCCCGGGGCCCTGCAGGAGCTTGGCTGTTCCTTCAGCGAGATCGCCGTCCACGATTCGGAGAAGCTGCTTCGGGCAATCCTGTCCTCCCAGCAGCCAGACTGGTACAAGAAGGCCCAGGCCTTCATCAACCAGGGGCTGGAGCTGGGGGCTGTGGCTGAGCTTGTGGCAGAGGAAATCACACGTGAGCTGCTGGCGCCTTCTCAGGGAAGAGGCAGTAAGTCCGCTCCTGGTCTCTGCTTGGGAACACAAAACTGGGCAAGCGGGTTTGGCTCTGGGTAGCTGTTGCTTCCCGGAATTTGGCCCACGCCTTGTCATTTCACGCATTTGGATAATTTGACTGGCTCCCTGCTTGAGCTGGGGGATGGAGTAGATTGAAGACCTCCAAGGTGCCTTCCAACTCTATGATTCTATGTTGTTTCTATGTTCTGTGGTTGTTGCTGTACTGTGTTTGCTCTGCATTTGCCTTTTTAACCTAAGTTCTCTCAGACTGTGACTCGTGAGCATTATTGGATTGAACTGTGTCATGCTGCTGAAGGAATATAATTCCTAGGACCGAACCAGAGGAAAGATGCGACCTGTCTACCTCGCCTGTGAAGAGTTGACTGTGCAATTAAAAGAATACTTATTTTATGTACAGAGCAAAACCCAGCCCTCAACCCTGCCGAGGAGAGCCAGAGGTTCCTGCAACTGGCCAAGCTTTGCCAGGACCACACGCTTGTCGGCATGAAACTGCTGGATAAGGTTTCCTCCGTGCCACATGGGGAGCTTGCCTGTAGTAAGTTCACGGTGGACAGAAAGGGGGTCCTTGTGAGGTTGGAATTTAAGGTTAGGTTTATGAGGACTTCTGAGTCTCCGCTAAGACTAAAACCCAAAATATGTATACTTTGACAAAGATCTCAGGAAGGTCTGTTGGCCAGGGGAGTATGGATCTCCTTGGCATATCGCGTCTCTCGTTCGCTCTTCTTGCACAGTCCATGTTGACACAACGTGGTGTCGTGTATTGAAACTCTGCCAGCACGTTCACGAGGATCGAAGCCAGGCAGCTGGTGCCTTCTCCACGGAGGCCTTCTCCTCTGTGCATCCACCTCTTGGGAGCGCTGGGGGGAGGGGGTGGTCTTTAGTGATGTGCTAATATTTCCAAGAGAAACAAAGTGACGGAGCTAGGAAAAACTGGTTTTGTCCTCAAAATATCCAGACCTTTTTGTTTTCGTTGGGCAAACGATGACTCAGTGATCCTGCTGTCTGTTCTTTCCTCTGAGCAGCATTTGCTTTCTCTTAGATCAGGTAGCAACTCCAGTCCTCCCTTGGCTGAAATGCAACTCCTGGCATCCCTTATCATTGTCCACCTTGGCTGAAATTGCCAGGGTTGTGCTTCAGCAGCCCGTAGGAGGATGCCAGGGCCTGAGTGTGTGCAGCACAGTTGTTTGTCTCTTCTTCCTTAGCCGTGGAGCTCCTGATTCTGGCCCACAACTGTTTCACCTTGACTTGCCACATGGAGGGGATTACTCGTGTCCTCCAAGCTGCCCGGCTGCTCACAGATGAACACTTGGCGCCAAACGAAGAGTACGGCCTAGTGGTAGGTAACTCCTCCGAGAACACGGATTGGCGGCAGCTGCTCGGTCCCTTCAGGATTTTAGAATAGGCCGTTGTGGAGCAGGAATTTGCCCCTCGCAAGCGCCAAGTGTTCTGCGCTGTTAGTTGGAGGCTGCAGCTTCTTTCCAGGCAAAGAGGGGCAGGCCAGGATCCTCGTCTGATCTGCTCATTCTCACCTCCCAAATGGAGAGTGGTACAGGTAGTCCTTGACTTATACAGGTAATGCTCGAATTACAACAGTTCACTTAGCAACCGTTTGAAGTTAAACCGGGGGGGGGGTGTATTTACGGCGCAGTCCCGAAGTTACAAATGCTGCAGCACCACAGCAGTTGCTCATGCTTACGACCGACTGCAGAGGCACTGCAACATTCACCCGGCCTATCCGCTCCCCCCTCCCAGCTGGGTCTCCACAGGCTCCGGGCCCGCCGAGACTCGATCACCTTGCTGCAACAGTCGTGTGAAAAATGGTCATAGGTCACTTTTTTCAGTGGTTTTGTCACTGAATGGTCACTAAACGAACGGAGGACCACCTGTACTGACTGGGACTCTGGGACCCCCTTTCTGAAAGTGATTGGATATCAGGAAGTGGCAGATGCTGCCCAGATGCCCTCAAGCTTCACGGAAGGAGTGGAGTTCTTGTGAATGTTTGTCTTCCCCCCACTGTGTAGCTGGGCAGTTCAGCCTCTTACCCACCTGAAATTTCTTCTCCCCCGAAGGTTCGACTTCTCACTGGCATCGGCAGATACAATGAGATGACCTACATCTTTGACCTGCTCCATGAAAAACATTACTTTGAGGTGCTGATGAGAAAGAAGTTGGACCCGGTAAGCTCTGCCCTCCCCAGTCCAGTGCCTTCTTTGGCATAGATGCCTCGTGCTCCGTCCTCCCTTTTGGTCAAAGAGAGTCAAGGTGGGGCAATGTTGAGCTTCTTCCTGGCCTTCCAGTCATCTTGAAAAAGGAGGAACTTGCAATCAAGTAGACTGGCCTTTCTGCCTGGCAAGATTCTAGAGCAGATCATAACGTTTTAAGGACTTTAAAGCAATGTAGTCATCACCAGAAATTAACTTGGACTTGTTAAGAACTCTCTTTCCCTTTTACGATCAGGTGGATTGTGCTAATGCTTGTATACGTGACGTCTCTCTGCATCCTGGGCGGATGGGAGGACTCCAGAAGTCCTCTGGAACCCGGTGGGATTGGCTGCTTGGGACCGGGTGGCAGACGTGTAACTGGCGAGAGAGCAGTTTCCCTCCGACGGCAGCTCTCCCTTCTCTCTCTGGCAGAACGGGACCCTCAAGACAGCCCTGCTAGACTACATCAAGCGCTGCCGGCCGGGAGACAGCGAGAAGCACAATATGATCGCCCTCTGCTTCAGCATGTGCCGGGAGATTGGGGAGAACCACGAGGCTGCGGCCAACGTCCAGCTGAAGCTCATTGAATCCCAGCCGTGGGGTAAGGACTCACCTGTCCAGGGAGGCCCCTCTGGCAGACGCTCCGGAGGGATGGAGGCTGCACTCGGGGACCCACCACGCTGGTCTGGTCAAGGGTTTCTCGTACGACTTGTTCTTCACCTGGCTTCTCCTGAGGAAGCAAAGCGCACTGGGGGCCCGGCTCCTCTTTCTCTTCCCTTCAGGCTGGGGTCTGATCTCAGCCAAACGGGCAGCATAGACCCCTGCTCAGTTGCCAAGAGCCAGTCGCTCCTCAGAAACTGGCTCTCTCTTAAGGCCAGCTGTGGCCTCTGGGTGTTGCTGAACTGATCTCCCAGGCAGACGGTCCAGTGATGAGGATGGTAGGAGCTGCGTTTCACAGGTTCCCCTTCAACCAAGAGCCTCCCATGGAGTCAGCTGTGCTGGGCTTCAGTGTCCACTACAGGCATCTAGAAGCAGATTTGCAAATTAAGCTGCCCTTTGGCTGGTGCTGGGAAGGGCAGAGAGCCTCCGGCAGTAACTCACACAATCACACTTCTAAGCCTATGCAAAATATTGTAGCTTGGACCCAGTGATACCAGAAAAAGGCGGTTGTTGCTTTGATGCCAGCGTTGCCTTGGAGTCTGGTCACATTCAGTAATCCTGTGCCAGCTGGATTTTCCCACGGCAGAGCCAGGAGGTGAACTGCTGAGAAAATGAGGTTGCTTCTGTTGCTGGATTTCAAGGACGGCTGAGGAAGCAGCCCTCCCTCCCTCCCCGGAAGTGTTTCCAAGGAGGCCCCTTCAGGCCTGGGCTTTTCCAGCTTGTTGTGCTCTCTGCTAAGCAGGGGTTTCTTCTAAGCCCTTCAGCAAGTTCTCATCCAGTGAGGTGGGGTAGCAGGACCATCCCACCTTGCAGCTGCTCCAGGGAGAGAGATTGGCCGCCTGTGCCCAAAGCAGCTCGGGGGAGGCAGCTGTTGTCATTTGGGCTTGGCGAAATACCTCTGATTCAGTTTTGGGTCGCTCCGCTCTGCCTGCGCTTTTTCATCCCACAATCCTGGGTGGGATTGCCACGATGGCCCAGGCTGTCAGCTGCTCTCTTCCTCCTAGAGGAGAGCCTTCAGGACGTGCCAGGCTTGAAGAAGCTCCTGATGAAAGCCCTCACCCTCTTCCTGGATGCTGCAGAGAGCTACTCCAAGGTGAGATGGAGAATAAGAAGGTGCCTGGTGCAGGTGTGTCCCCTGGAGTCGCGGGCATCTTGTGGTAGAATCTGCAGCTGAGGTTGGGGTGAAGTTTAGAGACTGGCTAGCTTGAATCCCTGCAGGGCAGGAAGCGATGGAGTCCTGAGCTCCCCGAAGTGCTTTACCTGGTTGTTCTCAAGAACAACATTTCAGCAAACTAGTCGCCCAAATGTTTTCTGAGCTGAAGGGTGGATGTCGATGTCTCCCTTCTGGGTTTGGTGTGGGAAGAAATGGGGCAGGCAGTTGCTCCAGTAGCTCCCTCCTTGCTCTGCCTGGTGCATCTCTGTCTGTTCCCCTGTTCAGGACTTCTGCGTGTGCCAGTCCTTGCGCTGCAGGAAGTTGGCCAGACTCATCACCCTGCAGCTCCACTTCCTGACTACTTCTCACAAGACCCAGCTGATTAACCTGAGGCGGAGGAGCCTGCTGCCCTGCATCCTGGCCCTGCCCAGGTTCTACCAGGTGAGAAGGGCCTTCGCCCTCTGGAAGGGATGGGCTGGTTTATCTGTAAAGATATTAGAAGAAAAATGACAGGAGGTGTCCTCTTTCCTGTCCTTCCTCTTTGAGGGAGATGGGCAGTTCGGAGAAGCTGAATGAATGAATGAACAAACCAACCAAACCGGCATCTATTTGCAATGGCTGCAGTGTTCCAGATCACGCGGTCACCACTTACCACCTTTCCAGCCAGCTTCCGACAAGCAAAATCAATGGGTTTTTTTTTTAAGTAATTATTCACTTAATAACTGCAATGACACACACACACACACGGAGCCTGCTGGTTATGGTGGGGAGTCAGGAGGACATAGTTTTTCGTGTTAAATGAATGAGCCCCATCCTGGCTCTCCCAGGTGCTTTTAATCAAATGCGTGAGATGTTAAGTGCAGCTGGATGAGCCGGGTGGCGAAGATGACAGTGGGCCTGGTGTAGGAAGAAGACCGCCTGCCTGTGGCCTCCCAAGACCACCTCCCACTGAGATGCCCCCTGCTCCACTTCTCATCTCTTGGGGCAATGGGGTCGTGGCTGGGGGGCTGGAAGGCTCCCAGGGCTCCCTCTGAGTTCCTCCCCTCTTCCTCCAGGCAGCCGTGGTGGCCGAGGCGTATGACTTTACCCCGGACTGGTCCGAGGTGCTCCATCAGCAGGTGATCCTGAAGGGTGACTTCAGCTACCTGGAGGAGTACAAGCAGCAGGGGCTGCTCAAGGCCGGCACCTTTGAAGAGGTCACCCAGAAGTGAGTCTCCTCGGCCAGCCACTTTGGCTTCTTTCATGCAGCTGGGGAGGCCGTTTGTGGCTTCAGGAGCTAAGAGGGAGCGACGGGGCAGAAGACGCCTTTTAGCTGGAAGGGGAGGGGGGCTCTGTTAACCGGGAGACCTTCTCTTTCAGGTTCAAGCAGCAGGCAGCGAGCGAGTCTGCTGTAAGAAACCTGAAGAAGCTCCTGACTTACTGTGAGGACATTTACGTCTATTACAAGCTCGCCTATGACAACCAGTTCTACGATGTGGTGAACATGCTCCTGAATGACGCCCAGACAGGCTGCTGTCTCAACGATTTGCTGGCCAATTAGCTCATCCTGGCTGGACAAAGCAGAACTGTAAGCGGTGTCCTCACAAACTTCAGACAAGCCAGAAAAATAAACTTAGGCAATTACATTTTCAATAATCCAGAGGAAAAAGATTACTCGAGATGCTGTTTTTCAGATGGCGTGCACAAAATATTGAGGATTATTAATCTTGGACTTAGTGTCAAATATATTGCTTTCTGAAGTCAGACTGGAACACAACTGCCATTGGATTTGAACTTCACATTGAAGACCAACTTCCGTGGCTAAAGCTTAGAGAGAGTTTTGAATGATCTCCTGGCCAAACAGAGAGCAAAACTTATCTGAATTTGACCTGGGAATTATCTCGGAACTATTTTTTCTTCCATGCCAGAAATAGCTTTTTCAGATCTGTTTTTGGACCTATTAGAATAGCTTTGCAAATTTGCTTTTCGGATTTCAGTGACTGCAGAATCTGAGAGTTGAAGCCCAAGTAGGCATTGTGGTTCTGTGTACGTGTCACTTCCCAGGAACTTGCAAAAGTGGCCAACTGTGCCGATAGCAGAATGCATGGACGTATCAGGCATGTGACTGGCTCAAAGAACCAGAAGACATTGATGTTCCATTAATTTGGAGTCTGGGGAAAGCTGGACACTTTAGACCTTGGAAAGGAGGCTAAGTGTGGGCTAGTAGCCATGGCTGGTTAGACACCTTTCCTCCTCCCCTGGGAAGCCACAGCAATAAAGGAGGATTCCCCGTTGCTTTTGCTCCTTCCTTCAGAGCCATCGAGGGTGGAGTCTGGAAGCCGTGCCGTGGCTGTGGCTACCGATTACCATCCTGTCCTTAAAAATGGTACAATTTAGCCACTCACGTGTTTAGAAAGAGGAGCCATTATTGGATTTGCTCATGTCTTGAGACATTACCTGTTTTTTCTTTGGGGAATCTTTCCAGTCCCTGGAGCGCAGCCTCAGACTGAAGAGGGGAAGGTGTGGCCAGAACCGGGCAATCCACACGGTCATTTGAGTGGGTTGAGAGAAGAGCCGCTTTCCCTCGGCCCTTCGGTCCCTTGTCAGCCATTATTATTGCCCGTGGGAAAAGCACAAGCTGACCAAAGGTCTCAGTCCTCACAATAGTGATTTTATTAAATTAGTTGCTTTTATAAAACATTTGCAGATGTCATAATTCTGAACATAACAATTTGCCCAACTATTATAACTGTTGCAGTTTGCTAAGCAGGATTCCTATACATGAAAAAAAAAAACAGCAGTCTTGTGAGAGCCACCAAACCGGGTGACGAGAAAGTGTCCTAAAGAATCAGCAAAGTATCGGCTGAACTGTCAGAGAAGGCCCTTCCCCCTCCCAGGGCAAGAGAAACAACCCTTCTGCCCCTTTCAAGCTTGGAAGCCAGGGAAATTTATAGCTACGCCCTTCAAACCACTGAAAAACCAAATCCTAATAGAAAAGCCATTTTAATACTACTGCAAACCCATGCATTTGCTGCAAACCGCCTTTGTTTTCTGGGTAGTTTCTTGTAAAAAAAGGTGAGAGTTAAGATTGTTATTACTAACTCTGCTGGTAATACAACTGCGGCCATGTCAAAATTAATGTCCAATTTAGTGCTGCTTCACTGCCATGAAGACACACATTTTTGATATTCCGTTATTTCCTATCATCGAATAAAAAAATTGAGCTTCATAATTTTATTCCCTCGGCATCGAGACAGGTATTCCAATGTGTCAAGTTGTGACAGGATAACAACAGCACAAAGATACTGCACTTTGATTGTTGCATTTGGCAGAATTGAAAGGAGTTGTGCTACAGTTGGGAGAGTTTGGGCAAACCAACAGATGGTAAGAACGGGTCACATGAAGTCTTCAAAGTCTTGTACGTAGCCGCCATCATAACCACCATAATCTTCCAAGTCATCTTTCATTGTTGCTTTTAGACCTCCACCAGGCACCACGCCTTTTTTCTTCTTTTTGGCTTTATTTTGCTAGAAAGAAAAAGGAACAGCTCAGATTTAAGAACACAACTGGACCTTGCCAATCCTGGGCTAGAAAAGGGAAAGTAAGCATTGGTTCCCTTACAAACTACATGAAGTTACTACTGTGCTAGTTTTCCTCCCAGGAAACCCAGGGTTGATGAAAACTGAAATCCAGACCGTGTGGAAGATGTCAAATCAAGAGAAAACATTTATTCTGATATGCGGGATTCTGTACCCGATGGAGTATTTACTTTCATCAGGATCGTGATCAAAGTTTACAAACTGCCCAGTAAAACCATTAACCAGCTTGCCAGAATAAGACAAAAGCTGCCAGGTGTCTTCCTGCACAAGCCACTGATCTCCCCCCCCCCACACACACAGGTGAAGCTCAGCAGAATATCACAATGGTTGCCAAAGCTTGGAAGAGCCTCCCCCCCCCACCCACCTTCTCCTGCTTTTGTTTCTCGCTGCACAGCACCGTCAAGGAATTGGAGATCTTTTTCAAGTCATCGACTTCCACTAAAGAAGGAACAAGGAGGGATTATTTACAGCTTGCTTTTTCTGCCCCAAAAAGAAAGGGGGCAAAGGAATTTTACATCACAAGAAAATCTCTGGAATTCCTGGAAAAATATTTTAGGGAAAACGTAGAAAAGCTGGGAGTTTATAGGTAGGCAAAAGACACCACACAGATGGGAGAAGGTCATAATCCAGGTTATGACCCCAAGCCCAGAACTGATAAGCAGTATGAGCAGCCTACCTTCATTGAAAACTTAAGATTCTTCGTAGAAAAAAAATGAAAATCCCCAGTTGAGCAATAATTTTAAAATGTTTATTTTTTCTGAATGTTTTATTTGGCATGCCAAAGATTGCCTCTGTCCACCGAGTTGTTCAAAACGTCATAGCAGCCTCTAAGTGTCCAAAATGAGCCTTTGCTCAAAAGCCCCTAACCCTCCCCAGGCCCCCCCCCAGGCAATCTTCCTCAGATGACCTGGACTGTAACTCCACAGGCTCCTGAGGCCACCCAGCTCCCAGGAAACCCCTGGTGAGGCCTTTGTGTGCAGCTTTTCTTCCCTGCTCCTTTCCCAAAACCAGAACAGGAAGACAAAATGCCCTCCTGTGCAGGTTTCTTCTCAAAAGTCTCTGCTAAGAGATCACATTGATTTACCTTGCATACAGTTGCAAAATATAAGTGCTGACATGAATATTCATTTAACTGAGTCGAGAGAAGGCAAGTACCGCTGTGCGCCTTCTTTCCCCACTGCTTTTCCTAACTTTTAAAAATATCCAAAAGACTTGATGGAAATATTTGAGAAATAAAGCTGTCTACAACACATTTAACCTCTGCTATCAACCTGAAGTACTATAGTCAATAAAGCATCAAGGAGAAATGAGGAATAATTTGTGTGAATGTCCATATAGGGTACCAATAGTTAACTGCTTTAGTTCTGTTGTAATAAAAGTCAGCATTGGCTAATACGTTAAAAAATGGAGAGCTACCAACACTCTTGTTTCCCAACAAAAAACAAGGCCATTCTGGCTTCTGGTAGCTTTCATAATATATTTTAAAAAAAAAAAACTTCCTTAAAGGTGTATATTAAATTGGATAAGGCTTTCTTCTCTTCAGTGAATTATATTACAGAAAATATTAACAGTTATTAGAAATTATTTTAACTTTATGAAATGGTTTGGCCACATCTTCATAGAATATAGTAGCTGCTTAAAGCTTTGAAATTGTAAACAAGCCAAATGGACAGAAATATTAAGTGTAATGAACTATTTAGGAAAATGAATGAAGATTTTTCTCCTCAAATGATCCTGGATTAAAGAGGTAAAATATTTTTAGATATTTCTCAGAAACGCAGAACATGTTGGGAATCACTCAGGTGCCTTTCTTGTAAGATAAATGATCAGATAAGCAGAAAAGAAAAAAAAAAGCTGGCAGCAGCATTAAAACAGAACACAGACATTACAAAAAAATTTCTAGATTGAATTAATAACAAATTCAATCCCATTAGCCTAGTCTATTTCACTGGAAAACTTCTAGTATGTTCTTTATTTCCAAGCTAAGTAGGATGCAAACAATAGTATTTCACTAAATGTACTTACATGAAATGCATATATCTCGAACTAATGCTTCCAAAAATCCAGCATAATACAGTGATTTCTCATACTGTGTTATTTTTTCTTTTAACAATTTCCCAAATTCCGTAAAATCATCTTTTGATGATGGATTCATAGTATCTATTCCACATATGTTACTTACACCTGTAAGAAAGGAGCAATGTATAGAAAGGGCTGCTCAAGCACATAAAATAAATATGCTGACAATACCTGTGTCCCTAAAAGAAAAAAACATTCCCAAACACGGAGGACGGAAGACCCCTGAACATTCTGAAAAATGATCGAGGACCTCAAAGCAAGTTACAGAGAGGGGACAAGTCGTTGGCACTTTTAACAGAAATGCATGTCCCTTCACACTCACCAAAGGTTTCTTTTGCTAACTCCAGATCTGCCTCTTCTTGCAATTTCTGCATTCGGAGCTTGTCTGCTAACTGCTCTTCCGGCGTCAGTTCTTTGGATTCTTCCGATGCCTCCAACTTAAAAAGGGACAGAGAGCAGAAATGCCACCTGTGCCCGCCCAGGCGCCGGACGCAGCCCGAAGGCCCCGCGGCGAGGCTGCAGGCCGTCCCCGCTGTCCTCGGGGAGGGACGGAAGGAGTTGGGGGCGGCTCACCCTTTTCGTAACCTCCTCCTGCTTTTTCCGCTGCAGCTTTTCCCGCTCCTTTATTTTTTCTGCTAGTTTCTTCTTTTCGGAAACTTTGGCGTCTGCGGACAGGCACAAGGTTAGCGGCGGCTTCTCGCTCGGGACGCGGGACTCCCGCGGACCCGCCGCCCGGCCGCTCACCTGGCTTGGCCTCCTTCTCCGCCGCTTCCTCCTCCTCCTGCTGTTGCTGCTGCTGCTCCTCCTCCTCGTCGTCCCAGTTGTCCTGCCCGGGGCAGAGCAGAAGCGCCGGTCACCCGCCGGGAGGCCTCCCCCCGCCGCCCGCCTGCCTCCCCCAACGGACCGGGCAACGCGCCCCCCGCCGCCGCCCCCCCTCCCGGCCACCTTGACGTCGTCGTCCTCGTCCTCGCCGGCCCAGCGGTCCATGGCCGCCACGGCGGGAGTGGGCCGGAGGCGCCCGGCCGGCGGGTCCGGCGCCTCGAAGGTGTCCGCGTCTGCGGGGACAGAGAAAGGGTCAGCGGAGCGGCCGGGCCGGCCTGGCCGGCGGGAGGGAGGGAGGCAGGGAGCGGGAGGGGGCGGCGAGGGGGCCGCCGGACCTACCCCAGGAGTCCGCCTCGGCCGCCATCTTGCCCGCCGCCCTGTCGCTCGCGGCTCGCCCAGCCCAGCAGGCAGGAGGGACCGCGCGCGGCACGATGGGACTTCCGCCCCGCCCCCCAACGCGCTTCCGGCTTCCGTTGACGTCCCCGGAAGAGGCGGGAGCTGTGGGAGCCCGCCCCCTTGGCGCGCGGGGCCGGTCGGGAAGCCGAGGCGGGGCCGGGAGGCTCTCGGGGAGCGGCCTTCCTCGCTGCGTCGCTTCCAGGCGGGCGGCTGACTGAGCAGCCAGCGCTGGCCTCCCCTTTAAAGCCACCCCGAATGTTTTGCTTGCCGTAAAGCGGGCTCCCGAGAAGGCCGTTAATGGTCTCCTTTAGTGTATCTACGCCCCAAATTATATCGAAGTATAATAATTATACTTTTGTAAAATCAGTATAAAATGCTTGTTTGTATAACCGAGAGCTTACGCGCAATTCCTTGTGTGTCCAATATTCTAAGACCGAGCCATCATTTATTAAACAATTTTACATTTCCACTGAAAAGGGACACTGGAAATTAAAAACCAGACTTGCACAAAATTACAAAATGATAGTTTAATAAGTATTTACAGAGCAGCCTGCAGCGGTTGATTTGGTTGTCCTAAATAGGATTAAGTTACCCATATTACCAATCATTTAGAGACGGTCAAACCTCACGTTCCTTTTTTTCCTCTCTCTTCAGTGATCAGTGTTATTTGCAGTATTCCACCTTAACAAAAAACACTGGGTTTATTAGTTTTGTTCATGAAAATGCATGTTTGCTTTAAAAAGTTTCTCTAAAAAGGTGCTGTACAATTCCCTTGAAATAACAGAGAAATGTCCATTGCATTATTCAAGGTGAGGACTGCTGTTCAATTTACTTGTTAATGGATTTGCAGAAAATAATCTCTGAATGCAGCATAGCAAACTATCATAAGAAAATCACACGCTCACTCTTATCCCCCCCCCCCAAAGTTCCAGACTTTCAGCATCCACTGTTCCTCCAAAAAAAAAAAAAAAAAAGGGTTCTTCACAGTTCTGTTTTGAAGCTGGGGAAGATCAAAGGGGTGGGTGGCCTTCTGCACCAGCCTGAAGCTCTTTGGCCAAGCCATCGGCTCACAATCGATAAGCATGAGTAAGCTACCTTCCGGAGACAACTGGCAAAGAGTTGTGAGCTATCATCATTAGAAGCCAGAGGAGCAGCTTGGACTAATTAGTATAGAGTTACCTTCTCTTAAATCAAAAGTAATCTGAGTCAAGGGCACTCCTACATTGCTCATGATGATAATCCACTTTCATAGATTTGAGAGCATTTTAACATTTTCAAAATCAAATGTATCAATATAGCTGTTACTAGCAAAACAGGAAAAAATGGTTACAAGGATCACCTCTGGGAAAACACATACACGCTTACTTACATTATATATAATGTGTGTGTGTGTATATATATTATAGTAACATTATGTACATTTTATTTCAATAAAGACACTTAAGACAAAACAGCGTAAAGATGCCCAGATGCCCTAGAGATAAATACAATTCAAAGATTCTCATTAAAATGAATCTGTAGCATTTTCCTGCAAGCAAAATATCTTTCTTTAAATAAAAAAAAGTCAGCATTCAGGATAGCAAATGCCTTTTTTTTTCTTTTCACAGAAAATTCACCATAATTCTGTGCTAAATGAATAATGATTTCCCACAAAGCAGGCTTGCTCTACATGCTAACTTTTTAACAGTTCAGTGACACATGTGCTAGCTACATATATAACAGATAATATAGTAAGAAAACACTCAACCTGATGAAAAGTTAAAATCTTCATTAATACATTGGAAAAAGTTGATATAACTCATGCCTTTTAAAATCAAAAAATACAAAAATTAAATGTTTTCCTAAAAAGATTTTCCTTATTTTAAGGACTCATTCAAAAATGAAGCTGCGTGTAATTTGTACAATAAAATTGTACAAGTAAACGGTAATATACATAAAAAATTAATTGACATACTTCTCAATTATCAGTTGTCCACCTTTAATTTCCAATACTGTTCTTTCTTTAACAAGCATACAAAATATCAAACTTCTCTTTAGAAAAAGTGCCATTCTGCAACATCCTTTACATAAAAACAGCCCGAGCCTGTGGCGTGTCTATGCAGTTTAGAGGCAAAGCTTACTAACTTTTACAAATTTTTCCCTTCCATAAAAAGCCTCCCAAAAAGGAGAGTATGCTCCATTAAAAAAATATCAGCCTCTTGTATAACCTGCATTAGAGAGCCAAGGCTTGAAAACCATTTCCATATAATATAGAAAACCACTATGATAGCATATCAGCTGCACTGGCAGCAGAGGAGTGTCCAGGACCACAGGGGCAGACAGGGTGACTATGGCAGGGCTAAGCCACACACACGCTTCAAACTGGCTGGAGCCACCTGCAGGGCAGAGGGCCAAACCGTGTGCGCACAAGAAATTACCTGTCCACAGTACATGCCATCACGATGGTTTAAGTATTCTGCATATTAGTAATTCTTATATCTCTTTTCTAGCCAGTCTCTTGATTTTTTTTAAAAAAAGATTTCCACTACAATAAAATGAATATATATATATATATATATATATATATATATATATATATATATATATATATATATATATATATAAACATAGAATAAAACTAGATGGTTTTTAAAAACAAATATACAATATGCAGGCAGACAAAGCAGGAAAATGGCCATTCAACCGAATAATAAAAATAAAAATGAATAAAACTTGGCTATTCCCAGAAAAATATGAAGTCACCTCAACTAAAAGGAATGCATAATGAAATTCTAAAATTGAATACACATCAAAAGTGTAAAAAGGTTATAAACCTTAACAGGAAAAAAATTACTGGCCATTCCTGTTGAAATGAGAATTTTAAAACACAAAGTGGCTACGAACCCACTTAGAGAGCACCAAACAGAGAGAAAACAAGAGTCCATTTTCAATCTCTGTGATTTCATAAATCCTGTATTTTTATAGGATAAACTGCTGGTGGCAGAAACAGAATTCTTTAAAAACGGCAGGTGTTCTGTACATTAAAAACCAGTGGAGTTGCACTAGATCTAAAGACTCTTCTGTTCTAGCCTACCTACTGTACTGCACATCTTTCCATTTGGCGATATAGGAAGTTCTTCTGTAACCCTTTATTACTGTTGGGCACCAAAGATAAGAAAAGCGAGAAAGGGTACAAAAATGCAAAAATTTCAACAGTAATGGCAATGTTTTTGTTCTAGTCCAAAAAGAAAAAGGATCCTGCATTTTCTTTCCCTTCAGCTTTGACCAGAAATTGAGTTTAATCAGGGGGTAGTAAGTCATGCAAGCGAAATCTGTCTCGTATGTGAGGCCGAACATCTTCATTCTAGAGGTGGGGAGAACAAAACAAAACTTTACCATCTTTCATATATTACAGTAAAGTTAATTTGCAATAATAATCCTGGGATTTCGGAGCGTGGTCAGAAACTACTACTTTTTGTTGCAGAGAAAGAAGAAATGGAGCCAAGAACGGGTCAGAGCCTGTGGAAGGCTGGAAACCCAACTTCTGAACTACTCTCCACAGCTTTTAAAACCCTGCGGTCTTTCTTTTCAATCAATCACCACATTCAAAGAAAACAAGACACGGTGGGGGGGACAGCTGAAATATCTGTGCTAGCTTATGGCTACTGAAATGTTTGCAAGTTCTTATTGAACTTCTATTTAGTGAAGTTAGTCCTTCTGGCAATGAGGAATGTGCACCAGCTTTAATTGTTACCAAATTCAAACTTAGGCCGTCAGAAATGTCGCTTTATTGGTCTCTGTAATCTCATTCTACATAATGGCTAACAAGCACTTGCAGGCCTCTTCCATGCACCAAAGGTTCTTCTGTGGAGACACTTCTGTGAGGTTGCATTATGTAACCTTCAGCTCTAGTCGACATACTTATATTCGGATTAAAATGTGCATTCTAAAAAAATAGAATTCACTCACACATTGAGTATGGACAGGAAATGAGCCATTATAGGTAGTCCTCAACTAACAATTGAGCCCAAAGTTTGTTGCTACGTGAGACAATTGTTAAGTGAATTTTGCCCCATTTTACAGCCTTTCTTGCCACAGCTGTTAAATGAATCACTGCAGTTAGGTTAGTAACACAGTCGTTAAGAGAATCTGGCTTCCCCATTGACTTTGCTTGTCAGAAGGTCACTGCAACCGTCATAAATACGAGTCAGTTGCCAAGTGTCTGAATTCTGGTCATGTGACCCTGGGGATGCTGCAACGGTCGTAAGTGTGAAAAACCGTAAATCACCTTTTCAGTGCTGCTGTAACTTCTAACAGTCACTAAATGGACTGACTGAGGACTGTCTCTACAAACACATCGTCTTGCTTACAAAAAAAACTACAAACACATCATCTTGCTTGACCTTTGATGGAGGACTCACTTGGGTTTAAGAGGCTAGAAGAGTTTTATTCAAAAATATTTTTGGACAGATCAGGGAAGTTGTGTTGCTATAAAAGGGAGTGAACACTTCCTAAAGGAAGCTGTAATGTAATGCAAAGACATCTAAAGGTGTTTCCTAAGTCAAAAACCAGTATCCTGAGTTGTGCTACTTAATCTATGAAGGTTTAAGAAGAAGAAAAAATATATTTAAAGAATACTTACCAGTTCTACAAGTTTTTCCAGAAAAGGAATCAACTTTAGGAGTTCATTGTCATTTTTATCCATGAACCAGCTTTCTATAGGAATCCCATTTGAAAGCTAAATCAGAAAAAAAAGGTAAAATAAGGTGCTACAGTTTCTAGAAAGAGATAAAATCTATTTTTCAGTAATTCCCTCATTAATTCAAGTTTTTAAAAACTCTGCCCACGTGCTCAGAACTTCTTCAAAGTTATAGTAATTGATGAAGGTTCTGGTGAAGCAAATAACACAAAAATCAGTGCACCATGGCCTGCTTTTACTGAGCACACTGAGCCAGCATTGACTCTTCTGTTTTGGAAAAAGTCTGGAAAACTTTAGCTGAGCTGTAGTGGCCTTTTCTGTACCTCTCAATCAACTGCACAGACTGGCTTGAGATATTCTGGCCTATCCCTCTATAGGACAACTGGACAGAGGCAGCAGTCCTCTTCTGACCTCGTGAGCAGGAAAGCCCTTTTTCTGAAATCTGCAGGGATTTATTTAATAGGAGCATTATTCACTTCCAAAATCTGTGTCACGAAGAGTCTGGTTCTTTTAGTCTCCCCTTAGATTCTCATCTTCAGTTTGGGTTTTCTCATCCTTCTTCCCCAAGGTAGAAGGCGGCTCAGGCCGGTGGGCTCAGGTGTTCAAGACAGACATGGCACCGTGAAATGCTTGTGTGCCGTTTGCTCTACCAGAACACCTCTCTTCCTGGGACACGGATGATGCTTTGATTGCACTGAAGTTCATGGTACGGCAGGAGTATGGCTGCATCTATGAGGGGGGCTGCAGCCCAGGGTGGACTGACCCTGAAGTGAAGGCGGGCCGAAAATCACCATGGAATAAGGCATCGCTAGATGCTTTCCACACACACTGCTGCTAAGAGAACAATTTAAAAATGCCTCCAAAGTCAACAGGCACAGAGAATGATTTGAAGGAGGCTTTATTTAGTATTCTAAAGTCTGAAAAATGACCTCCAAGAAATACTCACCTGGTAGGCAAAGGCTTGTGGTGAATTGTCGATGATGATAGTTTTTGAGAGATCTCTACCAAGAATATTTAAATCTTTTATGTAGTTCCCTTGCACACAAACACAATGTTCACGGAAAAGTCGATGTCTATAATTAAGAACACATTTAGGTTGCATACAGACAAGTATAGATAAAGGAAATACTGTAGTCAAAACCCCTTCGTCTATTCTGTGCTTTAAGAACAATCTTCTGGATAACAGAGCTTTGTTATAAAAAAGGAGATTAAAAGAGCCAAGATCAATTCTTTCTCAATTAAATGCAATAGGGCCCTAGCTTAGGGGCTGAAGCAAACCAGTCCTGTCCCGCGTTTGCTGTTTTTTCCTCTTCCGAATACATTCAATATTACACTGAACTAACTTGAAGGTTTATGGGGGACATAAAGCAAAGGGCACATCAGTCAGAATTAACTGCAGTCCACTTATAGAATGGACCTACTCCTAATTATCCTAATGAGGGCTGCTGGGTAGTCTTTGGACAAGCAGGAGCAGGGATCTTAGTCCAATGGCAAACGCTTTAAAGCAGCCAAGCCTTTTCCCAGGCCTGCATAACTTGAAATATTGTATCTGCTGGGAGCAAGGATATTTGGCCAGCCTCCTTGAAGCAATTTCTACAATGTGGAGGGAAAGTAGAAATCAAGAAGAAGAGTATTACAGGATAAAGTTACACTGCAGGGTTTAGTCAGATACCAGTGAAAAGTAATAACTTCAGGTTGAATATTTTTAAGGAGGAAATGTTAAGAGCAGGCCTGTTAATAGCTATTTATCCCCGCTACATATTAGATATTGCTGTGATACTAAAATAGTGTTAAATATACTTATTTTGTTATTCTGGTTAAAATGTAAATAACAGACGACAGCTTTCTATTCAAGCTTACCTGACCAGCTGCTTTTTAGGGTCTAATATATTCAGCAATTTGTCTGCATAGACCTTTTTAGAAGCAGTAAAAAGAATGATCTAAAAGAAAGAAAGGGAGATGCAACTGCCATCCATACCATCAAGAAAAGTAAATAACTTGAGTATCACAAAAAAAAAAAATTCCATTACCTCATAAATTTGGGACATACATTCTAAGAATTCTCTGAAAAATGGTCTTAATCGCACATAAACCTAAAAAGAGAACAAAACAGTAGTTTTAATTATGGAACACAAAGATTTATTTCAAATGGCAGAGACTTCAGAAATTACAGAGTAGGGCACACTGTTTAATATATTAACATTATTGGTTATTTTAATTTTTAATAATCTGTGAAAAAGTAATAGTGACTAGTACATTTGTAGAAAGGCATAGCTATAATAACCTTTAGAGGAAACCTTTTTGCTTTGAACATTCTGTTTATTAGAATAGAAACACAACAGAGATAATCTTTTATAAATGCAAGTTTTTGAGATTTAAGATTCTTTTTCATCAGACAAGTTAGTTCACCCACAAAGACATATCCGACAAGTGAGTTTTAACAGAAACAACATTTTTATGTCCACCAATGCAGAATTCCCAGGAAAAGCTCTTTTTATGTCACTAAACAGAATTTTGCTCAAAACTCAACTGAATTATTTTTGTCTACATTTTCCACCAGAAAGTTACCAGCAAAGACTTAGTTTAAGAGAAATATTATTCTTAGGCATCTGATGTTGAGATCAACATCTTTTTATCAGTATTAATCCTTCATATTAAGCAATAGCTACATACATCTCAGTTACCAACCTTTGCCTTCTCTTTGGCCTTCATAAAAGGTATATTATTATTCTAAAAGGTATATCAGAGAGCAAAAAAAGGGGGGGAGAAGATTCATGATCAAGAATTTTAAGTCATCCCTCTGTTGTTAAGACACGCACATTCAATACTTCCTGGGGAGCATGAAAAAGAGAAAGATCTTATACCACACCCCATTCCTACCTAAACTTACCGGAGGTTATTCCTCAATCGTGCCTTCCTTTCAGGTTACACAGGTTGTAGTGGTGCAATACTTTAGTACTATGATTGATCACTGCTACTATTATTTATATTAAAGGCAAGATGCAGCTAATGAAGTAGCTCAATTACTCAAGACTCCTGCTGAAATAAGTGGATTTGCAACAGGGTGTTTGTGGATTTATTTAAAAATTCTGACATTTCTTCTTCCTGTATTCAACCGTTTTTCAGATTGTCTAAAAATGTTGAAGCTGATGTTTCAAGAGTTAACAAGAATAACAAGCTACTAAGATAAAACAAGTTAAAAAGATATGCTTGGAAGATCTGAACTTGAGCTGGGCCTTTATCAAACCGGATGCAACACCCCGCCAATTCACCCAGGAACAGACCCTCCAGAGGCACCCTCAGTGCTCACTCTGGTCCTAGATGAAAACAAGCCTTGCCCTAAGCACAGGGACTCAGAGACTGGCTTACAGGGAACCGTGCGCAATACGACCCTTTGTCTTGAGCTCCACAATGACAGATTGATTCACAATTGCAGTTCCGAAGAAATGCTTACATTGGAGAAGTGATTAAGAAGCCCCAGATGAAAACGGGTTGGGGGGTTGGAGAGTACATGCCATGAAAAAGGTCTGCACGTATTAAGGAAAAAAGGTGCCAGGAATCAAAGATATGCTTCTAGCAAGATTTAGGATCTATCAAATGCAAATTTTACATTTTTTTATTATTTCAAAATAAGTCATTTTTGTAAATAACCCAGGAAAATAGACACAGTTATTCTGAATAATATATACCACAGGCAAGAGATCCAAATAGGCTACAATAGGAAAAAAGGCATAGTCCAGTTACTGCCCAGAATGAATAACTACATCCTCCAAGTGTACGTAAATGAAGAGGATTCTGACTACTGCCATCATCAGAGAGAAGATAAGAAACCCAAGTGTGTATGTACTTTGGAAGATTTCATGTTATGTTTCAGGATGTTGAAGGATTGTAAATAAAACAAAAGACAAAAGACAAGTTTTAAAATTAGGGTAAAATACCTGGACAAGTGTCCGTTTAAGATGTCTGATGTCATTCTCCAAAGATACTACAGAGGGGTCCAATATCGTGCGAACTACATGGAGGGAAGCTGTTGCTACTCCCAGGTACATCACACAATAGGGACCTGAGAACAACAGCTGGGGTCAGTGCAGCATCTTTGGCAGTTGCTGGAATACACCTCCTTCTCCTCCTCCTTCCCCTGTTCTTCGCTGGCAGAATTATTAAATGCACCGTAGATGAGAGCAAAGAATATGTTGCGAAGCACAACCAATAGCTAACAATCTCGCAGTCTTCGTCAACAAAGCAACTCTTGCCACATAACAGCACCTTACTAGGAATGAAGGAATGGATCTACTTCTAAAAGCAGGTCATTCCCAATGCTGACGTCCCCTTCAGAATGGAGTGCTTAGCTAGCGTGAGCCGGTTTCCACAGGCAAGGAAGAAAACCTAAGTCTGCAGCAGGCTCTTGTTCTATCAAAGAACCATGTGGACTTAGAAGGCCTTTTTCTTCACCTCCTGGCAAGGAGGAAAGCTGCTAAGAGGAATACTTCTAGCTTCCTAATGGTTGATAGTTTTACAATGGAATTATAAGGAAATAGTCGAAGTAGTATGCCACATCTCCTCTAAGTTCTGATGGCTTGCTTAACAATATTTCATAGAAATAACCAATAGCTGCTAAATTAGCAACCTTTTAGGAGATCAAAAAGATATCAGATACATACTGTTTGCCCTTTAATTTCATGGGAGCAATTTCACCTTAACCTGATTTGGATTACCTGGTAAATGACATCCTGGAAAAGGACTGGAAACGTGAGTGCAGCATCTTCCAGTTCATTTAGACTACAGTGGACTAATGTTTCATCCTACGAATAATTTAAAAAATGAATTTAGCAGAGGGGCAGAAAAGAATGTGTTCTCTGAAATAGCCCTATAATTTACAGTTTCCAAAGAGAGAATATCTTTCCCTAAAAAGTGTAGCAAACAATCAAATACGTGTTTCTTACCAAGTCTAGAACTAAAGAGAATTCTGGTGTACTTCTGGTTTTCAATGGAAGAGCAGGTTTCCGATTAAGTTGTTCTTCTGTTAGCGGTGGAACATGTTTGATGAAGTAGTATCTAAAAATGAGTTATATCAGTTTGATCATTAATCAGACAATGAATACTTTACTCTTAAATTATGATAAAGGCACATGTATATTAATAATAATTCTACCCACAGATTTACTAGATGAACCATATACGTTAGTTGGGGAAGAAACTGTTTTTCAGAACTGGAGCTTCTGAAAACATAAGTTAACTATTCCACCTAGCCCAACACTCCTTTTTCTATGGTTCTTCCCTTGTAAAAATTTGGCTCCCCCCCCCCATTTAGGGCTCTTCAAGTATCTGTTTCCTCCTTCTTTGGTTTTACAGAAGGCCAATCTTAGCTACTGTTTTGCCAGCAGGCACCAGCTGAATTCTTTGTCATAAATATTTTTATTTACACACACACACACACACACGTCTGAGTATGAACACATACGGATCAAAGACTTCCCAGTCTTCTTCATAGGTGGCTTCTGCATGAGCTGATGAATAACCACTGTCTGGAGATACTGGTGCTAACAAAACACAAAAGTTCCTCATTAGCTTATAGAAGAAAAGAGAAATTTTCTCTTAACAGTGCAGTTGATCATTTAAAATATTTCTATTTGGTATGAAATGCTTTTGTCTTCCATTTTTCTTAAGAACTATCATCAATATTTTTTAAACTTATAATTTGACTCTTAAAAATAGATATATCTGTATCAAACTCCAAATGGTTAGGAATTTTTGCAAGTGAAAGCCAGGTAAAAATTCACAGGTATGTTGTTACTGACATGATAAAAATTATGTGCAGAGTCAAATATGAATCTTTTTAAACCAAACCTTTAGCAGTTTAAGTGCCTAGTAAAGATGATGGTTACCATCTGTTTTCTTTCACACTTATGTCCTATTGTATTGTGGAATTCTGTTTTGATAGTCATCTGACTTGGCTGGTACAAATGTTCCATTAAGTAAATTAATACAAACCTTAAACAGAAAACAATATTATGAAATTAAATTCTTATTAGCCAGAGTGATGCTGCCCTTGGCTTTGAGGTTTGTGTACATGTGTAGATGAAGCATAATGCATAAGGAAGTTGTTTGTCGGAATACATTCGTGCTCAAGTAAAGCGAGTACGACCACAATTGAGCCCAAAATTTCTGCTGCTAAGTGAGACATCTGTTAAGTGAGTTTTGCCACATACGTTAAGTGAATGCTGCAGTTGTTAACTTAGTGACATGGTTGTTAAGTAAATCTGGTTTTCCCATTGACTTTGCTTATCCGAAGGTTGCAAAAGGAAATCGCATGACTCTGGGATACTGCAGCCATAAGTATGAGTCAATTATCAAGCATCTGAATATAAATCCCTTGACCATGAGGATGCTACAACCATGAGGATGTTTGTTATAAGTGTGAAAAATGATGATGTCACTTTTTTCAGTGTCACTGTAACTTTGAAAGATCACTAAATGAACTGTTGTAAGTCGAGGACTGCCTGTAGATATAAATGACCAGGGTTTCCTAATACCAATGTATTTATCATTTGTTAATCACATCTCTAGACTGCTGAACTCCTAAGGGCTCTAGGCCATTTATAAGATAAAACACTGAAGGAATTCAGTCAGGAAAAACACACGTATGCCCAAATGTTTTCTTTGCTATCAACAGTTTGGGGCTGCCGTGTCTCCTGACTCTCTGGCTGCCCCACGTGCAGTTTGGGGGAGAAGTACAACGCTGGAGCCAGGAGCTGCTCAGAGAAACAAAAATGCTTTCTCCTTACCAGTCAGCGGAGGCAGATCACAGTCAGCCACATCATCCACTTCCTCCAAGACGGTGCTGATGGTCGTTCGGACCTCGGCTGTCTGGCTGGCGTAGGATGCTCCGTTGGCTGAGACAGCAGTGCTGGTAATAATCTCATCCACCTGCTCCATATCAAGCTGCTTCACGATTTCTTCAGCCTCCACAGCTTGGCCTGGAGAATCTGAGCCTGCTGTTCCTGCAATAATGCTCTGGGTTAATGCTAGTGCTCTTAAGGTGAGCATTTGCAGGTACTCTTCTGTGTCTGGATTTAAGATCTAAAAAAGAAACCTAACAGAATATATTCCCGTTTGCCATTTTTCCCAAATAGGAAACAACTATTTCATAATAACAATTTTAGATGCATGTAAGAGCTAAATACAGTTTTGTGCAGTACTTGCCATTTTTATTTGCTGGTGAGAAAAAATTGAAGACAGGAGAAAATATGGTCCCCAATAATGTAGTCCTTGGGGGGCTGCCGCTGGTGGGATTATCATCCAATTTTCCATTCTGCCGGACATGCTGGTTTGCCATTTCATAATTCCCAGCTTCTAGAACAGACGAACAAAAAAGAGCACTGTTTCTAGTGTGATTTTTCCAATATTGGTTGGAAATATAGATGACAAAGTTTCAATTAAATATCAGATTCCTAGATAAGCACAAATGCACTACAGGAATTAAACCTTAGAAAGCCATGCCGGCACACCCACAAGGCTGACACTCTCAGGGCTCATGGTTTCCAAGGCAATGAAGATTCACAATTGGCTAACTCGTAGTCTGAGAAACTCCACTGACTCTGCCATACACAAATCTTTCAGAAACACACAAAATGTTATAATTTAAAAAAGTGAGCTAAAAGCTGCAGCAGAAGTGTTTTTAACTGTAAATTGTTAATTCAGATCATATGATCAGCCTCCGTATGGGAGATGGGTGGTTACTATATTTGATAAATAAAATAAAAGATTTGTAAATATTTGTTAAGAGTTACCCTGAGATAAGAAATGTAGCCAATAAATTTTATATAAACAAACAAACATATAAATATTTATAAATCAATCTGATATTGGTAACTTTTTCTTTTTTAATCACATTGTTATAAATATGCTGCTTATTACATTAGTTTGTGATATGCGATGCCCGTTAATAGGCAATTATAAACTGCAGATAGTAGAAGTGCTTATATAGTTAGCAAAGCAAAAATGCAGCATTCCCTTGCAGGGAAGCCTGTTTTCATGGAAGAGAAAGTTATCCTATTAATTGTGTAAAGAAAATAATGTGGTCATGCATGAGTATTCAATTCTCTTTCTCTGTGCTCTGTGCTTTCTTAGCACTGCTTTCCAATCTGCAAATCTGGCAACATGGTTTAGTTTACATTTTTAAGAGAATTACTTTGCACAATAAAGAAGAAAATGTTTGAAGTAAAACACAAATGCTTCTCTTACTATCAGCAGTCCTGCAGTCGTTCTCTTCTTCTTTGAAACCAGGGTCAAAAGTTTCAATGGCAGAAGAACCAAAGCCCTCCTCTGAACTAATGACTGGAATATTTACAAACCTCCATTCGCAGGACTTTTCCGCTTAACTCGAGAAAACTGTTTGTGAGGCTTTTCTCCTGTTCGAGGAGTGGATGTAATTAAGTTGTCATCTATGTCACGTTCAATTCTACTTCTCTTTGCAGGGTGTTCTTGTTCATCCTTAATTAAAAAAAAAAAAACAACCCACCAAATTATACCTTTGCCTTTACTAGTAAACTCTCCCTGTCCATTTGTACTGCTTTCATGGATGTTAAATTTCCAACATCTATTTTTTTTTCATTCTTTTTATTTCATAGGCTTTTGGCAGAAAATATGTCATAAAAATAAAAAATAACCCACCAAACTTAATTCAAATTTGTATTCTTAAATATTTAGATCATGCTATTTGTTTCAATTTTTTTCACTGCTTTAACATGCCAGAAAGAGAAAAATAAACTCCCAAGCCCATAAAAAACAAACATAACAAAGAAACGTATGTTCTATATAGAAAAATCACTGTCCAATTTTTAAATATCAGCTACATTGATCACCTTTTCTGCTCCACCCATAGAGATAGTTCATAGATGGAAAGTGAATATATATTGTTGATCCTTAATTTTATTCTGGATTCTTCATTGCTTTTTTTATAAAGCATTTTATAAATCTATTTTCTCTCAACTGAAATGAACCTCCCCGCTGTTCCAATGAACTTTTCTTCAAAAATCAGGATAAAGCGCTTGCTCCCGATAGAATTGCAATGCTTATGCACTGCAGGCACGTAATCACGACTGGGAATTCCCCACATTTGACTTCAGTTTCACCAGTGGGTTTCTTTTATTTCTTTTTGTTCCCTCAGCTGGCTTTTAGACTAGCCAAGTATTTACTGCTCTCTTAAAAGGGAAAATTTAGAATTTATACAATTCAATTCAACTGAACTGACTGAGCCAGGCAGGCTTGAGAGCTCCGAAAACAACCAGAGCATCCTGCAGGGGCTAAACAACCCGGATGCATTATACTGATCCCACGAAGGCTACCAACCTATTTCTGGACAAAATGACGATGCTGACACAACAGCCAGTAGACTAAACTATCAGCAGGGCTGCCCGCTGCAGAGGAACTTAAGAAACCAGTATCTCTTCAAAGCTGACCCACTAAGAGACATCAGCCTGGCAAGTACTAGAGTTAGAACATTTTTAACCATACTAGAAATATCTGGAAAATGCTTGCTGTCTTCAGACAGCTCTTTCACGTGTTTCCTGAATAGATTTACAACTGATTTCATTCCAAATGTTTTAATGATTGCTATTTAAATGTTTGCTTTTGTAAGCATCTTGAAAGATATATTATACAGATTAACACAATCATGTCAAAATATAATAGTGATTCCTGAATATTTATTTACCTTTGGGGTACTTCCTTTAATGAACTTTTTAATTGACGATAGTAAGCCAGTTTCATTTTTCTGAAGTTTTCCTCCACCAACAGATATGTTCTCTTCCACCTCTGAGTATTTCCTCTTTACTCTCAATGCACGCTGTGTGTGATTTTGATTTGACTGCTGAGAAGCTTTCCGTGTTCTCAGCCTCATTTTTGATGGTGTCACATGTAAAGCTATGTAAGACAAGAACAGAAAATACAGCAACAAGTCTCCTACTGAAGGCTGTTTCTGCCAAAGGGGGCAATGTCTGCTTACTTTTCTACAGAAGAAAATGTCATATTTCTTAATTTTTTGTTGAATAAATGATTGCAAAGTCATTTTTCTTCAATTACAAGTAGCCCTCAACTTACGATAATTCCCAATATTTCTGTTGCTAAGCAAGGCAGTTGTTAAATGAATTGTGCCCCGTTTTATGACCTTTCTTGCTACAGTTGTTAAGTGAATCACTGCCATTAAGTAACACAATTGTTAAGTGAATGTGGCTTCCCCGCTGACTTTGCAAAAGGTCGCAAAAGGGGACCCTGGAACACTCCAGCCATCATAAACGCAGTCCAGGGGCCTAGCATCCAAATTTTGATCACATGACCATGGGGATGCTGCAATAGTCGCAAGCGTGGAAAAGTCACTTTTTTCAGAGCTGTTGTAACTTTGTTGGGTCACTAAATAAATGGTTGTAAGTGGAGAACTACCTGTATATTATCTTTGCCTTTTATATACTTTGAAGATAAAATATTGATATTTTTGAAAATATTTCTCTTAAAAAAGAGAAAGCAAGTGTACACGGAGTATATTTACTTTTTGACATGACTGGAACTAAGTACATTAATGGAGTGCAACATTACTAAAAAGACTGAGCTAGAATAAGATTTCAGAAACCAGTACCAGTCACTTCTAAATAATAAAACCATATACAAATTAAAATAAAGTGTCCCACAGAGTTTTTCAGAAAAGTTAAGAATTTTTAGCAAAGAACAAAACATCTAAGGAATCAAAGCAATTACCCTGATTAATTGAACTAATTGGTATGCAGTCCAGCAGCCAAGCCTCTAGAAGTACAGGGTACCTTAGGGTACAGAAAGCTAGGCTACAAATGTTTGTAAGAAAGCAAATAAAGCGTGCCCTTGTCTTTTTACACACAACACTCTCAAAGAATAAATCCACATCACCAACCGACCTCCTCAAGGACTTGCTCACCTCTTCTACCCAAACTATGGCAGATGCACATGCAAAGGCGTAGGAGTAAAATAATTGCATGGCAGCTAAAGGGAAAGAGTTGTCATTTTAATTTTGCAGAGCCACTGCCAGTCAGAGCAATAAAGCTGAGGTAAATGATCTAGTAAAACACAGCTTTCTAAGTTTATTTTTTTCTGGGTCTAATTTCCCCCTTGGGGAGAAAAACCTAGTTTTTTCTTGTTCACTGGAGCTTTCCCCCATCTGGGGGCCTCAAAAGGTGTGGCACTATACGTCCTACAGTCTGCAGATACCTTGGCCAGCTATGACAGCCAGCATTTCTGTACTGCAATCTGCAGACTCGGTCACTCCTTTTTGGTGGGTTGCCTTCCTTCATTATAAACCTCCCTCACTTCCCTTGCAGAGGGGACAATCTTCCTTCTGAGCCATCCACTGGGATACTGGGGCACAGCTAACCTGGTCTAGATCCAAGGGAGCACTAATAGAACTCAAGTAAGTTTAGAAGAGAAAGCAGCAGCTTATGCTTTTTTCTATTCAGTTTGACAGCAGGGAGAAAGTACAACAGATTTAGTCAGCCTCTGCCTCTTCCAATGCCCAGAGCACACTGAGAGACTCCCAGTTATCTGGCATACAGAGAGGATATGGTGGTGAGAAGGATTACTCATGGCCACAAATTATGGCCAGCTACCGTGCCAAGTGAAAATTCATAAACCTCTGATGACTACATTTATAAAAACCATTCCTTGAAGCGTTAAGTAATAGCTCGGGAGAAGGTGTAATGCATGCATGTCGCTAAAGCAACATTTAAATTATGCTTACGATGAACAGGAAAGGCAAAACACAGTAGTTATTCCTCCTCTCCCACCCAAAAACATTCATCGCAGTGAGTGGTGTCTCCATTTCTTCAATAGCAGAATAAATAAAAATCACTATTAAACTTCAACAACTAATATGAACTTTAGTAACTTACTTGTAGGACTTTTTAATCTTCGAATCCTTTTATTAACATTAAGTAATTAACCCTTGCAGCACCAGCAGTTTGTGATGTATTATTCCCATTTTACTAATGGAAAAAATGGAAAACAGAGATTAAATTATTTGTCCAGTAAAAGCAAGCAGTAATCAATGAGAAAATAGATTTGAAGCCACCTTAGAACTGTCCTGGACTTATGTACCAATAGAAGCCCTACAAATCTCAAAAGGTAAATCCTCCCTACCCATTTACTCTTTAGTCACCCCATCCCTCTCCTACCTAAGTCTTCACAAAGCCTCAATCATTGCAGTAGCTCTACTTCTCTTCCCTGTTTACTGTTACAGCCTCCTTGCCCATTATTTCTATTGTGCCAAATTTTAAACAGTCAGTTTTTCAGAATGTACTTGTGTATTTAATCAAGTCATGATAGAACCGAACTCGACCATAGAGAAAGCGCTTAAAAACTACGGACTTGGCCGCCGTTTCCCCATCCGGCCGCGAGCGGGTGAAGCGGCCCAAGACAGGCAAACTCTGGCCCGGCTTCCGCTCCGGGGTCTCGGACTCCCCGCCCGCCGAGACGAAGCCCCGGCGCCCCGACTTCACGGGGCCGTCCGCCTCCCCGGCGTTGGCCGTGGGGAACAAAGGCGGCTCCCCGGCCCCAAGGGCTCCTCCCGCCGCCCGGGGGGGGAAGAGCGCGCCTCCGGGGCTCGGCGAGGGCAAACGCTCCGGGCGTTTCGGCGGCTCCTGGCGGGATCGTCCGGCGGAGACTCCCCGCGCGCGGATGACCTTGGGCCGCCGCTTCCGCTCGCCTCGCGGGCCCGGTTGCTAAGGGCCCGCCGGAGCCGACCAGGCGCGGCGGAGGCGGCACTCGCCGGCCCGGCCCGGAGGCGCCCGCCGCGCAAGAGCAACAGGGCGCCCGCGGCGCGCAGCTCGGCCTAGGCCAGCGGGGGCGGGCGGAAGGCCTGCGCGGGAGCCCCGGGCCACGGGCGCGCTGCCCGAGCCCGCCGTTGCCGCCGCCGCCTCCCACGCCGCTCGCGGCGGTTACCTGCGAAGCGCTGAGAGGAAGGTGGGGCAGGCCGGCGCCTCCCCGCCGCCGGAGCCCGGCACCGCGGCGGCAGGGCAGCCCAGGCCCGGCAGGCCTCCCCCGCCGCGCGGGTCGCACCAAGCGCCGCCGCCGCCGCCGCCGGGGCTCGGTCGCGCTCAGCAGCCACAGCAGCGGCCGGTCGCCATGTCCCGCCTACCGACCTGCTGCACCGCGCGGAAGGACCCGGATGCTGGCGGGGGAGGGAAGGCGCGAGCCCAGCGGCCTGCCTGACGCCGCCACTGCGCAGGCGCGCAGGCGGGGCGGGGCGTCCTGGCGGCCGGTGTTCCCGTGCGGGGCTCCGCGCAGGACCGCCGTGGTCGCCTTCGGGGCCGCCTCCGGAGAGCAGCAGGGCCGAGGCCGCGGGGAGCGCCTGGCGGCCGGCGCGAACAACAAAACGCTGCGGCGGCTTCTCTGCGCGAGGGGGCTTCTGCCCTCCGCTCCTGGCCGGGGACGTCGTCCCGGCGACCTCCCGGAGGCAGCCCTCTGCTGCCCGGGTGGGAGGGCGGTGCGGAAGGGCTGGAGAAAGCCGAAGCCCCCCCGGCGACGTTTCCCCAGGAAAGCGGGGCCGAGCCGAGGGGCGCCGCGTCTTGGCCAGGCGCTGCTCCAGCTGTAGGCGTCACCCGCCTTCCGCAAAGCTTCCCGAGGGTTTCCCTGTTAAGGGACGGCCGGGTCTCCCCGTCGGTGAGCCACTCGGGCTGACCCTGGATCCGGCGCCTTTTTTCTGTGCAGAAGCAGGAGCCCCGGGGCACGGCTAAATGCCCAGGGGTCCCGCACCGGCTTCGGCTGCACATGCATGAAGTGTAGCCAGGCAGCGCCCCCCCCCCCCGGAGTAGCAGACTGCCCGCAGACTGGCACAATGGCAGGACGTGCACCAAAGGCCTCTCTGGTCAGCCTGGACGGCTGCAGATGGAGACAGAGGAGTGACCAGTGGGGCTCAATCTTGGGGCCAGCGTTCAATACTTTCAATAAGGACAATGAGATTGATGGATTGCTTATCAAATTTGGAAAATGAAGATTGTAATTAATCTGGAGAGGGTGGGAAATTAGGCAGAGAGGACCAAAACAATATTTCACAGAGAAATGTAAGGGATTGTATTTAAAGAGAAAACATGTACACATACACAACTCCGTTAGAAACAAAGTTGTGTCAAAGATGTGGGAAATCTTCATTTTCCTTCACTGTGTTGCCAAGAGGAGAGAGGAACACAAAGGCAGACACAAGCTATATGAAGCTTTTATTAAACCCTATTAAATGTTCAACAGCAGATTCTTAACAAAATTACACCTAGCTTTGGAAATAGTTTTGTCATTTCATCAGTTGCAACATAAAGACAGACGGGGGGGGGGCGCTGAAGAACAGGACAGGGCTGCAGATTCAGCCTAATATTTGTGTGCAAACCCAGCAATTTTTTATAGCATAGGAAAAAAAATTGCAAGCAGAACAATTCCCCTTGAGGGACCCTGCTTTTGTCTGATGGCTCAAAATAATCCCAGGCAGAGACTTCTATTTTAATAGTCAAAAATGAATACTTTTCTAATGCAATTTAGTATAATGCAGTGATCACAAATGGATTTTATTCATCAAAAATGAACTTTAACCTGAGCCCAGAAATACAGGTGGCTCTTGCTTAATGACCACTCATTCAGTAAGTCAACTTACAACAGCACTGAACCAAGTGGTGCTTCTAATTGGTCCTTTTACTTACAAAGCATACCTGCAGTTATGGGATCTCCATCTGGGTGCTCAGCAATCAACTATAATGTTGCAACATCCTACGGTTCCACAGTTGCTATCTGTGAGTTTCACTGTTGGCTTCCAGCAATCAAAGTCAAGGCAGTTACAAACAGCAGCCATGGGAATTGCAATTAGCAACACCAGAATTTATTTAACAATGGCAACTAAAAATATTGAAACTGCCATACTAAGTAGCACATTCATGTGACATTGTGCTTTATGACTATATTGCTTAGTGACGGCATTCAGAATTTCTACTCCCAATTGCTGTCCTTCAGCAAGAACGATCTGTAGTGAGAGACCATCAACCCTGACATACAGGACTTGAACATTTTATTCACAGTAGCCCTTGTTGATAAAATCATCAGGGTTAACATTTAACAGCCTGTCACTGTTGCTGTGAACATCCCAAAGTGCTTGCTCCATCTGGCCCCGCCCTCCCCCCCCCCCGGGGAACAGACGATGCCCTTCGCTGAACATGCGTGATTGGGGACCCCTTTTCCATTTTCATGCAGGACCCCTCCAGTCGTACTTTCGTTAAAAAGAACAGCATCACTCAGGAGCTGGACACAACGGGTTTAGGGAGAATGAATTTAAAAAATCCAAGATTTCAGTTTTAAGCAAGTTTAAATAACTTAAATCTATCACTGCATACAATCAAAGGCCACTGCTGTAAAGAAAAACACGTGTTAACGAATATAGCTTTTCAATGCTCAAAATATGATTTGTCAATTCAGAGCCTAATAAAAATATATAAAATGAGAATACTTTTGCAAAGCATTTGCTATGGGTAACGTTAGTCATTCTCCTAGGGCTAACTTCCTGTATGATTTCACTACCACATAGACCTTGCAGAGTTGTGTTAAACAAAGTTCTTTCATACACACATACAATCTATTTTCAGTCTTATTTTTTTCAAAATGAAATGTTACCATAAAATACAAGTCACAAGACGAGAGAAAACAATTTGCCTGCATGAATTAAATACATTGCTGTTTCAATGTTCCATCTATATATATTTTTTCTGCAATGAAGTCATGACTATGTATGAGATACAAACTGTACACATTCACTTTATTTCAGAAACATGTAAAATTATTTTGCAATGTTAATGTTTAACACAAAGATTACAGATAAAGAACAGTCTTACAGCCCAGTCCGGTAACTAACCCACTCCTCATCATGTAGGACAAAGCATCTCTTTTATTTGCAAAGAGCTGGAACCCACTAGACGCACATCACTACATTTTACCTTTTGCTTCCAAGGTTTCACGTCGGACAGCACACTGCCTCTGGTCTCCCGATTCTTTTGCCCCAAACACTGAAGACTTGCAGAATCTCTCAGAAGAAAGTCATTGAGGCTTTAAAGGACATCATTAAAACGTGGTTTCCCATAGTCCACCAGGTCCATTTGGAGGTCCCGCTCCTCATCATCTGCAAGGCAAGGAGGAAAACCAATCTTCATTTCTCTCCGACAATGGGCGAGAAGAGGGGAGGCACAGAGGAGCACCTGGCTACAAAGGCTGCCTTTTCCTTTGCACACCTGGCTGGGATTGGGGTGCTGCAACTGCAACGCAACTGATGAGTCCAGATTTCTCAGCCCCTCACCTTGGTTTGGGAATTAAACATTGCACCCATTTGCCCATCAGACCTGTCTGTAACAGAAAAGTGGACCAGCTGGTTTTATTATTTTTATTTTTCTTTCCAATCTAACGATCATAGAGGAAATGAATTATGTGAAGGATGTTGGGACTTCTCAGTTTATCTGACTCAAAACTGAACAGAACAGGATGCAATGTTGTGTGCAGGAAGAAGCTGGTCAAAGAAAGATGCCGTCTGAAATTGGACCAGAAAGACTGAGACCAAGTTTCTCCAATGACCCTTATGGAAGAAGCCATGATTTGACAAGTGGCCAGCTTCTCCATCCTAAGCCCCATAGTCACACGACCAGAGCATGGGATTTTGAGATGTCCCTTGCCTGGCCTTAAGGGGATGAAACCCAGGGTCGCTTTATGTTTTATAAAGCTGAGTGTCATTCCCCCCCCCCCGCCTTTGCCTTACATGCTTCCTCCCAAGTGGGTTCAATTTTGAGACCCGCTGCTCTGGCTGCAGTAAGGCTGGTGCCATCTGCTGATTACTCACCCGATTTAGCCAGACATTCCAGAGGACTGAATTTCAGCAGTCTTGTGTTTTATAACCTCACTTTCGCTTCATAGTTTAATGCGCCCCTCTCATCCTATTAAATCCTTTCCAAGTCCAATAGGAGACAAAATTTGAAGCTCAGGATTGAACTGTGAAGTCCTTGGTGCTCTCTGAACTTGTTTTCTTGCAGAGATTTTATTACCCAACTAAGTAACACAATGCTATAAAGCAGGGGTCCCCAACCCCTGGTCCATGGACCGGCACCGGTCTGCAGCATGCCAGCTAACAGGCCGCACAAACAAGCAAAGCTCCATCCTTGGGATGTAGGCAGTATTCAAAACCACGCCCCCTCTGGTCCCCGGAAAAACCTTTCTCCATGGCACCAGCCAAATAATGGAACTCTATACAAATCCCAGAGTTTTTTTTTTACATGACGAAGTTAAGTGAATGGGATGGAGATAAGGCCCAAGCTCACCTTGGACGTCTTCTTCACCACCATCACCATCCTCTTCCTCATTGTAGGCCAGCTCAGCCTGCTTGTCTGCCTCATACTCACCCACGTTCCCATCATCCCCATTATAATCCGCCAGTTTAGATCCATGCTGAGGATTAACGGGGGACTCATTCTCATCAAAGAACCGGCCTGTGAAGTAGGCAAAGGATCAGTCAGAAGCCAGGAGAAGGGGGGAGGGGGGGCAGAGAGAACAGGGGAGGCTTCAGTGTCAGCCCTTTGGGAAGCTGCAAAAAGGAACTTGCAGCTCCTCCAGCACCAGGAACCCCAGAAAAGTGAGTATTCTTTATACAGAACTTCATAGGAAAAAAAAAAATCACAATATGAGTCAAGACTAGACATTTCGCTTCGTGTTCCAAGATCCTTCTGTTGTGAGGGAAAGCAATATCGCCTTTTTTGGCTAAATAACTAGCAAGATGGGTCCAAAATCTCACGTGTTGTACAAATCCTGTTTTTGTCACAGAACGGTTACTTTTCAAGGCTCAATTTGCTGTGTTTTTCATGCAGAGATTTTAAATGCTTGCTTTAAATGAAGGCAATTTATACTGGTTGGATACTTTTTAAGCATACCTTGACCTCCATTTATCAGAGCTGATGAAAACATCTGGTCATTTGGGCTAAATTTACAATAATTAACATACTCCAGCCTATAGAAAATTCCCAATATTTTAGAAAAGTACAAATTGTGAAACATAATTTCACAATGAAAACAAATTAAGTTGAAGAAAACGCTGTAACTTCTCGTACGTTGCAAGGTCGAGTGCCCTGTCAAGTGGGTGAACGGGAGCCGAGGCCAGTTGCCGGATGGGGAAAAGAGGCAAGAGGCCGCCGGTGGCACTTGAGAAGTCACCTTGCAAATCCTTCCAGCGTTTCCTCCAAAGCATTCCAGGAGTCATAAAAGAGCCACGGTTGCCTACCCCTGGCCTAGAGAATACGATGTTTGAATTAGTGTATCTATCGATTTGATCATTCAGAATATCGGTGTGTTAGATAATGCTAAGAAATACAAAATTATATCCAAGAGTTCAGATTAAGAAACAGTGTTGACTTGGAGGTCAGAAGTTTAGAAGGAATAAATTATGTTGGTTATAGACTATAAATTATGGTTTGTCACACAGTCAGCCAGATATTTAGACTGGATTTGGCATTTTTACCCACCTAAGGCAGCCAAGGTTGCCTACCCCTGCTCTAGGCTATAAACCGTTCCTCAGACATTCCCTTACCATCCTTGCTGTTCCCATTTGTCAAAATCTTTCTTTAAATGCAGTGCCCAGAATGGGACACAATATTCTCGACAAATGTCTAGCTAGCCAGTTTGGTCTAGTGCAGGGGTAGGCAACCCAAAACACTTAAAGAGCCACTTGGACCCGTTTCCCACCAAAAACAAAACACTGGGAGCCGCAAAACCCTTTTGATATCTAAAATGAAGATAACACTGCATATATCCTTTTTTACCTTTATTATAGGTGTGTGTGTGTTTGTGTGTATGTGTGTGTGTGTGTATATGTATATGTATTTATGTATGTGTATACACACACACACACACACACACAGGTAAAAAAAGGATATATGCAGTGTTATCTTCATTTTAGATGTCAAAAGGGTCTCTCTCTCTCTCCCTCTCTATCTGCCCTTGGTCTGCCACTCCTCTTCCCCCGCTCTCTTTCTTTCTCTCTCTCTCTGTCCTCTCTCTCTCTCCCTCCCTCTCTCTTTCTCTCTCTCTCTTTCTCCCCCCCCCTCCTATCTGTTGCTCACCTGGCAAGCTTCAAGCTGTTGTCCAACAAGCAACCTCGTCTCTTTTATGACTCATGGACTTCAACTCCCAGAATTCCTGAGTCAGCCTAGCTGGGCCAGCTAGCTCTCTCCTGCCCTTCCTGCTTCCTGCTTCCTGCAGAGATGCAGCAAAGGGAGGAGCTCCGCCCAGTAAGCTTTTCAGCTCCTCGGAGAATACTGTGAGTGCACTCTCTTTTACACATACACACAGACACAGACACAGACACACACACACACACACACACACACACACACAGAGAGAGAGAGAGAGAGAGAGAGAGAGAAGCAGGGAAGCACAATTGCCTCTCTCTGTCTCTCTGCAAAGGCAGAGGAGGCTGGGAGCCACGGGGGAAGGCTCAAAGAGCCGCATGCGGCTCCGGAGCCGCAGGTTGCCGACCTGTGGTCTAGTGGTTAAGGCTCCAGACTAGAAAGGAGACTGTGAATTCACATCCCACCTTAGCCAAGAAAGGCAGCTGGGTGACTTTGGGCCAGTTTCTCTCAGCCCAACTCATCTCACAAGTTTGTTGTTATGAGGAAAATAGAAGTAAGATGTACTGGATGTTTGACACCATGAGTTGTTTATAAAAATAATAAAGGCAGGATACAAATAATTTTCACCAATACAGAATCAACAATAATCACTTCTCTCAATCTTGATGCTAAATTTTGTTAATGTGGGCTAATATTGCATTTGCATTTTTGCAGCTGAATCACACGGCTAGTTTATATTCAGCTTGTGCACCACCAAAAGCACCAGATATTTTTTTGACATGGATTCCTGCCCTATTGGGCCTTCTTCATTTTACACCTGCTGTTTTTTGTCCCTACCCAGAGCTTAGATTCTGAATTTGTCCCCATTGAAAAATCTTGCTGATTTTGCCCAGCTGTTCTAGACTATGATTCTTCAACTCCCACACCTCACCGCAGGGATAAGGTTCTTTTTTGAAATGCAGTTTTTGTTTTCTCCAAGCATTACATTGCTTGATTCCAACGCATTTAATAAGTTCTTTCTTTATTTGCCGACAAAATGTTATTCCAGTGGCTGATTAGAGCACCTAGGTGCTCTCTGGCAAACTTGCAGTGGGTAGCAATGTGCTTTCTGGAGACCGTTGGCTTCCTCCTTTGGCATCTTCCCATGCCCATCACTCTCATGCAGTGGTATGATGGTATCATGCACACTGACATCAGGCAGTGTAAAAATGCTCTTTAGATCCTTTGGGTTCATGATTTAGATTTGCAACTTCCACAAGTTTACATCATGAACCCAAGAGTTTGAAGAAGGCAATCAGTATGTGAGATGGGAGGTTATTTTGTTTTGTTTAAAGAGCAGGAACCCTCCAACTCACCCCTGATGGCCATCTCAGATTTGAACATCTGATTCATTAGTCCCTTAAGAGAGGCTAATTATCCTAGAGCTTGGTATGCTTTTTCCAGCAAAGAGTTTATGTCAGCTGTATGCATTCCATACAGACATAAAACACTGCAGAGTACACTGCCTTTGTTTCATCAGAATCCATTTCCAGATAGGACTTACACAAAGCTCTGATCACAGCACTGCAGGATGATGGAGTCACAAACCTCATACCACTGTGGTGGACCATGAGCTTCCCTAGCATGTTGAGTAGGTCTAGAAGGTAGAACTCAGAGCTTCTGAGATGAGTTTATAGCACAGCAATTAATGGCTAAGATTTTTAAAAACAAAGACATCTGAATACAAATATACTTAAAACAGTCAGCTGGTAGACATTAGGTGTTTTAATGAACTTGAGATAACACATGCAATTATGCTCAATGATCATGGTCTGACTCACTTTGCTTCATTCTCTGAAAGTTGTTGACTCTCTCCTTGGAAGCCTGTTTTGCAAGCTGTTTTTTGGTTTTTTGAATGTCCAATGTGTGTTCAGAAATTGCACGCTGAAGATAGTTTGCTGGTACCTGGTTTACCATGTCAGTATTACCCTCCAGTATTGCAGCTGGGGAAGACAAAAATACACAGTCAGAGTTCAAGGACACAGAGAAAAGTGTATAAAGCTCATGATGAAGGGCACATCAACAAGACTTTCACCCAGTACACATGATCTCACCTGGAACCAGATTTAGAGTACGGGTTTTTTCCGTGAAAACTTTTCCACCAGGCTGATGCTGATTTTGAGAAGTTGAAAAAAGTGGCTTCTTCAAAGCTAAAAACATAAATTCATACCATGACTCACAGGTGTAAAAACTAATTAAATGTATTACAAAGTAATTATTTAGTACTTGGTTCAAAGAGGCCAAAAAAATAATTCTGCTAAAGGCCAATGTTTGCAACAGGATCCAGCTATGGCTCTAAGCCAGGGGTGTCAAACTCAATTTCACTGAGGGTCGCATCAGCACTGAGGTTGCCCTCAGGGGGCCAGGTGGGTGTGGCCTACTAGGTGGGTGCAGCCTTCTGGGTGGGTGTGGATGGAGTGGGTGTGGTCTACTAGGTGGGTGTGGCCAGCTCTACATCGTTCACGTCAAGGGTGCCTGTGGGGGCCTGGGCAGGAGTGGGATAGATCTGAGGGTCTCTGGCAGAAGGGGGTGGGACCGGGGCAAGTGCCAAGGAATGGTCCACTGGAGGAGCCTCACTGTTCCTCTCAGGCCATGGAGCTAAGACTGAATGCGTTTCAGCATAGATGGCCACCACAAAATTGTACATTGGCTCCCGGCCGGCCTGGGCCAGGGTCAAGGCAGCGGGGGCTGTTCCCTCACTGTTTCCAGGATGGCTTCGCGGGCCACATGAAACCACTTTGCGGGCCGCATCCGGCCCCCGGGCCTTGGGTTTGACATGTCTGCTCTAAGCAAATGAAGATGTTCACCATAAATCTCCCTAGTTATAATGGTCATAATCCCGGTTCCTGGAGGAATCAGAGAATCACCTCTGTATCCCAGTAGCCCTGAAGGGTTTGAGGATTATAGCATCCGCCAGCATTAACAACCAATGAATAAAAATGTGCAATTCCAGATTTGGTGAAAAAACAGTGCATTTATTAACAAATATACATTACCTCAAACTTGGGACTTGACAGTAAACAGAAGTCCTCTGTCAACACAGCAACCTCTCAGAAGTTTTAAGAATCAAAAAAGTATCTAAAAAGGATCCTCTTATTACAACCCACTTAAAAAGGAAGATCTTAAAAACATTTCCTAACCAGGGTCAGGACTTCCATGAAGAAGTCCTGCCTTGCAACCCATCTCTCTATTTCAGATCAGAATGGGACATGAAGCAGTTAGTGCCAACTGTCAATGCCAACTGAAAAGCAACATAGTTAAGAACCCAGAAATAAGGCTGCAAATGTGTTTTACTGCATGTGTAAGGAAAACATCACCAATCTTATTTGTCAGAGTGGCATTTTTAAATATCCTGGGTCCCATTTATCAGTTCAAATATCTGTCTATGGAGTGAGCAGAAATGCAAGAGAAAACCAACATTAGATTTGAGATACTAACCAGTGAGTGTATCTTCACCTTTGGCAGGGTCATTCTCTTCTATTCCAGGCATGCCTGCATCATCTCCAGGTTTAATCTTTTCTGTGAAAACAAGGTATTTTTTCCTTTGCTGCACCATCCACTGAAGCTCTACGACTGGTGCCTTCAGACTGTTCAATGGAAGGGAGTTGGAACGGTAACAGAGGAAAGTTACCTCACCTCCCATGTCCTGCTGCAGTCAGGTTTACCCCACCCCCAGCTGATGGAACTGTGCAGGGCCACCAGATCTGTAGTCTGGCCAAGTAACTTGCCAGGCAGGTATTTGCCACCCTCCCATGAATGCCAGAGGGACCCTGGTGCCTTACCACAGCTGTCCCAGACAGACCTTTGCCATCTGATATATTGTTGGTTGATGGTGCTTCATTCTTAACTTCGTTCAGTTTTTGAGTTGCCTTTACTGTTTTTGGACTCTCACTCAATCCTCTCTCAATGTCTTTGGTGAATTGGCTCCTGTGTGTGGCCTGCTGTGAAAATGTTCCTTAAGCATTAAAAGCTAAACTTACAAGGAAAATATTACTTTATCTTTAATTTAATCCAATGCTTCATATTTCATTTTTGTGATCAACATATAGAAATCATTCTGCTTTCTTTTCACCTTTGCCTCACCACTTTCTACAGCCCAAGTGTAAAAAAATAAAAACTCTGCCTGGATACAGCAATTAGTGTCGCCAAGTCTGTTCCTTGCTAGTCCCATCTTATACCCATGTTGGGAGGGAGCAAAAGCAGATGGCAGACACCTGGGTTCATCCTTCGCAAAGAGAGCCATGTTACCTTCTGGTCCTGCAAAACTTGGTCCTCCAATTTTTTCATATCTTCTTCATGTTGTATTCTTAGTTCTTTGATTTGCTGCCCGCATTGAAAACTAGAACCAAGATGGAGAGCAGAATTTAGAACCGAGATTGACAGATTTTCTAGGCTCCCCACTATATTATTTACGATCTGCCTAGTAAGGTTCTTTTCTGTATAACACACTGAATATATTAAAAGGCCTTTATATGAAAGTAGACAACCAGATATCTACTCGGTCATTGTTTCAGAGATACTTCCTTATCAGTTTCCTCACTGCTTTCAAAAATGGCAGAGCTTCCAGTGTACTTGAAAAGTTCTTTTCAAAATTCAGGGAGATTGAGACATGTATCTGCCTTGAAAATACGCTATGATGAACTGTATAGTACAAAGATCAACCCTTGACCACAGGGAAAGGTTTTTACGTTTTTCATTACATCATAAAATATTTTATAATTGTTACATCATAAAATATTTTATAAAATTTGCCAAATTTCAATTTGATGGGAGTCATAGGTTCCAAGATTTTGGATTCATTCTGTAACTTAGTCCAACTTGAGATATCTTTGCTTAAAAACTGTTGCACTTTGATACAGTTTCACCCAATTAAAGGTCACAGACAAATAGGAGAGTTGTGAGACTGACAGACAGGGTCTCTTAACTTTTTTGAGGCAATCCTTCACAAAAATCTTGATGAATCATGAACCAGAGCAGAGTGGCACATATTTTTCACTCCCATCCTACTACAGCACCAGTAAATTGACCATTTTACATTGTCTATTGACTTTGGAGAACTGCACTCTACTTGCAGATTTTATTTCTACAAAAAAGCAAAGCAAAACTTGTTCCATTCTCCTTCTCCTTAATAATTATAAAGCTGCATTGATCCATCAAACAATACGGCCGAGGCCAAACATCTTAACCTATTTTATATAACAATTGCAAAAGAACATTAATGTTAAAATAATACTCAACACTGATCCTAAAGCTCATAAACAAATGAGCTGACCTGGCAGCGATGTCTTATAACTAGGTTACTTTTATTCACATTTAATCCCTCACCTTTCATACTCCAATCTTTTAAGAAGTTGTGTATTGTTTTTCTTGTATTCATGAAGATAGTCCTCTTGTTGTAGGAATTCTTGACGCAATTCTGCAAGTTGTTCTAAGCCAAAGTATAAACATTTGAACAATTTAAAAAATGCTCCATACTTTAGCCTTGTTTTTTGCTGAGTAATTTTCCACAATAGTAATAAAAATATGTTTATTGAAGTAAAATAAAAATGATGTACCTTTCTGAATTCTTATTCAATGGCTACTTTATTACAAAACAATAGAGCAGTGATGGCGAACCTTTTAGAGACTGAGTGCCCAAACTGCAACCAAAAACCCACTTATGCATCGTCGGGTGCTGGGTGGGCGTGGCCCATTGGCTGGGTGTGGCCCATTGGGTGGGCGTGACTGTGATAACGGCAGACAGGGTGGGACTAAAAAGTTCAATTAATTCCAACTTTGCAAGATCTTTTTTTCCCCTGTGAGAAATTGAAATTGACTGATTGAACCTTTTTTTTTTTTTTTTTGCACACGGTAGCGGAGGCCTAAAGCGAAAAGGTTTTATAAAACCCAGCTGAAGGCCTAGGACTGGGCAACGGCACGCGTGCCCACGGAGAGGGCTCTGAGTGCTGCCTCTGGCACCCGTGCCATAGGTTCGCCACCACTGCCCATTAAAAAGGTCCAGAAGATGGTTTCTGGTTTTGACATCGTGGCAGTGCAGGCGCAGGAAGACAGAGAAGGAGGGAGGATGTTTAATAAATATCAACGGGCTAGTTCTTCCAAAAATATTTTAACTAATTTTTTTTTTTCAAATAATATACACAAAAATAGAGGAAGCATTATTTGGTGATCCAAATGCACTGACTTGGAAAGTTAGTTGACAAAGGAAGAAAGCTAGAGTAAGACTGAAGGAAATAGAAGCTTTGACTTATTAAAGGGGATGTAATATTACCAATTAGATGTTTGAATATGGGTAAGAATAGATCGCTAGAAATAGAAGCATTATTATAACTAGATAGATAGGATTTGTAATCAAATATAATATCTTGGTAAGAAAAGGGAAATAAGAATATGCTAAGAACTTTGAATAAGGGAAGCTTTTAATTACCCAAAAATAACTTGTTCAGAAATTATAAATGATTGGGATATTTTGAACATGGATGGGGAATTAAAATTTAAAAAAGCGAAAGTAGGATATAGACTGAATAAATGGATATTGGGTGCAAATGCAATTAAAATATGCTTTAGTTAGAAAAGATATTCTAAGCTGATATTATTGACACTATTTAAAAAATGTAACAAATGTTGATAGGCAATTGTATATTTACTCACAACAATAAGAACTGTACTTGCTTAGTGTGGAAAAATGTCTATTACCAGAAGACGAGAGGATGTACTGGAGGGTGTAATATCGGATTTAGTTTGAAGAAGCTTACATGTACCACAGAATCACTAATGGACTCAGTCGTTAGGCACTTGATTGTAAAAATAAAAAATAATGAAATATTTATTTTAAAAAAGGTCCAGAAGATAATGGATTTTTTCAGAGGTGCTCCCTATCTATATCTAATATCTCATATTATAGTAAATTTATAATACTTATGTAGCCAAATATTTTAAAGAGAAATTACCGTAGTCCACAAAAAGTAGGTTACACCTGTAGCTATTTTTCAAAACATCAAGAGAGCACATTGCCTACTTGGTATTATATTTTACTGCTGTTATGTTATTCAGTTATAAAAACATGTTTACACCAAGAACATTTACCCTTTAAGCGTCGTATGTCTGCCATCTGGTATGATATGTTGCTCTGAAGTTTGACCTAAAAACAAAAAGTAAGTAGTGAAGTAGTACAGATCCCTGTTCCGATAATAAAATTTTCTAGAATGAATGATTCTGAAAGCAGCTCTGACTAGGGCAGGGGTGTCAAATTGGTGGCCTGTGGGCCAGATGCGTCACGCACACACCACGCCCACCCTGGCTCCGCAAAGGTAAAAAACATCACAATATGTTGTGTGACCGGGGCGATGCTGCACAGGTTGTAACTAGGAAAAATTGTCATAAGTCACTTTATCCAGTGCCATTGTAACTTTGAACAGTCACTAAACGAACTGTTGTAAGTCAAGGACTACGTGTATTGCTGGTAATGATTTTAGACGCGGTTTTTGTCTTGTGCCGCACTTGCTTCTGAAATGGGGGCACCATCAATTAGGTCAGGGGTAGGCAACCTTGGCTCTTTTATGACTGTGGATTTCTGGGAGCCAAGGTTGCCTACCCCTGAATTCGGTAAACAGAAGGGTTCCCCCTGTCCTTCAGGGAAGGCGGCCTCCGCATTCAACCGGCAAGAAGACACCGAGGCATCTCCCACCGTCCCTTTCCTCTCGTCTTCCCACCAGAGCCGCCTTCCTTGCAAAGCCCGGCAGAACAGCTGCTCTGAACCGGAGCTGCCCCGCCAGCTCCGCCTGGGACCCTCCTCACCTTGCCCTCCTCGCACGTGCGGACCTGGCCGTCCCTGGCCTGGAGCTGGCTGCTCAGCCGGCTGCGCTCGGCCTCCTTCTGCTCCAGGGCCTTCTTGTGCGACTCCACCTGCAGCAGCAGCTCCGAGTTCCTCTTCTCCAGGCGGCTCCGGGCCACATCGCCGCGCTTGGCCTGGCCCTGCAGCTCGGCCGCCTCCTCCCGCAGGGCCCTCTGGCGGGTCGACGAGCTCCAGGCGTTGAAGGCCAGCGCCGCGATGATCAGCAGCAGCGCCGCGAAGAGGAATGAGGGGAGGCGACCGCCCCGCCGGTTGCTGCCGAATCCCGCCATGGGCCGGGCCGGGCCGCTCCTTCAGCGCCGGGCGGGACGGAAGGGCGGGGGACTCATGGGCAGCGCCCCCCTCCTCGGCCCGGCCGCGCGCCGAGCAGCCACCAGGACCCCGCGCCGGAGGCTCCGCGCCCCGAATCCGGCGCCGCCACCGACGCGCCGAGTAGCAACCTCGCGGCCTGCGCCGCCGCTCAGCCTGCGCCGAGGGGCTGCCGCCTGAGGGTCCCGCGGGGCCGCTGCTGGAAGGGAGCCTCTCAAGGGCAAACCGCGGCGCCCCGCGGGCCCAGCTCGGGCCCCGGCCGCCGCCGCCTCCCAGGGCCGGGCCGGTCAGGATCGCGGACGGGCCGAGGCTGAGCGGCCGCCGGGAAGGAGGGTGCGGGAAGCCCCGCGAGGCGGTTAACGGCGCCCGCCCGCCTCCGCCTCCGCAGCGGTCCGCCACTTCCGCGTCGCCCTACCGTCCGTCCCGCAGCCGCGCCTCTCGCGAGAAGAGCGGGGCCGCGCGCCCTCGCAGCGAGGTTTACGAGGGGCGCGGCCAGCGTAGTCCCGCCCTCCGGTGCGTCAGAGGGCGGGGCGCGGCTGCGGGTGGGCTCCCTGGCTGCCATCTCCAAGCTGGGCTGGACGCCTTACAGCCTCGGGATGGACGTTGAGCCCCGGTATCCCTGCGTGCTGGCTGGGGCATTCTGGGAGTTGAAGTCCACGCGGCTTAAAGTCGCCGAGTTTAGAAAACACCGGCTTAGCTTGGTGCTCCTCGACCTTGGCAACTTTAAGATGTGCCTTCAACTCGCAGAATTCTCCAGCCAGCCATGCTGCAGAATTCATGTTGAGGTTGACCCCCGGCATTCCTGTATGATGGCTGGAGAATTCTGGGAGCTGAAGTCCCCACCTCTTAAAGTTGCTAAGCTTGAGAAACACTGGCTTAGTTAAATGCCTGGAGAGTTGATAGGGGACAGAGAGAGGTGAGAGGAGAGCAGTTTTCCAGCGACCCCAGACCATTTCAGACAAATGGCTGTCCGGTCTCTTCTTAAAAACTTCCAGTGTTGGATCATTCACCGCTTCTGGAGGCAGCTTGTTCCACTGTCAGAAATTGTTCTAACTGTCAGAAAATGTCTCCTTAGTTCCAGGTTGCTTCTCTCCTTGATTAGTTTTCATCCATTGTTTCTTGTCCTGCCTTCAGGTGCTTTGGAGAACAGCTTGACTCCCTCTTCTTTGTGGCAGCCCGAGATATTGGAAAGCTGCTGTCATATCACCCCTAGTCCTTCTCTTCATTACACTAAACCAAGGGTTCCCAATGAGGGGTCTGAGATGATATTCCAGGGTGTGTGAAAACTTGGGTTTTCAAAATTATAATATATATGCATAATTCGTTGCCGTTATTCAAACTTTTGTAAGGGGTGCGAGAATATATCAGAAGCATTGTAGGGGTATAGAAAAGTTTGGGAACTGCTGTACTAGAACGGGGTTAGGCAGCCTTGGCTCTTTTATGACTCGTGGACTTCAACTCCCAGAATTTCTGAGCCAGCATAGCTCAGCATGGAAACCTCCCTGGCTGGCTCAGGAATTCTGGGAGTTGAAGTCCACGAGTCATAAAAGATCCAAGGCTGCCTACCCCTGTACTAAACCTACCCAATTCCAGCAGCCCTTCTTTATGTCAGTAGAGACTGCAGTTCTTAATGCAGCCAGTGGGGGCAACAAATCAATAACATTTTCTGTCTCTTAACCAAGGAAATTATTCTATTACGATAAAGAAAAAAATCTCAACACTTAAATCTTCCACAGCACAGTTTTTAAAAAATCATGTTTAAGATATGTATTCCCCCATAGTGTCATTTTTGTGTAAGAAAAAATTTCAAAATGCTATTTTAAGCAATAGGCATACCAACCATCTCAAATTCATAGAGACAGAGCAGCAGAGATATATCTTGAATTATATTAATTAGAAGAGATGCTGTGTATGAATATTCCAAAAGATCCCAGGAAAGATAGTGTATCTTAGATATTAAGTTGTCCAAAATACAGTACTTGTTAAAAGACATACTTAATGATATGAGTAGCATTACTTTTATTTACAATGACCTAAGAATATAATTCCACATTCAGGAAACTAAAACCTTTAACTAAAAATTACATCTTTTACAATAATTCCTTCAGATTTTAAGGCAAGGATTTACCGAACAGTATATTGAGCTTTTAACATGCTTTCCAGATAAGGGAACTCCGTGTAAAATTTATTTTTATATTATATATTATTTATTATTAATATAAAGAGAGAGAGAGTTTGGTCTGGTGGTTAAGGTAAGGTACCAGGTTGGGAAACTTGGGGGGCCATAAGTTCAAGTCCTGCCTTAGCTAATAAAAGGCAACTTCGGCTACTCGCTCTCTCCCAGTGAAACCCACTCGCGACTGGCGCGGCTCGCCTCCCCCGCTACCTCCGCGGCCCCGGAGGCGCTGGACTCCCCGGGAGCTTCTCCGCAGCGGCTCCGCATCCCCAGCGCCGCGTCCCGCCGCGATCCTCTTCCAGGCGCCCGGGGACCGCCCTGCCCGGCGTCCACGGCGCGGAGCTTCCCCAGAAGCGGCGGCCCGGCCGAGACCGAGCGAGGCAGCCGCACCCGGGGCCGCCGCTTCCTCGCGGGGGCGCCGCGCTCTGGCCCTGCGGGTAGTGCCCACCGCGGCTACGGCTGCCGGGCCCCGCCGGAAAGGCCAAGAGCCCCCCCGGCCCCCCGAGCGGAGCGGCACATTGGTCTGCGCGCGAGATCGTCAGAGGCGGCGCCGGGCCCGGATTGGCCTCGGCGGCCACGAACCGGCGAGTCTAGCTCGGCGCCGCCCCCCCCCGCGCCCCCCCGCCCGCAGCCGAAAGCCGCGCCGTTCGCTGCCTGCCTGCCTGCCTCCCGCCTGCCTGCCTGCCTGCCGGCGTCCCCCCCCCCCGCCCAGCCGGGCTTTGTGCGCGCCCAGCCGAGGCAGGCGGCGGCGGCCCCGGCCCTCCTCGCCCGCCAGGCAGCCACCTGCTCCGGCCATGTGAAGGCGCACGCCGCGCAGCCCCGGCGCCGGCCAAGATGCTGAGCCGGCTGATGAGCAGCAGCAGCAGGAGCCTGGACCGCGACTACCCCTGCACCGTCCGCCTCCTCGACGACAACGAGTACTCCTGCACCATCCAGGTGGGGGCGCCGCGCGGGCGGGCGGGCGAGCCGTCCTCGGGGCAGCGAGCTGGGCGGGCGGGCGGCTCGCCGGGCCTGCCGCTGCCAGGAGACGCCGCGCTGGGGCCGGCCTGGCGAGCGGCGGCCTCGGGCGGGAATCCAGCCGGGCGAAGGGCGGCGGCGCGGCTCTTCTGCGGGCGCCGGACCGAGCGGCCAGGAGGGGCTGCGGGGCGGGCCGTGCCCGGCGGCGATGCGTGCCTAAGCGCGGCGGGGAAGAAACTTCTGTCCGGGGAGACGCGGCAGGGGGCGGGACGGGGCCTCTCCGCCGACCGAGCCCTCCCGGGGACTCGGTACGAAGCGGCGGACCCGTCGGGAGCGAGGCTCGCACGGCCGCGAGACTGCGACCGTGCCGGCCCCGACGGAGATGCTGCCGGGCTGGTTTCAGGGCTGCCCGGCTCGGCTCGGCTCCGGAGGCGCCTTTTGCTGCGCCTGGCCCGGGACGGCGCGGGACTCGGGCGCGAAAGCTCCGCCGCCGGGGCGGGCAGAAGCGGTGTTGGGCGGCGGTTCGGTCCGGCGGGCTGCGGGGCCCCGGCCGGGCGCCTCCTGGGTCGCCGCTGGTCCTCCAGCCCAAGGGCTCGCTGTGCCTGGAGCCCGAGAGAAGCGGCGTCTCCTGAGCTGGTCGGGCGTTTCGCTTGTTCCCCTGCCCGCCCCCCCCCCTCGGCCGGTTGGGGAGAAGGCGGCCTTTTGGTCTGGGAGGGATTAACTGCTTGAAGGAAGCCCCTCGGTTGAAGGGCCGCCGGTTGCTGCGCCGCGGCTGCTCTTCCGGGGCGGTCAGTGTCTGGGGACCCAGCCGACGCCCCCGGGAGAGGAATCTTCCCCCCTTCTGGGCTCTGCGGGTGCTGCTGGAAGAGCTCCGGGCCCCTGCCCCCCCCCTTCCCTTTGCCGGTGGAGGATAGTCCCAGTACTGAGCTGGTTTTGTGCTCTCAGACCCTCGTCCTGCCATCACGAAGTCTGCTTTACTGGGTAGTGTGATGGATGCTCCCAGCCATTGTGACTGTCAGGAAACTGGACTTAGTGAGATGTATGGAAACAGTTGTTCCGTTTTAGCAGAAGGGCCTGGCTCTGGCAGTTGCTTTGGCCCCACAGTTCACTTGCCCCTCCGTCGGGACCTGGGCCCCTCAGCCAGATGCTCACAGACCCAGCAGAGCGGAGCCCTTGACAGGGTTGGTGTTAAGTTGCGAGCTGCACCCAGAGATCTGCCTGCCAGAGGCTCTGCCGCAAGATTCGACTCCAGCTCCTCATCCTGCTCTCGTGCTGGCCTCAGGGACACCTGATCTGTGCTGGCAGGGCAGGAACTGCAAGCAGAACTCTGGAGGGCAGCAGTGCAAGGTTGGCCCGGCATCGCTGGATGGCTTTGATCGTCTAAGGGCAAAGAGAAGCCGGCTCTGCAGAGGCTTTGACCCTTTCTGGGGTTCCACCCTCAGTGGGCGCAGGCGGTTCCCAACCTCTTCCTTTCCAAACATTTCCCATCTGGGAGTAAACCGCATCTGCAAAATGGGAATTTCCCAATTGCTTGCAGAGAGAGAGAAAGAAAGAGGGAGGATACCGGAGGTCATTCTGAGGGAAAAGACGAAACACACAACTTTTTCCTGACTTGGGGCTCGGATTTTATTGGGTGTGCTGGCTTTAAAGTAGGCTGCGCGTTGCCACTTAAAAACAAATAGGCGCATTTCCTAGAATTTCCATTATCTTGATTATGTGAGGAACTGGATTTTAATCAGAACACGTGACTATAAAATCCCTGCAGCTGTTTGGCATTTAGTTGAAATAACTCTAAAATAACTGAAAGAAAGACTGCTGATCCCAAAGAATCAGGAGGACTCCAGTAGTCCCTTTTCCAACCGATGTCTTTTAATGCAGTTGGGAAAAATCTTACCCCACGCCTCCTGATTCTTCTGCTGCCAGAGACTGGCTCTCCTGTAGTTCTCCAGCAGAGACAGCTCTGATGATCCAGGCAGCATTTCAATTAAATGCTGCTGCCTCCCCTGTTAAGCCCCCATTCCTCGTAGTGGGTAGAGCCCCCACTTGGAGCAGGTCCCGAGTGGGGAAGGGCTCCACTTAGCCAGCCTGCTCCGAGGGGAAAGGGATGCGACGACACCCTTCCTTCGACTCTGCCCGAGAGACCACGTTTCTCTAGTCAGGCTGGGCCTTGAGCGGGAGGAATGAGTGAACAGACCGAGTGGGAGACTCTTGAGGGGGGGGAGTCACACAGAGATCGCCAGGAGGCCATGGCCTCCACATACCCACGAACCTGCTGGGTCCTTCTCCAGCTGCTGCCCTCCTTCACCTCTGCCTAGTCCCAAAAAAGAGCTTGGGCCCCTGACGTTGACTACAAAGGACTAGAAAAGCCGAATTCCAAAATTTTAGGCAAGCCAGAGAAAAAAAAGCCGAATTCCAAAATTTTAGGCAAGCCGGAGAGCTGCTTCTGCCTCCCTGAGGCTGGCAGGTGGAGCAGTTTTTCAGCCACTGAGAACGGAGCCAGATGTCACAACTCAAGGTCAACTTATTGGTTACAGCAATTTAGAGCCCACCTTTAACCCCTCTTCCCAAACAGCTCATAGTCATGCCGACAGTTATGATAAAAGCACAAAGTACAAATACTGACATACTTTATTTTAAAAGGAAAAGATATTCACATATATGGGTTTTAACTTTAAATAGTGGCCTGCAAAGGATTCAGTCAAAGAGTCACCTTTGGAGAGATGGGCGGCATGTAAGTTTAATAAATAAATTCAGCTATGGATATAAACAGCAAGAGGCAGCCTTCGGTAGAAAAAGCATGCAGGAAAACATAAAGCTCCAACAGACCCTGACTGGTGCTGAGATCCTGGGTCTGTACAAAAGGACCCAATTTACTGGACAGTTTCAGAAAACATAAAATACTACAGACAATAAAGTGAACTTACCTCCTCCTCCCCCCCAATTAAATTAAAAGTGGTTGTATGCAATAGTCTCACCAAAGGTTCTGTGTTTTTCCTTTCAAAGGTGGCAACCTCTCTGATTTCCCACGGTCTCTGTTCATTCTCAGAGCTCTGAGGCTGCTGGGCAAAGCCCCCCTTTCTCTTTTCAGCCCCCTTGGTCTGTCCTGTTAAAAAGACAAAGTGTTTTTCTGCAGGGGGGGCAGGGGGTCCTCAGACGGAACATGACTCAATTCTACAACTGGGAGGGGTGGAAGGGATTGAAATTCAGCTCTGTCTGGTGCTCAGTATATTTCATTTATTTAAGAGATATGGCTACAAATATTATATAAAATAGTTCTGGATGTCCATCAACAAGCAGACAAAATTACATTAAGCAGTGGGGTGCCACAAGGCTCCGTCTTAGGCCCAGGACTCTTCAATATCTTCATCAGTGACTTAGATGAGGGAATAGAAGGGAACTCATCAGATTTGCAGATGACAGTAAACTGGCAGGAAGAGCCCACACCCCAGAAGACAAGCTCAGCATCCAAAAAGACCTCAACAAACTCGAACAATGGGCCCTAACCAACAAAATTAATTTTACATGGGAGAAAAACAAGGTTTTACATTTAGGCAGGAAAAATCAAAGGTACAAGTATAGATTAGGTGAGACCTGGCTTAAAAACAGTAACTGTGAGAGTCCTTGAATATGAGCCAGCCATGTGCAGCAACAGCCAAAGAAGCTAATACAATCCTGGGTTTTATAAACAGAGATCACATGAAGTATTAGTACCGCTTTATAAAACCCTGGTAAGACCACACCTGGAATATGCAACCAATTTTGGTCATCATACCTCAAAAAAGTTGTTGAGACTTGGAAAAAGTTCAGAGAAGAGCAACTAGGAGACTAAAACATAAGAAGAACTGTAGGACTTGGGTTTGGCTAGTCTAAATAAAAGACGAAATAGGGGTGACATGATAGCAGTGTTCCAGTGTTTGAGGGGCTGCCACAAAGAAGCTGCTGCTTTGAGCTGGTCTTGGTGAGAGGACCCAGAAACTTCCTTTTTGTCACTTAATGCAAAGAGCTTCAGAGAAGAGCCATCCAGGAACCTCTGCAACAGTAGGGGGGGGAGCAGGCACAGCTGAAGTCCTTCCCCATTAAATAGAAGGGAAGGGAAGGGAAGGGAAGGGGAAGAGAAGAGAAGAGAAGGGAAGAGAAGAGAAGAGAAGAGAAGAGAAGAGAAGAGAAGAGAAGAGAAGAGAAGAGAAGAGAAGAGAAGCTGGAAGGGACCTTGAAGGTCTTCTAGTCCAACCCCCAGGGGCCCAAGGTAGGAGATCTTATTCCATCTCAGTCAAGTGGTTGTCCAGTCTTTTCTTGCAAAGCTTCCGCAGTCCTCCAGCGAGTGGACATGTCTAAGTGGAGGACCGGCAGCCATTGGTTGATGCTGCTCTTTGGATTCTGACACAAGAGGAGAGGGCTTTGTGATCTAAATGGCCCCATTCAATTCCTGCATACTGTAATTTATTTGCAGACGAAATACCAGGTCTTTAGGTCTAGGCGTCCTAGCAATGAGACTGAATCCCAGCCAGCTGCATGAGGGGCCTCCAGACACGGCAGCTCCCTCCGTCCCTCACCCCCATGGCTTTTGTCTGGGCTCAGCCAGGGCGGATGAGGCGAGTCGTCTGCCTGCCTGCCTGCTTCGTCTCTGCTTTGAAGGGAGCAGCCATTATTATGCTGCTGGTGATCCTCTCACTCCTTCTGCTCAGCCTCCAAGGAACAGCGAAATGTTTGTCAGCAGGAGAAGCCCTGCACCTACTGACACAGGCAGGAAGGCTGTCCTGGCTCCCTGACCCCTCGCCCGATACATTTAATAGGTTTTAAATCTCAAATTTGAAATTGGAATGTAGTGCAAAAGATGCTGCTTCTGTGATCCACTTTTCCAGAAAAACCCCTGGGCCCCATTGCCCTCCTGGGCATGCTATGAAAATGGGGGCAGCAAGAGTCCAGGCCGTTCATGGGGCACCCCCGTCCAGCCAAAAACGGGTCTAAGCTGGGGTCAGCCTTGCTTCTTCTGGTAAGGGAGGGTCTTTTTACTGGCCGGGCCGGTTACCTTTCCTTTACTAGGTTGTCCCCCTGCCGGGACCCTCGTGACCTCTCTGCCTTTGGGCGGCCAGGGCCTCTGGCTCAACCCGGAGAAGGAGCCCTTCTTCACCAGCAGCAAGGCAGGTCCAAAGGCTGGGACCAAATCTGTTCCAGAAGGGCTTGGAACCTCTCTGGGTCTTTTGCTGCCTCAGGGCTCCTTGGGAGGGGCGCTGGGAAGCAAGGTGGGCACAGGCAGAATTATAACTGGTGCACCAGCTGCTCCCGTCCTCAGGGGTAGCTCCTGTTACCGGTGCTCTGATTGCGTCGGGCTTGGTCTGCTCTGAGTAGGACTATGGTTGGAGAGCTTCTGGAAGCTTCCATTGCCACAAGGGGTGGCAGGTCAACGTGTGTTCTGTGCTTGGCATTTACCCCCACCAAAAGACCCGCCTCGATTGCCAGCTGTCCCTTAGAAGCGCAACACTGCTTAGGAACAGGTGATGTCAGTGTGTGCCTGTACCTGCAGAGGGTTTCTTTTGAGAAGCCGTTCTCTCCCTTGAAGGACAGGCAGCCGTTTTTTTTCTGCAATCACTTCAAAATTAAAATCTGTTTACGTGTTGCTTTTTATTACAGTTAGGGCTCCGTATTAGGATGCTATCTATGCTCCTTTGGTTCTGTGCTTTTTTCACAAAGGCAGCACAGAAACATTAAAAAGGAAGCACGCAAAGCTGTTTTTGCCACTGGATGACCTGGGCTACTTTGAAGTGAATGAAGGTCAATTATATCTTCCCCAAAGGAAGGGGGTGAGGAGAAGGCGCTTGGCTGGAGACCCTTAGGAGTTAATCATTTCTTGGGGTTTCCTGACCTGCCTTTCACTTTTCAGTCTGGCATTCCCGTGAGAAGATTCACTGCTTTGCCCCTGTAGATTGTTCGCCTTTCCCAGAAGAAGACGCGGGAGACCTTCTGAGCCACTCCTTGCCTGGGCATTGAGGCGCCCTTTCTTCCTCCCGTTGCACGCCAAGCCAGAGCTTGTGGAAGGGAAGCAGAGCTGGCAGTGATCTCTTTGGTCAGTTCTCCCAAGACAGATCTCAAGGGTTCTCCTCAAACTAGGTCATGGCCCACCAGGTCATAGTTGTACCCGAAATCTCTTGTAGACTCTCTCTGGGTGTGTCAACATGCAAAGTGGAAGGGTTGTGTAGAAGCCCTCAGGAGAGAGTGGGGTGGAGGGGGGGGGCTATATCTGTTGTAGTATTTTGATTGTCTTGAATCCCAGGGATTTCTGCTGGAGGCCATTCAGTGCATCACTACCCTGATTCGTTTTGGCCGTATATAGGCCTATCCCCAAGGAAATCTGGAGCCACGTTGCAGCATGAACTGGCCCAATTAAGAGACAGCTGTGTCCCATCTGCTTCCATCACAAGCAATTCTGCTTGGAATAAATGAAATGATAACAGGAAGGCAAGAAGCGTCCATTTTTGAAAAGCTGAAAAATGGCAGGGAGGGTTTGAAATGGCTGCCTCCGCTCCCGGACAAAATCCTTACAAAGGAAGAGCTGGGGCCAGCAGGTGAACCGCTGAGCTGAGTAGACAAATTTGTGCACTTGTATTTTCCTGGACTGTGCTTGAAGAGCTTGCCTGTTGTCCCCAACGGAGAGGCAGTTTGCAAGCCCACTTTTCTGTCCTCAGAGGAACCTTTACAAGCTGAAAGAGATGAGTTGGGAGCTGCCTGTGGCTGCTTCCTCTGCCGCCACTCGGATGTCCATCCCGCTCATCAGCTCAGGCCTGCCTGACTCCGTTTCACCTCCTGATGCCTACCACGACGGTTGTTCAAATGAGGAGAAGAGCCGCCTTGAGCAAGGTGGCCATCCAGCGTTGGCTGCGGAATGAAAAATTGCCTTCAGGAATAAAGGCACCCCAGCCTGCAGCTCCTATCTGCCTTGCACAATGTCAGAGGAGGAAGCCAGGTGGGTGGGGGGGTTTGCCAGGCTGCTTCATCCATGGATACAAAGCGCCTGAAGGCAGGACCAGAAACAACAGATGGAAACTAATCAAGGAGGGAACCAGCCTAGAACTAAGGAGAAATTTCCTGAGGGCCAGAACAGTTAATCTGGCTTCCAGAGGTTATGGGTGGTCCAGCACTGGATGTTTTTAAGAAGGGATTTGGCAACTATTTGTCTGAATGGTTTAGGGTTTCCTACTGAGCAGGGGAGGGGGTCGGATAGAAGACCTCCAACTCTGTTATTCCTTGTGTAGTGATTTGTATACTAGCCCTGTCAAAGAAATTGAGCTCATCGTGATAATCAATATAAAACATGCCTTAGAAGATAAAAAGCATAGCATCAATATAACAATGTTTTATATAGACCTAAAACAGCAGCAGCCTCTGCATGGACGTTCCTCGAGACCCCGGAGAAGAGGCAGATGGCAGGGAGGGGCCTCCCTCCATCCCTCGGGAGGAGCTGGCCAGGTAGATGCTGGTAGAGGAAAGCGGCCCTGTGGATCACTAAGACTTGGAATTGGACTGGATCCAGGAGAGCAGCTTCTCTATCTGGCAGGGATTTAATACAAATCTGATGGCTGTCATCTAATTCCTTATAGTCTCCGGACTCTGGGTTAGCATCTGTCCAAGTGATGGAAAGACCAGTAAATCTATGTCCCAAAATAGACCGGTAAAGAAGTTGGTGGCGTGGGGGATGGACCTGGGAGGAGGCTGGTGAGCTGTGATAGATGGCTAACAGGCCCTGAAGGAGGAGAGAGCAAAACCATCACCAAAAGGTCAGGAAAGGGGGCAAATGTGGAACAGAGGCTCAGAGTAACCTTGGATTACACAAAGTATGAATTATCTGGAGTGGTGATTCTCAACCACCGTGGCCACTTCCAACTCCCAGAGATGGCTAGCTGGGGGGTTCGGGAGTTAAGTCCACCCATCTTAAAGTGGCCACGGTTGAGAAACACCGATTTGAAAAATTTCTTTGAGAAACCTTCAAGTTTCTGTTTCATCGTTTTACCAGTAGCATAGATCTTTCCACAAACTGAGGTTAAGTTTTCTAATTTTGCAGGGCTTGTTAAGGAAATTCTCCCAATGTGCCTTGTGAACCTGCTCCTGCTTCGCCCCACATCCCCTCCTGTCCCCCTCTAACCAGTGAACCTGATTGTATTTGGATGGAGATTGGCTGGCCTTTCAGAGGAACTTGGGTCAGAGATGATCCATTGAACAGTGAGAGCCAGTCGAAAGAGGCTAAGCCTTTGTGCCACAGGCACCAGCCTTTCCCCACCTTAACCAAGAAAGCAATTGGTACAGCTGGTTTTTTTTTCCCTTCACCTGGTGAGGCTGGCGGAGAATGAAAATGATGCCAGAGGAATTCGTCAGTCATTGTCCTACAATAAAACTGTAAGAGCACAGCCGCTTGTCTGGTTACCAGGGTGAGGGGAGAAATTTTATTTATTACTATTAGTTTTTATTTTAGATTTTGTTTTGTCTCACCTTTCTTATTTTTTGTAAATAAGGTGGCAAACGTAGCTAATACTCCTTCCTCCTCCTCCTCTTATTTTTCCCATGATTGGGCGGAGGGAGAGAAGGACTGGCCCAAAGCCACCTAGATGGGTTTTCATGCCTATGGCTGGACTAGAACTCACAATCTCTTGATTTCTAGGCCAGCACCAGAATCACATCCTCACACTCGAGAAGGGGATTGGAATGGAATTTGATCTTCCAAAGATATTTTTATCCTCTACCCAAATTATAGAAAATTATCTTAAAGTAGTTTATAGATGTTAAGGATCCAGTCACAGTGATGACTGATCCTAGGGACACCAGGTCCCCTTCCTGACTGGATTTAACCCATGTCCAGTAATACCAGTTGGAGTTCCGAGAGCGTGGAGAGCAGCAAATGATAGGGATGGGCGGGACTTGGGGGGTCTTAGCACAAATCTCCCCCGGGGCAGGAATCCTCAGACCATCCGAGACTGATGGTTATACTGGACACCCTTTGCCTCCTCCCCTCCCCTCCCCTTTAGCTGCTCTTCATAGGGTGCAGCCTCCAACTTCCTCACCAGCTCTGCGGCTCTTCTCTGCATTCTTTTCACTTCCTCAGCACCCTTATATTTTGGCCGCAGTATTCCAGATCTCTGCATTCTTTCCAACTGGATTGGAGCCGATCCAGCAGCTCCCTTGGGAACCAGAAAGGGTTGAGGGGGCACCAGTCGAAGGGAGAGGGCAGCCCTCGGATGCCATTGCGAGGAAAAAGGCACAGAGTCCTGCTGACTCGTTGGGCAAAGAGTGAACTGTGAAGCTCCAGACGAAAAAGTCACAGGAGCGTCTGCTTCTCTGGGAGGCCTGTCGGTGCCTCGGCTTCCCTCAGCGTGCCGTCTGAAATGGCAGCTCCTTTGTCTTGATTCAGGGGCCTTTTGTGTGGCTCAGAGGGCTGAGCATTACTATGGGAACAACGTGGGATAAGTGGCCGCTGCATTTACTCCACAAACGCCGAAGGCATTGCTCTCTGGAGAAGGGGGTGAGCTGACGCATGGGGCCATTTTCAGCCCAAGCAAGAGGCCAGCCCTCACCTCCCCTGCCTCCTTCCGTTTGTGGGGCCAATGTCTTCAGAGGGCTCCCATTTCTGGAAAGAGGAGGCTGGAAATGCAGATTCTGGCAAAATGCTCAAACTGAGCAATTAGGTGTCTGGAGGGGCTTCCATGTGTGTGTGGGGAGGGCAGTGTGGATGCCCTGCATTCAAGTCAATGAGAGTACACCCCAGAAGGCCCCAAAGGAGGAGGAGGAGGAGGAGGAAGGCTTACGGACCAATCAGCTTGACATCTGAGCCTGGAAAAAGATCAGGACTGGCAGAGCCGGAGAGGACGGCCTGAGGCTGAAGTCGGGCAGGTGTTGAGAGGGTGACTTCCTTTGTGGCCTAGGCTGCGGGAGCTGTGTGATGTTGAGGCTGCCCCTTGGCCGGGTCCGGCGGCTTGCCTAGAACAAGGGGCTATTGTGGGGCGGTATTGAGCCTCTTTTGTGCAAGGGGCTTGTCCTGAGCCTTGGGTTGCTCCCCCCAGCCTGGAGACGTCTCTGGGCCCGGCAAGGACACTCCTGGGAGGAGGCAGTGCAGAAGCCCCTCCAGGTGCCAGCCTTGCCCTGAATGCAGGGCCCTTCCGGGCTGCTCTCAGCAGGAGCTGCCTTCAGAAGACCCTTCCCAAACAGTCCCGGAGGAGCTGAGCGCCTGCCGGAAAGGGGCAGGAACACTGGCGGCAGTTGGGCACATCACCTCCTAGCCACTGAAACTGCCAGTATTGCTGGGCATTGGAAGATGGGACCTTTTGGCTCGGTTAGCAGAGGGGATGCAGCCCTGGCAAGGAACGGAAGACGGCAGTACGGAGGGGGCTGTGGAGGGAACAAGCTCTGAAGTCTGTTTAGTGGCTTCCTAGCTTTTTGTACCCTTAGAACATTTAGTGTTTATCGGGGGCTCTTTTACGTTTTTGCAAAAGGCCCGGCTAGAAAAAGGTTTTAGAAAGAGGCTTAGATGTTTCCTCTGCAAAGGTTTGTACTGTGTGGTAAAAAAGGATTTTTGATTCACATTGAAACAAGAGGAAGGGATATCTTCACCATGTGAATTTTCTGCTAAATGGAAATTAAAGGAAACTGCAGATTAGCAATTTAACGATTGTTTGAATTTTGTTTCAAATGGAAATGGAGCCCCCCCATGACTGTAGCTTTGCCATTGTGGGGGTGAGTAGGGGGACTGTTGCTTAGGATAGACAAGGAGAAGGTAAGAGAGAAATGAATTAATGTAAATAAATCCAAGTCTCCAGGGACAGATGAAGAACAGGTGTGGTCCCAAAAGATGGGAGGAGAGCGAATAAAAGCTTTATAAAGCCTTAGTAAGACCATACTCTGAATACTGCATCCAGTTTGGGTTACCATGTTATAAAAAGGATGTTGAGACTCTGGAAAGAAGAGCAACAAAGGTGATTAGAGTACTGGAGGCCAAAACCTATGAAGAATAGTTGCAGGAATTGGGAATGTCTAATCCAGGGGTCCCCTTATTCCACATGTTCCCACCAAAAAGGCACTGTAGGGAAACCTCCTTTTGGGGTGGGGGCAGGGCCTTGAGGACGGGAGGTGGATTGGGGGGGTGTGCCTGCTCAGATCATGGCCGGGCTTGTGCTGCTGCAGCGTTTCTAGAGGATGATTTATCGCCTGACGGTGCCGAAGCCGGAGGAGTGGAGAAGATGTGTCAATAAGGGCTGAAGGAAATTAAAAATCAGGACAGGAAGAAGAACAGTCATTTTTGGATTCATTTAATTAACAGAAGATAAAATGGTCTGTTCCTACCATTATAGTTCTGAGTCCTTCCAGCCGCTGAAAGCCTCTCCATTGTATCCTGTCAAGTCAGCCTGTTCTTTTTATTGATGCGACATCATAAACTCAAGATGGATGTTCCTTCCTTCTACAGACTTAGAGATAGATTGTTTTCCTTTTCAACAAAGTGCTAAATTTTTCATCCTAACATATTTTCATTAACATTCTCAGTTTTGAAAGGTACATGTGTGATGGAGACTGGGCAGGGGACTGAGGACTCCACTTGTGTTTCTGAGACGGCCTCCTTCGTCTTCTGGTTCCCCTGGCCACCTGGCCCGGTTTCAGAATCCATCAGTAGAAACAGCAGCAGAAGACCTCAGCTCGGCTTCCTTCGACCAAACAGCCATTTTAGTGCAGCTTTCCTATGTGCTGTTTCTGCCTCCCCATGAAGAGAAATCAGTTGTCTATCTTCGCACAAGGATAAGAAGATTAGAAAATGTGCATGACAGCTCCACGGCATCAGTCCAGCCTCTCTGTGATTCTGTGACTCTGTAATTCTCACAGAGCCCCCCCCCCCATGCCCCTGTTTGCTCTCAAGCAGGAAACGAAGGCTGGCCCCTCCTCCCTTCAGTTAGGAATCTTCAGGCTTATAGTTCTCCTTGAATTTATGCAAGCCTCTTTTAAAGTTATCCAATTTAGTGGCCACCACACATCTCGTAGAAATGAACTCCACAGGGTAATCACACACTGCAAAGAAGGGCAGACATATGCAGGCAGCAGGGCCAAACACCTCTGCCTTCTAAATGTAAAGCTGCAGGTGAGTGTAGGGCCTTTGGTGGACCTGCAGCTCGGCTGTTCCTTGGCTTGACTTAGGCCTGTTTTCTGAGCCCTTGCCGCCCCATCTGCATGTCAGCACCAGTGAAACAAGACAACGTTCAGGTGTGTTCAGAGTGGGAGAGCTGCTTGGTCCACCTCTTCCGTATACTTAGAAGCCTCTTCTATATTGTGTAGAGTTGCTGGTTGCACTGCCCTCTTCTGATAGGCTGAAGGAGCATTTCTTCTTTCTTGAGGGACACAGAAAGGTCCCTAGGAGTCTGTCTATTGAAAGAACTTGGCAAGGAGCCGTGCTGGATGAGGTCTTAGAAGGCTCTGTTGGATTCTTGGGTCTTGAAGGAGAGGGTTTCTTCCTGTTGTGCAAAATTGGTCTTCTGGATGGGCTGTGCCAGAAATCTGCAGGAGATGTTTGCCAATGAAGAAGGATCCTGCAGAGTCTCACTTTCTTCCCTCAGATTCCAGTAGGTCAGTTTGTCTTCCTGCTGCAATGCAGAGAGACAGCAGGAGTGTCGGGGGAGGGAGCAGCCCGTTGGGCCTCTGAGGAGCTCAAGTCAGAGATTTGTGAGGAAAATACACCAGGGGCACTTACGTTTGATCGTTTTTACTCTCGCTCTTGATATCTATTCACACACTTCTATTTTAAACACTTAAACAAGCACATTAAACAGATTCCCAGGAGCATCTCATTTGCTCTTTTCTCTCAAGATCCACTTCCGAGCACAGAACTCCTCACTTCTTCACTGCCAAGGATAGAAGCGCATGGACCATTTACTCCATTCTTCAGGCTCCAAGACGAGCTTGCTTGGCCTGCTCTGACTGTTGGCAACAGGCCAGCAGTGGCCATAAAGCAGCGGGTCCTGCCCTCCCGATCCCTCTTGGCTTCAGGGACTGGACATTGGCTCAAGTGGGAGAACTCCTGGAAGGTCGGCTTCTGCAGCAGAGGCTCCTCTCCAAAATGCCAGAAGGCACACGAGGAAGGACTCCTTCCACAGCCTGCCAAATGACTTACTCTCCATTAAAATACAGCTCTAACAGCATAAAACCCAAGCATTATTCGGTCCATTCTTGCCTCTCTTATTTGGAAGCAGATTTCAAATTGTGGGCCAAGTGATTCTTGCTCTCTGCAAGTTAGTGTGACCGCGGCGTTTCCCCAGGAACTGAAGCTGCTGGCCAAGCCAAGGGCTGCTCAGGTTCAGCACCTTGGTGAGCGGGTGGGAGAGGAGGTGCAGCTTAGCCCTGCCCATTGGGAGCCAGAGCCAGACTGAACTTTTTTTAAACAAAGGCTTGGATAATCCCTGGGGGAGGGAGGGGGCTAATAGCAATCTCCCCACCCCTTCCCAGCACATCCTTGCAAACCCCACTGGCTTGGTTGGCTGGTTGGTTTGCGCCTGTAAGACCCGGTGATTATTTCTGTTCAAAATGTCAAGCATTTTTGACAAGCCTCTTTTGGAAAATCCATTTGTTGCCATGGTAAAAGCAAAGGACTTTTCTTCCGTGGCTCTGGGTGGGATCCGGAAGGGACGTGGCTCTGCTGAGGAAGCCTCTGTGCCGCCCTGGGCGCCAGGATTTCTCTGCCCATTTGATGAAGCTCCAAGTGGTACATGGCAACCTTATCTTTTCCACTGCTGCTTCTCTGCTGAACCAGCCTGCCTAGCCTACCTTTTTCCAACAATGTGCAACTGCTCAGTGTCGGTTGGTTTGCATGAAAGAGGCCACAGCAAATGGGCTCCAGAGCCCGTCTGGGCCTGGAGCGGAGGTAGCAGACTTTGCTTCCTGGAAATGGTGCTCAGGTGAAGGAGGGGCGACAAGCAAAGAGGGGCAGCTGAGGGCGCTTGACCTGATGGCATCATATACATGGAGCCTACAGATATATGGGAAGAGTTCATTATATGTTCCTAAAGGTATGTAAGACAAAGATTTGTTTTTCCATGTAGAGAGTCGGAGTAATATAGAACTGGGGTTCCCAACCTCTGGGCCATGAGCTGTTTGCAACTGGGCCATGGAAATGGCAGAACAGCCACCAAAGCTCCTGGGGTGCAAAGGTAGATGACCCCTCCCTCAAAGTTAGTGCAGTACAAGGCCAGGGAAAGAGAGGAGTCCCGAAAGGCACCCTGGCCCGTAGGATGTGCTTTGCTCATCTTAAAATGCAGCATTAGTCCCCCGGCCCCAGCAGGGATCTTGTATCGACACAAGCCTTGGACATTTGCAACAAAAGGAAACAGCACAAAAATAGACCGCAAATGAGTGCTTGAACAAGCCAGGGTTATCAATAGTTAATCAAGCCAATGTATTTCTGCAAGAGTTTGTGTGGCTGGGAAGGAATCAATTGCTGGCAAACCGGCGGGAGTCTCCTTTAGGGTTACTTAGAGAGAACTCATTAAAGAGACAATAAAGACTCTGGATAAGTAGAAGGCCTCAGCTATTAACAGCCGACCCGGAGAGTTCATGCATAGAAGCCAGAACTGTCTCCTTCCACTTTGCAGCTGAACTTCTTTTCGTGTCTGTTTCCATGGCTACGTGGGGGGCCTTTGGAGGATGACGGGCCCTGACGGCTCCCTCAGAGAGGCTGGAGGGACTTTTGCCCCTTTGAGCCCTTCCATCCTTGCAAGTCTTTGGGAGTGCTGCCCAATCTTCCCTGGCCAGGCGGTCAAAGAGATCTCCATCAGGTAATCCCTTCTGAATGGCCGCAAGAGGCCTTCTTCTGACACTGCCAGAGCGTTAACTCTGACCCAATTGGGATGGAAGTCGACTCCTTTCTAAACCTCTGCCCACCCCGTTTTCTTCTTTGTTGCAAAAGCTCCAGAGATGTGCTGAGCTGATCCCAAGCAAGTCCCGATTTCCTGAGTGTGCGTTTCAATACTAAGATGGGAATGTACTCTTCATAACTGAATGAGAGAGATTTCTTGTGCTTGTTTAGTTGGCTACACCTGCCTGGCGCCTTTGCTGAATTGCCTGGAGGAGATGGCTCTTCTAGGGAAAAGACCCTGGCAGAGAGAGGAGACCCCCAAGGAGAGAAGCCCTGGTGCTGGTTACCTTCCGCTTCTCCTTCCTTCTCCAAACAAGATCCGTTTTCAGGCTATGGCTTAGAAATGGCTGCTGCTGTCGTCTTTATTGAATGCTTCGGCTATGTAAACTCCAGCTGCCGACTAGCAACAGCAGATGGGACTGTTTCCCTGTGGCCATATTTGATTTCTGCAGAGAAGCCTCTGTCTTGCCAAGGTGATTGCTCACGGTAGAGCAGAAGCAGCAAGGCCCAGGCATCTCCCAACCTAGGTCCTCTGCCTGCCTTGTCTTCTGTCCCTTATGGCAGTGCGACAGAACGCAATTAACATGGCTAGTTTCTGGGCAAGATCTGTTTAATTTGTACATAGCTTAATCTTGTATTTTATATTTTGAATCTTATGTCATATAGTATGCCTTATTTTAATTATGAAGTTTCTGACCCGAACAAGCATATAATATATCAATCCTCAGATGTTCCTCATTGCCTTTGTTTCAACTTGTGCCAATTTCTCTGACTCCTCCTTGACAGTGTGGCTTATGGATCTGAACCTAATATAATAGAATACTTACTTCCATTATTTTGTTATTGCATTTGTATAGATGCAGCCTAAAACTGCATGTTTTGTAGTCAGATCGCTCTTCTAGCTCTTTTTCAGTTTGCACGCAACCACTATTCCAAGATTTTTTTCATAAATACTTTTATCTATCTACTAGACAATCTGTGTCACACTGGGTCATTGTTTCAGAGGTATTTCCTTACCTAGACAGAAAAACAGAATGGCCATTCAGCTCACCCTTGAGAAGATAAGAAAGTCTGAAATATAAAGGTCTCAGCTGCAGCACTCCGGTGCCCTCCCCAAGGGACCGGATGGTGCGAGTTGCCTCCCACTTCTTTTGGAGAAACTGTGTCCTTATTAACTTTTTAATAGTTGCTCTTCTCTTCATTGATTTCATTTTTAGTGAACTTTTTTCAGTTACATAAAGCTGGGAGAAAGCAAGGCAAAACCCCTCTAGCTTCTTTGCTGTAATTAAAATAAATGTCTCACTGACTGAATTAAACCAGGAAGTAGACAGGATGCCTCTTTCCCATTTTGGATTTTGGAGATCTGGTCTTGGCAGTTATCCTTTAGATGTCTGATGTTTTCTGATAACATCCAAGAGGGGATTGGAGTCTGGTTTTAGGGGAAAACATCTTCAGATTAGCGTTTGTTGAAGGCTCCATACCCTTGAGTGGAGACCAGAGTTTATTTATGGACTTAGCGATATGATCCAAAGTGACATGTTTGAACATTGTGCCACAGCCGCTGCCAAAGAGCCTCCTGGCGTGGCCTGTGGCTCCCCCTGATGGCAGTGAATTTCCACCCTGTCAGGAAGTGTTAGCGAGAACCCTTCCTCCCTCTCCCAGGGGCTGCCTGGGCATCCGTGCGAGTCAGCAGAAGGAACCCACGGACAGTCATCCCGTGACAGCTCAGCCTTGTGAAGGACAGCCAGGATGCTGCTCTGAGGCAGCTGGTAGAAATGGGGTCGGTGTTCTTTTGTAGGCAGTCATCCACTTAATCACTCAAACAAGCTTTGGCTCTGGCTTTGCCCTAAGGTGCTGTGTGATCAGTGGTGTGTGGCTTAATCGAGGTCAGATTTGGGCTTCAGCCTCTCCAGATGATGGGCAAGTGCCTTAACCTTCACACTTGAAGGTCATATAGTTTTATCTGGCTTTAGCTTATGTGAACACGATTGGTAAGCTGTGGTTTATGCCATAGCTACAATTGAGAGTTGTTAATCAAACTATTCCTTTTAAGTTAGCTCATTTGAGGTTTCATCATTGGGGCAGGTGTGATCTGGAGCTCTTGACCATTTCTGACCTTCCAGAAGAAATTTTCTGGTCTGGTGGCTTTGTGGCTAGTACACCTGTGTGCCATGGAGACCTTGGAAAGGAGGCGTGGGAACATTGCGGAGAAAGGCAGTGGCAGCACCTATGGGAATTGGGGGCAATATGTTAAAAATCAGTAAGTCCTGCTCACTTCCTCATGCCTGAAAAAAATAGCCATGCTGCCTCAGGAATTCTGGGAGTTGAAGTCCACGAGTCATAAAAGAGCCAAGGTTACCTACCCCTGACCTAGACCCACTGGATTTTGTGTGCAAACAGAATAACAGAGTTGAAAGGGACCTTGGAGATCTTCTAGTCTTACCCCATGCAAACCTAACGTGCCAGTGCAGGAGATGTATTATTTTCCCGGTGGCCGTATCCAGGACATGACAGAGAGGTTACCCAGACTATTCAGATTCATTGTTAACTAGCTTTTCCCAAAGGAATATTTGGGAATATTCCCAAGTAAAAATAAAAGTATTTCTTTTCATCCATCTTTCCACTTGAGGGGACATCAAAACTAAACACAACTTGGTTCTTGGCCACATAGATAGTATTGTCAAGAAATGTTTGAATTCTGCAACAAAAGCCCCTGGTACCTCTAGAGAGATGAGCTACATGGTGCAAAAACTTGAAGGAAATACGTTGTAGGCACTTCACCAGTCTCATCAGGAAAGTTTAAAACTAGAATAAGCAGGAGGTAGCAGAAGCCCAGAACCAAACGTGCAGCCAGGGATTGGGGCCACAAATGCAGGATCCAAAAGCAAAAGAAGAAGGTCGAAGTGGGGCATTTCTCAGGAAGCTCCAACTATAGCTTCCAGCCAGTAAATGGAGCCCTCCAAATTTTAGCTATTTCAGGACCAAGTGAAATAAACAGGAAAACTGGAGTCCTAACTCAGGAAGACAAGTATGATGCCAAAGACATCACTAAAATTTGGAGGAAAGACACTCGTGATGGACACATAGCCCAGAAGGTACAATTTATTTAAAAGGAACGGAGCAACAGACAGGGAGGAAGCACTGCAGTTTACACAAATAGAAATACAGAAACTGGAGCATAGAAATGCAGCTGAAACAGCCTGTAGAGAGGAACCGAAGGGAAAAGAAGTTTCTCACAGACCCTCCTTTGGCTGGCAGGATCTGGCTTTCAGAGAGGCAGGTGGGGAATGGCAAGTATCCTGATACCAGCTGGGAATCCATCTCTGCGCAAAGAGATGTTGCGGGAAAGTCTTCCCTTTGTTGCCAGACATTTTATTTTCTTGGGACAAGAGTTGGTTCTGTGTAGGTAGAGACTGTAAGTCTGCCAGCCAGGTTGCTCTTAAGTACTCGGTGTCTTGTAATGTTGAAGAAATTGTCTAGAGTTTGCTGCAAGGCCTGGCAAGGAGAAGCAAATGAAGAGGATTGGGAAGAAAATGCTGCCAGGGGCTGATGTTCTTTGACCCCGTCCCACTGGGCGATGGGTCCTGGGAAAGGAGGGGCTGGCATTGGGCTCCCCTTGCAGTTGGGGATTCATCCCAGTCACCCCAACAGGTATTTCCTTGACTCTGAAGTGGGCAGCCTCCAGGAAGGGTCACAGTGGAGTAGAAGAGGCACTGCTTGATCTCAAGCAGGCTGCAGGTTCTGTCTGGCTTGGAGAAAGGAGGACAGGGAGCAGTCAGCACCACATTCGAAGTGGAAGGAGAGGGGCCGGCCTCTATTTACCTGCCCAGGAGCTTAAGAGATTTGGACCTTGTCTGGCATTCAGACTGGCAGGGAGGCTGCAGTATAGTGAATGCCACAAGACTGTGTTTTTTTTATTGTTCCCAGCTTCCTCTCTGTCCTTGCAAAGTGTCCACAGCTTCAGGTAACTCTGGTTACCAGAGCAGATGCTTCCTGGTCCCACTTTCCACAGAGCTGAGCTCGATGGGTGCTGATGTGTCCCCAGAAGCCCCTCAGCACAGGCCATCTGGAGGCTGCAGTTGTGAGTGTGAGGGCTCTTTTCTTTCAAATATGCATCATGGAGAATCCCCCTGTGTTCAGTTCATTATGAATATTTGAATGGTGTTAAGTGGTTTGTTCTGACACAAGCATGTCTCATACTTGTTGTTAATTGTGGCTCATTAAGGCATGTTTGATGTGAAGAATGTGTTGATGTGAGGAGGAGAAAACAGATGGTTCCCTTTGCAGAGGCCTGGGTGGATTGGGTGGAAGCACAGAAGACAGATGATCTCCAGTTGCTTCAGCTGACTGGAAATTTTTCTTCCCTTCCCTTCCCTTCCCTCCTTCTAATCTTTTTGGATTGCATTCTTCCATCTCTTGCTTGTTATTAAGAGATCCTGTGTTGCCTGCTGGTACCAGTCCTACTTCCCTGGGCTTCACTTGCTCAGAGGTGGTCAACTCAGTTTTAGGGAGGAAGTTTAGAACTTTCAGTCCCAAGGCTGGAAGAGAGATTGTGGTGGAAGGTAGTCTGGATTCCCAGCTGGGAGGGAGGGGCTGCCTTCCAGAGGAGCAAGAGGCAGAGCAGCCTAGATAGTTTGTGTGGGAGAAAAAGGATGAAGACAGCTCCTCCCTAATAGTTCCCAGAGACTATGTTTAGTGGGGCAAGGAGACTGTTTGGCAAAATTTCTGACGGTAGGTGAAGAACAAGAAAGGAAATTGCCTTGAAATAACTCAGTGTATCTTTGGCTTTTGGAGCCTGGCAGGGACTTTCAGGGAATGCTGCAAACCTTTACAGGCAGTCCTTGACATATGACCGCACTTGGCACTGGAATTTCAGTCGTAAGTCAGGACAGTCACAAATTGAGGCACCCATGTGATCAGATCTGTTTTTTTGACTGTTTTTACAGCAGTCGTTAAGCTGTTGCCTTTCTCGTCCTTTGATGGACGAGATCTGCAGAGGTTCTCGTGACTCAAGAGGTGCTTCTGGCCAGCGTCTCTTCTGCCATTATTGGTGGAAAAAAATACTTCACACAGAAGAAGACTTCCGCACCACCATCCAGCATGGGAGGAGAGGGGGGGCTGCATCTGCCTCGCACTACCTGTCCCATCTCCTGATGCTCTAGGCCACACAGTAGCGTGTTACTTCTGGGAAAGTTGCATCTACTGCTGCGGTTACTACCTGGTCTGGGTCCATCCCTGGGAGGAGGAGTCTTCAGACCTTCCTCCTGTTCCAGGCTCCCTGCCTGCCGGCTTCTGGCCGCTGTCCTGACTGATTCCAGCCCTTCTTTTGCAGAGAGATGCCAAAGGCCAGTTCCTCTTTGACCTTCTGTGCCATCACTTAAACCTCCTGGAGAAGGACTACTTTGGGATCCGCTTTGTTGACCCCGACAAGCAGAGGGTAAGTCCCAGCTTGGTGCTTTCGGTCAGCTGAGCTCCTTGCCCTTCCTCGTGCCCGGTCTTCAGGCCCGCAAAGCAGCTGCAGGTGGAGGGACTCCTGCTTGTTGGGCTTTGAGCTCCAATCCAGCAACTGTTCCTGCATTATTCTGGAGAGGGAGAAGACCAGAGAAGAGCTGCCCTCCCTCCCCCCACCTCACTTAAAAGACTGGCGTTGCTTTGCCCCAATTGTCAAAAAGCCTCCTAGCTTGGGTTTATACCTGACCACACTTTGAGGTCAGAGATATTCAGCAAAGGCCCTGGGCTCCATGTGGCCCTGAAAGCCTTGGATGAGACACCCACATTAGTAGATATTATATGGTTATGTGTGAATGGAGTATCTTTGAAATTAATCTGATTTAACTGAAATTAAATGAAATTCTACCCCTTCTCAGTGCTTTTTGGAGCACAGTTCAGGCTGGAAAAATTGAATCTCCCAACCCCATTCTTCTGGTAACCAGAGCAATAGATTCACACACACCCCTATTTTTTTCTCTGCTACAGTGCTGGGAGTCAAAGGAGGGAGCCAGGCAGAGCTTGACCCTGCCTTGTCCTGGCCAGAGCTGCATTACCAGCAAAAGAGCCCAGCCTTGGGGCAATGCCTGGGCGTCAGATAATTAGAGGCCGGCTAGAAAAAGCCACCCCCTTAGGATCACAAGAACCTAAGAAAGGGACTGTCCTATGCTGAGCTTCTGGGGCAAAATAGCCAGGGGTGGAAAAATCGTCCTAAATATTGAAAGCCCACCACCTGCTTGATTTGTGCCCAGTGATTTACAGGCACAAATCTCGCTCGCCTTGTGAAGATCAGGGTTCCAGGCTTTTGAAAGCAAGCTACCCCAAATATCTCTACAAGAGCTCTACACGGTTTCTGCTCAGCTCCAACCGCTTTGCAGCTAGTGCAGTTTTATAACTGAAGCCAGGTTTTTTTTTGGGGGGGGGGGCGAGCAGAAAGACAGTGCAGCCACCCTCTGTTTGCCCGCTTTTGAATCTCTCTCTCTCTCTTGCTTCAGCACTGGCTGGAATTCACAAAGTCTGTTGTGAAACAAATGCGATGTAAGTATTTATCTTCATGATCGCTATTCAGTGAGCTGGCACGTCTGTAACTTGGCAGTGTGTGAGGGACTGGATCTCTGAAGGGGGAGGTGGTGGGTGCACTGCAGTGAAGCAGCAGTTTCCAAAGAAGGAGGAAGTACGTGCTGGGGTGGGGGCTGACAAGGGGCAGCCCTATCCCATCCCATCCCATCCCTATTCCTAATCCATTCTTATACTAGCAAGTATCAGAACCTCCTCAGGAGTTTAGAGGCCATTTCGGTGATCCCATTCAGAGGATCACAGCCAGTGGCAAGGTTTGGAAACTTCACTATAGTGCATCATACAACGCTGTATTGTGTTCTGCATGTTGGTGGGGTGGTCTGTGCTGCCATCTGAACCTCTGTGAACGTGATGTGTTAGTGGAATCTGGTTCCATTCATTCTTCCTGACTTGATGGGATCCACTGAGTTGAGAGAAGTGCAGACTTTTCCAAATGGATTCTAGCTGGATTAGTAGTAGCTGAGCAACAAATAATGTCTGTTCCTAGATGTGGCTCCCTTCCTCTTGTCACATTACATTCTCCAATTTCTGATGAGCAGTTGTTGAATTTTCCTTTCCTCTTTTTGCCCTGGAGGAAGTCTACTTTTGCTAAGCCAGATTGGAGACGCAGCAGGAGGGTGAAGGAAGGCTCCCCTGGGGGGCCGATAGGCTCCTGTAGACCCCCCAGCCCACCTGAGACCTTTTTCTTTTCTGCAGCTCAGCCCCCTTTCACGATGTGCTTCCGGGTGAAGTTCTACCCCACTGACCCAGCTGCTCTGAAAGAGGAGATCACCAGGTAAGAGGGGGAGGGGCCTTGCCCCACTTCCGGCTGGCCACAGGAAAAGCTGCTGGGGGCCGGGGGGGGGGGAGACTGAGAGCATCAGAGGCTCTTGGCTTTGCTTGTTGCTCTGATGCCTCAGTGAGGAAGGAGAGAAAGGAGGCAGCGATGACAGCAAAGAAACCTGAAGGAAAAAAAAAAACTGGAGGTTACTTTCCAGCAGGGTCTCTTTCAGGACCTGCTTTGCCAGCCACAGCTTCCAGGGAGGGCTACATTCTGCTTCTGAGCCTCCCGCTGGAAACAATTGGAGGATGAGATCCGTTAGAACTTTGGGACAGGTTAGGTTGCCAATCTCCCCCTTTCCACTAGGTATTGTGGTGGTTTCAGGTTGGGCTGTCTTCTCAAGGGCTGCTGAGATGCCTTCAAAGCCAGGAGCAGTGGATCTTCCGTTTTTACAGCTGTCATCTAGCTGCACTTGGTCCATCCCTTGGTGGCATCCCTGTATGATATACCCATTACAGGTTTTTCCTTGCTGCTCACCTCCCCCTTGGATCACAACTTGGGCAGCCTTCTCCTGCTGTCTTCAACCCAACTATCCCACCCCAGGGGTTACAGTATTGTTAAGAGGAGCAGAGTTTAGCTGTACATCTAAAGGGCTGGCTGAGGCATCGAGCTCAGAAAGGGAACAGAGGCGTGTGAAGGCTCTCCTCCAGGCTGCCTCCCTGGCAGGGGTTGGGTGGGGGTCAGAAACGGCCTTGCCTGGGCATTTTTGAACGGAGCCCTCTTCGGACCCATTTGGGAGAGGGAAGCTTGGTGAGGATTGGCCACCGGAAGAGGCCCGGAAGGGATTTGGGAAGGCCCCGAGTGGCTTCTTTGGATGGTGCAGGAAGGAAGGCACTCACCGCTCTCGCTCTGGTTCCCCTGACAGGTATCTCGTCTTCTTGCAGATCAAACGAGATCTGTATCACGGGCGCCTCCTGTGCAAGACCTCCGACGCTGCTCTGCTGGCCGCCTACATTCTCCAAGGTAGGGAGGAGTTCAGACGGAGACCTTTGGGGGGGAGGAATACGGGGGGGCCACCAAGGCCTTCTTGAAGCTGCCCCCTGCAACACAATTAAGCTGGGCTGCCTTTAAGCCCTTTTTCCCCCAGGCAGGAGCTCTTCAGTGGGCTTTTGCAAAGGACTGGCAAAGGAGACGTGGCCTTGGGGGTCCACTTGTACCCCGACCCATTTTCTTCCCAGGGAAAATAGTTCAAGGAAGAGAAGAGAGCATCTCTGCCTTTTTCTGGCAATCCTCCTGGGGCGGAAAGGGGTCCTCCAAATAAACGTCAGGCATTGCAGCCAATCAGCTTCCTGGAGAATGTATTTGGTTAAGGGGCTATTTCTAAAACAACAGTCCCAGATCCCCTTTGCTTACATTTGCCAAAGTCAATAATTATTGGTAATTTCTGTTCTTGCTTACAGCTGAAATTGGTGACTATGATCCTGGAAAACACCCAGAGGGATACAGTTCCAAGTTCCAGTTTTTCCCCAAACACTCTGAGAAATTGGAGAGGAAAATTGCTGAGATCCATAAAATTGAGCTCAGGTGACTCTTAGTAGCTGCTCTGCTTGTTCGTTTGTCTCCCACACTGTGCAAAGCCGCTTCCTGAAGTCTCCCGTAGCGAGTCTTGCGCTGAGTCGGGAGTTCCGATCTCTGATTCAGCTCTCCAGCTCAGCATTGCTGGGGGGAATTGAAGGACCTTAGAACAATAACCGAGATTCAAGGCAGAGGAAATGTGTGCCTGGAGCTGCTCAGGGAGAGATCCTGGCTTTTGTCCTTTTCCTGATGGCCTTGGCCATTTGCTAGAGCAGAGGAGATTTCCCGGTACTTGATCACAAGGGTGAAGCTACCCTGCAAATGGATCAACCCTGCGTTGTGGTCAGCTAATGGGACCGGCCTTCCCAGCAACTGGGATGGTTGGTTTTAAAGCTGCACCCAAAAGACGTGGTCACCCTGTTTTCTTCCAGCTCCTCAGAGGACCGTTTCTTGGTTTGGCAGCCTGGTGGACGCCTTCCAAAACAAAACATGGTTTAGTAGCCCCAACTATTTTTCCTGGCTCCAGGGCATCCCTAGAAGGAGGAGGAGTTAAGAACCAAGGCTCTCTCTAGCTCTGTAAGACTTCTGGGATCAGGCCAGAAGATGGTCCAACTAATAAAAGGCAGGGCTGCCATGAATCACCTCAGGGCATTGCCTGATCCAGGGAAGGAGAACACAGAACAGGGCAAGATCCACGAACGGGTGGAAGGGTCTCTGGAGTGGGGAGAAGCCGGCTAAGGAGAACACCTGGCTTGTGTGCAGACGAAATGGTCCCTTTGAAATACAAATGGCCCGGTCCAGCAGATGCAAATTCAGCCAGATGGCAATTTAATCCCATACAATGCCAACATTATATTGCAGTTGGGACTGAAAATCTCTAGGCCTTAGTTTGCAAGAATTCAGCCGAGCTGAGCTTGAAAACCGCTTAAGTTTTACCCCATTTGGCAGGAGGCATTCTGGCTTCCAGGCGCCCTGGGGAAAATTGCTCTCCCAGTTTGCTCACAGTTCAAGCAGATGCAAGAGGATTGGGACCTCTCTCGTCTTCTCCTCCCTTTCTTCCTTCTCTCTGCTGCATTGTTATCTATAGCCTTATATTACTGAGCAAGAAGATTGCATCTCACATGATTCAAGAGGCATCTAAGAAATCACATGTTAAAACCTGTCTAAGCACTTCTAGCTACTTAATGTATTAACATTTTGTCAGAACATTTAAGGCCGCCTTTCACCCTGACAGTTCTCTGGCTGGGCTAGGAAAGCAGGACCAATTAATAATGCAAAATGAAACCCATCAATAATACCAAATTAGGCACGCAAAGTTGACATCAGCATAAAACAATAAGCTGCGTCCTCCTGCCTCTGACGCTGGGCTGCTCCCCTGGGCCCCGGATGGCGGAGCCGCCGTCTGTCGGCGCCTTGCCTGAGCACACCCTTGTGTAGCTGTGGCTTTCAGAGGCAGCCAGGCCACGGTGTCTGTGCTCGGGCCTGCAACCAGGATGCCCCACTGGTTTTCTAGGGCTTCAGGCAGGGCTTGGAGCTCCTGGCGCCATGGGACAGCTGCCCTTCCCCCCCTCTTCTTCTCTTCCAGTGGGCAGACCCCCGCAATGGCAGAGCTGAACTTTCTCAGGAAAGCGCAGACCTTGGAGACGTACGGAGTGGACCCACATCCCTGCAAGGTACACGGTGGGGTCCCCGTCCTCTGCCTGACTGCAGCCGCCTTCCTTGGCATTCAGGCCCCACGCAAGCAGCACTGGCTGCCCTTGCCGGCTGTGGCATTGGCCACAAAATCCTCCTCCTGGGAGAGACTGGATTCCCCCGTGGAAGACAGGCAGCCCCTGACCTGTCGGCTGAGTCCTCCTCTCCACACCGTCACTCCCCCCCCCCCAGCACACCTTGGTCCTTTTCTGCTGCCCCCTTGGTTTTGTAGGGCTCCCCGGTTGAGCCAGATTTAAATTGCTGCTTGACAGAATCTGCTCAGCTCTGGAAGCGATACTGCCACCTCCCCCTTTGCCAGAAATGAATAGAGCGAAATGGGCGCAGCTGCATTTAAATGCTAATAGTGAATCAAAACATTTGAAAGGAAATTCTGCAACAAAAGCAGTTTAAAAAGGATCTGCAGCAGAAAGATATTTGTCAGATCAGCCAGATTGACTCTTGTGGTGTCTTTAATATTTAAGTCAGTGTCTAGAAGGACAACCTGCACATTGGTGTGTGAGGCTTCCTTGAGTGCCACACGGCATCTCCCAGGTCAGAGAGCTGTCTGTTTTGCACGCCTAGAGCATGGCCCACAAACAGCCCAGCTTTCCCAGTGGGATTCCTGCCTGCCGGACCATGGCTTTGCACGGCAAGTGACCGTTTCCTTGCCATGAAATAAGCCAGGCCACACTTAGAAACAAAATAAGAGTTTAAGAACTCTGGGATGAGAAAAAAGCCTGAGCAATTAGCAAAATCCTTCCTTCCCAAAATGGAGGGCAGGGATGAGGGGCAGACCTCCTATTACAGTGAGACCTCATTCTGGGCCTTAATTGTTGTTGTCTTTGGCATTGTCTTCATTTGCTCCAATTTTTAAACCACTTACTTAAACATATAATTTATGCAACAGAAACAACCATAATTTAAGGCTGGTGAGCACTGATTACTTGAGACTCAGACTTGGGCAGGATCCAGCTGTGAAAGTGGTGGGCAGCTGTTTCTCTCTCTTTCTCTTTCTTCCCATTGCCTTCCATCCAGCAGCTGGCAGGGAACTAACCACTCAACCCAATTATGGCAAAGATCTGAGCAATGATCCCAGTCTAAGAATGGTTCCCAGTTCAAGTTGAGACTTACTTTTAAGATGCAAAGGTTTTTCATGTCCCAGTGGGGCACAAGAGGGGCCCAGTGCTGGGCAGTAGGAACAACCAAGGCAGTGCTCAGAGAAAAGAAATTGGGGTCCAGGGCAGAAAGGTCATTTGAGAAAGGATCTCAAAAGCGGGGAGGGGAACATAGGCAGCCTTTCAGGATTCTGTCACTGTAAACCTACCGAAAAGTAACATTTGCGTGAGTGACTTTGGCCTCCCTGTCTGCTCTTCCTTGAAAGGTTGACAGTCAGTCCTCTTTTCTGGGACCTTGGGTGTCTGCATTATGTGCAGCCAGCATCTTGGTCCTACCCATCAATAAAGCAGCCCAAGTGACTGGGAGAAGAGGGCTGTGAGGCCTCCAGGCAGGCCATGCAAGAGGCCCCTTCGGGTCAGAGGCCCGGAGACCGCCAAATGCTGGAGGGGCTCCCAGAAGCTTGGGGACCCTGACCCCCCCAGGGGGAGGGACGCGATGTCCAGGGCTCAAGAGCTGCAGAGCCTCGGTGTTCATCCAGCTTGGAGTCCCGGTGGCCGAAGAGGCTGGATAGCTCCACCGAGCGTGGAGTTTGTCTTCAATCGTGGCACCGCTCGGTGAGCAGCTGCTGCTGTGTTGCAGGATGTGTCCGGAAATGCTGCTTTTCTGGCCTTCACGCCTTTCGGATTTGTGGTCCTGCAAGGAAACAAGCGAGTCCACTTCATTAAATGGTGAGTTCTGTGCCAAAAACCTGTTCCTACCGTTACACAGGAGGAAGGGAGGCTTTCCCAAATATACTGACACCATCAGCCTCCTTCCAGATTCTATCAACTCAGTTGCACACCAAATCATTTTAGCATTTTTACTTTTGATTCTTTAAGAGCAATGTGCAATCTATCTTTGCTTCTTTTATGGTGTTCTTTGCAACTGAGCACACTAAGATACATCCCCATTGGTCTTCATCTGTTCCTCAGACAGTGTGGAACACTTTCCTAGAAAAAGAAATGGCAGACTGGTATCAGCCTTTGCCAGTTTATTCCAAAGGCAGCCTCTGCTTCTGGGATCAAAAGCTGGGCCTTAAATCGACTGAAGGGGCGGAAAGCTACTCTCCCTTGGATGTTGAGATGTGGGGTGTTTCGGTCTCCTAGGTCAACCTGCAATCCTTTAGTATATGATTTCTATCTGTCCTCCCAATTTTAGGAGGAAAAAAAAGTGCCTTGTGATACCAAAGGGATTTTGGGTCTTCCCTCCTGATGGGATGCTTCAAGTCTCTGCCTTGCTCTGGGTCAGCAAAGAAGGCTGGCAGGCTGCGAGACCCAGGGTCGGTCCTGGAAAGTGAGAAATTCTGGAGAACTCTTTGTGCAGGTGCAGACCCAGACTGAGAGACTGTGAAGCCCAACAAATCACTCCCTGTGTGTGTAGACAAGAGTCAGCCCCGGACTGGGAGCCTAGCAGGCAGGGGGGAGTTCTAAATCTCTGGCCTCACGTGACAGTCAGGCTTCCGTGTCTTTTTAGCCCGAGAAAAGTTCCCACGGCCACAAAAAAGGAGGCCTAATTTTCCCAGGCTTGTGGGTACAGGATGAATAGACAGGAAAAGCTGCCCTCTTCAGGGTGTGCAACGTCTGTCCTGGGAAAAAGCTGGCCTTCCTGCGTTTGAGCAGGAGGCTGGCAAGACCTGAACTGGCCGGCAGGCTAAGAAGGGGGCGGCTGGACTGGGCTTTTTGCTCCTGGGGAACGGCACAGGAGCCGTCTGCCCATTGCTGCAACCGGTGGGCATCCAAGACAGAGCCAAGGTAGGCCGCAGACCTTGAAAGAAGGGACTTTCTGAAGGAAGGGATCAAAGGTTTTAAACTGGAATCGAACTGGCTTCCTCCATTAGAGGGAGGGAAATGGCCCTGAGCCCCTGGGGAAGGGGCTGCCCTGGCTCTGTGCTGCTGAGAACAGACGGGGGTCCTGGGGGGGGCTTGCGCTGCTCTCGTAGGCCCAGCCAAGGGCCCCCTCCTCCCCCAGGAACAGTCTGGCCATGAACTGGTCCACGTGATGTGTAGTTGGTATCACTTCTCTTGCTTTGTCTTGTAGCCCGTTGTTGATATGCCCCAGTATCCCGTTTGCCCTTTTTACTGCAGCTCCATCCTGAGCTTCACGGATTTTTCTACAATATCCCCTAAATCCCTTTCCTGGTCAGTACACTGCATGACTGTTCCATGTAATTTGTGCCCGCAATATTCAGTTGGTGCCCCCAAATATACCCTCTTGTCCGTTCGTCTGCATTGTCCATGTTCTTGGCACGGCCACCTACAGACCCCCTCAGCCTGCTCTGGATCCGGTTGCCCTATAATTCATCCTCTGCTCACATCAGCCATGCGTGGCTCTCTCCATTTAACCTCCAAATCTGCCAGGCTACCAGGTGCTGCTGCCCCCCTTGAGGCCGAGATGCCTTTCGCCCCCACTGCCGGGGACCCCTGCCCTGAGCCATACACCTTCAGCTTAGATCTGCAACTGCTCTCCTTTTCCAAAAGAAGTTTCATTTAACTTTGTGTTTTGTGCAGCTTAATTTAAAATCTGCCTTTTGCCAGAGCCTGTTCCACGCTGTGTGTGGGCCTGTCCTTGTCATGCAATGCCCCAGACTTTGAGGTGGTTTCCTCTTTCACGGAAGTGCTTTTTCTTCTGCTTGCAGGAACGAAGTGGCCAAAATGAAATTTGAAGGCAAGACATTCTATTTATACGTAAGTCAGAAAGAGGTGAGTGCCTTCCAAAGTGATCTGCTTAATGAGATCAAACAAATCCAACGGTGTCTGCAGATCACCCAAGATATCTCAGCAAGTTGTGTGGATCCAGGTTATACTCTGTATTACCTTACGAAAGCAATCATCAGGCTGAGAATCTGGAATGCTTCCTTGGTTCTAGGCTCCAATTGAACCCAGAGAAGTCCAGCCCAGAGCCGGCTTGATCAAAGGTCTGCTGCTCAAAAGGGATGGAGCCACAGTGTGGATCGATCCACCCACTTGGGTTTGTGGAAGGCTGAGCATTCCCTCTGGATGGAGAAAAAGCTCTCCAGGCCACCTCCAGGACCATCCCAATTGCTGGCCCCTTAGAGCAGCCTTCTCATCCTTGCGAGGAACATCACAGCCCAGGCACGGAGTCCCGTGGGGCTTGAAGTACGTGGAGAGGGTTCTGCCACCCCAACTCCACGAGGGGGCTGAGGCTGGAATCCGGACTGGAAGACCTTTGGGAGTTGAAGGGCTGCACTTACTGCCAGGCAGAGGGAATACTATAACTTATCTTCTTCTCCACCACATTTCAAGATCAATCCTTACACCTCCCCCCCCCCCGCAGACACTCTGCACCTCCCACTTCATTTCCTCAAAGACAGGGAGGGGGGGAGGCAGAGGAATAAGGAGGAGTTCAGGGCAGTGCTGGGTGGGGAGAAACATAAATATTGGGGTCCAGGAAAGACTGCCCAGTTCAGTTACTCAAGTGATGCCTGTTTTTCCAGGCTCTCGCTGTCCAATAGAGCAAGGGGGTCTGCTTTGTCAAAAAGTCAAGATGGTGGCCATCTGCCCTGTTTAAAAAACAGGGTAGAACCTTGATGGCATGATGTAGAGAATGGGGAAGGCGAAGATGAAGAGAGCTATGCAGGATCCCCCAACCCTAACCGTCTAGGCAAAAGGGACTAAAATAATTGTTAAATCTAGAATGCCTGGATAACATTTGGAAATGCATCAGGCTCCTCCCTAATTCACTGGACCATAACGAGGAGCAGGAGCCCTAAAATCAGAGGGACAGAACTAAGAAAGTTCTGTTCTTAGAGCCCACCTCAAATAAAAGCATTTTTAGCCACACTGTGAGTGTGGACTTAGTTTCCTGTTCTGACCTACTACTGGATGTGACCCACTATCTCAATCGTGAACAATCTCCTCCTCCTCCTCCTCCCCCCCCAGGCATCCTTGCAACAGAGCTGGATTTAAACCATGTTTCTGTTAGCAATTATATTTTCAATGCTTTCTTTCAAACAGTGTTAAGAACACCTATAAATTAACCGTAAGGATTTTTCTGGGATTTTGGCAGGAAAAGAAAATTGTTCTGACCTATTTTGCTCCAACTCCTGAAGCCTGCAAGCATCTCTGGAAGTGTGGGATTGAAAATCAAGCCTTTTATAAGTGAGTAGATGTATTTTCCAGGGTTTCTTTATATCCTTAGGAAGGAATGGTAGCAGCCGTTGCCAGTGCAGAGCCCAGCCACTCAGCCCAAGGTGGCAGTGACGTTTCTTGCAGAAACCTGGTCCAGGATTCGCTTCTCTGCTGCAGCCACACCTTGCTCTGTCAATGGGCACCTAATCTGGTGGGTGATCCCTCTGGCTTCTGCCGGGAAGTCTTCCCATCTCCCAAAGCAAAGAAGCCTGAGAAACTAAAGCGTCTGTGAGAAAGAATTTCTTATGAAGAGCATCTGCTGCCCACAAGTGTCTTGTGTCCGTGTCCCAAGTCACCTTGTCTTTTGCATCACATGAATTTCCTGTGGCTCTGTGTGGTGCCTGGACCTGCTTGGAAATCTTGTGTTCAGGCACTCCTTTCCCCTTGTACTAAGGCGAAAGCCGTGGGCTGCATTATCTGACCGATTCTCTGGGTTTTTTAGGGAGGGGCTGAAAAGCGGCCACAATAATTGCTTTGAGGTTGATGCGTGTCCTGGAAGAGGCGAGATATTTCTGCTTTAGTTTTAAGAGCTAATGCCACATACCAAAGTACAGCTTTTAATTATTCTAAATCAATTTGTAGAGATCCACACCAAATATTGTACACGTGCACCAACCAAATCCTGAGTAGTCTTGCAGGCTTGCCAAAATAACACATTAACATTGCAATTTAATGTGCAGCTTTTCCACATATTGCTATAGATTCCCAGGTTAGATAATCACCAATTCTATTAAGTCAAATAAATCTCAACTGGATCAGTGCTACCTAAATTCAGCTATGAAATGGATTCCCCTCAAAGTAGCTCAGAAGATCAAGGAGACGACCCTTGGCATTCTCCGTGCACTGTCTGGTGAGGAGGTGGACCCCCAAGTAGAAATGATCCTTGGCTCTTTTTGTTGCAAAAAGAATAATTTTATTAGAAGTGAATTGCAGTAAATCAACCCAGAGCTAAAGGTTGCAGATGAAGTTTCCCCAATTAACTTTCCCTTTCCCATTCCTGTCCCTTATTGTCCAGTCACATTCAAAGGAATTCTTTTGGAAGTGCTCCCTGCATCTGTGGGCCAGATGGCGAGTGGTTGCATTCCCCTGCCAGGTCTCTGGCTTGGGTCTTGGGAAGGCCGATGAGTAGCTTCAGTTGCCCCCTTCACTGCAGTTCCCCCCCCCCCAGACTGGCATCTAGCAAAGCCAGGCTGAAGCTGAGGATGGCAGTTTGGACAGCGGGCAGTGATGACTCCGCCAAGTGGGATAGAGAAGGCCAGAGAAGGAATGCGATGGCCCCGAGTCACATAGGAGTCCAGCGTGGGAAGAGAAACACAGCTGGGCTTTAGAGATTCTGTCTCAATAGTGGAGCAGCCTTGTGGAGTCTGTTTTGTGGCTCTTCCTGCCAGGCAGGTGCCCTGCAGATCAGGGTGAAAAGTGGGTGGGCTTCGCAGGTGGAGACCCCCCCCTTTAGACAGGGAGCCTTACAGGAGTCAGGCTGGCTGCACTTTAACCACAACTTCTGGCTGGGTTGTTGCTCTGCATAAAGCAATTGGGATCAGCAATGAAGACGGAGAAGTGCCATGAATCCTGGCCAGGTTAGATGACTCTGGCGTTGACTGGGAAAAGCTCCCCCCGAGGCCCCCCAGGCAAGTCTGAGAAGGCACCCAGGCAAGTCTGAGAAGGCACCTGCGTGTCCATAACGGGCATTGTGAAAGCCTCAAAGCTGGCCACACGTGCGCTTCTGAGCTGTGCCGATTTACAGGTGCAGCTCCCATAGGACGAGAGAAACCATCCTCTCTGCTTCGTGGCCATTAGCAGCACACAAGCCAGTCGCTCCCCCAGGGGGCCATTTCTTTATGCCAGTTCTCCGAGCCTTTGCTTCATGTTCAGCAGGGAAACAGCTCCTTCCATCGCAGCCCTTTCAAAAGCCAAGCAACTGCTGATCAACCCCTTTTCCCACCTGTCCTTCTTGCTTCAGGTTGGAGAAGTCCAGTCAAGTTCGCACCGTCTCCAGCAGCAACTTATTTTTCAAAGGGAGCCGGTTCCGATACAGGTAAATGAGGACTCTTAAGGGGCTGTTGCTGGATCTGTTTTGACACATACCTGGTTGTGTGAAGCCTGAGAACTGATTAAGGGAGGTGACAGCACAAAAGCAAAGCCTCCTGAGTTGAGCTGGACCCATTCAGTCCTGGCATTTCCAGGGCCCCCCTTCCCAACAACACACAGAGCCACCGTTTGGCTCTTCCAGAACTGGCAAGGCTGCCCAGGCACTTTTGCCAAGCTGGGCACCCAGTCAAACGCTTTCCAGGTATTGTAGACAGTCCGGTTATTACCAGGGATCAGGCAATAGCCTTGAGCGATGCTGCAGATCTACTCTGCGCAGGATGGAGAAGCACTGCCGTGCTCCTGACCTTCAGGACGGGTGGAGTTTGCCAGCAGAATCTCGGGCTGGGCGTTTGCCACGCTTGTCACCTGTTCAGCTCTCCAATCTCTTTCAGCGGCCGAGTTGCCAAAGAAGTGATGGAGTCTAGTGCCAAAATTAAGAGGGAGCCTCCAGAAATACATAGGTAAGGCAGCTGCAGAGGAGTGAAAGAGTCAAAGGGCCACCATGAGCAGGAAGGATGAAGACAGCGGTGGTGGGAGTAGGACCCGTGATGGACCTTCCTCCAGACCCCACCCTTGTGATGGGAAGGGGAGGCTGCCTCTGCCCTGCACCCTTCCTTTCTTTCGCAGGGCTGGACTGGTTCCCAGCCGGAGCTGCCCCTCCATCCCCCACGGACCCAGGCTCAGCAGCGTTCCCAGGACCAGGAGGAGAGCTGTCCACATCTCCATCATGGAAGGTGAGTTGGCTGCCCAGGTTGGTGATCATGGTTGATATATGTAGTCCTCCTTTAGCAACCACATTTAGGACCAGCAACTTGGTCACTAATCGCTTAAGAGAAACAATTGCTAAGTGAAACCATGATTGTATTTACAATTTTTCTTCAGCTTTCCTTGGCTTTGCTGTCATGCAAAGGTTGAAAATGTGAGGATAGACCATAAGGTTACTTTTTCATCACTTGTTTTGCATACGGTTTCTAAACAAGACAGTTGCTGAACAAGGACTACTGTCAGACTTGGCCCCAACTTACTCCCTAGGAAAGAAGAACCCATGACTCTATAGCTGATAGAGAAAAGGTACTTTTGCTATAGATGTTGAGTGCAGCGTGAGCGCTAAAGAAAAGCTGTGTGAAAATCATATACCAAAAGCCATCTCTAATGTCCAAAACCCTTGGGGGGGGGGAAGCAGTCCAATCAGGTCTTATTCCGATGTTTTGGGAACATGGTGCCTCCAGTGCCACAGCAAATTCCTTTCCCAAGGCCCTTGTCCTGGAAGGCAGGAAGATGACTCGATTTCGCACCTCTGCTTCCTGTCAGGGTCCATGCTCCCCAATTTCCCACAAGATTCTTTCACATATCCAGCACTCTTTCCCTCCTGGTTATGGCAGTTGCTAGCAAACTTCAAAGAAAGCAAAGACAGGCAGCTGACAACTGCAGAACATAGCAACACAGTGCTTCTGGTTCACTGGAGTTCATTTTGTTCTATTGCTCAGATGTCTTTGTTATAGATTTGAATGAGTTTTGGAACTAGGTATCGAAAAAAGCACTCAGGAATTGAGGCTTCAGCTTCACATACCAAATTGGAATGACCAAAGGCTCTGGGCGAACCTCATCCTTCTTCATCCTGGAAACAATATATTTGGAAAACGACTGGCTCATCCTATCAAAAGGGCTTTAAGTTAAAATTGAGGGGGGAGGGTGGCAATCTTCACAACTTATAGAACCCAATTCCAAGCAAAAAACACTAGATAACCAGTCACATAAGGTAAGGATGAAGGCAGTCCTTATGAAGAAACCAGTATGGTTGCACAAAGATCTCTCTGATAAACTGAAAGACAAAGAGAACAACTACAAAAAATGGAAAGAGGGACACATAACTAAGGCAGAATATCAGCAGATAGCCTGAATCTGCAAAGATGAAATCAGGAAAGCAAAGGCTCAGAAACAAAGACTTGCAACAAAAGTCAAAGATAATTTAAAAAAGAGGGAAGTAACAAACAGTAGAGAGATAGCAGAGCTGCTTAACCTGCATCTGTCTTCACATAAAAAAAAAAATATAGCCCAACCTACCAAAAGCATGACTGTAAAATACAGACTAGAAATAAAAATTAATATAAGCAAGAAAATGGTAAGAGATCACTAGTCTGACCTTGATGAAGTCATCGGGACCTGATAGATTACATCCCAGAGTTCTGAAGGAGCTGGCAGATGCTATCTCAGAATCATTGTATCATATCCTTCAAAAATCTTGGAGCAACGGTGAACTACCAGAGGATTGGAAAAGAGCTGATGTGGTTCACATCTTCAAAAAAGGGGGAAAAAACAGACCAAGGAAACTATAAACCAATCAACCTAACATCAATACCTGGGAAGATACTGAAAAAAATAATCAAAAAACGGATCTGTGAACATCTAGAAACAAAGTTATAACTAGAAGCATGGGTTTGTTAAAAATAGATCATGCCAAAGCAATCTTAGTTCATTCTTTGACAAAGTGACTAAATTAGCAGACCAGCAAAATGCTATGGACATACTTAGATTTCAGTAAGGCATTTGACAAAGTAGACCTCAACCTATTTCTTGGTAAGCTAGAAAAATGTGGGATATACCAGATGGATTTGTACTCAAAGAATAGTCCTTAATGGTACTACATCCACATGGAGGGAAGTAAGCAGTGGGGTACCACAAGGTTCTGTCTCAGGCCCAGGACTCTTCAATATCTTCATCAATGACTTAGATGAGTGAATTGAAGGGGAACTCATCAAATCTGCAGATGACACTAAGCTGGCAGGAGTAGCCAACAGCCCAGAAGACAAGCTCAGGATCCAAAAAGATCTTGACAGACTTGAACAATGGGCCCTATCCAACAAAATGACCTGATCCCAAGCGTAAATCAGAAGACAACCAATCAAACAAGGAGATAGGGAATGATGGGAAGGAAGGAAAACTCAAGATATAAAACAGGAGATGTAGAAAGCACACCCAGTAATGCTCAATGTTTAGGGAACAAACAGGATATGAGGGCAGGTATGATATAGCTGCCATTATTGGAACTTGGTGGGGTGAAACTCATGACTGGGATGTACTGCTAGGATATAAAGTGTTCGAAAGAAATACAACTAACAAAAGAGGAGGTGGAGTTGCATTATAAGAAATTACTACATCTCTACAGAAATTCTTCCTCTAGCAGCTTCTTTTGATCAAACCAACTCATCAATGCCTATCCTTAATTAAACTTGCAATACTTATGTTTTCCTATAGGACCTCCTGCTAGCAGAAAGCTGCAAAGTTAAAAAAAAAAAGTTTGTGGCTCTGCCACCAGACCCTTCTTCTTCTTCTTCCGTTCCTTCAGGGCTGGAGTCTTTGCGGGACAGTGCTCACTCCACCCCGGTCAGGTCGACCTCCCACAGCGACACCTTCTTGCCCCACTTGCGGAGCGGCAGGGCAGAGAGCACCGAGCGTGTGGCAGTCATCTCAGATGAGGTCTACAGTCCGTCATACAGCGTGCTGCCCACTCCGGTGGCCGAAGAGAGCCTGGAACTGATGCTGCTGTCCCGGCCAGTTAATGGCGCCCCTTGCAGCATAGAGGAAGAGGAGTCGGAAGCTGGCGCTCCAGCGGGGGAGGCAGAGGAGCTGGGAAGGGACCTCCGCGCCTTGTGCAGCAGTGGAGGAGCCCAGTCAGAACAGGTGAATAAGTTTGTTTTAAGTGTCCTCCGTCTGCTCCTTGTGACAGTCGGACTCCTCTTTGTTTTGCTCCTTCTCCTGATCATCCTTACGGAGTCTGACCTTGACGTTGCCTTTTTCCGTGATATTCGCCAGACCCCCGAGTTTGAACAATTCCATTATCAATACTTTTGTCCCCTCAGGCGATGGTTTGCCTGCAAAATCCACTCCGTACTCAGCCTGATCAATGATACCTGAAGGCAGTTGTCCTCCTAGTAAGTAGCCAGGAGGACTGTGGAAGAACCCTGCTGCCCATTCCCAGAAAACGGGGCTCATCGTGGCGCCATCAGCACATAAATTAAGTCCTCCTCTCATGACTGAAAGCGGCCCAGGAGGGCAGCTTCCCAGCCGAAGAAAAGGATCAAACTCACCATGCAACCGATTTCTTTGCAGGTCCTCTGGTGGGAAGCTCCTTCAAAGTTCTGCTTTCCAACATTCAGATTACTCTGCACTGTTCAAATTTACTTTTGCTTTCGTAGAGGTGTTAATTGCAGAAACTTCAAGTAGAGAGAGCTTATTTTATTATTACTATCATTGGACTAAACGCCAGCCTTCAGCTGGGACGCCAGTTCACGAAGACAGCTGTTACTTTATGCAGGAGCTTTTGTAATGGTGCTACTGAGTTGTAAGTTTAATAATATAGTATTATTTTATTAAAACTGCCATTGTGCACAGCACTTCCATCTTGGAAATGGACACTGAAAATAGGGCAGTTTTATTTCCTTACCAATTACCAGGCTTGATGTGGGGGAGCGACGGGGGGGAGGGGAGAATGATAGGACCAATGCCAATATTGTGAGATCATCTAGCATTACCAATTCTTTTCAAGCAATAGATTGTTATGAGAGGAAGTCAGCAGGCATAAATTTATTTCTTCCCTTAGCATAGAGCGCAATGGCCATTAAATCTGTCTTTGGTGAATTTCAATCCTTGGCCTTTACAATCCCAGAGAGACCTTTTCTTAGAATAGTTGGCAGCCAAAGGAAGCAGGCATTGGTATAGATGGGAAGAGTCAATCTGTGCAACTGATTGTTGATTCTGAAGTCTTGCTGTAGTAGTAATCATCCGGTCTGCATTCTTTGAATGAGATTCTGCCACAGTAAACTATAAATTTTTTGTATTATGAAAGAACTTATTTCAACCTATATTTTAAGAAAAAATATATTTTGTTAATGAACCAAATGTTTTTTTACTTTATAAATTGGATAAATGTAGTGTTGGGATATCAAGTGACAGATACTCACAAGGTTACAAATGTTTTAGAACAACGTGTTAACACTGCATAAACCATCCATTGTTTCTAAAAAGTGGGCTGTTTTGTGCTATTTAAAATGAAAATTAGGAGAAATGACAAGTAACCATCGAGAGAACAATCAAACAATCAAATCTCCAAAGCAAAAGAAATCCAGACTTTTTTGTATTTTGTTTTGTGACCCAGAGAGTACTCTCCAAAAGCAGCTCATTTGTACAGGGAGCAATAACACACGGGAAGAGAGCAAGAGCACGGAATCTGACTGGCAAGGGTTCTATTTCATCTCAGGGAGAGATTTCAGGTCGTTTGGGGATCTAATCAGAAATGTTTCAAGAGGCTGGTTTCATGATGTTGACTCTGCCCGAGCAGCCACATATATGCGCACAGGCCCTCCGAATTCAGCAGAACCGAAGCACTGCCAGAACCCATGGGAAGGAGGCCACGGAGGTGGGACTTTGCGCATTAACTTTTCCTCCACAGCCGGTCATTCGCATTCAAAAAAGAGCACAATTAACAGCATTAGCAATACACGGGGTGCATGCACCTTGGCTAGCGAAGATCCCGGTCAAGTCACCTCAGAGTCAACCATTAAATACCACGGCCAGCCTCTCAGGAGCCAGAAGCAATTGTGGTTTTTGCAAGAGGAACAGATAACATTACACTTTGTATTGTCTATGAGAAGATGGAGGGAGCTATCCAAGGATTTATAATGTTTTATGCAACAAAGCAACAAAAACTTCTAGTGTGGTGTTCCTACCTCAGTCTGTAGTAAATGATGCTTCTATGCAGTGGGGGGAAAGTTTTCATGTCGTAATTCTGCACTCCAGAGAAAGATACAAACGTTCACGTGTTAATTGTTGGTGGTGTTTCTCATGCCTCAAACCTGTCCAATTCTACCTGTAACTATTTCATGCAATACATTTTTTTAATAGACAAGATGCAAACTTTAATGGGGAGAAGTCATTCTTAGATAGCTATTGACCCTAAACAATCCTGGGCCCAATTAAGGACACTTTTTCTTGTGCACTGCAGAATGCACTGGGGGACTAAGCTCTATTTCTGCCAAGGGTTTTATCCAACCCTTCGGCCTTCTGTTTCATGTTTCACTGCTCATTCGTTCCAAATCACAATTGTATGACTTGGGGGGATTTCCACAGGTTGCTGTATCAGAGGAAACAGACTCTGAATGAGGACTAACATGCTGCACGCTGAAGCAGGAAAAGGTCATTTATCTGAAAATGTGAAATTTTCATTTTCATAATATAGATGTTAATTCATGTGCCAAATACTATATGTCACATTTTTCCATCAAAGATGTAAATTTTTCTACATATTCAGCCTGTAGTTAGTGCAAACCATTGATTCCATATAGAAGTATTTTCAAATTTAAATAAATACTTAATTATGATGAAAAAATGCCTTTTGAGCAATTTAATTGGGAAATTATTGTGTACAATTACTAAAAACATTTAAGTATGTTTAAGGGGCACTATAAAAGAAGCATGAATAACATGGGGGGGGGGTTATACGATTGTTTATACCAATGTATTTTTTAAAGATGTTTACGAACACGGGCCATCCCCCCCCCACTGATTTGTAAGAGCCATTTTTCTGATCAGAGCATTTATAATTTCCAATCAACACTAGGAATAGACAATATAAATATGCCATTTGTATTAAAAATATCAAAATGTGCTTTTTATTCATTTTTGAATACACATTTAAAGTTCTTATCACAAAAGTATCAGCATTTAACTTCTAAATGGGGTATTATCTATTGCACAGTTTGTGACACAGATTTATAAGCCTCTGTGATTGACACGAACAGTTTCTCATAACCTGTTCAAAAAGTTACAATCCCAAAATGACAAACCTGGGCCTTATTAATGTCCAACTTAGTAGCAATAGAGGACATCTTCAGATATGTAATGCAACATATTTATTAGTCTGTAGCTGTCTGTGCCCTGAAGCGAAATAAGGAGTAACTAAACACCAAACCCTGATTTGTTTCTAGCATGCTTATCACTCTTTAAAGACGTGCAGGCGGCCACTGGAATTCCCACCCGCAACAATGTACCTGGTGGGGTGCCAGGAATTGATGGAACAAACAGAGTTAAGATAATCCTCACTCAGAAAGGAATGCAGCAGCTCTCCGGTGGCGTGAAAGGCGTGGATCTGCCTCGGCCGGGTCATGCTCCCCACCACGAAGCAGTCGTCCCTTTTGGGGTCCCAAACTGCCCGGAACCTGGTCAGCCATCGACCAGTGTTGTTGTTGTGCCTGTTCAGAAAAGGGAAAAGAGAAATGAATGCAGGGTTTGCTCACTTGCCCTTCAAATTCCTGAATGGCACTTGGATGCCATGGCCTGTTCACTGTGGGAAATTTTGTTCATTTAGGCAATTTCATTCATTTCGTGAGCGTTCAAAGTTACCATGGCACTGAAAAAAGTGACCTAGGGCCATTTTTCAGATTTAGAACCACTGAGGTATCCCTATAATCACGTGATAAAAAACTGGATGCTTGGCAACTGGCGTGTATTTATGACAGTTGCCATGTCCTGGGGTCATGTGATCCCCTTTTGTAACCATGAATGGGGAAGCCATTTGATAGTCATATTACTAACTTAACAATTGTGGGAAGGAAGGTCGTAAAATGGGTAAAACTCATTTAACTGTCTTGCTTAGCAGTGGAAATTTTGGGCTCCACTGTGGTCATAAGTCAAGGACTACCTACACTAAGTCAATCTCCTTGTTTTAACTCACCGAATAGTTGTGAGAATCGGAGCTAAAGATGATAAACACTGAGTTCCAAAGATCCTGTAAGGCAAAAATGAGAGTTTAGCCAAAGAACAAATCCCAGCCTTGGACTAGATTTTAAGGGAACTGAGACATTTAGAGGACCGCTGTTTGAAAGAGGGGTCAAAGAGGCCATCTAGGTCAAAATTGGACATCCCTCTCTCAAGAGGGGGAGAGATCCGACATCATCTATCTCCTGTCTACCACACAGTCCCTTCAGCAGTTCCAAGAAGGCACCACACCCATTTGCACCACTCAGGTGACCCTGAAGACACAGGTAAGCTTCCAGGTAGCTTTAACGACTCGCTAAAAGAATGCAAGTGAACAGCTGTCTGCAGGAGTATAAATCTTTCCGTTCCCCACCATCCAGTCAGAGCTGACGAAGCTTCTTGGATGAGAAGCAAAATGTCTTCAAAGAAAACCAAGAAAGTCCAGTTGCCTCGTGAAAAAGCATCTTTGGGTTAACTATGACCTGGATGACTGAGAACCTCCATAGACCTTGATCTCTACGTAGGTGAGGATTCCCTTAAGATGGCTCATCCCAGTGCCTGAGTTTTCTGAGCATTTGGGAATCCCCTGATGGTTCAGCCTCCATCCTGCATGATATCAAAATAGTTTTTTAAGCTGTCAATCCCTGCTGGCTCCAGGTTTCTTGGAGCAGCTGAAAAGAGCAAAACAGCAGTGAGCAATCCTGGTTAAAAAAAACAGGAACCCCACCACCGAGTGGTAGCACGTGCCCACGTGTGGGCCCCCATTGTGGCAACTGGTTCTTCTCCCCTTTTTCTTCAGCTGCAGATTCTATGAAAGTCCATCCAGAGACATTTGGGAAGGAGGCCGCTGCTGCTGCTGCTGCCCATTTCTCTTTCCTCTGCTTCCTTGGGGCAGATGCCACCTGGTCCCAGATGGGGGAAGTGAATTCAAGCACCTCTCGCCCTGTGAACTCCTATTTGGACTTTCCTGTTCGTGGAATCTGATGGTCGATGGCAGAACCAGAACTGCTCGATTCCTCACAATATTTACAGTAAGGGTCTAAAGGTTTGTTTGTTGAGTCCTCTAGCATTTCGCCACCCCATCTTTCAACCGTGTTCTTGTCTCATCCCCCCAACAAGCTCTCTTTGTTCTGCACACATTGCAAAGAAAAAAGAGAAACGGCTGTGAGGGCAAATCTGTCTCAACAGACATCTGGTGGCACGAGGGTTTCTTGAGCAATTTTCCTGGACGTTTTGTCCTGCTAAATAGAATATTTTGGTTGTAGAGAGTTGCAGGGAAAAAAAATTAGAAGGCAGACTCCCAAAAGCAAACTCTAATACAAAGCCAACTCACACATACCTCAGTGTATCGTCAGCACAAGTTGTCACTACTCTGTTTCCAGTCACAGGTGAAAAATAAGCCGAAGCAACACTCTTGGTATGTCCACTGAGAGCCAGTACCGGCTGACCTTTGCTCTTCAGGTGCCGAGCATCATAAATACTGACGTTTCTGTAACAGCAATGGACACAGGATATGTACCAGGATTGCACATTTTCTTCAAAGATCAGAAGACCCTGCGTAGGGAATCGGCTCCCATCACTCCTGATAAGTGGGACTAAGCAAAAAGAATGCACCTCTCTCCTCACGGAGAACTCAAGTTCCTGGTTGTGAGGAATCTAAGCAAGGGAGCTTTTCAGGAAGACCCCTTGTGTGCTGGGAGTGAAGAAACAGGTTTTCAGAGATGATAAAGGCCAAGAGGATTCTTGAACACATTTTTAGAATTTAATGGGGGCGTCCTCCTCATTACCGCTTCTTTCCTACTTTCCTGTGCATCACCTGCTCAGCCCACGTTGTGCTTTTTCTGGTGTGTTGCATCACCAGCCTGAGTCTTGTTAAACAAACTTTGAGGTATGTGATGGAGCTCCCAGCTGGGCTGAGGGCTTTGGGATAAAGCCACAGGGCTGGGTACTCAGAACTGGAAGAGTGCAGAAAGGTTCTGTATCCTGGGAACAAAGGACTACATCCAGAGTAAGTGACTCTGGAGACGGTCACCTTGTCTATGGATTACTGTAATTTGCTTTATATGGAGTTGCCTTTGAAGACCACTCAAAAACTTCAGTTGGTGCGAAGTCCAGCAGCCTACAGGCTTGCTTGTTATGACCACGACACACTGCCGCTGGGAGCAGCTACATGGGTGACTGCTACTCTTCTGAGTGCAACCCATGTCTGGATGGGACCTAGACCATGGCATCTATAAAGGTGCAGATAGTCCTTGTTAAGCGAGCAGCCACCTAGCGACTTTTCAAACTTAACAATGCCCCCTCCCAAAGCTTCTTACGGCCCAGTTCCAGAGTTTTGATGCTGTGCACACGTCTGCAGTCATGACTGCATTTCAGGCAGTTGGCAACCAGTTTTATCACCAATTGCAACATTCCATGGTCACCTGACCATAATTTAAGTTTTTTTTATGGTTTCCAGCTTTTTTAGCAAGTTCCTGATAAAAACTGCCCACAAGAATTCATAGCTTTGCTTAATGCCCACGCATTTGCTTAACAACTGCTGTTTAAGTAACTCTTATATTTAGACTACAGAAGAGTAAGAGGAGAAAGGTTAGCCGTGTCTCCTTTTTGAAGGTCTACCAAGGAGAAGGGTGTGGATTTATTTTTCAGCTCCAAAGACAGGCCAAGAACTTACTGGTGTAAGCTTTACAGAGGGAGATCCAAACTTAAAATAAAGAGCAATTTCCTGATAGTGAGAACTATTAAACAATGGAACAGTCTGCTTCCTGGAGTCAAGGAGGCCCATCACTGAGGTTGGGCCCCCATCCATTTGCATGAGATGCCTTGGAGATTCCTGCTCTGGCAGGGGCAGGACTAGAGGACCTCGAAGATTCTTTTCCGTTCTATGATTCTGTCAGCTGCTCAATTATACTTCTGATTCTGTTTGCAGTAGGTTCACATCGCCCTCCCCCACTGTGGGAACCTTCACATGGAAACACATTGTGCAAAAAGTGGGTTTTTCTGGGACATGGGGCTGGATTGTTACAGATAGTTTTTATTTTGTAACAGAGCAGAGGAGCAATAATTCTGTCCCCGCATATTTTCTTCTAGCAGGCCTTGAGCTGGGAGGGAGGAAAGGATCTTATGAGGGCCTAGCTTTGGAGCCTCGGCACTATTAATCTCATCAGCAGATAAACTTTTTGGTGCAACAATCACGCCCCAGGTAAGAGACAAAACAAGTTCCAATAGCACTTAGCACTAGCAATAGACTTATACACTGCTTCACAATGCTTTACAGCCCTCTCTAAGCATTTTACAATGTCAGCATCTTGTCAACAATCATTTTACCGACCTCAAGAAGGATGGAAGGCTGAATCAACCTTGAGCTGATGAGAATCGAACTGCTGAACTGCAGGTAGCCAGCAGTCAGCAGAAGTAGCCTGCAGTTCTGGATTCTAACAACTATGCCACACGATAATTCTTTATTCATTACACAAAACATTTTTCTTTAGATTCTATTCTAAATCAAACGGGTGGCCCTTCCCTGTTGCCACCAGCCTAGCACTTTTGCGTTTGTGCGGGAACCTACCTTTCCCCAGCAGCAACAAAGTACTGTCTACTGATAGGGTGAACGTGGACCGTCCTCGTCTTTGAATGAAGATCTACCGAGATCTCGGGGGATGGCACTGGCGTTCTCCGATCCACTATGGCTACCCTTCCATCCCACATTCCTACAACCAAAGTAGAGGCATTGCTTGCCAAGAAGTCAAATGAAGAAAGGCTGTAGCTCTCGTTTCGATATATCTGTGAATGAAAAAGAGGTTTCCATTTAGACTATGCTTGAGGTATCATTCAGCCTGAGCTACTGACTTGACGCCTGCATTTCATAACAGCTTGAAATTAAACTTCCATCTATTTTCAAGGCTCACTTATAGAAATCAAACTTACTGTATAAGGTTACTATAACAGCAGACAGAGGCCTGGGAATAGATTATCCACAAGAGTTAGGGTTAGGGTCTCTTCCAAACATGGCATTATAGGATTTCTAATATTTAATGGGTGAAATATTCACCTCCTCAAAAATTCTTTGAGTTACATCTCCAGATCGTATCGTGCCATCGTGACTGAGAGATAAAAGATGAGCAGGATTAACGGGAGAAAAGTGCAAACAGCTGACTGCCTGGCTATGGGGTATGAAGATGTGGGTTCCATTTTCTAAACCGTAGTCCTGCAAAACACAAACCAGAGCAGCACCACAGTTACTGTCCTGCTTTTCACAATGAGCAACAGAAATCATAGTAGGAAAAAGAGGAATATGTCCTCACACAGGGACATGAATGCTGTGCTCCAGCCAGAGAGCCCCATCCAGGCCCAAGGCAGGTACTTTCAAAAAGTGGGAACATTTCACTTTTTTTGTTTCGGGTAAGCCAAAACAAAAAATCCTTGTGAGAGCAGCATGCTTCTATTTTTCACTCAGATCGTCTGTGGGAGCAGTGCATTCATCCTGATGCTCCTTGATCTCCCAGGGGCTTTCAGAAAAGTTTATCATGGTATTTTTAGGACCTTCTGTGGGGCTTGAGATTTGGGGTGCCACGTTACACTGGTTCTCCTTTCTTTGGGACCAGTTCCAGGTCATGCCTTCAGACTCTTACCTGTGGAGTATAGATAATCTTCAACTTATAACTAGCTTTTGAAATTTTGAGCCCAAAATTTGTGTTGCTAAGTAAGATGTTTGTTAAGTGAGTTTTGCCCCATTTTATGACCTTTCCTGCCATAGTTGCTAAGTGAATCACTGCAATTGTTAGTAACATGTTAAGTGACTCTGGTTTCCCACTGACTTTGCTTGTAAGAAGCAAAAGGTGATCACATGACCCCACACACTGCAACCGTAAGAAGATCTTCATAGATCATTCTATGAGGAAGTCATCACAGACCTTGCAGCAGTTTCTGCCACGCAGTGGGAAATGGAAATGGAGGGCTGGCATCCAAGTCAAAAACCTGCCTTCAGCCAAATGCCCACTTAATCTTCCATTTATAGCCCCCTCATATATTTCCCCATTCTACAGCCCCAGCAAGATGTCCATTTTGCTCTATGAGTTCATGGTGACCTAACCCTAAGTGGAATTTTCCTCCAATGGGATTTTCCCATGTATTTTACCAGGAAACATAGATAAGGCATCCTAGAAAAGTCAGTGTCCTCCTAACCATACCCAAGCACTCTGAGTTTGTTGGCGATGTCCATTTTCCTCTCCGGATTCATGGTGACCTAACCCTAACCCTAAGTGGAATTTTCCTCCAATGGGATTTTCCCATGTATTTTACCAGGAAACGTAGATAAGGCAGGCTAGAAAAGTCAGTGCCCTCCTAACCATACCCCAGCACTCCGAGTTTGTTGGCGATGTCCATTTTGCTCTATGAGTTCATGGTGACCTAACCCTAACCCTAAGTGGAATTTTCCTCCAATGGGATTTTCCCATGTATTTTACCAGGAAACGTAGATAGGGCGGGCTAGAAAAGTCAGTGCCCTCCTAACCATACCCCAGCACTCTGAGTTTGTTGGCGATGTCCATTTTGCTCTAGGAGTTCATGGTGACCTAACCCTAACCCTAAGTGGAATTTTCCTCCAATGGGATTTTCCCATGTATTTTACCAGGAAACGTAGATAGGGCGGGCTAGAAAAGTCAGTGCCCTCCTAACCATACCCCAGCACTCCAAGTTTGTTGGCGATGTCCATTTTGCTCTATGAGTTCATGGTGACCTAACCCTAACCCTAAGTGGAATTTTCCTCCAATGGGATTTTCCCATGTATTTTACCAGGAAACGTAGATAGGGCGGGCTAGAAAAGTCAGTGCCCTCCTAACCATACCAAGCACTCCAAGTTTGTTGGCGATGTCCATTTTGCTCTATGAGTTCATCATGTGTGACCTAACCCTAGACCCTAAGTGGAATTTTCCCTAACCCTAACCCTAAGTGGAATTTTCCTCCTATGTTTTCCCATGTATTTTACCAGGAAACATAGATAGGGCAGGCTAGAAAAGTCAGTGCCCTCCTAACCATACTCAAGCACTCCAAGTTTGTTGGCGATGTCCATTTTGCTCTATGAGTTCATAGCCTCTTAAAGTTGTCAAGATTGAGAAACACTGTCTTGGAACAAAGTTCAAACCTCTTTGCTTGGCTATCAAAATCCTGCCAAGTGAGAGGGAAACGGAGCAGTCTGAATAGCAGGAGGGCCAATCTGAGTATCATTTCCTGGTTGATAATATTCACTTCAAAATGATACCTTGTTTCTCTAAACATTCAACTGTTTCTACCTAACATCAAAGCCTTACTTTATGCTACCTTGAAAGCATAATAAAACATTGCTACAAAGAGTATGAAACATGAAGTACTTACTAAATCCCAGAGGCCAATCTCTCCCCACTTGTCCCCAGCTGCCACCAGAGTTCGGCTTTCAGATGGATGGACAGCCACAGAATAAATCCGGCTTTTCACCACTTTTGCAACATGTTCTTCTCTGAGGACCATCCCACGGAGATGAATTTTGTAACTGGGCAAAATAATGAATATGTTAGCTTAAACACAAAGCAAACAAATTTTTAAAAAGCAAGTTAGAATTAATTTCAGAGTTACCTTTCTAAGTTACATGAGCTTTTCTCACTCTTCTTTCCTTCCACCTAGTTAATGGTTGGAAAACAATGCAGAAATTATTTACATTGTGTGCAGGCTCTCTTTCAAGCGTACTAGTGAATTCTAAAAATACCTGGCTTATTTTTGCCCACATGCTGAGAAACGTGTCAGTTTTTGGCTCCTGAACAGTAGCAACCATTGGATGAGGTCCAGGTGGCAATCGGGACTTTCAAAAAAGAAAAAGATATATAAAACAGTTAATTGTGTTGTGTATTATCAGTGAGGTTCACAGAAAAAGCAGCAAGCAGAAACACAGATTCTTACTCAAATTATTTTGCTTTGTGTGCACAATCCAAGTCACTTGAGCAAAGTTAAATTTAAGATGCAGTCAAAGCTACTACCCGAGTCTCAGTGAGGCAGCAATGGAAATCCAAGACCATCCATTAGGATCAGAAGTCCCTGCACAGGACAACTCTCAGTCAGAAAAGCTTTGGCAGCCAAAGTGCAGAAGCCCCTCGAGTCACCCAGAGGTACAAGCACAAGCACATCTTAACCTGCCACTCTCCCCTCTGAGCCTCTTACATGCTCCTCTTCCATAGGAGATTCCAGCTTTGCTTCTGGCTCCGGGAGGGGAATGCCCAGTGGATCTATTCTCTGCAAACGCATGGATCTTCGACAAGTTGTCTTAGTTTCTGCCTTTGGAGACTTAACTCTACCAAGACAATACAAGGGCACCTCTAAATCTTGTGCTTCAAGAATACATTCACATCATGAAAACATTGGCTATGTCCTATTGGTATTTTCAGTTACTTGCATTCTCGCTGTATTTTCTACTATCATTTCCTCCCTGTGACATTACACAGCACAGCAGAATAATCTGAAGATGAGAATTCAGTATGAACTTGGCTAGTTGAGGCTGGAGACCAAGAGCCCTGCAACTCTTCCCCAACTGCCTAAGCAGATGAGTGTGGATCATTTCCACTGGGGTACGACACAGAGGGAGCCATCAGATTTCTCCAAGGATGTGGTCCTCCCTAGAAAGTGAATTATTTCCTCCAGCCAATATCCAGGACCAAAAAGAAAAAAAAAAGCCTTAACATAGTATTGCTGATGCTGCTTAAAATATTCATTTACAATTCTTAAAGAGTGAGATCTGTAGTAAAAATATGCATTTAAAAGATTCTTGGACAGATCCATCCTTTTGTGCTTCTTTCTAAATAACTCTTTTTTCTGACTAGTCTACATGCATTTTTCACTGTGAGCTGCAGAGGGCAGGACAGTATTAAAAGAGCATTTGAGTTGCAAGTGTCCAGGGAAGCCACCAGGCTCTGTCCCCTGGTAAGCAGAACTCAGGCTCAGCCCACAGAGATGGCTACCCACCAGTGAAAGGTACCCATTTCCAATCTACTGATAGTTTTCTCCCTTTGTGCCTGCCCCCGGCACTTATTCTATTTGGCCTTTTTCCTGTCCTCCAATTTTCCTCCCCCCCCTCCCCCTCCCAGCTTTAAGAATTATCATTGAGTGCTGCTTCCCAGTTATTTGTCCTGCTTTGGGATCCTAGCAGGCAGTTTCATTTTTTTGAAATTTAGTATGTGTATACATTCAGTTTAGTACATTCATGTGATTTACAAAATTCTCTTGTAAGATAAGCATCATTATGCCAAGACATAAAAATACTGGGGGGGGGGAGGGAAATGTGCCCTTTTCTCGTTTCCACCCATGTGATGCATGCTGTTCACTCCACCTTACCCCAGTCCATTCTTACTTCCACAGTCCTTACTGCTTCCCCTTTGAGGATGTCAGTAACTTCATGTAATGATCCTGACTTTCCCTTCCTCCCAATCTATTTGCTCTTCCTTCATATTTTGCAATTCATTCTCTTTAGGCAACTACCATCATAGTTCTGCTGTGTTGATTATTCACTTTTGTATTCAGCCTATATATCTTCAGCATGTCCTTACCCCAATCATAAACCGTTTTATATTTATCACTGAGATTTAAGTTCTGTATAAAATGTAACCTTTTAAATTTAAGTTTTACCACAGATACCACAGGAAGGGCCACAGTCACCTGCCAACAAGAACATTTCCCATGGTGGGGATGTCTGGATTTCTGTGGGGATTGCTAGATATCTGAACTTTGCCATGGGTTAATGGACATGCAATATACAGTTTTACCTCTTTATTCCTGGTGTCTTCCTTTTCAAGGTCATTTTACGAAGTCTGGCAGCTGACTTGAAGGAGAAAAAGAACAGAGAAGCATGAACTTTCAATGTTTCAACACATTGTTTTAAAACTAAGATGGCAAACTTTTGACATCGTGATGTGACATATGCTATGAAGAATATGCGGCCAAGGCGATGGCGGCCGGGCAGCCGCGCACGACCCCGGGCTGGCTTTTAGATCTAAACCTGCTGAGATTTCGCAGACTCAAGCCAGCCCTAAACGTTAAGCCGTTCCCCCCCTCCTCCCACAAATCTTGGCCTGCATCCCGGCGCCAGGAGGGCAGAAGCCAGCAAAGCGGCTCCGCGGCTGAAGCGCTTCTTTGGGCAGGGAAGGGCCCGTCCGCCCCGCCACCGGCGCTGCGCAAGGCAGAGGCGGGAGAGGTTCGTCTCTTCCCAGCCCCTTCACGGCCCCTCGCGAAGAGCGGCCGGAGCGCCTCCCGCACCTGCCCGGGGAAGGCGCCTCGCCCACCGCACCGACCTCGAAGAGCTTCAGCGAGGCGAAGAAGCGGGCGTTCTCCGAGATGTTCTTCAGCCGCTTCCTCTCGTAGGCCGACAGCTGCGCCGCCTCGCCGCCCCGCAGGGAGGGAAGCGGGCCTTCGGGCGCCTCGTCCCCCTCCGCTCCGGCCCCTCCGAGGCCCACAGACGCCGCCGCCATCCAGCCGCTTTCCCGCCACCCCGGCAGACGCGTGCGCAGGCGCAGAGGGCCCGACCTCCGGCCGCCCGGCGGGGGGGCTGCTGGGGGCGGGGCCTCTCCGGCGGCGTCGCCCTCGGGAGGGAGCGCGGCCTATTCGCTCCCCCCGCGGCGCGTGCAGGCGGCGTCTGCTCCTCTTCCTCAGATGAAGTCCTGCCGCCCCCTCTATAAAGGCCTTGCCTGTGATGGAGGGGGGGGCACAAAAAGACACTTTGCAAAAATGCTTCTGTCCCCTGCAGGCCGCCTGAGCTGGATAGACCACCCTGGGACCCCCGCCCCTCTGCCTGAAGCGCCGTCCCGGAAGAGGAGCAAGACCGCAGGGGCTGCAGGGTGGAAGACAGACCCCATGATCCCCCCCCCAAGCTGTTGGCAGCCTCAAATTGAGGTCCTCACTGAGCCCCCCCCCCCGCTGTTCTGGCCCTGGAGAGGCACCCCCCCCCCCGCCTAGGACTAGTGGCCACCGGGTGATCTCTGTCTTGCCAAACTCCCTTGCTCAAAGGGCTGCTGCTCATCACTGCATCATTTGGGATACAAACCGTCCATTTTAATCCCTACCAGTTACATTTCTACTCTCCCGCCTCCCAGACATTCATTTCCTATTTAGGGAATTCATACCCACAATTCAGAAGCTTTCTTATGCAACAGCTCACAAGAAGTGACTTGATTTAAATGCTTTACTTATGTAAAGCAAGTTATGAAACATGAATACTTAATATAAAAGTCAATGAAAACTTTAATACTTTTATGCTGAATAGCATTTACAAAAATGAAAATAACTTTTAAGGGCATCACAAAAGTATGTAAGAAGGTTTAAGGTATTGTCTGCTTTGGGGCTTTGGCACTGTCATCATTCCAGGCCTCTTGCCAGCTCCTGGCTGGCCAGGAATAATACAGGAAGTAGAATTTTTAGAACCAGCCAAAGTGCTTTTGCAGGCTTTGTAACTCCTAGGAAGAGAGAAGAACAAACAGGCTATTAGAGCATCTTCATATATCTTGTTTCAAAAAATCACAGGGGCTTCTGTCAGACAGTTTAGTTAAATGGTCACTTCCAGATAGAGAAAGGAAAATTTACATAGCGACATCAGCAGAGAGACTCCTTTTCCCATCACCTTTTCTGAATCCTCAGTGCTTAGGTGGTGTTTATACCTCTGTGGCTTACAATGGGGAGGCGGGGGGGGGGGGAGAGAGAATTTCGAAGTGGTTGCCAATGATGGAATTCAACCTGCAGGCCTACTAGTGGATATCTCCAAGGAACTTTTCATGATGTAATAGGTAAAAGGTGCTTCATTAGCACTATGTCACAGTTTGATTCAACCTTTATGAAGAATCGGAAAATGTACCTCTTACAATAAGCCTGCTGTCCCCCAGATCCTTTTTTTTTCTTCGATTCCTTAAAAAAATGAGACTTCTTCCTCTTCCTTCCCTTGCCATTTTTGGTTTGGAAATATATGGACGTTGTATTCGTTGCTTCTTCCTCACCTTCACTATCACATCTGCTAAAGTCAGTCTCTGTGGCTGTGAGAGGCTTCTTTTCTGCTGCAGTGAAAAACCCAATATTCCTTAATACAAACTTTTTTCTTAGTTTGGACAGCATTTCTGCATTAGGGGTCCCATTTGCATGACTGCCACCAAAATACTTGAGGAGCTTGCTAGACCAAAGCAACTGAGGTGTGTTAGTGATAAGGAAAAAAGTCAACAGGACAGAAGTTAACGTTTTAGCACGATTCTGTGGCAATGTGACCAGCCAATGCATTAAGTAAATGAAGCTATTTAAATACCTGGTAGTATCTTTGAACAATACTTCTGCATCACTTCTATTATTTCTGCTCCATATTTCTCTAATTTGTCCTCTGTCACACCATCAATCCGAAGCAAAACTGCTGGATCTGAAGACAAAGTCTCTGGAAAAAAAAAAAAAAAGAATCTCAATACAGCTTTTTGGCATCCTCAATACCAAACTGGCTTGTCATCCCTATCTTCCAAGAACTTTTTTTTAACTTCCCAGTTTAGGCTACAGTACAATGTCTCGCTTCCAAGTCTAACCAACCAACCCTGCTTAGCTTTTTTGAGATCAGCCAAGAGCTGCTAGATGTTGGCCACCTGCTGTAAAGGCCTCCCTGTTGACATCATGGAACATCCTTGTTACTCCACTACAATACAGAAAAGCCTTGCCATTTCTGCCTTCAGGGATGTGATTTCCAACACCCTGTCAGGACTCAGTGACATCGAAAGTTTGACTGACATTTTCATTGAGCGTATTATCATCCTGATATTGCCTGAAGGTCATTAGACAGAGATGAAGAAATCTGCATGAAAAGGAGCTATAGAAACAGGGCACTTTGAAAGCAGGAAAATCTGGAGACAGACAAATTTTACAACTCTTTCAGCATCCTACCAAGTAATAGATTTTTAAATGTCAGGTATCGTGGCCTTTTCTTATGTAATTCAAACTTATGCAGAGAAAACAAGTGAGAAAAAAGGTGGAGATGGCAAATAAAGGAAGATAAAATAGCGAGGATTGCTATTTGAACAAGTGTTGAATTTGTCGTACATAAGCTGAGCATTGCACTGAAGTGTTGGAAATTGTACATTTGGCATGTCAGTGACTTTGATAATGACAACACGCTTATTATTTTTATTGTAACACATATGGTAGGACTTATCCTCAACTATATCATGCACATTTTTCCATGAAGATATAGATTACCTGCTATTCTTTTTAATGTGGCAGTGTTAAAAATATTAAAATAGTGGATATTAAACACTTTCCCAAGGTTTTTACAGACATCTGTGAGTTCAGAGAGACATTTCTTAATCATCTCTTCCTGTAGGGACATCTTGGTCTCCAAAGCCCTCTGCTTCCGAATATTGCTGGCACTTTCTGTTTCACAGAATTCCACCTAAAGGGAACAAAGAGGTATGTTGGTGTGTAATAAAAATAAGCATGCTTCTGAAACGCTGTTTACAAGAGAAGAAAGAAGAGGGAACGGTCCAGCACAACAGATGGCTGACAGCAAGAAAACCCCTTTTCAGCAGCCCCCTTTGCTATTCTGCAGCTTCACTCCACGCTGAGGGACAGAAGAAACTTGGGCGGCTGCCTCTGCAGTCACGCACCTGCAAGAAGCCATTCAGCAGAGCACCAGCTTTTTCCCCCAACTGGATGTACGCTATCGCTTGATCGTTAGCACTAATGTACAAGTCTTCATCCAGAATCCTGTCCAGCACCAGCTTCCTAAAAAGTCGCTCGGCATTATGCCGTGAGTAGGCTGCTCCCTTGCCAAAGAGGCCACACTGAATCTTTGCACTTCTTGAACCTAGGAAAAGGAACAGAGTATAGCCTATTTTTATGCCCAAGCTGACATCATTTTGAAAGTTCTCGGCCCTTCTTCAGAAAGAACAGTCCCCAGGATTGGAAACCTCTGGCGCTGTACAAAAGAGTAAGGTCCACATCTGGATATAACCCGCTGTGAAGGTATGAGCAAGAGTGTGCTGACTGGGCAGCCTGGAATAGGCACATCTCTCCGGGTTTCTCATCAAAAGGGGAAGAGAGCCCAGCCCCTCCTGATTCCTCCTTTCAGCTCTCCCTGCTTCCTACACAGGTAACCAGGGCAGCCGAAGGGACTATGCAGACCCTCCTCAGGCAACTCACCCTGCTCCTCTGTGGCTGAAAGGGAGAGAAGACAACCCTCCCTCCATCCCACAGGCAAATATGGAAGGAGGCACAAATTTCACCCCACCATCTCTGTCACGTGGACAGACTGCTATACTCGGAGCCCCAACAGAAGACAAGGAGGGTGATAAAGTGAGCCATGGGATACTCATGGAAACGACTGCGCGCGAGGCCAGGCCCATCCTTCTTTGGCAAAAAGGGGGGGGGAGGGCTGGGGAGAAGAAAATGTCCCAGCCAGTTTTACAACCTATCCAGCACCCAATGTTAAAAAAAAATATTCAGGAGTTGCGTACGTATATACAAATATGTATAATATAGAACTTACCCAAGAAAATGTCAATCATCATATTGAGGGTATATCTTCCTGCAGTTCTCTTGATATTTCTAGTTCCTTTTTCACCACAATGTTCCTTAACAAACATCACAATGTTTTTTACTTCTTCAGTCACATTCTTCAACTTGTACACCTAATAAAAAGTTTTATTAATTCTGTATCATGTATGAGCCGATAGACTGCAGAACTTTCATATACCATTTAAAATGTAAACCATGTAATCATAATTAATAACGTAATAGGAATATCATATAATAGCTTTTTTGGGATGAAGAACAACGATAATGAGGAAAAATGGTATGCCATCATTGGAAAATAACTTTTCACTTGGCTGCTTTCAGCCCTTCCCAGGAAGATTTATTTGTTTAGTATTTATATTTCGTATTTCTAAACTGCCCACTCCCTCAGAGAGGGGCTTAGAGGCAAACTCTGGGGCAGAGCTGCTTACCTGTTGCTTGCAGCAGTTGTCGCAGCTTACATCAGGGTGCTCCTTACAAAATCTAGGATTAAACCCTGTTTCTCCAAAGTAGGCCAGCAACTGTATCCTCCGGCATTCCATGATGTTCTCGCAGTAATGGACCATGCTGTAGAGGTTGTTGAAGTGCGTCTGCCGGGTGTGGCTGTTACCTTCCCTTTCCACTGAAACGCAAGCAACATGGTCCTTGTGAGAAAAGGTTCCAGAGGAGCAATACCTGGAACGAGCAACTGAAGTTTCACAAAGCTGCTGCAAAACCTCTGATGAACCTGGTGAGCGTGGAAAGAAATACCCCACAGACCTTGGAACTCCCTTCATGGCCATTGTCCTGGAGCAAGGAGATCCCTTAGCTGCCAGATGGTCCTGCTGGATCAGATTAGGTTGTGATAAGGACCGTCCCAGAGCTTGCTGGGAAAAGCAGCTAGCAATTGTGGTGCATTTTCCATTTTTTTGAAAAATTAATTCTTACTGTTAAAACCCAAACTGTTCCCAGTCCTCATCCTAGACACATAGATCCCTTGGCAAACAGAAAACAAAAGAAATCAGCCAGGCAGGTGTTATAATCAGCTGCTAGACTAATTCTGGCTGACTTTCTAGGTAATAAAAGTGAAAGCCAAATTATGAAATGCTGGAATGCAACGGCCTCTCATATAATAGTCCAAGCAAGATAAAGTCAGTCTTATTTTGGCCCTGAATATTGTTGGAGTGGCAGGCAGTGAGCGTTGCTCTAGGAAGGGCTGCTTGCATAGTGAAGCCCAGAAAGAAGAACGCCAGTGCGTCATCGGCTGGACACGCTATTTAGGTTTAGGGTTTTCTGTTAAGCGTTAACCAACTGGAACCTTTGGGAGCAAGCAGCACCCTGAGTGGGGCAAGGGAGAAAAGGTCTCCAGCTTGAAAACCCCGGGGCCTGCTTGACACGGCCCAGGGCTTGAAACAACACTTACTCAGGATGAGCCGTCTCAGCCTGGTCACGTCGCTATAGCTGTAGAAAAGCAGGCAGTGGGAGACTTCGCCATCCCGCCCGCTTCTGCCAGATTCCTGATAATAGCCTTCAATAGATTTAGGGAGGGAGGCGTGGATCACAAAGCGCACATCGGGCTTGTCAATCCCCATTCCAAATGCAATGGTGGCACAGATAACCTGGAAGACAAGAGAACAAGCCCCTTACTCCAGGCGAGGGAAGCACAAGGGCACTGGACCTTGGGGGGCTGACCCCCGGGAAGCTGCCTCTGATGGGCTCGCGTGTGCCTGTTAGATTATCTCACTGGACTGACTCTGGCTCTTGCCGATCGCTCCTTCCAAAGCTCAGGCTGGGCAAAGCGCTTGCCATCCTCTGCCATGTTCCCTGCCCGTGGCCCTGACTGCCTCTTCTACCGCACCGTTCCCTGTTGTGCATGTGCTGGTGTGGCTGGGAATCAAGGTGAATCCATGGCCTCGCTAGGGAAGAACCAAAGGGAGAGTCCAGCCAGCTGACTGGCAGAGCCGGTCACTAGTTCATTTATTGGCCTATCCCTCATTGCTGGCCCAGAGAGATGCTGCCAAGACTGCAGGCAAGCCCTCCCTCTCTCCAGCTCGTCTTCCAAGCCGTTCCAAGGAGGGCAACGTCTAAGTACACCGACAGCTTCATCAAGGGTGAGGGATCCAATCAGGGAAGGCAGCCCAATTGCTGCGTTTGGCAGTGTCACAAAATGATGGCATACTATTTGATCACCTGACCATGAGGATGCTGCAACAATCGTAAGTGTGAAAAACAGTTGTAAGTCACGTTTTTCAGTGCCATTGCAATTTCAAACGGTCGCTAAACAAACTGTTGTAAGTCGAGGACCGCCTGCATTATGGAGGTACCACAACTGGAAGCAGTATTCTAAGTGTTCTTATGGCTTCTCGTCTTCCCAATCACTTTGTTCAAGCCACAGTATTAGTCAAACAATGAAAAGCCACGTTTAGCTGTACGCCAACAGAATCTGTGCCAGTCTGAGCTCTTCAAGCTCCCTGCACCTCTTTGTAGAGGCTGTCACGTGGGCCCCCTCCCCTCTCCTCCCACTTGAATTGCTGACATGGTTGCGTGACTTGATCTCACTTTCTCACGGGTTATTCTTTCTACCTGGCATCCATCCTGGTTAATCCATTTCTGCTGCACGAGATCTCTGGTGCCGTCAGGGAGACCAGCGTGGTAGGCCAGGGCAGAGAGGCCGCCCCCTTGCAGAGCGTTGGCCACGGAGTCACATTCATACCGCGAGAGACAATAAATGATTCCTGAATCACCTGCAACACACAGGAAAAGGCTCTAAAGATCTGTTCCAGTCTTTCTCAACCTCAGCAACTTTAAAATGGGTGGACTTCAACTCCCAGAATTCCCCAGCCAGCTTTTTTCCCAGCAAAGCTGCCTGGGCAATTCTGGGAGCTGAAGTCCACCCATCTTAAAGTTGCTGAGGTTGAGAAACACTGGACTCTATTCAAGAGGGCAATACAGTTCTGAATTCCATCTGTTGGCTTTCCTTAATGGCAGCTTGTAACTACTCATCGTTAGATAGAAACAAACCCCACTGTCTTTAAACTTGACATTGTTCCTTTATCTCCCTCCAGAAAGGAGGGACCTGCCCAAATTCCTAGCCTTCCCAACAAAAAACACATTTGAACAAAGAAGTATGCATAAAATCATTTATCCCCTTCTTGACTGTCTCCAACTGGAAGCTGGACAGCCTTCTCTCTCGGATGCCTGCGTTTGGATTTTTTTTTGCCTTGAGTAGGCAAAAACCCTCAGTGGGCCTTAACTCCAGAAAAGCCATAAAGGGAGGGAAATAGGGTGTTTCCAGCCTTTTGTAGCTGGGACATCCCTTACATTGGTGCTATTACCCAAATACTTTTCAAAATTAAAGCCCCCCGAATTCCAAAAGGATTGGAGAAACTTGCATTAGCCACATGGCACCACTTTATTTATCAACACGGGACATTTTTGAATAGGTTTTAGATGTCTACAGAATCATTCCACAAGGCTTACCTATTTTACTAAGGAACACCAAAATATCAAATATCTAATCTCTGGGTTTAAAATAACCCCATACCAGTAGACGTTGGCCAAGGAAGAATGGATGATGACTTACCAGGGTGGTATTTCCTGATCCACTGTAAGCAATCTAGAGCAACGGTTTTGGGTTTCTTGGGTAGTACGTCGTATTTCAAGTTGTGCCTGTTAAAGCTCATAGTAAACCTGGAAGGTTATTAGCAATTTAGTTGAAGAAAAGGATTATTGAACAACTACGTAGCTCATCTATGCAGCCGCCCCAGGAAAGCCATCCCTCTTCCAAATTTCCCAGGGAGGAACTCTCTCCTCCACCTCCGAGTCAAACTTACACCTGGGGCTGGTGCATCTCCAGCTGGTTCAGGATGTCCTTCTGCACTCTGGGGTTGGCGGTGGCAGTAAGGGCCATCATGGGAACCAAGGAGAACTTCTTTCGGAGCATGTTCAGCCGCTTGTAGTCTTGACGAAAATCATGACCCCACTAGTAAAAAGATTTCTAAAAGTTACATTTATTTACACGGTCAGGTGAAAAAAAGTACACCCTCTTTGTGTTCTACGGTTTTACATATCCAGACACACTAAAAATCATCCGATCCTTACCAGTTTTTAAAAGTAGGTAAATACAACCTTAGATGAAGAAGAGCACATGTCCCGATACGTAAAAACATAGAATTCAAACAGGGTGTACTTTCTTTATCGTATGGCTGTATTCCGCCTCTACTATTTTTGCAAATAACACAAAGCCACAAACATATCCATTCCTACAACAACAACGCTGTGAGGTGGACTGGGCTGAGGGAGGGGGACTAGTTCAAAGCCACCCAGCTGGCTTTCATGCCAAGGGTGGGAGTCACAGGTCTCCTGCTTTCCAGCCTGGTGCCTTCAACGCAGGTGAAAAAGACGCAACTGTTGTGACCGTCCGCCCCCTTTTCAGTGAAAACAGATCACCTGACTGACGCAGTGGGCCTCGTCAATCACAAAGCGAGCCAAGAGCTGTCGCTGGTACAGATTCTCCAGCGCTGACATCAGCTGACCACTGGAGCAAACCTGGGGAAAGCAAGTGCAGCAAGAGGCCCAGATGCCGCAACGTCACAACTCTGGCACGTCTCCGTCACCCCCAGGCCCCATCAAGCAGGCAAGGGCAGCCAAAACCTCCTTGCCTTCAGAAGGATCCAAGCCCCTTGGGCCAGCTGGAGCATTGCTGAGCGGCCCAGGCCTCCATACAAACCTTCTCTGGAGTAACGTAGAGGAGTTTTATAATGGGGTCCTTCTTGGAGAGCTGCATGTAAATTTGGGATGCTTCAGCACCAGTCTTGTCACCTGTGAGGTACGTGGCTGAGATCTAGACAGAGAAGACAGCAGCTGTACCATTGGCAGCTAGCAGAGCTTGCACGCGAATCTTGGTTGCTGTTGACCACTTCTTTTGGAAACTGGTCAATAGTAAAGCCAATGCTTATGCTCGGAGTGGGGAAGGCCAGACCTGTGGTCTGCTGTTGGACAGTGCCCGCTCCTTTAGACTCGGAACCAAATTGTAAGAAGAACCACACAATTCTAGCTGGACCTGTACTTATAACCCTGTGAATAACATTTGGAAGTCACTTCTATCTACCATTTTTCTTACTTTTCTATTGTTCCTCCATGTTTTTTCTTTGTCCTAGTCTACATCTTTTTGCTTAAAAGTTTCAATAACAATTATATGTAAAAAACCCAATTCTAGCTGGACCCATAAGTGTGAGGAGGCCAAGGCTATGTTGTTCTTTTGCTGAAAGCAGTTATACAACAGATTTTTTTCCTAGATTTTAAACAGGACTAACCCACTAAATTTTGTATGAATACAAATTCTACAAGAATTTAGAGTTTTATATTTGCACAGTCACACTGCAAAGAGCAGAAATCCAGATGCCTGTGACAGATACAAATTATCTTAATATGGCTTTGCATTTCAGGCAATTTACAGAAAATCAAACAGGAAGCCATCTTGAACTCACATCCATGGAGGTCAACTTCTGAACTTGATCCACTATCAGGGACCTCAAGGGAGAGATGACGATGGTGACTCCCACTGAAACACAGGCTGGTAGCTGATAGCACAGACTCTTGCCACCTCCTAAGCAGAGCAGAAGCACAGGATGAAAGCTCTACTCATGTTCTACTCCACTACTAGTTCTAGACACATGAGTTCTGCACACACAACCACGGGAGGAGGCGCAACACTTCCACTCACACTTTCTCCATCACCTGTGTTACCATGAAGATTAAAATATGGCCCGAGAACTGAGATGCAAAAAGAACCACTAAGTTCAATCTCCTGTTTGGTGCAGGAGTGAATCATTCCTGGAAGGTCCTTAACCCTTGTTCAAACAAAATGCAATTATTTCTTATGAAATTTATTTTAAATCATTCCTTAAGTTTTTATTTAAAGTGCAGCCAAAGATTTGATTGCATATGAATTCAGTTTGTTACACACACCGACTGAAATCCTGAAAATGATTTCTAATCATAATAAACAGCAATTCATACATTAATATCAAAATAGAAAATAGCTTTATAATGGGCAGAAGAGCGTTCAGCCTGGGCTTGTGCAGGGAAATGTGTAATTCAACGAAGTAAGAAATCAAAGTTTCATTTATTCTGAGTAAAGTTTAAAATTGATTTAGAGTATGATTACTTCTTATAAAGTTACAAAAATACTTAACTCCCTCTACCCCCATGCCTTACCCACTTTAGTGGCTTTGAGTGCAACACAGGCAGGGCTGTAAGATCCAAGGAGGAGGGGCAAAGCAAAACTCCACCAAGGAACAGCTATTCTGTCTGCATGACTGCCACAGACACCGTGCCCTACAAACCAGATTTAAACCCCCAATAGACCGCACAGCTAGATGGCAAATAACTCAACAAAGCAGGCGAAGAAAACTGATATGGCTGATAATTGTGGATGCTCACCTCAAAATAAACAAATGCCAGCATATTGTAGATAACCTCAAGCAGCACCTGGAACAAACCATGACTCCAGAACACACAAAAATGCTGACAACCACCATCAAGATTACATCCCTCAGACAAGCTGGAAAAGGGAAAACGAACTCCAAACCAAACTGCTCAAGCTAAAAGCCAGAAGCAAAGAGGCACCTGAATCTAAATGGTTTGTCAACATGCCCAGGAGCCCAATCCACCACAGAACACAATATCCCAGGGAAGGGCCTCAACTGTAGATAATGCTAATCAGTTAGAATTTTTTACGCTTTAGAAGCAGCATTTAAAACCACAGGACTTGCCACAGAGCCAAGGAAATGTAAGCCAGGCAACCACACCACAGACCAGGAGAATGTATCAGCAACTTGTTTTAAAACCAATTATTGTAACTGCTTTTTTTCTCGATTATTCCAATCGCAGCCTCGATTCTCCCTGCCTCTTTCTTTGAAGGCAGTGGCCACTGAGAGGGGGCCTCTGCTGGAAGACTCACCTGTGGGCATCAGGATGAAGCAGTCTTGACCCAGCAAAGCAGCATTAATGGCTTCAAGCTGATTGGTCCGAAAATGATGGAGACCAAACTTTTTATGAAATATCTTCAGCATCTCATTAGAATGTGGAAATGCTAAACCTCTGAATGGTTCCAGGGTGGCATTTCTGGAAGGTGTGTTCTTAATTAGTGGAAGAACTAGGAAGAAAACAAGTTTTTATTATGAGACAGAAGACAAAATATACTTGCTGTTTCCAGGATTTGCAGCCAGCCAATCAGGTGCTGAAACTTAATTTCATAAACCTGAAAATATATAAATACATTTCAGGGGTAGGAGGAGGGAGGGAGGATGTCACTAAACCACGTCAATGATTAAATCTCAGGAGATTTCACCTACTCTGTTTCCAATCATGTATGTACCGAACAATGTGAGATCTTGAAGAGGACTCAATTTATATCTTGACACGCAGACATGCCTACGGCTAGCCAATTTGTGAACTGTGGGAAGCATCGCTAGCAACTATGTGGTGAGTGTCTACATGTTTCTAAAAATCCAAATATACTCAAAAAGGTTGAGGACAGTTAATGTGTGGATAAAAGTATCTGATGCAAGATTGTTTGTCAAACGAGTTAATTACACTCTTCGCAGTAATTTCTTACTGCAGCTTATTTTCCAGAATGCATTAAAAGAAGAAATAGTGCAACTTACCAGGACAACTCTCGCCACTCACAGAACGGTCCGTGTAAGAAACATTGCTACGCAAAAGATCGGTATTTGCCTTGGAGACTACACGGTTTCCTTTCAAAAATAATTGTGCAGGGGAAGCATCTGCAGCAAGCTGGGCTGGCCCCTCATAAGCGTGTCTGGTTGTTGAAGCACTCATTGCCTCGTCCAAGTCATCAAAATCAAAATCATCATCAAGGCTAAGCGTCTGCCCTCCAGTTGCCAAAGAACTCCCCCTTTCAACACTGCTCATAAACGGAGTGCGCTTCCCTTGGCTCTCTGGTTTTGCTCCACTCAGCGTTGAAGGCCACCAGCATGTCTTTGCTTCTAAGTCTGGATTCCCCCAAATTCCACCGGCTTCCCTCTTGGGACAAGATATGCCTGAACTTTCCATGGCCGAAGAGGAAGCATCCAAGGTAGGATCTTTCACGGAAACAGAGGGATCGGCGCTGGCTGATCCTTGAGAGGGTGGCAGATGAAAGCCAGGCAGGGGGGGGACATCACCAGGCAGCTTGCCGGAAAATGGCCCAGGAGTACAAGCACCCCACTGAGGAAGAGCGGGACACGTTTTTCCCAGCTGAGAAGAGCAAGTTCCATCTCGGGACCCACCATGGTCGAAATTACATTTGCGGTTGATATCTAGAGGTGTATCAGCACCGATTCTGTTTCCATTTCTGGGGTTGCTCAACAGTTTTCTTCTGGATATAAGAAAATATAAGTTATTGTTATTTGCTGTTCCCATCTCAGAAATTCCTCTTCTTTTACCTGACTTACAACTCACAACCCAATTTAGAACCCTGCCTGTAAAACATAATTGATGTTAAAATAGCTGCTTTAGTGTATTATATAAAAGCATTTTCAGTTTTGATTTGGCCAATAAAGTGAAGCAATACTATTATCCTATATAGAATATATCTACCCTTAATAGCAATGTATTGTCCTGTGCAAATAGATACATTTTCAGTCAATACTGAAATTGAACAATTTCAACAATTCAGTCAATACTTCTGATCCTCGATGGCTATGGATAATAAATTGCTGTCCCATTTTAAAAGTTTTTTTTTAATTATTATTCACCCAAGGGTTTCCTATAGAACTATGATACTGGAGTATTATCTGGTCATTAAAAACTCTCTTGTTCTACAACATTTCTGTTTCTCTAATAGATAAGTGACCATTTTTCCCCCTTGTGGACGAGGCATATTTTCCAAAGCTGGAACTTCTGCAGAGGCTTTACAGCCTTGGACCGAGGAGGCACTGGAATCATGAGATATTAAATCCCGATGAAGAGACCAAAAGAGAATTTATTTGCACAATTCTGCTTCTGAAATAAATATGAGTAGGACTCCATTTACCTATATAACCTGTGACAAAGAACTTTCTTTCTAGAAGTTATCATGCATACCTTAAAAAAACTGACTTGCTTTATACAGCCTGCTTTAAGAACTACAAGAATCTTAGGGGACTGAACACTTTGCAGCTTGGACAAACTTAGCCCATCTTCATTTCTTAACTTAACGTAAAGAAGCAAAGGCCCTCATTGCATTCCAAACCAGCCTCAACTCCCAACAGACCTGCAATCTCTAAGCCGAAGCAGCTCTTGACCGCCTAGCAGAGACTTCAACTCTTTTTCTGGAATGGAATCCACCAGTCGACAGATATCTTCCATTACACATACGAGGGACTGGCCTGAAATGTAACAGGGTTCAGTCACGTACTTTGCAAGATACACGCAGTGCGAAGCTATCTGACTATCATCAAAAGAAAACAATTGGAACACGTCACAATGTTTTACCTTCTTTCCTTCCTTCGCTCCTTTTGCTGGTTTCTCCAAACTCTGGAAGTTGATTCATCGAGAGTTCAGGACTCAGTGTTGCCTCATCAGCTGTCCTTTGGGGAAAATGCCTAACAAGGTTAAGAATTATTAAGAAACCCAGACATATATCACAAAGTAGATACACTTTATGCATCTAATAGAATTTTAACGAGACCATGATTTTATACATACATCCACAGTATTTCTGTCAATCAAAATTGTATACTGTATATTTCTATAGTCAATAACTATTAGGAAGGTATGGAATTAGTGGAAATTAAATTTGAGTAAAACAACCGTATTGAAGTTTGAAAGTGTTAATTTTTCAGTGAGTGCTTCTTCCCATTGGCTTAAATACTACCAACCAGAGAAAGGAATTATTTGATTTTCCAGTTTTTTGCAACCGATTCCCTTTTACGCCCTTCTAACAAGTCAGTGGGAAAGCCAGATTCACTTAACAACCGGGCTACTAACTGAACTGCAGCGATTCACATTACTGTGGCAAGAAAGGTCATAAAATGGGGCAAAACTCACTTAATAGCTTAACAGCAGAAATTGTGGTTGTGAGGACTACCTGTATAGTGGGGAAAGGGAGAAGCCTTCCGGATCCATCCCCTTCTTGCCCACTTCCCCATGTGATTTTGGTGGGGGGGGGAGACACTGAGCTTGATTCTACACTGGCAGCTGCTGGTAAACACCTCCCTTTCCTCTGGGGTTGCTTAGGGTCCAAACTCATCCACTCTAATACCACCACCTGCCTTCTTAGAACAATTTGATTGTTTTACCCTCATTGTTTTATCTTTAGGGATAAGGCAGAGCATTCAGAGGTATAAATACCAACTATTTCCCACAAGAAAAATGCCGTCTGTACCCTTAAGATAAATCCTAGTGTACCTAGTGCTCTTCAGCACGAACGAAGCAGGCAGCACCTCCTCCTCTGGGGATGGAGGAACGAAGTCCACGTAGTCTTCAGACTCACTGAATACTTGAGGGTCATCCCTTCCATCCTCAGACTCTTCATTCCCACTTAAAGGGAGGCCAGAATCATTTTGCTCTTTAACCAAAAAAGAGCACATATTAAACAAAAGACCAGTGAAAAATAATGAATACGTTTAATCGTTAAAAATATAAAGTTAAATTATATCAATAAGAGTCATGGTGGTGCAGTGTTAGAATGTCGTATTGCAGGCTAATTCAACTTATTGCCAGGAATTTGATCCTGATTGGCTCAAGGATGACTCGGCCTTCCCTCCTTCCACGGTGGGCAAAACGAGGACCCAGAATGCTGGGGGCAATACGCTGACTCTGTAAATCACTTAGAGAGGGCTGTAAAGCACGGTGAAGCGGTGTATAAGTCTAAGTGCTATTGCTAATCAAGTAAGGAAAAGCATTAAGTACATCTAATGATTTTCTGTGATTAGATGTGTTGATTAGCGGGGACATGTACTCAACTCTTTTTAACCTAGTCAAGTTGTGTGATAGGGAACAAGGTCAGACTTGGACTAGGGAGAACCAGGTCAGACACCAATAGAGCCACAAGTTACTTGGTGAGACCTCAGGCTGATGGAGACTGATTGGTCTCCCTAACGCAGCTGACGTGAAGACAAATGGGAGGGCATTTGCTGTGAGCTCCCCGGGCAAGGAGCACCATGGCAGAAGACCTCCACATTCATCCTGACTAGCCCTGGAAAATAAGCAGCATTGCGGCTGCTTAGCTCTTAGATGGGGACCTAATGAGGAATTTCAAGGTTGTAAGCTAGACTGGAAAGTTGAAAAACATTGCAGAGAAACTAATGACAACCTAAATCCATAAATTAAGAGGAAGTGAGCTTTACTTGAGTCTAGCATAAGGGGTACCTGCTGTAGTAAATTCATTTTCCCAGAAGGTATCCCTGTTACACAACTGGTTAGAAAAAGAGCATTTACCAATCCAAGATTTTTCTTTTTTTCCTGTCGGGAGACTTTTCAAAGACTTCTCCTCTTCACGTTCTCCATTTGAAAAATCTCTTTGACTGGAATTTGAAGGGACAAGACAAGGAACAGGCAGGCTGCCTCCCTCTTGTTCCTTATGAAGCATTTGTGTTTTCCTATTTGTACAAATATACACATCGTTACATTCTTCATTATCTCTTTCTGTGCTAGATATCTTTGATTTTCCAGTAGAGGGATTCAGGCTTTTTGCAGTCTTTCTATTTTTTACAGACCACTTATCTTGAAACGATACAGACTGTTGTGGACATCTTTTTTGTGGTCCAGGTGTTTCAAAGTCCTCCATGTCTTCCCAACTATCAGTAAGGTCAATAAATGAGTTGTTTGAACAATTATGTTCTGGAGTAGGGATCTCGGATCCCCCTACTTTACAGCCCACATCACTTTCTTTCACAGAAGAGATAAAACAATCGAAATTTTTGACATGTTGATCATTTGAATCCTCTTTTTTTCCTTCTTCAACTTTCAGTGTTGTTTCAAACAGCTCATTAATTTTGGTTTGCTTATTTTTAATACCATTTTGTTTTTCCAAAGAAGAATTGGTATTTTTGTCCTTTAAGGCCGTAAGTTTTGTTCCACCCATATATCCTGATGCGCAGACATCAAGGCAATTCATCTTTCTGAATACAAATCCCCTGCAAAAATGGGTAAATTTAGACTTTAGCCAGTCATAATGACATAACTTTTAGAAGCAAGTGAGATCTAGTTCAAAGTACTAACTTTTGCCACTATTTTGGATCTATTGCAGATACACATTTGAATATTCTAAGAAGCTGCGCTATTATGTATTCATTCCGCACCTACTTCAGCTCTGAGAAAAATGTACAATACCAGATGAAATGCAATTGCTACTACTATAAGCAAGCATTTTATGGCAAAATTCAAAACATCATCTTTAGTGTCCAGAAATCTCTTTTCCAGATTCATTGCCAACATATTTATATTAACAGAATAATAATTAAAAATAAATACCGTGTTTCCTTGCTCCACATCTCAGAATAGGTGATACCATTAAGGAAACAGGCAGGGTGCTTGGGATCGTTAGCCCAGCTGTCTGACACTCAACATGCCTGGGATTGGGAAAGGGGATTCATCCTTGGGGGGAGGGGAGAGGGTCCTGCTGCTATTTGTTTACCTTCCTCAAAAACCATTGCTAGATCTGACCATTTTGAATAACTCTCACTGGATCTCCAACCACGCCTGGTTGTACTGGTAGAAATGGATTATCTGGATCCTTTTCTGTCAGGTTTCAGATGACTGAAACACGATCAATTGCATTTGTGGGTGACTCTAGCAAGAGTCAAGTGGAGCTAGTGTGTCCATCCCGGATCTCCTTATGTAATGATAAGAGGTAGTGACCTTGGGAGGCAGGAGGAAGAGCTGCAGACTGGATAACTGGCAAGTCAATGATTTCTCAGATCACCAAAAGAAAAGGGGTATATCCTGCATTGGATCCTTCCAGACTGGTTCCAGGGATGAGGAATGGGAGAACGGCTTTGTTCAGGATCTCCTCCTTCCTGCAGAGCTGGTTCCAGTTTGCGGGAATGGGGAGGAAGGATTCTAGACCCTGGCCTGTTTTCGGTGGGGTATCTCAGGGTTGGATGCTTTCCCTGCTCCTATTTAACAGCTGAGGCTTCCGATGATATCCAGGTCTACATCTGCGACCCGGAACAACTGGGGTGGGCTCTGGGGGTCTGGCCTCAGCGCCTGGGGACTGTGGGGATCTGGATGGGGAAGAACAGGCTTCGGCTTAACCTTCCTGAGACTGAGCGGTTGCAGGTTTTGGGCCCCCAAGGACCCGGTGCTTCTCCACCGTTGACTCTGGACGCAATCGCACTTTCCCAAAGAAAACTGGGCTGAAATCTGAGGCACCCCGGTTTGGGTGTGGCAGCCCTGGAGAGGAGCTGAACTTGCACCATTTTCTCTTGCAGTTGCGCCTTTTCCTGCACGGGGAGTCGCGGCCCACCGTCCCCTCAGCCCCCCAGATTGCCGCAAGGCGCTCTACGGGGCCGCCCCGGAGGCCGCCGCCAGACCAGCTCTCCCCGCAGCTCCCATCCCTCCCGCAAGGGAACCGGACAACCGCCGCCCCGCCACAGCCCCTCCCCGGAGCCCGGTAGCCCGCCTTTCATCGGCAGCCTTCGCAGAAGAGCGGCAGCTCCACGCGAAGCGCGGGGCCGAAGGGGAGGCTGCCCGAGGCGGCTCCCGCGTGGCTCGCCTGCCTCGAGGGCTCCATCGCAAGCGGCTCGCCGTCCGTTCGCGCCCTCCGCCCCGCGCCCCCCTACTTGGCGAGCGCCGACTCGACGCCCGTCCCCCGGCGGGCCCGACCCCGACCCCACTCACGCGGGCCTCGGCCTGGGCTCGGCGCGCGAGCCGAGGGCGCCCCTGGCCGAGTGACGCTGCAGCTGCTCGCGCAGGTTGTTGCGCGGAAGGGCCGCCATCCCGGCGGAGGCTTCGGACGACGCGCCTTCCCCGGCCCGGAGGCGCCCGATTGGACCGCGCAGACCCCGCCCCGGCGCACGGAAGTGTCGTCGCGCGCCTTCCGGCGAGCCGGGGGCGGTGCCGGGAGATCACGCCTACCGCCCCTCCCCCGACACGCCCACCACACGGGTTCTTGGTTCGAAGCTTTTATTTTGCCCGCCGAGTGGAGCCCGCGCCGCGGTCGGAGCCGTCGGGGGCGCGCGGAGCGCCGGCCTCAGAGGAGCGGGACCGGAAAGGAGGCGCAGTCGGCGAGGCCGCACATGTTCTTCCCGCGCTCGATGTTGAAGTACCTGCCAGGGAAAGAGAGGGAGCCCGTCGGAGCGGCCGCTTCTCTTCGCGGGGTTTCCGACCCCGAAGCGCCCCGCCCGCCGCAGAGGGGAGGGCGCCCGACTCCCCCAGGAAGCCGCGGGACGAGCCCAGAGGCGGGTCCCCGGGAGCCAATTCCCCTTCGGCAGGCGGGTTTCTCGTGGGGACCCGCAGCGGCTTCCCCCTTCGCCTCCCCCTCCCCGAGAATGACCCTCGCAGGCGGCCGCCGATCCGCAAAGGCCGGCGCCTTGCAAGGGCGAGGGAAGCCGCCGGGGGCAGCGCATTACCCGTCCAGGCCCCACGAGGTGCCCCACGAGTTTTTCACGATCCAGAAGGGAACGCCGCCCTCTTCCCCGTAGCCCACGGCCAGGACGGCGTGGTTCACTTTGTCCGGGGTTTTGTCGCAATCCGTGCTGTGGGAAGAGAGACGGAGCAGCGGTTGGAGACCGAGTCGGTCTGCTTTACCGGACGTTGTGCAAGTCATTGAGGGAAAGAACCACATCCCTGGCCCCTTGGAGAAAAGCGTAGGATGAAGTGTGAAGGGTGCCTAAGCGTTCTGGTGGGGATCTGAGGGCCACAGAATGGGGGCCATTCTTGCAGGGGGCTGCCAGATGCTGCTTCAGGGAGCCCTGCTGGGAAGAAGCTGATCATGGGGCCATTGAGCAACATCCTCTTGGCATGAAGCGAATGGGTGCGCCAGCAGGGACTCACCTGGTGTAAACCCCCTCCTGATAGTGTACAAAGTCCTCCCTCACTTCAAAGGCAATGCTCACTGGGTTGTAGGTGCCCACCGCTTGCACCAGGCCCTGCTCATCATACTGGAAAGAAAGGGCCGGCATTATCAGACTAGGGCCTCTGAGCATGTGCAGAAAGAGGGGACATGGCTTCCCGTCAGACCCAAGTGAGAAGCAGACCATTTTCAAGTCTATTAATCTTTTTTTAAAAGGGCAGTCAAGGCAGACTGCTGGGAGGGCCCTGGGCCTCCGCTTTGTGGGACGTGAGATGAAGGTTGACCCCCAAAGGGGCAAAGGGCTCTTGGCTGCTGCTTGGCCTCTCTAGGGAAGAGGCTGCGGGTTGCTTACCAGTGAAATGTTGACCACGTCTTTAATGAACGCCACTGCCTTCTGGGGCTGGAATTTGCAGGTGCCGTTCTGCAGGTAACCAAAGGAGCCTTTTTAGATGCAGCTTCGCAGAAAAGGCAACTTGCCTGCCTCGGATCAGAGCCCCCCCCCCAATACCTGGGCCCGATAAGGGTATGCCTCCTCCTCCATGAGCCCCTTGTTGTACAGGATATATTCAAAAGCCTGGCTGGGAAGCCCCCTGCGAAGGAATGGGAAGGTCTCACCAAGCGCCATTTCCGGGGAACCCCAGAGGTCGAGGCTAAGATGGAACTGGAGGGAGGGGAGGGGAGGGGCTTCCTGAGGGCATCTCTTACCCACTGCAGCCAAAGTTGTTGAAGTTTTGAGCACAGTCAATCAGCTGCTGCTCTGCCTGGGAGAGGAGACATGTTAAATCAAAGCTGCCACACCCTGAAGGGGCCCCTTCCAGCCTTCCTGCCCGTCTCTTGAGCAGCCGGCCTGGCCTTGCCTGGTGCCACTTTCTTTCCTGGAGACTGGGTGTCTTTGCACATGAGGGGCCGTCCCAGCGCTCTGCCACTGTGCTTGGCACCTGAGGAAGCCTGCCCTCGAGTTGCTTCTGTAGGGTCCGAGGGTGCCCAGAGGAGGCAGAGCGGGGCCCGAGCCCACCCTGATCAAACTGAAGCCCAGGATAGAAGCCCACATATACAGTTAACCTTCTGGGCCAGGCTGTTCTGCAATAGCTTGTGTCCCCCTTGCTCCTCGGCAGCCCCACTGATGGAGAGGGACTTGCAGGTTGAAGTCAAGTGGTGAAGGCACCAGGCTAGAAAGTGGGAGACAGAGTTCTAGTCCCGCTGTAGCCATGAAAGGTGGCCAGGTTACTTTGGGCAAGTCTCTCTCAGCCCATCACAGCTCACAGAATGGTTGTGGGGAAAGTAAGGGGAGGAGAGCGTGTTGCATACTTTCGCTGCCTTGAATAAATGCAGAATATAAATAAATAAGGACAGTGATCAATATATGTAAGGGTGTAGGTATATACATATGTTGTATATAGTATGTTTTTGTGTGCGTTATGTTTGTGTACACTTTTGAGAGCAGGCAAGAGAGTTTCATTTTTAATGTGTGCCAATGTGCCCACAGTAAAAAATAACAAAGATCTATCTATCCATCCATCCGCTGGGACTCAGCCAGGGCTGCTTGCTCTCCCTGCCACAAATGCATGGCATGAAAGCCCCCGCTCCGCCCCTCTGGCCTTGGCAGGAGAAGGCTGCGTTTTCCCAGCCAGGGGTTTGGCCTCCAGTTAGCTGGCCCTGTGCAAGCCGCCTACTGTCTGGAAGAAGGGGGGCGCTGATGAGCTTGGGTTGGGAGCAGCATCCCTAAGAGGGCAGCACCAGGTGGGTCCTGCTGAGCTGCCCTTTGAGACTGGAAGGTTCCCCAGGAAGACTTGCAAGGGAGGCTGTGGATTTCAGCCGTTGAAGAAGTCACCTGTACTTAGGCTGATTTGTGTGGTTCTGACTTTATCCAACATAGTAGGCCCTGTACCAAACGGCCCTCATTTCTACTTTGCCAAAATCTTTTAAAAAGAGTGGAGTGCAAATGAACAGCCTCACCAAATTCAGTAGCTTCCCCGTTTTTATGGCAATGGCAGACTCCAAGCAGCCGGTGGTGGAAAAGGTCCAGCAGCTGCCACAGGAGCCCTAGTGGGGAGGGGGAAGTGGAAGTAGAGGAGAGGTATGAGAAGATCCCATCAGCTGGAAGGGAGACCAGCTTCTTAGCAAGGCTCCTGGAAGGCCAGAGGGAAGTTCACACCCCCCCCCATTTAACTCCTGCTGGCTGCCCAGAGTGCCTTGTTGGGATGAATGGATTGAATGAGCGAATTACCTGGTTTTTCACGGGGCTCACAAACTTTCCTTTCTTCCTCCAGTCGATGGCCTTCGGACAGGGCCCAGCGCTCCTGGGGAAGTTGCCCATAGTAGCAGAACAGTTCTGGAGGCAAGCGGGAAGCGGTCACTGGCCAGCAGATGAGCCCCATCAGGCCAGCCCATCCCGCTCTCCTGTGCCAGAACAGACCATGGGAAGGGGGCACAGCCTGAGCATACTCTGGATGGGCCCCTGGCCACCACTGCTAGCCTGCTTCTCACGGATGGGGCCAAATAAAGGATTGAATGAATAAAGTTTCCAAGGTCAAGAAACGTCCCTCTAGCAGTCCAGCTGATTGGGGTCTGGGTTACAGTCAGACTACGGCTGCCTCTGCCGACTGCCTCATCCGGCCCAGGTGGCCTTACCTGGGGTTCTTGCCAGAGATACTTCTTCCTGAATTCAGTGAAGGTCATATCCGAGAACTGGTTCAGGCCCACTGGAGGGGGAGAGAGAGAGAGAGGAGGGGGGGCGTCAGGAGGGGCTACAACCGGGGGAGGGGGGCGTTTTTCTTAGCAGCCAATGGAAACCGGTGGAGGGGGGTGAGCAGCGCCCCTACTTCGGAAACTGGAGTTGCCCGCGTTGTGCTTGTCGATCTTCTGCTTGTTGTCCAGGAAGATCTGCAGCCGGTGCCGGAACTCCTCCTCGGAGCGGTACGCCCGCCGGTGCTGCAGCGCCGAAGAGAAAGCGAAAGCGAGGCGAGGGTTCGCGGGGAGGGGGCCGCTCCAGGGAAGCGCCTCCAGCCTGGGATTCCCCCGCTGGGCAGGCCCTCGCCAGGCGCCCCCTCCCTAATCCGCCCCGCTGCCCGCGCGCGAGGGGGGGCGAAGGGCGCCTCTTCGGGGCTGCTGCTGGCAACGGAGCGGTCGCTGCGCTCGGAGGCGGCCGGTCCCGCCGTCGCCCCTGCCCAGCGGCGCGGGCGGCTGCTTACCTGCGAGGCCCACGCCTTGAAGAGCTGCTCTCCTGCGGGAGGAAAAGTGCCGGTCGGGAGTGGGCCTAGCGCGCGCCGCCACCGCCGCCCCTTCTGGGACGGGCGGCGGCGGCCCAGCCCAGCACCGCCCTGCCCTGCGCCCGCCGCCCGTACCGGTGGCGGATCCGCGCGGGCCGCCGCGGCTGCTGCTGGCGGCGGCGGCGCAGAGGCAGAGTCCCAGCGCGAAGCAGAGCAGCGGCGCCGGCATCGAGAGCGGCAGCGCCCGCGGGGCCATCCTGTGCGCGGGGCGAGCGGGACACGTCTGGCTGTGCGTTCGAGCGGCGCTCCTCTGAAGTGGCGGCGCGGCTGGGCGGCTACTTGGGCAGCCGGAGGCTCGGGGTGGCCCGGGCGCTGCCTCCGCCCCTTCCTGTGGCTCCAAGGCAGCGCTCCCACCGGCCGCGGGCGGTTACCTGGGCGGCGCCGGCGGGCCAAGGGAGCCGCGCTGGGCCGCCTTCGCCGGGGCCCCTGGCCGGAGAGCGAACCCTCCACGGGGCTAGCTGGTGAACTTGTCCCGAGGGAAGGAGGGTTCAAAGCCCCGACACTCGGCTGGCAGAGCCGCAGGGAGGCCGGAGTGGGAGAGCCCGGCCGAGGTAATCCCGCGGCTCCTTTCGGCAAGGGGGGAAGCGCCAGCTGGATAGGAAACGCCGAGGCTCCGGGTCTCCTCGCAGGAGGACGAACTTGAACTAAGGAATAACGACGGAGACTCCCAGTTACGGTTGTCCCAAAGGGGCTTTTCCAAAAGGCAGCCAGACGTTCTGGAGCTGAAGCAGCTTCTGGGGTGAGAAGCAAAACGTTCCTAAAGAAAAAACCAGGAATCCGGTTGCCGCTTGGAAAGCACCTTTGAGCTAAGGCAGGGGTCTTCAAACCTGGCCCTTGGTGACTTGTGGACTTCAGCTCCCAGAATTCCCCAGCCAGCGTGGGCCAGGTTTGAAGACCCCTGAGCTAAGGTAACAGGCCCTCAGAGCCAGGCTTCCCCTGTGAAAGCCGCACTGTCAGAAAGGGTGAATGGAAAAAAATGACTTCTGAATTACGTTGCTGGAGAAAATGGTTGGGAATGGCTTAAAAAATTACTCCCAGGAATTAAATAAAGTAATCCACTAAGCGTGTGTGCACCTTTGTGTGTGTGCTTGAGAGAGATGGGTGAGGAAGGCCAGGGTGTATGCCAGGAGTGTGTCTCCCAGCAGAGTCACCCAAGATGGCATGAAGGTCCTCCCAGCTGCTCAGTTAAAGCCAGCAGACCCCACTATGGGGCAACCGCAATAGAAGCAGCTGCTGGGAGCGGAAGATCGCTTTTGTGGCAAAAGTGTCCATGTTGCATGGGAGAAGGCCATGGCAAGCCACTCCTGGATCTTTATCAAGGAAAACAGATGGAAGATATAAAACGATTGAGGGTGCAGTGCGGGTGATGGCTTCTCCGGTCATATGGCCCATCAGATGCCAAGGAAGACCTGAGGATTTTTCAGGGTGCTAATGGTGTGTGCAACATGGCTCAATTAAAGTGTTCGGGGGGACTAGTTGCTGATGATGCCACACAAAAAAAGATCTGAAACTGCAAAGACAGAATTACAAGGGAACAAGAAACAGGAACACGGGGAAACTCAACCCTCAGAAAGATGAAATGAAACTACTGTAAATTGCCATATTAAGCACCAGGGAAGTGAGATGGGTGGTTGCTTTCTGTCACACTACTCAGAGTGGGGGGAAAACAAAGTGCTTGATTATTTGACAAATGTTTATTAAAAGGCTCTTGTGACTATAGAGCAGTAGTTCTCAACCTTTTTAATGCTGCGACCCCCAACTGGTCGTAAGTCGAGGACTACTCAACCGGTCGTAAGTCGAGGACTACTTAACTGGTGCAGCACCGTTTGCAGAATGGGACTTTTGGCGGGCTCAGCAGGGCAGAGACAGCCTGGACAATTCCTATTGGCTTTTGAAAGCCAATAATTAGACCAGCGGTTCTCAACCTATGGGTCGTGACCCCATTCGGGGTCGATCGACCATTTTTCAGGGGTCGCCAAAGGTGGCGATCCGCCATTTTTCGTGGCGCTGTGCACGCGCGCCGCACACGGGGGCGCCACCGCGCATGTGCGCCGTGCACGGGGCGCCACCGCGCATGCGTGTCGCGCATGGCGGCGCTGTGCACACACGTCGCGCATGGGGACCGTCGTGCATGCGCATTGTGCATGGGGGCCGTCGTGCATGCGCATTGCGCATGGGGGCCGTCGTGCATGCGCATTGCGCATGGGGGCCCCGCCCCCATGCGCGCGGCGGCGCGCATGCGCAGAACATTTGTGTGACGGTGGTCGCCGTCACACAAACGTTGAGAAGCACTGAATTAGACTCTATTCAAGAGAGTCTATTCTATTGGCTTTCAAAAGCCAATAGAATAAAAGGGAGTAGCACAGCTAAGGAAAAGGGGGAAAAAATAGCGGACTGCGTTGTTTGGCGATCCCCATGAAATGGTCGTTCGACCCCAAATGGGGTCCCGACCCACAGGTTGAGAACCACTGCTATAGAGGGAAGGGATCTTGGAGATCTAGTCCAACCCCCTGCTCACTCCAAATGGGGCTTCCACAAAGACGAGGTGGTCAATTTATTTTCCAAAGCACCAGAAGGCAAGACAAGAAACAGTGAATGGAAACTAATCAAGGAGAGAAGCAACCTGGAATTAAGGGCAACTTAATTCCAGCCACGCCTTTCTAGCCATTTCCACGCCACTGCCAAAGCCCTCGTTTTGTTCCCTCCGCTGGAAAGGTTTGTCCCCAGCCATGCCACACACCTCTCCCACCCTCTTTCCATTTCTCCTTTTCAAACTTGCCTTTCCAGCCCACTGGCTGGTCTGTAGACATGCTCAAAGCCATGGTTCACCCTGAGATAGAATAGATTTATTAGCAAGAGGTAATCAGGAAACATATATTTTTACAAAAAAATGGAAATTTTCTTTTCCAAATAAGCTGCAGGTTGAAATATTTCAGGTCTTGAAAGACAATTCTCATACCAGAGGGTATTGCTTACAGCAAATGGTTTCTGAATTTAGTTCCCATAGAGCATGCCTGCTACTCAAAAATTCACTTGGGTTTATACACTGTACACTGTAAAAAATACATGATAATATTCACAGAATAAGCACTACATTACTATATTCCTGCTAGCAAGTGGTTAGACAGGATTACAGTATATGTAATAAAAACACCTGGCCATTTCCCCCTCTAATTGTACACCATGTTACTAAGACATGTCACTATGTCTACAACGAAGCATACAGACAGAAGCGCCAAAGTGGGGGATGCAGCAGAAATGCTCAAAGGGACAGAGGGCCTTTCCCTCTCAGGGCCTAAGGCAGGAAATCCAAATGGCCTTCACGCCCCCCCTCCACCCCAGGGCTGCCATATGAGGCCCAGAACCCGAGCTTTTTTGCACAAGCCAACCGGCCCCAGGAACTTCGGAGAGGGCCCCCAAAGAGATGTATCCCCAATACGGACGGGAGGTGTGGACCAGCTTCAGGCTCCTTCCAAGCCAACCACGGGTGCCTCCTGCCTGTGTCTCCTGCCACCCTGCCTGCCTTGGGCAGTGAAGAGAACACAACGATCCTGGGAAAATGGATCCCATCAAAGCTGCTCTGGAAAAGCTGAAGAATGTCCAGAGTAGCTCAGGTGGCGGCTGAGTTTTCCACACTACAGGGGCATCAGGGCCAAAGTAAGTTGGGGCTCCAGGGCAAGTGAGGTGCCTGGCCCCCAGCACCCCGTCTTGAATCCCTCCAGTCCGGTTGCCCCCAAAGAGTCAACAGAGAAGAAAATTGGTTTGATCAAAATCAAGCCTGCTCGTTGACAGTGCAAAGAATGAGTAGTGGGGGGGAGAGAGGGGGGAGGAAAGGCGGTGGGAGGAAGTCAAGAAACAGAGAGGAGAGGCAAGACACATCTCTGGGTGCCGGGCTGGTGGCTGCAGCTGCTGTGTTCTTAGGTGGGGAGCTTTGGCTCTATCTTTAGAGACGCATCATAGAGACTCTCTTCATCCATCACAAACGACTGATCTAGGAGGTACTCAGTGACCTGGAAGAGAGAGAAGAGCAGGGGCAGAAGAGGCCAGGGAGCCCAGGGGGGCATCTGCCCCAGGGCCAGTCAGTGGGGAGAGGGAAGACTGGGCCAAGAGGGTTTCCCCCAGAGCATCCTCCCTGGGCGCCAGTTGCTGAGCAGCAGGAAATGGGGGCCTGAGACAGGGGTCTCTCGGGCATGTTGGGAGAGGAGAGGAGAGGAGCCACACTGGAGAGGCAACGTCCTTCACCCCACCCTTTTCAGGAAAGAAGCTGCAGGAGGAAAGCTGAGACTTTGCTGGCAGCCAGCTGGGCTGGAGGCTTGCCTGCTTGTGTGTCACTGAAGGACCCCCGTGTCTAAAGCAGGACTCTGCACCCCCCAGACAGCTTCTCTTCCAGGACAGGCCATCCCGAGAGTTCAGGGTCAGCCTGTGCCCCAGTAGCACAAAGCCCTGCCTCTTCCCTGGGGCCAAGAGGCTCCCCCCAGATGACGGTCTTGTCCCCCCACCCCACCCCGGCCCCCTCCTTGCGCAGGGAGCTGAGCAGCCGCAGGATCCTACCTTGGCCTGATGCTCGATCTTGTAAGCCGTCTGCTGAAACTGCCGGATCTCTCGGATGATGTGGGAGATCTGCAGGGAGAGAGGAAAGAGGCCCCTGTGCCCAACGGTTGCCAAACAGCAGGCGATGCTCCCAGGGAGAAGGGCTGGGCTGGGAAAGCATCGGCCCCGTGCTGGGGGTGTTCTGGCCGAGTCAGGCAGGCCCCTGCCAGGGAGCTCACCATCCTCATTTTGGAGAAGTTCACCAGGCCGTCCTCGGTGTAATTGGGAGTGCCCTCTTCAATGAACGCCAGGTCCGTGAGGTACATGCCCAGGTAAGGGACGCAAGGAGGGTCACAACTGAGAGGCAGAAAAGAGAAATTCAGCTGGCAGGATAAATGCAACAGGGCTGCCTGGTGGTTCTGCCAGGCACCGGCTGCCCGGGCTGGGCAAGGGCCTCCTGGCCTCCAACCCGCAGGCGGGAGCAGCAGAGGCAACTTACTTTTTCAGAGCTTCCCTCAAGTTTTTAAACCGTCCTTCTGAAGATACCAGCCGCTGCAGCTTGTCGATCACAGCTTTGGTCTGGGAAGAAGGGAAAGAATTAGAGGAGCCCAAGGGGGAAGGTAGCCTGGGCCGAAGCGGCCATTGGGCCCCCCGCCTGGCTCCCAGGTGGGCAGAGAAGCCCCGGGGGCCTCAGAGCCGGAACTGCCAGATGGAAATGGAGATGGGGGGCTAAGCCTTAGAGCCCCTGGTGGCCCTGCAGAGCCTGATGATCAAACATCATCCAATGCTACCTAGCATTGAAGTGCACTGATGAGGTTACCTATTCAGGTAATGAAACATCTGCAAGCAAGCAACCCAGCTTGGAGAGCGCCAAGGACCCACAATCAAAGAATCAGTCCAGGAAGCGGAAGAATTAAGGGAGAAAGTGCAATGGCTAACAGATTCATTCATTAGAGGTCAAAGAAACAGTCCCCTCCTTCTGGGTCTGAGTCCCGAGTGCGCAGCTTTGGCAGTGGGCTCCTTAAGCACTCACCGGCTTTGACACCTTCATCCATGTCTTCTTCAGGCGGAAGATGGCACTGCGGTTGAAGGCCGAGGTGATCTCCAGAACGGCATTGTAGTTGTGCAGACACCGGCAAATGTCAGCCACGGCCACCCACTTCTCGATTGTGCTCACCCGGGCAGCCATGTCCTCACTGCAGAGGATCTCAGAGGCGATCAGGTTGCTGATCTGCAGGGGTCATCAGGGAGGGGGGGTGGACATTACAGCCCCTGAAGTGTTTGTGTGCACCCCCAAATGATGAGAAAAGCCTCTTGCCTCCACGGAGAAGGGGGGGGAACCGAGGGAAGCTCAACCAGGTGCTGGTGGGCAAGGCTGCCCCACATCATCCTGCTCAGAGCAGAAGGGAGACCCCCAGTTCCAGGCAGTGTTCCAGCATCCATTAGGGCTCAATTACTCTCAGCAACTTTATCCTTCCAAAACTGAGTTTAACATCACCTTCCTGGCTTGGTTATGAAGTGCCCAAATACGTGCAATAAAATGACACTTGAAAATGATCTGTGAAAATCTGGGCACAACCATGCAACTGTCTGCCACCTGGCCGAGAACAACCTTGACTGTTATGCAAATTGCTGAATGGAGTGTGCAGGAAGTTCAAAGGTCAATCTAAGAAAATGGGGCTTCCCAATAGAAGACCCCGTGATTGAAGGCAGAGAAAGCGATTCCCCTCAGACGGGCTGCTGTGCCTGGGAGATCCTTCAGCGCAGGTGGAGGGAGACGTCATGCTGACGAGAGAAAATGCTGGGCCTGGTAGTAGGCGAAGGGCATTTAGATTTAATCTGATTTATTTATATACTAAACAGCAGTCTAAACTGTCACCCAGCATATTCACAGCCAGTTATTCAAAAGAGCTCCTGGACTGCAATGCTCTTAAATTTATCTGGGCCCTTTGGGGGATCATCCCGAAAGGAAAGATTGCTTTTTGTAGCACTGTCCTCTCCAAAGGAAGAAAGAATTCTCTGGCCAGGAAAGGACCAGCCTTTCCACGCATCTTTCACACCCTCAGAATAGAACATTGATAGTTGTCCAGAGGAGCTGCCCTCTAAGGAGTCCCCCCAACGCAGTGGTGGTGGTGGTGGAGGAGGAGGACTTTTGTAAACAATGCTGAACAAGAGGGACTTTTAAAAAACCTGGGCAGACAGGCAGTTGAACATGGGAAGCCCAGTGCCTTTCAACTCTCATTCCAGCAGGCTGGAATATTTTCCCCTGGAAAAGGAGCCCAGTTCTACCCATTAGGATGAGGTCAGTCTGGACAAGCAAGAGGAACAAGAGTCCCTGTTACTGCATGTTCTGCACAAGGGCAAAGTCTGTGTCCTGAATTCTGAGCTGCCCTTGCAGGGACCCACAGCCGTGGCACTCACATCATTGAAGTGCTTTGTGTTCATCAGGATATAGGGCGTTCGCTCGTTCTTTTCCACCTTCATCCATCCTTGTCCAAAGAATTCTCTGAAAACAAGAGGTCTCAGGGTGAGCTGGGCCCTCCAGAATTTCTCCCTGCCTAGCCCACCCTGTCCTGCACAGGAAGTACTTGAGGAAAGGCCCTCCTCTTAAGGTCTTTGCAAGTGGAGGGGGGGGAAGCAGACTTACTCCCACAAGCCCCGTGGATGTGATGGGGGTAACGGTTGTCTAGGAAAGGGTGTGTCTACGACACATTCATCTTCATCTTTGTTTAGACCTGTATTTGCAACATCAGCCACAGGAGCCCCCTGGCTGAATGCAATTCCACATTCTTCAGCTTGGCTGCACTTCCACATACTCACTCATAGGGTATTGTTTTGAAGACCAGGTGATCCAATAAGGTGAGCTGCTCAGCTATTTCTAAAGCCGAGTGATTTTCAAAGGGTTCAGCCTTGACCCCCATAGCCTGCAATGGGAAAAGAAGGGCTGCTTGGACAGGGGTCCCCAAATGAAGGCGAAGCAAAAGAATACGCTGGGCCAGAGGGAGGCGGATCCTGTCGGACGCAGCCTCTTCCTGTTCTTGGGGAGGGAAGGGGTTATGCCAGGCCAGGACTTCCTGGCAGGACACCCCAGTGCACAGGCAGCAGCTGCAACCACACGTCTTCACCTCCCAGAACACCCCAGACCATACATGAAGGAAGCAGCACCAGGTATTCACTGAGGGGTGTGGGGGGGGGGAGTGGATTAAGAGGTGAAATGCACGCTGTGTCCAGGAGAACTCTCCACCCCAAAAGCCCTTCCCCCCCAGCTGCCTTTATCCTGGCAGGCTAGCAGGGGCATATTGGGGCAGGAAGGAGGAGGAAGGGAGTGCCCATCTGACCTGCCCCCTTAACCACTCCCTGACGGCTGAGACCCCTGCCCAGTTAGCCTTGAGTAATTTGCAAAAATAATAAAGACAGGACATAACTAACTAACTAACTAACCAACCAACCAACCAACCAGCCCAGGCTTCTTTGTGACCCACTTGGGGACCCAGAAAACATTACCATTTGCAGGATCTCTTCCAGGGTGATCTGGTTGTCTCCGGGGTCATCCTGGGTCAGGGTCCTGGCAGACAAGTAGAAATGGAGAATTGCAGCAGTGAGTTTCCAGTGGCAACGGCTGGGAGTTAATGGCTTCAGCGTATTCTGGGGAGGGCCTGTGTGGAAGCCGAGGGTTTCTCTGGCTCTCAGCTTCTCCTTCCAGTGCCTCAGGGGACAGAGATCACGGGAGTCTGTTCCCTCAAAGCAAAGGAAGATGAAGCCGCCTCAAAAAACTTCTCCTTTGCATCAGAAAGTCAGGCCACGGGAGCAGCCGCTTGTCCTGAGCTAACGGCCCAAAGCACTCGCAGCCATCCGGGTCCCACCCAGTCCCGTCCCCGGCTTGGATTAGGACCCCCATCTCTGGCAAGAGTGAGATGACAACTCTGCGTTTTGTGACCCGCGTGACTTGCCTTATGATGTTGCCGGCGGCTTTTCTCTCTTGAGTCAGGAGTTCTGGGTCGTGTATCACTTCCTCCAGAAAGCTGATCACTTTATACTTGAGTTCCTCGTTGGTTTCAAAGTCCTATCAAAGAGATATTTTCCACAAGCCACAATGAGGCCAGCTGGCCAGGCAAGCACAGCCCCCTTCAGCCCAGGGCTCCGGAGCTTTCTTTGCCGGCCGGGCCGTACCTGGGCATGTTTGGAGACCCAGTGCCTCAGGACGTTCAACACCCGGTTGGTTGCCGCCCTCCTGATCACGAACTCTTTGTCACTGTTCCTTTGGTCAGAAGGGAAGCCTGCAGGGCGAGAGAGAGTCAGCCTGGAAACCCACCCAAGAGCCAGGCTCTATGGGACCCAGGCAGGATGAGCAAGGGGCCTGTAGTGGCCTGCCTGACCCTGCCCTGGAAGATGGCCCCAGCCGTTGCCTTGCCTCCTCCTGCAGGCAGCAGCTCTTCCAAGGCTCCCTGGAAGGTCTGCGGGGCCCGGGAAAGGGAGGAACCGCCCGGCCCAGAGGACCCTTCCTCTTCTCCCACCTGGGCTGGCCAACGACATTCTGCGGTACTTCTCCTTGGTCGGGGTACCCTCGTTGGCTCCGGCAGTGGCAATGGCGAACGCAGAAGCGGCCGAGAGAGCGCTGCTGCGGCTGTTCTCCAACTCTCGGCAAGAACTCATCACCATTCCATTGTTGTAGGAGAACAAAGGGAACTCTGCAAGGGGTGGGGTTGGGGGCAGGCAGTTCAGGAGGACTGATCCCGTCCAGCAAGTCCCTCCCCTGGGCTTCCCCCGAGAGGACCAGAAGGCCTGTCCGCTTGGGAAAACAGCAGCGCACAAGGGCTAATGCTGACCCTTTGCACCCCCACAGAGGCCAGGACCAGCATCACCCACAGATGCTCCCTGCTGTGGTGCACTAGAACACCCCAGAGTGGTCTCCTGCCAAGAGTGCAGATGGCTTCTCTTGGCCATCTCCCCCTTCCCCAGAGTGAGTTTACCTGAAGAGTTCTTGCCTCTGACCAGTTTTGGTGTGGTTGGAGACTTGGTGGGTGATGCCTCTGGGTCTGCCTCCTCACTCTGGGCTGCCTCAAAGGCAGAATCTTCTCGGGGAGACTCTTCGGAGCCTGGCAAAAGAAGCAGCTTTATGACCTTTCTCCGAAATGTTGTGGGAGAAGGGGAGGAGGAGGAGGAGGAGGCGGCGGCTTTGAAGGTGGCTGAAGGTTCCATACCTGTCAGCCCCTCTCTGCTTTTAACAGATTCACCCAAGTGTGGGGGATAGAAGCCACTCGCTTGGGTCTGTCAGATTTCTTCATCCAAAATTAATCCAATGCAGAAAACAGCGCCAAGAATCCAAAGCTGTGCGATGCCCAGGCCTGCACTGGAGAAGGTGGCCCCAAACCTCTTCCCAGGCTGGCCCGTCTCCTGAGATTTTGCGGGGGGGGGGGGCGTGAAGTCTCACTGCCACGTCTACCCGCCCACCTGGCACCTTTCCACTAACTCTGATGTGTGAGATAACTCCTCCCCCTGAGCTGCTCTGGAGCTCCCGGACGGTCAGAGCGCAGAAGCAGAAACCGTCCCTTGGGGCTTCCTCCACGTGGCTCCTGACCACCTTTTGCTCCTCCCTGCCAGAAGACACTCACCTGTCTTGCTCAGAAGTGCTTCCTCTGCCTTTTCTGTGCTCCCTTCTCCCTCATCGGATATTTTATTGGAGTAGCTGCTGGACACGTAAAGCTTGTTGATGTCCAGGGTGGTTTTGCTGAACGGCGACATGGTGGAGGAATACATGCTTGCATAACCGTTGGAAGAGCAGCTCAGGGCGGCCAGCTCCAGGGCCTTCCCTCCTGTGATAATGGGAATGTTCAAGGACAACTTTCTTCTCCGGCTTGGTGAGGATGACTTGGTGATGGACAGGGGGGGAGGGGAGGAAAACTTCCGGTTGGCACGTGGAGACTTGGGTGGTTCTCCGTAGAGGAGTTTCGTGTTCTGGCTGCTGGCAAACAAAAGTTCCAGGGACCTGGCAGAAGATATCCAGGGACAAAGCTATCACGGGAGCGTCTCCTTCCTCCTCTACATTGCAAAGCCTATAAAATGTCCCTTAGACCAGAATAAAGCTCATCTCTCCCTCCCTCTCCCCTCCATTTCTTTCTCTCTCATTGCTTTAGGATTTCTAGGCAAAGAGGCATTTCAGGTGCCCCCACCTGGGTTCTGCAGCCCACCTCATTTCCCTATTTTGAGCTTCACCTACGTGGCTGACAAAGGCTCACCTAGCAGGAATTGCACTGATTGGTTTCTTGTAGATGGTGATCAGCTTGTCCAACACAGTCATAGCTGTGGTGAAGACCCGGTAAGAGTGCAGGAAGGTGTTGAGAAAGTCAATGCTGAGGAATCTCAGGTCTGTCAGTCTTTCCAGGAGACGCCCCACGCTGGCATAGCGGATCTGGAGGACCTTGCAGGAGTTCATGGTCTTGCTGAACCGAATGTCAACGTCGTCACAGTACAGGCTGGTATCCGACCTGGAGAATTGAGAGGGACGGAGGGATGAAGCACAGAAAGTCAGGCTCATCTGTGGTAATTGTATCTTTTCAGGCAGCCAGGAGCTCGTCAGTATCTCTCTGGCCTGAACCTCCGAGGGCTGGAGAGGAAGCTGGCTGGGATGCTGTGGCTCAGCAACCTCAGCATTCAGAAGAGGTTGCCGCCATTTTGAAATGAGTCCATGCTATTTTCTATTACAGAAAATCCCAAAGTGATTTACAATATTATTAAATAATAGATAACAATCCAGATATAGTTAATTCATTTATTTCTTTTAAATTGCATTTACTTGCTAGTGGAATTGATATAATTTCAAGTGACCTCCAGCTCTGTTATTCTAAAAGACTTTTGGCTCCAGCCAAAACATCCCGTCTAGTTTTCAATTCTCAGAAGTTCAGGGCAGTGAGACACCAGCGACCATCTCCATTGCCTGAAAAGATATATGCACCACAGGTGAGCCCAATTGTGCAGTTTTTGCCCTGTCCTCGCACAGCTCTGGAGCACTGTCCACGCTGTGCTATTCAATACACAGCACTTGACCCAGAATAAATTGTGATACCAACTCCCCGTGTTATCGATGGCTTTGCTGGTAGGAAGCCTTTCTAAATTAGGGGTAGCACTAAAAATGCCCCCAGCAATTCTGGACAAACACAACTGCATTCCTTACTTGATCATCTGCGGAACAGAAACTTTTGAATTTTCCTCAAAGGCGTTCATCATGAGGCCGTTGCATCGGATGTTGTCTACACACTGAAACAGGGAAAAGAGGTTTCAGGAAGCAGGACTGATGGGAAAGGAAGCAGTTGTGCTCTGCTAGTTTTTCCAATGGATCTTTGGGAGACGTGTGTGTCTCTTGTAGATATTGGCTCGTTTGGCAACTCTTTCCTCTTCCAAATGTGATTATTCATCTTTGATTTAGTCCAGGGATGCCTTGCATGTTGAAAAACAGTGAAGGATTCTTCTACAGCCCCAGGTCCTAATATCCCCAATGCTGCCTGGCCAGAAAGTGTTGGTTCTTCATGGTGAAACTGTTCTTACCTGGCTGATATCGCTGGTCCATGCAGCCTTTTCTTGCCTGGATGATGCCACCAGGATAATGGTGTAGGGGGCACTGTCTTTAGGTTCCACCACGATCTTGAAGTCAAGGTGCTCCGTATCTTGCCCAGATCCTTTTTCTTTTATTTGAGGAAGGAGAGAAACAATTTAAGAAGATGACCATGGGAAGAGAGAGAATGGGGGTAAGTGAAAGGAAGGGAACAAGCTGGGCTGGGCCTTTAGCCTCCAGCTTGCGCAGCAGGATGTTCATTTTGGTGCAAAATCCTTTTCACCTGCTTAGGGGCTGGGAGGGCAGCTCTTTCAATGCGCAGCAGCCACCCTTTTACGGCTTCTGGTGCAAGAATGAAAGAGTGTGATAGCAGAAACTGCAGGAGTATCTTGGAGTCCTAGTGGACAATCACTTAAAATATGAGCCAACAGGGGGCAGCAGCCGCCCAAAAAAAACTATGCAATCTTTGGCTGCATTAACAGAGGGATCTAATTAAGATCATATGAAGTGTTAATACCACTTTATAAAACCTTGGCAAGACCACACTTGGAATATTGCATCCAGTTTTGATCACCGTGATTTAAAAAATTTTGAGACTCTGGAAAGAGGGCAGAGAAGAGCAACAAAGATAATCGGGACTGGAGGCTAAAACAGTTACAGGAATTGGGTATGGCTAGGTTTGTGAAAAGAAGGCGTGGGAATGACATGATAGCACTGTTTCAATATTTGGGGGGCTGCCACAAAGAAGAGGGGGTTGACCTATTTTCCAAAGCACCAGAAGGCAAGACAAGAAACAATGGATGGAAAATAATCAAGGAGCAAAGCAACCTGGAATTAAGGAGAAATTTCCTGACAGTGAGAACAATTAACTAGTGGAACAGCTTCGCTCCAGAAGTTGTTGGTGCTCCATCACTGGAGGCTTTTAAGACGAGATTGGACAGCCACTTGTCTGAAATGGTACAGTGTCTCCTGCTTGAGCAGGGGGTTGGACTAGAAGACTTCCAGGTCCCTTCCAACTCTGCTATTCTGAGAGGGATGGATGAGGCAGCTGGTGCTCGGCGGAAGGGAGCAGGGGAGAAATATTCCCCTCCTCTCCGCAGCAGCCCCAGGCTTGTGTTTTGCTTCTGAGATCAGCTCCCTGTGTCATGAACTGAGGCATTCTTTGAAGTGAGAAACCCCATTAAAAGCCTTCATTTAGCAATGGGAAACGCCAGTGAAGGCTGTCGATCTTCTCTTAGAGCTGCCTGCTGCGCTTTCCCTGGCTGCCTGCTCTATAGGTTTGGGGGCCTCTCGTGGCCTGGATCACACCTCTTCTGCTTGGACAGGGGAGTCTCTGAAGTCCCTACTCCCAGGTATGCTCATCCCAAGCGTCCATGGAGGAGAGAGTGTATAAGTGCCCTAAACAGACCTGGCTTATGGGGGGGACAGGGAATCCCAGGGCTACGAAGGACAGCAGGGAGCCAGGAAAGAGCAGCGGGGGGGGGGTGTGCTGCTTAAGGGTCAAATGCCAGCTGGGCTGGGTGGACAAGCTGTGCGCCAGGTGGGGCAGGTGGGAGAGTGGGGCTGCTCCAGGGATACATACGGTCCTCATCCGTGCTTTCCGTATCTTCCACCAGCGTGCAGTCAATAAGTGAAATCACCCCGCCATTCTGGAGAAAGCACAGGGGAGGCCTTTCGTGAGACCTCTCGTATCACCACTGTTCCCTGATCCTCCTGCGACTGTCTCCTCCACCCAACAGGAGAGAAGTGCTCATTCCCCCTCCACCAGGCGCACTCGGCATCCTGTTGCCATACATGTACCCTACAGTCAAGTCAGTGTGGGGGGGGTCCCCCTCACTGTGCAGTAGCTGCTGTAGAAATTGTGTGGCCTTCAGTATGTGAGGTTGCAGATCAATGCCCCCCCCCAGATACACTGCTTGATGCTCTGCCCCTCTCACCTTCGTCAAGTGCAGCTTCCCTCCGGAGCCGCGGGTGCAAATGATGAGGTGCTTGGAGAAGAGGAAGCACTGCCTCTCCCCCTCCTTCCTCAGGGACAGGGAGCCCAGCCGTCCACGCGTCACCTTCCCCTTCTCAGACATCGGCACTTGGATGAGGGACCCTGTGGGAGAAGAGGCACTGCCATCACAGCCCTTGGCCCCGGGGACACCGGCTCTTCTCCAGCAGCGCATAAAGACAGCAGACCAGGGTGGCAGCCTGGGGTGGGGACCCTCTGCAGCCCAAACCCCTGCTCAGGGGTTTCCAGAGGGGGTCTGCAGGGATGGAGCTGAGAAGAACGGGACTGAAAACCTCCCAGGTCTGCAGCAGCAGCAGCAGCAGCTTCCTATCAGAGGAAAGCTATAGTATCCCTAACATAGCCTTGGGGAGCCTATTCCCAGTGATTCATCCTTTCAGGGTCATCCATGGGCATGGTTACAGGCAGCCCATGAAAGGAACTGGGCCATTCCTCGATGGCCGAGGCAGCTTTTTCACTTTAATAACTCTTGTCCTGAATCTCCCAGCCTTGAACTTCTCTGGACAAGCCCCGGAGCTATCTGAGAAAGAGGAGCTGCTGAGCCCACTCAGGGCTCCCTCCGGGGCTGCCCTTTCCTGGAGGATCTCCAGCTCTTAGGTCTGGAGGCCAGAAGGCTCGTGGGCTACCTTGTCTCACGAAGGTCTGGCTGGTGTCCAGGAGGATTTCACAGCCTTCAGTGATCATCCGTTCGATTGCCAAGTTCTTCCGAATGTTCTCTGTTTCACTCACTTCATCGTGCATTATCCTACGCAGGAAGAGACCAGTCAGCCTGAAACCAGGACTTTTCTTGCTGGACGGTCAACTCGAAAAGGCCTCTGAAGGTGGTTTTTATACATGGCAGCTGCAGCGAGATTACTTTGTGCCAAAAACGGAAAGACTAAAATGCTCCCAAGGGAGGAAGGCTGGTGAAGTTGGCAGAATGGCAGAGATGGCAAAACTGACTTGTTTGATCAGGGAAAAGACAACAGTGACATTTGTCAAAGATTGGAAATATTTTATGGAATGCTTTTTGCTGAAAGCAGAAAGAATGAACCTGGGATTTGATTATTAGAAAGGGTAGAAAATGGAAAGAAGGGATAATTTTTAGAGTGAGAGGACAAAATATAAATGCTGGCTCAGGAATTCTGGGAGTTGAAGTCCACGAGTCATAAAAGAGCCAAGGTTGCCTAGCCCTGCCCTAGGGGAAAAGCTGGCAGCCCATCCGGGCACTCGCCTCAAAGAGAAACCTGGGGGGCCACGGGGGCCACTCTGGGAGGGCCCAGAGATGAAGGGCAAGCAGGAGCTATCAGCTGTTTGAGGGAGCTGAGCTTCAGCTTTGCCTGCTGATAATGGGGGCCTGATAAAAATAAGCGCCTCTGAAGTCCTCCAGAGAGCATTTTCTCTCCCTGACAGGCATTTGGGAAGAAGCGTCTCTGCAATTCTAAAATAACATATGTTGCCTTGTCATTATCTGCTTCACACATCCTGTACTCTGTGTTTCTGCTTAAGTGCAGATGGCTGCTTATTCTTCCCAAAGTGATAATTATACAAAAATGTGAGAAATTTGGCATTTTTTTTAAAGATGATGAAGATCTTCATATTGTGGGGAGACCATTTCTCGGATCAGCTTCACCAGCCTTGTGCCCCCCCCCCAGCTACAATGACTTTTTGTTCCTGGAAGACCAGTGCCTGCTAGTTATGGGCACTGTAGTCCAACCCATCTGGAGAGAATCAGTCAGGAGACGGCTCTTGAACGACTGCTATTGCATTGGTGTGCATAAAACTCCCTCAGAAAGATCAGCACCAAAACTCTGGGCCGTGTAAACGGTTTCAGAGTCGGAGGGCAGAGCACCAATCCTTCCCTGACTGGAGCTCAAATGGATCCTCGTGCCATAAAAGCCTCATTGAGAGGCTGCTTCACCAAGCAGAATCTCCCCCAGCTTTCCTTGTGCAGCTGAGGAAAGTGGGACCGAAGGGGACATGAATCAGGAGGGCTTTCTCTGAAAAAGGCCCCCAGTGATGGGTACCAAGGGGGCCCTGGGTGCAAGGGGGCCTGCTGCCCGCATTCTGCTGCCCCCTCCCCACGAGGCAGCCATCAGCCCCTCTGACCTGGAGAGTTCCTCCAACTTGGACTTGGCGTAGTCCAGGCTGTTCCTCTCGACGTGCTCGTGGGGCGTGTGGGCCAGCAGCTCATGCAGGGTCAGGATGTATCTGGGGATCTGGTGGAGACACAAGAGAGAAGAGAACCAGGGACTGAGTTGGTGCTTTGGCTTGCCCAGGCAAGGCCCCCCAAGCTTCAGAGGGTTGTGCCCCAGTTCGACCGAGGCATTTGTGTCCAGCCTTCAGTTTGGCATTTCCAGGACACCTTACAATGACCCAAAATGGGGCTTTCTCCAGGGGCGCATCATGTTAGTGCCTAAGCTGACCTGGTGCCCCACAGCTTCACCTGAAACATGGGGTAGGTCAGGAAAGTCTCCAGCGTCCGCTCCTCGCAGTCAGGCTTGGCCTCGTAGTGCTTCAAGAGCTTATCGAAATCCCGGTTCTGCTTGCAGTGGGCCAGGATCTGCAGGCTGTACTGGTGGTTCCGAACAAACTCCTGGTAGATGTTGAGCATTGGCAGGAGGATGTCGAAGAGATCCGCTGTGGGCAAAGGCAGGTGGGCAGTGAGCGGCTGAGGGGGGAGAGGCAGGTCCAGGCAGGCGGCAGAGTCCCACTGCTGGGGGAAACTCCATGGCAGGGCAGAGGGCTCGGCCATTGCATTCTGGGGGGGGAAGACCTGCAAAGGAGCCTTCAGGTGCTCCCCAATACTCCTGCTGAAATACTGTGATGGGTGGATGATAACCTGGGCACAAAATTGTGGGGAGGGGGCAGCCACATTGCTTATCACATGGGCATATTCAAAGTCTGGATTGACATTTGGCAGGGATCAGCTCAGGTGCAGCCCAGACAGGCACGAGGGAGCTCAGCCAGGAGAGTGGTGAACTTCATGTCGGCATCTGAGCCAAGGACGAATAGAAAGGGCTTGGACTCAGCAGTGGCAAACAGGTAGTTGCCTGTGTGTGTAGTTGCCCAAGTAGCTGAATAAAAGGTGCAGGTAGCCCCAGGTCTGGGGGCAAATCTAAGCTCTGAAAAGTACAACAGATCTTGGCTGCACCTCTGACTGGAGGCAGGAAGAATCTCCTTCCCAAACCAGGGGATACTCAGAATACTCAGTTTGCCTGGAATGGCAGCCTGGCACCCCCCCCCCCGGATGCCTAGAAAATAGACGCCTAGCACTTTGCTGAAGGTCCTACATGTTTGGTTTAATCTCGAACTGGGTAAACAGCAAATTTCTTTACACTCACCAAGCACCAAGGTTGGCCAGCTAGAGATGCGTGCTTTTAAGCCCTGGTAAAAGATCTGGTGTAAAAACATGATGGTTTCACTAAAAAAGAAAGAAATACGGACCAGGAAGTTAGGAACTGAAAACCTGGCACTGGAGGAGGGGGCAAGTGTGTTTGGCTTATCCCCTGTGAATACTCATTTTGCTGGGAAGAAAATGTTAGTTGCCCACAGGCTGTTCCACAGTGCACAGCAGAGGAGGAGAAGACGCACACTGAGTTTTTCCTCAACCAAATCTCTGCATTGGTCTTCCAAATCAAAGGAAAATTATCTCCAAATCTTAAAGTCTGAGAGAGCAGCCAATCATGGGGGAGCATCACCCGCTTATGAATTTGTCATCCCAAAGCTGCTTTTTCACGAGACTATGACCTGGATGACTGAGAATCTTCATAGACATTTGCTTGTTTGTTAAGGAAGCGCAACTGGAATCTGCCTTTCCTGAACCCAAATCCGTGGTTTCACAACCTGTCACCTTGGGAATGAGAGAGTAGAAGTCTAGACCTTCTTCAGAGAGAATGCCTTAGAGATCCTCTCAGCTATGGCCTCCAAAGAGACTTGGAAGATCCCAGTTGAATTCCACCCCTTTTCTGCTCAATCTCAATTCCCTGCTCCTAGATTCCTGAGAAAGAAACCCCTCCCGCCCCCCACCCCAGGTTCCCTGACCTGTTTTAAAAGGGCACGAGGCAGGGCACTGACCGGAGGGCAGGCGCCCAGCGGTCTGATGACATTTATGAGCAAGGGTGAAAGCAGTGGCTTTCCTTGGCCAGACTCCTTCCTACTCACCTGTTCAGGAAGATGCTGCTGACATCGTCATGCGTGATGGGGGGCTTTTTAGAACTGGCCGCCATCCTCAGTGGGCGCAGGAAATTGTTGACGAGGATGTGCAACTGCTGCACGTACTCGGCTTCGGCTTCCAACATGCTGAAGACCACCTGGTTCCTCTTCCGCATGCTGTCAGCGTGAGGGGAGCGGATGTAATCCTGGATGATGGTCTTCCATTTCCTTCTGCATAGCCACCCCCGGAGGAAACTCTGGACCTGTTTTCAGAGAGGAGATTCCAGATTATTGCCTGTCAAACGCAATCCCAGATCCTTCCCTGGATCTATTATCTGGCAGTCAGATCCTTCCATGGGAAATCTTGTGTTCAGTGTCTTGAAATTATTTTTGGCTTTTGAACATTGATTCTCCAAAGTCTTGCATTATTTTCATCAACCATTTTGGTGCAGTTTATGGTTCTGCGATGGTTAATGCTCCTTTATCTGAGCCATATTTAAGCTTATACAGGTAGTCTTCAACTTACAACAGTTCATTTAGCGCATTACAAAAATTCAGACACTTGGCAACTGGCTCGTGTTTATGACAGCCCAGTCTCCCTGAATCAAGAGTTGCAAGACCATGTCCAAAGGGCTGGGTGAAAGCGCTCCTCAAAGATGAGCTTCTAGTAGGGAAGATGGCCAGAAGTGGGCTGCCGCTGAATGGATGCAGAGCAAGGTGAAGCCCTGAACCCAGGGAATGCTCCTGAGGCTCACTTTGGGGGCCTGGTGGCTCAGTCCCCGGACTGAGGATGTGACTTGGAATAGTGACTGATCAGGAGGAGCTGGCGGGGGAGGGCTCACGTCTTAGGCAATGAACACTTGAGTCTTCCAGCAATATGCTGGGGGGGGGGTCCCTTCCGGCCCTGAGGAAAGGAAAGAGGCCTTCAGGAGTGGGCAAGGAGACTTATCACGGGTCTGAACGTGGGCTTTTCCTCCACCCCCGTGATGGAGCTGGGGGCAAAAGTGGCTCCTCACCTTCTTGATCTTCTTGATGTCGATGTCATCGTCGTTTGGCACGTTGGCCTGGTTGGCCTGGATGCGCTCGTGCTCCTTAAGTAAGGCGGCCATCTGCCGGGACGGAGAAAAGTAGAAACAGGCTCAGGCAGGGAGGGCAGCGAAGGCCAGACACCACCGGGCTGCCTTCCTCAGGCACAGCCCAGGCTTACTTTGGAGGTAGGCCTTATATTAAGAGCATGCTGAAAAATGAGGCTAAGGCTTATTTTCTGATCGGGTCTTGTTTATGGGGAAACACGGTAGCTATAATAACCAATAACTACTATAGCAATAAAGAGTCCTGCTTACAAGAGGCCAAAGGATCTATTTTCTGTGCACCAGACACCAAAGGTTTAGAATCCTTCAAGCAACGAGGGAGATTTATTTATTTATTTATGAGACTTATATACTGCTTTAAGTGCAAGCACTCTCTAAGCGGTGTACACCAGTAAGCAATGTATATATATATATTTACATTGCCCCCAACAATCTGGGTCCTCATTTTACCTACCCCGGAAGGATGGAAGGCGGAGTCAACCTTGAGCCGGTGAGATTTGAACCGCTGACCTGCTGAACACAGTCAGCTAAAGTGGCCTGCAGTACTGCACTCTAACTGTTGCGCCACCTCGGCTCTTTATTGAGATATTGGCTCAGGGCAGAATCAGAACTGGAGCAAACCAGAGGAACCTGCTAGTTCAGCTGCTGCCATTCGGATCATGAATTCTGAGAGAGGAAATATGGCTCATCAGGATGAGATGACCAATCCCGACCTTCACTGGGCAGTCGGTGGCCAGGCAGAAGAAGCAGACCGGGGAAGGTTGCAAGGAGCCGTGACTTCACCCAGGGTGACCGGACAGAGGTGCCCAGGTTGAGCCAAGGGACTTTCATGAATGGGAGGAGGCTCCTTCTCCCCCTTGTAGCCTGGACTGGGCAGGGCAAGGAAACAGGGGTCAGCGATGAATTTATTTCTCCTGGATGGGTCACCCGGAAAGGTAGAAAGCAAACCTAGACATAAAATCTGAAAGTGTGCAAGCAGCACAGCACTCAAATAAACCAGAATAAAACCAGTAGGAGGAAGTAATGGGGCAGCGAAGTTGCTATCTAGTGCTACCACTAAACCTCAGGAGCTGCTTGTGGCGCTGAGGCAATTCTGCGCTTTGACTTCCCTGCTTCTGAGTCCTTCTTCCCCCCAGCAGCAAATGCTCAGCGGCGAGCAAAGCAGATTTACTGTGGAAGAAGGAGAAACCAGGGTGCGTGGAACAGCTTCCATAAACCTCTCCACGGGCCTGGTGTTCCAGCTGAGATACACACACAGAGCTTAAACAGAGGCCTTCTCCATCTTGCTAAACAGGCAGAGGTCGCCTTGGGTGCCTCTGACAGCCCACAATGCCTCCATCCCAGAGATGAAACAAACTGCCCAGGCAAGCCTTGCCCAGAGCTCCGCCTCTGGAAGACTCACCTGGCCTTTTGGGGAGCACACAGGGCAGCCTATTTAGAGCTGTCTAAATAAATCATCTTGGGATCAAAACAGCCCAACTCCAACACAATCAATGCAATCTTTGGTATTTGCATATGCATATAAGGGGCCATTTGATCTGCACTTCAAAGAGCACAAATGGAAGCGCAACAAACATTTGAATGCAGAAGCTCCATAATCAATCAAAAAGGTTGAGATTACGCTTTGCTTGGCCTTTTTAAATAACTGTCACACTTTCCTAGAGTCTCCTACTGTGGACTTCCGGGCTTAAAGAGATTTACAGTCTAAGCTGTCAGAATACAGACAAAGGACATTTCCAGATATTATGGAGCCAGATTTTTCCAAAATCCCTTGATGTACAATTTTTGTCCTGCCAGAACTATACTCTATTCTCTTCCAGACAAATACTGCAATTTTTTGCTATCCACGGATACCGTGTCTGCCCTTAGGTCTCAGGAGCTCCACAGAGAGGGTTTTTCCAATCAAAACCAATTGGGTCACAATGGCTTTCAACACAGGAAGTTCCCTGTCCCAGGAACTCCAAGTCATGGAGTCTCGTGACCCACTGAGTGCCTCCCCAGATGCCTGTTCAGGATCTGCTCACCATTTGCCTCACCTGTGCATCAGGAACCCTCTTGCTGGCAGGAAGCCAGGCGCTTGGAGGCGTTTGGCCAGGGCCCCTGCACGCGAAGCAGGCGGCATGACGGAATGGCGCTCAAAATAGCCACATACCCAATTCCCTCGCACTTCGAGCTGCTGGCAGCACGTTTTGAGGCTGGGCTCCCTACCTCTGATTTCAGGCGCTCTGTCTCTATTTCTCCATCTTCAATTTGTTGCCTGAGTTGCTTGGCAACTGTTTTTTCGGTCTCCACAATCTGAAGTAAATGGAGGTACTTCTGCATTAAGGCTTCGTGCTCTGTGGCGAGAGTCCCGTAACTGTGAGAAGAGACGGCAGAGATAGAGGAACTGTTAAAAGTTGTCCTCCTTTCTGCCAGCTCCAAAAACCCCCCAGGCCTGACATTTGTGATGCCCCCAGCCTCGCTGCACAGCAACAGTGGGCTCCCGGGCCAGGCTTTTCCTGTGGAGCAAATTATTTTCAACCTGATAATTCACTTCCAGCATCTTTTCTGATCATCTGCTATTGCTAAGAAGTTTTACGGAATCATAGGATTTGGGGACAGTTGGATTGGAAGCAACCTTTGAGGCCCTCAGATGCAGCCCCCTATTTTGTGCAGGAATCCAAATGAAAGAACTCTGCCAAAAGGCTCTTTAGCCCTCCTTCGGCACAGCCTTCAATATGCAATTCTTAGAGGTAGCTATCAAGCAGGAACAGCTTTTATTTCTTTGTTTCTTTGCTTACTATGTATTTATATTAATTTATTACATTTGATTGCTGCCCATCTTATCACAAGGCTACTCTGGGCAGCTTACAAGGTTAAAAGCAGTGCAACTTTGTGGGATCCACTATTGTTCAGACCCCCACAGAGGAAATAGACTTTGAACTGCTAAGCAAGAGGGTGAAGAATGGATCCCTGAAGGACAGAAGAAAAGCAGCTATCCCTGGCCAGAAGACAAGAGGGCTGAGAGTTGCTGATCTATTGCTACAAGGAATAGAGACAAACAGATGCTGACCAAATCCATTAACATATGAGGACTTTCCATTTCCAGAAATTATACTTTCTGCTACTGCATGTGGAGACAAACAATTCTGTCAAGTGCAGCTACAATCTTTTCATCATAGACTTCAAATCTTAAAGACAGAAGGTTAAAGTTTTAGGGGATCATGTAATTTTCTTGATCATCCTTCCAGTAACTGGATGATACCTGATAAGAACAAATAAAACCTAGGGTGCCTCTACCCGTCACTTGTTCCCTTTTTTGTTTTATTACTTTAGCTAATTTATAGAGCCACCCATCTCACCAAAAGAGATTCTGAGCTGCATACAACAAAACTAAGAACAAAAGAAATATGTATTACCGCTTTATAAAACCCTAGTAAGACCACACCTGGAATACTGCAGCCAATTTTGGTCACCATATTACAAAAAAAATGTTGAGAATTTGGAAAAAAATTCAGAGAAGAGCAACTAAGATGATCAAAGGCCTGAGACTAAAACATACAAAGAATGGCTATAGGACTTGGGTTTGGCTAGTGTCTAAAGAAAAGAAGAAATAGAGGAGACATGAAAGCAGTGTTCCATTATCTGAGGGGCTGCCACAAGGCAGAGGGGGTCAAATTATTCTCCAAAGCACCAGAGGGAAGGACAAGAAACTATGGTTGGAAACTGATCAACGAGAGAAACAACCTGGAATTAAGGAGAAACTTCCTGACAGTAAGGGCAATCAACCAGTGGAACAGCTTGCTTCCAGAAATCTTGGGCGTGCCATCACTGGAGGTTTTTAAGAAGAGACTAGAGACAATCACCTGTCTGAGATGGTACAGGTTCTCCTGCTTGAGCAGGGGGCTGGACTAGAAGACCTCCAAGGTCCCTTCTATTCTATTCTATTCTATTCTATTCTATTCTATTCTATTCTATTCTATTCTATTCTATTCTATTCTATTTAAAACCACTATCATTATTGATTATAAAAGCCTTAAAACTATTAAAAAAAGCAAACCAAGAATTCTCAGAGTGGCTGCTTGTGGACAGCTCATGAAAGATGGAAGCCCCCTGCGTGCCCCCTCCCCCACCAGCCCCTCAGATAATGGGAAGCAGCAAGGCAGCCCTTCCCTCCAGCTTCTCTCCCTCCCTCAGGCTCAGCCTGTCAGGAGCTGTCCTGGGGAGGCATTGCTGCCAGAGGTCCTTACCTGGCATGACTGATAGCTGCTACCCACTCATCACAATCCTTGGCATCCTCGGTTCTCAGCTCCAGAGTTTTCTGGTTCTCATGATTGAAGTTAACCGTAAAATAATGCTATAAAAATAAAGAGAAATGGTCTTTCTGTTATTTATTATTACATTCATACCACCCCATCTTTTTCTTCGCAAAGATTCAATATGGCTTAAAATAATAAAATTTATAGAACATTAAAACCAACAAACTAAAAATCAGAATCACAATAAGTGTCAGGGCTGCCTCCAATCAATTCCTAGGAAAGAAAACCCTTGGCTCCATAGATTCAGAGAAAAGGTACTTTTACTAAGAAAGAACAGAATGCGGCAAAAGCCAGGCAAGGTCTGAAGCCAACACACACGAAAAAGACAAATTGAAAATAACCCACCACCCAATAGTCAGGCAGACGGAGTCCAATCATCGGCCAGGAAGAGGTTTTGGGAACGTCTCTGGTCCAGATGCTCCCCACCGCCCTCGTGCATGCCATTCCCAGGACGGCTGGCCTTGAAGATGTTGAACAACCCAGGCTGGCCTCTCTGAGTCCAAGCCTCACCTGCATGCTTCCCCTCCCAACAAGATGAAATTCAACAGAGATAAAGCAAATTTTTACTTCTGGTTAGGAAAAAATCAAGGGTCAGGATATAGGTTAGGTTAGGGAAAATCATAGCAGGCAACAATATATAGAGAAAGAATCTTGTGCCTTGCTGAATCCTAAGCTGAATATGAGCTAACAGTTTGATGTATTTGGGAAAACCACCCAGCCAACCGCCAGATGCAATCCTGGGCTACTTCAACAAAAACATCAAGACAATTCTTTTTTTTTTTTCTACAGGCTGTGTTGGTCATGAAGGATTTTCACTGAAAAATTGGCACAAGTCAGATGTGCAACCAAGACAACCAGGGACTTGGAAGGAGTCACTTATGAGGAACGACTGAAGGGCAGGGCTCAGCCTTGACTGCAGGATGGAGGACTTTGGGGAGAGACGTGTCACAAGATGGAGCACAAAGCTGTTCCCTGGGAGAGGATCAGAAAGTACAAGGAAAGAGATGTTGGTGGAACATGAGCAAGAACATCCTGAGGTTAAGAGCTGTTGCACCGTGGAAGAGGCTGCCCTGAGGGGTGTGGAGTCTCTGCAGTGCAGAGAGGAATCAGGACGGAAGGTCTGAAAGGAAACTTAGAGGCAACTGCTGTGGATCTCAGAAAGGCCTTTTAGCACGTCATCTTCGATGTCTTGGGTATTGCCCAGTGCCATTAAGATGCATTAACTGAAGAGCTATTGACCTATAAACTGCAGTTCCACCACCAAATACCAAACGATTACATGACTGCACTGTATGCTGTGAGCCTTTAATAGTTTTTAATAAATAGCTTTGATCGGATATTAATTATTGCTTTAATTCTAGACTTCATGGACGTGTCAGCCTGTTGAATAAGCCCTGGTGTTTGGTCTCAGCCAAACAGAGGGGGGAGGCCCCGGTTTGTTTCAGGCTGCCTTGTCGAGGAGCTGAGCAGACTTAGGACAGGCTATTTTTAGCTTCCTTTGGCATTTATTCTTGTTGTGTTAATTTTCATCAGGGAAGCTTCTAGCCCAGCAAAAGAGTTCTTGCAGTTCATTTGCTCTCCTTTCTACAGTCTCCTAGGAAACGGAATATTCTGGATAGCCACAGATTCAATCGATTAAGTGGGGAAACAAGCAAGGAAGCACTTAGCTGCCCCCTTCTGCTTCCACAGCTCTAATCAGTGGAGACTCCAAATGCAACCTGGGGGGAGATCCTGGCAGGCAGAGATCGACCCCCAGCTCCCACAGTGGTCGGGGCTGCCAGGTGGTGAGCACAGGGGCCTTCCTTGCCAGGTTGAGACTGCTCTGGGCAATTGCTCCACCTAGCACTGCTCACCGCATGTTCCTGAGCTTCTAAACAGGCGGAATAGGGGTGTCGGCATCTTTGCCAAAATAGGTCAAGAGGCTGCTTGGAAGGATAATGGCCACATTCTAACTGAGCGCAGCCACGGCTCTTGCCCTGCGGACGTCCCAGAGGAGTCCAGAGAGGGATTGCCACCCAATCAGCAAGTGCTCAGGTTACCTGGGCTTTGCTCTGCCTGATTAATGGCTTGGGACCAGTTTCCTTTTCCATAACACTTGGATCACTCCCGATACATCTCCGCCTTTTCCCTCCCGAGGCCTTTGGGTTCTGTGCTGAGAAAGAAAGTGCGACAGAAAAAGCAAAGAGCAGATCGTGGCTCCCTTTGCTGAGCCTAGAAATGTCACCTAGACCTACACAAGAGACGTCGGAGCTTTGCGTGGCCTTTTCTCACTGACCCCACCTGCTATGAGACAGAGCACTCAGCAGTTTGGGGGGAACTAAGGGGTAGAGCTATGCCAAAGGATGGCAGAGCTCCCTGGAAGTGTGCCAGGTCATGCCAATGGCTCTTGAGATGCTGATCAGCCAGGTTTTTGCACTGGGGAGCTTCCAATTATCTCTGTTCCCCCCCCCCACACACACACAATCTGGCTTGCCTGCTTCAAGGGCATCCTGCTGGATACAGTTTCAGCAGCACCCTGGAAACATTGCGGATGAGGCCAAGGAGATGAGGGTTTTCTCATCTAAATATAGCTCTTCTCACTGGCACATGCTGATTACGTGAAGGGCAGCAAATCATAGCACACGTCTATGCCAATGTGTGCAGGGCCTTATCCTGCAAAAGATATGCCGTTCTTTCTGATCTTAAATCAGAACTGATTTCTGAATTGATGAAAGGACAGAGGGCTGCATGTCTTCTGCTCACTTCCAAATGCCTCCATGCTTGCACAGGGACAGCTTCCCAAACCGAGGATCGACAGGACTAGCACCTTTAATCTACTTGGTAACGCTTCAGCCAGCAGTTGTGCCTGTACCAGAGGACACATAAGGGTATTTATAGATCTTGAGCTTTGGGGAAAAGGGAGGGCTGTGCGAAGCATGAACAAGAGCCAGGGGGAGGAAACAGTGTTCCTCTTGCATTCCTAGAGAAGGAATAGGCTATGCCTTGAGAAATCCATTTCCTCAGCCCAAGAGAAAATAGAGAAAGGACACTCTAAAAGGAGACTTGCAAGACTTATGGTGTGCATCTCCAACTTCTGAGCACAACTAAGGAGTCCTTTGCAGCAAACGCAGGCTCCGGTGCCTGAAGGAAAAAACAGCTAGGAACAGTGAGTGACTGTCTGTCAGGTCATAATAAAGAGCAAAGGCATGCTGGATGAAATAAAATATATATAACAAAAGGAACTGGTGTTCTCTGTGTGTGTGTGTGTGTATGCATGCGCACACGCGCGCGCACACACACACACACACACACGCAAGTGCCTATAAAAAAGAGACAAGAAGGACAGCCAGAAATGAGAAATGGAGAAAGTATTTTGTAACCCTGGAACTCAGAATCAAATTCAAACCCTAACCAAAAAAAAGAGGTGTTTAATCTTCAGTTGAGGAAAGAGATTCTGGAAAGGAAGTCAGGAGAGTGGATCCCTGAAGGGCAGAAGGAGTCACAATTCATCCTGCAAAATGGCATACCTGGAAGCTGCTGATTCCCTTCAATGTGGAATAAAAATGAAAGATGACAATAAGCCCAGTGTCTCATGAAACAAGTTTGTCTCTCAGGAGCACAGATTAGCAATGTGACAGAACAATTTCCAAGATTTATCAAGCTGACTGTCAATTTCCCCTTTCTGCTATTCTATATGGGGAAAGATGATTCTGCAGTAACAGCTAGAACTGCATCATTGTGGATTCTGGAAGGAAATCAATATTCTGGAGTTTCAGGTGGTTTCTCATTCAGGAAAAGGGAAATTGCCAGTTAAACTGAGCAGTTAGACAAAGGCCGTGGACAGTAGAGATTTGTTTTCAGGAGCCACTGTCTTGAACGATTGGCTGCGGGGCACAAGGAGTAGTTAAAAATGTGTGGTGAAGTGTGGTGACCCTAATCAGGAGAATTTTAGATTTAATCTTTTGAGGTACAACTCCAACTAAAAACCTTAGATAAATACTTATGGGCTATAGTAAGAGGAGGAAGAGGAGGTGGAAGGCCAGGGAGAAAGGATGAGCAGGGAGGGAAGGGACCATAGAAGCTTTTCCATGTTGATGAAGAAGCCTTTCTATTGAATCCTAGAACATATGATTGGGAGGAACCTTCTAGTCCAATCCGCTGCTCAAGCAGGAGACAGTAAACCATTCCGGACAAATGGCTGTCCAACCTCTCCTTGAAAACTTCCAGTGATAGAGTATCCACATCTTCCAAGGTTGTCTTATTAAGATTGGAGATAAAACTCCAGAAGAATTTGAAATAAGGATTTGTATCCTGCAGAAATAAAGGAGACAGCATAATTATAACTATCTCTTCCTATTACACAATGAACAATCAAGAATATTCCCAGCTCATGGCATTATCCATCACAATATGGGAAATATGATCAAATGAGATCATATTTGGAGAGTTGGTAGGATGGCTCTCATGACTGAGAAGGAAGAAATGAATCTTCTTGAAAAGAAGTTATAGAAGGAGAGGAGGAGGAAGAGCAGCAGCAGCTGAACTATAAAATCTACAGTTCAATTCAAGGAAAAGTACTTGTTGGTGCTGTTAAAAGTATATTGTTTAAAGCATTCAGAACAATGAATAAAAGCAATGCTTATAATTGCTATCTACTACTGACAATTCAACTACGGAAAAAATATGGAAATGATTACCAAAAGCAAAGATCTTTCCAGAGACATGAAATGGTAATAATGGGAGACTTTAACTGCCCTAACATGTGTTAGCAGGCAAACTCTGCCAAGCATGGCCCTTTGAGGAAATCCCCAACTTACTATTTTGCTGGCATTTTCTCTCTCAGAAGGTAGAAGAAAGTACATGAACTTTAGCTATCTTTGCTTTACCTGACTCAATCAGGAAATCTTACTAGGCCAAGTGGATGCCACAGTAATATTAGGATAGGGAACCATGTATGGAAGATTCTCCTAAGGAAATCAAACTCATGTTGAAAGTATGTCTACCAGAAAGTGGGTTTTAATCCATACAGAACAATTAGATGTAAATGAGAAGATGAGCACAAGGTGGACAGAAATTAATTAAAAAGGAGATGCTAAAAGCACAGACTATTCCAAATGAGTACCAAGGGAAGACAGCCAAAGAAGCAGAACAGAAGAGGGCACATTCTAGAGAAAGAATCACAAGTACAGCGGGAATGTCCAGAATTTTACAGAGGTTGTTAGAAAGTTCTGGTGCTCAGAATGAGTTGAAGGGAGCAGAGGATGCTCAAAAGAAGAAAAGGGTTTGCTGACAATGCAAGAAGAAGCAGAGTCAAAACCAATGGAGCCCAAGCAAGGCCAGCAGAGAGCAAAGAAAAGGCAGGACCCTTGGCCCCTTTAGTGGACCTGTTGTGTGAGAAGAGGCTGGCATTTCTAGGTTGAGGAAACAGGGTTGTAAATTCATCTTGACAGAAATCTAATCAGGAAATCTCTAAACCAGGGGTAATCAACCTTGGCTCTTTTATGACTCGTGGACTTCAATTCCACAAGTCATAAAAGAGCCAAGGTTGACTACCCCTGCTCTAAACACTTTAAAACTCCAGGGCCTGCTATGTTGCATCTTAGAGCACTGAAGGAAACACCTCATCATTGGGCTGGTAGTCGATCAAAATTCTGGCAAAGATGATGACAGGGACCCTAACCCTTACCCCAAACTTTCAAGAAGGGAGAAGGAGAATAAATCAATAGCTGATAAAGCAATTGATCTATTAAATATCTAAAACAATACATGGAATTATTGAATCTAGCTTGATTAACATTTAACTGTTAGATGTTAATTTAACAATTGTTATCTCATATTTATAAAAGTACAGAGCTAATATATCAAATACAGACTTAATACAGGTAGTCCTCGACTTATGATCACAGTTGACTCCAAAATTTATGTTACTAAGTGAACTGAATTTTGCCCCATTTTACGACCTTTCTTGCCACAGTTATTAAGTGAATCACTGCGATTCTTAAATTAGTAACACGGTTGTTAAGTGAATCTGGCTTCCCCATTGACTTTGCTTGTCAGAAGGTCGCAAAAGGTGATTATATGACCCCGGGACACAGCAATCGTCACAAATAGATGCCAGTTGTCAAGCATCCAAATTTTGATCACATGATCATGGGGATCCTGCAACAGTCAGCAGTTGGACTGAGCTCCCTTCCAGCCCCCTGCCCCTCCCTCTGGTGCTGTTGCCTAATAGATTGGCAGAGACATGCACACAAATGCATGCATGCATATATGCATATAGGGTGCCTATATCAGAAAGGCCAAAGTGAGGCGAGAGAGAGGCTGCTTAAAGAATAAGGGATAGGAAGAAACCAATGCATTTTCAGGGAATTACAGTAGAAGTCACTGGAGCGTTTCTCTCTGCATCCCGTTTGCCTCTGCAGCAAGAAGCAGAGAGCCAGGGGGTTGCTGAGTCCTTCCTGCCTATTCAGCTGGCAGCCGTTCTTTGGCTCTTAACAGAATAACCGAGCTGGAAGGGACCTCAGAGGTCTTCTGGTCCAACCCACCTCTTAAGCAGGAGACCCTATACCATTTCAGACAAATGGTTGTCCAATCTTTCCTTAAAAACCTCCAGTGTTGGAGCACCTACTCTGGCTTTGGAAACTGCTTAAAAGGTAGCCATGCTTTCTCCTACTCATGACTTACACTTAAGCAGAGCTGAGACGATGACCCATCACGAAGACTCAGAAATGGTCCCCAGAACATGTACATATACATGGAGCAGAAATAAGGCAGAGTGGAATAAGATTCTGCAATAATTAATTGCAGGGAGTCCTTTAATTGTAATTTAATGCAGTTGTTTTGGTGTTGATCTGAGACAGGAAAAATGCTTTGAATAACCAAGATGTGGAAGACTATTATGTCCACAGAAAACTTGAGAAACAGATAGTCCCTTGTGATCATCTGTAGCAAAAGATGATCTAGGACCCCACAGTTGAGGGGGGTTTCCCAAAGCGCCCCTGAGGAAGTAGGGGCCAAGAAAGCAGTAGCAGCCAATCCTCCAAATGAGCTTTCTTGAGAACCTCACTGGCCTGGCCTGAACTAGACGTCTCCTGCCATGTGGTCTGGCAGCTGGCCACTTGGGCCAGAATGAGCAGTTACTAGAAACCGGCCCAGGTCAGGTCCTTCTCCACCTGTTTTCTTCCTCTTGGTTCCTAAAATACCAGCAAGGAGGACATGCAACAGGGGAATGGATGCCCTGGCATTCCTATCAAGGGAAGCTGTGCAAGCAGCAGACCAAGTGACCCACCTTTCATCTGACTCCAGAAGACGCAATGTGGTTCTCTTCCTGAACATGTTAAGACTAGATTTCCTCCTTTAGGCAGTCTGGAATCTCAACAGTCTCACCCCTTTGGGATAATATGGGAATGGCCTGGGCTACCATTCCAAGAGTGTATTGAGGTAATGAAATGCTTTGAATATTTAAAAACACCAAATAAATATTGCTGCCGAGATTATATTGGAAATGAATGGTGAAAGCAGAAAAAGGTTTTGAAAACAGGCTTTCTATATAGGATACCAGAGAGAGAAAGAGAGAAACACCTCACCACAAGAGGGTGAAGTGGAAGAGGCAGGCAATCTGCCCATCTGCCCCTTGGCTATAAAATCATTCCCATTTGGGAAAGGAAGGTCTGCCTTTCTGGTGCCCCAATGTCAACACCTTACTGGAGGACAACGCTATCCGTGCGAGGCCCCCTTTGCTCTTGGCTCTGGCTGGACGATCCTTTCCTTCTTTAATCTACCAAATCTACAGAGTCATGTGAGGCTCCTCCTTGTCATGAGACACCCCCCCACCCCCCCACCCAGACTCTTGCTTCCCAATATCTGCACTTGCAAGCTAGCCTCCGATATGGTCTCCTGGGTTACTGAGTATGCTGGTTCCAAGTAGGATCAGTTCTTCAAGGAGCTTCACAAGCTCTTCCAATTTGCAGGGCTGGGGACAGAGTCTGGGGGTGCATTTCCAGCATGGAGCTGAGGTTTCTCTCGCTGTGCAGTGCAGCCCAGGGGGCAGTTTGGAACTCCTGAGCAACTGGGCTGAGACTGACTGGCTCTGGGCCCAGGAGATTAGGAAATCTGTCAAGGCTGGGCTGCTTGCCAGCTTTTTGCCACTTCAGGCCTGTGGGCTGGCCTGGGCTGGCTTGAGGGAGGGGTCGAGAGAGGGTGGTGGGGCTGGGGGAGGCAGATTTGAAAGAAGATGGGAGTGTGAATGGCTGCAGATGAGCACAGCCTCCTCCTTTCCTCCCCCAGAAAATCAGGAGGAGTCTGTTAGCACTTTTTAAAGTTAACCAATTTTATTAAAAGGCATTTTATTGACCCTTTTAATCTGAAAAGATGTTACTAGACTTTTTTTTTTTTTGCCACAAAGACTAACAGAGCTCTCCTCCTACAACATCCTCCACCTGGAGCATTGTATTTTAGTATGCTGACTAATTAATTTTATAAAGAAACAGGCAGCTTCATTTAACTTATTTTCTGGCTGGATGTCTCCAAGATGGGGAGGGGAAGCTCCTGCCATTTGAGCCTTGGGTGCTGAAGGGGGGAGGATCAGCTTCTGATGCAGCTCATTAGGCAGCAAAGGGGGGGGCAAGGAGGTTTGGAAAGGGGGAGGATGGTTATCACAAGCCCTTGGTGGTGAAGTCTGGGTTTGCCTGCAGCCAAATGCACCTGAGACATTCCCGAACATGATCTCTCCCTGCAGAGGGGCACCCCCAAAGAGGCTGGCCTGGCTCAGAGTCCACCAGCCCCTCTCCTCTTCTCCAGCAGTGTGCCCTCTCCCTCCCTCCCCCCTCCCCGACATACTCCCATCCCACCTGCTTCTCCAGCGGATCCTTGGGCTTGGGTGAAGGAGCTCTGTCGCACAGGCACCCTTCCAACAGGTAGAGGCCAGCCGGCCGGGAACTGGAGTCATTCTCGAAATAGAACAGCATGTTCTGAAGGAGGGCGAACCACTTGGGGTGCCATTTGGTGTTGTCGGAGCTCCTCTTGCTGAGGTAGCCCCGCGGGGCCCCGTCCTTCTTGGCCAGCAGCCCCAGGTAGACGGCGTGCCCGTCGTTCAGGCGCAGTGCCTTCTGCATAGTGCGGGCACAGGGAAGCTCACAGCCACAGCAACCGCAACGTCGTTCGGCTCAGCGAAGCCCCAGCAGGCCGGAGCCCCGCGCGCCGTCCGCCCGCCTGTCGCATGCCCGCCGCCGCCTGGCTCAGCGCGGTCCGGCCGCCTCCAGCTCCGCGATCACCTGAGCGGCAGGTTGGCCGGACAGCGCCGCCGCCGCCGCCGCCGCCAGCTCTCAGCACCGCGGACAGCGGAAAACTGCGGCAGCGCCGCGGCGCTGGGAGGCTGCGCGCGCCCCGCCGGCCCGCCCGCCCGAGGAGCACCGCTCCCCTCCTCCCTCCCTCCCTCCCTGGTGGCCGCGCGCGCCGCAGGAGGGGGGCGGGGCCGGGGCGGGGCGGGGCGGCGCAGGTGGCAGCGGCGCAGCCCGGGAAGCGGCTCCCTCCCGGCCGGGGCCCGTCCTGGCAACCGCGGCCGCCGCGCGGCTCGTTGCCCGAGGCTTATCTTGAGCTTCCCTCTGGCGCCTCCCAACGCCAAGGAGCCGCCCCTTCCCCACGCCTGCAGACCCGGCTTTTGGCGGGTCGGGTCGAAAGGGGCCTCGCCCGTGCGAGATGGGGACGCTGATGCCCCCCCCCCCCGCAGGGGAAGTTGGCACTCCTCGCCTGCGTTCCCTGAACCCCGGGGCCATCTGGCGGCCGGTGTGCCGCCTCAGCCCAGCTGGCGCCTCGTCCGCGGGTGGCTCTGCGCCTCAAGCCCCGGGGTAAAGGAAGGAGCAACGGGCGGTCCGCCTGCTGGGGGGGGGTGTCAGCGGGGGCGGCTAAGAGTTCCGGGCTGAGGCAAGAAGATGCCCAGGAACAGCCGCTGAGCTCAGTTTAGTCCAGTCTTCAGAGGCGGGAAAGACGCGGCCGCCTCCTTCCCGCCAGCCTCCAGGCCTCCTCTGAGGAGGCCATCCAGAAGGCCACCTTCCTAAATCCCCCCAAACTCAGCCAAAGCACCAGGCTCACACTAAAAGGCTGGGTATGTTTTCGCTAATTCCTAAAAAGTAATGCAGAGGGAGCTCCCATTGCAGTTTGTTTCTTAATGGGGGCTTTACTGTGGAAAAAACAGATTTAACTTGTTGAATGAAATGGCAACAGGATTCACAACAGATGCTTTCTGATCATACAAGTGTTGGGATTAGGTGATTTTTGAAAATAAAATCACAGAATGTAAGTGTTGGATGGGACCTTGGAGACCATCTTGTCCTACCTCTGCCCAGAGCAGAAATCCACCATATTGTTAACCCTGAGAAAGGCCATTGGATTCATTTGAAATACCTCCACAAAAGAGAGTCCCTCATCTCCTGAGGCACCTATCCTGGTAGGCGCCAAGGAAGAGGCGCATCAGCTCAGCAGGACTACATGAAAATTGGTCGGGATTGCGCAGAGACGCTGACATGAACTTGTAGCTTTATATAAATAAATACATTTAACATTTATATTTACAATAGACAAGATAGTCAGGCACACCACTACATCATGAGGTAAATCATCAGGAAAATCACAGAACAGCAAACAGAAGAAAAAAAGGCGGGAAAAAGGGAAACCTCCTTTACACCCAGCAACCAGTCATAACTTAGATTGCCTCACTGGGGAGCCTCCACTCTCCAACTGATCTACCACCACTGTGTGTTCTGGCCCATTATCCACTTTACTGTTCCAGCTATTAAATATCTTAACAAACTTGCCAGATCTGCTCATCTTTATGTACATTATTCTACACACAACACAATCCTTTATTTCTATTCTGCACAGAAAATAATGTCCAATGACTAGAAAGCTCCCATGCATCATTAAATATGCTATTCAGATTTCATGGAGGTAGCTGTATACCTTAACATGGCTTTAACAAGGCGACACAGAAAAATGTATCCCTATTTCAGGCATCTTGATACTGTGGAGCTGTGTAGATAGGAATTATCTCAAAAAAATCCCCAGAGGTAATGAGGGCATTCTTGGGGATGGTAAGGCAGCTAGATCAAGATTGGGCGGGGGGGGGGAGATCTGGGGCTCCACTTGATGTTATCCATATCTTGATAGTAAACTAGGTAAGCAAGATAAATGAAAATCATACTGAGTGTCAGAACCCATTCTTTCCTTTTATCACCTTCTCCTAATAAAAGTTCCTTTTGGAAAGAAACTGCTTCCACGAGTCCTGCTTTCTTGGGATGAGGCTTTGAAGTGGGCCCTGACACTGAGTTCTGACCTATTAGCCCTTGGTCTATTTGAAAAGAGTGTGTATGCAGGCTGATGGTAGTAAACACCTCCCATTTCTTACCGCTGACCCAGATTGAGACTTCTTTAAATAGGCTGGAAGAATATTGGAGAAAAGATGTGAATTTGTTGTTTTGATGGGAAAATGTGGGTACCACTCCAGTGACTTTAATTAGGTCATGAATCACCATGGTAACATCCAGGAATTGTCTAGAAACCAGGAAGGTTGCTGGGATTGGAAACCTGTTAGCGGGAGGATTGGAAAGACCATGGTCACAGAAATCCTGGAAAAGGAACCCAACAGATCTCTTGAACACCTCTGTGGGGAAGAGAGCCAAAACTGACCAGCTTCTTTCAGGTTTCCTCACTCTGCCACTCCAGGCTTACAGTATGAAATAACATTAAAAAACAACAACCAGTTTCTTTCCTCCTAATTCTTACATTTTAAACTCATGATAATCTTTCTAAAATTGAATATTTAGTAAACCATGATACAGAAAACAGTAAAAAAAAAACTCTGGAAAAATGCTATATAAATAAATAAATAAAATTCCTGAAAATACATAAACAAATATATAGTATGCAGCAATAAATACAAATGAACAATAGGATTAGTAAATGAATAAACAATATGATAAAAGTATCACCCAGTGATTACAGAACAAACCTTTAATATATCTGTCAGAGCAAGCCAATCACTTTTTTGGGCAAATGTTTTCCACTTCATTAAACAAAACTAAAGAATACTTAAAACGGAAAAAGATAATGGAAGGCTTGAAAATATGTGTCATGAACAAATCTGAAAACTTGACAAGGAGAGTCCAGAATCCACTCCCTTGTCCTTCTGTCCCAGAAATAACTATGTGAAACAGGCAGCCAGGAGAGCAAATTCGGGGCACCCCAGCCCACCAACCCCAAAGAATATTGCAGCGTTCAGGCAATGTCTGTGCATCAGAGGAGCTTCTTTTGCCTCTGCTGCCATGCGCCACTGCACTGGGCAAACATTGTTTTATGGTGCCAGTCCCAACAGGAGGATTCAGAGGGAAAGGGCGGCTTTGGGACGCGTGGAGACAGAAGCTGGCCCTTGCTGCAGGGAGAAATAGGAATGGCTTGCATTCAGAGGTTGTTGATGCTCCATCACTGGAGGTTTTTAAGAAGAGACGGACAGCCATTTGTCTGGAATGGTAAAGGGTCTCCTGCATGTGCAGGGGGTTGGACTAGAAGACCTCCAAGGCCCCTTCTACCTCTGTTAGGTGTTATTCTGATTTGTAATCATCTTCACTTCTACAGACTTGGAAACAAGGAGAATGCCCAGGAACACCATGAGCCAATCAATTCTCCCCTCTGGTTGACCAATAGGAGTAGTAGAAAATGTCATCCAATCAGTATCCACCCCCCCAGCTACTGCAGATCCAAGGCAAATTCCTCATTTCCAGTTTGTACAGAGGCAAAGTAAAACAAATTGCAGCACTCACAATCTTGTTTTCAGCACCTGGTACATTTGTTTCATCATGACCTTGAGGCCATTATTCCCAAGCCGGCATTGCCCCAATTTCAAACCATGGAACCAGAAGTAAGCTGACAGCTCCTGAATCTTGCCCATGTCATGAGCTCTGGGGTTGCTGCCAATCTCCTAAATGAGGTGCCTGAATATAGCATAGAAAGGATTTCCAGAAGCTGAACATTTTTCTTACTGAAAAATGTGGCTGTGCCAGAAGTTTATCCGTTGTGTGACTTTTGTCTTTGTGTTTTGTTAATTAATATTAACAAATTGGGCTTGACTCCTGGATGGTGATTATATGGACAAAAGCCATCTCAGTTGGCCAAGGACCATAATCCCTGATATGTCCATTCAGACACTTGGTGCCTTCTCTTTATACTCTCTTTGCTTTTGTCAAACCTCACTGTCCCTCTCTTCCATCACTCCCCAAAGCAGGTGATCTTCTGCTTGTTGAACGAGGAAGCACCGATCAACCTCAGTTTGATCCAAGACTGATTTACAGTATTGGGTTGTGCTTCAATCAGAATAACCTTCCCCAAAGCTCATAATTCTATCTTCTTTCTATCATTTTCCTTTCAGCCTCCACTTTTTAGAGCCATGGTTTTCACTGAACAGACCACGGTTTAATCACTGTTCTGGTTGAAATCTTTTTCGGAGCCTGTCATTGCCTTCCTCTTTTAAGACCAGTCTTATTACTTCTCCACCCACCTTCGTTCTTGAGTTTCCCCAGAGCCCCACCTTTTGCCATCAACTGTCAGTATGTTCACCCACCAGGCCAGCTAACATTATCTTTGTCTTCTTAGTATTTAATAGTCCACTCGCCATTTTCCAATGAATGATTCTAGATCTACTTTAATTTCTGCTAACAAAATGGGGTTGTCTCCATATGGCAAATTGTTAGCCTCCAATTTTGATTCCACCTGTCATTTCTTTCAGTCTAATTACCCTTTGAATGTGTTTGCTGCACACTTAGATGTAGGAAAGAGGGGAGCTTTCCTCTCTTCCCCTTTCCCTTTGTTATCCTTCCTTTCAAAAGTGCTGCATAGCAGGCTCTGGACTAAAGATGTTATATTTAAATGTACCAAGAGAATGTGATTTGGGGTGGAAAGCAGCTTGGCTTTCTCTCGCATAGGCAAAACGTCTCTAAATATTCTCTCAATATGATTTGCTGCTAATGCTAACTTCCAGTGTGTGTTTATGCAGCTCCCATATGCTCTGTAGCTTTTCTAGTTAAGGCAATTGATGGACCTGTTTTATATATTAAAAACATGAAGATTACTTCTATCCATAGAGGGAAACAGTATCTGTACATTCTTCATGACGATAGTTCAAAAGGGGCCTTGCTAGGGCCTGGAGACAAAAACATATGAAGAACAGTTGCAGGGTTTGGGGTGATATGATAGCAGTATTCCAGTATTTGAGAGGCTGCCACAAAGAGGAGGGGGTCAAACTATTCTTCAAAGCACCAGAGGGCAGGACAAGAAACAATGGATGGAAACTGATCAAGGAGAGAAGCAACTTCGAATTAAGGAGAAACTTCCTGACAGTGAGGACAATCAATCAGTGGAACAGCTTGCCTCCTAAAATCGTGGGCGCTCCATCACTGGAGGTTTTTAAGAAGAGACTGGACAGTCACTTGTCTGAAATGGTATAGGTTCTCCTGCTTGAGCAGGGGGCTGGACTAGAAGACCTCCAAAGTCCCTTCCAGCTCTATTCTGATTCTGAAATTGTGGTCATAAGTCGAGGACTACCTGTAATTCATTTGTTCACTTGGAACAGAGCATGCAGAAGGGTGATGTTGGCATAAATTATCACCTTGTCAGCCCAAGTGCTGACACTCCCCAAAAGTAGTTTAGCAGTTCAAAGGGCTGCTGGAATATTTTTGCACAGCTTCCTAGCAGGTCTTCTGTGATCTCTTTCAGGCTGCCAGGGATTGGCTGCTATTTCTGGCAACCTCCCCAGCAGCAGGAGCAGAAGCCGATCCTCCAGTGTGTGTGTGTGGGGGGGAGGCAGGGAAGTCCTTGATGAATGCCATACTCAGGCCACCCACAGGACTGGCTCACTCCCGGCATAACACACCAGCAGACTTCCAAAACTGGCAGCCAAGGATCCTGGGAGCTTCTAGCAATGAACAGAGTTAATAGAATCCTAGAATGGAAAGAGGCAGTTTAGGGCATCAAGTCCAGCTGCTTGCTCTGCATAAAAATCCAGATAAATAAAAATCATGTTTTATTCTATTTTATTTTAACTTAATTGATATTTAACATATCAGTGAAGAATCCCCATACCGAGGCTCATTAAGCTTAAGGCTGCCCAGATTGTCTTCCCCTCCCCCTTGCCAGACTGGGCCTCCTGTGGTCCAATTATGGCCCCTGAACAAAAGAGCAGAGTGGGAGTTGGAGGGTCTAGGTGGTCCCAATGGTATTTGGTCGAATGAAACGAGATCCGAGGACTTTCTCCCTTTCCTCCCAATCTCCTGAGAGAATCCGGCTCCTCTGCTCTGGGGTCAGGACGCCTGCACTTCCGGCCAAGGACAAGCAGCCAGCAAGCTGGAGCTGCAGGGCTTCTCCAGGAACTTGCAGCCTCTGAAGGGACGGGAGCCGCTTTTCCTCTGGGGAGCCTGCAAGCCCTGCCCGTCTCCTCTCTTCCAGGGCTGGAGAAAGCAACTCCGTGCCCCCCAACGATACGAAGACCTGCCCTTGGAGGAGCTGCTCCTCTTTTCCTGGGTCTGAAGCCACATCCTGATCTTTAAAACGTCTAGCCACACCAGTCACTTGTAGGACTTTTTTAAAAAACAAAACAAAGATTTTCAGCTCCATGAAGACGAGATGTGCTTCAGTCGAATGCTTGTGCATGATGGGGGAGAAGGCTGACACCTGCCACTCACTCTTTGGGGAGACCAGCGAGACTTGACCTCTCAAAAACCAAATGCACAGGTATAATATAGGTGGTACCTTGCTCAATAGTAGCAACTGTGAGAGGGATCTCTGGATTCTTGGGGTAATAAGTCAATCCCCACTTCTCTGTGACAAGCCCTCAAGTGCAGAAGACAGCTGTCATCTAAATCTAGGCTAGACATAGCCAGAGTCCTAACTATCGTACAATTTACCCTCCACTGTGGATACCCGCTGTGGGCCTTCTCCCATCATCTCTTCTCTGGGGGGGGACCCTTATCAGGCCCCCTTCACTGCCACCTGGCAGCAGAGCACAGCCAATGTGTTGAAACTGCAGGGAAGTGGAGTTCGAGAGATGGGAGGGACGGCTGTCTGGAGAGCGAAACAGGACTCCCTTGCCCTGGCCCTCTTTAGACCAAGGTTGGAGCCACACACACACCCCGCAGAGTGTTTTAAGGGACCTTGCACTGAATAGGAGGTTGGACTAGATGACTTCTAAGGTCCCCTCCGACATTATGCTAGGATGCAAAGACATACAGCCTTAGAGAGCAAAAATAAGTCATCCCAGAACTGTTCCAGAAGGAAGTGTTTCCTCCTTCCGCCACCAGGTGGCAGAAGCAAACCAAACAGATTCCTTCCTTCTGGCCAGGCTGGGAAAGCCCGCGGAGGCTTCGGGACCTGAAGTCTTGACCCAGGGACGAAAGTCTGAAACCCCAGGGAGAGACGCGTGTCTGGAAGCAAGAGCGGGACGGCAGAGACCTAGGAGGAAGCCGGTGTATCCGGTGATCTTTGGAGGATTAAGCTAATTGAGGATGGGCTGCACTGATTGCCGGTCAGGTGGAGGCACAGATGATCTGGGAGCAGCATCCTTGGAGAGAGTCCACCAATGACTCCTCATCAGATCTGGAGGAAATGAGCCGAGGCTCCGGCGGCCGGGCGAGCCGGAGGGAGCAGCCGGGGTCGGGGCAGCGGCGGCGCCTGCCTGGAGGGCCCGCTCTGCGGCCGGGCGGGGGCGGCGGGGCAAGCGCCGAGCCGCTCCGGGGCTTTTCTGCCTGTCTGACAGGATTAGCCGAGTGGCTGCCTCGGAGGGACAGCGCCGCTGATCGAGTTAGCCGCCCTGCGATTCCGGGCCGCTGATTCACTGTGGAAATGCCTCATTAGCACTCGGGCGCTCGCGGGAGGACTCGGCCGGGCGGGGGGCTGCGCCGCCGCCTCCTCCGCCTCCGCTCGCGCACCCGGAGCCCGGGAGAGGCCGGGACGGGCGGGCGGAAGAAACGGCGGGGCGCCCCAGTCAGGCCCGCTCCGTCGCCGCGGCTCCCGGGACCCCCGGGCCCACTCGCGACCCCCCCCACCTGCTCGGCTTTCCCTGAAGCCGGCTGAGCAGATGGGTGGAGAGCCCTTAGCAGTTGGAGGGTCCCTGGAAAGCAAAATTACTGCAATCATTTGTAGACCTCACCAAGCAAAGGAGGCTGAGTGCCCCGGACTTGTCAGATAACTAAATTAGTCCTGTTAAAAGAGCATCTTCGTGAGCTGCCCTTAAAATACGCTACCGAAGAAGGGATTATTATACAGAGCTTAGGAGAGCAGATGTACATAGCGGCAGCCCAGCAGAAGCTCCACCTGAGCTCAACATTTCTGAATTGGCTGCCCAATGTGACTAGTGCCCTGAAGATTTGTGATTCTCTGTGCCTCTTGATTTCAAAAATAAGCAATATGTGATCTTCTTGTCTGATATATGAAGGAGGAATTTTTGCACAAAAAAAAAAGTCTCTGCATCCTCTTCCATTGGAAGGATAGCCCAAGCAGCTCATTCGTCTCTGTAAACCATGATCTCTAACCTAAAGACTACATTGTAAGCCAGCATATTGTACCCATTTTTCATTATCTGACAGGTACAACTGACTCACACTGAAGATGCTTCTTAAATAAGTTCATTCTGAAGGTAGAATTATTTTCTGCATAATAGAAGGCTATTGAAGTCAGTGGTAATAAATAATATATAAGACATAAAGACCCTGACTTATTTGTTGTGTGGACCATGTTCTGGAGATTCTTTCTGGGAATTGGCAGATTTGGCCGTTTAAAAGCCAGAATGCTGGAGAGTTTTGCCTGGATACACCAGCTCAACCCCTTGTCCTAAAATCAGCTCTCTCTGCCCATGTTGGTGCCTTTTTTTTTGCCCTGGGATTCTAAGGGAGGCCAGCAGAACATCTGCCCGGATTCTCAGGCTGATCTCCTGGAGAAGGCTGGTCAGTGCCGCCCTCTAGAGGCCTCTGGTTTCTCCCCAGAGGAAAGCAAAGGAGGAATCTCCCAGATCCTGCTTATTTCTAGCTCTGCCTCCCCTTTTCCCCCCAGTAGTTGTCATAGAATAACTGCTTTGAAAGCAATGTTTCTAGGAAGGGAAACACCTTCCTGAATGTTCAGCCCATCTGGAAAGCAGCTTCCATGCTGCTCTGTGGGTGGAAGTGGTTATTTTGAGTACATCAACAGATAGAAAAGCTGGCATTTCCACCCAACCCAGGAGGGCTGCCTTACAGAGTTGATTCTTTGGTTTTGATGTCTGGTTCTTTGCCCCATGGCAGAAGAAAGGCAGGTTAGGGGGGGGGACATCAACCTTTCCAACAACCCATTCCACATCAGCCACTGCAGCCATCAGTGGGTTGTAGCTATTTGTGTTCTTCCAAAATGAGGCAGCCAGAGGAGGGAGTGCTTGTCCTACCTGGGCAGCAGACTCAGTGCATTCAAAATGGCTAGGCACAACATGATGCACTGCTGTCTCTCCAGCTAGCCAAATCTCACCTTCTAGTCCTTTTCCTTAGCCTTCCCAGAGCCTCAAGATTGGCTTTTGGTAGTGCCAGAATCTGAACAAAATACAGACCAGAAGTTGATTGGAATGAAGGAAGTGGGAGTCAACTTCGAGAAACCCCCAAGCACATAGGTAAGGGGGAGAGGATGACCCAAAAGGGAGAGGGGAGGGGAAAGGAGGAGAGGAGAAGAGAAGAGAAGAGAAGAGAAGAGAAGAGAAGAGAAGAGAAGAGAAGAGAAGAGAAGAGAAGAGTAGCCATGTCCAAATGGGTGGCTCTTGCAAACTGCCCTGGGGGGGAATCCATTGCTGGCCACTGAGTCATGCCGTGCCTCCCTAGGAGGGACTGAAAAGGGCTTAAACAAACATGAAGCAATGCAAAGAGAACATTCCTTAGCTCAGCAACTCAGGAAAACAATGGGGGCAGAGGGAGGGCAGTCCCACAGCCATGGCAGCCCCACTCGCATTCCTCAAAGGCACCGGCCAGGTGGGCACAGCTCTCTGGATGCACCTGGTTGCTGTCCCACCACATTATGTCAGCATCTGAATGCAGCTGCTCATCCCTGGCTGCAGGATGGGAGCCCAGAGGCCTGAGGAGAAAAGAAGCCAGCACCAGCCCCGAGAAAGGGCTTGCTGGACACAGGCGCCTGCCAGGGTTTTCTCCTGGGCACGGTGCATTACCAGATGATCTGAACTCATCTCCCTTAAAAAGGGACCCGATTCACTAGTGCTGGATCGCCCTGATCGCCCTTTGCCTGGGGGGAGAAGCGGTCAGAATATTGGCAGGATTTGAGCTGCTGGAAGCAGAGTTTGGTTTTTAAGGGCTCCTAAGGGCTAGGACTTGGTTGCAAGTGGAAAGTAGGCGGGATCTTGACCTTTTAGTAATCCTAATTATGGCAAAGCCGTGGCTCTGTATAGCCAATCAGATCAAGTTTTATAAAAAAACAAAAGACTTGGTGAAATGGATGGTCCAATCCCCAGAATGTGAGGAGGGAACCTGATGTTTATGAAATGTATGAATGGGCTGGGCTTTTCGGCTGAAGGCATTGGGATGGGCAGAGGCAGCCCTTTCCTGGTCTGTCCCCAGAGGAGGACAAGCTCTCTTCCCAGGAGGACCCACGCACACGCAGGAGACGGCCTCCTGGCACGGCAAGATCTCCTGATGCCTCCAGAGGTGATGGGTGATGTCAACCCCTTTTTCTCCATCTTCTTCTCTTTGCTCTATTTTGCAGGTTTTGTGGGAATTCCTGAAGTCCCCCACATCTCCTTATCACTCTTCCAGCCAGCTTTCTTCTCACAAGTGTTGGACGGAGAACTGATAAGGGAATGTGGGTGACCCACACGACCAGAACCCACTCCAGAGGCTGCCTGGAGGCTAGCACTAAAGGGCTGTTGTGGTCACATTCTGCCTTCTTTTGAGTAGCTCAGCAAACTGGATGCCTGGGCAGTCAGAGATATTTAAAGAAAACCTTTGAGAGCGTCTAGCCAAATGTCACTTTGAGCAAACTGATTAGCTTTTCCACTGAATTTGAATACAGACGGAAAGATGAGGCTACGCTCCTCGTTTTGGAGATTGTGGGAAAAGCCCTCTAACATCTGAGCAGCAACCATACTCTATCCTTTCTGCCAAGTACAATCTACATTTGCCGTTAGGAATTTTTAAAAAATCATTATATTTTAAACACTGCAATTTCCTGGTGCTATTTATTTTTCCAGGAGCTCAGGATATTCTGGAAACAGGATCCCATTCCAAATGAGCCATTTGAGTTGAAGGAAACATTTTAACATTGGCTAAAAGAAAAGAACGGTGAGATGCTGAGAAGTCTCCCAAATAGCAGAGGCAGAAAAGCAGCTCCAGAAATGAGGACCGTAGTAGCCCTTGCCTGCTGCAGACTGTTGGCCCACAAAGAAAGGTCTCTGGATGCAGGACAAAAGAACGTTGATTTCCATTCTTTTGAACTAATGCAGGAGTCCTCTGCAGGGCGGGACCATTGTCTCTGCAAAATAATGTTACCTGCAATAAATGCCCAGGGGAGTATAGAATTACTTCGTGCAGCGCTTTATCATCTTGTCTGTGCAGGGCTTAGCAGTTCATAAAACTTATTTCCATTTAATTGGATCCACCACAGCATCCACATCTGCTGTTTGGCCAGATGTTCTGAGCACCATGTCCCTTCCTCCAGTTAATCGCACAATGATTCTGTGATAGCCGCTGCCAGAAGGATGGAGGTTTTTATTCGTTGCAGGAGCACAAAGTTCCTGTAAGCCTTTTAGGGCAAATGCATTAGGCGATGAACCAGCTGCGGGCATGGAGAAAGCCTGCCGGGCACTAGAGATGGTTCCGAAGGACCCTTTTGGGGGTGAGGGTGGGCTGAGGATTCAAACTCCTACGCTACTCTGAAGTGTTATATACCTGCAAGCTCCCCGAGTTTCACACCCAAGTGCGTGTGCGCAGGGAACTCCTGTTCAAGGAGTGGCTGGAGAGAGGAAATATGCCGAAGAGCAGGAAGTTGAACATTTCTTCAAGGATTGGTGTGACATGTGCAGACCCACAACATGCAGTTAGTTTTAGCCCCAGGTGGGTTAATTGGGTAATCGAGTTAATAAAATCAGGCTTACTTGGCTCTTTATTTCAATACTTACATGCTGGCTTTTGACTGAAAAAGTATTCAGGACAAACGTGGCTAGAAAAAATTGTGCCGGTTAGTATTTGATCAAGATGGAAAGAGTTTGTGACAGACTGGTGAACATCAGGATTGAACAAATAAATATTCCCCAAATATTCACTTTCTGTCCAACAGGAAAATAGTAGAAAGGACATAGAAGATGGAAGGAGCAGTGTGCTGTGTGTGTGTGACAAAAATGTATAAGTAAATTGAAAGTGGTGCTTCAAGTCACAAAACATTCTCAGCACAAAATCGGGATTGGTCAATAACAAAGTTCCTGTCGTTCTGAGGCTGTCCCATCAGACCTCTTCTGTGTAGGATTCCAAATGAAAGCATCTCTTCTGTGAAGGCACCCTGGATGCTCTTGCTTGCTCTTAGGGACCTCAACATTCAGCTGCCTGGACATAACCCCTCATTCCTCCACCTTGAGAGGCCAGGGAAGGGGCTGGTTCCTGCTGGTCATCCCCGATTGCACACAGGCCCTCTCTGCATCTGTTCCAACTTCTCCGAATCCTTTGTAAAGTTTATCTGGAGGGTAGGAAATGAGCACTGGGAAAAGCAGCCACCTTATAAAGGAGACTTTACCTTTGAAGACCACTGCACTCAAGCAGGGCCAAGCGGAGTCTCCTGAGACTCACATCTTCCTTTTACATTCATCCCACCACCTGCAGAGGCAGGTAAAGAGCTTCTCAAGTCAAGTTTATTCCTGGCGGTCATTTCACAGCTGCAAATGTCTGCACAACTCTCTTTACAACAGTATGGAGGCCATTGCCTTCTTGCAGGATAATTCTTCACCTTTCCCCTCTAGTCCCTTTGCAACATTGGCCCAGGTTAGCCTAGGATACCGGTGGAGCTGGGGAGTAGTTGATACACTGCCTCCTAAAACCTTCACTCGAATTCTTCCTTTCTTATGCGCGCCCGGTGCAAAAGGCAGCAGGGAAAGGAAGGCTGGGTCAGGCACTCGGGTCAGCCTGGTCCTTCGGCACTTCCTGGCCAGACCTCTTGGGCCCAGAGCAGCTTTGCCAACTTTACCCCGCCGCTTCTCCTCTCCGGCGCGGAAGGCCTCGCCGGGCCTCCGGGCGAGCGGGCCTGACCGGAGCCGACCTTGGCCAAAGGGAGGGCCGGCAGCGGCCCTCGGGCAGCCGGGAAGCTCTCCGGCGAGGGCGCGGAGGAGAAGATGGAGGGGCGAGCCGGGAAGGGGGCCCTCCCCTCCCCTGCCCCGCGTCCCTCCGCCCGGCGCCGGCCTCTGCGTGCCGAGCGCTCCGTGCCCCGCGGCTGTTTTCTCAGCCTGCGAGGGCGGCTCAGTTCAAGCCGGAAAAGCGCTGAGTCGGCGAGGCGGCGGAGCCCCCAACCGCCCCCCCCCGCCCTCTCCCGCGCTGGGGAATAACGGCCCAGGCATCTCCCTCCCCCGCAGGAGCCGAGCTCCTTCGGGGGGGGGCGGAGACCAGGCGGCTGACCCCTTCCCGGCCCCGCTGCCCTGCCGGGGGAGGCGCTCCGAAGTGGGCGTGAGGGGGACCCGCCGCCGCCCCCGCTCCGGTGGGAGACGCGGTGAGTCCTCGGAGGGCAAAGGCCGGGGAGGAGTTGGCGGACGGCGCGGGTGGGGGGAAGGCCCTTGCCCAGAATCTTCGGGTCGGTGGGAAAGGGGCAGCGCCCGGCCAGGCCGCTTTCCCCTTGGAGGGAGAAGGGAGCCGGGACTCATCCAGAAAATGGGCTGAAACTATTGGGGCCCCGGGAGAGACGCTCCAAAAGCACCTCAGTTAGAAGCAGACAAGCCTTTGTGTCCTCCTGCCGTCCTCCTGCGTTGCTGCCTCTGAGGAGGCAGGGAGGGCGGAGGGGGCTCCTCCGGCTGCCTGAAATGAGAAGCAGCTCCCCCTGCTAGAAGGATGGAAAGTCTTCTCTGTGGACTGATGGCAGCACTGACAGGTTACTTTTATGTCAAATATTATAGTTATCATTTTTTGGCTATGTTAGCATATTTTATAATGTTGCTTTAATTGTGCACCACTGAGTTATTCAGTGATATGTAAATCTTAATCCTAAATAGATAAACCAATAAAGCTGATTTCCTCGGTGTAGGTCTGCTGGGCCTGGGCCTAAGGAGCGGGTTGACACTTTCTGGAATGGGAGACTGAGAACCGGAAGCAGCTGCAGAAGAGCTTTCAACTGCCCACTTGCTGGCAGACACAAGACTTTGAGTAGCTGGCCACATCTTGCTTCTATCTGTGGCACATGTTCTTATAGACACCACAGAAGGGCATTGTTTTCCACTGCCACTGAAAGTTGTGCACCACGACACCCTTGCCCCAGCTGAAGACATGCTTCGGTTGTTATACGTGGCTTCATCAGCCACCTCACATTCTCCAAATCGGGCAGGATCTGCCCTCCAAATGTGGATTGTGAGTTGCCAGGCACAAATACCTCAGCATCCGTGGCTTGGCATGAGGACAAATGTCAGAAGACAAAGCTTTTGCTACAACTGACTTCCACGGTAGCGAATCTGCCAAGATTATCCTCCATGCCCTGAAGGAGAACCAAGTAAGAACATCTTCTTTTTATTGGCCAGCCTTGCTGGCCAGGTGGGGCACAGATTGCTCTCGGACAACATCTACGATCCCAGCAGTGTGCAAAGCCCAGGACACCAAAGTTGTCTATGAAAAGAAGAAGGCCGTCTGCACAAGATCAGCTGCAGTAGCACATTCCGCTGTGCGTGTGAAAACCTTTTCATAAAGCGCATAGGAATACTTAGAATCTGCCCGGAGAAACGGATTCTCTGCCAACTCGCTTTCCAGAGCCTCTTTTATTTCCATCTTGCAATTAATATTCAGGGATCGCTTTACATTCATATGCTTTCCCCACTGTATTCCACAATGTGACATACGGAAGGGGTGTCAGCACATCTGATGCATATAAAAAAAACAGGTGGAGCTTCCATAATGCCATCTTGACTTTTTTTAACCCTATCTTGTGGCTCCCTCTCCCAGGGAGCTTGTTCTCAGACTGCATCAATAGCCTTCGGGAGAAACTCAGGTGATCTTGAGGGGGGGAGCAGGCTGGCATCGCGGCTGGCATAAATGCACATAAGAACAGAATTTGCCCCAATGCAGACACCTTGGCAGGGGAGGGAAGCTGTGTTGCCTCCCCCTCCCCCGTTCTGCTGCCTGGCTCCATTTCCACTAACTGGCATCTTTCCAGATGGAATTGATGGTGCAGAGCTACTGAGAACCCAAAGGAAGTGTTGGGAGTTTTGCCTTCCTTGAGGACCAGAAATGCAGTGTTTGTGTTTTGAAAGCAGCATATTTTAGAAAGCAAGAGAAAGCCACACTGTGTACCCTAAAAGCAGAAGTAGGCACCCCCAAATCCACCTCCTTTGCTTGGAGTCTTCCAGGAGAAGCCAGAAGTCTGCAAAATGCGGCTGACTTGCTGGAAAAACCTGTGCAGGATATTGCTGCTGGTTGGGGAATGTTTTCTCTTGCTGCTGTGCTGCTCCTCGCTCAGGACAGAAGACACCCCAGTTTTCTCCTCCTCAGAGGTTTGACTCTGTCCTAATACCCCAGCAACCCTTTGGGGCATGGCCCAGTTCCAGATGGGCCAGGAGTTGCTTCTTGTTCATGCTGCAACATTTGGCTGCAGCAGAAAGATAGAAAGTGCCGAAAGCTGCCCCTCCAGGAGACCCTGGCTGGGTGGGTTGAACCGCCAGGCTGCCCTCGTTCCCTCTCCTGCACTGCCCTCTGCTGCACAAGATGCTCTCAAGTTTCCTGGATCTACTCCCCCCCCCCCGCTTTAAAAAAAAAAAAGATTGAAACCACGTGGGCTCTTTTCCACTCCTCTGGCAGTTTCCAGGATCTTTGAAAGAATTGGTTCAATAGTTCCAAGAGCGTGTCTGGCAGCTCCTTCATGACCCTGGGATGGAACCTTTCCGATATGAGTCATTCTCCAATGGTTGAGCTTTGCCACGATGCCACCAGATATGGAAGAATAATCTAACCTGATTTCCAGTAATTGTTAAAAAATGAACTGGCAATTTTAATATTCAAGCCTGGGGTTTACACACCAAAGATAAAATATTTCATATAAGTATTATCCAAGTGTAATGGTCAGTATAAGTTTAATATGCCTTCGATTTAAATTCTCATTGTTGTATACCTGTGCAAGTATGCCTTTGAATGTTGACGTCTGGCAACTGCCTGGACCAGCCCCACAGTTTTCTTGGCAAAGTTTGTCAGAAGTGACTTGACTGAGAGTGACTGGCCCAGCGTCACCCAGCTGGCTCGCACTTGTGTTGGGATTAGAACTCAGGATTGCTTAAGCAATAGGTGGGAACGGCTGGATGCATTTTTTATGGAAGCCCCCCTCCCAGCTAGTTCAGAGGGAGCCTAACTCGGGGCCTTCCAGGCTCCTTCTCTCGTAAGGGGCCTCTGTGTGTGTGGGGGGTCCCTGCCAGAGCCCCTTCCTCCTCTGGCCCAGGAGAGAGAGCCGGAAGCTCCACGGCCGGAAGGAGACTCGGCCTTGCAGCCTTCCCACTGAACTGGCTGGAAGGGCTGTCAGTGGGGCACGGAGCTGCCCTCAGGGGAGGCCTTGAGCCCAGGGCCACCTCGGCCGTGTCAGAGAGGAGCGGCCGGCCCCCTCTTGTGGGGCGGACAGAGGACACTGAGCCCTGGAAGGAGCCGGTGACGGGGGAGGGCAGCTGCTTCCCTTGCCCGGCTGCCCGGCGGCACCCACCCTGCCAGCGCCCAGCAAAGAGGCTGTAGGTGATGGGGTCCAGGCAGCCGTTGAGCAAGCCAAAGAGGAAGAGGATGTGTGCCAGCGAGGGGCTCACTGTCCCCTCCATGCCTGCTGGCCAGAACCAGTACCACAGGCCCAGCAAGTAGTAAGGGGTCCAGCAGAGCACGAAGGAGCCGACGATGGCCAGGCTGAGATGCAGCAGGCGAAGACGCGCCCTCGGGATGGGGTTGCGCGAGCGGCGCAAGGGCATCTCTTGGGCAGACCCTGAAACAAAGAGGGCAACCTGGTCAGCCTGGGGGGCTCGGAGGCCCAAGGGCCAGCTTGTGCCAGTCCAGCTTCTCCTTTCGCCCACAGCTCACAGATCTTGTACTTTCGTTGCTTAATGCAGATTTTTGTGCAGTTTTTCCTAAAATGTTTCTCTTAGGTGTTTGTCCATAATGAACATATTGGGTAGACCTTTTTTTTTTTTTTTTTTGCAATTGATGCCTTTTCTGTTAATTTGTTTTGTTAAGAAAAAAAATCCAAAAGCATGAAGCTCCTTCGGGAAAGTTATGAAACTAGTTTGACACCGCTGGGGAATTCTTTCCTCTCCCTACTTGGCCTGTGGGTTCCCGTTCAGATTTAGGCTTTTCCAGACCCTCCCACAAAACTGTGGCTCAATGTAGAACAACTTACAGCCATCCCTCTTCCTCCCCCCCCCCCCAGCCAGCCACACTCACAGCTGTTGCAGGAGCTGACGTGTCTCGAAATCTCCAGCAGGACCCGGGTGTAGCAAGCGCTCATGACCAGCAGTGGGAGCAGAAAAAGGCCCAGGAAGCCAAACATGTTGTAAGCCACCTCATGCCAGTGCTGGGCAAAGGAGCCGTGGGTCGTGCACTGGGTGAAGTTCTGTGGGGAGCTGATGGTGACCGTGTGGAACAGGAACAGCTGCAGGGGCAATGGCAGGAACTGGGAGATTTTGGAGCAAGGGTCCACCCCCTCCCCCCAAGGCCACGGATCCCTAGCCTTGCCCCTGGGAGGTACCTGAGGAGCAGAGAGGCTGGCACTCATCAGCCAGGCCGCGTAGAGCAAGATCTGGTTCTTGCGCCAAGCTCGGGCAGTGGCCAGGGGCTGTAAGATGGCCGCTTGGCAGTCCAGGCTGATCAGAGTGGTGACGAAGGCCGAGGCATACATGGCCAGCAGCTTGAGGAACATGAGAAGCCGGCAGGCCACGTCTCCAGCCTGCCACTGCAGCGTGATGTTCCAGGCGGCGTCTATTGGCATCACCACCAGGGCCACCAGCAGATCTGCCACCGCCAGGTGCAGGAGCAGCAGGCGTGCGTGGGAGCCCTTGGCCGCAGGCCTGGTCCAGCCGCTCCACAGCACGGCCAGGTTGCAGGTGGCCGAGATCACACACAGTAGCAGGGTGAGTCCCACTCGGACCTGAGCAGCAGCTGAGAAGATGGGCAGCACCACAGACTCCTCCAGGCCTTTGAAAGAGGAGCCCCTTCCCCACAGCCCGCTCCCGTTGTGCTCCATGGGGCAGGGGAATGAATCACAGCCTGATCTGCCCACCGGGCCCCTAGGAGGGAGAAAAGGAAGGCGAGGCGGGCCATCAGAGCCAGTGCTCTCCCCAGCAGCCCCCTCCCCTCCCGCTGCTGTCCTCTGTAGGGTCTCAGCAACCTACCTCCAACGGCTGCCCGGGACCCGGAGCCTGGCTTGCTCTCTGCCTCGCCAGCCCTGGAAAGCAGGCGGAGGGGGCCTGCAGCAGTCAGGGCTGCTCACTGAGAGACGCCCCTGGACAGATGTCCCTCTAATTCTGCCCAGGGTCACATCTGCTCGGCCCCACCCCGGAATGCAGCCAGGTGGCTCTTGCGCAGCTGGGGGGGGGAGCTGGGGGGCGGGAGAAGGAGGTGATTCCGAATCTGGACTTTTACACATTGCCCCAAGCCACGTTAGCAGCATGTTGTGCAAGTAACGGCTTCTGTATGAAACAGGGCCGAATGGCTTGTCCTACGAGACAGAGTTAAAACAGAGGCAAATGTTTCTGAACCCAGCAGAGTCAGAATCCAAGTCATTTAAATAAACGAGCTATTCCTCCGTCTGCCCCAGAGAATGGCCGTGGGGCAGCGGGTTGGATGGCCAGGCAACAGCCTCTTCCTGGAGGGGCCTGAGGAAAGCGGCAGAGCCCCCACTCGGTTTGGGGTCCTCTCCTCCCTGGCCGGTTCCCCAGACCAAGCTGGGTCAGTTTATTGCCCTCCTTGGGAGCAGCTGCTGCTATGGGGAAGGTGCTCACAGCCCACCAGGGACCTCGACAGCCGCCGTTACCGGTCAGGAGGCCCAGCAACACCTAATCCGGCCTTTGCGTGGCTCTTTGTGGCAAAAGGCGGAGGACGGACTCTCTCCCCTCCTCAACACCCTTTATCTTTTCCCTGCGTTTGGGCTTTGCTTTCCAGGGTCCAAAGTTTTCTTTAAAAACATCATTATATTCAGCTCCAAATTTTTAAAAAACATTTATTTTACCTAATCGTTTCTACCCCAGTTTTCTTGAACAACCATAACAATAAATACCATCAGAATTGTCAAAACAATGTAAACGTTACAAAGAGTCCGGCAGTTTCAGGGAAAACAAATATCCTCGGAAAGTAACGCAAGGGGCCAAGCGGAGAAATCAGGGCAGACTCCGCCACCAGGGGGCGCCTGCTCCTCACAGCCCCCCGGAGCTCCGAAAAGTCCGAATCCGGCGCGCCGGCTGGGCGAGGAGCGCGGCTGCCCAGCGCCGGAGAGGCGTCCAGCGGCCCGGCCAGTCCAGGGGCCGTCCTCCGTCCTCCGTCCTCGCCCAGACGGGCCGGTCAGCGAAGCCGATGGGCCCGGAGGAGACGCTGCCTCCGAAGCCCGAGCGGGTCTCGAGCGCTCGCAGCCAGAGCGCCGCCGCTCCCCGTGATCCGCTCGGCGTCTGCTCGGAGGCCCCTTCGGGCGGGGTCCCTCGGCGCCGCTGCCAGGTCTGCCCGGAGAGCGCGGCGCTCCGTCCGGCGGGCGGGGGGCGCCCCTTCTGCTGGCGGTCGGGCCGGCCGGCCGGCTGCGCCGCTTGGTCCCCGAGGCGCGGCGGCGGCGGCGGCGGCGGGCGAGGTCAGTCCCTGCCGGGAGCCGCCAGCGGGAAGAAGTCCTCCAGGAAGGAGAGCAGCTCGTCGGGGAGGCTCTGCAGGGAGAGACGGGAGCGGTGAGGTTCCCGCCGCGCCACCAGCCCCTCTCCCGCAGGAGGGCGGGAGGCGGCGGCAGAAGCGGGCCGGGCGGCCAGAGACCTACCTGGCAGGCGGGCGACGGGGGCGCGGCCGGGAGCTCCGCCGGGAGCAGCGCGGCGCCGGCTCGGCCGCCGGGTCCGCAGCCCGGGGCGGGGGCGGCGCGCCACGGCTCCCTTTCCAGCCGGGCGGGGGCGGCGGGCGCGAGGCGCGGCTCGGGCAGGTGGGGCGGCGGGCGCGGCTCCGGGCCGAGGCCGAGCAGCGCGGAGAGGTGGCCGATGTAGCGGATGGCGAGGCGCAGCGTCTCGATCTTGGTCAGGCTCTGCCCGGCGGGCGCCACCGAGGCCGGCAGGTAGCGGCGCAGCGCGTGCAGGGCCTGGGCCAGGCGCCGCATGCGGAGCTTCTCGCGCTGGCTGGCGCTCTGCCGCTGACCACCGCCCAGCCGCGCCCGCCCGCCCGCCGCCCGCCAGCCCCGGTAGGCCGGCGAAGAGCCGCCGGAGTCCGGGGAGGAGGCCGGCGAGGCGCTGCTGGAGCCCGGGCACGGGCAGCAGGAGGGCCGCGGGAAAGCCGGCTCCGGAGAGGGGCAGCCGTCGCGGGTGCTGCGGGCCATGGTGGGCGCTTGTGTGGGACGGGCCGCGCGCGGAGCGCTTTATGCCGGCCGGGTGTGAAGTTGGCACCTCGGCCGGGCCTTCGCACTTCACGGCGGGGAGGGGGCGGCCGGGCGCTTCCAGCCGGCGATGGGAAGGCGCGGCCAGGCGGAGGGTCCTGCGGGGGGGCTTCGGCTTTGGGGGGCGGCGTAGGCAGCTGCCCCCGCTCGGCCTGGCCGGGGCACCCGAGGTTGGTCGCCCTGGGCAGCTCTGCGGGGGGCTTTGCCAGGCCGGGGCGCGTTGCCTGCAGGGCCCTGGCAGCCCCCTTGCTCTCCCGACCCCAACGGAGGGTCCGGCCTGGAATTCCCAGCACACCCGGAGCCTCTCCTGCCTTTGGCTCACCCCCACACACACGCGCGCACTTCGGGGACCGTCTGGAAAGGGTGTGGATAAAAACTGGATCGGGCTACGGAGGAATGCCTGGGATTGCGGGGAGTTCGGCCAGGGTCAGCCTGTCCCCCTCTGCCCGTGGCAGGCAGTGATTGTCCTGGGGGATCAGAGGCTCGGATCCCATTGTGGAGTGTGTGAGACGCCCCACTCTGAAAGGGCCTCACCCCATTGAAATCTCACCCCCCAGGCTCTGGTGATGAAGCGTTGGGGGAGCAGTTAGGCTTTTGGGGGGAGTTCTGGGACTTTGAAGGGGCTGCTGGCTCTGTGGTGCGATGGTGGTGAGATGAAGTCCAGCGAGGGCGGATGGTCTCAGCAGGAGATTCTCAGGAGGACTTGCCTGCCCATGGAAGCAGGAACACCCCACTGGCCTGCCCGAAGGCTGCTGCCCCCCCCCCAGCCCTCTCTTTACACCTGCCTGTCTCATTAACTGCAGACTTGAGATGAATCTTCACACGGGACGACCTCATTGTTTAGACAAGGGCAGGGCTTTTTTTACACCCGGCCCTGGGAAATCTGCCCCTCCACACGTTTTCCAGAAGAGCTCCCAGGGATTGGGGCCCCTGAGATGGGGGCAAAAGCGAAATGCAGCTTCTGTTCTCTTCCTCGCCAGCTTCTGAAATCGCCACTCAGGCCCCTATTTCACCAATCAAGCCCTTCGGGACTAATGAAGAGCTGGGCTGGGACAAGCGCTTGGCAACAGCCTTCCCTCCGGGTTGTGCGCCTGGAACTGCAGAGAGAAGAGCAAGGAGAGGGGTGCAAGGAGGCAAACTGTGCCAGATTCCTTTAGAGCAGAAGGATGCCTGGGCCTCCATGGGGGGCGGGCAAGACTGGAGGACATCATTCTGCCCCTTGGATTTTGGTGGGAGTGTGGAGACCGAGAGGCTACCCTTGCATTCCCAAGACCTGGAGTTTTATTCTGGGAGAGAAAGTGGGAGCTCATCTGTTCCCCGGACGGGGAAGCAAGTGGAGAAAAGCAATTGCCAGAGGGGTGGTGAGGGCAGGAGTCAGAGGGTGCCCTGGCTCTCTTTTTTCTTCTTGGGGGGCAGCTCACTCTCGGTGAATCTGGGAGGACACCAGAGAAAGGCAAGGCTCCCTCTCTGACCCCCGACCTTCTGGGGGGAAGACATTTGTGGTGCTTCCACTGAACACATTTTGGGAGCATTTCTCACAGGGGGACAGAGATGAAGGAGAAAATCTCTTGGTAAAAGAGAGGCCAAAGAAGGCACTATACAAGCGGAAAGGAGAAAGAATTAAGAAAGGAAAACACATTCAATCCACATGTTCTTGTCTCCCGTGGGCGTCTGGCTAACCGAAGACAACTCGTCCCCTGAGTTAATGAAAAAAGGCTTGAGGAGGAGGATGAATTGCTGGAGAATCCAACTATAAAGGCTTGGGAAGCCAGTGCCAAGAAGATGTGTGCCCTTGGCGAAAGGAGGGGCAAAGGTTTCTGGGGGTCGGCGTGCCAGGGGGGAGAGGCCCCCCCCCAGGGTCTCCACTGAGAAGGGCACATCGTGTTTTCGGCTGCTGGGTGAGAGAGAGGGAGAGGGAGGGGTGGCTGAATCCATCATAGTCCACCTGGCCTGGGGCTGGGGGGCAACTCGGGAGGGGCTGTCCCAGGGAAGCTGATCCCAGAAAGGCCAGCCAGAGCATTAGCAGCTCTCGGTTCTGTGTGAATTGCTGCCTGCACACTTCCCAAGGCTGGAGTGACGACCATTAAGGCGCTGAGTGGTGAAAGTCACACCTTTGCAAATGGGGCTCTCTTTCCCACTGCCCTCGGCTGGGGAGCCTTTGACCCCTTGCCCAGCCCTGCCTGGGGTTGCTTCCCATAGCCAGAGGCAACACCAGAAAACATTTGCTTTCCCCACCTCTGGCATTCAGCTCCTGCGTGCCTGGCCACTGGGCATGTGCGAAGAGGTGGCCCTTGTAGGAATCATAATAATTGGTATCAATGTCTATGGAGATTCTCGGTCATAGTTATCCCAAAGGTGCTTTTTTTCCAAAGGCAACTGGAGCCTTTTTTCTTCCGAGGAAAAAAGCACCTTTGGGATAAGAATTGTTAGGGATCTTGGAGATTGTCTGGTCCAGGGGTAGGCAACCTTGGCTCTTTGACAACTTGTGGACTTCAATACCCAGAATTCCTGAACCAGCTATGCTGACTCAGGAATCCTGGGAGTTGGAGCCCACAAATCAAAAAAGAGGCAAGGTTGCCTACCCCTGGCTCTGGTCCAGCCTCCTATCTACCATTCTGGACAAATGGCTACCCAGTCTTTCCTTAAAGACCTCCCTCAGCAGCAGGAGGCAGGCTGTCCATTACTTTCTAGCTCTGACAGGAAATTTCTCCACAGTTCAAGTTGGGCCCTCCCTCTATAACGCTTCCACCTCTTGGTTCTTGTCCCACCCCTATGGAGAACATACCCACACCTTCTTCTTGGGACATCCCTGGGAGACGGCTCACCTATCTCCTTTTCTTGAGCTAAACAAACCATGTTCTTGTAACTACTATTCATAGGAACTATCCTCCAGGCCCCTGACCACCTTTCCTGCTCTTCCTTGCACTCCTCCCAGTTCCCATAATCCTTTATGTACGGGGCAACTAGAACTGGGCAGAGGATTCCAGGTGTTCAGCCCCTCCTCCCCCCCTTTACATTTCTCTGACCGCTCCTAACAGGACTCACAACATGCGTTTGAAGCTTCTCAAGAGGTTCTCTTGACCTGGGCGGCCTTGAAAGATTCAAGGGATAAAGCCAATCCGGGGGTTGGCCTGCCTGCCACCTGCCAAGGCACCTGCCTTCCTGTTCCAGGCACATCCAGGCCCTCAGGTGGAAGGAAGGAGGTTTGCTTGCAAAACTCCCGTTGGGCTGTTTTTCTGGTGCCTCAGGAGCAAAGGCTGCTGCGTCTGTCATGGCTGCCCCAGAGGAGGCTTCTCCTTCCCACGTGGGGTGGCTGCTTCTCTTTCAGCCGTGCCTGCCAAGCACTGAAGAGGGAGCCCCCCCCCCCAAGCAAGCAGAGCCCTGCCCTGCCCTGCCCTAGCCGGACACAGGGAGGGAGCTTGCTCAATAAAGGGGCTGCCGAGTCTGCGGGTTTTTCTTACAGAGTTGTCCCCCCAAGAGCACAGACGTTTTAATGCCTGCACTTGTGAGACAGAGATGAAGAGAAATCCCAAAGAGGCTGTGCTTTTATTTATGGAAGAAAGATTCAAACAGTGTGATAAATATAATGGCAGATTCAGCTGTAGGAACATGTTGGCCTTGTGAGACCAAATTTTGCATCTACCATAAATTTAGACGAAGAGAATGCTGTATAAAAATAGGGTCTTTCTTGTGCATCAATTCTTTAGAGACTGTTGCTGGAGTCCAGTTTTCATCCTTTTATTCACAAAGATTACGGAAATGTGGGCCTTCTGCTCAGCCAGCTCTTCCCCAGAGGCTTCTGCAAGCTTGTATTCTTTTTGCAAGAACAGTGAAATGGTTGCAGTGTTGGCACTGTGTGTTCTGACTTGGGTGGTGCAACGTTGCGATGCAGGTAGAGAAAGCCAGCACAGCTGACTCTCCCGGGCTGCAACTGGAGCCTGGCCCAGTGGGGGGGGGCCTGGCAGATTAGGCACCATGAGGGACCAGATGGGCCCCCTCCCTTTTCGGGGGTTCAGGTGCTGCAATCATCTTGATATCCCACATGATTAAAGCAGTTCCCTGTTGCCCAGGTCCCCACTGTGGGGATTCCAGCACCTAGATGACCACCTGCCCCACCCCCTCCTCAAGCTTCAACCCAATCTAAATTATTCTTCCATTCTTTTTCTCCTAAGGAGGGACTGAATGTTCTTTGGAGCAAGTTGGAAACAATAAAACAGGAATTCACCAATAGAAGCTGTTCCATTGATTCACTGTTCTCCCGGCCAGGAAATTTCTCTTTACTTCTAGATGGGCTCTTTCTTTGTTTACACTTCCACCCATTATGTCTTGTCCTGCTTTCAGGTGCTTTAGAGAGTAAGTCAAGGCCTACTGGAAGACTGCTCTCATGTCCTGCCTAATCCTTCTCTTCGATAGACCAGTCCAGGGGCAGGCAACCTTGGTTCTTTATGACTCGTGGACTTCAATTCCCAGAATTCCTGAGCCAGCATGGCTCAGCTTGGAAACCTCTCCCTTTCCCCTCAGCATGGCTGGCTCAGGAATTCTGAGAGTTGAAGTCCACCAGTCATAAAAGGGCCAAGGTTGCCTACCCCTGGACTAGATGTATCTCGTTCCCTTAGCCATTCCTCATACGGCCGGTGGGAGTTTGCTCTGAGCTGCCTCCTCTGCCCATCTCCAAATCGAGAATAGAGGTTCCCTTGGCCTTCCTCAGCCCCTCCCTGCTGGATCAGCTCCTCTGAATTAGCCTCCTGGGCTTCAACTGGCTTCTTTGGGGGAGACAGCCCTCCCCTTCTTGCGCCTCCCCTCCTGAAGCTGCTCAAACCATGAACCTGGGGGTTAAAGCCTGCTGGTGAGGCAGGAGCTCCTTGCACAGCCTTGCCAAGGATGTGTTGCCCAAAGGGTACGGATGCAGGAGTCACGTGCCCAGCCCATTCTCCGCTGCTAACACCCACTGTAGACATGGGGGAGACCAGAGTGCTGTATCAAGATGGCTGGCATCACAAGATCTGCCAAGGGCTTGGCACCACACGGCCCTACCATTCCTTCCCTTTCCCCTCCTCCAGCAGTATCTGCACATACCATTCAAGGGACTCTTTAATTTACAGCATTGCGGTTACAAAATCATAGCGGGGCCTTACCACGGCCACCGGAGAGAGTCGCAGCCCGCCTGCTCCTCTGCCCTCGGGCACGGAGAGAGAGAGCCGTGGCTCAAGGGCAAAGTGTCACCGAGGCCACTGCAACATCCCAGATGTTGACCCTCTGGCCCTCACCCTGCAGCAGTACCGGCAGATTCCCCCTACGAGTTGTCCTGGAACCACTTCAGGACGAGCGCTTTGTTCTCTGCCACCCACTTGATGTTGGCCTTCGTTCTCTCCAGGGCCTGCTCAAGCGCCCGGGTGGCTGAGCCGAAGCCCACGTCTGCGTTGTCTTTCTTGAATTGCTCCAGCTGTCAGCCAGTCAGAAAGAGAAGGAAGAAGCGTTTTTCCCAAGCGCCCCTGCTTGCCGGCTCACAGTTTTCCTGGGGTTCGATCAGAGCTGCGCTCCCCCACCCCGAGGGTTCAAAGGGACTCCTACTGGCCCCCTTCCTTCACATCTCTCTCCCACCACATTCTCCCCTCTGCACTAGGATCAGCCAGGAAGAATCCCTTCTGGGAACAACAAAATAATAATTCACCCAGCAACCGTTTTGAAAAACCCGAGTAAGATAAGTATAGCTGATCCAATGCTCCCCGTCCAGTTGCTGGCCAGGAAGACAGCACCACCTTTCGGAGATGCTTTTGCCTGGTTCGCTGACCTCCAGTGCTTTTTCTCATCGGGCAGATACATAAATTGAGGACTTGGCTGCTCTTAAAAGGTGGCTGTCGCTCTCTGCAAAGCCAGGCTTCCCCATAACCCCCCCCCATACCCCAAACGGCCTCACCTGTTGAAGTTCAAATGGGGATGAAAACCTCTGGGTTACTGACTGGATGAGGCTGGAGAAAGAGAAGGAGCTTCTCCCAAACCTAGACCAGAAGACGGGGGGGGGGGATGAGTGGCTGGTCCCCATCACCCAGCCCTGGGTGGTTTGGGGGGAGGGGGGGCACACTCACTGCTGGAAGAGGGTCTTCCAGTTCATGCGCAGAAAATCCCAGGCCAGAGACTGCCCAACCACATTGCCGGCAATGCTGTTGATGGTGGATATGGCATCCTGACGGCGGATCTTGCTGGGGTCCAGGGTATACTTAAGGTACCTGCGAGGGATTAATGGGTAGCTCCAGAAATGTGTGCCCCCTCCCCAAATAGCTGTGGCCCAGGCTTCCTTTCTTTTCATGCAATCATACAATTGTAGGTTGGAAGGGGCCACAAGGGTCATCTGGCCCAACCCATGGCTCCGTGCAGGAAAAGCATCCCTGGGAGGCGCCTGTCCAGCCTCTTCCCAAAAACACCTAGTGATGGGCAGCTGTTCCAACCAGGAAGCTTTCCTTCCCTTTAAATGAACGTCAGGAGCTCCTCACCTGAGATTGCCCACCTGCCCTTGTTTGAGAGCCAGGGATTATCTGGGGATGCCCACCTTCCCCAGTGCTTTGAAAAAAAAAATTAAAATCCTGGTGATCTCCCCGCTCAACTCTGGCCCCCTGGGCACAGATGAGCTCACCTCTGAAGGATCCATGGAGTCTGGCTGCAGGTCAGGGCCGCGCGCAGCTTGTCGGCCTCCGAGATCACCGGGGCCCGGCGGAACATCTCCCAGGCAAAGTCCCAGTCCTCCAGGCTGCCTGTGCGGATGGCGCTGCAGTAGACGGCGGAGCGTAGATTGGGCGAGATCCTGAAAGCAAGACCTTTGCTGAGAGTCCCACGGGCAAAGCGGCGGGAGAGGGGAGACACCGGGGCAGGGGGAGGAGCAGGTTTAACTGGGAATGAGGATCTTCAGGTCCAGCACATTCCAAGTGCTGTACATGGGGGATACAGGGGCAGGTTTTGCACAATTGGCAGGATGTGCAGATCCCTGTCATTAACCGGCCTGAGGATGGCTGCACCGGCATGTGGCAGCCGAGGAGGATTCCTTTGGCCTAAAAGAACAGACGCTGCTGCCAGCCGCAGGGAGAGAAGGAGCTGTGCCAAACATGTGCTAAAAGTGCCCTACTCAGAAAAGCTGTCTGCACTGCAAGGAGCCCTTGGCTGGACTGGGGGGGGGGGTGTTCATTGTCCTCCCGACCAAGAAAACTAAGTGGGCGATGCCTTTCAAGATCAGAGGAGTGGGAGGAGAGGCCTTTCTGCCCTTCCCAAATCCACACCACCCTGGAAATAAAATAAAAAAACTCTGCCCAGGAGGTTGCTCCAGCCACAGCCCAGGAGAGATGCTTTCCTGGCATTGGCATTAAAGTGGCATTTTCTTCTATTCTTGAATAGAAGAAAATGCCCCTTTGGGAGAAGGGTGGCTATATACATTTAATGAATGAATAACCAAGATGAAAGACGTTGGGCTCTGTCCTCTCTTTGAGTGCAGGGCAGGGCCCTCCTCCAACTGCCCTCCCCAGGGGGATGAGAGCTGGGCAAGCCAGGAAGCTCAGAGGGGTTAAAAGCCACTTGCTCTCCAACACCGAGAGGGAGGGAGGGACCAGCCCCGCAGGGAAGAGGGTGGCCTGCCGAGAAAGCAGCTACTTTCTCCCAGTGGGCTCCCCTGCTCGAGGGGCCCCCAGGGCCAGGCACTCACCCGTTGATGTCGGAGTTGTTTTTCCAGGCCGCAAACCAGGAGGAGGCCAGTTCATTGCACCCAGGGACGCCATAGGAGCAGGCCGTGCGGATGGCCAGGATCTGGTTATACCTAAAGAGGGAGGGAGGGAGGGGTATTCATTCAAGGGGAGTGACCCCTCCCCCCTTCTCTCTAAATGCCTTGCCATGCACAGACAAGCCCTCCCCCATTCCTCCTCATCCCTGGAGACTCACTGGTTCATCAAGCCATCCGGGAGTTTGGTCCAGTTGTCAGTGAGGTTCCGAAAGTGCTCAAACAGGGGGGCGACCTGCTTCCGGATGTACTTCTGCAACAGGAAGAGTAAGGTCTGATTAGACTCTTGGAATGAAGCTGGAGACCAGCCCCCCTCCCCAGCATGTCCTCTGTGGGAAGCGCTGGGATTGGGTGGAGCTTGCACCTGCATCGGCCCGTAGACTTCGCTGCGGTCAAACATGAGGCGGAAGTAGTCCAGGTTGTCCAGGGCCGTGTCCCAAGGAAGATACTCCCTCTCCAGGCCCAGGTAGCGGGTGGTGTTCAGGGCCAGGTCGCTGCCCACATGCTTGGCTCTGAAAGAGCAGCAGAGGGGCTGGCTGTGGGGCTCGTTTCTTCACTGCCTCGATACTTAGCCCAAAGAGGGCCACATTGTGGAAGAGGCACCCTGGACCAACTCAGCAGACCCCCGCCGAGAGGGCCTTGTCACTGCTACCTTGGGAAAAGACCCCATCGGGCGGGAGTGGCTGGGGGGAGCATTTCAGCCCAGCCGGATCTGCACAGCATGCAGGGAAAGGCCCCCGACAGTCCCGGTCCCATTGCTGATGGCGACAAAAGCTGGAGAAAAAGCTGTGGGTGTGGAGCAAGAGCCTTTGTGGTGGGGGAGGGGCAGTGGCAGGCAACAGCGGGCACTCCACGGCTCCAAAGCCAACAAACAAGCCAGCTTCACATCTGAACAAGTAGCATTTGTGAATACAAGGAGTCCTCACTTAGCAACCGCTCATTGTGCGAAATCTGGACAGCACTGAACGAAGAGACTTGTGATTGTGCCCGAAGTTACAGCTGTTGTAACACCTGCACAATTCTTCGATTGCAATCTGGGTGCTTGGCAACCTGCTCAGGCTTAAGACCAGTTGCCAAGTGCCCCGCAATCATATGATCACCCCTGGCTACCTTCCCTGCCAGCTTCCCCAGAGAGTCAAGGGGGGAGTGGCAGAGAAGGTGGCAGACTCCCTCTGGAGTCTGGCCGGCCAAGGCCCGTGCGGCAAGCAGCCGGACCAAACCCCTGCTTGGATTTCACAGGGGTCTTTTTTCCAGTCTCTGCCTGGGAGATCATTTAACAACTGCAATTGGGAGTCCTAAGATTGTGGTCATTGGGCAAAGTAGTCACGTGGTAGCTTGCTTAATGACTGCTTCACTCAACAACCAAAGTTTCCAGTCCCGATTGTGGTCATAACTAGGGGCCTATCTGTAAGCCCTTAAGCAGGGTGAGGAAGAAAAACCCTCGGACCTGCAGCAATTCTCCTCCCCAGTACTGGGGGGGGGAATAAAGGGATTCTCACCTGGCCAAGTTGAAGGCATCATCGATGATCTGAGCACGATTTAGAACCGGGATCACCTGCAAAGGAACAGAACAGTCAGAGAAACTGAATTAAGAGTTAGCAAAATCAGGCAGAGGGCAAGAGGAGAATCCCAGAAGAGACCCTTTGGCTCACTAGCTCAACTCCTGCCTCAAGACCGTTGCCAGTCATGCTGGCAGAGCGCCAAGGGAGACTGTGGACCGAGAGGGCAACCTCCCATCCAAAAGGGGGCCTGGAGAATGAGATCCAAGGCTACCCCAAGCCTTCGGAGGAGTCTTCTGGAGGCCCACAGGAAGAGCAAACGGATGCTGGGGGACACGGGAGGAGGAATGGCTCAGGGTTTGGAAAAGGAAGCCTCTCCCTGCCTCCCCAGCTTTGTGTCTCTGGGAGGGCTTCCCTTACCTGGGGCCCGGAGGTAACAGAGGTTTCACCATAGCCCAGTGATGGCGAACCTTTTAGAGACCGAGTGCCCAAACTGCAACCCAAAACCCACTTATGCATCGTCGAGTGCCAGGTGGGTGTGGCCCATTGGGTGGGCATGGCTGCGGTGGTAACGGCAGACTGGGTGGGACTAAAAAGTGCAATCAATTCCAACTTTGTGAGATCTTTTTTTTCCCCGTGAGAAGTTGAAATTGATTGACTGAACTTTTTTTTTTTTTTTTTTGCACACGGCGGAGGCCTAAAGCGACGGTGACGTGCCCACAGAGAGGGCTCTGAGTGCCGCCACAGGTTCGCCACGACTGCCATAGCCGTTTCAGGGACAGAGAGGGTCGTTGGTATTTTGACAGCCTACCTGGAGGTCTTCGTTCAGCTGATTCATGAGCCTCTGCCAGTTTTCCAAATCGTAGTTTACCCGGAAGTAGCCTGTGACATTAACGTTGAGCAGCAGCCACTGGGTGGGGTCAGCAGAAGTTGAGAAGTTGGCATTTTTAGCTGCAAAAAAGGAAGAAAGGTGGTCCCTCTCTACTGCAAGAACTGCCACGCTCCTCTTCGGGGGCTACCGGTAAATTTTGCACAGTTTTAAACATACAACACTGATGCCTTCTCCCAAATTTCATTTTGAAGATCAGAAAAAGAGGAGGAGGCCACCAAGCTCCCCCCTTCTCTGGCAGTCTTGCCCCCAGCTGGCAGCAGATCAAGCCAGGGCACCCAGAGCCCCCTTGGGCCAGCTAGCCAAAGCCACCCGGACAGCCTTAAGCAAACTCCCATCAAATCTCCTAAAACTCTGAGCACAATCTTGTAACTTTATACTACAACAACAAAGGTGGTACAGACGAATTATACCATTAATGTCTGTGAGCCAGTACATCTCTGCCTCCTTTCCTTTGCTCAGCCAGGAAACTGGAACGATCCAGATGTAACTGCAAGAAACCGTCTGTCAGTTGAGCAGCTTCTGCCCTCCCTTGTTCCTTCCCTTGCCTCAACCCGGTCCTCTTCATTCTTGGACTGCATGAGCCTCGTCTCCCCAACAGCAGGATGTGACCCCATGGCCAAGAGCTGCACATAGCCAAGAGGATTCCCTCCTCTCCCAGTCTCTGGGCAAGGCTTTTTCTGCCCTCTCCGCAAAGGCTCAAAGCTGCCGACTTACTTGAACGGTGAGGGTCTCTCAACGGGGCTTTCTGGGTCCAGCAGAAAATGTTTTTGGGAAATGATGCCTGTGGAGGTATCAACCGTGAGAACCGGGAAGCCCATCTGCAAGGTCCAACGGTCCATGATGATCTTGACGGTGCTTGGAAGATTCACGTTCTTGTTTACTGCCTGTCCCAGAAGCATCAAAGAGACTCAGCTTGAGAAGGTGGCTCCTGGCTCTGGCATTCTGAAATGCCTAATCTCAAGATTTGGACTTTTTGGCAGGAAATGCATCCCAGGCAGCCTGAAGTTGATCGAGGCCAACTGCCAGACAGCCCCACCGGCCTTTGAAATGGAGCTCCTCTCTCTTGTGCCACAGAACTGTCTCTGCCTCAACTGGGCCGGTTGTTGGCAACACAGGCAGAGGCCCACAGAAGGAAAGAGGAGAAGGTTGCCACCGGAGTTAGGCAGACAGAACAGCCTAGACTAGAGCTTCAGAGAAACAATTTGAGTAAGATGGAGCACCAAAGGTCAAGAACCAAGGCCACTTGCAAGGCTATTGGACACCCTCTCATCACATGCTTGGGATCTAGTGCTTCTGTTACTCTTAATGTGAACTTTGCACTGTAACCTTCAAAAGAAATCAGTGCAGGGCAGTCGGACTGAGATGATGGGGAGAGACGAGAGCCAGATGCCCTCACAGCTGTGTTGGCTTCTGGGTGAGGTGGGATTTGTGGATGGGTTGCTAAAAGTGGGCATACAGGAGACCTGAAGGGTGGCTTCAGGTAGGGAAAGGTCAGATGGACTTCCAACCGGAGGATGTAGGATGGCATCCTCGAAGGGAGGAGGGCGGTTGGAGTTGACCTGTCACAAGTACAGAAAGGGTTAGGATTAGGGGAGGCAAGAGGCTACTCTGGATGTTGCTATTAGGCGTAGTTGTCTCCATCAGATCAGTAAATGCAGAGGGCAAGGGGTTGGCTGGCCTGGCCAGGCCCTTAGCCTGCTCGTAGCAGCACCGAGGAAGCAGCTCCTCGGGTAGAAAAGCATCCTCCCATCTCTGGAACTCAGAAATTCGATGGGAGCAGCCAGCATAGGCTTTCAAACATACCTTCTGCAGCTGTTCCCAGAGGTCATCACAAACAGTATTTCCATATTTGTAGGTCTCAAAGTAGGTCTGTGGAGAAAGGAGAGTCAGAGGAGTGGAATTCCCAAACCAGGAAAGCTCGGGGCTGCCTTGTGTGTGTGTGTGTGCTGCTGGCAATTCCCTCTGCAGCTGGTTGACTTCTCTGGCTGACAGAGACTCGCCCACATTCAGGGCAGGGAGGGGCCCCACCCAGCAGCCGCCACAGCCCCTCACACAGATGTTGGGCGAGCTGCCTGATAGACGGGAGGTCAGCAGCCCCAGACCCTGAGGGCAGCTGCCATGGAGGAAAATGCCAGGGCCAGAGGAGAGGGGCCTGCCCACACCAGCTTGAAGGGGCCCAGAGGTGCCGTATCCCTACACATCATCCCTCTTGCCCACAAGAAGTGGGGAAGGTTTTACACAGGTCAGGTTGGAATTGCTGCTGGCCCAGAGGGAGAAGGCCGCCTGCTTGCCTCCCTATGGCAGGGGGTGGGTGGGTGGGTGGGTGTCAGAGGGACCCAGGAAGGGCTCTTCGCTCATCCCACCAAAGCTGAGGGGGTCCAAAGGGCAGGGGGGGCTCTTGGTTTCTGCTGGTCGTTCACAGCTGCGACTGTTCTCAGCTCGGTTCTCTCCTGAAAGGGCTGCCTGGAGATCTGCGGGATCTCCCCTTTTACATCCCCCCCCCCACAGAAAAGGGCACGGCGATACATGGCACTATGGGGTGTATATGTGTGTGTCACAGTTTTCGCTTGTGCACCAGTCAGGGAGGGGAGGCGAAGGAAGGCAGCCCCTTACCCGCAGCCCTTCTCTGAACACGGCCTCGGTGAGGAATTCCGAGAGCATCCGGATCACAGAGGCCCCCTGCAGGGAGAAAAGAAGCTGCAATGAGGCAAGCCCCACCCCCACCCCACCTCCGACTCCCCCCTCTTTTTTTCCTCTGCAGGGGAAGGGGGCTTCCTAAAAATCTCCAGGGTTGGAGCACCCACAACTTCTGGAGGCAAGATTGTTCTCGCTGACAGGAAATGTCTCCTTAGTTCTAGGTTAGATCTTCTTTTGTAAGTTTCCATTCATTACTTCTTGTCCTGCCTTCAGATGCTTTGGAGAGTAGGCAACCCCCTCCTCTCTGTGACAGCCCCTCAAATATTGGAAGATTGCTATCAGTGGACTCCCTGGTCCTTCTCTTTGTTAGACTAGATATACCCAGTTTCTGCAACCATTCATCACACTTTTTAGCCTTCAGCCCTCTAATCGTCTTTGTCGGTCTTCTCTGCACTCTTTCTAGAATCTCAAGATCTTTTTTGAATTGTGGTGATCAAAACTGGATGCAGCATTCCAAGTGTGGCCTTACCAAGGCTTTATAAAGTGGTAGTAACCCTTCACGGGATCTTGATTCAATGCAGCCCAGGAATGTGTTGGCTTTTTTGGCAGCTGCAGCACACGGCTGGCTCATATTTAAGGATGATCAGGGTTTTTTGTTTTTTGTTTTAAATGCCATTTCCCCCTCCCAACTTGCTCATAACACACACACACACACACACACACACACACACACACACACACACAGAGACGTTGGCCCTGCATTTTAGCTTTTCTCCACCTGGTGGGATGCATCTTCAGGTTGATGGGCGTTCACTCTTCTTGCTGTGGGATGGATTTTCCTGCCCCTGGGTTCTGTGTGCATCTGCTCTAGAACCCCCTCTGGGGCGAAGGCAGCCCAGCAAAGCTGATGATACCCCTCCTGTCTCAAAGTCAGGCAGGGTTTACCCCGCCCCCTCCTCACCTTACTGTAGGAAATGGAGTCGAAGACTTCACTGATCTGAGCGGGAGTGTTGATTTCCTCTGCCGGGGTGGAAAGGGGGTGTGAGGAAGCCAGGGCATCGATGGCCATCACACGGTAGACATCATTTGGCACAATCAGATCTTTCTGAAAATGAACGCCTTAATCTCAGATCACAAAGCACCCTGACTGGCCCTGAGCCCTTCTTCCCACCAAAGACCACTGTGGGCAGCAACCTTACTGCCTCCAATGGGTCAATAGTTGGATCTACCACAGGGGCCTTGGATCCATCAGGAAGACCTGTGGAGACCTTCGTCCCAGGAGAAGTCCTTCCTCTCCAGAACCAGGAAGGGCACGTCTAGATGACTTTACACAGCCCTTCAGAGACTTGGCCTAGATGCTCACAACACTCTTAGCCAAGTCAGTTGAAGACCTAGTGCTGTCTTCAGACAACATGCTTATCCAAGGGAAAGTTAGCGGTTAGTGTGAGTTTGGAAAAAGCCCCTCTCCTATTGTACTGCACAGCCCCACCTTCGGCCAATCAGCTGCACTGGCTCAGTGGTGTCCCTGCTGCCTTCCCATCCCCATCCAGCACCCACACACGGGACTTACAATATTCCACGTGGACTCAGCTTCATGTGCACCCAGATATTCCACATAGGACGCAAAGCCCTCATTTAGCCACAGATCATTCCACCACTCCAGGGTAACCAGGTTTCCAAACCACTGTTGAGAGGAAGGAGATTTGTCCCATAAGTGTTCTTTCTAGGAGCCCCTGGGCACAAGAGGGGAGGGTGCCAGGGAGTTAGCCAGAGGAGGTTGCCCAGAAGCTCCCTTGCATGCCCTCTACGTGGGTGGGGATTCAGTTGCTCCAAAAGTACAATCTAGAAGGTACCTGGTGGGCAACTTCATGAGCAATGACTGTCACAATCCGTTCCTTGTTGCCGATGGAAGAGTATTGCTCGTCAAAGAGTAGGGCACTCTCACGGTATGTGATCAGCCCCCAGTTCTCCATTGCTCCAGCGCTGAAATCCGGAAGGGCAACTTGGTCTGGGAAGAGAAGTCCCTGCTCACTGAACCACAGCCATCACCCCCCACCCCTGGCGCTCCCCGTTGGACCTGGAGCCGCCCTCCCCGATCGAGGCATCTTTTCAGGAGAACAGCCGTGGAGGTGCAAGGGGAGCAGGGAGCTCTGAGGCAAGGGGGCTGCTCACTGACATCCCTCTGTCCGGTGCTAAGTTACCAAGAGTGCCCAAGACTCTCCGTGAATGCCGAGTGCAAGAATTGGGAAGAGGTGCTAGAATCAGTAAGATTTAACCCCATGGGGGCAGCTCACACCCACAGGACACCCATCGTGACTGAAGGGGACACCGTCTCCCGGCCCCCAGCCCAGCGCCAAGACTTCCACCTGTGTCTCAGCCCTCCTCACCTACCTAATCTCGTCAGAGGATAAGGTACTCTGTATTCCCGCTCAAAGAAGCTGAGAATGGGCCATGTGACGTTGAGTGCGTAGATCCCCTGGCCCTCCTTGATCGCGTTGGGGCGGCCCCAGATCTGGATCTGAAAGAGGACCCAAGAACACTCAGGGAAGGTCCCTGTTCCAGGGCAGAGCGACCCGAAGGATGCGCCCGTTGTGGGCAGCAGGTCCCCAGCTAGAGCAGGCCTACCAGGATGTTATTCTCGATAGCAGACACATTCTCAAACTCGCTGACAATAAAACCAAGCAAGTAGGTGGACATCTTGAGGGTGGGATGAAATTCAGTCTGCGTCCAGATTTCTCCGCCTGGCATTGTTACCTGCTTAGCGCCTGGAAGAAGAGGTGGAGATGGTGAGCGGTGAGCTTGGCAGAAAGGCCCCCTTGCCTGACCCTCCTCCCCAGGAGGAAAGGGTTCTGTCTCCCCAAGCACACATTCCCGAAGAAGGCCCCTTCTCTCTTCACCCCTTGGCCCAGTCGTCCTTCTGGGAGGAATGCCCCCGACCCCCTTTTCACGCACTTGTCCACTCACAGGCCTGGTCAGCCAGATGCTGCTCTGTAGCGCTCAGCGGATGGCATCTCCATGCCCTGTGTGAAAGCAGAGCAACCCTCCCCTTTGGAGGCGGGGGGGGGCCTTGCTGCCTTTGCCCCAGAGACTTTCCACAATGTGTCCCATTGGGGGGCAGCTTTGAGCCAAGGGAGCCTTGGAAGGTTGAGGGTGTGTTGTGGTCACTCTCACCCATGGCCATCCGGGGGCAACTTGCCTATTTAAAGTGATGGTCATCACGAATACGGGTGCCCCCTGCCCCCTCTCAGATCCCCCCCCTTTCCCCACTTGCTTTTGCCTTGAGGAGCACAAGCAGGTGGGCGCATCTCCAGCCAGATATCTCAGCCCTCGGAGGCCCCTGGCACCTTCCGTGGCGGCAGCAGATTTGCCGCCAACTAACCACTGCTAAAGCCTGGCCTTAAGAGTCTCTCTGCCCCTTTCTAGTGACCGAGGAATCTTCTTTTCACACCCTCAGACACACCCCAAAAGCACACTCGTCCTGCTGAGTCAATCATCCAGCACCTTCTCCCCACCCCGTTCCTGCCCCCCTCGGCTTGGCTTAGCCTCTGGTTTCCACCTAGACTAGAGGGAGGTTTTGCAGAGACGAGCCCCGGTGAGACCACCAATCGATCGAGAGCACCATACGTCCTCCCCACTGCCCAGGGGAAGCCCTTTCTTCTGCCCACCCCCAATTAGGCACTTACTCTTAATGGGCATGTTGGAGAGCGCCTTATAATGAGGCAAGTGAATCAGCGTGATGGAGAAGTTGGCCTTCATGGCTGGCTCATCAAAGCAAGGAAAAGCTTTGCGGGCATCGGCAGCCTGCATCTGGGTTGTAGCCAACAGCCTGGAGAAAGACAGACACCATCTCATCAGTCAAGATGCCCAGGAATCTTTCTATTCACCGGCTCTGCTCTTTCTGGACACTCTCAAGGGGCACATATACAACCACAGGAGAGGGTCCATTCAGGGGGCAAAGGCTTCCCAGCCCATGTGGGGGACAGGCAGAGGCACAGTGGCATTTAGGAGCTGCTTCACATGGAGCAGCCAAGAAGGCCTCTGCTCCACCAACAAGTTCTAAGTTCTCCTTACTCTTTCTCAGAAATAATATTTCCTGAGACACAACTAGGGGACCGACAGAGTTTGTGATGGATCTGCTCAAGGGGCATCAGCTTCCTAGGAAGATGCCGCTTGGCCTCCAGTCCCACTCCCGGCCTAAGCCCCGGAAACTGCAGCGGTTGGAACAGACCTCTGTGGTCCCTCTTTCTGTTCCCGTACACCCACCCCCCACAACTCTCTCCCTTCCACATACTTGGTTGCCGTTCCTTCTGTATATGCACTGCGGTAGAAGCCAGCCAGATCATCTGCCAGTTCCCCAGTGAAGACGGCATGCAGCTGATAGTTCTTATTCTGCTGGAGGTTCTCTTTGAGTTTCACCACCAAGTACTCTGTCTTCTCCTCTAGCCAAGTACTATGGATGGCAGGTGCGGTGACGTCAACTCCCGTCACGGACACAAGGAAAGCCCCCTGCAGAGTATAATTCAGCTTTTTGCTGTGTATGAGTATGAGGTCCGTAGGCTGCTTGCATTGAAAATCCACTGTGCTGTTCCCTTTGAAAATGTAGAAGTTTGGGTTGATCCCTGTCAGAAATGGCTGCAGAGAGATGGTGTAAAAGGTGGGCATCAAAGTTTTGGGCAACCGCATGTGGTCCCAAGGCTCCAAAGGCTTGGTTGTGGTAGCTTGGGCGGTGCCGTTGGCCGTGGTAGCTTGGGCGGTGCCGGCTATAGTAGTGCCGGGGGTGACAGCTGCGCTGGTGCTGCTTGGGACCTGGCTGGAGAGGTCGTCTGCCCGCTGCTTCTCCTGGGAGTAGACAACCGAGAGGGCGATGATGGTGGCCACAGCCCCCAGGCCAAGGACAAGGCCTACGACCCCCAAAGACTTGCTGATGAAGAATCCTTTGGCCATGGCTGAGGAGAGGCCGGAGTGGGGCTCGCACACGAAGGGATCGCTAAGACACCGCAGGTCCTTTATAGATGTGTCGCCTCTGGGGATTTCTTAGCGTGGTGAAACATGTCAATTATTAAGCCAGGAATGCTGGGCGAAGGTCACTTCTGCTCTGTGGCCATTTTCTCTTATCTTGTGAGGGAGTTAATGGAGAACTGGATGCACCTTGATGTGGTTCCTGTGGAGAAAATCAACCCCACTTTCAAAGGACTCTCAGGGCAAGAGAGCCAGCTGCCTCCCACCTTCCTCAGCCCCCGGCCCAGTCCCGCTGAGCAGGGCAGGCCTGGGATTCAGAGGAGCTGCTGGCCCGGCCAGCGCAGGACAGACTTGAGGTTGGAGGCCAGCCTGGGTTTGCCTGACCCTCGTCCTGGGTGTACGAGGCAGATCTGGATTTTCCCAGGCCAGCCTCTGCAGGTCCCCCCACGCTCCTTTCGCCACTTTCTCATTATTATTTCATTTGTTTAAAAACGATAGGACTTTTTCCTGAAAATATTGTATTTATGTTAATAGCTAAGAGGTTTAACACTGTTTACATCAGTGGTTCTCAAGCTTTTCCTCACCACCCTTTAAATACCCTTTGTGGCCAATTTAAATCATTACATTCCTTCAAGCCTTCGCAGACCTGCTGCGATGACATCACGGCCCCCCAGGAGTCTGCAGACCGCAGGTTGAGAACCACTGCTTTACATGATTCAATAAATAAATATTCTAAATTGCATCATTTTTTTTATATGGTAACTATCAATGAATATAATCCATACAAACAAAAGCTCTTTGGGGGTCTTCCATAATTTTAAGTGGGAAGGGTCTTGCGAGCGGAACATTTACGAAACATTGTCCTAGGCTAACATCTCAGTTGCAAACTCAGAAATGATTAGAGTTTTCTGCTCCACCCTTTAATCATAAGATTTCCCACCTGCTCATACACAGACATACACAAGGATACCAAATCCTGTGTGGGCTGGAGGCTGGAAAGCATGACTCGGTTCTGTCCAGGCCAGACAGTCCCTGGGTCTGGGTTTGAGGAAGGCAGTCTTCTGCAAGCCGGATTGTTCCATTGTTTACTATCAGCCAAATGGCCTCCGGCGGCTGCAGTCTCCTTCTCCGCGGGCCTTTCCCCCTGCCGAGTTGAGGTGCCCCCCGCCATGCTCCTTGCCAGCTGATTACTGCTGCCAAGATGGTCTCTGGCTGCAGCCACTGCCAAAGGATGCAGAGCGTGATAAGAAAACTGGGTTGAGCTGCTGGTCTTCAGCTGCAGGAAAAGACCAGCTCATTATAGCACAGCAGCAGAAACTGGTGGGCTTTGGCTGTGGGACTTTTTGTGCAGGAAACAAACCTAGAGCCACTCACAAAGGACGCAGATGCCTAAGTACTAACACTCGAAGTATGAGGAACAAACAGGGTGAACTTCAAGGCTTAGTAGGTGAGGGCAGGTACAATATTGTTGCTATTATCAAAACTTGGTGGGATGAAACCCATGACTGGAACGTACAGCTAGAGAGATTTAAAGTATTCAAAGCAAACAGACCTAAGAAAAGAGGAAGTGGAGTTGCATTATGTGTAAGAAATAACTACATCTCTACAGAAATGCAAAAAACAAAACAAAACAAAACCGAAGGATGAAAGCCTTCTTGAATGCATTTGGATTAAAATAAAAGGGGAAAAGTGACCTTGCCATAGGTGTGCACTACAAGCAACCCAACCAAGCAGAGAGGTGAACTTTGTGCTTATCATTTAGCTAAGGCGTGCAGGAAGCACACTACAATAGTAATGGGGGACTTTAACTACTCTGACATCAACTGAGAGAGAAACTCTGCAACAAGACCATAAAAAGTGACAATACTGTATCCAGATCTGGTCACTACGATGCAAAAAAAGATGTTGAGACCCTGGAAAGAGTGCAGCGAAGAGCCAAGAAGATAATAAAGGGTCTGGAGGCTAAAACAATAAACAGCGGGAGAACTAGGCTTGACTAGTCTAATGAAGAGAGGGATCAGAGGGTGATAGCGGTTTTCCAGTCCTTGAGGGGCTCTCACAGAGAAGAGGGGGTGACCTCTAAAGCACCTGAGGGCAGGGCAAAAAGCAACAGGTGGAAGATTATCGAAGGGAGAGATGAAAGCTGAGTCACGGCAGCTGGACTTTTCTTTCTTGGTTTGAAATATTTTGCTGCTTATCCAAGTTCAATCAAAGAAAGATCTAACCTAGAATTAAGGAGAAATTTCCTGTCAGTGAGAAAAATCCATCAGTGGAATGGCTTGATTTCAGAAATTGTGAGTGCTCCATCACAAGAGGTTTTCAAGAAGAGATTGGACAGCCATTTGTCCAGAATGGTATAAGGTCTCCTACTCAAGCAAAAGCTGGACTAGAAGGTCCTTTCCATCCTTGTTATTCCTTGTTCTATTTCCTCCTCCCCTTTTTGATAACTCAATTGTGGAAGCTACATCATCTTCTGAATAAATTCCCTAAAAAGAAGAAGCTGGAATCACGACAGTACTTTCCGAAATTGCTGGCATGACATGGAACCTTAACAAATCTGTTCTTTGTTCTAAACTTCCTGGTCCTCAGTTTGGCCCAGTTGTGACACGCCTCTAAGAAGACCAGGTCTGCATCCTGGTTTCCTCTTTGGTCAGGCAGAGGTGCAAAGAGCTGGTTTGGGTGGCAGGGGCAGTGATGTTATGCTTAGGAGCTCACCAAAGAAGCCATGTCAGAAGCATGAAAGCTTTGTTTTGCCTCAGTAGCATAACAAGCTGTTTGACCTATTTTCATTCAGCTAAGTTGATACAAGATGCTGAGCTAATCACAAACAATAGGTTGATTCAAGTTAACCACCACCAACATGTTTACACAGGCAGAGATTTGGAAAATGAGAGGTTATCCTTTACAACATCTACATGAGGTTGCTGGGTGAGGTATTCACTGGCATGGGATCAGGTATCATCAACATGCAGAGGCCGCCCAGTTGCAAATCTGCCATTGAACTTCTGTCTTGGGGCGTGGATGCTGTGACCTCTGGATGGGATAGCACAAGCGCAGGCTGAACAACACTTGAGGGGCTGTGGATTCTTTAGCCCTCCCTTGCTGGAGACCTTTCAGCTTCTCTTCCTTATGGGACTGTACTTCCCCAGATGGAACAGACAAGTAATTTGGGGCTCATCCCAAAGTCTTGACTGAAGAGCAGACGGCATCTGCGGCCAGATTGTGCACTAATGACCCACTTCCCCAGTTTGGGAGGTCCTACTCAGCTATTCATGGTTGCAATGCACCCTACAGGGACAAAGTTTGAAGACCATTCAGAAGTGACAGATGGCACCAGCAGTTCTGGGCAGTCCTCGGTTCACCTGGTAACATTACTGCTCTTAAGCTGCACTGGCTGCTAGTGAGCTTTTGGGTGCTAATTCCTTTGGGTGTGATTTCCTAGATGAAGAACCTTGCATCGTTTTGTTTAGCAAAAGCTTTTTTGCCATTTTCAGCTCTTTTCTCTAACTTCTGACTCCAGAACATGTAAACAGGTGGAGCAAATAGGAGCTGCCTGAGGAATTCCAAAGGAGGAAGAGTGTCCAGAAGTCTGAAGGTGAACGGAAGCGTATCTGTGAAAGGGGAAAGTTCACCTTCAAATAACCGCTGATGGCAAGGACCAGCATACCTGCTCCCGGCTGATCAAGCAGAGATCCCCCCAGGAGAATCAGGCAGGCGGGTTCTGGGGAGGGGGCAACCTCATGGAATGAAGAGACAGACGAGGAGACCAAGTAGTCCTTGGTCAAGAATCTCTGGTGGGGGAATTTAAAGGGCAATCTCTAGCCCAGGGGTAGGCAACCTTGGCTCTTTTATGATAGTGGACTTCAACTCCCAGAATTCCTGAGCCAAGGTTGCCTACCCCTGGGCTAGCCTGTTTCTTCTCAGCCAACAATAATATATCCTCACCCAGCCCAGGTGCTGAGAACCAGAAGTAATATTAGCCTTTTTAAGTGAGTGATTACTTAAAGAGTCTTGAATGATACATAGGGTCTTCTGCTTGAACAAGGGGTTGGATTAGAAGCCTCCAAGGTCCCTTCCAGCTCTACTCTATTGATTGGAAGGGTAGACGAACAGACCATGCAGTTGCACCGTGTGTGTATGTTTCTGCCTGAAAACAACCCGGCACACATTTGTCAGAATTGCAGACTTGTAGCTTTTCACATGTACCTATCAAAGGTCCAGCAGGGACTTCTCCATGAGCCGCCCACAGAGCATCAACACAATGTTGGCCTCCTCCAGAAGCCAACGGGATATGGGGAGGGAGGCAGGGGGCATTCCTGCACTAACTGCCTTGTGTGAGACTATGTAAGCCACACTGTGGTTTCTGGGAAACAGAGTCATGCAGAAGAACCCCGGGGACTTCTCCTAGGCTGGAATTCAGGGACACCCCCCTCTCGCTGGTTCACTGCAGGCACGGAGAAGCTCTGCCCTAAGGCGCCCTCCCTTCTTCCATGAAGAGGGGGAGGGTCAGCGCAGAGGCACAATAACTTGCTGATGCAGGAAGCTGGTCTCTACTAGATCAACTCAGACCCACCTTTGTTCTGTGGGTCTATGAAATCCTGAACTTTTGCTCATGCCAGTCAAGAACAGTAGATCCCAGAAAAACTGCCCAATTATTGGAATGCAATAAATAAATAAAAATAGACTTCATTCTTCCACAAACATCACATAACCCACCAGGCTTCCGTGGACATCTCAATCATTTTTCAGGTGCTTTGCTCCTCTTGCCACACTATGCCCCCCCCAGGAGAGTTTGCTCCCCGCTCCTGACAGCTGGCCTGTCTCTGCCAGGCATCAGCCCCCATTTAACTCAGCAATTTCAGCGCAGGAAGACCCAGAACTGGCCAGGAAGCCTTGAGCAGCCCAGATGGGAAACGGGGGGGGGGGGTGTCAAGCAGCAGCCCCCAAAGAGCCCTCCGCTGTGAGCATTTCTCAGCCCTGCAATTAAGAACTAATCTAACCAAACCGAAATATTTGAGGCAGCTGGGGTTCTATGCTGCGTGTTAACCTGCCCAGGTCTTCATTCTTATTCTCAGTAATAATAGTATTTTTTTATAGCCTGAACTGGAAGGCTCCACCTGGTCCCAAACCCACAGAACTGATTGCAACTCTTTCTAGATCGCACACACAAATGCACACCCTAGGGAGTTCTCAATGCGTATCCACAGGGTTGTTGAGGGGAAAAGGCAGAACTCTTGCCTGCCATAATCCAAGGGAGGTGAGATGTAATTAAAGGCAGATGAAATCTAAACAATAAAATAATCCACAGGCCTATTAATTAATTTCACCTGCTTATGAATCTATCTCATAAAGCGTGAGGAAGGAATAACTCAAGGAATAGCTGCTGCCGAGGTTCCTTTTGCTTAATCACGCTTCCATCAATCCACTCTGAATATGAAATCTTTTTCAAGCTCGAGACCGTCTTCTCTGGCCAAATTCCATTTTAGCCAAATGCTAACGGCCTTTCCTTGCGAGTAGCTCCTGCTGTCCCTCCAGGTCGCAGCCAGGCTCAGCCAGGCCATTCAGCAACACCCAGCTGGGGATCCTTGCCCTCCGCCACCTGCCAAGAACCCGCTTTCACAGCTGCCCCCCCAGCACCCCCTTGGCTGCTCTTCCCGGCGCACAGAACACATTGGGCAGGGCAAGCAAACACCCTGGCTATCTTTAGGCGAGTTTAATCCGCAAAGTGGCAGCTGAAACTATGAAATATGATCTCAGCCAGGGGGAAAGCCAACCTTTGTGTGGCAGGCGGAGAGTCAAATATGCCTTTCCTTGTCTTGCGGGAGCAAAACTATTTATAATACCACAGGACCCAGGAAGGAAAGAAGTAAAATTGGACGACGATTTGTCCGAGATGATAGGAGGGCTCCTTCTCGAGCAGGGGGTTGGACTAGAAGACCTCCGAGTTCCCTTCCAGCTCTCTTATTCCGTTATTCTAACAAGTAGCAGCACTGAAACAAATGTGCTATATTCGTTTTTCATGTTTTTATTCCTTCCCAGCATTAATGTTTCTCTAAGTTTGAAATGAGTTATCCATTCATGCAGCCAACAACCGGAAAAGCTTGCGCTGCTGGGAGGGCCGAACAGCTGTTCTGTTTGTTTTCCCCTGGCTGCCTCTTCCTTTGCCTCCCAGGGTGGGTTACTCAGAGGAAGGGGAACCATGTTGCTTCCTCTTCTGGTCCAGAGCTTCAGAGCGCTGCCCAGTTCCTCCTGGCAATTTCCCACCCAGCAGACACCTGCCCTCCAGAGGCAGCCTGTTCAGAGAAGCCCCGATGCAGCCCGCAGACCACTGGGGACCCTGTGCCTGTCTCCCCCTGGCTAGGAAAGGCTAATCCCAGCCAGGAGCTGGGTTAGAGCTTGCCAGGGAGGTGGGGGGCAGGTGGGGCAGAAATAGCAGAAGCAAAGCTTGAAACCAGAGAAGTGGATGCTTTTTCAGGCAGCAGCAGAGGCAGGTCCTCTATCCTAGAGAAGGAGTCCTGACCCTCAGTCTGGAAAGAGCTGCTTCCCTTGAGCCGGGCCCAAGTCAGGAAGCCAAAGATCAGGCTGGTGCCCTTGGCAGCCTCCTGGGCTGGGCCCTGGCATCGGTGAGAGCCACTTGCACAGATCTGGAGCTCCTGAGAAGACTTTTTGAGCCTCTCTGGGTGGTTCTTTTGTCTTCCTCCCTTCCTTTTGCCTGAGTGCCTTTGAGTCAGTGACCACCTGAACCAGTCCTTGCATTTTCTTGGCAGGTTTTTTGGCTTTCCACTGCTTGCTTCCCAGGGCTGGGAGATTGTGGCTGGTCCAGGTTCACCAGCTGGCTTTGTGCCTCGAGACCAGTGATGGGATTCAGCTGGTTCGCACCACTTCGGCAGAACCGGTAGCTAATTTTTTGTGGCCCAGGCCCAGAATGGACTTCCGGAAGCGGCATCCACACAGAGGACCGGTTGTTCACCTCTTTGAATCCCACCACTGCTTGAGACCAGAACTTAAGTCTCCCAGTTTCTAGCCTGTTGCCTAACCACAACGTCAAGCTAGCTTCTGAGTGCCTATTTTTTCTTCTTCTGCTCAATTAAGTCCAATTCTCAGAAACTGCCTGGTCTTCGCTGGAGAAGTTTTTCAGAAGTGATTTATCATTGATTGCTTCATAGGGCGGAGAGAGAGTGACTGGCCCAAGGTCACCAGCTTGGCTTTATGATTTACTGGGTCCCAGTTTCTAGCCTGGTGTCTTCATCACTACCCCCCCCCCCACGTTCTCCGCCCCCTTGCTGAGCCAATTTCCTTCAGAAAATCATTTATTTTTATGGCTTCTATTATGATGGCATTTTCATGGCTTCAGTGGGCTCCTGAGCAAAGTTATCTTTCCAAGTGGTGCTCCTATCTGTTTATGAAACGCTGTTGGCAGGAGCAGAGCAGAAATTAGCTCTGGCCGTTATCAGTTTGGTGAAACTGATTAGATGAGATTGTGAAAGGAACATATTGTGATGATAAGGAGGGGTTGGGAGGTTGGTTAAGGAAGGAACAAAGTGTAGAGGGGAACAAAGTGTAGAGGGGCCGAGGGAGGCACACGCTATCTCTGCTTCTCCCCCCACCCCACTTCTGTGGGGCAACGGGCAAAAAGAAACGCTGACTTCTCCTTTCCAAGAACTACCCTGTCCTCTTGCAGGCAGCAGCCACCTGGCCTGGGCAGGGCCTCCGCCTCCCCCTTCCTTGCACCAGGCCTTGCCCTGCGAGTCTGGGGGGCCGCTGCGTTGGCAACACCCCTGCCTGGCAATGCCTGGCCAGAGAGGCTCCAACCGGGCCACCGGGATCCACGCAGGATTTCAAAGCTTACCCGGAGGGCAAACCGTCTAGCTTCTTATTCATTCCTTTCCTGATCAGAGGGGAGGCCCAGCAGCCTCGGGGCCCGGCGTGGTCTGGGGGGGGGGGCACAGCGCCCAGCGCCCCCAAAGCCCCGAAGGCTCGGCAGAGAGAGGCAGAGAGACGTGGAGCGGGGAAGGAGGCTGCAAGTTGGCGCAGCGGCCCTTGAGAAAGAGTTGGGAGGCTCTGAACGAGGCAACACTATTTCCTGTAAGCCGCCTTGAGTCGCTCTGAGCGAGGCGGCGGCAATATACATTTTCCAAAGAAATGAAACAAACAAAGAAACGAACGAACGGAGCAGGCTGAGTCAGACGCCTCCTCGGCCTCCTAATCGGATCTGGGGCAGAGTCGCCTCCTTTTCCCCGCAGCAGCCGAGCCAGCCCCGCTCCCCGGGAGAAGCACCCCGGACGTCCATCGCGCGTCTCGCCCTCCTCCTCCTCAGCCCCGCTCGCCAGGTGGGGGAGGCAGCCCCGCCCGCCGCGGCCCGTGGGGAAGGGCAGCCCCCGGCCCTGGGCCGCGCCCACCGGAGGGGCGAAGCCGAGGCGGCGGCGGCGGCGGGTCATCGCGGCTGCTCGGGCCGTCCGCCGGGCCGGAATCCGGGAGGCGCCGCTCGCCCGACGGGGACGGGCGATCCCTGCCGCGCCCTCGCGGCCCCTCCGTCCCTGCCTCGGCCGGCCGCGCGCGCCGACTCACCTGCTTGCCCCATGGCCGGCCTGCGCGCCGACGCGGGCCCGGAGCCGCTCGCCCTCGGGACGGGGCCCGGGCGCCCCTCGGACTGCCGGCGGGGGGCTCGGAACGAGGAGCCGAGGCCCGAGCCGTGCCTGGCTGCTGCGTCACCTCGCGGGGCGGGCTGGCCTCTGGCGGGGACTTCGGCCCGGCCGGACGCCGCAGAGCCAGACTGGGCCCGCCTCCCCGTCAGCGGCCAGGCCGCCACATCTGGAAAGCATCTGCGGGCGCCCCGCCGCCCTGGGCAGGAAGACCGGCCGGCCGCTTGCCAGGGGCGTAGGAGAAAAGGGCCCCCGGGCTTCTCCCCCGACGGGCCGCGCGGAAAAGGCCTCCGTCTCGGCCTAGATAGTCGCAAAGAGCGACTCGGGCTGGATAGGATTGGAGCCGAGTTATTCTGCTCATCCGGCCCTTCATCCCTTGCTCGAGATCTCCACACCAGCCCCTTTAGCCGACGGATGGGTGGGCTCCGTCGCCATCAGCAGTTTGACACCTTCTCCGAGACACCTCAAATGGGGCTCAGGAGGAGCACCTGATCAAAGACAAGAAGACGGGGGAGCAGCCTCCCCCTGAAGTGCCAGCAAAGCTCACCAAGCAGGGCCTGAACCCGGATCCAAAGTGATCTAGAGAGCCTGGGAGTCTTGTGCAGAGGCAACCCTGCATCTGAACTGGACCCCGTGGCCCTCCATGTGGGAACGCAGCCCTTGGAAGCAGCAAGAGGCTGCCCTCACCCCCACCCCCGTGGGGTGGCAGAGCGGTGCCTGTTTTAAAAGCAGGCCAGGCTTCCTCTTCCCCCAGATGTTCACACTTCATCTATTGGCTTACAGAAATTTACGTTCTCCCTTTGGGTTGTTTCTTAAGCTTTGGCAGCTCCCACGGATCTTGCGGTTTTTCGTGCCAAAGGCAGAGGAGGTGCCGGTGATTTAGAGGTTCCCCACCTAGGCTGAGCAGAGCTTCTCAGCCACAGGTGAGGGGCCCGCCCAGGCCCGGCCTTCAGGGCACAAGGAGAGCAGCAGAAGTGGGACCTGGCCTCTGCCTGCCGAGAAAGAGATTCCTAGAGGCTCAAGGGCCCAAGCCTGAAAGATCCTCCCAGCCCAGATGACGTCTACATAACCCCCTCATCAAAGACCACTGGAGCGCAAGAAGCAAGAGCCTGGAATCCAAACACGCTGCCAGAGTTGCACCCAGAAGGCCGCCTCACACATACACACACATACACACACACACCAACAGGCTGTTCTGCTCATGGGAGTTCTGGGGACCTTGTCTTGAGAAGTGGCTGCACACATTGGAGAGAGGCTGCCCTGCCTCTAAGTGCGTTCAAGTGGAACAGGCGGCCAGCCGAGGCTGGCAAAGGCTATTAGTTGCCCGCTTCCTCCCCCTCTGAGTTGGCACTGCCATTTGCCTGCCTGGCACTGGCTGGCTCCTGGGAGCAGATGGGCAAAGGCCACCCTGCTGTGTCCTCAAGGTGAGGGGCTGATGGGAAGAGTCAGTTGCTCAGCAACGCGGATAATTGCTGTGCTGCCGGATTGTTTTATAGGCTCTCCAGAGGGGGCTCGGCAGTCTTCCCTCGGAGTAAACGGACCGCGAGCAGCTACTTCCTAATCCTCCTGGCAGAAGGTGGCACCTTCATTCTGCAAAACCGGCTGCTAGAGCCAGCTGTGCTCCTCTGCCTTTGCCCGTTAACAGTTGGCTCATTCAGAGGACACATCCTAAGCGCAGAGCAAGCATCCCCCCCCCTCCCGCCTTTGGTGACGTGTCAGGAGCTCAGCACTGCAGCAGTTTGCAAAGGTCTCACCCAACAGCTGCTAGGCTGACTGCACTTCCCTCTGGAGCCCCCCCTCCATCCTGCTCCCCCCAATAGTACATTTTCAGAACAGAAGGTCTGACAGCCACGTTCCCACCTGAGCCTTCAGGGTCACTGGAAAAGGCCTCCAGACCTCAGTCAGAGGGCCAAGCGGACTTGCCTGATGGAGGAGACTGCCCATCTGCCTTCCCTCCGTCCTTCAGTCCCAAATGCTCCTGGCGAGGAGTGCTTTGCAGGTGCAGCCCTAGGCTGGCTCAACTGGTTTGGGCACTGTGTTGTAGCTTTAGGAAAAGAATAAGGAAACATGAAGTGGCCTATTGCTAAATCTCCTCCCCACCCCTCCCTCCTTCCTTACTGTCACCCTCTGGAGATGCACCTCCTGGGATACTCCAGGATTCCCCCATCATGGGAATTGGCCTTCTCTGTCTTCTGGGTGGCAGTGATAGTGGCTGGGAGCCATTGGGTCTTCTGGAGCACTTCTCCTTCTGGGCTCCTTCTCCAGCATAAGGCCTTCCAGCCAGGCAAGGAGGGATCAAGTGGCCTGCTTGCGAATGTCCTCAGCAGAGGAACTGGGGATGACATTGAAGAAATATCTCCTAAAGAACCATGAGGCATCTGGACCATAATTTTATTTTATATCACTTCTTTCTTTTCCCACAACAGAGCAAAATTTCAGAACACAAGTTTATGACTTTCAAATCAGTTAAAATGCCACAGGATAAGGCAAACTACTATGCCTGTGTCCATGGGGTTCCCTCCCTGACTGTTCCTTGATTAGGCTCTCTCCTTATCTAGATGTTGAGTGCTGAAGAGGATATTGTCAACTCTACAACTAACCTGGCTTCAGCTATCTTTGTGTTCTAAGTTGCCAAAAGAAGGGGAGGGGGGGGAACGAGGTATTTCTGCTAGTCTAAACATGAATAGATCCTGTGGGAACCAAGGTCATTCCCACACCATAGTGGAGAAGCCTGCCAAGTGGTTCTATTGGAGAACGTGATTTATACCTAAATAGGAGGGTGGGGACTATTACACTAAATTACTCTAAATCTTTGGGGTGGATTTTAGATTTGGTTTCACCTTTGACTGTGCCGACATTATGTATCCAATAACCATGTTCTTTGAGGAAATCCCATGCCTCGGACTTCTGATTTATTCGGTTTCATTAGCTGGAACCTTGACAGACATATTCTGATCTTTTTTCTTCTTTCTGAGCTTTTTTACTGTCTCTTAAATGGTTTCTAAATATAGTTTATCTCTGTTTTATGCACATTTATGTACCATTTTACACACTATGTAAAATATGTGTGTAAAATATAAAACAGCATTTATAACTCTAAATGCACTCTATTTTACAGACTTTTATTATACACCATTCACAAGAGACAAAGAAGAGCTAAGAGTTAAGGAACTTGCTATAAATAATTCTGGAGAAACACATCTTTCCTTGGAATGCAGCCAATAGTCAATATGAAAATCGGGTTTTCAGAGGCTGCTATGCTGGGCCTCCTTTGGGAGTTGGCTTAAACATCTTGGTTTTTGCCTTTTTGGGAGGACCATATAGGGTACAAAAATGTGAAACCACAACCAAAGGAGGAGTCTTTAAGTTTCTATTATAGACCTAACTTCTTATTAGCCATGAGGAACACAAACTCCTAAATTTGCATTCCAAGCACACTAGCTCTAATTCTTTCTGTGAACATAATTAATTTGAAAAATAGAATGTATCTATTTTTTGTTTGATTTATCTAGAATATCCTGCAAGAAATTTCTTTTAAATTTTACTAACTCTTATTCTGTATTTCTGGACTCATGAGTAAGCCTGGAAATTGAAATTTACTTTGCAGTTCTCCATACCTTTCTGTCCCCATATTCCATCTTTCCCTCATGTCCACAGGCTGCTTTTTGTTCTTTGAACTTCCCACCTCTTTCATTCTGAGCATCTCCTCAGCTTGTTGAAAGCTATTTTGGAATATGGAACATAGAATAATGAGGTTGGAAAGGACCCTGGAGGTCTTTTAATCTACCCCTGACCATGGCAGGAGACCCATTTATTTCAGATAAATGGCTGTCCAATCTCTTCTTAAAAACTTTTGGGGATGGAGAACCCACAATTTCTGAAGGCAAACTGTTCCACTAGTTAATTGTTCTCACTGTCAGGAATGTTCTCCTTGGTTCTAGATTGGATCCCTTTTTAATTATTTTCCACCTGTTACTTCCTGTCCTGCCTTCAGGTGTTTGGAGAATAGGTTGACCCTCTCTTCTTTGTCACAGCCCCTCAAATACTGAAAGACTGCTATCGTACCAACACTAGTCCTTCTCTTCTTTAGACTAGTTATAAGAGCCGAGGTGGCGCAGCAGTTAGAGTGCAGTACTGCAGGCCACTTTAACTGACTGTGTTCAGCAGGTCAGCGGTTCAAATCTCACCGGCTCAAGGTTGACTCAGCCTTCCATCGTTCCGGGGTAGGTAAAATGAGGACCCAGATTGTTGGGGGCAATGTAAATATATATATACATTGCTTACTGGTGTACATCGCTTAGAGAGTGCTTGCACTTAAAGCGGTATATAAGTCTCATAAATAAATAAATAAAATAGTTTCCCTCAACCATTCATTATATGGTTTAACGTCCAGACCTTTTATCATCATTGTTACTCTTTTTGACACTCTTTCTAGGGTCTCAACATCTTTTTTTGTGTTGCGATGAAAAGAATTGGATGAATATTGCAAGTGTGGCCTCACCAGTGCAAAATAAAGCAGTGCTATCACTTCATGTAATGCAACTAGGACTGCATTAGTTTTATAGGCAATTGCTATACACTGCTGGCTCATATTTAAGTGATTGTCCACTAAGACACCTAGATCCCTCTAACAGTTGCTACTGTTGTGCATGGTACTACCTATTCTGTATCTGGGCATTTGGTTTTTCTTGCTTAATAGTGTAAAATCTTACATTTCTTACCATTGAATTGCATTCTGTTGGATAGGGCCTGTGATTCAAGTCTATCAAGATCCCTCTGGATCTTAAGTATATCTTCCAAAGTGTTGACTATTCCCCTCCCCATCCCTAGCTTGATGTTGTCTGCAGATTTGATATCTTTGTATCCCCTCATCTTGATCATTTGTGATGAGGGGATAGAAGAGGAACTCATTTCACTTGCAGACCACACAATGCTGGGGAGAATAGCTAACACTTTAGATCTTGATAACTTTAAAACTTGTGGACTTCAGTTCCTCTGCTGGCTGCAGAATTCTGGGAGCTGAAGTTCACAAGTCTTAAAGTTGTCAAGGTTGCAGACTCCTGCTTTAGATGATAGATTCGATTCAGAAGGATTTTTCTCTCAATAAAGATTCTATTTGCAAGAAACCAGCCATGATCTTTTCTATAGCTTTTTCATATTTTAAAATTTCTCCAGCCATTTTCCATTCTCTGACATTCTACCAAGCTACACGTATTAATTTATTGACACTAGGTTTTATTTCTGTTAAAAAGCTTTAAATGCATTTTGAAATCATTTACTCTTATTTTGCCTGTCAAACACAAGTACCTGGATCTTTGGGTTCATTATGGATGTTTTCACATTTATATTTCCCACTGAATCATGCTGAAGGATCCTTTTTTGGATAGGTTATTAAGGAAGATGAAAGAAGGGATGGGCCCACTGCAAAGAGAAGAGGGCAGAAAGGCAACAGTTGGTGAGAAGTTGCAATATCTCAGTTAATTGTGATGATACCAAAAAGGATGACTCACATGAGCAGGACATCTTATGCAAGTATGTGTATGTAAGTCATAGCATTTGCATGATTATGTCCTCACATATATGTTGATGTTTCCCCCTTTCCCCATTCTACAGATTCCCATGTAGAACCTTCCAAAAAGGAACTGCATTCAGGTGGACCTTGGCACTGAAGGAACTCTTTGTGCAACCATGCTGGTTTCTAGAGTCTTTTGTTTTTCTTGCTCTGTGACATTCTTATTTAGGACTTTAGTATTTCATTTATTAGGGTTTCCTAAAATCTTGAATTATTTTTCCTTCTGGATTTCCATCCTTGGGATCCTTCCTAATCTCTCTCTTAGTTTATTGAAGTCAGTTTGTGTTCTGTCCCTGTCCCAGCATTATGGGGAATTCTAGTATGATATAATTACTCTCTCCCAAAGTTCCTATCACTTCTACCCTCTCCATCATTTCATCCCTATTAGTAAAAATTAAGTCCAGTATTGTTGACCCTCTAGTTCCCTCCTCTACCTTTTGTCTAACAAAGTTGTCAGCTAGGCAAGTCAGGAACCTGTTCCATCTTCCACTCCCTGCAGAGTTTATTTACCAGTTGATGACAGGGTAGTTCAAATCTCCCATTACTACAGGGATGCGTTTCCTGCACAGTATAATCTTGACAATATCATTTGTTGATGCACCTAGAATTCCATGTCATTTTTTGTTTGCAGCTGCATCACACTCTTGGCTCATGTTCAGCTTGTGATATACCAAAAACATTGAGATTTTTTTCACATTATTCCCATGTGCTGTGGTCCTCCCATCCTATCTCTGTGCCTTTGATATTTTCCCCCAAATATGGATCTTTGCATTTGTTTTTGAAGGAACTCGGCAAGGTTCCTTTAAGGTTGTTCCAAACATTTTGGGGAACTAACCACAGATCTTCCGTGGATGTAGACTGCCTCAAATCCTTCTGTCTTCTCATAAACCCCAAACAGACTCAGTGATGTTGAGATCAGGGTTCTGTGCGGGCCAAACCATCACTTTCAGGAGTTCTTGTTCTTCTTTATGCTGAAGATGGTTCTTAATGACATTGACTGTATGTTTGAGGCCATTGTCCTACTGTAGAATGAATTTGGGGCCAATCATATGCCTCCCTGATGGTATAAGCCCTCAAAATGTCACTCATATTAAAGAAAGAAAGATTGATACAGAATGTAGAGTTTTAACAAGACATGGACTTCTAAGTATTTATTTACCAAAATAAAAGATAAAGCTGTGTGATTAATTTGTGGAGTATAGATTGCTGCCTTTAAGAATTACAATCTGAATCACCACTAGGTGACTAAAAATGCAGAGAAATACAAGAATTTGACTGATTCAAAGCTGGCATTGGCATCGGATGCTGTGCTAGCTAAGCTGCAAACCCAACAAGGACTTTTTATCAAACTTCACACATCCAGGGATGAAGCAGAGAAGACCAGTTATGTGATATCCCACAAAATTGCAAAAAACAGTAAGCCACTTTCTGATGGGAAGTGTAACAACATCCTTCTTCTCTCTTTCATTCACAAGCACACCGTTTGGCCAGCATAGCATAGAAACAACAAAAGCCCATCTTTATGCCAGCTTGGACTCTAGAGTCCCCTGCAGGTGAGAATTTCATCGTTGTTCTCTGGGCGCAGGACGGTAGTTCACCACTGCTGTCTTCGTGCACATTTCTTCAGCTTCCCAGTCTGGCTTCCAAGCTTCAGGGTTTATGGTGCTTTTCACCAGGTACTAACCAGGTTGCTGGGTTTTTGCAATCAGCCATGATTTCAAGGCAGGCAGATGCTGCCACCTGCTGGCAGCTAGTTTCTTGGCACACCAGCAATTCCAAAGAAGGCCCTGTGCAGGCCAGCGGTGTAGGCTGATCAGCAGAGGGAGGGGGATGACACAACTGCAGAGACCAACAAGCCAGCCCGTCGGGAAGGGCTGCTTGAAGGGAGCTTGCCTGACAGAAGAGAATATTTGTAGCTCAAGGTTAAACTGTCCTTGGTGCTCTCTGAGCTTGGTGGTTTCCTTGCAGACGTTCCACTACCCAACTAATGCATTGACGATGTTACCTAGTTGGGTCATGCAATATCTATAATAATCTGCAAGAAAACCACTAAGCTCAAAGAGCACCAAGGACCTCACAAGCTTGCTTGAACTCAAAACATACCCTAAAGTCTTGTTCCATCCAGCCTGGGATTGGTACTGCCTTCTAAAAGTGGCATCTCCCCTTCAGAGAGCTAAAAAGCACCCCAGCATCAAGGCAATATTAACACTGGCAGCTCCAAGCAAAGACCAAGTTTTATGCCACTTTTGTACCATTTTGTTTAACTAAGCCTATCTCCTGCACCACTTCCTGGACATACATGATTATTTTTTTCCGTTATTGTTATTCTTGCTACTGTTACTATTTTTCTCTGTTATTGTTCTCTACTTTTTAAAGTGTAAACTGCCCAGAGCCTTTTGGAGTTGGATGGCCTCTAAATTTAGAGCTAGAGAGGTATAGAGAGTTCTTCTCTGTCCATCTGGATAAGCACAAAGGAGTAACTGTTGGTGCACTGGATAAGCTGGGAAACTGCTCCCTCACATCCCTTATCTTACTCTCTGGAGAAAACCTCTTTTATGACCAGCAGCTGCAGTGCACACACTGATTCTGACCCTTATATGAGTTAGTCATGAAGCTTACAACTTTGCTTTTTGTCCTTTTGCAAGAAATCGTTGAATCTGTTCTGCTTCTGCTCTTTGGCCTCCCCTCCACAACTCCTATTCAGTGTCATCTTTGGCTCCTGCCCTGAATCATAAAGTCCTTGTTTCTTCGCCAGGCTCCCAGGAACGGTGTCCCAGTGCCTGGACGCTGTGCAGGTTTGGATGAGGAGGAATTTTCTCTAGACTGCCAGGTGTGGGGAGATTCCATCTTCAATCTTGGATGGGATGGCACTTCCCCATTGCCTGTAATCCCATTGCCCATTCTGGACATCTGCTTGATGAGTAGGTGGCAGCTGTGGCTAGGAAGGCCTTTGCCCAGCCTTATCTGAAGCGCCCGTTGCCCCCTTTCCTAGATCGGGGGTCCTCTTCACAGCTTGATACTGCCTCTCCTTGAAGCTGTTCTTGAAGACCACCCAGAAGCTGCTTTGTGAACTGCAGTGGTTGTCACTTTGCTTCCGGGTGCTGGTCACCGCCTATATAGCCTTACTCAGACACAGGGCCTGGTTATTCGAGGAACGACCGGTCTTCTGTAGGATCTGCCTGGCCAGTTCAATCTGGCAGGGTTGGTGCGCTCCGGGTTCCACTGATAAAATAGTGCCATCTATCTGAGCACACCTTCTCTGTAGTAGCACCTGGCCTCTGGATTGAAGCTGCCCCCCAAATTTGAGTGGGTTGCACCCTACTAGTGTTTTGAAGGACCCCAAAGACATGGATTTTTACTCAGACCTTTGAGTTGGGTGGGATATAAATTGAATAATTATGTACAGAACAATATGAAATCACAGCTGCTAGTTCTTCAGCTGCTGGCCTTCAAAAGCATCTCCGAGGAAGATGGTTTAAAAAGTGATAGATAAATAAATGTACTGTCCAAGATTTTTTTTAGCATAGCACCCATAAGTATGCTGATAACCACTGGGACCACCATAACTGGTTTATGCCATAATTTTTTAATTTTAGTTTTCGGATCTTGATACTTTGTGATCTTCTGGAATTCTTTGTCTTCTATTATCTATTGGTCTCACCACATAAATTATCCATACTTTCTTCTTTTCAAGCACAGTTAAATCTGGTGCATCATGAGCCAAAATTTTATCAGTTTGTATTTGGAAATCCTGCACTATTTTAACCTGCTCATTTTTGATTAGTTTTTCAACTGTATGTTGCAACTAATGTTTCATTATTGATATATAACAATTTTGACAGCTGTTCCAGTGAATCATTTTGGCAACTGAGTTATGTCATTGCTTATAATCAGTTTGTGCGATCTTCTTGCATGAGCTGAGTATATGACCTGCTATTTTTCCTGCTTATTTGCACAGTTTGCACTTTGAATCATTTGATTTTTCAATTCTGCTCTTGATTGCATTAATTCAAATAGCTTGTTTTTGAGCAACCAAAATCAAGCCTTTTTTAATGTTCCAGTTGCAAGTCATTGCCAGGTTTTACTTTTATGCACTTTCCCTGGGTCTTTTGTAGAAATTGATTATGTAATATTTTTCCTTTCCAGCATTCTGTTTGTGTCTTTATTACATCATTTCAATATTCAGGCCGGGCGGGAACAGACACCGGCTGGCAAGAGGCGGGGTGAGCCCCCTCCGCTGGGGGCCACCGCCCTTCCCCACTCCTCTTTGGCTGGCAGGGGGCTGCGGGGGAGGCGGGTTGTGTGTGCGTGAGGGAGTTGCCTCTTCAGGCCCAGGGGAGGGACAGTTCGCTCAGATCTTTAGCAGCCCCCTACTCCAATTGACTGTATGGGTTCCACTGTCATGGTTCTGCCTTAAATTACTTAAATTGTCCAAAATATGTCAGTGAGGGAATGACAGATGTGGAACATTTTTTTTTCTGACAAGACAAAGTACCAAAAATGGAAATACAAATAGAAGCCAAGATAATATTTTGGAAAAATGTTTATTGGCTATAGAAAAGACACTAGCTGAAGTGTTAAAAAAAAAGGTAAAATACAAATGGCAAACCAAAAGAAAGATCTGAATCTACAAAAGTCTTGTTAAACCCTTGAAGAAATAGTAGTTGGAAAAAGAATCTAAATCAAATTTTACATCAGTATTTGAATGAACTAAAGATTAAAACTGTTAGAAATGAAAGAGCACAAAGTTGGCTTATTAAATTATTTAATTAATCTTTTAAAGATTAAAACAAGAAATTTGCATAGTTCCTGCACCTCTTATGGACTTTTTACTGATACCAGGATTGAAAAGTGATGTTTTATGGATTTGCTTATTATTAAGGGATATGGGATGAGGGCTTATCTATTTGTAATCTTGGAGGGCATGCAGAGTTACTAAATTTGTCTATGCGTGTGATGAAGATTGGGAGTTATTTCTTTACATATTTTTCTCTTTCCTCACTATATTTCTAATTTTTTTTCTTGCACTTTCTTGTTTTTCTTTGTGTACAAAGAAAGTATTAACTTTTAATATTCTAATCAAAATCATATACAAATAAATAAATAAATAAAATTGCCCAAGATGGTCTGATAGCAGCTTGTCCTTAGCCACTCCAGTTCTGGCAGCCACACCAGGCTGGGCCCGCACAGGCCGTCAAGGTGCCCAGCTTGCCTCTGCCTCCAGAAGCCTGTCGGCTGAGCTACCAGCCAGCTCACATCCTGCTCCTGGCCAGGCACGACTGCAAGCAGGAAATGCCGGCAGGGGCTCCCTCCCTCCCTCCCTCCCTCGGAAGCAGCTCAGCGGAAGAGGACAGGCCTGTCAGGGAAGAGGCCATTAGCGAAGGAGGGGGGGTGATTTACGGGGCAACAGAAGGCTCTTCGGTCAGCATTTTGACAGCTCCTAAGATGTTTATGTCCTAGAAGGAAATAAGGAGAATTAAAGAGGATGTGATGCACTTAGGAAATACTTTAAAAAGGGCACTGAAAGAACGAAGCAAAGATTGTAGGAATTGGGGCTATTAGCTTGGACAGCAGCACCAGAGGCCTATTAAATTGCCAAGCCGCATCAAGTGGGCTTTTCTCCCACACCACCCAGGCACTGGCTGAAATTGAGCAAGGGACTGGAGATCAATCACAGGAAACGTTATTTTACAGAGTACCACAGTTCTGACAGCAGCAGTCAACGTGGGTGACTCTGAAAGGGAACATGCCGGTTTCACAGCGTATGGCCCATCTGTGGCCACAGAGCTGTTGCCCCTCCTGAAGCAGAAGCTGTGGGGTGAGAATGAGCAAGGTGGCTCCTGCCTGCCATCGGGAGCCTTCTGGTGCCCAGAGAAGGCTGGACTGGATGACCTCAGGGCTCTTGCACGCTTGAGTGCAAAGCGGAAGCCTTCTGAAAGGCAGGTGGTGGTGCTCCTGGACTCCTCTCAGGGGTTCCTAAGGGCATCTGCCTTGCTCTCAACTGCTGATGCACCCAGTGACAGCCTAAGATGGATGTGACCGTGACTGCTTGGCACTGGCTGAGCCAATATTCCGGAAACAAGGGAACACTCATCCGATAATGCTGGCTATTGGGGGCTCCGCATGCCTCATCGAAGTTGGGAGCCTGAAAATCTACAAAAGGTTCAGGGTGGCATCATGGGCTTGTGGGGCTGCAGCTGTGGCTTTTCTCTGTGCCACATTCATGACAGCTCATTTTTCTCCTGCAAAAGGGAGAAAATTTCTAGGCCCGCAGACCTTCTGGACTATGATTGCCAGTTTCACAAATCAGCCAGTAAACCCGGAAGGCTGATTTGGCAGAATGATGGGGTTCTGATTTTCCCAGAGTGGGCATTTTGAAACGTGGCTTGTGTGGAAAGAAGAGCTGCTCCTTCTGACTGTCGCAAGGGTGTGCTGGACAATGAGGCTCCTTGAGAAGACCTGACTAGCGGCAGTGCACGGGGTGCGGAGGGTGGCAGATTCCAGGCAGAGGATGGTGCGTCCTGGTGGGTGAGGAGGTCTCTGGGGGCTGTTAATGAGGAACCGGAGTCCCTTCCTGCTTTAAATCTTTGGGGCTACATTTTTGTGTTTCAGAATGGGGATGAATTGGAACTGACGTGGGGAAGAACTCTGAGAGATGAAAGCCATTTTTTGCAAGGGCAGAGGGTCTTCTTTGCTACGCACGTGGATTTAATGAACAAACCACAAGTGACGGGTCGGATTGTGCCATAAACCATGATGGCTGGGTGCATGTAGCATACCCGCACACAGGCCACAAAAAGCACTAAGCAGGCATAGCATGATGTGTCGACCCAAGGCCTGCAGGACAAGCAGGGACAGCCTGACGTCTTCCTCGTCGTCCCTGTCAAATCACAACACCCCACCCACTGGTACAAATGGGTCCACCCTGTGCCCAGAAGAAAAGGGGCTGCCTAGGGGCTGCCCACCTTTGGCCTTTTTAACCCCAGCCGCTTATTTCAGGGCTTCCATGTGCCCAGCCAGCGGCCTCGGAGGCTGCAGGAAAGAGGGCGGCGGGTCGGGCCCCTCCCGGGCGCCCGGCAGCAGCCTTGGCTCGTCCAAGTGGAGGCGGGCGGGCTGAGCCCGGGATAAGGAGTCTCCCGGGCCAGGCCAGCTCCGGGTCCCTCCTCACCTGCTTCACCGGGAGGCGGCCAGGCTTGGCTCCCTCGGAGCTCCATCTGGCCCGGGGAGAGCCAGGGGGCTCTCGGGTCCCCCGCGGGGGCGAAAGGGGCGAGAGAAGCCGGGCGGCAGGAGAAAGAAAACTTGGCGCGGCCGGAGCGAGAGGAAGTGCGACAACAAAAGCGAGATAAAAGGGCGGCGGCGGCTCTCCCTCCTCTCTGCGCCTTTCTCTTTCTCCCTCTCTCCGCGCCGGGTTAGGAGGGGCTGTTTTGCATCCCTTCACGTCAGCCCTGCCTCATTCCCTTCTTCCTTCCTGCGAGGGAGAGAGAGAGAAAAGGGAAAGGGAACTGAGAACGCGCCAGCAGCAGCAGCGCCGCCGCCCGAGCCCAGCGCTGCGGCAGCCGCCTCGGAGGCCAGGCGCCCGGGCCTCCCCGCGCCGAGTGGGCTGCGCGTCCCGCGGCCGAGCCTCTGCGGGATTCCCAGGGTGAGTTCGCCGGGGCCCCGGCTGGAGGAGGCGCCGGGCCCGGGCACAGAAGGCCGCGCCGCGCGTGACGACCGGCCAGGCCGCAGAGGCCGCCCTCGCCCTCTCGGCCCCGGCTGCGGCGAAGGAGCAAGGGCACCGCGGGAGGGAGGGGACGGGCGGGCGCGGGGCTCGGCTGGGCTCGGCCGCTGAGCACGTGGGGCGCCCGCCGGCCCGCCCGGCTCTCGGGGCCGCGTCCCTCCGCCGCGGGAAGTGGGCGCCCGGGCGCTCCCTCCCGGTGGGCACCCAGGCGGCGGCGGGTTACCTGTTGCGGCTCCGAGCCGCGGCCCTTCCTGCCCGCCTCCCTTCCGGCTCGGCGCGCTGAACCTCCCCTTGAACAGCTGATCGACCCGCCCGCGTCGTCGCTGCTCGCCGGCCGGGCCCGCCGCCCTCCCGCCCGGAGAGCCGCTCCGGAAGACCGGGTGGCGCCGCGCTCCCTCGCAGCTCCCGGGCGTGGCGGGCCGCCCTCTCGCGGGCTCTGCGAGCCGCCGCGCTGTAGCCGGGCGGAGGGAGGGAGGAGGGCCGCCCTCGCCAGGACCCTCCGCCCGGCCCTGGAAGAGGCAGCGCCGCCGAGGCTGCCCGGAAGACGAGAGGCCGCGCCGTGACCCCCCTCCGCCCGGCTCCCGACGAGCTGCGGCCGGGGATCCGCTTGTGGACGGGCGGCCTCGATTGTCCGCGCGCTGCCGAGACGGCGGCGGTGGCGGCCAGCTCTGCCCTCCGCTCAAGCGGCGCTGCTCCGTCGCCGCCTCCCCCCGGACGGAGCGGGCTGGGTGGGGTGGGGGCGAGGAGGGGCTCGCCGCCGCCTCCTCCCTGGCTGCCCTTGGCGGAGATCGGAGGCCGAAGCGGGCGTGGAAGGAGCGCCTGCTTCCCTGGGGCTTCCTCGCGGGCGGGAGAAGGGCGTGGGTGGCGCGGAGGGTCGAGCTTTTGGGAGTTCTGCGGGTCCTGGATTGAGGCGGGGGGGGGGAGGGTGGCCGCGGCCGGGTAGGAGTCAGGTGGGATGCGCCGGCGGAGGGGGGGCTTTGGGGAGGGCAAAGAGGGGGCCCATTGTGGGCGGCGGGGGAGAGCAGGCCCGTTGGTCAGTGCTTGGCGGAGAGGAGGAGGAGGAGGGCGATGGCGGCATCCCCCAAGCAGGGCCGGACCTCTGGTGGGGCTTCCCTGGTTAGAGATGGAAAACTTCCAGATGGCCTTAGGGTAAATAATGGTCATATAAGCTGCCCAGAAGTGCCTCAGGACGAGATGGACAGCAAACAAGTTTAATAAAATAATTGCCACAGGTTTAATAGTCCACTTGCTTCTCGGTATGAAACCCCTGGAAGACTTTTTATCTCTCCAAAGGTGGAATAATTGCTTAGAGCCTGCTTTTTGCCCTGGCCTCTGAGACCTTCAGTGGAGCTGTTGCACCCCTGGTAGGGATGCCGGGGAACAGATACCTGAGAGGACTTTGGGGGGAACTTTGGGCAGTTGCTGAGGAACTTGGGGTACATCAGCCTCCTTCAATGTTCTATTGAAAAGACACCTCTTAATCCACAGCTTTGGCTTCTGTTCGCATCCTTGAGCACCCACGTGCTTATAACCATTATCTCTTGAGAGGGCTGTATTTTAATGACTTGGCCAACTGCTCCGTATCCCCATTGTTATAAAAAGGTATATAAACTCGGCTTAAAACCTGAGAAGGAGCTGTTTGCTTGTGGTGGCCATTCCAGGCAAAATCAAGAAGGAAGAAATGGTGGGTGGATTCTGAAAAGGAAGAATGCCTCTGTTCACTTCCCATATTATTGTTCCTGTTTCAGTCTCCCTGGTGTTGCCTCTGAGTGTGTGTTTGTGTGTGTGAGAGAGAGAGAGGGAGGGAGGGAGAAGGAGAGCATAGGTGCTAACCTGAAGGTTATTTCTGCACCTTCAACAGATGGACTGTTTGTTTCTTTTGCTTTTCTTAACTCTGTCCCCATCTCCTTCACGCGGAGAAGTCAGAGGAGCCTTCCCACTCATGTCTCCATGGGGGATGATGGCCGGTGTTTCCCAGACTACTGGGAGCTTTTTTTTAAAGTTCTTAAATTTGTATTTAAAACTTCTTTTGCTAGGGACTGAAGGAAACTTACATGATGCTGTCAAACTTGTTGATTCAAAGGTTTCTAATGGCTGGAAATTATTTAACAAGCAATTTTTGAAAGTGATTACAAAAGGGAATATATGAACTTGGTGTCCTTTCTGAGCATCTACTGTAGTTTGAGCAAGACGGCTTACCTCCCGGAGCTCCAGACTCACCGGAAATTACAGCCTTGCAGCCTCCTCGTGAGAAGCAACTGTGGGGAGTGCTTTGGGTCGATCTCAAGTCCTCTCCTTGTTTAGAGAGGAATTATGCAGAATATGGGGGCATCCCATAATGAACATCAGTAGGAGGAGGAATTGCCTAGGTGTATGACCCAAGAATTCCAGGTCCCCATATATAGTGCAGAACTGGTCTTAATGCAGGAACGGGAATGCAATTTAGTGGGGAGACCTGGTGGGTAAACCTGTAACTGGGATGCAAGGACTGAAGGGGAGCATTTATTGAAAGGAATATCCCAAGCAAAGGGGAGGGGAGGGGGAGGAGGAGGAGGAGCATCCTGTGTGAAGGATGATGCAGAGCACTGAGATGCAGGATGAGCCTTGAACCTCCAGCTGGCAATGATTACCAACACAAGGAGATGGAAAGAACAAATCTATGATTTATATATACCATCAGGCCAGGCAGAAGATACCCTTCTGGGCCAGATTACTGAACGCTCAGGAGGAGAGTTAGGTCCTAACAAAAAACTTCAACTACTTAGACATAGGCCAGAAAAACTACTCAGGCAAAACTGAGAGATCTCCAAATTCCTCAGTGATCTTGCCGAGTGCTTCGTTTTCCAGAAAGTTGGAGGTGAGACGAGATTAGCTGGTGACTTCTGATCCTAACCAGTGGGAAAAAGTCAGATGAACTGAAAGCAGTGGGAACTTTGGGGAGGAAACAAATATGTCATCTGGGGTGTTTTTACCCATAGAGAAACTGGAGCACACAGACACGCTTTGACCAAGTTGAGAGAGCTGCCCCCACCAGCTGGGCTCCTTATGCCAGAGACGGTGTAGGTGGGCCGGAAATGCTTCAGAAACTTGGCACGGGAAGTAAATCAACTAACCTGAGAGAAAAATACACAGAGCTTAGGAAATGCTTGTAAATGCAGCTGTCAATGGAGCTAAGAGAGCTGGAAGGTGAATGTAATCATCACAGACGTAGACAGCAGTAACTGCAGAAAGAAAGCAACAATTAAATTGAGGCCGGCAAAGGAAACCACAGTATTGGTAGTAAAAGGGAAGGTAGGTCTGCTGGTGAGAGAAATACACTAATAGGATAATAACAGATGACAGGAAGGGAAGAGCTCCTTTTTTCTGTTTTTGCCTCCAAAGGGAAACTTGTTCAAATGGGCTGAAGGAGAACAAGGGACAAAAGAATAAAGAGATAGCTAGGATCATCTGGCTCCTGCCAGTGAGGTCAAGGCTCCAGGACCAGCCACTTCCACCTGAGGGCCCAGAAGGAGTCTGCAGACCCCTGCTGGGGCCTTTGGGGAATCATGGTGGGTGGGCACAGTGCCAGAGAATAGGAGAAAACGTTGATTCCATCCTCAACAGGAGTTTTATGAAAACTGAGAAACAAGCATGTCTGAAGGCTGCATCCAAGATGGATAAGGAGGCTGGAAAGAAGCCTTACCTGAGGCACTTGGAGATGCTGGGTATCTCAGGTAGCTGAAGGATCCTCTTGTGGAAGGGAGATAGACTTGTTCCTGAACATGGGTGAAGAGACAGTGTTGCTAACAGCATTACTGTCCCCTTTCAAAAGCAGAAAGGAGAAAGAAGATTCGAAGTGATCCGAGCAGAGGGGAGACCTGGCTTGGCGGCAGAACATGTCAGAAGAATCTGGCTGTCCTTGTCGACCGTGAGGAAAATATGAAAAACCTAAACTCCATATTCCCCCCAGTTATTGTCCCTGGTCAGACCCCTTTTGAAGTTCTCTGGAATTCTGGGCACTGCAGTTCAAAGGGGGAGGGGGAAACCGGGACAGGTTCAGAGGAGGCTTTCTGGGAGGGGAAAGGCCCGGGAGCCAAGCTCTGGGAGGAAGAGGAGAAGGATCTGGCTAGGAAAGATTTGGGCTTGTTGCACAGAAGGGAGGTGGCAAATATTCTGACTGAGCCCAGAGGTAGGGGCTCAATTGGGCCTTCCCAGTGTCCGATGTCCAGCTGCTGATGTAAGCTTCGGAGGGGTCCTTGGTGCTCTCTGAACTTGGTTGTTTCCTTGCAGACATTATCAAACTAACCAGCATCAGTGCTGATGTAAGCTTCCTTGGCAGGATTTATATGGTAAAGCATGAGTATAAGTAACAGTTCCGTTATTGTTGCTTATTTTGTTGTCGGAGATATAGAATTATCAACAAGGAATATCCAGACATTTTTGAATTGCCATTTTAGTTAGACCCACAGGAGAGTTGGGGGATTTTTTTTTTTAATTTGTTCCGTCGGGCTGGGAAGTCTAATATAAAACTACTTCACTTTTATTTCTAACTTCTGCTTTTCTACTGTGCAGCTGGAAACATTAGATTGTCTTCTGTTGGATGAGTCCTTCTGAACAAAGGCTGTCTTTCAACTTTGCCAGGTTTCACCATCCTGCATTTGCATTTATTTACATGGATTTTTATTTCTCAGACTAAAAACAGTAGAGGCCTTCAAAGCAACCGGGTGACCTCTCCCTCTTCTTCATCCCCCTGGCCACTGCCGCTGCCTGCCTCTCTCCTGGCTGTTTGTGTCCCTAACCCTCAGTGCACCCTCTCAGCCCTCCCCCCCTCCACAAAATCTGGGCTAAGAGACCTTTCCTCTGCTTGGCCCAGCTCTCCAAAAGAGGCTTTCTGAAGCGCCTCTTCCAGGATTTCAGCTGATGCCCTGAGGACATCAGGAAGGAGGAAGAAAGATGCTGCATTTGCCCCTCCCCCATGCCACCCCCCCCCCCAATTCCCTTCAGATTCAAATGAACCATTTTAACATTTTGTCTGGCAAGTACTGTAGAAGGGCAACAGCTGTTTAGGCTTTAGCCATTTGCTCAGGACCAAAATCCAAGTGGCCGTCCAAAGGCTGGCTGGACCCACCTGAACGCATCTAGGGAAGGAAGCCCCCCCCCCCCCAAAAAAAATCAGTTCTGCTGTTTAGGGGCTCTTCCTAGGTTAGTTAAAGTCCACAAGTCACTTCACATGAACTTGATTCTTTCCCTCTGTTAATGCAGCCTAGGATTGCCTTGGCTTTTTTGGAAGCTACAGCATACTACTTAAGTGGTGGTCCAGTAGGACTCCTAAATCCCTCTTACATTTATTGCTATTGAGCCAGATGCCACCTATTCTCTACCTGTGCATTTGAGTGTTCTTGCCTAAGTGTAAAACCTTGCTTTTCTCACCCCTGGATTGCCTTTTGTTGGAAGAACCCAGTGTTCAAGTCTTCTGTCATCCCTTAGTACAGGAGTCTTCAGACTTGGCCCTTTTATGATTTGTGGATGTCAACTCCCAGAATTCCTCAGCCAGGCACACTGGCTGAGGAATTCTGGGAGTTGAAGTCCACAAGTCATCAAAGGGCCAAGTTTGAAGACCCCTGCCTTAGTACCTCCCCATGTAACACATGTAGCCTTGGGGATTTAAACTCATTCAAAGGAAGCTGTTGTTGCCTGCCCAGATTTCCACCAGCTCAAGCTTTTTTCCTCTTCTTTGTCCTGTTGGGCTGCATACTTTCGTGTTGGCGTATACTGAAGCAAAGCAAGTGTTAAATCTCTCTCCCTTTGCATTTTATCTCTTTGCATTTTCTGTGGTCACTGAGGAGCTGGTGCACTGATTTCCCCTTATTGTGAGCCTATCAGAAAAGCTGCATCCATTGTTCCCTTCCTACAGGTAGCACTTCTGGTCATTCGGGCGATCCGGATGCATTCAGCCCAGTTTGCAGAGGGAGCCGACCTGCCATTAAGCGTTCAGGGGATTGTTCAGGGGGCTCTGGAGCTCCTCCTCTCCTCTCCTCAGGGGCGTCTGCTCTGCTCTGCTCTCTGCCTGGGCACCGCAGGATGGTCTTCCTGCAGGGCTTGGCAAGCAGAGGTACTGCCGGTCTCTGGAAACGAGGCAGATGACCCTCGGCAGAAGATGCCCAGAAGTAGTGATGAGGACCCCATTTCCCACCCAGCAACTGCCCTTCTGAGGACTACTGGACACAAAATTAAAATAAGATAGCTTATTACCCAGAGAGTTGAGAAAGGCACATCGTAGAACAACCAATTATTTCATTTTCAGTTAAGTTATATATATTGGTCTTATTTAGAATTTTGTTTGCTTTAATAGATAGCTCTTATGGGGGAATTCTGGAGCGACCCTGGGAGTGCTGATGGGATGGATCCCTCCAGCTGCCCACCCCAGCCCAACAGGACCACCTCTTTCTTGTCGGGTCACACACCGTGGGCTTCAGCCCACCTCCCCTCGGCTGCAGCCTGGCCCTGCTTCCCCCCCCCCAGACAATCCTTTGCAGTGAAGAAGAAATGGGAGAGCCCCAACTAGCCAGCTGGCAGATCTCCCTGCCATTAAGCGAAAACCAGATGGCAAGTGAGGACAGGAAGGGCCAGGAGCGTGTTGCCCTCCTGCCCAGGCCCAGGGGCAGCTCCTGAGGCCACGGAGGGGGATGTGGCAGGCCTCCAGTTGTTGGATGCCGCCCATCTGGGAGAGAAAGCCCTTCTCTCTGGCTGAGAGAGGCTTTGTTTGTTGGGGCAGATGTTCACACACACACACACACACACACACACACACAACAGACACACAATTTTGATTTTTAACTAAGTGTGTGAGCGAGTGAGATTTCTTAGGGATAGATTCTTCCTCTTTTCATTTGGCCACCTTCATTTTCTGTTCATTTTCTGTGAATTAACTTTCTTCTCCCCCTCACAAAGAGAGAGAATGTGAAAAGCCGAAAGGATTTTACATCTTTACACAAGGAGGGGGGGGGTTGGCACAGCCTGTGAATCCGGGGTCCTTTCTTTTCAAGCGCTCTCCTCTTTCCCCTTCCTGTAGCTCCATTCAGCCTTTCTTTTCAGAGCTCTCCATCCCCCCCTCCTTTTTCCATCCCTTTTCACTCTGTTTTTCTCCCCCACCCCCCACCCCTTTGAGGCTCCTTTCCCCCTTCATCCTTCCTCTATTCAGTTCCTCTAGTGTGTGTGTGTGTGTGAGAGAGAGAGAGAGCGTGTATGCGTGCACTGCTTCTTTTTAAATAGAGTTTCTATTTTCAGAGAGCACATGGAACATGTAGGAAGAGAAATAATTTCAGCAAAAAAGGAACGTGAAAGACTCTCTCTAGTTATTTTAGCAAAAGTTATTTTATACTGGGTCTTCATAAGACAGTAAAGCTCTTCTTCTCTTGGAACTGTGATTGTCTGTGCACAAACAGCACAAGTGTCCCCATATTAAAAAAAATAAAATCCAGCTGCCCGTCTGGTGCGTGTCCTGGTGCTGCAACCACCAGCCATCTCCCGCCAGCTTATCTGGAGCATGGTGTCCCTCAGCCTGCAAGTGGCCTTCCGCCTCTTTCTCTGGCTGGTCTCTGCTGCATCTGTGGCATGGGGGGGGAGGGGGCTCTGCTCTGGAAACCAACAGCAGTCTGCCAGTGCACCATTCATTCAGTGCCATCGTTTCCTGACTTCAGGTAGTCTTCAGAGTAGAGTTGCTGGGCCTGCGCAGTGTACTTGAAGCAAAAGATGGATTGTGCTCATGACCTACTGACCAGAATATGACCTGATGGCTAGCAGGGCAGGCTGCACAGGGCACTGATGTGAGTGAGGTTGTTTGACAAGTTCGCTAAACCTTCTCTAGTTTACTAAAAAGCACTATGGGAAAGTCAGGATGGGCACCGCAGGGAAGGAAAGTGGAATACCGCGGTTGGTGATAGAGGTCCATTTCTGGTGAATGGTATAATGGAACTACCAAGGAGAAAATAGTGCAGTGTCCTAGACTGGGGTAGGCAACCTTGGCTCTTTATGACTGGTGGACTTCAACTCCCAGAATTCCTGAGCCAGCCATGCTGAGAGGAAAGGGAGAAGTTTCCAAACTGAGCCATGCTGGCTCAGGAATTCTGGGAGTTGAAGTCCACGAGTCATAAAAGAGCCAAGGTTGCCTACCCGTCCTAGACAAATGCAGGGTCTCTGCTAGGGGGCACAAAGACCCAGGTGGGAACACGGGCTCTCCTGGAGTTGGCTTTAGGGTGACTCAATAAGGATAAGCTGAAGGAAGCGACACTGTGCAGAACATTCCGGATGTCCGGCAGATGATGTTGCTCTGATCTGTTGAGAGCTGGGCTCCAATTGAGTGGCTGAAGTGTGGACTTGTGGGGCTATTGGAGCAGGTTTTACTGGTTTCTGACACATAATGAAATGGACAAGGTCATTCAGCCTGTGAGCATGGCCGCCACCTTATTAGGTGCAGGTTGTTAAAGATGCCTGGGAGATATCTGGTGGTTGCATTCAGGAAATGTTGCCGGCTTCTTTGAGAGAGGGATAGCTCTTTGGTGGCAGCCATTGCTCCTTGCCCCTCAGCAGCT